>NC_090265.1:768194549-769534549 GCF_040414725.1 Anabrus simplex
ACTTTCATCTATCCTATCCGACCGCAATGGTATTACAGCATTCGAGGACTGGGTTTTATTTTCAAGCCCTTCGTGGCCCTTGACTTTTTTGGCCGATATCTTCATTTTTTGAAGTGTCGGACCCCTAGCATCTTTTCCCTCTGATCAGTGTTATTAGAGTATGGCTCCCCAGTTGTACTTCCTATTAAAAAAACAATTCACCACCATGATATGAGTTTTTGAGCTTATGCCGAGTCATAGAAACACGGTAAAACTCATTACGTTTCGCAGGGAACTTTGCTACGCATCTTCTAAAGAAAATCTCGACTTGCGGCAAGGTATACATTGGCCAAACATGCCGGTCCATTGGGACTCGCATCAAGAAACACCAAAAAAATATCCATCACAACCAGCCAGACACATCAGCAATAGCTGAGCACGCCCTATCGTCGGCTCATGATGTCGTGTTCCAAGATGATCGAGCTCTTGCCCACACTAGACATTACAGGTCTAGGATTATACGGGAAGCTGTGGAAATACGTAAAAAACCTAACAATTTCAACAGAGCTGTCAATTAAGTAATACGTGGTTGCCAGCCATTATCGATTTACGTAGGTAGTTCTCTTCCCTGTCCGTTCTATATTGTTATTTCTTTTCGTTTTTTTTTTCATTCATACGTTCATCATTACCATATGGTTCATTCTAAGCTATGTGTTATGTGTTAACGTCATACTTTTATACGTTTGTACACCTGTTATGCAGAGGAGTCTCTTCCCGCATCGCGCTCACTTGTTTCTCTCCCTGTCCGCCTTCTGTGTGACGTCATGTGATACGAGACAGCGGTCGCCCGTCCTGCTGGCAAGTATTACCACTACAGTCTAATATGGTCATAACTTCTGAACCATTCATGCAAATAATGTCCTGACAAGGTTATTGTAATCCTTATAAAATACTGGAGGAGGTCAAATAATTTATTTTGATGAGGAACTCGAGGATAATATCGAAATATTTATTTAATTTTAAGGACTTATATTTTTATCGCGGACTGTAGCAGAAAATCGCTTCTAGAGGGCAGCCGGTTGGAAATAGGTATGTGCCATCGCGGACTTTTTTGTAGAGGATTCTATGCTCTACATTTCGTACGCTTACACTTGGGGTCTATCGTTGATGGTTCAGGCAGCGTAAGCCAAGAAAGCAAGTGACCGCCCGACCGACCGACATTTTTGTCTCTTTCTACGTATTTACTGTATATCGGATCACGGATACAGCCGCTCGCAAAAATATTCGTCCGCGCTCGTCATGTGAGGGCAATAGCCAACAGCACCAATACAATAAATAAGTTATTTGTAAACAGGTAATAGTATGTTTTATTTGCTATCTGAACAGCTGAGGATATAATTTATAGCACCCTAAGCACTGGCGTTTGGAACAAATAAAAAACAATCGCACTGCTTGCAGGAAAGTCACATTGCAAAAGTATTCGTCCACAATAAGAACTCAAGGAATGTTCAGTCATTTCCTAAGTATCAGTAGCACGTCGAACGTCCTTTGGAATCAACCACGGCTTGAAGGCCTTTCAGCATGGATGTCACCAGTTTCTCTGTCATTTTCGGGCCTATTTGTGCCATTCTTCCATGAAGTATTGCTTTAGAGCTTCTTTATTGGGAATACGCTGCTTGCTCAGTTTACACTTTAATTCCACCCGTAAATGCTCTATGGGGTTTAAGTCCGGGGACTGGGGTAGTGTCTGCAGCACATGAAGTGTATTGTAGAGCAGCCATTCCCTAACAACCCGAGCAGTGTGCTTAGGGTCATTATCTTGCTGGAAGGAGTACCCACTACCAAGACCTAATTTTGCTACTCTGGGTGTTAAGTGTTGCTTTAATATATTCAAATACACCATCTTATTCATCCGTTCAGGTATTATATGGCAGTTGCCTACCCCAGCCGCCGACATACACCCCATACCATTATGGAACCTCCTCCATATTTTATGGTTGGTTGCATATTTTGACTTTGGAGCACGGCGTTCTTCTTTCTCCATACACGTCGTTTTCAGAGCAATTAAATAAACAGAATTTGCTCTCGTTCGTAAACAACACGCGTTTCCAAAATGCTGGTGGCTTCATAACGTACTGTTTGTGCAACCCGACAAAGATAAAAACAGGAATGGTAATAAAACCCCATAAATACAACCAAATGTACACAAGAAGCAAAATACTTACCATCGAGCAGGAGCAGTATTAACAAAACCAGCGTGGAGGGCACAGAACATAAGGGAAAGGACTGGATCGAGCTAACTACTTGAGGGGTTGCCAGGTCAAGATTGCTAAATGAAAGCAAGATTAATGTTTAAATAACTTGAGCTTTACTTAAAATTAGGAAAAATTTAAACAGAATTTAGGAATGAAAACTGCAGAGCAAAAAAAATAAATCTGTAAATAATGTCTTTAAATTATAGATAAAAATCAATTTTCAAAGCAAAATATACTATGAGTGCGCACTCGGATAACAACGTAAAATAATTTTTATGTAGTAATAAATAAGTAAATAGAAGAAAGATAAAAATTGTAATAATTTAACTCATTAAATTAGGAGACAAATGTCTATTTTTAGGATAAATAAAATCGTGAAAACACACTCAGATTACAAGCTACACTTTGCCTTAGAATAAATGAATGACAAATGTTAAAACGGATCCGTGCATTAAATGTCAATTACATAACTGGCCAGCTTTTCTTGGTGAGTAAGTATACTACAATTAATCACAATAAACTGGAATTTGCTTCCGGAACCAGTACACAAGGATTTCAATCACCCCGAAACACGGAAACACACTCAATATATAAGGCAACGATAGCAGACGCAAAAAAATTCCACACGTAAATAATTGAAAGGACACAAGAGAAAATCGCACGAACCCGAATAAAAATATGTCTCAAATAAACTACAAATTAGGAAGGGAAACACTTAAAAATTTCAGACAACAAAACAATGGTATACACGAAGCATACAGCTTCCCAAAACCGAAGCCAACATCAGACTAAAGAGACAATAGGCAAAGCCCACACAAAATTAGCGTACCGGAGATAAGATAAAAACATGGCACGCAATAATGAAAGAAGAAGGAAAGAAAAACGGACGCGAATAATCTGAGGAGGGCAAAAGTATCATCAAGAAATAGGGAACAAATTCCAGTTTATTATAACCAGAATATTACAATAATTATGTATAGTCTTTTAAATTTAACATTTCTTCCAACCAAAATATTAATAAAGGATTTAAATGCCGGTTACACAATTTTAATTTTAGGAGGCCTTGGAAAACGGTAATGGCCGAATAAGACCGGAAATAAACTATCCCATTAAGTAATTAAACAATGAGCCATTACGAAAACAATACTAGTACATAACGTCTTTCAAAACGTTGTCAACAGTCCATCGGATGCCACAAATATGAACCAAGAAATGTAAAAAGTAATCCACCAACAAAATTAATAATAATAATAACTTTAAGAAACAGAAAAAGGCAGCACAAAGATAATCTCAGTTAAATTAAAGTAATGGAATATTAGGTCTCTCACCCGCGCATATACCATGTTCCAGAATTACTCCATAAGAATAATTTGGATATAGAACATTACCAAAATCACGTTAAGTTACATTTTAATATTTAACAGATACAATTTATATCATTAAAATGTCCGATGAAGAAGAAAGTCCAGCTTAATTTAATGAATAAACGGTGGTCGCCAGGTCCATAAACTATAGGCCTAATTTCAATTACAGTAGCGGAGTAGAGACGAAGTAATATTAACAGCGTTGCCAAAACATTTCTTCTAATATAATAGTTGTCGCAGATAGCTTGATACACACGTTCTTCTCCAAATAATCCGGCAGCAGAACAGTTTCGAAACAATTAAGTAGATACTTGTACTTACATTTTTGGGTGTCCAATTTAATATACTGTAATCCAATAGCTTACATTCTAGCTCATTTTGTAATGAAGAACCCTCCTTCAGATAGTTCGGTCACACTAATTTTAAAAAAACAGTAAATATGAAACACACAACATTATTTCGCTATAATTCAGGCAATGCCTTAATTAACGAGGCTATTAGCCTGGTTTATCAAACTCCACTCCAACAACTTTCAATCGCATTTTGTACACAACTTCTCCAAACGCGTCCATCTTGGCGAGCTGCTGGTAACAGACTGGCGTGCAGGCCGGACAAGCCGCGCGTCGCTCAGTTGAAGCTCGACACTGCGCACACTCAAGTCAAAGATTTGCTTATTGAGCCAATCAGAATTTCGAAGCAACCGACGTAACAATGGCAAGAAAATACATCTTAAATCGCCACAGTTTCAGGCACATAATTTAACGGCAATGCAAACAATGGCCGAGAATTGCAGGTAAAAGTCCCCACACACAAATGTATATGTCCAACAATGAGGGTATCGTAAATTATTGTCTCAGTTCTCCCCTCCGAAAGCCAAAACACGGGGAGGCGAAGTGTCAAGATGTTGGGATACAAAATTATATGATACAATTTCAATGTCCAAAATAAATCTTCACACGTTGATACAGAGATGATAGTCCAACATATTAAGTACAGTAACATGGAAAGGTCTTACTTGGTTGAGGGATAGCAGAACTTCACCAAATACCAGCAGATAAACACGTTGAGTGTGACCGAAGGAGATGCAACGGGGCCAGCGTCACATCACACACCACACAAGTTGACAGTACACAACATAGTTTAATCACACCAGCACATGGCGTAGTAAGCAACGACAGATATTTCATACACTAGTTCTCCGTTCAGCAGATGCATGGGTGTAACGCCGCGCGATTAAAACTGAAACACCACACACACGAGCAAAAGCGAGGGACCAAGTGCATATTTACAGACCACACTGAACCAAAATGGTTCAGCCACACATGTTAGAGCAGACGAAATTTTTCCAACTAGGTTTCCAGGACACCTTGTAATATTTCATTATGCTTCGAGGAGTTACACAAGTTCCACATGTCCAAATTTACTAGAGATAACAGTTCAAATTTTGGACCCGAGTTAAACACATAAGTAACACCGTTAACATCATTATACCAGACCACATATTTTGTATCGGCATTTGAAGAATTACCATAATAACGAGGTTATTTTACATTCTTTTGTTGGCTAGTAAGCAAACATACACAAATTTTTGAATTACCAATTCATGAGTTATAGTATTATCCATCCAACCTTTGAATAAG
Organism: Anabrus simplex; assembly: GCF_040414725.1. NCBI lineage: Eukaryota > Metazoa > Arthropoda > Insecta > Orthoptera > Tettigoniidae > Anabrus > Anabrus simplex. The sequence continues at coordinate 768,199,788 of NC_090265.1, forward strand.
ACTTACATATTAAGAAAAGTGAAAAATAACTCAACTGAAATATTCCAAGACTTCAATATACTAGTATCGAGACTAATCGCAAGAGATCAGAAATGTAATTTTGAATATTTAAGGTGGCTCATGGAATCCAGTGGCAAGTTACAGTGGTTTTAGTCCCAGCAAGTTAAGTAAAATTCAATAGACTCAACAATTTGATAGGTCGAAGACCATTATAGTTTTCACATTCATTTACATGAAATACTAGCATTCTTCCACACATTACATAATTCCACAAGACAGTACAGATACCAGAAAGATCCTTACGACCAAGAACAGGAAAGATAAATGACCAGGGTGTACAGGGAGGTAACAGAGCAAAAGATATTACTAAATGGAAGCAGCAGAGCACATACTGACAAACCATGTACAGAAAACAGGTAGCCCAGAACATGAAGATTAGGAAAACAGGAGACGCAGAGGCAGAAACTTTCACAAACACAACCATCCGCAACCATAACGTAGCAATCACACAGATAATCGACCCAGAATAAGAAGCAACGATGGCAATAACTGGAGACTTCGCATGCATTATAACAGATGGTGGGGTGTACACAATGTGTGTCCGCAAGAGATCACCATGCAACCATTACCGAGGCCAACAACCACATGACAGCCAACAATTACAGTCAGGACGATAGAGTACAACTGAGAAAAGACATGGAAATTACATTACATCAAACGGAATCAGCTCAACGCAGCATAACAAGGGCCAAAATTCAGGGAAAGTTACCTCTCCATATAAATAATCTTTGAATATACTGAGCACAGGTGTATTATCACAACCATCAAGTGTTCAGAAGAACCTCTGGATAACCCAGGACTAATAATATGGTGGCAAAACAACAGTCCACCCTGTGTGATTAGGCCAATCACCACAGACACCCTACCAGCCAGTCGGAATACACGGGATACAATAAAACATAAACGATGAAGAAGTGATAGATTACACGATGACAAAGCGCATAAGTTGATGGAGAAGAACCTTCAGTCAATCAGTTGGGTCCCATACCCCAACGACGGACAAGGAATTTTAGCGACAGTGCCGGATTTATCCCAAATGATCCCATACTCACTGGAATAGAACCCAGAACAGTCAGATGACAACCAGGCAACAATATAGTGTTGCAAAAACATGCAGGGTAGAGCCAGAAGCGACAGAGTTACAAGGGGTTACCTTACTAAACCAGATGAGGAACTACGGAAGGCACGAACAAAGGAATACCTTATGTAAATAAGATAAAACGGAAGATGTTACACAGTGACAAGCACCAGATGCAAGGAAAATTTACCGTACACAAATTTTTCACAATAACAGCAGATCACATACAGCATCTGATCCACGGATACAAATCAAAAGCGACATGAGCTCTCATACCACTAGACATCAAATGAAGACATGATCAGGACAGTGTACATTCACCAAATGACAAGATTTACCAATTACACTCCCATAACCCACAGAAAATAAACAGGAAGGAAGATTTACTACAGAAGGTTACTTTCAGGACAGATTCCACCATAATTAGATAAAGAACGCCACCAGTAACAACACAACAATTGCGAAACTCACAACCAAAATCCCAACATGAAGACACAGTAAAAACGAAGGGTCGTTTAGCTATAAGCTAGCTGTACTCCACACCAGAACTCAGAAATGAATCCACACAACTGCCATAAGGTACCAGTAACAACACATGGGTAAAGCGACAAGAGATAAGGATGATCAAGAATCAACACATGGAGCAACTAACCAGGACTAGCAATGAAAAATCAGGAAGAATGAAAATTCACTCAAGCACATGGCCAAAACTGAAATCATTAACCAGCACCAGAAGATCACACACATGCGTGACACTAGTCACACTTAGAGCAGCAGAGAATGAAACCCAGAGCAAGAGTTTAGTACACAGACACCTGACAGAAAATATGCAAGGGGAAGAAGCTAATACACAATGACTACAATTAACCAGGTCAAATAAACCACAGATTCACAAGGAAATTAAGACCACACCTCATTACAACAAGACCACATGAGTGAAGTACATGCACCCAGCAGGAGAAGGTGAATAACAGGTGATGAGTAGTACCAAAAGGACAAGACATGAATAACATCAGGTACAGAAATTAATCACTCCACAACAGAACTGACAGAGCTACCTGACATGGACACATCAAATTAAAAAGATAATACCATCTCAGATGAACCATACAGACGTACCCTACCACCGTTCAATCAGGAAAAGCTTTTCAGAGTATATGACAATAAGAAGACTGCCCAAGGTTACACAAATAGCATTAAACACAACAGTTCCAAGTGAGATTCCCATCAATACACCATAATCACATGACATAATCATCCAAGAGTTCAATACAGACCTACAACAACACCATATCAAGAACAGGAATATGCACAAGACCACATAAGGTAAAATAGGAAGAAATCCCACAGCACATGACCCAGATATGAACCAATATAAGCCTACATAAGCAAGAATCACCAACACATGAGAACTCACCACATTAAATAAACTCAGAATAATAACACATGACACATAGTAACCTGGACAAGGCAGAACGGTAAAATTAAAAGTGGAAGGAGGGAGAGTCACCATGGGTCAAGATTGTAAATCAATTTCACATGTTCAAGCCAAACAGCGAGGTGGGTACACAGTCACTGGAAGAGAAAATGCAATTACAACACACATTGTAATACTCCATCTGGACCAGGAATGAAGCTGGGATAAAAACATAACTTAGAGATTAAACCAGGGTTACAACACCACTTCCAACAACCCAACACAAATTAATCCAAGTAAATCCCACCAAGGATTGGCACAGCAATTCCAGCCAGACCTATAGTATACCAAGTAGCTGCAGATAACAAGGTCAAAGAACATCACATCATTAAGGTAAAATGTGGAAGAAACTTTCAATTATTTAAATCAGAAATCAGATTAAGTGAATATTTCAAATTAATTATTAATAAAGGTGAGAATGGTCTTCAACTTACCCCTACATGGCAGGTATAGTATGAGCAGACCCCAAAACCAACAGGATTCCATGACCACAGAACATGGTAAATGAAACAATCAGCAAGTGCACAAATACAGAGCCACGCCATACTCCAAGTACAAGAGGGCAGCAACAATCAAGTCTCGATAAAACATGAAACATACATAGGAAGGTATTACTTTGGTCCATTTCAGTTTTACAATTTTTAAGTTTAAAAGGTTGGTCACTTTTAGCAGCCAGCAACATTGACCTGGGCAACCTATCAAGTTGTTAGAACAACAACAACAACAACAACAACCACAGCGAATGCTACCACAACACTACTGCAACCCGACAAAGATAAAAACAGGAATGGTAATAAAACCCCATAAATACAACCAAATGTACACAAGAAGCAAAATACTTACCATCGAGCAGGAGCAGTATTAACAAAACCAGCGTGGAGGGCACAGAACATAAGGGAAAGGACTGGATCGAGCTAACTACTTGAGGGGTTGCCAGGTCAAGATTGCTAAATGAAAGCAAGATTAATGTTTAAATAACTTGAGCTTTACTTAAAATTAGGAAAAATTTAAACAGAATTTAGGAATGAAAACTGCAGAGCAAAAAAAATAAATCTGTAAATAATGTCTTTAAATTATAGATAAAAATCAATTTTCAAAGCAAAATATACTATGAGTGCGCACTCGGATAACAACGTAAAATAATTTTTATGTAGTAATAAATAAGTAAATAGAAGAAAGATAAAAATTGTAATAATTTAACTCATTAAATTAGGAGACAAATGTCTATTTTTAGGATAAATAAAATCGTGAAAACACACTCAGATTACAAGCTACACTTTGCCTTAGAATAAATGAATGACAAATGTTAAAACGGATCCGTGCATTAAATGTCAATTACATAACTGGCCAGCTTTTCTTGGTGAGTAAGTATACTACAATTAATCACAATAAACTGGAATTTGCTTCCGGAACCAGTACACAAGGATTTCAATCACCCCGAAACACGGAAACACACTCAATATATAAGGCAACGATAGCAGACGCAAAAAAATTCCACACGTAAATAATTGAAAGGACACAAGAGAAAATCGCACGAACCCGAATAAAAATATGTCTCAAATAAACTACAAATTAGGAAGGGAAACACTTAAAAATTTCAGACAACAAAACAATGGTATACACGAAGCATACAGCTTCCCAAAACCGAAGCCAACATCAGACTAAAGAGACAATAGGCAAAGCCCACACAAAATTAGCGTACCGGAGATAAGATAAAAACATGGCACGCAATAATGAAAGAAGAAGGAAAGAAAAACGGACGCGAATAATCTGAGGAGGGCAAAAGTATCATCAAGAAATAGGGAACAAATTCCAGTTTATTATAACCAGAATATTACAATAATTATGTATAGTCTTTTAAATTTAACATTTCTTCCAACCAAAATATTAATAAAGGATTTAAATGCCGGTTACACAATTTTAATTTTAAGAGGCCTTGGAAAACGGTAATGGCCGAATAAGACCGGAAATAAACTATCCCATTAAGTAATTAAACAATGAGCCATTACGAAAACAATACTAGTACATAACGTCTTTCAAAACGTTGTCAACAGTCCATCGGATGCCACAAATATGAACCAAGAAATGTAAAAAGTAATCCACCAACAAAATTAATAATAATAATAACTTTAAGAAACAGAAAAAGGCAGCACAAAGATAATCTCAGTTAAATTAAGGTAATGGAATAATAGGTCTCTCACCCGCGCATATACCATGTTCCAGAATTACTCCATAAGAATAATTTGGATATAGAACATTACCAAAATCACGTTAAGTTACATTTTAATATTTAACAGATACAATTTATATCATTAAAATGTCCGATGAAGAAGAAAGTCCAGCTTAATTTAATGAATAAACGGTGGTCGCCAGGTCCATAAACTATAGGCCTAATTTCAATTACAGTAGCGGAGTAGAGACGAAGTAATATTAACAGCGTTGCCAAAACATTTCTTCTAATATAATAGTTGTCGCAGATAGCTTGATACACACGTTCTTCTCCAAATAATCCGGCAGCAGAACAGTTTCGAAACAATTAAGTAGATACTTGTACTTACATTTTTGGGTGTCCAATTTAATATACTGTAATCCAATAGCTTACATTCTAGCTCATTTTGTAATGAAGAACCCTCCTTCAGATAGTTCGGTCACACTAATTTTAAAAAAACAGTAAATATGAAACACACAACATTATTTCGCTATAATTCAGGCAATGCCTTAATTAACGAGGCTATTAGCCTGGTTTATCAAACTCCACTCCAACAACTTTCAATCGCATTTTGTACACAACTTCTCCAAACGCGTCCATCTTGGCGAGCTGCTGGTAACAGACTGGCGTGCAGGCCGGACAAGCCGCGCGTCGCTCAGTTGAAGCTCGACACTGCGCACACTCAAGTCAAAAATTTGCTTATTGAGCCAATCAGAATTTCGAAGCAACCGACGTAACAATGGCAAGAAAATACATCTTAAATCGCCACAGTTTCAGGCACATAATTTAACGGCAATGCAAACAATGGCCGAGAATTGCAGGTAAAAGTCCCCACACACAAATGTATATGTCCAACAATGAGGGTATCGTAAATTATTGTCTCAGTTTGGCAAACGCCAGCCTCTTCTTACGGTTCATCTCACTTATCCAGGGCTTCTTCTGGCTTGTACGCCCCTGCAAACCAGCTTTGTGTAACACACGTCGTACGGTGTCGGTACTGATGTTCTTCCCAGTGGAGGTTTGTACTTCTGTACGAAGCACAGGTCCAGACACATGGGGATTTTTCTGGACAGTGTGTATAATGCTTCGCTCTTCGCGTGCTGTCAGCTTCCTTGGCATCCCAGTTCTTGCTCTGTTGACTAGTTACACTGGTCTTATATCGCTGAATGATACTTGCGATTGTAGTTCGCGGTATTCCGGTTTTCTCAGGAATTACTCGTTGCGAATTACCAAGTTGGTGAAGTTGGATAATTCGTTGGCGGTCAACAACAGTTCGTTCCCTTATCTTACCCATTATACTCAAGGCATGCACTAGATGTTGACTCACCGACACTGTCCGTATCACTGATGGACTGAGCTTGGTGATGTGTCTCACTTCCTCAATGCTGTGTTCGTTACACACGCCAGTGTACAAGGTGGACGAATACTTTTACGTTGTCATTTCCTAGCCCAACCACACTCATTATCTTTTATTAAAGAGTATTGACGTGCAAGAGGTATATTCTGCCTATATTATTGTACGTATATATTGCATATTTAGTGCGTTTTTGTTTCTGAAAGTATCCGAAGCCTTTTAATGCATTTTTGGTGTTCAATATATGAAAAGGACAGATGGACGAATACTTATGCGAGCGACTGTACATAATTTTATAGTGGTTCACTAAGTGAACAGTGTTCGTGTTGTCAGTATCTGAAGTAGAACCACTGTACTGATTATAATGCAGTCAAAATATTATGGAAACGTGTGTGGTGCTATAAATTGTCGGCACGTAAAAGAACTCCCGTGGGACAAAATTACGGCACCTCGAGTCTCAGAAAACCGTAAATGTTGTTACTGAGACGTAACACAAATAACATTATTATTATTTCGCATATTATAAAGACAATAACGACAACAACCATCATAGCCAATTAGTTTGCTACTGTGATGGCATAACAATACTTCCTCGTCAGCAATGCTTGGTTATTGAAACACTTTGTAATAAACTCTTGAATATCTCCATTATTACAGCTCGTACGGTAAAAAGGTGTCAGATATAAATGACTGAATGAAAATCGTATTTTCTATAATTATTGTTATATACTAATAGCCGGGCTCAGTAGCAACTCAAATGGTAGATCGCTGGCCTTCTTAGCCCAACTTGGCAGGTTCGATCCTGTCTCAGTCCGGTGGTGAAGGTGCTCAAAAACATAGTTAGTGGGACGTAAAATCCAATAACATTAACATTATTATGTGCTAATAACTTATATTTCGGAATATATTTCGAAGCTCGTGAAATAATACAGTATCCGTGATCCGATATACAGTAAATACGAAGAAAGAGACAAAAATGTCGTGCGAGAAGAGACCTGTTACTGGATCTCGGTTATTTCAAAAGGGGGCCTCACACATCCCAGTCATGAGTGGTTAAAAAATATAGCCCAGTTCGAAATTTCATTTCGTGTGTTTCACGGTAAGACTGTATCCAGATGCAAAAACGTGAAAACTCTTATTTCTATTATTAAGTCAAAATTTCCAGTATTCCATGACAAAATAATTTGTCTCTACGTAAGGACCAGGACATTTATTAGGATACGGCATTTTAATGCAAAGAGTAAGGAGCTAGCACTGAGAAAATATGCCAATAAGAAGCCTAAGCTTTGGGCTGGTTCATCAAGTAATTAAGCCTCCTGACACGTACATTTTAATAATTTAATATAATTCCATAAAGATGTCGATATGATGCATATTTTCCTATGCCATTTAATCTAAATATTTACTTCATCAGGAAATAAATTAATTATTTTGAGTTGCATGGCAATATTTTATTTCTTATCGTAATATATGTCATGTATTTGATAGTTGATGTTCTACCTGCTCAGCATGTGACGAAATTTAACGCATATTCACGTTTTTAACTCTATTGGAAGTGCCGTTACTTATCGAATCGGACTAAACCAGACTATTATTTGATGAAAGATAGAGAAGATGTTTCACAGGCACGAGAACTCACAGGCTTGCTGTACTGAGACTGTGTACCTTACTCGCTATCGTTCATACCGCGTGACATCAGAGCGCTCCAGCCAATGGAAGCTTCAACCGCCGGAGTTGCCTACCTTACATTCTAGTTACCTTGCCTGTTATGCCTCCCCTCCCTCCCACACCGACCACATCATTATTCGTTCTCTAGTTTTCCTCACATGCTTTCTTTCCATTATTAAGCTCTGTTCTATGATATCCTGATCTCTTTCGTTGCAGTTTACTTTATTAGTTCCTATTTATTTCTTCTACCACATTCGCCCCTGATTCGTATGCTTCCCACTCTTTTACTACTCACGCACACACGGTGTAATGAGCATGTTAATTGGAACGTAATATTGTCGTCAGCTCTCGCTTGGAGCGCTGTGCCAGCATACAGCGAGCCACCTGGTGCCGAACGAGCGTACCGCAACAGCTCCAATGATAATGCATTCTTAAATTCAAAAGCTCATTTTTCTAGAAGTCTTTCTCGTGAACAGTCGAAATTTCCGTCTGAAGACGCGGAGAAAGTTCTCTGCGAAACGTAAAGTTTTTCTGCTTGTTTTCTTAACATGGCGTAAGCCCAAAAGCCAATATCATGTCTACAGGTACGAGCCGTGGAAGGAAAAGATATTACCAATGATCACCACTATCTCTGTTGTTGCTATGCTGTCATTGATAGTTATAGTGTATTTCGACAACTCGCCTGTTTACGGCATTGAACCACTTACTGCAAATGTATTGTAACAATAAACCAATACTCTGCATTTGTAACCTACTTGTTATGGCGCCGTAGTATGTGACAGTGAGAATGGCCGAAGCTATTTAATTGTAAATGTATGTCAGGCCGTAATTGATAACTAAACAGCTGTTTTTAAAATTATATATTTATTCCGTTTACCCCCCAATGACTCAGCGAGGGATCCAACAACTAACGCCTCAAAGGCAGTATCCTGGAGTCTGAGATATTTGTTCGGGGGAATACAATTTGGAAGGAGGACCAGAACTTCGCCAGACCGGCCTCACCTGCTATGCTGAACAGGGTCCTTGCAGGGGATGGAAAGATTGAAACGGACAGGCAGGGAAGAGGGAAGGAAGCGGCCGTGGTCTTGAGTTACGTACCATCCCGGCATTTGCGCACCCATCGCCTAGTGGGAAACCACTGCAGTCAGCCACCCGAGTACCGGCGGGAAAACCGAAGCGTGAGGTTTGGAGGAAATGCCAGCCTGAGCTGAACATCAAGCTCTTATTTCATCTTCTGGGGCTAACAACCTCAGTCGTATAACTGGACAGTCCCGAGCTGTCCCAACAAACATTCCTTTTAGCTCATGGAATGGTTCGCACTGTAGAATTGAGATTACTCCAGGGGGACAATCCCCCGTCAACCAAAGGTGACGCAAGCAGGCATTCGGATTCTGGGGGACCTGCCAAAATGTGCGAATGGGAAGAGTCGGAGCGCCCAAGAACCTCGAAAAGGATCAAAACGAAAAAGATTTTCAGGATGGGGACCATAAATGTACAGACAATGGCAAAGACTGGTAAACTTAAACAGGTAATAGATGAGATGAGAGAAAGAAACATTGGGATACTAGCCATGCAAGAAACAAGATATAGTGATGAAGACACAGTGGAGTCAGAAGGCTTCATAGTGCTGAAAGGAAAACCAGGAATCAGAGTGGGAAAAGGAAGACACACACCCACATGCTTTGGTACAGGATTCATAATAGACAAGAAGTATGAGGATGGCATAATTGAAATGAAGAGTAGGTCTGAAAGGATATCCACGTTATCAATTCGAGCAGGGAACAAAAAATATACCATAGTAAATGGACATGAGCCTACCAATGACAAGAACAGAAAAGACAAGAAAGCTGTAGACAGTTTCTGGGAAGAACTGGATGATACACTGAAAAGCATACCACACAACAAGTAAAGATACTTGTAGGTGATTATAATGCACAGGTAGGGAGGGAGAAGCAACATAAGGGGATAGTAGGCGAGTACCCAGCACACAAGAGGACGAACAAAAACGGAGAAAGGTTAATTGAACTATGTCGAGAACACAGAATGAGACTTATGACAACTCACTTCAGGGCCAAACCGAATAAGAAAAAGACATGGGCAAGCCCATGCACCCACATTGGGGAATTCCAGATTGACCATGTGGCAATCAATCGTACAAACACTAAAGAGATTATGAACACAAAGGTCAGAAAGAACACAAGAATAGAATCAGATCACTATCTTACAGAAATCAAGTGCCTTTGGATTCCGCACAGTGATAGACTGCCACAGACAAGTAGACCAACTGGAAAAATAAATATAGACAGATACAAATTACGCCACAATCGATCCAAATACGAGGAAGGAATAGAAACTGGCAATGGATGGGATGACATGAAGCTGAATATGAGGAAACAGGCTGAAATATGGGGAAAGGAAGAAAAGAAAAAGAAAGACTGGTGGTGGAATACGGACTGTGAGGAAGCGGTTGAGAATCGCAGGAAAGCCTGGAGAGACTGGAGCATTAAGAAGAACCTGGAAAAATGGGAAGTTTTCCTACGAGTAAGGAAGGAAACAGCCAGAACCATAAGATGGACCAAAAGACAGAGGATGAAGCAAGAATTGGATGAAATTGAAAATAACTTCAGGGAAAACAATAGTAGAGACTTTTTTGGGAAATTCAAAAAGAGCCTGAGTGGATACAAAGGCAGAGAACTCTTTATAAGAGATAAGAATGGGGATCTGGCAGTTAGTGCGAAGGAGAACTGTAGGATACTTGCAGAATACTTTCATGACCTATTAAACTGTGAACCACCTGAAGAAGAGCTGGAGCTGGGGACAAACACAGAAGAGAGAGAGTCATGTCCTCCAACTAGAGATGAGGTTGCACAGGCCATAAGCGATCTAAAGAATAACAAAGCAACCGGAGAAGATGGAATATCAGCTGAGATGATTAAGTGGGGAGGTGAAAAGGCAGTAGACAACATGACCAACATCATCGGCCAGATTTGGAGAACAAAGAAGTTACCAGAAGGATGGAAGAATGCGATCATAATACCAATACATAAGAAGGGAGACAAGAGGGATGCAAACAACTATAGAGGAATTTCGCTACTAGAGATTAGCTATAAGGTGTTGTCGAAAGTCCTGCTCAATAGACTGGAAGAACAGTTAGAAAGTACAATTGGAGACTACCAAGCAGGATTTAGGAAGGAAAGAGGATGCACAGAACAGATATTTATACTGAAACAACTGATAGAACATAGGGCCTTAAAGAACAAAAAAAACGGTGGTAACCTTTGTAGATTTCACTAAGGCATATGACTCCATCGACAGACAAACCCTTGGAAGAATCCTGAAGAACAGAGGATTATATGGCACTACACATGAACTCATAATGGAAATTCTATCAGACACAAAGGCAAGGGTGAGATTCAGAGGAGTACTCTCTGAAGAATTTGATATCAACACTGGTGTCAAACAAGGAGATGGATTATCACCAATGTTGTTCAACATAGCTCTGGATGAAGTCATCAGGCAGTGGAGAACAATGAATGAGACAATGGAAATACCAAAGACGCATGTTGGGGACAAAAAGGACAATAGGGCCCAAGTAGACTGTCTAGCCTTTGCTGACGACATAGCTATAGTAAGTGAGACAGAAGAAGATGAAAAGACACAACTCAACAAATTAAGCAATATAGCCGGAAGGGTAGGACTGAGGATCGCCTACAACAAGACAAAGACATTGAATACCAGCTGGTGAGGCCTATTGCACTCCTCTTGAGAATGATTAATGAAAGAAAAATGAAGAAATTGTGGAGGAAAGTGTTGCCCGAATGAACGATGACAGAAGAAACCTGAATAAAGTTGTTCCTGCTCCGCTTTGTCCAGCACTAATATCGCATGGAGTGATCAGTGTTTCAACCACCGGAGCAATGATGGGAGGCCGACGTTCTACCAAGTGCATCACAGAGGTATCTTGGAGAATCTTAAGTCATTTAAAATCTTTAAAATAAACATTCAGGCCAATTTTAAAGAAAAGGAATTTACTACAAGATAAGAAAGATAATAAAACAAAACTCATCTCAAAGAAAAATTCTGAGGTTGTATTTCTCCTCGCTGCCGTTTTTCAATGAGTAGCGTTGGTCTGCCAAGTGATGCCCAGAGGTGACCCATTTATCAGCGACGGTAACTGCATCCCACAATCTCAAAGGGAGTCCATTGAGTCTAATAGTCATCAGAGCCTGCAAAGTGTTTACCAACAAGCGATTTCTTTCGGTTGTTTTGATGCTATGAGCAACGCTGGAACCTCGTTCACAAGCGGCGGTTGGCATAGGCACTGAACGAATTTTGCTTATTAATCCTTTCAAATGAACAATCACTTAGGGTTTTAGAGTATATCTTATACTCCCTCCATTGCGATACCACAGTATCACCATCCAAACAAAACAACTCAGCTGCTTTATATACAGTACATCAGAATTGCCATACAAACCACTCATATCACTACTTGTTTCTTATTCAAACACTGCAAAGCACTTCAGTACTTCATTTGAAGGAAGTCTTCTTTCTACTTCATCTACTAAACCATAATTATTTGTCCTCTTACCCTGTCAAACTCTCTCTTTTCACCCTCCTCAGAATCGCATTTGCAATATGTTAAATACTTTTCCTTGGAAATAGTCAAATAAACATTGTCTTTCACGCCAAAGACATTGAATACCACTGAGGATTGGACAACACCGGAAGGCACCGTGCAAAAGGTGGACAAATTCAAGTACCTAGGAGAATTTATAACAGGAAGGAATAGGAGCAATGAGGGAATAACAGAGAGGATAAAGAAGATGCGATCAGCCTTCTGTATGACCAGAGATATATACAATAAAAAGAATATATCTACAGATGCAAAGATTAGACATTACAAGGCAACGGTGAGAAATGCTGTATTATATGCTGCTGAGACAATAGCACCAGGGAAATGGTGCGGAACAACTACAGAAAGAGGAGAGAAAATACTAGGCCCTAAGAGAGGAGGTGAGAGATGGTTGAGGAGACCCAGGGAAGAGCTATACCGGAACATGAGGACAATCTCAGAAGAAATCAGACTGAAAAGAGCAAGGTTTGCGGGACATGTAATCAGGATGAATATGGATAGAATGACGAAAAGAGTATGGGAAACAACAGCGAGGACAAGAGGAAAGACAGGAACCAAGTGGGTAGTTGAACTCCGGAAAGATTGGTCAGAATTGGGGATCAAGGTGGAAGAAAAGGAAAATTGGAGAAGCAAGTACATACCGACTAATATTCCAGAGATCAATGATAGGAATGGATACAGGAAAAGGATTGAGAGTCACCAGTGGAGTAGACAAGAGAAGAGGATACTGAATATCTCGGAAAAAGAGCGGGAGAGAAGAAGAGAAAGGATGAAGAGGTTCTGGGAAGAGAAGAAGAAAATGCAATCCATGAAGGAGCTGTCCGTGGTCCTACAGAGGCCGTAACGCAAGAAGAAGAAGAAGAAGAAGAAGAAGAAGAAATCACTTCGAGAATGGCTGAGGTGGGTATCGAAACTCCTCTATTCACTTGACCTCCCGAGGCTGAGTGGACCCCGTTCCAGTCCTCGTACACTTTTTAAATTTCGCGGCAGTGCTAGAAATGGAAACCGGGACTCCGGGGGTGGCAGCTAATCACACTAACCACTACACCACCGAGGTGGACTGTTTTGCAAATAATAAACAATATCTGAAAATTACTTCTTTATTATTTCCTCTCCGTATTTACAACACAATTAGATTAACAGGGTGCAGGCAAAGACTTCACGAATTAGCAGAATTTGCTTCAACTGCGCACACGCCCGGTTCCCTTCTGCATACTGAAAACATGGCGAAGCTGCTTTCAAGTTTCTTCGGCCAGTGCATGTGGTATAATCTAGATCGTTGCAATAGATACTGTAATACACACTCTAACGTACGTATGCATATATTTATGTTGTACAATAATATTTATCAAGCGGTACAAAATTTTACTCTCGATTTACCATTAAAACAAATATTATCTTCCATTTCAGACAGAATAATCATGAAATTTGTGGGGTATTATTTGTTCATATAACCTTCAATCTCTTCTACACTTGTGATTTATTGGTAAAAATGTTGGCAAATGTTGGACGGATTGTCAGGTGTGTTTCTTACAGGGGTATATACGAAGATCGAACATGTGTCTGTGTTTCTAATTCATTTAGACGATACAGGAATATCATTTCTTGATTCTTGACTTTTAAAACGTGATGTATGTTGAATGTAACAATTCTCCCTTACGGAAATTGTGAACATTAATAGCAGGGTCAACATTTATAGCACTGCAATTACCAGGTAAATAGGCACCATTGCGTAAAATAGGCATGAAAATATTACGTATAATTTAATAATACACTCAATGAGCATGGAAAGAATTTACAACTAATGAATGTTGAATATTTTCGGTTAACAGTCCGCCCGATGGCCATGATCTAACGATCGATGAAGTCTGTGGCGTTGAAGTCTATTGAATTTAGTCTGACAGGGTGGTTAGATGGTTCGAGTCGCGTTGGGCGAAAAAACGTTCACCCCGCAGTGCTCATATGGAGTGAGGCCATATGACGCTGTTGATGGTGATTCGTCCGTCGGATGGGGATGTAAGGCTTTGAGCAGACTCCTTGGTGCTATTCGACAGGAGTAGGCTATGTTCCGGGACCGGGTACCACTCCCTTCCTTCCTACTGTCATATATTTCGTCATTCGTTCCATCTCATTAACCCCTCTGATGAGGTTGATAACAGCAAGGGCATCCGGTCATAGAAAATCGCTACGAAGATTCATCAAGATAAAGCTGGAATTCAAGAGGACTAATGGGGACAAATATTCGTTTATAGGAAGAGAAGTTAGTGATTGGAATAATTTACCAAGGGGTGTTCATTAAAAATTATTTGCAATTATTTAAGAAAAAGACTGGGTGAACAACATATAGGGAATCTACCACCTGGACGACTGCCCTAAATGCAGATCAATGTTGATTGATTGATTGATTGATTGATTGATTGATTGATTGATTGATTGATTGATTGATTGATTGATTGATTGATTGATTGATTGATTGATTGATTGATTGATTGATTGATTGATTGATTGATTGATTGATTGATTGATTGATTGATTGATTGATTGATTGATTGATTGATTGATTGATTGATTGATTGATTGATTGATTGATTGATTGATTGATTGATTGATTGATTGATTGATTGTATACATCGCTGTAAGAGATGTGTTGTGCCTACGGACTGCTACATGAACCAGGCTGGTACTGATCATAAAAACAAGAGAAGCAGAGACAGGAGTAGGAAATACCGCGAGCCTGCGGAGGTGAGATGCGACCCGTGGATCACAAGCTTGTGAAGCGGAGAGCCGCTCATTGCGATGAATGTATCAAGTGCTAGTCTTGCAAATCACTCTTGAGGTATTCAACCCCCTTTTTTTTCCGTACTGGGGAGAAGTTGTGCGTTCCATTTTGAAGCGGTGAAATTTCTTGTCATGTTCTGTATGTATAGTGAAAATTATCACAATCCAAGAAGAGGAAATCAAAACACTGAGATTTGCTGATGATATTGTTATTTTATTTGAGACTGCAGAAAAACTGGAGAAATTGCTGAATGGTATAGATAAAGTCTTGCATAAGGAGTACAAGATGAAAATTAACAAGTCCTAAGCAAAAGTAATGGAGTGCAGTCGAACGAAGTCAGGTGACGCAGGTAATATTAGATTACGAAATTAAGTCTTAAAGGAAGTAGATGAATATTGTTAGTTGGGTAGTAAAATAACTAACGATGGCAGAAGTAAGGAGGGCATAAAATGCAGACTAGCACAAGCAAAGAAGGCCCTTCTTAAGAAAAGAAATTTGCTCACTTCGAACATTGATATAGAATTATAAAGATGTTTCTGAAGACTTTCTTCTGAAGCGTGTCATTGTATCGAAGTGAAACATGGACGATAACTCGCTCAGAAAGAAGGATAATAGAAGCTTTTGAAATGCGGTGTTACAAAAGAATGTTGAAGGTGAGATGGAAAGATAGAATCACGAATGAAGAGATACTGAATCGAATTGGTGAGAGATGATTGATTTGGCTAAATTTGACCAGAAGAAGTGATAGGATGATAGGACACATCTTAAGACGCCCAGGACTAGTGCAGCTGGTTGTTGAGGGAAGTATAAGCGGTAAGAACGGTAGGGGTAGGTCAAGGTATGAATACGACAAGCTGATCAGAGCAGTTGTAGGATGCAGTAGTTATGTAGAAATGAAAAGACTATCACAGGATAGGGTGGCACGGAGGGCTGCATCAAACCAGTCTATGGACTGATGACTCAAACAACAACACAATCAAATCTATGGTGACACTCTGGCAGCCCGATGGTATTTGTAAGGGATCAAATACGACAGCCTTTCACCGGCACGTAAAAGAACTCTTGTGGGACAAAATTATGACACCTCAGCGTCTCCAAAAACCGGGCATGGGACATGAAACCATGAACGTAATGATGCGTGAAGTGTGTTTACAGGTACTGCACATTGTTTCTGGAACAAGTCATGTGCGAGCCCTTTCACTGGCTTAGCAACAATCCGCGTGGAGGTCGCGAGTTTGAGACCTGGTGCGGCCTTGCCAAGGTAAGCCGGCGGCCAGCGCTATATTTAGCGAACCAGGTCACTTCCTTACCAGGACTACAGCCCTCCTCGTGGCTACACGTTCATTCATGCTGCCACTGCAACCACAGATCCTTTCAGCTTTACTTTTCAACATAGTCGTACTCCACCCTCTTTCCAACAACTTTTACTTCGAAGATACTTTGAGTATGTGCCGTTCCGTATTCGAACTCGACCACCTTGCTTGAATATCGATCGTTACTTTTCCTTTATAATCGGGTTGTCAGTCCATAAACTGCTTTGATGCAGCTCTCCATGCCACGCTATCTTGTGCTAAAGTTTTAATTTCTACGTAACTGGTGCATTCTACGTCTGCTCTAATCTGCTTGTCATATTCATACGTTGGCCTACCCCTACCGTTCTTCCCTCAGAAACCAATTGCATATGTCCTGGGTGTTGTATACAAGAAGCACTATACGCAGAACACAACATAAAAGTTTATTTTCGTGAACTCTTTCACACAGTACACAAAATACATGATCTTGGGACTTGCTTCTTATTTGGAGTACACACTAAATAATACAGTGAATAAGCTTGCTGTTCGAATGAGAAGTATTTACATTTATATAAGTTTGCCCCATTATGTACTCTTGGATCTACACTGACAATGTAGAATGTCACGAACATATGAATGTCCCTGATAGCTGATGGCTATCTAATGTCCGGCTTGAATGTAATATACTAAGTTCTTCCTAGCAGAATGTGTATAGATCAAGTTATAAAGAAGGCGGGAATATTAAGGCGTTAGTGAGAGCGGAGGTGAGACCTCTCGATCACAATTCAGTCCGCCTATTCAGACCACGTTTTTAAGAGGGGTACCCCCGTGTCTGACTTACGGCGTGGAGCTGATCGCTGAACACAGCTGACTACCTGGCAGCCACAATTCTCATCGGTGCCGGGAAGTCCCAGTACCAGTGAGTAATTTTAGCCCGTCGACCCAATTTGGGCCTTGAGTGCTAACTCCTAATATAATACTAGCTAAAGACTGCATTTCTGTTGTATGGTTATGGACCTTGAAATTTTAAATCACGCTGACCAGGGTATGGCCTGCACCCCTCTGTGGAATGGGGTTAGGTGAGGATGTCCTTAGGTCATCGATACCGAAGACCTAAGGTGGCATAGTTTCCTGTGTTCCTGATCAGCGGATTTTTGCTCTCAGTGAGCGCGTCATAAAATTTCGCGGCTGTGTTGCGAATCCTGTTATGAATGCAGGTCGTAATTTGTTTCGTACCAATGGGCACCTGTCAATCGGCGCAGCGCACGGTTCTTTAACAGGTGTGTCTTGGCTGCAATGCCCCAACTAGGGCTGGCATACTCTAATATCGGTGTGATAGTAAATTTGTAGAGCAGGAGTAGGTTTTCTATTGTTAGCCCATTGTCGGCTCTAACCATCGGGAGTAGTTTAAATAGGCGTGCATTTGCCTGCGCAGTGATATCAGAAATATGATTTCCGAACGTTAATCCTCTGTCTAGGGTGACACCTAGATACTTGGTTTGCTTAGTCCACCCGATGGGTAGGTCGAAAAACATCAGGGGGTGGAGGGGGGGACGGCGTTTAGTGAATAGCGTGGCACTACTCTTGTCAACATTGATTTTAACTCTCCACTTATCTAGCCTCGGAAGTGGACAGCACGTCTTTGAGGTAATCTTTCAACTTAGGTGCCTGCCACGAGACAGAGGATATCGCCGCATCATCCACGTATAAATGTAATTGCGCGTTCGTTGGTTTTGGCATGTCTGACATGAAGAGGTTGAAAATTGTCGGCGAGATCACACTGCCCTGTTGTACCCCAGCTTCTATAGGCCGCGGGTCCGACAGAGCTGTACCAACCTGCACCTGAAATTTTCTGTCATCTCGGTAGCTCGTTAGTAACCGTAGTACGTAGTGCGGGAAACCTAAGGTCTTTAAGTTAAAAATGAGTCCTTGGTGCCAAACCTTGTCGAACGCACGTGCAATATCGAGGAAACAGACTCCTGTGTGTCTACGGTCATTGTACGTCTTAGTAATTGTCTCAGTGAGACGGATCAATTGGTGGCAGGTGGAATGGCCACCCCGGAAACCGAACTGTTTTCTCGATATTGCGCGAGCGTTCGACAAGGTTTGGCACCAAGGACTCATTTTTAAATGAAAGACCTTAGGTTTCCCGCACTACGTACTACGGTTATTAACGAGCTACCTAGATGACAGAAAATTCCAGGTGCAGGTTGGAACAGCTCTGTCGGACCCGCGGCCTATAGAGGCTGGGGTACCACAGGGCAGTGTGATCTCGCCGACAATTTTCAACCTCTTCATGTCAGACATGCCAAAACCAACGAACGCGCAATTACATTTATACGCGGATGATGCGGCGATATCCTCTGTCTCGTGGCAGGCACCTAAGTTGAAAGATTACCTCCAAGACGCGCTGTCCACTCTCGAGCCATGGCTAGAGAAGTGGAGAGTTAAAATCAATGTTGACAAGAGTAGCGCCACGCCATTCACTAAACGCCTCCCAGCCCCCCACTCCCGACCACCTGATGTTTTTCGACCAGCCCATCAGGTGGACTAAGCAATTTATACTGGCTGGCTGACGTCACAAGCTATGAGTCAGCGCGCTAGCTGGATACACCACGCACGTTCCGGAGCTGCGAAACTGTAACGGGTTGCATAGCTGCAAGGCTGAGGGCACTACAACACTGAGTGTCTTAAGATGTGTTTTATCATTCTATCTCTTCTTCTGGTCGAATTGAACCAAATCGATCTCCTCTCACCAATTCGATTCAGTACATCTTCATTCGTGATTCGATCTATCCATCTCACCATCATTCTTCTCTAACACCACATTTGAAATGTGTATATTGTCTTTCTTTCTCAACTACTTATCGTCCATGTTTCTCTTCCATAGAAAAACACGCTCCAGACAAAATTCTTGAAAATCATATTTCTAATTCCTATATCAATGTTCGAAGTGAGCAAATTTCTCTTCTTGAAAAAGTCCTTCTTTGCTTGTGCTAGTTGCATTTTACGTCCTCCTTACTTCTGCCATCGTTAGTTATTTTACTACCCAAGTAACAATATTCACGTACTTCCTTTACGTCTTCATTTCCTAATCTAATATTACCTGCGTCACCCGACCTTCATATCCATACGCCATAAATCTACATATAAAATGAATGTTTCTTCGTGTGTCCTTTATAGATTCAAAAACTACTGAACCGATTTCACTGAAAATTTCACAATTTGTTTCTATTGCTCCTGAGAGGGTTCAGAAAGAACTTTGAATGAAATGCGATCCGTGGTTCGCATACGGGGTGAGAAGGGGTGAAAAAATAGAAGACAAGCATTACAACTCTGATCAGCGGGTTGCCAAACCAACAGCATGTGGAGATTACTATGTGTTACTCACAGCCAATCTTCACCTTCTTCTATTTTCTCTAAATGGCACAAGGGGTGAAAAAATAAACTGTCAAAAATGACAGAGATTACGGGTGAATGTGTGTATGTTCCAGCATAGCTTTCAACCAACTTGTTACACATATAACTCGGAAAAATTACTGTAGCGGCAAGAAACTCCCTAAGGGAACGGAGTGAAATGTAAAAATCTGAAAATGGCCGATATTAGTGGCGACTCCATAGCCTTTGTGGTAGCTGGGATGAACTGTGACACTCTCGATGCCGTTTAAGTCAAACTTAATTACCATTCGTATGGGAGCTAGAAGGGTTGAGAAAGCATGTCAAAATTGACCGAGATGATGGACGTATGTATGTATGTTCCAGCATAGCTCTTAACCAAACATGATACATATCTGACGTACTGTTTAGGAAAGGGTGTGAAGTATTAAAATAATAGAAAACGGCCAATATCAAGTGTGGAAAATGTGGCATTCCACTATTCCAGCAATCAAGCTCAATCGAATTAATACGAACGCGATTACTAGTATTGGGGTTAGACACAGTGAATAAATTATATAAGATATCAAGGAATTGGGATTAACGCAAAGTCGTAATGAATAAAATATCGGTGGCAATGACCAAGACAAAGTAGATATTCGAATTGTTAAGATCGACACTGTTAAAATTACAAATGAAAGACTAACTCGAATGAGTGGACGTATTCCGATGAAGAAGCTGTAAAAATTGGGTCAAATTATTAAAAAGAGATAATAAAATAAGGAAGGAAAGCTACTTAAAGCATATAAATAAGCAGACAGTAGAAATAGATATAAAAGATTAATCAAATACGAGTGAAATAATAAAATAGGCAACTTATAAATTGATTCGCAGCGGCATATGGAAAGTGCAACCACAAGGCCGTGACTACACGAAAGAATATTCAATATATCGCAAAATAAACGATTAACAACTAGTAGAGCCATTCTTTACGAGATATTTGCAGACTTATTGGAGATCTAATAGAGACATTGATATTATACGAAGCAATATTAAGCGGAATAAAGTAGATAAATCATGTTTAGAAGGCCTTGAAACTGTTATTATGTCACAGCTGATCTCATCATTGTATTTTGTATTCACAATCAAGTTTTTGAAGGAAACCATAGCTTGCTAAGAACACTGGGAGTCGACTCTCTGGATGATTCTGAGCTGGACCGACATGGCAGAGAATACCCCTGGTTCCCGATGACATCATGATGACCAGCCAAGTAGAATGGCAGAATCCAGAGCTGTAGAGGATGACCAAATGATTGGTATCATTCCGGAAAGCGAGGGAAAAAGATACGTTTTCTAACAACATGTATATCTATATGTAGTAACAAGTTTAGGATGCCTGTAATTAAAACCTACATTGGTAGATATGTGTTTAGAGTCTTCAGAATGACTTAAATTATATTAGATTCTCGCGAGTGATCATTTATGCCAGTGATATAAGGGTAGGTAGCAGGTACAGACCCTCCTTGGAGACATCTCTACCCAGGGAGTGGTGCCCCTGCCTATGTGAGTCCCAGAGCACACTGACCCGGTGTGTAGTATCTGGTAAGGGTCCCAGATCAGGGTTACGAGTGAAGACCTTAACGACATCAACGACGGAGAGGATGACCTTCCGTACGGCGATGTTGGAAGGGGCAGCCCTGTACTTGGGGATTAATACAAGTACAACGCTCAAATGGCACGACGGTTCCACATGTTAGTCGCGGTACCCCGACAGCGTCTGTTTCCCATGTTAGGGGCGGCTGAATCACAACTCACCAACACGTCTGGCAAGTGTGGTGTTTTATTGCCGAACACCTTCCATAAACTCCTATGACTTCGAATTTTCAAACGAAACTATCCCAGGTGAGTAGAGTGAAAGACTCAGAATCCCACACTAACAATACGTCAGTCTGCCTCAAGGATTCTGGGGGAAACAAAAATTCGAAAAGAACGACTAAAAAAGTAAGAATAGCCACATACAACATAAGAACTATGAGACTAGCTCAAGACCTGGAAAGACTAGAACAAGAACTGTATGACATAAAATGGGATATTCTGGGTATTTGTGAGACTCGCCTTCAAGGAGAAAAAGCTGAGACCCTTCCATCAGGTCATGTCATCTTACGTAATAACGGGGATGCTTCTACACATGGGGTTGCTATTCTTGTCAATAAAAATTCCAAAGAATTCATACACAAGATGATTTGTGTCTCTTTCAGAGTGATATATATAGTCCTCCAATTGAATAGTAAATTATCCATACAAGTCGTACACGTCTATGCTCCAACCAGTACTTCTGACGAAGAGGAAGTGCAACAGCTGTATGATGATATCACCAAAACGAAAAATTCAGAAAAGACATAACTCTGTATCATCATTGGAGACTTGAATGCAAAAGTGGGTCAAAAAGAAATCGGAGACTCTGAGAACATTGGTACATATGAACTAGGCAATCGAAACGAAAGAGGTGAAAGATTGCCAGAATATCTCACAGCCGAAAGTCTCTATTGCATGAATACTTTCTTTAAAAAACCCATCCAACGAAAATGGACATGGAAGAGTCCCGGTGGACAAACCAAGAATGAGATAGATTTTATCCTGCCCTACAAGAAGAAATATTGTACAGATGTTACTCTTCTCAACAGATTTGATACAGCAAGCGACCATATGCTAGTTCGAGCAAACTTCACAATTGACCTCAAACTTGAACGGTCCGAACTGACAAGGGGGCACACTTTTCCAAAATTAGAGGACTTAGAAAAACATTAATCATCATTTTAACAAGCTCTTAGCAAAAATCTTAACCCAATAGAAGATTTGAAATACTTGGACGTGAACGAACTTAATGAGAAAACTACAGTCAGTATTCAAAATGCAACAAAGAATATCTCATTGAAGAAAACTAATAGGAGGAGCTGACTTTCACTTAATGCCACACAGCTCATTAAGGACAGGAAGACAATGGACAGCAGAATACAAAAATCTTAACAAGACCATTCGCAAGGAAATAAGAACAGATCTAAGGAAATTTAATAATTACATGATCATGCAGACAATTGAAGAAAATAAAAACATGAAGATTTTAAAGAACAACATGTCTAAAGGAAGACCAAAAATTACAAAACTTAAGAACCAAAATGGAGAAATAGTAACAGATAGGCAAAAAATTACTGAATTTATTAGAGATTTCTACTACAAGCTGTATACATCAACCATTAATAAACCACCCAGTGATGAACAACTAGCCCAGAATTATACACATGAAGTAATACCGGAAGTAACCACTGCTGAGATTGAGAATGCACGTAAACACCTAAGGAATAAGAAATCTCCTGTGAGGATAAAATAACGAATGAAATGCTGAAATTAGGTGGATGATATATGCTAGAATCCGTGAGAATACACCTCAACAAGTGTATTAACTCTGGAAGAATGCCAGACAATTGGAAGAATGCTGAAGTGATACTTCTCTTCAAGAAAGTTGATAAGGAAAATTTAGAGAACTATCGTCCTGTGAGTTTGTTATCACACCTTCACAAGCTCCTGACTAAAATTGTAACCAACCACCTCACAAGAGAACTGGATTTTTATCAACCTGCTGAGCAAGCGGGATTTCTCAACTGTTGAACACATCCAGACTATTCGTCTTCTTCTTGAAAAAATCACTGAGTACAACATCAAGATTCATCTGGCTTCATTGATTATAAAAAAGCTTTTGACTCAGTGGATATTTGGGCAATTATGAAGGCACTTCAAATGCCATGATAAACTCAAGGTATTTAAAGCTCCTGAAGAACATTTATGATCAAGCATCAATGGTAGTCAGAGTGAACGGAAACCTCATCACCAATAAAATCCCAGTTGGCAAAGGAGTTCGATAAGGTGACACAATCTCTCCAAAGCTGTTTACCCTTGCCTTAGAAGATGTATTCAAAACCCTTCATTAGGACAATAAAGGAATAAAAATTAAAGGGTTATATTGGAACCACCTGCGTTTTGTCGATGACATTGTGCTCATAAGTGAAAATCTAGATGAGCTAGAAAGCATGATCCAAGAATGAAAAATTGCCTCTGCTAAGATTGGTTTGGAAATTAACATTAATAAAACAAAAATACTAAGCCCAGACAGTCAACCACTTAAAATTGGAAACCAATATATAGAAGCTGTCGATGAGTACATCTATCTGGGACACAACATAAAACTTGGAAAAGACAACCAACGTGCAGAAATTCATCGCAGAATAGGCATGAGTTGGATAGCATTCCGAAAACTAAGATTCATCCTGACCAACAAGGATGTTCTAAAACCCTTTATAGCTCAAAATTATATGATAGGTGTGATTAAATATTTTTTTCAGTTTTTAGCTCCTTAGAAGGTCATTTTAACAAAAAATTGTTTTTAAAATTTTGGTTGGTCAATTCCAACAAATTTTTGAAGTGGGACACACATGTCCCACCAAACGTGACATAGACATTGTTGTATTTTATGAGTTCTAAATATTTTGGGAATAGTTTTCAGATAAACAATGTAACATATCATACTTTCAAAATTAATTTATTACCAGTAAAAAAAGCTGAAAAATAAGAAAGAAAATCACAAAATACTAAGTACCATTAAATAAAACTGACTTCAATTTGCAAACAAGGATGTGAAGCAAAATTTGTCTAGCAAATGGAACGTTGCTATATAATACCATTATACTAGTAATACAGAGTCTAAAATTGCAAAGTTACAAAGCACTTTTCTTCTTAGTAATAGGCTAGCAAAGTTGAAAATACACCTGTTGTTTGATAGTGAGGCATCTTACTGATTATGAAAATGTGCAAAGCATGGGGTGGCACACAAGGGTACATTGCAGGCTTTGCGTAATATTTTAATTTTCTTCTGTTTCTCTTTTGTGCTGCACATTCTGCACCTCCTTCTTGTCTCAGATTGCTTGGGAATATAGTTGTCCACATTCTGGAGTCCAACTTCATCAGGAATCCTTACATGACCAAGCTTTTTGTGTACCATCAACTGAGATTTTACTCCCCTTTTCTTCCTGGATGAATAGCCATCAGTGATACAACGGAACCACTTGCATGCAACGGGCAAGAATAGTCACATGATAGGGTTTCATTATCTTCAGAATCGTCCCAATCATCTCCTTCGACATCAGAATAAGTTTGATCATCTGGCAAGCCTTTCAGGTAGTGCAAAATGTCTTCCTCCCGCAATCTCTGAAAGGCAAGAGATTTGTATAAATTTCTTGAAGTATACTCGCCTAAATACTATTCTTAATTAATTAATTAATAATAAGTCAATGACATTTTAAAAGAAAATACATTAGAAACATCGCAAGTTCAGAAATAAACACCGTCAAGTTAGTATCTGTTTTTGTCTACTAAGTCACTATAGTACTTATTTCTTACATTTAGGAATGAGTATAAATACTACTTCATTTGAATGCATAAATATATAAACAAAATTAACATATGTTTACTAAATGAAGAAATTTTGCGATAATATTTGCTCAATTATAGTACG
Organism: Anabrus simplex; assembly: GCF_040414725.1. Taxonomy (NCBI): domain Eukaryota; kingdom Metazoa; phylum Arthropoda; class Insecta; order Orthoptera; family Tettigoniidae; genus Anabrus; species Anabrus simplex. The sequence continues at coordinate 768,225,282 of NC_090265.1, forward strand.
AATTTGGAGGTTAGGGGAAGAAGTCCATTCACATTGAGGTTAGTGTTCTACATAAGGAACACTTGAAAAAACTGCCATTGAAATTATTTGTATAATGCTAGATTATCAAACTCTAGTTCATTTCACTTCAGTGATATTGAATATACTCACTTCATCCATGATGAACGCCAGATAATAACCAATTTGTGCCAAAACAGACTTGTGTAGCCTCCATACTCTGGTGAATGACCTGTTCCACAGATGTCAGCTGCTACCACTACGATCTACAGTGAATTTTCGTATATAACTTTCATGTGTCATCATCATACAAGTCTTCCAGTAGATAGCAGCACCAGCTTCATGTGATCCAAATAGGTCCGAAAGAGTATATGAAAGAAATACGGAAGTGTTCCACATATGTCCCACCGAGCTATAAAGGGTTAAGACCAAGGTTTATAATACGTGCGTGCTGCCAGTTACTACTTATGGTCTGGAAACGATGACTCTGACGAAGGAAAGTGCTTGCAAGCTTCAGCGAACACAACAACCCATGGAGGGACAGTTGCTAGGGATCAGCCTTAGGGATAAGATCCGTTCAAAGGACATCAGGAGAGGAACGAATGTAACAGGCATCCTAGAGAGAGTAGCAAGACTAAAAAGGCAAATGGGTAGGACACGTAGTTCGACAAGACTACAACAGGTGGACCTCTAGGATTGTTCACTGGAGACCATGGGAACACAAGAGAGGCACTGGAGAACTCCAAAAGAGGTGGCTCGATGACATAAAGCTGCTGGCTGGAACACCCTGGTTCCAAGTAGCTCAAAACCGAAGACAATCGAAGCATATGGAAGAGGCCTATATCCAGCAGTGGATTGAAATAGGCCAGAAAAGAAGAGAAGAAGAAGATAAGGGAATATGTATTCTTCATCAAAAATAAGACAAACCCAAGTTAGGGAGAGAATTAAAGTGTTAATAATGTTCCAATGAAAGCAAAGAATCCCAATTACCTACGTTATACTGTACCGTATGTGAAATTATTATAAGGGTTAATTTTAGGATCTTCGGTACGCAATTCCAAGTGATATTTACTTAGAGGTTATATATGTTACCCTAATAAATTAGGACGTGCATTAAATATGAATATAATAGCAGATTGAAGACATGTTAATGTTATTTGAGAAGATATTGATCCGATACTACGAAAATTTTGGAAATAAGTTTATTTGAGCGTCAGATCATATATGTAATTGAAATACACTGACTGACAGAGCAAATGCAACACCAAGAAGGAGTGGTCAGAACTTTATGCCAATTGCAGGGTAGACTGACGTCACTGAGGTATGCTCATGATGTGAAATGCGCCGCTGTGCTGCGCACGTAGCGAACGATAAATGGGACACGGCGTTGGCGAATGGCCCACTTCGTACCGTGATTTCTCATCCGACAGTCATTGTAGAACGTGTTGTCGTGTGCCACAGGACACGTGTATAGCTAAGAATGCCAGGCCGCCGTTAACGGAGGCATTTCCAGCAGACAGACGACTTTACGAGGGGTATGGTGTTCGGGCTGAGAAGGGCAGGTTGGTCGCTTCGTCAAATCGCAGCCGATACCCATAGGGATGTGTCCACGGTGCAGCGCCTGTGGCGAAGATGGTTGGCGCAGGGACATGTGGCACGTGCGAGGGGTCCAGGCGCAGCCCGAGTGACGTCAGCACGCGAGGATCGGCGCATCCGCCGCCAAGCGGTGGCAGCCCCGCACGCCACGTCAACCGCCATTCTTCAGCATGTGCAAGACACCCTGGCTGTTCCAATATCGACCAGAACAATTTCCCGTCGATTGGTTGAAGGAGGCCTGCACTCCCGGCGTTCGCTCAGAAGACTACCATTGACTCCACAGCATAGACGTGCACGCCTGGCATGGTGCCGGGCTAGAGCGACTTGGATGAGCGAATGGCGGAACGTCGTGTTCTCCGATGAGTCACGCTTCTGTTCTGTCAGTGATAGTCACCGCAGACGACTGTGGCGTCGGCGTGGAGAAAGGTCAAATCCGGCAGTAACTGTGGAGCGCCCTACCGCTAGACAACGCGGTATCATGGTTTGGGGCGCTATTGCGTATGATTCCACGTCACCTCTAGTGCGTATTCAAAGCACGTTAAATGCCCACCGCTACGTGCAGCATGTGCTGCGGCCGGTGGCACTCCCGTACCTTCAGGGGCTGCCCAATGCTCTGTTTCAGCAGGATAATGCCCGCCCACACACTGCTCGCATCTCCCAACAGGCTCTACGAGGTGTACAGATGCTTCCGTGGCCAGCGTACTCTCCAGATCTCTCACCATTCGAACACGTGTGGGATCTCATTGGACGCCGTTTGCAAACTCTGCCCCAGCCTCGTACGGACGACCAACTGTGGCAAATGGTTGACAGAGAATGGAGAACCATCTCTCAGGACACCATCCGCACTCTTATTGACTCTGTACCTCGACGTGTTTCTGCGTGCATCGCCGCTCGCGGTGGTCCTACATCCTACTGAGTCGATGCCGTGCGCATTGTGTAACCTGCATATCGGTTTGAAATAAACATCAATTATTCGTCCGTGCCGTCTCTGTTTATTCCCCAACTTTCATCCCTTTCGAACCACTCCTTCTTGGTGTTGCATTTGCTCTGTCAGTCAGTGTATATGAAAGAATATAAAGTGATACAAGGTAAAATTATTTATGAGGAAGACATAACGATGTTATATGTTGAGAATGAAGAATGTATTGAAGGAATATGTAATGTTATGATAGTTGTAATATTTACATCAACAGGGAGGTAAGGATTTTTCTGTAGATTTTGTACCCCCGTACATGTGCTCTTCCCCGCCGCATTAAAGGAGGAGGCATGTGGCTAAGTAGGTGTAGGTCTGATCGTGCCAGTTTTAAGACGCATGGTATGGTTGAGCTGTGTGTGTGAGTACTATTCACCCAAGCTGAAGAGCAATATGATCCTGAAACATCAAGACAGTAAATCAACCCGAGAGCTGAAGTACGGAGTGTACCCAGCATGTGCACAGAAGTTTTTATTTTGGCAGCTATTCTTAAGAGAAGATTGTAAATTTCTTCGCGGGATGAATACGTAAAAATGCACAGAATATCGATTATTAGTAGGCTAAAAAACATTCAATTTTGAACGTTTTTTAGCCTACACAAACATTTCAGTGTTACAGCACCTTATTAGTGATATGAAGGAGTCCACCCAAATCAGTCATCTCGGAGAGGCGAACATTAATTCTCTCGAGCTGACATAGAAAGGTCTTTTAAGGCATTCCTCGATGATGTGGGTCATGGTCTGCCCTGAGCTCCGCAGTCCAACAACATAGCCTTTGTTCGACCACACAATGTCACGTAATTACGGGTTCCCTTCTTATAATAATGTGATATGTGATTGATAGAGGACAGAAGTTCGGGCACTTATTTGTGCTGAAATAGGCAGGCAAATAAGCACTTAACATTTAGGAAATGGCAGTAATGTATTTAAAATAAGCATTTAAAAATGATTAAAACAGGTTCTAAAATAATAAATATGGTTTAATGTAGGCAACTTAATACACATCTGCATCATAATTTAGAACTAAATCTTCCATAGCAGGGAGCCTCTCGACCAGTAGAGGGAGATTTGAGTAACATGAAAATAACTTTAGTACAACCTCTTTAACATTAATAAAGAACATTGGAATTATATTTTATATTAATTTCCACAAGTACATTTATTTCTATTTTTTATTTAATCCGTTTACCCTCCAGGTTTGGTTCCTCCCCCGAACTCAGCGAGGGATCCCACCTTTAAAGCTTTAAGGGCAGTGTTCTGGAACGTGAAGCATTTGGACAACGATACAACTGGGAAGGAGGACTATTACCTCAGTTGGCGGCTATGTTGAACAGGGGCCTTGTGGGGTATTGGAATATTGGAAGGGATAGCCAAAGAAGAGGGAAGGAAACGGCCGTGGCCTTAAGTTAAGTACCATCCCGGCATTTGCATGGAGAAGTGAAAAACCACGGAAAACAACTTTGAGGACGGCTGAGGTGGGAATCGAACCCCGTACACTCAGTTGACCTCCCGAAGCTGAGTGGACCCCGTTCCAGTCCTCGTACCGCTTTTCAAATTTCGTGGCGGAGTCGGGAATTGAACCCGAGCCTTCGGGAGTGGCAGCTACTCACTATAACCACTAAACCACAGAGGCGGATTTATATTATTTAATTTCTAAAGAATTTGTTAATGTAAGTCCCTTCTTTGTTAAGTGTTATTGTTTGTTAATATTTTACGTTGTTATACAGCCGTACCCGTATCTAACTACTACCAAATAAATTACTTAGTGTAGATCTGGACTCCGGCTTGGCAGAACGCTATTCAATTCTTCTCTGTGAGTTTTACAAATGATTGTGCGAGGAAGTGAATATCTCGCTAAATGCGCATACAAGTGGACAATAAACAAAACGGCTTGGTAGAATTCCTAAAACACCGAAGTCAGTAAAGTGAACCTTCAAAAGGCTTGTCGGGAGCGCTTAAGAGTTAAAGTAGCCGTGAAGTGATTACCCCAGAAAAAAAAATATTCAGAACTCGTAGATCAACTTTATCCTGAAGATGTGTATTTTTTAGAATTAATAAACGAATAATAAAAGTAGCTGTAGATGTAAAGCTTTTCAGGCGTTTTCTCTATAAACACAGCGTTTCATCTTCGGCCTGACACTAAACTCATCTACACTTTTTATATACTCTTTTGGTGTGGAAAATCTTATTCCTTCACCCGGAACTTGGAATTTCCATTAGGAATTACTAGCAGGGCTATAAATAAATTGTGGAGCCTTATCTCCTGTATATAGTGTCTACTAATAAGCTTCTGATAATTAAAAAAAAAGTTATTATCTTTTAACGAAGGTTTCCACTTTAGTGACTTCGGTCTTTTAGGAATTATAACAAGCCGCTCTGTTTGTTGTCCCCATCTGGGGTGAATGAAATTTTTAGTAGTTTTAGTAGTAATAGCACTAGTATTTCGCCCGCTGGCCACGGCAGTTCTCGAATCAAGTAATTCTGCTGAGGGTCCTACACTAGAAGCATACTTTAGCTGGGGTCTTACCAGAGACTTGTACTCCATCTCCTTTACATCCTTACTCCAATAACCATGTGCAGAGATCTGTACAATCCCGTTTATGGGCGACAACCCCAATAAACCCCAATCTTTCCTTACGTTTTCTTATGTTTTCCCAAAAGGATTTCGGGACCTTATACGATTCAGATGAACATCGGCGATGTCGTCACGTATTGGTAATTGGGGATTATTTATTAATCCATTGTTGCTCACGTCCGTAGGTTTAACCTTAAAGTACCCTACACGTGATCCCCGGGTGGTGCTACGCGAGCAACACCGAACAGGCGACCAGATATACAGACATGGACAAAAGTATTCATATCCCTACCCATCCAATACAAAATGCTTTATTGCTGGACCAATACGGAGTACAGGTCAAAATTGCAAACCCAAACGTATACCTTGTACAACAGTGGTCATTACAAAGCACAAAATAAACTGGAAATAAATAACAGTACATAACAAAGTAACAAATGCGTACTCCATGGCACTACTTGTCTTGACATAAGTATTCATACGTTAGTGTAAAAGTGGAGTTTGAACGAGTAAACAGAAACCTGTGTTGTTCCGTGGCATTAGACAGAGACGGACTGATTGGCTAGTCAGAGACGGTACTAGTCCAATGGCGAGGAAAACTAGGGAAACGTCTGTTGAAGAGAGGCGACTTATTCTACACCTTCACCACCAAAGAAAATCGTATTCTGAGATCGGAAACATCATAGGAAGAAGTAAACCAACTGTGCAAAGCATCATACAAAGGTTAAAAGAAGAGTATGTTCTTATAAGCAAGAAAAGAAATGGACGTCCGTAGAAACTGACCGCAGGATAAGAAAGGTTCATAGTAACCACAATTAAAGAACAACCACACACTACATCTTCGGCAATAGTATCGCAGCTGGCAGAATATTTCCATCATGCAGTGTCACACAAAACAGTAAGGAGGGTCCTTCACTCCCTGAGTATCGATCTAGGGTCCCAAGAAAGAAACCGCACATAACAAAAGTGAATCGACGGAAGAGACTACAATTTGCAAAGGAACATGTGGCGAAAGATAATGCATTTTGGTCGACAGCGATGTTTACAGATGAGAAAAAATTTAATAATTCCGGAAGTGGTGGACGCATTTTAGTGTGTAGACGCCCCAAAGCAGAGCTAAATGAGCAGAACCTCGTTACCACTGTGAAGCACGGCGGGGGTGGGGTTATGGTGTGGGGCTCAATGGCCAGTTCAGGTGTTGGGGAGTTGGCATTTTTCGAGGAGACGATGGACAGATTTAAATATCTGAATATCCTGAAAGAAAACTTTCGCAAAAGCGCCGAAAAGCTTGGGATTTGCAATGAGTTTTACTTCCAACACGACAATGATTCCAAACATACTGCGGAAATTGTTCGTTTGTGGGTACTCTACAACACGCCGCACACACTAAAAACACCTCCCCAATCGCCGGAATCCAACCCCATCGAACATCTATGGAGAGAATTGGAGTCCAGACTAAGAAAACACCGCATAACAAGTAGAGCACACTTTAAACAGTTACTACAACAAGAATGGGGGAACATTTCATCTGAACTAACATGGAAACTGGTGCTGTCAATGCCCAGCAGGTTAAAAGAAATAATATACAGGAAAGGCAAACAAACGCGCTACTGATCGAGTTGGTAATATCTGTATCTGCATTGAGTTGTGAACTCTTCTTGGATACGGTATGAATACTTATGTCCAGACAAATAGTGTCCTGGAGTGCGAAGTTGTTGCTTCGTTATATACCGTTATTCCAGTTTATTTTGTGCTTTTTAATGTACATTACGGTGTACAAGGTATACGTTTGGTTTTGTAATTTTGACCTGTACTCCGTATTGGTCCAGCAATAGAGCATTTTGTATTGTATGGGTCGGGGTATGAATACTTTTGTCCATGTCTGTATTTCTCTCCTGGTCAAGATACAACATTTATATATTAAAAGAGTTTAGTAAAAACAGCTTTGACAAATCCGTCCGTCCGTTCTACTGGACCAATTTGCTTCACTTATTTTATTCTCTCGGGAATTACTTGCCCATGTCCGACTCGTTGGCTGAACGGTCAGCGTACTGACCTTCGGTTCAGAGGGTCCCGGGTTCGATTCCCGGCCGGGTCGGGGATTTTAACCTTAATTGGTTAATTCCAATGGCACAGGGGCTGGGTGTACGTGTTGTCGTCATCATCATTTCATCCTCATCACGACGCGCAGGTCGCCTACGGGTGTCAAATAGAAAGACCTGTACCTGGCGAGCCGAACCCGTCCTGGGATATCCCGGCACTAATAGCCATACGCCATTTCATTTTTTTCTTGACCATGAAACATGAGACACTGATAGGTCTCAAAGTTCAGCCAACTTTGAGTAATTATAAAATCAAGTAATTAAATGATCACTCTAACAATTGCTGGCGAAGGCTTACCCTAACCTGTAATACATTCTCTACTTAGCACGTTGCTAAACGACTAACACATTCATCAATATTCTGATATATGCGGTTTTCATGCTTAGTAATGTTCGATTGCAGCCATGTTTGACTACTACCTGTCAAGCCAGAGAGTATACACTTCCTCTGAACACGGAAGAATGTTATTCCCTGCTCGATACTCTTTGATTTTCTAACCTCTTCCACCTTTCAAATACATTCAACAGATGGCAGAGCGTTCCTAATAACTTACACTTTGCAAAGAGAATAATGTCTACGTACAAACAGGCCCATAGTGTACCGTACCATAGGGGTAATAAGTAGACTTTAATATGGTAAATCAATAATTTATACACATATTTTATACGAACCTTGCAGTTATTAATCACATTTTCATGTAAACTTTGTCTTTTTTGGCATCCTCCAAATGGGGCAAGCAGAAATCCATTTCTCTCTCTCTCAACTATCATCGTCAAATTTCCACCTAGGACGATGCATCCACTTCCTGTCTAAAACATCCGACTAAGCTCATATGGGTAGAAAGTGGGTTAGATTGTCGTGGGTAGAAATAAAGCCGAAGTTCAAACTTATCTCTAAGTATAATAACAGGCATTATGGAGGTTTGTCGAATGAGAAATACATATAAGGGGTAGGACGGATTTATTGCAAAAAAAACCACAATCCAAACTAAACATCAAAATCAAAAAAATCAAATAAAATAGCCTCAAAACGGCTCCGAAATAAAACTGATTTGCACAAAATATCATAATAATATTAATCAAAACAATTACACCGCAAGGTAATTCAAAATTTTAATACAAAATTACAAAATTGACTAATTAAAACATCATCTCAAATCAAACGTTGTAGATCAAAGTTCTTCTTTCCGTGGAGTTAGGACCCTGAACAAACTCAGTTTACGGAGTCATTGAATTGGGAGGATTGTTTCCGTTAAGGGCTAGTACGAGTGGTCTAATACAACATGAATTTATGAGATACGATTAAATACTAGTGGCATTCATCTAATCTATATCTACAACCATTTTACGGGAATAATAAACAAATTATATACACTGGAATAGGTTGGTAAAATATATCTTATACTCGTAACTACACTGACTCTACATGTGAATTCCAGTTCACAACAAAGATCTAGACAGAACTAGAATAACACCAATCATCAAATCAGCATACGGGCTGGCTCCTCAATTAACAACATGACATCAAAAATTACAACATAACACTAAAGAACACAATCCTGAAAATAAAATTAGTTAAAATATCACAATATGGACTGTGAAAACAAAGGGCAACAGTCCCGTTTCATCATGCCGCATATGAGCGTAGGCCAACGCCCACCGTCGTCTTTCCTCTCCATGCTTCCTGCTTGGCGATCAGCTGTAAACATTAAGAAATAATATTACTCTCTAGACTTCGTTATGGTTTGGAAATTGGTCTCTCACGGAAGCTACTTTTCACTTCACAAAGGGGTTAATATTTCTCTGAGCTGACTACTTGACTTTGATAGCGAGCTCATTTATGAACAACTATTCTCGTGGGCAGGCAGACTAACTTCTTTCTCAATACACACAGTAATCTCTTGGCCTGACAATTCACTCACGGCTCCCAGTAATATCTCTCCATTTCAAAATACTAGCCGATTCTAGCCTATATTCAAAACAACATTGTCAAACATGCACTCTGCAGGTGCCCTTGATTTCACTTTAAATCAGCATGCATTTCATTCTCATTCAACGTGCACTATTATCAGCCCTTCAATAACAATTCACGGTTCGATTCCCTGCATGACTTTTTCCCAAAATTGTCTCCAATCTATTTCAAACGTCCTACCTAACTTCTAGGATGTACATGCAACTCCACACATCTTACAGCTCCTGAAAATTCAAACAAACCAAGCAGCCTATCTGAATCTAACTTCTGTGAAATTTAAATAAATTTAAGTTCGAGGCTGCGAGTGTATTACTCTTAATATTGATGACTAAGGCTATCTAACCCTTCTATTAAATAAAACACAGGAATACCACTAGAATAAAATTCATACCATGCACGAAATATACAGACAAAAATACAAAAATGAACCTGGGCTAAAGAGTATAAGTCAATCGTAGGTGCATTGCAGTACATAAATTTGGAGTTTTAAAAACAGAGGCAGTTTGATTGTAGAGGTTTTAAAATGAATAAGCCTTCATCAACATATTTCAGAAAAATGTATTTTCATTTTCTGATAATTGTTTTCTTCTAAATGTTGAAAATTAAATCAGTAACTTGTACTATGGTGGTGGTGGTTATTGTTTTAAGAATAAATACAACTGGGCAACTATCCTGTATTAACACTAATCAGAGGGAAGGAATGGAAGTTAAAATGGAAAAATGAAGGTATCGGCCAGGCCAGGACGGATGTGAAAATGACCGTCTAAGTAGGCCTAGCGAACCTAATACCATCAGGGTCAGAAAAGAACAACAGTTAACCAAGGGAGGTCAGACAGGTTAGATGAAAGTGAGAAGCCTGACACATGTAAGTGGACGCAGTGCTAGGACTCAGCCGACGGGCCCGTGGTCACCAACTCACGCTCCCAAATTAAGAGCCTCTAGGGCCCCTGTTAGTCGCCTCTTACGACAGGCAGAGAATGTCGTGGGTGTTACTCCGACGCCCCACCCACAGGGGGACAGCATTTGGAAATCTTCGTGGTTTTGTGGCATCGTGGTTTTGGGTTTTGAATTAAAAAAGTGAAAGATCTTTTTGGTCAATCTCTTTCCATCCATTCGTTTGAGGTGACCGTAAAATCGTGTCCGTCTTTTGGGGATTATTATTATTATTATTATTATTATTATTATTATTATTATTATTATTATTATTATTATTATTATTGCGGGGTATTCTGTGGAACGCAGAGGTGAAAGAAGGTGCGGGCTGGAATGGGTCTATCTACGACAGTCAAAGATTAATTTAAAACTTTAAAACAAATGTTACATTTCTTTTCAGATCTTAAATTTTAACAAAACCCTTCACTTGGTGAAAGAACAAGATTTCAGGTACAAAGCAATTTTGGTAAAAACAGAAAAACCAAGAACTGGTAATTTACAATTTTTAGCTTGAAGCTCACAATTTACAAAGGTCCAAACGTCACTAATGTTGCGTTTAGTTAGATAGACAAGGAGAGATATCTCCCAAACCACAATTTTGAACAGCACTTTGCTCCAACGGTTACAAGTTACGGCCTTCCACAGGCACCACTCAATATTACACAAATATCAATTGCATTACCAGAAAAGAGCTTACATGCTCTACAAATTCTACCAAAGAGACTGCTCTCCCAAACCCTTACGGCCTACTCAAGGCAACTTTTAACTTTTACCTTAACAATTTCTGGCCTCTCTAGGCACAACCTACATTTCACAAGACTGTAGCAGTGGGATTTAATAAACAATACAGGGGTATAGAGTAACCATTCTACCGGGCCTTCGTGGATAATAACAAGTTCAATTACTGGCCCAAAAATCAAAATGTGTAGAGGCGAACACTTGCGCTTCTCGAAATCAGAAATTAAAACACTACTTGGGCTTGTGGCCCGATGATACAGAGGCTAACCCCAAACTACTGAGGTGACTAGATGGACAAGTTAATTTACAACTTACAAGAAAAAAGCAGTTACAAAATCGTAGTCACCACAAGATTAATTGAAGGAGAATTCGAGAGGGTAACGTACTCTCTAGCCCCGATTTACAGTTTAAGTCCTTAGGACATACATGAGATTTTGCATGAAAAGGAAGAAAGTTTACATTTTAGGAAATTGACTGTTACATAGTTAAAGATAGGAACTTTCCTCTGGAGTTCAGCTTGCGGAGATAACTACAGAGATAGATAAATCGTGGCCATTACCTGGGCTGGTGTTCTGCATGCCGAAGAATGAGGACCCCCGCCTCCTCTCTTAACACACACACACACTCAGTAATACGACGATCAATAAGACAAGTTAGCTCGGAAAGGGGTCAGCTTTTATAACCGAGAGGAAGGTTCCAGAAGGCTCCGGACTAAATCCGGACACACCCTCTCATTTTATTGGATAGACAAAAAGTTACAAGAAGCCTATGACTGGCTGAAAATTAAATACACAAAATTTCTGATTGTCAGAAACCAACGCTGGCGGGATGAGTAAAGAGTGTTGCAAACCTTGAAGTATCAAAAATAAGGAAAGACAATTTAGTTAAGAAAACCTATTAAGACAGAATTCCTTTAAATTTCTAGTTATTCCACTTTGCACCAGAGTGCAAGACATCAGTTCTTTAATAGAGCCATGTATAGATAAAAGTCCGAACTTCTTGCACTAGTTGTTTCAATTTTAATACTGTATGATATGTAGCGTTCTTGAATGCGCTTCATTTAAATGCACGGGGATGAGGTGTACCTGGGCGAGGTACTGATCCTCTTCCCAGTTTTATCCCCGACCCAAAGTCTCACGCTCAAAGACACTGCTCTTGAAGCGGTAGAGGAGGGATCCCTCGCTGAGTCCGAGAGAAAAACCAACCCTGGAGGGTAAAAGGATTAAGAAAGAAATATTATTATTATTATTATTATTATTATTATTATTATTATTATTATTATTATTATTATTATTATTATTTCTATAAATGTAATAAATTTAATGTGATTATGATTAAACGAGAAGCACTATACGCAGCAGAAACACTAAACATGAATTTCAAAGGCCAGTTGGAGAAACTCAGCTAAAAGAAAGGAAAATTTTAAGAAAGATCATAGGACCTAAATTTCAGGATAATAATATAATATACATCAAGAATGGAACACTTTGCAAGAAAATCGAAAAACTCTCGGATACTATGCGAAAAAGAATAATAAATGTTTGCGGCCATGTTCTCAGAATGAACTCTAATAGATTAACCAAGAAAATATTAGACTTCTTCCGTAACCGCTAAACAAAATCCAACGGATTTAAAGAAACTGACCGGGCTCGATAGCTGCAGTCGCTTAAGTGCGGCCAGTATCCAGTATTCGGTAGATAGTGGGTTCGAACCCCACTGTCGGCAGCCCTGAACATGGTTTTCCGTGGTTCCCCATTTTCACACCAGGCAAATTGTGGGGCTGTACCTTAATTAAGGCCACGGCCGCTTCCTTCCCACTCCTAGGCCTCTCCTGTCCCATTGTCGTCATAAGACCTATCTGTGTCGGTGCGACGTAAAGCAAGTAGCAAAAAAAAAAAGTAAAGAAACTGAAAAAGGCCTAGTGGAATTCAAACTTACAGAAAATTCACTAACCGATCGAACAGCTATAGTAATAATTAAAGACGAAAATATAAGGTTCCAAAGCAAATCTACATTAAAAGCCAAACCTATTATGTCCGAAGACAAGAGGAAACGAAGATATGAAACAATGGAGAAATTCTGGGCACAAAGAAAAGAACAACACACAGAGAAATGATTGATTCAACGTACTCCAAGAGGGGGAAACGAAAGAAGAAGAAGAAGAAGAAACTAATGCCATTTCCGTCAAAAGACACTATAATGTTGAAAACTGACGACAGTTAAATGAATGTTTTGTTTTGCTGTGTTGGCACTCCTGCAGCTGAACGGCCTTGCCCACCCAATGGGCTTCGAGAGTAGACCTGAGCTATTGGGGACAAATACTTCCCCACTCCACTCCAGTCACTAAGTGAAAGTGATCTGCCGCATTTTCCTAACTGTCGCAAGATAGACACTGATTGTTTGTTAGCTCGACAAAAAGTGGTGGGCGCGTTACGTAACGGTAACACCTCTGGTATAACAAGTGCTCCTGTTGTGCTCAGTCATTCATGTAGCTAATAGCATGGAACATGTTGATCGTTGTGTCACGACAACTGACTTTCTTCTAACCGCTAGCCGTGCAGGTGGACTGAGCTACAGTATCGGTCTTAGAACCTACTGGGAACTTGGTGAACTTTTCTCTGAACGTAGTAATGTACTTGGTCCTCTTCTGTTTGCCCACTGTATTAATGGTAACTCCTCTAAAGTAAAGTATAATAGATGCCACCTCTTTGCCACCGACCTCCATATTTACTGCCACGTTAATATAAATGACATATCGAACACAATAAGAGATATTAGCTCCGACCTTCAACAACTAAGTGTGTACGCCAGTAAAAACTATCTCCTCCTCAACCCAAAAAAAAACTCAAACAATTATAATCGGTTCTCTGAAATTATTAAGCGCCATATATAAAAATTATGCTATTCCTCCGGTGCCATTAAATGCAACAGTAATCCAGTTCAGTATGATCCTGACTGAAACTCTTCATTGGCCTGCACACGTAAGAAATACATGTAGAAAGATACACCCTCTGAAATGACATAAGGATATTTTGTCACAAGACATAAAGATAAAACTTCTCCAAACATTGATACTGCCAATATCATTGTCCTCGTTAATGCAACCCCTGTACGAAACTTCAACGAGCATTGAACGCCGGTCTTCGATTTGCTTTTAACCTGAGTTATGATGCTCGTATGACCCGTAGCTACACAGCTCTTTCCTGGCTGAAACCCGACAGGCGTCGGAAGTTTCATACACTTACGTTGACATTTCGAACTCTGAAGGAAAATCTACACAAATATATTTTTCTTCAAAATTCGATTTATTATCTTCATGCCATAATTGTAACACTAGATCTGGCACTTCCCTCGCAATTTCCGTCAACTACTCTACGTTGGAATTCACTTCCAGCTACTGTCAGGAACTCTGAAGTAAGTCGATATCAAAATTTAAGAGTGCATGCAGATATTATCTGTTGAATAACGTTGATTGTTTCGTGATTGTGGTAGGTAGGCTAGTAGCATTGACATTCTACTGTACAGCTGAAGAACACTGTTGTTCTTATAATTAATATTACGTTATTATTATTTTTATAGTGTAAATGTACAAAATATTTATTTTTTTATTCATGTACGTAGATCACTTTTATATCCATACTTGTATTTCCATTACTTTATTATCTATTGTTTTCTGATTATGCACTGCCGTAGTTTTCTCTTTCCTTTCTACTTCCAGGCTCCGGATTTCTTTTTAATTTATTTTGTTTTATTTTATATGTTGAGCTTTGCCTTGTTTCTTCATTATATGTTCTCCAAATCTGTAATTTAGCTTGGTTATCTTTAATTTTATGAATGTATGTCATCATCATCATCCTTTTAGTCCTGTAGAAGAACTGTTACGGTCTGTACAAAAGATTCGCATTTTCACACCATCTCTTCCTGGGGTATCCCAGAGATCTCTTCCCACCGGGGCAGTAGTTTATGACTACTTTGGGGATCCTGCTTCTGTCCATCTTGTTTAGGTGTTCTAGCCAATTTCTCAGGTATTCAGAGATGTATTTCAATATAGGTCTGCTTTTAAGATTATTCAGCACTTCTGTATTTCTTTTGTGTTCCCACATAGTGACTCCTGCTGTTCGCCACATGTATTTTATTTCAACTGTAGTTATTCTTCTCTCGTCGCATTTCCTCAGGGTCCACGCTTCACTTCCACAGCAAAGTACAGGTCTTACCAAGGTTTTGTGGATTCTTTTACAGGTGTGTTTTTGAACTAATGATGGTCTAAAAACGTTATTAATGATTCCCAAACATCTGTTTAATTTGGAGATTTTCTCGGGTACGTCCAGTTCTTCAAGGAAAGATCATTTACTCTTTCCAAAATGTTGTTATTTAAGCGTATCTTTCTTCTTACTGGTTCCTTGCCACAGAAAGCCATTATCTTAGCTTTCTCAGGATATATTTCCATTGAATATTTTTCTGAGACTAGGAATAGGTTATACATTGAACGCTGTAAATCATCTTCTGAGGTGGCGACCAGCACTAAGTCATCTGCAGATAATATTGTATCTAGCTACAGATTTCTGTTAATGCGGATGGAACCATGTCTTATTTCTCTAAATTATGAACAGGAGAGGGGAAAGACTGCAACCCTGTCTTACTCTTGTGTTTATTTTTTTACACTCTGATAATCTATCGTTGACCTTTACGGAAATCAGGTGATGTTTGTAAAGGTTACTTATGTTCTGCACCATCTGTTGTGGAGTGTGATCAGATATTACAATATTAAGTAAGGCATTGCGGTTTACATTGTCAAAAGCATTTTTTGAAGTCCACAAAGGCAATATGTGTTTCTACATTAAATTCCTTGTTTTTTTCCTAGAAGGAGTTTCATTGTGAAATATCCATTGCAGCAAAATCTTCCCTTTCTGAAGCCGAATTGTTGCTCTCCCAGAACGTTCTCATAGTGTTTGTATAGTTTATTTTTATTGATGTTGGCATATACTTTATAACCACATTTGAATAAACATATGCCTCTGTAGTTTTCACAACCATTTTGTCGCCTTTCTTGAAAATGGGTATGGTTTTCAGGTGGGTCTTCTCCTTTCCAAATTCTATTTAGGAACTGGATGAATCTCCAAATTTAAGCCACCTTCACGAGGTGTTTTATTGCACTTTAGTGTTTTCAGGACTGCAACTAGTTCTGCCATTGTAATGCGTTCGATGTGGTGGATTGTCTGCGTGAAGGTTCTGAATAGGTAAGACATTGTGTGACCATAAATTTTGAACGCAATTTGACCAAGTGTTGCAGGAGATTGTGTTGATTCTGAGTGTGTCTTTAGTTTCCCTATTTACATTTTTCGGAATTTTTAACTCTGTGGTTGAGGTCTGGTTATGTCATTTTTTAAATGGGATACAAATGCTTCCCAGTTCCTCCTATAGTACTTCTCTCTTTGTAATTGCTCGCTTTGTGCGGTATTCTATTTTATCCTCACCTTTCTTGGTGCATAAGTACTTCCTGTAGGCCTTCTGTTTGTCTTTTATAATTTCTTTGATGCTTTCATCCCAAATTCTGAGTCCCCTGTTGTTTTAAGATAGTTGTTAGGTGTTTCCATTCGTCTCCAACATTTTCTACCATTGGAGTTCATTGGGTTATTTCAGCTAATCGTTATTGGTGGAGCCATCTAATACTAGGATCGTGAAGAAGTTGTACTTTGTAGAGAGAGGTTGTATTTGATTTTGTGGGTTTCTTCATCTTGCTGTGCCATCGAGGTTTTATTCTAATGGGACAAGTTTCTAATTCTGGGCCTCGAAAAACTCTTGTATCTAAAACCATCTCTGCTAGTTTAATATTGCAAATAGCATAACCTAATATTGATCTCGTGCTTCTTGCCTCCCATGTGTATTTATGGCTGTCTCTGTGATTGGAAAATACATTCATTACCTTTAACTAATTGTAAGTGGATGAATCTATTAATCTAATCCCGTTGTTGTTACAGACTTGTTCGCCAAATGTGCCAATTGACTGTCCTACCTTCGCATTACTTACTTTTGCATTGAAGTCACCCATCAATAAGAGATAGTCATTCCTATGAATTTTATTTAAAACCTGTTGCAGTTTGTTGTAGAAATCTTCATTTTTGTCTTCTTCACCTTCTACTGGGGCATACACTCCAATCACACACAGGTATCACCTAGATATTTTCAGACGTACCTCTATTATTTGTTCATTCCAGGAAATGTAATCTGTAATGGCAGATTTAAACCGTTTATGTATCATAATCATTATTCCTGCTTGTGCTCGATTTTCGGAAGTTACGCCAGCGTAAAACTGTAGGTAATTTTGTGTCTATTTTGTACCTTGTAGTTTCTTTTTGGTCTCTGGTATTATGGGCATTGAGATTTCTTTTTTTTTTCAAAATGTCGTCTAGATGTTCGTCTTTATGAGCTACACCTCGTACATTCCATGTGGATGTTTTCGTTCTTCCACTCATTAGCCTTATTCATGCTGTAATACTTCTCTTCAATCTCAAGTGTGGAATGATTCAAAGGACGCTCCGACTCATCCTTCTTGCAGAGGTTGGGACTCCCCAGAACCCTAGGTCCCAATGCATTGCATATAACGCAATGGTGGATTTCTCTTTCGAGCTACCGCCTGGGGTAGTGCTTTCTTTAAGCGATTTTACCATTCTGCTATTTTATCTTTGATAGACTTGAAAGCAAGGAAGTCCTCCCAACTAGTTGCTGGCAAGGAGGTAAGTTCAGTGGTGGGTCTGTCACCTTTCAGCTTCTGAACCAGCTGCATGGTACTGCATTTCCTCAGTACTGAGATGGAATGATTATACGATCATGACCCGGTCCGCAGAGCCTCGTGTGTAAAAGCAGGTTACTGCACCACGAGCATGTGAGGTTGAGATTTGGGTAGGAGAGATTATGGAATGCACATCACTATCCCTTACAGACCCATATAGGTATGTATTATCTTGTAATTCACGTCGTTAAGTGTAAAAGAGGGCCACGAGTCCAAACTTCGCCACTGCAAAAATCCAATAAATAAATAAATAAATAAATAAATAAATAAATAAATAAATAAATAAATAAATAAATAAATAAATAAATAAATAAATAAATAAATAAATAAATGTACTTCGCGCTGTACGTCGTTGCAAACGAATTTCATGAGCCTCTCTCTGAGACTGAAAATAAAATAAATATGCAGAAATGTCCACCTGTATTTTTGTTACGGGGTTACCCGTGGAACAGCAGAGGTGAGAGAAGGTGCGGGCTGGAATGGGTCTAACTACAAGGCCGAAAGATGAATTAAAATATCAATAAAGGTTATATTTTCAGAACTTAACAATTTTCATACAGACTTTCAAAATTCAACAAGTAACAAATCAACAACAAGCCAAAAATCAGGTACAAGGTATAATTTATAAACCAGAGCACGAAAGCACAAGTTTTAGGGGATCATTACAAGATCTGGGCTTCGAGCCCCAAGTTTTATAATTTCTGAGCTCTCAGCTCACAACCACAAATTACCAAAGGGCAGAAGATCCCTAATTTCATGGAGCACTTGCTCCCACCTAGTAATGTCAAGCCTCCTAGAGGCACCTTTCAAAACACCTGAAAGAGCTGACCCGCTCTCAATCTTTCAAGCCTATTAAAGGCAATACTATACCTTACAATCACTTGCCATCAAGGCACAACTTACAAGAATTAAACAGGGGTATCTCGTACCCAGCCTACAGGGCCTTAAAAGAAAAGAACAGAATAATTAAATGGCCCAAAATACCAAGATGAATGGAGGCGTTGCTTGCACTCCTACATGAAACCTTATAATACCTAAGGGGCACTAGGCCGATGACACAGGGGCTATCCCCAAACTCGGGAGGTGACTCGTATAAAAAAAATTAACACATTAAGAAGAGAAGAAAATTGGCTATGAAAACGTAGTCACCTCAAATCAAAAATGAAGGGGAGCTCGAGAGGGTAAAGCACTCTCTATCCCCGATTTACAGTTAAAGTAATAAGAAAATTTTACATAAGCCGGCACTAAGGTACATTTTTAGACAGGTAGGTTACATTGAAAAGGTTTCGGACCTTCCCCGAGGGTTAAACTGCCGAGATAGCAAGAAATAATGATGTTAAACGGCCATTACCTTTGTTGAAGTGCTGCTGCCCGAAGGAAGATGCGCTACCCGCCCCCTGCTATACTTCCATACACTAAGCTAGATGTTGTTGAAGTGGTGGAGAGCCAGGAAAATCAGCAGTTTTTATACTCTCGGGGAAGATTCGAGACCTTTCATGAATAATTAAGACACACCCACAGTCGTTTATTGGGTAGCTTACAGTTACACATCAAAATTGGAGAAGAAAGACACAATTGGCTGAAAATTAATGACAGAAATTATTGATTGACTAACTTCAAAACTGGCGGAAAGAAAAGATTCATATTGCCAACCCACAAATGAAAGAACGAAATTTAGTAAGGAACAAACTTATGAATACAAAATTTCTTCAAATAAAGTTCTACCACTTCGCACCAGGGTGCATGGACATAGTTTTTGTAGAGACATCTATCAGAGAATATCCACACTTCTTGATAATTAGTAAACAAAAGCAGTTCGAAATTAACACAGTGACATCTTCTGAGAAACAGTTGAGATAATTCAGTTTTTAAAGTTCAGAGTTTTTTAAGGCGGAAAATTCAAAAGTGCGGCGTAGAGGTGTACCAACCGGTACAATTTTCTTTGCGATTTCTAATACATTTCGAAGCTTAGCTGTAACAGGCTAATTTCTTTCCTCTTTGTCACATTATTCATGAGGTCGTAGTTAACTTCTTACCTATGTGTTGTTCTAATTTTACCCTTTAGATAGCACAAAAACACCCGTTCGATTTAGCCTCAGGAGTAGTGGGTTGTCAACATTACAGTCTGGATATTAGTAGGGGCGCAGTGTGTGGGGGTACTACGGCGCTCGAGCACCCTCCAAAATTTTGTGGGGTTGTTCAGCATCTTCCCTCGACACCCCATACCCTCCACATACAGACAATAAGGATAAAAAGGGATAATTATAGAAGAAAAAGAATTAAAGAAAGAAAGAAAAAGGCGGTGCAATCTTAATTTTTCATCTCAGTTTTTAACCCCAGCAATAGCAAAGTATTTTCCCCTGCATTATCAACGGCGGGGCTTTGGAGGCCACTAAGATGTTTTTGTTTTGCTTTGCTCTCAGTCACAAGTGAGGTATACGAATATTTCATTTTATTAATTACATGTGATTCATCCACAACTTCATCACTGTTAATTAACTCCGGGGGTAGTAAATAAAGATCTCTTCAACTATCACAGTTTTTACATACACATTAGAACGTTCTTTCTCCGTCCTGTGAAGATTAAAAACGTACCTGCGCAGCAACATGACGCAAGGAAAATTTAACGACAACGCAATCACTCATAATCATAATCAAGAAATAAAAAATAAATTGAACCTCGAAACTGTGGCGAACAGTTGCATCAAGTGATCGACTGTTCGTAGGAACACACTTTACGAGTGAGAATTAAAGTTTTAAATTTTGTTCTATGCCCTTCCTTCGTCCAGGTAGGTCTACGTAAAAGAATTTCCCAACCAGCTTCTGCGGGCTTCTTGCAGTTGCAATGTAATTTAATATTTTTTATCGTGGGATCCGAAGAGAACTTCGATGCGTTGACACGGCTACTCATTTTCAACATATCGCTTTGTTTATAACCCTTTTTTACCTCCTCGATGGGTATCTCTATCCGACTCACCTGTGATGGCATTCAGTCATTGAAAATCTTAGCTACAATACCTGTTCTACTATGATACTTATAAATAATCATCAAGTGAGATTTTCTTAATCTAATATTATTTATTAACAAATAAATATCTATAGAAATGAATAAACATCGAAAAACAGAAGAGAAAAATAATGACGATATTTCCAAATGGTTATCCTACAAGTACGTATTGCTGATCAGCTGATCTTACATTAATCCAACAACGAAAAGCCTTCTTACTGTCATCCTCAGCGTATGGTTATTCAAATTAAACCCTTTACTTTTCTTACATCTCATAAGTAATTTCTCGGCATAGCCTACCCTTTTAAACACATGTCTTACTTGTAAATAGAAATATTTCTTATGATATTTACAGTGACTTCGAGTCATACATGATCCAACATAAGTGCCTTATAAATTATATAACTTCAAATATACAATCTTCCTGAACTGGGTTTGAACTAACATTCATTCTTAATTATCAATCTAATCTGAATCGGGATATCATCATGGACTTTACTATTTATGCTTCGGAAAATGGGATAAGTTCCTTGTAACGTGCAGCTCAAATTACGCTGCTAAAAATGTGCTATATTTAATTTCAATATTATATCTACATGACTTTCTTTCAATATATGCATAACATTAACAAACTAAAATGTGTCACATCTACCTCATTATTTTACTGCCTGTGTGCCGTTAGGATGCATTACAAATTTCAATAATGCTATATTTACAATCAATGCTATATTTATTTATTTCCTCGGATCTTACAGTATTTAAACCAAGCGATCCTTCAAGGAACACATTAACTCTAACCTAAGCTATATATTGGTAAAACTAACAAAACATTAAATTATATTAAATTAGGTAAGCGAACTAACAAAATAAAATAAATTAGGGTAACTAATCATCACCACGGCAAGGTGGCCCCTGGCCAGCTCCTATTGGAGATCTGATCACCGTGGCAATACGTCACCAACCAACATATCAAAACAAATTTAAAAGTATATTACAAAATTACAAGACAACTAGAATAAAAACAGTAATTAAGCTATGGCAAAGCAAACAAAATTGAGCTCTGATTTAACAGTAGCTGGCAACTCGGCATAAGTATAAAATACCTTCCGGCAGAAACAGAACAAAACAAATAAAATAAGAATCGCACACCGGCATACCCTGTAAGGCTAATGGCCTTCCTCATTCTGTGATGTCAGCAAAACCCGGCTGACTGCTTCCTCCCTAACCCAGGTTAGCTGACACCAACTCACCTCCTGCTCAAACTGCTGAGCTGTGCCTAGCTATGCAACAACATATGCACTGTTCTACTTTAAGTTACCTCTCGTTATTCCTTACGACCTCAACCTTCAATGTCTTACCAATTAACTAAATTTTTTACTCTTAGCAAACCGGAGACATTTCCAGGCCGTAATGACCCAAGCTCTATATTAAATTACATACTAAATAACTTACTCACTTTAACTCAAATACAATTAACAAACACACTCCACTACCTACCTAATTTAATTTCTGAACATTACCTCTAACCACTCACAGACCAAATTCTAACCACCTTGTAGCTGCCCCCAAATTCCAATCACCTTCTATCTTCCCTTCATTCTAACACCAAACTTCATAAGTAACCACATTCATAAACCACCAAATCAGCCCTTTACGAATAACAATACAATTCCAGCATTAACTTGCTCTCTCTTGTACAGTTCACAATACAACTCTAATCACTGTTAGCCCAAACTCCTGTCATCATTTAAATACATCTATCACTCTTAGCAAACCGTAAACACTTCCAATCCGCAATGACCCAAACTCCACATTAAATTACATATTAAATCACTTAAGCATCGTCACTGTTACTCACTATGTACTCATTATCAAACACTCGATCACTTAACCCTATTCACTCTGACATATCACCAAATCAACCCCTTTGAATAACAATCAAATACACCAATCCAGACTCCACATATTACCTAGTTTACCTACTAATACTACTTAACTTTTTTATTTCTCGTTATAATGCCTTCATCACTTTTCCCTTTCTTACCCCATAGTTCCTTTAAACTCATGCTTCTCCCTTTATTCATAGTTCCTCTTACTTCTGCTTCTTCCCTCAAACTATTATTTTCACTATGCGTTTGTCCGCTTGCCATTTCTTGCGCTTTTCTCTTCCTCAGCACTTCATAAATTCCTTTTGCAATCCACTCACTGATCTCTTCCGATCTCGATGCAGTAAGATCACACAGCTCACTGATTCCATTTGATCTTTCCTTTTCATCATGTCCGTCTTCTCCAGCGCTACTTTCTATTGTCTGTCTTTCCTCCACTCTCTTCCCTATCACTGATTCCTGCCTCAGTCCATCCTCTAAAGCCCGTAGTTTCGTCACATTCCAAAATCTGACCCATATGCCATTAGTTACCACTAATTGCTGCCCCCTAATGTGTGCTCTTAAGCCTTATAGTTTCGCCCTTACTAAATGTTTTTTAAGATTTTCAGATTCTTCTTTCCTTCTCTACCCATGTCTCTCTTAATCCAGATTTTTTCACTCTGTAGGTTCCCCGCGTTTCTTATCACTATTTCAGCCATCAAAGTGGATATTACCTTCATTTTTATAGGCCTGTTTCCATGCGCTGAACCTATCCTTTCTACATCATCTATGTCTACTTCGCTGAAGTTAATTTTCATTTTGTTCTGGATGACGTCCACAACTTTATAAATTGTCCCCACTTTGTCCTCTCCCTTTTCTTCCGGTACCCCATATATAAATAAGCATTTCTTCCTCTGTTCCTGACTACTGCGTTCTATTTCTGTCTTCAACTTCGACATCTCCTCTTCCACATTTCTTATTTTCTCTCTGAGTAACACAATTTTTCCCTCGTTGTTCCCCACTTTGGTCATTGTTTCATCCGCTTTTTTCTAAATCAATTGTATCATATTTTCGAACTCCTTCACTTGTTCCTGTAACATAGTTTTAATCTGTTCAAACGGGCAAACTTCTTCCACAAATTCTCTTACCACTCTCTTTATGACTTCCACATCTTCCCAGCTGATGTTGCCACTGGAAATCGGCCCGGAGTTAATTTCCACGCCTCCTATGACTAACATAACCATAACCACCGCTGCCACCAACATCCAGTCACCCTTCATTCCTAGTTCCACAATACCTTCTTCTCTTTTGGCTGTATTCTTCTTCCATCTTCCCTGCCATCTTCCAGTAACTACCCGATACTGCTCCACACCAATCATCTTCCTCTTCACTTTCCACTTCCCTCTAGCACTCACCGCTCACACTCCACTCCCGTTGTACCGGCACGATCGACTCAGCACATCCGTACTCGTTACTGGCTTAGGTTAGACTCTGAACTTTCAACAATCTAAGATACATTACAACATCTCATATTCTCTCTTGTATGCCACTAGCCTAAGTCATTTCGTAGCTCTCAACTCTGATTTGGTTCATCATGAATATTACAGCTCCGTACAAGGTGATTAACCATCATCACAACCTAGTATAACATCATTTATTTACAGTATTGAGGTTACCAGGTGACTATAATCCAATATATTAAGTCATATTTCATCTCGAGTACGTTAGAATTGTGATTGGATCCCTATTCTCTAAGACAATAACCTTTCTGATATATTCTGGGGTAAGTATGATCCTATTTGACCTGTATTACTCCTTAACATATTCCATTTCTTCTTAATTACAACGATGTATGCCTCTTGACGTACTTCATATTCCATATTTCACTTCATTCAATTCTTCTACCTTAGAATATCGCACTTCATATCGTATTTCTTCTTAACATCAACTCCACGTATCAAAAATATTTCCTTCGACGTATCATTTGCTTCTATTTCCCTTCATAACAACATAGGATCCATCTCTTCTTGATAGCTTATAACCTTTACCCCATCTGATATCGTTACTCTTACATAAACAGCCCTATTTAATACAACGTATAACCTCTGTGATACTCTTTACTGATATCAACATTAACCTAGGCTATGACTTAGGAACTACAGCCGTTCTCGCAATGCTCTTCTACGTCATTAGATCTTTCATTTATACTACGATCACTTCTTACTTCATTATACATGGACTACCACACATGTTAATCGTGAGAGCTAGGCATGTCATAGGAGTTGATTTCGTTGATCACAACAGGCACATAGATTATTTCACACTTTCAAAAGAAACATAATTAACTCTACTAAACTACATAAATATCTTAAAATAACAAGGAACTTACCTAATTTCTTCAGCGGCGTTGGGATGGACTAGACTGCATCATTACTGCCAGGGAATCTCGGGAGTGGCAGCGGCTCGGCTCTCGGCTCATCCTAGGTTATGTCGGGCGGCTCCGAGTAATCCATTTCTCCCATGCAGTTAGAACTTCTCCATGACTCTTGGCTCGTTCATACAAATACAATAGATGATTTGGATCAGACAATACATCTTAAAGAAATCTTCCCTATAGCAATCTTTCAATTGATAATAAATGTTAGCCCTGTTTAATTTAATCTGGCCAATAATTTATTTTATATGATTATCTTCTCAACCAGCTTCGTAATTAACTAACGACAGTATAGATTTATTTCCTTTCTACAGGCTATTTTATAGTTGATCTTTAATTTTGCTCTTTAGCTTCTCCGTGCGGCGATTGCGTAGGCGTAAAATGCTCTACTCTTCTCCCAGTTGCATTTTTCGTCGGAAAGCGTGTTCTTACTTCTTCTCTGCTACTGGATATCGCTAATTTGGCTAACTCCGATTCTTAATACATTTCCTCTTCTTTCTGCTGTATTACTAAGATATTTTTATGATCTGGGCTGAGTTAGGTGTGAACACTTGGGTTGCCGAAAAAGTAGTACTTCAGTTTTTTTTGTCTGTCTTAACAATCACCAATGCTTTTATGTATTATGCTATCCTGCTAATCTGGATTTCTATGACCATGCATGCTTATTTACTCTGTTTGATGCCACCGCCGGCCATTGTATTTAATGCGATCTGACTAATGTTTATATTTTAGGGATAGCGTCATGGTACAGTACTAAAGACGACTTTCAGTTTCCCCTTTATTATGATACTAATAACCCGCGCCAAATTTGAGGTAAATTACTTTTTAAACTTAGTTTGGTATCATTTTACGAGAAAACTAGACTGTTATGTTTTTTATCTTGAGATTTTAGGGAAACAATTTGAATTTTCTTATCTTCCATCCTTTTAATTCACACAAATAACTAATTTAACATGTAAAATCTGTTACTTTTCATTATTAAAACATTCGTTTTTACCTTTCATGCGAATTTATATGGACGTTTATTGGTATTCATTCATTATTGTTGAATAATAATAATAATAATAATAATAATAATAATGTTATAATCTTTGCGTCCCACTAACAACTTTTACGGTTTTCGGAGACACCGAGGTCCCGGAATTAGTCCCACGGGAGTTCTTTTACTTGCCAGTAAATCTACCGACACGAGGCTGACGTATTTGAGCACCTTCAAATACCAGCCAGGAACGAACCTGCCAAGTTGGGCTAAGAAGGCCAGCGCTCTACCGTGTGAGCCACTCAACCTGGCGGATTGTTGAGAAAGTGCCTGTACGTTACGTCTTCCAACAAGTACTGCTCATTCAAAAAACACCAAAAACTGCAATATCATGACGGTTAATTTTCGACATTTTCAGAGACCTTCCCCTCCCACTTTCTTTGGACCGTGAGTTAGGGCACTCCCACTAATTTTCAAAATCCGGCGCCCGTGGTAGTCGGTTAGAATGCAAAATTACTGAAGCGAGTAACAACTATACACTAGCCTGCACACCTATAAAGCTTTGAGATTTACATCAACATAAATCAGGCCCCTGCAATTTATGTTACTCTCACTACATTATGGAAGAGCGGGCCGTACGACTGTTCCTAATAACCGAATAGTCTACATTCTAACCTACTAATGCGTAAAACTCCGGAATCTAGGCTTGACAAGAAAGAATCATTCCTACGTGTACTGTACTTCGGGGTGAAGAGAGAGAAGAGTGTGTCAAGTCAAGTTCAGTGAAATCATTACGAGAACCATGCACTATAAACAAAACAAGGTCCGAGAGCTGCCGTCCTCATCACCATTTATTTATTTATTTATTTATTTATTTATTTATTTATTTATTTATTTATTTATTTATTTATTTATTTATTTATTTATTTATTTATTTATTTATTTATTTTTGTGGGTCGTCTTTATGAATCCATATTTTCCAATAGGTAATTCCAGAGGCAGAAGTATTTTAATTCGAATAATAATAATAATGGTGTATGCCTTCGGCATGGTGCAGGTTTTTCAGGCTGACGCCTTATAGGCGACCTGCACGTCTGCGAAGATACGGGGCCTTACATTTAATGAATTATAATGACCAGGATCTCACACACAGCCAGCACCCGAGCCATCGGAATTAACCAATGAAGGTTAAAATCCCCAATCTGACTGGCAATCGAACCCAGGACCTAATTATTTAGCCATGGAGCCGAACAGTTCGAATAATCTTACTTAATGAAACAGTAGAAAAAGCCGAATACGTATCCTAGACGGACAGAGTTAGCACAAGAGTTCGTTCTTCTTTATGACAAATAAATGGCTGCGCCGTTTCGGTCACGTAGTTGTCAACTTGCATTCGAGAGATAATGGGTTCGAATCCCACTGTCGGCAGTCCTGAAGATAGTTTTCCATGATTTCCCACTATCTCCCGAATACTGGATACTGGCCGCACTTAAGAGACTGCAGCTATCGAGCTCGGTGATTTAAATTTAATATGAAGGCTACTTATTGCGAAAACAGGTATTTTTTCATCTAATTTTGCATATATGATAGAGTTGTGACTTTCAGAGAACTGAGGGAAAACCATAAGTTAGTGTATAAAATATGGGTTTTGTCAATTATTATTATTATTATTATTATTATTATTATTATTATTATTATTATTATTATTATTATTATTATTATTATTATTATTATTATTATTGTTGTTGTTGTTGTTGTTGTTGTTGTTGTTGTTGTTGTTGTACCGGAGGTACATCCGCCCCGTACATTTATATTAAGCACCTTGTTGGAGAATGCCATCTGGTATATGTTTGCAACAACTAATACAAGAAGTTTGGACATTCCTCTACAGATGTCGCTACTATAAACTTATTTTATGCCTTCTGGTGAGAAGATTGACTATTAAAATTGTAGAGTAATTGTGCATATTAAGGTTAACTAAACTGAATTGTTTATTCTTTGTTTTCGGTGTGTTAAAATTTACAACCCTTCTGTCTCTTCCCGCCAACTTAACATGTTGGCCAATGACGAATTTTGTACATTTATTTTTCTACCAATTAAAATTGTCTGGTATTTATTTAATTATCCAGTCAGAATTGGGGGTGTGTAGGGCCTTAGCACAGAGTTTTCTGGAACGTTCCCCTCCGCTATAAAAGCTGGCACATTTTCGGACCAGGTGATAGACTTTGAAAGCTAACTCGAGGGGAAGGTTTCAAATCTTTAGTAATGAAACTTTATTTTCTGAAATGTAAATTTCAAACTGAAATATAAATGTCAACAAGTCGAAAGAACTTATCCGAAATCAGGGAATTGAGAGTAGGCTCGTGCACCCTCTCAACTTGATTTTGAGGTGACTATTATTTTATAACGTTTTTCATTTTGTAATCTCGGTTTTTCTCCATCTAGTCTCCTCATTAGTACAGGCTTAGCCTCTGTAACTTCGCGCCATAAGCGCACATAGTGTTTTAAGGTTTTCATTTCAATTTTCAAGGAGCGTAAGTGTCCGCCTCCTCACCATTTTGATTTTTGGGCCAGTAACTTTAACCTGTTGTTTTTCACAAAAGGTCTGGTAGAATGGGTACTCGATACCCCTGTTAAATACTATTTCATTCCTTTGATGTAAATATGTAGACTGTTGAGCATTTAAAATAATGAATACTGTTCTATTGTGTAAAGTGTAGGTTGTACCTTTGATAAGCCTGGAATATTTTTAATTTTGAATATAGATTACTAAGTGTAAATTTATAGAGTAAAGACGCTCTTCATATTAATGTAAAGGTTAAATAGTGCCTTTGGAAAGCTGGGATGATATGATGTTTGGAGTGTAGTCTCCTAGATAATTGATAGAGCAAAGATATTTTTACTATTGATGTAAAAAAATAATTGGGAGATCCGTCTCCTTGACTGTTTGTTGAAAGTAGCCTCCGTGCTCGCGGAGAATTTATAATTAGGGTTCTTCAAGCTCAAATTTGTTAACTGATTATTATTCAGTCTTACGAAATTTTGTACCTAAATTTCTAAAGTTGAGACTTTGAAAAGAAACGAAAAGATAGCGGGGAAAGAAATACAGCTGTAATTTTAAAGTTTTAGTTTAATCTTCTGATTGTCTTGTATCGACCCATTCATGCCCGCACCTTCTTTAAGCTCTGTAAACCACGGTATCCCCGTAATTATTATTGTTACCGTGTTTTGGTGGATCAGCAGAGGTGAAAGAAGGTGCGGGCTGGAATGGGTCTAACTACAAGTTCGAAAGATGAATTAAAATTTCAACAAAGGTTATATTTTCAAAACTTAACAATGGTGACATACAATTTGAAAACTTAACAAGCCAACAACAAGCCGAAATCAGATACAAAGAAATTACAAGAGTTAGGGGATTATTACAAGGTCTGGGCTTCGAGCCCCACAATCACAATCCTTGAGCTATTAGCCCAACTTTACTAAGGTACAAAATTGAACAAAGGGGCAGAAAATCCCATCATGCCAAGGAGCACTCGCTCCTAATTACAATGTTAAGCCTCCTAGAGGCACACAGAAATCAAATTTAGGAAAGAGCAGACCCGCTCTCAAAGTTTAAGCCTATCAAAGGCCACAACGAATTTCACTTCTATTTGCCCTCAAGGCACACAAAGAAACAGGGGTATTTAATACCCAACCTACAGGGCCTTCGCAATGAAAATAAAACATCATGTTAAGTTACTGGCCCAAAGTACAGAGAGGACTAGAGGCGAGAACTTGCACTCCGAATACACTTTTTAAAACCTAAGTGGCTCTAGGCCGATGCACAGGGGCTAATCCCAAGCTAGGGAGGTGACCCGTATAAGAAAACTTTACTACATTAAAGAAGAGAAGAACGGTTATGAAAACGTAGTCACCTCCATTTCAAAATGAAATGGAGCTCGAGAGGGTAAAGCACTCTCTATCCCCGACTTAAAGTTCAAGAAAACAGAAGTTTAGCAAGAAAAAGAGTTTACATGTTTAGTTGTTTACATATTAAAGGTTTCGAACCCTCCCCGAGAGTTAAACTGCTGATCTAGCAAGAAATAAAGATGTTAAAAGGCCATTACCTTGTAGAAGAGTTGCTGCTTGAAGAAAGAGGCGCTTCCCGCCCCCTGCTACATATCCACACACAGAGTGAGATGTTATACGAGTGGCCCCGAGACAAGAAAATCAGCAGTTTTTATACCCTCGTGGAGAATACGAAACCTTTCAAGAATGAGTAGACACACCCCCTCAATTTTATTGGGTCGCTAAAAGTTATACATCAACATCGAAGAAGAAAGACACTATTGGTCAAAAATTAATTAAAGAAATTCGGGATTGGCTGAGTTCAAAACTGGCGGACAGAAAGATTAATATTGTCAACCCCAAAAATAAAAGAACAAAATTTAGTAAAGACAAAACTTAAGAATACAAAATGTCTTCAAGAGAGTTCATTCCATTGCGCCAGAGTGTATTACCATAGTTTTTTTGGTAGAGACACCTGTTAGAGAATGTTCACACTTCTTGATCAATGAAAAACAAAAGCAAATCAAAAACACTCAGTGACCTCTTCTGATAACTAGTAGAGTTAGTTCAGTGGTTAAAGTTCCGGGTTTCTCCAGTAGAGAAGTTCCAATTGGCGCAAGATTTGAACTTGCGTCGCGTAGAGGTGTATCGCCCGGTACAATTATTATTATTATTATTATTATTATTATTATTATTATTATTATTATTATTATTATTATTATTATTATTTATTAACTACGTAAGTTTCGTACTGTAATATAACGAGCATGTATAGTACCGCACAAGTGCCTATTTTTTCCTGAATTTTATTTTTAACTTATTTGTTTTGAAATAATTTAAGAAAAGACTAGGCAAACAATTGATAGGGAATCTCCCACCTGGGCGACAGATCTAAATGCAGATCACTGACGATTGTATGTAGTTTGGGCAGACCGGAACAGTCAGCTGTTCCGAAACATTAAGAGCATGAGGTGGAGTGTTTTGGTACACTGTGCCGGCAAACGGCACATGGAACTGTACTGCGCGGAGGAGATAACTTCTTGAGGCAACATTGCAAGCACTACGTCAGCAGAAAAGTGCCTGTACCGGACGTGCTGTGTGTAGTTACTGTCAGCGTAAAGCTACACGAAAAGTCGGAAGACTGACATTCGCGCAGAATAATCTCATTTAAAGGCTGCTTTTAGATTATGATTTTGCAGTCAATACTAAACGCACATACCACGGTTACAGCGACAGTATATGTGTTTAATAGTAACTATTCTAACGGTATTTTCATCAGCTGAAATGTATCGGCCTGTACTGTGGGCAATTAGGGCCAGGATAAAGATTCACGACACGTGAAGAATCAGTCGGAACTCTGAAATATCACCCGGCGGCCCTGTAGGAAACTAACTAATCCGCAAATTGTCATAACATCAAAAGAGCTGAAAGAAGTTGTGATTACTCATGCTAAATATTTTTATATTTAATGATTAGTTTAATGTGTTGGCCATACAGAATGAGCTGCAGATGTGAGACTTTGTCGGAGGGTAGACATTACATGCATAATAATAATAAAATAATAATAATAATAATAATAATAATAATAACTAGACCAAAAATTCAGAACTACAGATTCCCTAGTTTGTCACTTTCGTTAGTTTGCCATAGTGTGGATGATATGTACCAAAAAAAATATGCTTAAGTGTTGCTTTAAGAATGTTTTCATTCATTCTGAAATACACCTGTCGCAATTATTAATCCGACAGTGGATGTGTTTATAAACATCACAAACAGAACTCCGGTGTGACATTCTGCAAAATTTACCGTCTTTTGTACAATATACAATATGTTACTAGGCTTCAATGAAAATACTATTACGGAACAGTTGAAGAAAAACAGAACACATTAAGTGATTCGCTTGTACCGAAGGCCAGTGGCCGGTGCAACGGTACTCACAGAACAAAGAGGATAAGATAGAACACTCCAGCACGTGGTGGCACACAGTCAGTTAGTAGGCGGAGGGGGAAGGGCAGTGCATGGTGGTGTTTTTGACGGGACAGCGAGTCACTGTCTCGGTCTCGCTTAAGAATGTTTCGAAACAACTGACACTTGATGTTCCGGAACAGCGGAAAGTAACTGTGCACCGGCACAATGTGCCGAAACAGGGATATAGTGCCCTACCCTAGTGTGTACAGACATTTTTTCATCTAATTAGATATACTTATTTAATGGAATTGTCACTGTGGAGGAAAGGCTATGTAACATCAAAATTCGATGCGAAGAGATGACTGCCAGGAGAAACCTGAATCTGAAAACTATACTCATAACTAGGGCCCGGATGTTGATGCCGTAAAAAAGTTTAAAAAATGCGCTTAAAATGTTTTAAAATGACTTTAATAAATCATCTAAAAATTCTAAAATGCACTTTACGGATGCCATTCTTATGTTGTCAAATGTAAATGATCTGCGTTTATCAGCCAACAAGTTTTTATATCTCGAAAAGCTGCGTTCAACTCGACTGATGTGATCGGAGCGTACTTGAAGTGAGGAAGGTCGTTTGCTGCTAAATCCTCCTCAATCCCATCCATGCAGTAGTTTTCACCAGTAAGAATGTCTGAGATTTTGCATAATGTTTTATACCTGGTGTTTTTGTCCAGCACTTTTTTCAGTTTTGATGCAATACCCGCAGTAATTTCGCCACGATTTTTGCTAAGACTAGTTTCCATTAAGGAAATGGAATCAACCATTTCTTCGCCCGTTTTCTCCAACGATGTGATTGTTGCTGACAATAAAGTGAAATTTGATGTTATGAATGCCAAACTACCTTCAATGTTAAGTTCAGATAGCATATACTGGGCAATTTTTATTGCTGCAGCTTCTTCACTGTCAAAACTCTACACTATTTCCTTCACTAACATGAAGTTTTCGCAATAATATATACACACGTTTGAGCACGTACCCCAGCGTGTTATGATAGGTTGTGGAGGTAATTCAGTGTCTGGAGCTTCAGCTCTGAAAGGTGCGACTCGCGACGGTGCTTTTAAGAAAACTTTCTTAACGTTCGCTATAAACCTGTCTACACTGGGTTAAAGAGCCCTTACTTCTTCACCAACTCTGTGCAGTCCATGGGCAAGGCATGTAACATGGACCATTTTAGAATAGAGTGCCCTCAATGAATTACCATATACGGTGCAGCATCAGTTAAAAATAAAAGTGCATCGTCATGTTTGATGCCCTCAGACCAGAGGAGAAACATAGCACTATCAGACAGTTTTGATATAGTAGAATAATTGGTATTTTCTAACACGTCGGTAGTCAATAAAAATATTTCACCTGGTGTATGCACTTCTAAAGTTCAGATCACAACGTTGGCTATAAAACGCCCCATAGCATCTGCAGTTTCGTCGATTGACACCCATATCTTCTTCCCGCGAGTTTCAAATGTTATTTTGTTTAATGTGTCTTCGTAACACTGCGGCAAGTTATTCTTACGTAAAGTTGATTCGTCTGGTTTTTCTTGATTCGTATGTTTTTCCTAATGTCCACGTCATTTCGGGCTATTGAGTTTATACAGCGGAATGTTTGCAGATACAAACACATCACACAATTCTTTACTGAACTGTGAGGACTTGCGGGAAGTCGAAGCGCTGAATTGCAGGTTTATTTGAAACATGCTGAAGAGCACGAATGTGTTTATCGCAAATGATATGTTGCATTACAGTAAATCTTCTTTCAGCAGCTACTTTAGTTCCACACAGTTTGCCAAACAATATGCTTCCATCGGTAGAAAACACATTGTCACCAAATTCAGATACTAGTTGTTTTAAATGCACGGACACACTCGGTTTTGTTTTAGGCATTTTAAAAGTGGCAATGAACTAATTTCTCTCGTCGTGAACTATTCGGAAATGAGACAAGAATATCCACCCCTTCCCCTTTCTACCCCGCCACAGCTGACCTTGGTCAACAGAGCAGGTAACATTTCATTCCGCTAATAACTGGTTTGCGACGAAAACAAGAGTATCTCTATACTTACCCCCAACTTGTTCATTCGTTCAGACTGCTGAGAAGTGAGAGGTTTGGCGACTGCAAGCAACTCGAGCTGGCCAGCAGGCTTATCTCCATGACAACCGCAATGGGCCACTCTCGTTTCCATGGCAATGATACCACTTACTCCCATCTTCCCACCCCGACAGGCAGTAAATGGACCTCCCTTTAAGAACTGTCAGAATGCATCTTTTAGTAATACGACCATAAATCACGCATAGGAAATCAGTTCG
The DNA here is from genome assembly GCF_040414725.1 of Anabrus simplex. Lineage (NCBI taxonomy): Eukaryota > Metazoa > Arthropoda > Insecta > Orthoptera > Tettigoniidae > Anabrus > Anabrus simplex. Next base: position 768,259,551 of record NC_090265.1, read on the forward strand.
TAGAATGAAGACAAGATGGCAGCAGCACGCTTTGAATGTTGTTGCTGCTGTCTTATCAGTAAACACTACACAGATATAATAGGAACGGTGACTCTAATGTGCTGTGAATCGAATCACTGTGTCGATTCAGTAACGTGAACGGAATCAAATGAATCGATTCAGTAAAATGAAACGAATATCCCATCACTACTTCCCACTCCTAGCCCTTTCCTATCCCATCGTCACCATAAGACCTCTCTGTGTCGGTGACACGTAAAGCAGATTGTTTAAAAAAGCGCTGTCGGAAGATAACTAGTGCGGATACAGCGGAGAGCTGGACAAGGAACGCATTCCTGCACAAGGACTGTTAATATAGTGTGAATTTAACTATTGGTGAGTTGTACTCATAGAATGCAATTAAACAGCAGCAACAGTTCACTGTAATTGCATAATAATAATAATAATAATAATAATAATAATAATAATAATAATAATAATAATAATAATAATAATAATAATAATGTTGCAAATAGTGGACCGACTGTTTTATTGGAATAATTCAGTGTGGGATGGCTGAATTAGCACCACTCAATTATGACACTGAATGATATCACTTCACTAATTAGTGGCTAATTACAACACCCTCTTGTCCTCAGAGCTGGTCTCCGGCTGGCTTGCATTTACTTGAAACGGGCGATCCTTCCGTAATCTTCTTGATTGACAGCTCTCACATTGACTTGGCTTCCAATACAGTAGGGTTGACTAGAACTCAACACGACGTCTGTGCACTAAGCTCGACTCCAGACAAGGCCGATAGCTCACATGACCGCTCCACACACTGAACTACTCAACACATATCATTCGACAAGACAACACAAGGCGTACATCGCCGAGAGTATTTAGTTATATTTAATGTATCAATTGACAGATAAAAAGTAAAAAACATGAAAATCTGAAACGTAGTTTTCATGAAATAGTGCTTCAAAGTAAAGCAACATTTGTATTAAATATGTGGCGTCCCACGCATACTCTGTTATAAGATGGCGCTGCGGTGATTCGCGCGTTCAGTTGGAGGTACCTGACGCTGTGAATACATCGTGCTCAGATATACAGAATAATAAATGTAATAATCGAAAAGAAAGATTTGATTAGGATTCGCAAAATCGTGCAAATAACGAGATGAAACGAGAAAAGGGAATGATAAAGGAATAAAAGAAATGAAACAAAAAGAGGATAATAGGCATTACTATGAGAAATTGAAAGAGCGAAAACAATTTACAATAAGTAAGTCCATGAAAACCTCAAAACCCTGCGGTCGTTGCAATAGTGACAGCCTTATTTATTTATTTATTTCGTTATTTATTTATTTATTTATTTATTTATTTATTTATTTATTTATTTATTTATTTATTTATTTATTTATTTATTTATTTATTTATTTATTTATTTATTTATTTATTTATTTATTTATTTTCGTTTTACCTTTCAGTTAAAGTTACTCCATTTTTCGCATACTTGCCTGGAAACTTCCACATTTCCCAAATCAAACGACAGAGAAGACCTTAGCTTCCATTATTTGTGGTACATTTCGTTACTTTCATTTACTCTTATTTATTTTCTCTTTACATTATTTTTCGTTGAGCAAGTTGTTCAATTAACGTAAACAAATAAATGAATACTGGATTAAAGCCACTATGTTTATTTAATGAAGCCGAGCGTTCAGCCAAATTGCATTGGCCTTCATCAGGACATGTTAAATTATGCTTCCGACAGTGAGCAAAAAAATTCAAAGAAACGTGGAAGTCATGGCCGTACTATCGACGGCCTACCCCACTAATACGACTCAAGGATCATCGTGCAGTAATTCACAGCCCTCTGTCGATGGTTTCGTGAGCGCGTCCCGCTGTTCCATGGTGGTGTTATGCATGTATTTCTGCAGCACCGGTCTCCACGTATTTCATAACTTGAAGCCGTCTTCCCTGTTGATGTTGTTTGGGCGCAGCTCTATCTCTATGGCTTCTCTTATCAGTCGAGCATAGAAGTCTTATACAGGCGCGACGACCTTCGCCTGGTCAAAGAGGATTTCATGATCTGTACTGTAGAAATGTTCTGCTATGGCAGGATGGCTTATGGTATTCTCCGTGAAGGATGAAAGAGCGACATTCTTTACCGATCTAATGTGTTCTTTCACCCTGGTGCTGACAAGCCTTTTCGTCATGGCAGTATATGAGCAACCACAACCACATGTTCTAAAACGACCTCCATAACGCGTTCGGTTTCTGTAACCACTGCAATGTCGTCTGCAAACCGTATACAGCCTTTCAGTGATCTTAAACCCGCATGCATTTCTTACCCGGAATACTTTTAATGCTTTTTCAATGCCACATTGATGATAGACCGCATCCCTGCCTCGCTCGTCTAGACAATTTTGTTTCTAATATCTGCTTCTTTATCAGTGTTATCTGATTTTTGTATAGCTGGAATATAATTCTGCGATCCCTGTGGTCTATTTTGAAGTCTCTTAGGGATTTGAACAAAACATTCCAGTCGACATTCAGAGATATAAAGACATGTATTTGGCAATTTCAACATATGTGACGTAGGTATTTCAGTTCTCTATAATCTTCTGACAATAATAATTAGATTCGGCCTGACTACTGCCATGTATTGGTTTTAATGGTTCACTACTCTACTGATAATTCCACCTCCGGAGGCTCACTCAGCCTACACCGAACATGAGTACCAGGTTAATTCAGGGTGGCAAAGGCGGCTGGGGGTAGAGCTAACCATTCTATCCTACCAAGTGCCGAGGTTACGGATAGTGAAAGCCTTTACCTTCCACCCTTCCAAGGGCATTTATGACCTGTACGGAGATGACTTTTACTCTAAAAATAAAATAAAATAAATAGCCGTGTAAATCCCCTAAGGGCTATGGCCTCCTGCAATGCTCAGTTTATCTCATCAGGTGAGCAGGTTCTGAAGAGCATTATTGTATATAGGTTTTTCCCTGTTTGTTTCGTGAGAACGTATCACTGCGTGTTGCACACTTGTGTAGTCTCACCTCCGAGTGGATGCAATTGTGGGTTTTTTTCGAGATCAACAATTCGCGGAAACGTATTGTTACGTTATTGACACTTGTACAGTTTTCTCCCCAGAGAGGGTTGAGATTCTTTCTTGGTGAAAGCGTACCCTCACACATTTCGTCCTTCCATAGCTTCTCCTCAGAATGTTGTAGACGTTTCATTTAAGTTCTTGAGCTTGTGCTCCGTTGGAAATTCTCTATTACATACTTTACATGTGCATGTCCTCCTTTCACTATGTGTTCCGTGATGACTTCAGATCACTACTTTATGCAAACGTCTCAATGTCTATTTGACATCAGTCTTGCTACTTTCCCGAGTGATCAGAAAATGGCCATCACGGTTTCCAGATGATTTATTATTGCTCAGTGGTATTGAAAGGTCGAATCTTGAACACCATTGGACATGTTAGGAGAAGCATGTGGAGAACGAAAACAACATCAGCCAAGCCTGTTGTAACTGACGAGACAAGAAAGCGAGCCAGGACATCTGACATTCATCATCACGAGGATTACATGACGTAATAAGTCTTAAATTCACTTACACGTTTGGCGGCACACAGCAGACCTCTGGCCTCCCTTCACTATCCTTCATAACGTGTTAGCTGGTATTTCAAGATCGTACCTTCTCCATCAGCTACATCATCACCTGTTCAACATGCATGTTCTTATAAATTTCCTAAACGTTATTCTATAGAATTTCAGGCCTTTGTACAAGTTTTTAATGTTCACAACTCTTCTCTCGTCCGGGTTCGTGGTTAACTGGTCAGGTCCAAGGGGTCCCGGGTTCGTTTCGTGGCCGGGTCAGGGATTTTAAACTTAATTGATTAATCCTTCTGTTTAAGGGATTGTGCATTTGTGCTGTCTTCAGTATTAGATTTAATCCCAGGTAGGGCCCCATCTTCACATCTACGCAGGTTGCCCATTGCCATCACCTCGAAAGATCTGCGCCAGGCCTCTGCGGAGGGTACACGCCATTAATCCCCGCTACCTACCTTGGAAACATTGTATACAATCTAGCTACCAAATTAACAGTTTCTTTTGCACCTCTGCCATCCACGGTCGCTGCTTTCATGACTTTCCGTCAGATATCGGTAATGAACCCAGCTTCTAACAGCCTGATAACAAACAAATGTTAGAACACTGTTCGCAAACTCGCTGCATTAGCTTACCTGAAACTTGATTCTACTACTCTCAAACAGCCACTCTCCTAGGACCTAATTCACGGTTAACCAGTGGGCTACAGAAAGCTCATAATTCCTGCATTCGATCCATCTTCAACGAAAAACCGCGTCAACATATCACTTCACAAACTGTGAATGCCAAACATTCAAACGAGAAGATAACTACATGCACAGTGTCAAATGCACAATATTATAAGAACGCTTTATCCAGGTTTACAAAACTCTCAGAAATCTGCTCTCACAACAGGAACATCCTGTCCAACCCCACACACACCACTAAATGATACTCCCACTCCTTCACAGTAGGTGCTGCGCGGGTCTTGAACTCCATACCAGACAAGTTACGTCGGGATCATCATTCAAAAACTAGTACAAGAAATATTTTCTCTCCATTTAAACTGTGACTGTCATTACTATTAAATTCTAATTGCGGCTATAATAATAATAATAATAATAATAATAATAATAATAATAATAATAATAATAATAATAATAATAATAATAATAATAATAATAATAATAATAATTAGTATACTGCAAATAACACAAGGCAACATTCAAAATTTTCACCCAGCAGAATGCTAACCTGTCCTTTTACGCCCTTTGACTGTACAGAACTATAAAATAAATGTTGGGCACCAAAAAAGATAAATATCCAAATGCAAAAATGTACGTATTACTTATTTATGTTGCGTGCGACATGACACAAGGAAAAACTACACAGGAACTATATACACAAAACAATAATAAATACATTATACACAAATAATAAAATACATATTAATGGAATGACATAATATACTATAACACTTGGACCAACAAAATGATCATGTTCGACAATGTTTCTGGGTGAATTACGTGTTCCGACCTCTCGCCAGATGAGGGCACGTTTAGAATCACTACTCAGACTGAATATGCTATCATCTGAGAGGAGTATGCGACCCCATTCCTCGTCGGTCCAGACTTGATGCTCTGTTGGCACCATCGCAAACGGTGCCGCCGATCTGCGGGTGTCAAAGGAACACAATGTAATGGTTGTCGGGCAAACAGACCACACCCATGCAGTCTCTGAGCCACTGTGGAGCGTGAGATTGGGTCCATTGCAGTCCTGTTAAATGTGGTTGCAATTGCACCCGCTGTTTGACGTGAGTCCCTTCTTGCCTGTTGCACAATATAGCGGTCATTTGCTGCTGTAGTTGACCGTGGTTGACTCCCTCCTCTTCTCCGGGCAGCACTGTCTGTGGTTCGGAATGCTCTCTATGTACGTGAAACAATGCTGTGAGCGATACCAAACTCCTGGGCTACACTCGTCACACTTCGTCCATCTTCCAGTTTTCCGACGATTCTTCTCCGTGTGAAGTCATCCAGATGTTGTCTCCGGGCCATGTTTTAATGAATAACGCCACCACAGTGCGCCGTAACAGCTCGCTAATTGACTAACACTGTCTTGTCCCGTTCCTTCAACTGCCTCTGTTTGGAGGTCCAGACCCATTTGCCGCTATAGTTGCGTTGAACTCACGCCAGATTTCCCTGCATGTGTCAGAGACCGTAAAATGTTCGTGACTCCTTTTACTGAATTTACAAACATATAAAACTGCATTTAACTTTGAAAAATCTGAATATCTGCATTTAACATGAAAATTATGAAAGTTAATATTCATTAAATAAAATACACAATCCTCGAACCCTGTACTCACACTTACTTCTTACCTGCTTACTTACACATACGTTATTTGAAGGGCGGCAGCTACCACTCAGTGCAGCAATAATAGAATGAGAATCTTGATTATCTCTAGGGTGTGGGGTAATAAGCTTACTTTTGACAACATACAATATAAGTTCTGGGAAAAGGAGATTGGCGTTCGGTTTCCCCATTAATTTTGAGGTTAAGATATTTTACTGTCATTGAAATAAAACTATGAATTCGTTTGATAGAACAAAATATATTCTTTAAATAATATATAAAAAATAGTGAGTCTTGTTGCGATAAAACAGATGAGAATATGAAATTATGACATTGCAACTGAAAGAAACTAGGCATGAATTTGAATTCTTTCTTGACCGGACATTTAACAATTTATACGAAATATTTCCCTCACTGATTCACTTGACTGTACCTTCAACACTTTGAGTGTAATTACGACGTATTCCTTTGATCTGGTGTTTACTGTAGATGTGTCACGCCTAACTTGGTGATACATCCTTGTGACTGCTTCTTCTCCATATCATCTGACTTCTTTGTAAGTCAATATGGTATTACCTCATGGCAGGTGGTATCCCTCTCTGACTCCATGGTAAGCCCTTGCGTCCGTGTCTTCAACTAAGTAACCGACCAACTTCGGCCTCACTCTCTCAATTAATGTCTCACTGAGTCTTCTCCATCTCTCGTTCACACTCGTTGACTGACCGACTGAGGCCTCTTCATCTCGTAGACTTCTTCACTGTTCAGCTTCCGTTTAACTAATGACTGACTGAGGCCTCTGTATCTCGTTCACACTCCGACCAACTGTCGCCTCTCCTTCCAACTGAATAATGAACTGACTGTACAATATGCACCCACCTTTTATAGACGTTGCATGGCACACCTATGTAATCTCCAGAAATAACAATGACCTACTCCCACAACGCGACAGATATTACATGTAATGGTGAAATCCCCTGGGGCTCCCTAAGAAAAGCAAAGGAACAGAGCTCAGTGCTAAGTGAGCACGATGACGTAGCCATGACGTGGCGATGACTTGACAGAAACGTCAGCAGTATTGCACAATATAGCAATGTCATATCCAACATCTGATATATAACCATTCTCACTGTACATATCTTGAGTGTTATTCTACACATACGTATATATGCATACATCTAAGTACAATCCTGCAAGCGACAAGCATTGCAAAATTGAATTGAATAAGAATGATAATTACAATAATAGTAATAATATCACAGATAAAATAATAATAATACTGAATAATAATAATAATAATAATAATAATAATAATAATAATAATAATAATAATAATAACAATAATAATAAAATAATAAAAATACAGATATCATCTTGTAACGGGATTTGAACCGTTACAAGACTACTGGCAATATGTCACCGCACTTTCATTCATTTCCAACGAGTAGTTGATATGTTATGTTGCTTTATTTATCTCGTCCTTAAGTTTTGTACATCAGTGTACTATCTCCCGAAAGTTAGCTGATAGGTACATGACAACGATTTACTCGATTGTGTAGCTCTGATCAGCTGTGTAGGCTCTCAGGTTGCACTCCTCGATGATGTGCCGGATGGTTCGGTACGTCAATCCTTCCTTGATGCTTAGGGCCAGGAAGGAGATCAACTGCGTCCGCCAGAAAAGTACAGAATTCATCAACCCTTATTGTTTGAAAATCTTCGTCAAGTGTCGCACGGAGTCTATTACCCCACGATTATAAAAAAACTTTTAACTATTAATACCGTAGGTGCTTGGTCGTCGGGTTGATTACTTGTGCCTAACTCGGATTGCCCCGCACTGCGAGAAAATTGCTATTGATGTGTCGAGGTGTCCATAGAAGCATCTTGACAGTTCCGTTGTGCAGAGAATATTTCGGAACGATTGCTCGTCTGTGTTCGGGGGCATGGGCTTTAATCACATGAATGTTAGAAGATTTGTACAGTCTTCAACAAATGCTGCAGAGTTGTCTGATTCCTTGGCTAGAAGATTCACTCCCAGGACTATCAAGTCTAACTTGGTTATCAACGAGAGAACCAGTCCTAGCAATAACCTCCATGTATACTATAATACATGCATTATGGCATTGATGTGTTATGGACGTAGACAAGCATTTCATTCGTAACACAGTTAAATGGACATTAGCCTGGAACGTTTACAAACACAGTTAAACCATGCATACTTACATCTTCATTATAGACTTGTATGCCTTTCAGCGTTCAGTCTGCAAGCCTCTGTGAATTTACTAGACGTCGCCACAATCCTCCATTTGCAACTAGTTCTCTGGTCTCATTTAGTTCTATACCTTTTATCTTTATATCTTTAGAAACTGAGTCTAACCATCGGCGTCTTGGTCTCCCTCCCACCACCGAAGCCGGTGTATCCGTTAGCCATTGTCTCCTCATTCCCAGTACCCTCCTGCCTTTGTTCCCACCTGTTTGTACCAGCGCTCATTCTCGCTAGTTTCATGTCTGTTACTGTACTTCTAACTTCATAAGATATCCTGAGTCCACCCAGCTTTCACTCCCGTAAATCAAATTTAGACTGAAAACAGACCGATGTAAAGATAGTTCCTCCCAGACGGTGCAACGTTAAAGAAAACCCGCTACAAGGAGATCCTTGGCCGTTTACGCGATGCAATTTGCCGTAAGCGGCCTGGGATTTAGCGTACAAAGAATTGGCTGTTGTTACACGACAACGCCCCTGTACATCGCTCTGTCCTTGTCCAAGAGGAACTTGCTAGGCAACTGGTGACAGTTTTGCCACCAGCTCCCCCCCCCCCCCTCTACTCACCTGATCTCGCACCTTGTGATATTTTTTCTCTTTCCTCGCCTGAAAGCACTCCTACGTGGGCACAGAGTTCAGTCGTCCGAAGAGGTCATGACAGCCACAAGAGAAGCCATACGGAACCTTCCTGACAACTGCTTTCAGCGGTACTTCCAGCAGCTATACCAACGTTGGCAAACGTGTATAACGGCCAACGGCGACTATTTTGAGGGTGGATGTGGTTTTGTCTAGGTGTACGCCGTGCAATGCGGCATCGTGTGCAACACACAGAGTCGTGTGGTGGCCTATCCTCCATTTGTCAAGTCTCAAAACTTATTGACTGTATTGCGTTTAATAGGAATCAATCGCGGGATGTTCCACCATTCAACAGTTTATATAATATGTGACATTTATTAAATGAAGACAGGTTTCGATTCACTTGGAATCATCATCAGTTCAAAGCAAATAAATAATTCGAAAGGGTATTAACACACATTCAACGTGAAATTTGCCTTAAAACGCACTTAAAATGGTTGATATGGGATATATGTCATAAAGACACGTTAAAATTTAAAGAACTTCCTTATGGTCCAAGTCACAAATAATTGGAGTACGTTTTCACAATGTTGTTCAGAATTTTAAAATAATATATAAAAACTTGAAGTTGAGTAATGTTATACAGTTCTTATGTTGTTGCTGTGGATAAAAAACTTATGTTAAAAAATGTCAATTTATTCGTAGTCGAATCGTCTATGAAATACAAAGAAAGGGGGCCAAAGTTGACAATCTTGTGAAAGTGCCTATGTTAAGGCAATTTGCAGTTAAGGCAGTTTGCCGAGGAGTTGTTGCGAGGAGTAAGAGAGTAAATACTATCAAACCACTCTCCAATAATTCAAAGTCCGAATACAGACATTAGCTCTCATTTCTTTTTCTTATTTTTCCACAGACATCCACATTTTGCGGATACTGTGCCACACAACTATGGCCGTACCGTCATTAAACTTCTTACCATCAACAACAACATCAACAACAGTGACATTTTCAAATTACAGCCGCTGTCACAAAACTACTACTACTACTTCCTCTTCTTCTTATTATTATTATTATTCTCCTTATCGCAGAAGTTTTGCGACCGTCATGGATTAATTGTTCCCATTTTGTGTTTCCCGCACCCTGAAGAAAAAATTTGTTTCATTAGTTATTTTTGTTCTCCAAGATGTGCTCGTAAAACTGAACGCAGTTTATATCGTGGACTTGTTTTTGTACTTTTCAACATGTTCAGTACTTGTATTGTGGCTACGAATGGAGGAAACTACACAGCAATTCTCCTACTGACATGAAACACTTGGTGACTGACTGAAGTATTTCTAGCTGATTCATGTAGCTTCCTTTCATATTTTTTTTTTTTTTTGCTAGGGGCTTTACGTCGCTCCGACACAGATAGGTCTTATGGCGACGATGGGATAGGAAAGGCCTAGGAGTTGGAAGGAAGCGGCCGTGGCCTTAATTAAGGTACAGCCCCAGCATTTGCCTGGTATGAAAATGGGAAACCACGGAAAACCATATTCAGGGCTGCCGATAGTGGGATTCGAACCTACTATCTCCCGGATGCAAGCTCACAGCCGCGCGCCTCAACGCGCACGGCCAACTCGCCCGGTCCTTTCATAATTTTCAGAAACCTACTTAGATTACAAAAACTGATCAAAACAGAATGTGTCACTCATTTTACAAAAGTTACTTCAAGGTTCATATTTATATTTTTCAGGTGGCTTAATGCATGTTTTAGGTAATGCAGAGACGGGAAGAAAGCAGCCGTGGCTCATATGAAAATGGGAAACCATCCAAATCATATTCAGGACTACCAATGGTGGGGGTTTGAACCCACCACCTTCCAAATGTAATCTCTGAGATTCACTACTCGTACCACGTAGCGAAGTTGAGACAGTTTCATCTATTTAAACAGTCGAAAGAGGGTACTGGACAGAAGCTCGAAGATCAATGCAATCACTCACAATGGAATTAGCGATCAGTTTCGAAACGAGTATTTTCTTTTCTTTGATTCCAACAAAGAGGATATGGTTCGTGGTGCGGGTTACTACTGTAGTCACGTCCTGGTTTGTGAACTATGGGTAACGGCTGAGTGGCCTAGTAAGAGGCCCTGAGAGTTGCTACGGAATAGGAGTGGGCATTTCGGACATGTTCTGAGGCATGGCCCTCCTTGTGCTCAGACGGCTAGGACTATACAATCTAGTCGTTAGATGAGAGACTTTGGCTGGGACTATGTCTGCTTCACAGAATTTGACGGAGCAACTCAGAACGTTTTTGTAAAAAAAAAAGGAGTCAGCTCCCTAACAAAACTACCATCACAACGGTCTGTTTGCAGAGCAACTTTGCTGTACGGAAGGGAAAGGTGGTGGTTTCAGGATATCGTATTCGTAAGTTAGAAGTAACGGACACGAGAATGATCGCTGGTACAAACCGGTGGGAACAATGACAGTAAGTAACTCGGAATGAGGAGTTAAAGGCTAAGTTAGGAATGAAATCGATGGATGAAGCGGTACTCTTGAACCGGCTTTGGTGTTGGATTCCTGTAAGGTGAATGTAGGAGGATGCATTCTTCAAGCACAAAATTAAAAGATTCCTCAGACGTCTCCTGGAGGTTTCCACTTTCTCCGTCCTTGCAAACCATGACAACTCTGCAACCGACATTTGCCAGTTATCGTTGCCATTCTTGTTACCTTGTTATTATTGTTAACATTACTGTTGTTGTTTATTCCAAAATTCACAACATTATATTTAAAACACCAGGCTGATTTTTGTTATACTGGATTTTAGAGAATGGCTGGACTGATTGACATAGTAAAGCATTCTGACGAAAGCTCTTGGCCTGCAGATTTACAGATTATCTTTAAAATCATAAACATCTCTTGCCGGATATTCCTAAATCATTAAAGAATAATGTAGCATTCTCATTAGCCAGTGCGGTCGCCAGTACTATCAGGCCGAGAGCGCTCAGCAGACGGCACGATACGGGAGGTGGAAAGGGGCAGACATACATGCGCTCTCAGACGACTTTGGGTACGAACGTGGCGAGTGGATTACTCGTCACTCATCATTCAAAGACGCTCGTACTTGGTGGGGAACCCTCGCTCTTTCTTCATTAACGAGCATCTTCCATCATGTTATGACTGTGCAGCATTCACGATAAGATCGCGTTGTGTTCTTTAAATTTAATTGTGTCCTTATGCAAATGTTTGTAGTTATCTGTGTACATAATAGTTAAGCAGAGTAGTAGTAGTGGTGAGGAATTTACAGTAGCAGGCAAACTGCACTCCATTTCAAGTACAGCGCTCATCCAACTAAGAAGAGGAAGGCAGAAATTCGATTAATTACAACATTTATACCACGGAGTGAAGAGAGACCCATAGAAATTCCACGGCTATTTAAGAATGTCAATGAAGACATTTCAATGTCCGACTCCTTCGCCGAATGGCCGGCGTTGAGGCCATCGGTCCGGAGGGTTCCGGGTTCGATTCGAGGCAGGATCGGGTATTTTAATCGCGTGTGATGAATTACTCTGGTTCGGGGACTGGCTGATTGTGTTTGTCCCAACACTCTCTTCTTCATAGCCGGAGAACACGCCACACTACCAACCATAGCAGAAACATGCAATAGTGATTCCATCGCTCCATATAGGTTTGGCGTCAGGAAGGGCATTCAGTTATATGCCGGGGCTCTACCTTCATTAAAGCCACGGTCGCATCCTTCCCACTTCTAGCCCTTTCCTATCCCATAAACGGGGTTAAAAGTCAGGATGTGAGTTTCTCAAATAGGAAAAGTTCTCTCAGCTTTAATTACAGCGTTGATGGGGTGAAAGTTCCTTTTGGGGATCATTGTAAGTATCTAGGTGTTAATATAAGGAAAGATCTTTCTTTTTTTTTTTTTTTTTTTTTTGCTAGTTCCTTTACGTCGCACCGACACAGATAGGTCTTATGGCGACGAAGATCTTTCTTCAATGGGGTAATCACATAAATGGAACTGTAAATAAAGGGTATAGATCTGTTCACATAGTTATGAGGGTGTTTAGGGGTTGTAGTAAGGATGTAAAGGAGAGGGCATGTAAGTCTCTAGTAAGACCCCAAATAGAGTATGGTTCCAATGAATGAGACCGTCACCAGGATTACTTGATTCAAGAACTGAAAAAAATTCAAAGAAAAGCAGCTCGATTCGTTCTGGTTGATTTCTGACAAAAAAGTTGCGTTACCTAAAAAAAATTATTAAAAGTTTGGGCTGGGAAAAATTGGGAGAAAGAAGTGGAGGTGCTCGACTAAGTGGTGACTTTCGAGCTGTCAGTGGAGAGTACACAAATAAGTCTGAGTGGTGTCTTTAAAAGTAGGAAAGAACACAATATGAAGATAAGTTGTAATTCAAGAGGACAAACTGGGGCAAATTTTCGTTTATAGGAAAGGGAGTTAGGGAATGGAATAACTTACCATGGAAGATGTTCAATAAACTTCCAATTTATTGGAAATATTTTAAGAAAAGGCTAGGAAATCAACAGATAGGGGATCTACCTGGGCGACTGCCCTAAATGCAGATCAAGATTGATTGATTGATTGATTGATTGATTGATTGATTGATTGATTGATTGATTGATTGATTGATTGATTGATTGATTGATTGATTGATTGATTGATTGATTGATTGATTGATTGATTGATTGATTGATTGATTGATTGATTGATTGATTGATTGATTGATTGATTGATTGATTGATTGATTGATTGATTGATTGATTGATTGATTGATTGATTGATTGATTGATTGATTGATTGATTGATTGATTGATTGATTGATTGATTGATTGATTGATTGATTGATTGATTGATTGATTGATTGATTGATTGATTGATTGATTGATTGATTGATTGATTGATTGATTGATTGATTGATTGATTGATCTCTGTCAATGCGACGTAAAGAAAATTGTAAAAGAAATAAAGTACAAGCAATGTCGTGTATAAGGAAATCCCCTTGTCTTGACGAGTTTCAGCTAGTCAGTGTGTTGTATATTAGTGTAAAATGGCCCTCCATCGGCTGTATCTAGTCTGCACTAATATTATAAAGAGGAAAAATTTGTTTGTTTGTAACGAATAGACTCAAAAACTACTGAACCGGTTTAAAAATTACTTCACCTATAGAAAGCTACATTGCCAGTGAGTAACATGGGCTGTATTTTATTTTCAAAACAATTCGAGGAAGGGGGCAACGAGGGGTGATATAAAAATATTAAAATAATAGGCTTATATAGCCGAAATCGAATTTGTCGTACAAGGACGAGACAAAGCTCATTTTAAGCCCCTTGACGCAAAGAAAAAAACTCGGTAAACCCTTCGGGCCAGAAAACCATGTTTGAAGGCCCTAAAACCAACCGTTATGGAGATATTGGAACCGCACTACCCATGCTCTAGGAATCGGATAAAGAAACGAACGGCCGTAACCATGGCAACGTTAACTCCAGGATTTCTACAGCAGCTAGATTATGCATGTACGTTTGGGAATAGCTGCCGACCAAAATTGATACACATATGACTTACTATCTGGAAAAAATAAACAGTTGTGTAAGACGCTCAAAGCACTCCTTTGGGCGAGGATGGAAAGGGAGTGAAGTATAAAAAATAATAGTCCAGGAGATCTCCGTAGTACAGCGACCAACGGTTGCCGACGGGCCTCCGTTTTTACGTACCGGCTTAGGTTTCAGCATTTTGCGGAATCTGTTACCTATAGTTTAAACTATTTTCTATGAAATCATGGATTAGTAGGATCACTGATGTTATTAGTGCCGATATTTTGGTCCACTTTTACGATCATTGTAACCATGAAAACAACCTGTATACTGTACACAATTGTCAAGATAGTGCTCCCATGACTTGAAAAAAATTCTCAGCATTTATACTCAGATTCATTATATGACGTGCGACATGAGTGACAAGCCCTGAGAATTATAATTATAGTCGTTTCTTTTATGCATCGCGTATTTCCTTGATCATTTGTAATAGTTACGAAATGTCGTTCAAACAAATACATTCAATAATACTTATATTTGTGGTATTATCTAGCGGAAGTATACTTACACTAAACTTGCAGCTTTGTGAAGGAAGCAGGTACATCTAGGTGGGATTGAAGGAAAAACATGGTAGCGAAAGATCTTAGAGGTCGACGCTAATTAGGAGCTAATATTTGGAGCCCCCATGAGGAAAAGAAGAAGAAAATACACTATAATTCCAGACATGACAAATAATTTCTACCTACTTAATTAAATACACCAGTGATATAAATATCTAACGAAGTCAGTCACACAAGCCCAAAGAGTTATAATTCTCGATAATTATAGTCGTTTCCTTTATGCATCGCCAGTTTCTGATAACCCGTACGAAGAACGGGTACTTTTGCTAGTAAATAAATATATACAAGTAGAGGGAGACCAAGACGTCTCAGTCTCTAACGATAAAGATAAGATGCCACAGAGCTAGTTGCTAATAGAGGATTGTGAAGGCTTAAATTCGCAGACGCTTGCAGACTGAAAGATTAAAGGCTTAGCCGTGTATAATATATGTAAAAAAAAAAAGTATATTTCCTCTTTTTCACGAAAAAATGACACGGTCGTATTTTTCTTGTCTGGAAACGAGGACAGGTCTAGGAAAATGAAAACGAAGAAATGCTACTGAGGCTCAGACGATTATGTCTTACCTGCGTGCACTTAAAGGAGTAATGTTCGCTTAGCAAGTTGTAAAGGCGTCATAAACCAGTTACATTGAAGAGCTTATCGCAGAGCATGCGATTATCACTTGGGCGCCTAGCAACAGAGACTGAGTGTGGCACAACACGACACAGGGGCGCCGGGGGTTCTCTAACTCACAGTTCAACCTAGTATGGGTCACGTGGCTATCAGCTTGCATTCTCGAGATAATGTGTGTGTACAGAGCGGATTAACCTGAATTAAATTAGATATATAAAATTGGCAGGGTTTTATTCCTAACAACACATTCAATGTCGCTGAAAGTGATATGTTGATATAAATTTATGTTATGGCTGACGGTGATCTGAAAATTTGCGTTCCAAAATTACCGTCACAAAAATGTGTGGTGGAAGCGTATCCCTACCGTGCAGACTGTTATGTAAGGTATGGATGGATGGTCAGACAATGTTACCTAGCAACCGTGCAGGCTGTGATGTAAGGTATGGATGGGTGGTCAGACAATGTTACCTAGCAACCGTGCAGACTGTTATGTAAGGTATAAATGGATGGTCAGACAATGTTACCTAGCAACCGTGCAGGCTGTGATGTAAGGTATGGATGGGTGGTCAGACAATGTTACCTAGCAACCGTGCAGGCTGTGATGTAAGGTATGGATGAATGGCCAGACAATATTTCCTAGCAAATGTGCAGGCAGTGATGTAACGTATGGGTGGATGGCCAGGCAATGTTACCTAGCAAATGTGCAGGCTGTGATGTAAGGTATGGATGGATGGCCAGAAAATGTAACCTAGCAAATGTGCAGGCTGTGACGTAAGGTATGGATGGATGGTCAGACAGTGTTACGTACCAAGCGTGCAAGCTATGGCCATGACCGGGAGACATATTCTTGATCACCTGATTTTCGCGAAGGGAAAAGAGGTTTCATTTCTTTCGTTTCATATTCTGGTACTTTTAGATAATATGACAGGTATATCAAGTCATGTTTAGAAATGTATGGTGGAGGAATCTGACCACACACACACAATTTTATGAGGATTAATGATAACCTTCAAATCAAGAATGTATCCAAGAAACAGGTGTGATTACTCGGTTGTAGTAGTACTGTCATGCTTCGCTTCACTTGTCTGCTGTAATATGCAGTACTGAGGTCTCCGAATATTAATAATACGTTCGTAAGTTGGTAATAGTCGATGTGGAATGTTTTCTAGGTCAGTCATATGTCCTACTCTCGAAGCCTGTAGATCTTTACTGGAGAAATAATTGCCTCCGGGATCATGAATTCAGTTGTCGGCTGACTGGAGAGACTAGAGCTGATATCGTCTCAACAGTCGTCATTTTCATGGTGATCTGGAGTTAAACAATAACATTTCGGGTATCCTCAACAGATTATCCATGAAGAGCTTCAGGGAGTGTTGTGAACCCTTTGTTTTGTGTCCTAGGGAGAATAATTTGAAAGTATGTAGATGCCTGTGAATAAAGGTACCGTAAAATTCCCATTTATAATAAAATATTTTTAAAAATCACCGAGCAAGTGGCTCTGTGATTTGGGTCTCGTAGCCATCGGCTAGCATTGAGGAGATAGTGGGTTCGAACCCCACTGTCGGCAGCTCTGAAGATGGTTTTCCGTGGTTTAATATTTTCACACCAGGCAAATGCTGGAAGTATACCGTAATCAAGGCCATGACCCATTCTTTCCCACTCGCAGCCCTTTTCTGTCCCATCGTCGCCATAAAACGTGTCTATGCCTTTGCGATGTAAAGCAACTTGTAAAATAATCCTGGTTTTTCTTTCTCAACATTATATATTCTTCTCAAACATTTCCGAGTTCCTTTGTGCTTCCCAGCTTGATCAAGGGGGCCTTCTCTGCACATCTTCTGTCTCGGCGTGGTAAGTGTGAGAAGTAGAATTTGTTATTAGAGTCATCAGTCTATAGACTGGTTTGATGCAAGCCTAATTTGTGCTAAACTATTCATTTCTACGTAAATGCTGCATCCTACGTACATCTGCTCTAATCTGCTTGTCTTATTCATATTTTGGTCTACCCCTACCGTTCTTACCAACTTCATTTCCCTCATAATTCAAGGGCTCAAGTCATGGATGTCTTAAGTCGTGTCCTATCATTCTATCCCTTCTTGTGGTCAAATTTAGCCGAATCGAGTTCCTCTCAACAATTCGATCTATCCATCTCACCTTCAGCATTCTTCTGTAACACCACATTTCAAAAAGCTTCTATTCTCTTTATTTCTGAGCTACTTATCGTGAATGTTTCACTTCCCCACAATGTCACACTAAAGACGAAGGTCTTCAAAAACATATTTCTAATTCCTATATCAATGTTCGAAGTGAGCAAATTTCTTTTCTTAAGTAAGGCCTTCCTTGCTTGTGCTTGTCAGCATTTTATGTCCAGCTTACTTCGGCCATCATTAATTATTTTACTACACAGGTAACAATATTCATCTATTTCCTTTAAGACTTCATTTCCTAATCTAATTTTTCTTGCATCTCCTGACTTCGTTCGACTGCACTCTATCACTTTTGTTTTGGACTTATTTATTTTCATCTTGTACTCCTTGGATAATATTTTTTCCATACCACTCAGCAATTTCTTCAAATCTTCTTCAGTATCATGTAAACTGAAGGAAAAGTGAAGATAAACGATAAGTGATACAGTTGGTAAAATCCTAGAAACACAGGGAATACCAACAGGTGGGTTGAAGTAGTAGAAAGGAGCGAACAAGAGTGTCAAGTCCAGTCGTATGTAGAAGGATTGAGTCACCACGTCACGGTGTTAATCTACTCTATAGCTGCTCTATGACTGTTGATATTGTGCCCTATAGCATCCAGTTATATACAGGTATTACACTGATATTCCCGGGCTCGTAGTATTCCCCTCTTGACGCCTCGAGTTGAACAGTTCTCCTAACATTACTGGTTCACTACCGTGACTCTCATTAAATAACTCGTTCTCTTGAGTCCCGTCCAATGGATTCTGTGGTAAGCTGAACTTTCTTTTCTTTGTGTCAGCACCCTCCTATATATCCATATGCTCAAGCCTATTTTGTATTTTCTCTACTTCATTCTCAAATCCCAGCATTCTCTTCTCTACTGCCTTTTGAGACTGATCTCTCCGATTCTCCAAGCCTAATATTTCCGCCTTCACTTCTTTCCTCGTATGTTGAATGCTCAATTCAAGACCGGCTAGTTTGGCCTTGTTCTTCTCCGTTGCCTTTTCAAACTTATCGGCCATTTCTTGTGACATATTTCCTACTTTTAGTTCCAATTTCTTCTCTACTGTTTCTATGTCTTCCCTATTTTTATCGATTTCTTCTACGACTCCAATCAAATCAGCCGTAATAGTCTCGAAATCTTTCGCTGTTTTCGCCTCCTTCTCTTCAGTCTTCTTCTCTAGCAGACCCATATTACCCTTAATTTCCATTATTTGGTCCCCAGTTACCTTTTGCGATTCCTCAAATTGCTTCTTTAATTCCTCCGTGCGGGCGATACAACAGATACGAACATTCTCAATTTTATGGTCCTACTCTACCAGTGTTTTTTGTGTAGCCTGATTTTCTGATGATAACTGTTCTAATTGTGCGCTAGTGTGTTTCCTGAACTCGGTCAATCGATTTGACATACGCTTCTCGCTATCAGCTACGTACCCTAACAAACGGTCTTCCGTACTAGACAACTGTTCTGTTAGCTTATTGGCCAACTGTTCCGAAACGCGCTGTTCGCTAGTGCTTATGTGTTCAGCCATCCTATCTTCCGTGTTAGCTTAGTCCTTTAAACTGGTCTTCATTGTTGGCAAAACGTTCTGCCATGCGTTCCTCATTGTTGGCAAAATGTTCTACACCGGGCGAGTTGCCCGTGCGCGTAGAGGCGCGCGGCTGTGAGCTTGCATCCGGGAGATAGTAGGTTCGAATCCCGCTATCGGAAGCCCTGAAAATGGTTTTCCGTGGTTTCCCATTTTCACACCAGGCAAATGCTGGGGCTGTACCTTAATTAAGGCCACGGCCGCTTCCTTCCAACTCCTAGACCTTTCCTATCCCATCGTCGCCATAAGACCTATCTGTGTCGGTGCGACGTAAAGCCCCTAGCAAAAAAAATTCTGCCATATGCTGTTCTATCTGCTCACTTACACTATTGGCTACTTGTCCCTTAACACAACCTAATTCTTCCCGAAGTTCTTTCAACTGCTCCCCCATTTGCAGTATCAACTCTTCTGTTCCCCTAGACATATTTTTTATTCTATTCATATAGTCCTACTGGAGAACCGCTAAGTCAGCACTGAAGAAATTCTCACCAAACGCTTATAAATAAATTCATTTACCTATGCAGCTTCTATCAACTACGTTACTGGTTCAATATATAAACATTTTGGTTCTTCAATCAACCGTTCAACAGCTGCATAATTCATAATATATCTCATTCTGTTGCATGTTACAGATACCACATCTAAACACAATTTTGAAAATGAGAATTCAGTTAGCCCTAAATATTATTACCAGACTTTCCTAAACAATTCCTATCTTGCGCTCGGAAAATAGACTGTGCATTATCCGGTCTCGGTCAAGTATCACACTCACTATTTTCGACCTGTGCCACCTGATTTAACTATTAACCATGCGGCCACGCATCGCCAACTTTGACAGTAATTCTTGCCATGCATTACTTAACGAGATCGAGGTTATCTCAACTTATCCGATAGAAATATAACCCACACACTATTACGTCATAACTTCGTTCATGAATTTAATTTCTGATGGAAATTACATTCACTACCTCTTTAATTAGGAAGACATTTCATTGTCCCCGACATCCATCGGATGCACTTGATAACGAAGCCTTACTATAAACCCGCACAGATCCTTTATCAATTACTGGTACCTCAGTTCAAATATATAGTTTCGCAATCCAACTCACAGTTTCGCAAAATCGCTCGACCAAGGCTTATTTATGCAAACCATACACAACAATGTTTCCTTGGCCTGCCCTTTTTACAAGCATATCGGGTCATGTTCGGAGCTCAAATCAGTTCTTCACGACAGTGGATATAATATTTGGCTTGCCCTTTTAACGTTAATATCGGGCATCACTTTACCGGCGAAAAATTTACTATTCAAAACCATGGATATGAAGTTTGGCTTGCCCTTTTTACCTTAGTATCGGGCACCACGTTGGCCGTGCCATATTTACTATGTGCCTTATAGCTTACAGTTTCTTTCGAGCTCACGCTGAGAACAAACTGGAAGTGCTATAGTTGATAAAATACTCACCTAAGTGGTTCGAAAACCCTGGCACATAGCTTACCTTACTTCCTGATTTCCTCTTCCACAGCTCCAGGTTACACAGCCGGCGAGTGCAGTGGGTTAAATAAGGGCATCGATTAATTAATTTGAAGAGTAACAGGATATATTCGGGGTTAAACTACTTTAAAATACCCTAAATTACGTGTGTTGCCAATTAAAATTTTATAATCAATAACAAATTTATTTAACAAAAGAAGAGCTGTGAAATGCCAATAATATTTAACTTGTGATATAACTGGATGAATTTACATTAAATGTTTAACAAATGGAAAGCCAAGAAGTGGCATCTTCGATCATCGTCAGCTTTCCAGCAAAGGAAGTCCTATGCATTCTTCTTTAGAGCTGTTTGCTGATTAAGTTCTCAATCTGCTTTCTCATGGTGCAGACAGATCCTAAGCGTATCGTTGTTGGCTTAAATACAATATTAGAGTATGAGTTAGAGATGAATAACTTCGCAGAAATTAACATAATCATTTTCCTACATTTCGAGATATTTACATTACACCACAGGACACCTTAACCTATAAGACAAGAACTTATAACTATGCATGCGAATCTCGTCGCTAACTGTCCGAGACATGAACCTATGACCCGTCTTGGATCCATGCAATACCTCTAAACAAATCAAAATGTTATAACAATACAATGACAATGAGCAGAGTAGTTCAGGTATCTTCACATTGCCGTAAATTAACGTACAGCAAGAAAGGCGTTTTTATTTCCAACTTTAAAGCGTGCATAAGACCTGGTTAAAAATGGGTCGGCAGTGGCAATGACCTTATCTTCTCGGTGAAAGAACAGCTCACTCAAACAAATGACGTCAGAACTCACTCCCTCGATACAACCTCAGGCAAGCAGTAGGGTAGGAATGGCGGCCATCATGCATTCCACAGTTCATTTATGATTCCACCCAGCTGGTAGCTTGGCAGTTTCAGCTAAATGCGAGACTTCCTTTACTTAATACAGGCCCACACATAATAACTAGATTTCAACCACAGTCATGCTTGCTTAATAAATAAAGATATTTCACATTTACCTATCACAATTATAATACTGGTAAGGTTACTGACACATAATCATTGAAGATATTGGTAACTAGAGTCTTCTTAAATTACATGCCATACATAATTTCATGAAATAAGATGACTGAGGTGTTGTAAGTTAGTGATGTCACGTTGTTGTGCTGTATGAGATACATTTATGCAGTTAACTAGATTCGTAGAATTCATGACAGGTGTGATATCCACATGAGCTATTAATATTAATGTTTTAATGACAGATGATAAATGATTAATGTAAATGTATTAAATGACTTCTCGATTATCTTTGCCAACGGCCGTAGCCGTGTTGAAACACCGGATCCCGTGAGATCTCCGAAGTTAAGCAACAATGGGCGTGGTCAAGGTTCGCATGGGTTGCCACGCGCTGTTGGTGGGGGTAAGGGAATGGAGGAGCGGAAAGGAACTGGCCACCCTACCACACGTAAACTCCGGCTCAGACACACCTCTACGGAGGATCGGACCTGTATTCGGGCAGAATACACCCTTACCTAACCGATTATCTCTTTCCTGAAGCATCCGCATTTAAGAAAACTGAAATAAGCGACGTCGTCATTGATTATTGAAATAATGATATCCTCAATAGTATTATTAATTAACTACAACGGGGGTTAAGACTTTTTAACTCAAGGCAACGAATGATATTTAATGACTCCCAGATAGACCTGTAAAATTGTATAACTTTAATGAAGATAGGATTATAATTTCATCTGGTAAGAAAGAAAAGATAACAAGAGATGTAATTTAAATTTACTGGCAACACAATTGCAAGAAGAATCACAGATATTTTTTTCATTTTTCTCAACACATAATTGTAAATATTTTTGTTGCTATCAAAGATCTTGGATTAATTATTCCATTAATTAACGAATATTACATAAGAGGAGATACTGATTTGAAACGATATTTTGGTCTTTCTTTCATTTCCAAGATTCTCAACCATAATAACTATTAGTTAAACTTATTTGCTTTTTGTGTTATAATAGAATAAGGCAATATATATAGTGAACCTTAGGTTAAGAATTGCTGATTTAAGTATGAGAAATAATTGATCGGTAGAATGGAGACGTCCATTAAATGAATTGATGCGAATTCAGCCGGCGAAAACCCTGAACCAATTTCTTCTTCGGACCCACGATCCCAAGGAGCGACGAAGGATAGAGATTTTCTTGAAGATGAGCCAGTCTGGGTTTCATTGCGACCTGACCTAGACGCAAGAACGGAGCAGCATGTATGTATGTATGTATGTATGTATGTATGTATGTATGTATGTATGTATGTATGTATGTATGTATGTATGTATGTATGTATGTATGTATGTATGTATGTATGTATGTATGTATTGCCCCCGTTTTGCCGGGCAGCTCAGCCGGTAAGCAAAAGTCCCAGAGGCGGAACGTTCGCTTACAGGCAACGCTAAATTATTGAGGACAGGGACAACCTAAGGACTGACGACAAATGAAAACACTAAAAAAATATGGGTTTTAACATTTATTAAAAAGAAATTATTAGCACTTTCCAAATTCCATTAATATTTTCAAAATCTTGAATAAAAAATATTTATCTCTTCCCTGCTGGAATTCACCCACAGTTCTTCATTAAATTGCATTCTGCAAAGATACGAAACTGAGTCTTAATAAATCGTATTAGGAAATTAATTAAATTATTATCTGAGAAAATCCTATTTCAAAATATCAAAAATCTGATTTTTCAAATTATTATTTAAAATTAACAATACTCTGCGATTTATTTTGCAATGAGTCAAATTTTTACCTCACACGAAAAATCAAATAAATCATTTCTATTAATTAAATATTATCCTAATTAATTACTTATGCTTCAAATTATTTAATTAAATTATTATTACAAATCCAATATTCAACTCATTAGATTTTTACTCTTGTGTCAATTGACCTAGTGTTGTGCACAACGCACAATAAAGACTTAAAATTCTCGCATTGTAAAGTTAAACATTTCACATTTTGTGAGTTTAGTTCATTGACGCTATCCTTGCTTAAGTATTTTCCCTAAAAGCAAAGATCCTAATCTATCTTATTCCGCCATAAAATTGCTTAAAGATTTATAATTGAGTCAAATATGCTCGCCACAAAACAACAAATAAAATCGAAAACTTTACGCGCACAGCGTACACATATCGTAACGAAACATCACCATGAAATTCATATTTACAAACAAAATCAGTCATTCATCCATCTCACATTCAAGCTTTGGTCCACGGTAATATTATCTAATAGATTTATCGAACCCTATCTCTTGATTTTTAATTTTAAATTTTATTTGAAATATGAGAGTTTCTCCCGATGACAATATCAGACAAGGGCTACCATTACGATCGTCTGGCGTGTGATTGTAACAGGATTATCACTTTTCCAATGAAATAGATTCCACAACGATGTTCCAGGATAATTTTACAGTAGAAATCATCACTAAAAATTCCATATAATTGCCTACAGTCATAGATAAATAAGCATTCGCGCATACGGTCTATGAGTCACGACTACGTTATTTTTAATCTCCTATTATCTCAAATTATCGATCAATATGTGCTGCATAAGAAGTTATGTTCAAAGACACACTCTCTTCCTTAACCGACTCATGTAATGGACACACAAATAAAATCCTATCTTAAGATCCATTTACAAGTCTCAAAAATACCAATAACAGTAAATGCAAAATTTGTGGACATTCAAACCACGACCAATATTCCGGGCCAACATCTACTTCAATATAGCACACATTAATCATTTATAAGCACAGTAATAATTACACTCATGACCTTTAAACATTCTATTAGACCGTAATAATGTCAATTATTATTATTATTATTATTATTATTATTATTATTATTATTATTATTATTATTATTATTATTATTATTATTATTATTATTATTATTATTATTATTATTATTATTATTATTATTATTATTATTATTATTATTATACGCGCGCGGTCGCGTCATCGTAGGCTATGGTTCAATGAAATCATAGATGACTCTATCCCATCTCGAATCTATGATAAACCACAAAACATCAAGGAAAAATCCTAAATTCACAGAACACGTTGATATTCTGTCCCAAATAATTCAAAAATTATTCCATCATTATTTTATAAATTAATAAATGTTATCGCGTGGGTCACATATTTTTAACACTTTCCTCGACTTATCATGGGACAGTGAGATCATGTCACGAAGCACTCACTCAAATAGAACAAATTATAGGTCCCAAATACACTCTCACACACATCAAATCTACCAACACCAGTGAAAGAAGAGTGAAATTCCTAACTACAAAGACTATTAGAAATGATCTCAAATATTCAAGCAAGGACTACGTCCACATAATTATTACAACAGAAAATAGAGAAAAGTATAATTTAAAATATTAGCTGTAGTAGACTTGGCTTCTGGACTCGGTTGATGATCAGTGAATATTTAACCAAACTCCATCTCCGATATTATTCTCCCCTGGGCTGAATTATGCCTCACATTTTAGTTACACATAGCTGCAGCAGGCGAGGACTTAGGACAATTACAAACTCCGTCGTAATGCAGAAGTTTAATTCTTCCGAAATAGTTCAGGACTGCTAATGATCCTCCGTCTTCTGGTGAAAGCTGAAACTAAAAAGTTTGTTTTAGTAATAGTTCCCAACACACTCCCGATTCTCCAAGCTGGCACAGTTTTTACGTACTTTAAATTTTCCCTCAGATTTATAAAATTAAGGAAATCTGAACTGCTGCGTTTCCAATATTTCCGTATCTCAAAATTTCCTCAGAAGCAGAAAAAAAATATCGTCTTTCTTCAAATGAATGCTTGTAATGTTCAACGTCGTATATGCCGTCTCCAATAACACATGTGCTCCTACAACACGATGACTTGTACTTGTGCGAAGCAATTACTCCCGTAGACAACTGAAGACACAAAAACGCAAAAGAGCAAAAGAGCAAATGAGGAAGATTCCCCCAGATACATGGGTATTTATTTCTTCAAGACGTAGGTGTGTTTGTTAATTGAATTTTATTGGCTGAGATTTAGCGATCGGGCTAACCTTGCGATCCAATTGGTTAAATATCATGACGTCAAAATCTCAAAGTATTCATCGCTTTTGGTCTCGTAGAGTTCGAGTCCACGTGCCACTCATCTGGTGTCTTCAACAAGGCACAAAAAAAACCAGACTCGCTTACACGACGGTGAAAACCTGTTTCACTGCGGGCTAGCAGACAGTGCAGAGTTGAAATCTTCTTCCTGGATGATAATTTTATGCATTGTTCCACCCCAGTAATAAAATATTCTTTCCATACAAACCAATAACCAATTTTCAAGGGTGCTGTATGTATGTATGTATGTATGTATGTATGTATGTACAGTATGTATGTATGTATGTATGTATGTATGTATGTATGTAGGTATGTATGTATGTATGTATGTATGTATGTATATATATATATGTATGAATGTATGTATGCATGTATAATGACTTAGTCCACGTCAAGCCAATGCTGAGATCGGACCAAGTGCATTATAATGAACAATACATTCACCGCCAAGTGAATCAATGTGGCACATAGCTTACCTGGCATGACTATCCTCTCCATCAGCTCCGGCGTAACAGCATTTTCAGGGGTAAGGGGTAAGGAAAGGGTTACCGTAATAAAATAAATAAATGAAGAGGAATAAAAATGTGCAATGTGTTAACTAACAATAGCTAAAAAAATAACGGTTGAGCTGCACATCCGATTTTAACAAATTGTTTTATTACAATAATCTAAAAATTCTGATCATTAACAAAGATGAAAATATATATAACTGACATGATAGTCCATAAACCAGTTAATCAGTTCTTTACAAAACGGGTATCTTGCGTCACATGTAAACGTTGTGGAAGAGATGTCGGCCTCATGTAAAGGTTAAGCGCTGCAACAACACCATAATAGTTACGTTAATTAAAATGAATTTAAGTATAAATCTGCTCGTAGGCAACTCCTATCTGCTAAAAATCTACCTTATTTCTAACGTGAATCTATGCCTCAGTGCTCCTAATTATCCTACAAGTTCTAAACAAGCATCCAATATACACACAACTATCTGGGAATCGATCGCGAGACTCTCCTAAGTACCACCATTTAACAACACACACATGAGAAGAACATATATTTTACTACATGCATATACATCTACGAGTTATGTGCTTCTATGAATGACATCAGTTAGCGTGTATAAAATTTCATCTTCCAGACCAATATAAAAAGGTCAATGCTCTCCTGAATTCTTGACAGACAAACGTACAGTTTCAACATTCCAACCTTAGTGTCCTGACGTCAGAAACGACCTATATTTGACTCTCACCACCTCGGTTTTTGTACCAACTGAGCCTCCATTTCTTTCGGCCATAAATATCTCCCTCAGCTGACAGCATGTAAACAGAGACAAGGGGGTGCGTTCCTCCCTTCTTCCCGGCTCATGAGTCTAACATACATATTGCCCTCATTATAATATAACTACTACAGGCCATTTTATTCCTTATGTCACAAATTCAACACTCTGTCGCAGATAAAATCAAATACAACAGGCCCGATCATTATATACCATTAGTGCTCTCCGCGACACATTCCTATATATATCTCTCGGCCTTCTTATGGGCACATACATTCATAAATTATCACCTGATTATTATTCTTATTCTCTTTAGGGCCTCGACTCAATACTCTGGGCAAAATGACATCATTTCTCAATTCTGATAGGTTTCTTATGATATGACTGGCTCAGCTTGATACGCCAACCCGAGTGTGTTCAGGAGATATAGAAGATCTTAGGTTCTCTTCATATGACAACTAACATTACAGTCTACACTGCACATTGCACCCAGTTAGTACCTAAACTGACTGTTTTGGTTACACTCATATAAGACCGTAGATGTCCTGGTGAGATGAAATACACGGAACTCAATTTCCCTACCTTGAATAGAATATCTTCAATAATGACACTCACGAAATATCTAAGACTAAAAACATGCCAATTAATAAACTAACCAAACTTGCGTCCCGAAGCATAAATTCTATATACATGGGCATTAATAGCCTAACCTATTTACATCTTGGCAGAGAGCCAACTCTATCTATAACTTTAACCATTATCGCGGTGCTGCACGCTTAAACAATGGAATTATCTGACCTGTGTCTGATGATATAACTGAACAGTTCTCCTGGTTGACATTGCGAATTTACCGATCATGTCGGCGTTAGAAGCTGCTTACCGCACTCGTGGTTCGATGACTGGTGACATCCTGGTCGGCTATGATGTTCTCTGAAGCTCGTTCAGGTGACATGGTGATCGCCTCCTCGATGTCGTGATGATTGGACGTCGCCAACGGTCTTGGTTCGTACCTCGATACCGTGAAGAATCCTCGACAGCTTCATAAATAATATTATGTTATTTTATTTTATAATTTTGCCAATAACCAAATATTCTTGCTGTTACTTCGATGAGTACTTCATGTTTAATTTAAGCGTTAGTTTCCCAAAAGTACTTCTAAAATCACCTCCACACGTAGGCTCTACTGTGAGTCGGCATTTGTTTTAAGGGCGGAGACAGAAAAAACTATTTTCCTCCTTGTCTTCCCTCATCATGCACGATCACTTTGGGGGTTTTATAAACCACAATCCGCGTGAGTTAGGCGCCAAGCTGGAGAAGATGTTACGCAATATGATGAAACTGCGCTCCTGTCCTGACAAAGAAACTCCAAGCATGTACACTCCCCACACATTAATTTCCTAATAAATATTCATAGTGACGATACGGTCACATCAGATAGCTATCCTTGGTCATATAATCCCTATATCCATCCATAATCGACAACAGGGACCGATCACCAATGAGATGAGTCTCCGAATTTCGGTGAGTATATATATATATATGTGTTAGGAGCAGCCACGGCAGGAATGAACTTCAAGGGGTCACCGAAGCTCTACAAGGGTGCGGTATATAAATGATATGAGTAAAGGACTAGAATCGCAGATAAGGCTTTATGCAGATGATATTATATTGTATAGAGTCGTAAATAAGTTTCAGGATTGTGAGTGTCTACAGGGGTGTGTAGACAATCTTGCGAGATGGACAGCAGACAATAGTATGATGATAAATAGGATGAAAAGTCAGGTTATAAATATCACCAAGGGGAAAAGTCCTCTAGTTTTTATTACTATTCTTATGGGGTGATTGAACCTCATTGGGAACGCTGTAAGTACCTACGTGTTAATACAAGGAATGATCTTCATTGGGGTATGAGGTTGTGGGGAAAAGTTGCGAATTTCACCACATGGTTAAGAGGGTATTTAGGGGCTCTAGTAAGAATGTAAGGAAGAGGGGTATAGATCACTGGTAAGACCCCAACAAAAGTATGGCGCCAGAGTATGGTACCCACACCAGGACTACTTGACACGAGAATTGGGAAAGATCCAAAGAAAAGCAGCGATTTCCGACAAAAGAGTGGTGTTACGAAAATGTTGCACTGAGGAGTCTTGAGAGTAAGGAGACGAAATGCTAGACTAAGTGAGATGTTCGGAGCACTCAGTGGAGAGACGGCATGGAATGACATTAGTAGACGAATGAGCTTAACTGGAGCTGTTAAAAGTAATAAAGATCATAATATGAAGATTAAGTTGGAATTCAAGAGGACAAATTGGGGGCAAATATTCGTTTATAGGACGAAGATTAAAGGACTGGAATAATTTATCAAGGGTAATGTTCAATAAATTTCCAGGCTCTTTTAAAACGTTTTTAAGAAAAAGCTCCATATCATAACATCTGAGTCCATTAGCTATAATTTTGGCCTCAGTCTGCCAAATTACCTTAAAACACAAACACGTCTACAAGGCCTTCGCATGCAATTTATCCTGGCAGGTTAATCCTCTAACAGGATAACATATCTTTCCTTTTTTTGCTATTTGCTTTACGTCGCACCGACACATATAGGTCTTATGGCGACGATGGGACAGGAAAGGCCTTGGAATGGGAAGAAAGCGGCCGTGGTCTTAATTAAGGTACATCCCAAGCATTTTCCTGGTGTGAAAATGAGAAACCACGGAAAACCATCTTCAGGGCTGCCGACAGTGGGGTTCGAACCACTATCTCCCGAATACTGCATACTGGCCGCACTTAAGCGACTGCAACTATCGAGCTCGGTAATCCTAACAAATGGAAACAGAGTAAATTGTAAAATTGTAAAATAACAATTGTACAGCTATATATCTATGTTGCAGCACATGTGGAAAAATGTAAATTGCAAATTGGAAAATGTAACCATATATTGTAACAGAGCAAAATTGTGAAACCAAAATAATAACCCTATTGTAAAACAAATGGAAGAGCAAATTCTAAACTGGAAAATGTAACCTAGAAAATGATGAATATGAATCGTAACAGCACATCTAACTGAAAATTGTAAAACCATGCAATAACAAATTGTGCAATTTGAAAAATCAATAAAGCGCTTTTCTAAGACGCTGAAATCCTCACCTGGCTCCTTCAACGATTCAAACCTCCCCACTCATCTCCTAACTCCTTCAAATCTCCAAACCCGCCGAATATCCTGGTCAGAGAGAAGGCGTTACAGTCTAGTTGGGAGAGTCAGTCAGTGTTGGGCTCCGTGGTCGAGTCAGTGTTAGTCTCAGTGGCTGGGCTGAGAGCGTGAAAGGTGTTGGCTGTCGCTAGCGCTCCCCCGGGGTCTGAACGAGGAGCTGTTGCTGTTGGTAGCAGAGTGCTCAGAGAGTGGCTGGACTGAAGACTATGTATTACCTGAGGAAGTACTGTGTACTTGTGTATTTCTGTGGACTGAGGATCGCCGTGAGTCAGCGAGGGAAGCCGGTGTCTTCAGTGTGAGGACTTGTGTTAATGTTCGCTGTTGTGAGTATCGTCTTGCTATCGAATACTGTTGAGCTGTTGTCGTTTGGATGTTCACTGCATACGACTGTGAGAATTACTAGACTGTCTCTAGAATCGAACCAACGAACAGTCATCGTGTGTTGAGTAGCCCGTAGCCCTGTGCTCAGATACAAGGGTCTACACAGAGCTACTGTATGTAGTGAAACTAAGGATTAGTCGACCCCACGTTATAGCAAGGGGCCGCTTACTGTGCCATAAGGAAGAGAATACTTGTAAATAGACAGCAATTAGGGAGTGTGGCCATTCATGGCTAATTAATAATGTTATTTGTTTTAACGTCCCACTAACTCCTTTTTAAGATCTTCGAAGACGCCGAGGTGCCGGAATTTAGTCCCGCAGGAGTTCTTTTACGTGCCAGTAAATCTGCCGACACGGGGCTGTCGTATTTGAGCACCTTCAAATACCACCGGACTGAGCCAGGATCGAACCTGCCAAGTTGGGGTCAGAAGGCCAGCGCCTTAACCGTCTGAGCCACTCAGCCCAGCCATGGCTAATTAGAATTGTGTGTGTGTGTGTGTGTGTGTGTGTATATATGTGTGTGTATTAATTGGGCCATCCTGAAATAAATTAGAGTATTACAACAAACTATGTTTTATTCGCAACAGTATTTATGCATTTGATGTATTACCAAATATACCAGGCTTTGTTTTTTACTGACAAGGCAGATCTTTCACTAAATATTAACAGTTTCTCACTCACCGAGACTACAGAGGAATGGAGGAATTAAAAAATGAAATATTGTCATCGTTTACATTCTTGCAGAGTTTCATAAGGGCTAATGAAATGGTACAAGTGCATTCTTAACTGATGAATGATATAACTGAACATTGTGAGAGCCTAATATCATATTTCAAGGATTTTGTTCCAGAAAATCTAAAATTACAATTGTGCATTCTCTGTTCGAGACACCCAGCCATTACCTCTGAAAATAGAGGAAATAAATGAACTTATTCAGGTATCATATGACAGAATTCCAGCGAATATTTTCATGAGGTTATATTTTACGTAGTTTTGGTTGACGAAAGGAATATCCTGTGAGTTGTGGATAAGCTGTAAAATTTCTGCTTGTTATTAGCATAGCTTATCTATGTGAGAGACCGTTTTCTCCTCTTGTGGACCTAAATAAAAGACAGGTACGGGAATAAGTATTCATTTAGACACGGCTGAAAGTAACAAACTTTGAAGCGGATATTAGAAACGTATGAGTGATTAGACAGGCCCACCCCTCTCATTAACAAATCAAGTTTGTGTGATTAACTCTTGCATTTCCATAATGTTCCTGCAGTGCTTCATTTATGAATTATTATTCACGCCAAGTTATAGTTTTTACCCAAATATTTGTATTACGTTCACCTCATTAATACATAATTGGAATGGTGTTTAGTGTTTAAATACAAGAAGTGAAAATCTCAGTACCATATTAGTCATTCATTGTATAATCACTAATTACAATAGGTGATCAAATAACTGGGTTTTTAAATTTTTAGCATTGATAACCTCGTAATATTAATTCCTGGTGTGGCGAAAGTATAAAT
Source organism: Anabrus simplex (assembly GCF_040414725.1). NCBI lineage: Eukaryota > Metazoa > Arthropoda > Insecta > Orthoptera > Tettigoniidae > Anabrus > Anabrus simplex. The sequence goes on from NC_090265.1 coordinate 768,291,899, forward strand.
GTAACTTAAAAGATTTTTCAGTCTGTTGAGCGCCCAAAGGCTACCAATCTCTGCACGTGGTTACAAGGGTATTTAAGGGTAGTAGTAAGAATGTAAAGGAGAGGGCGTATAAGCCTCTGGTAAGACTCCAAGTAGAGTATCGTTCTAGTGTATGGGACCCACACCAAGACTACTTAATGAGAGAACTGAAAAAGATGTAAAGGAATGCAGCACGATTTTTTCTTTGTGATTTCCCACAAAGGAGCAGTGTTACAAAAATATTACAAACTTTGAGCTGGGAAGACTTGGCAGTAAGGAGATAACTACTCAACTGAACAGTATGTTCCGAGCTATCAGTGGATAGATGGTTTGGAATGACATTAGTAGACGATTAAGTTTGAGCGGTGCTTTTAAAAGTAGGAAAAATCATAATATGAAGATAAAGTTGACATTCAGGAGGAGAAACTGGAGCAAATATTAATTTATAGAACGAGAAAAAAGTATCAAGGAAAAAGTTTCGATGTTGGGGTCTTACCAGAGGCGTATACGCCCTCTCCTTTACATTCTTACTACTACCCTTAAATGCCCTTGTAACCACGTGCAGAGATTGGTAGCCTCTGGGAGCTCAACAGACTGAAAAATATTTTAAGTTCTTTGCAAACATTTAAGAAAGGACTAGGTAATCAGCTGATAGGGAATCTGCCATTTTGCCGACAGCCTTACATGCGGATCATTGATGACATACCTGGCCGTGTGGTTAGAGGCGAGCTTGCATTCGGGAGATAGTAGGTTCGAACCCGACTTTCGGCAGCTCTGAAGATGGTTTTCCGTGGCTTCCCATTTTCACACTAGGCAAATGCTGGGGCTGCACCTTAATTAAGGCTTCTTTCCCACTCGTAGGCCTTTCCTTTCACAAGTATACAGTATATTTTCGACGTTTCTCACATCGGAGTTTTGTCTAAAATTTAAAAGGAGTTTTAAGACTTAAGTTGGCAGTATTGTTTTATATGTTCAGCTGTTCTTAGATTTTGGAGGGAAAGCTTGTCAAAAATAGGAACTTAATTTCTAAAGATTCCATATAATAGTTGCTATTTGAGTTTGAAAAGTGAAATAAGAATGTGATTTACATACAGATAACGTTCATTAATTATAATTACCATAATATCTGAACTAATTTCTTTCTTTCTTTCTTTCTTTCTTTCTTTCTTTCTTTTCTTTCTTTCTTTCTTTCTTTCTTTCGGGACGATGACCTAGATGTTAGGCCCCTTTAAACTATACAAGCATCATCATCATTTCTTTCTTTCTTTCTTAGTCACTTGACCGTCCTTGGTTGGATTCTCGCCCAGACTCAGCGAGGGTTCCCACCTCTACCGCCTGAAGATCAGTGACCTGGAACGTGAGACATTTGCTCGGGTATACAAATACAAGTGGGAATACATTCAATATTTGTTCATAACATCACCAATTTAAAATTATTGACTACTTCACGCAACGTAAACAATATTGTACGTATATACGCATGATTTAAAGTGATTTGATAGAATCTGAGGATATTCCTGTAAAACGAGACATGTCATTCTTTGTTTAATAGCGTGCATTTTTTTTCACAATTTATTTTACGTCGCACCGACACAGACAGTCTTATGGCGACGATGAGAAAGGTAAAGGCTAAGAGTGAGAAAGAAGCGGCCGTGATCGTAATTGAGGTATAGCCTCAGCATTTGCCTGGTATGAAAATGGAAAACCATGGAAAACCATCTTCAGAAGTGTCCATAGTGGAGTTCAAACCGACTATCTCCTGAATGCAAGTTGAGCCACTTGTTCGGCACGCTATCACTTGTGCCATGTAGCGAAAGAAAATGCGAAGTAAGTCAGAGAGAAACACTATACCGCCATACCATTAAGGGATTTCCTAGAATATTGAAACGAACAGATACTTGTGTCGAACTGAGAAATCCTTATTGTCTTTTTTTATTTAGTTTAAAGTTACTTTAACCCTAAGGTATTATCGTGACTTCTAATGGTAGATTTACATTAAATTACAGTAGAGTGAAGAATTTAATATTTAATATCGTGTGGCGATTTCTATCCGAGTGCAGCCCTTGTAAGGCAGACCCTCCGATGAGGGTGTGCGGTATCTGCCATGTGTAGGTAACTGCGTGTTATTGTGGTGGAGGATAGTGTTATGTGTGGTGTGTGAGTTGCAGGGATGTTGGGGACAGCACAAACACCCAGCCCCGAGGCCACTGGAATTAACCAATGAAGGTTAAAGTCCCCCACCCGGCCGGGAATCGAACCCAGGACCCTCTGAATCGAAGGCCAGTACGCTGACAATTCAGCCAACGAGTCGGACAGAGTGAAGAATGAGAGGAATGTACAATATTCCGGTATTTTAAACTGAACAGTTACTTTTTTTTTATGTAGACCAGTGTATTTGAAACGCTTGATAATCTGCACAGTGAAGGAGATGAAAGTGCCTCCTTAATCTCGTTAGGTATACCGTGGTATTGGCGCCATTCGTCGTACAGCGAACAGTCTGTAATTATGTGCTTCACATTCAACACATTATTGCATGTTGTATAGCTGTGACTTATCATTGAGTGGCCGATTCGTACTCTAGATATTAGGACTTGATCTTGCCTGTGAAGGTTGTGAAGAGTGTGTTGTATTGTAGATTCCATTGTTATTTCATGGAGTTTACTGTTTGAAGTTTGAAGCCATTTTATCTTCCACTGTTCGTATAATTTCATTTTAGCATAGGTAATAATGTCAGTGTGTGGGGTAGCTATTGTTAGATCGCCTAGCGGGAGGTATGTAGCGTCTTTAGCTGCCTGATCAGCAGATTCATTGCCTTGACTACTTCTGTGTGAGGGTACCCACGCAAGGATGACTTGTTTACCTTCCTTCATAATGTTGTTAAACAACAGATGTATTTCTTGTACAAGGATGTGTTTCGATGATGGATTTTCTATTGCGTTTGATGCACTTTTTGAATCAGAAAAAATCATGAAGGAGTTATTGCAGGTTGAAACATGCTCGTTTAGCATGTTCATAACATGTAGGTTTATCTGTGATTGCTAAGAGCTTGCATTAGCTCTCGTTTGACTTCACTAAACTGACTATTAACTATTTCCCAAACTGTACCGCAGAGGGCAGCGCCCCTGCTTTGTAAACGGATGGTCCTTCCTTCCGCGAGTCTTTTATCTCGTTGACTTGACGTCTTTGTTGTTGTTATGACCTGAAGGAAAGAAAGAAAGATGGAGTCGCCTCTACTCGGAGTAGCATTTTTGTATTATCGATGGGTTTTTATCAGGTTTAAACTCTGCCTGTATTAATATTCTGATTTTTTATTGATCAGCTTCAACCTCAGGTAATGTGAGCCTGTGTTTTCACTTTTATTTTATGTTTACCTTGTGGCCGTTTTAAGTGCCTCGTAATCGCGACTGACTGATATACGTCTTTGCCCCGCGATATGAATGGGTGTGTGTTTGCGGGCATTATTGTGGTTGTGGTGACGACGTAACTGGATCTCTACGAGAATTGTCATCATGTGCACGACATTATACTTCTTTATTGCCACCAAATATTACTAGGCTCTGGATGTCGACACGGAGATACGTCGTACCCAGCGCCTGTGTTGGTGGGCTTGTACGTGGGCCATGGGTCCATATCGTCCTGCTTATAACATATTTTCAGTGTGCACGTTTCTACGTCGTGTGTGGGAACTTACTTATGGCCAGGTGAGTCATACTACATGTGTTTGCGATCTGTTTTGAAAAGAGGTTATTGACCCTATTGTTGTCCGATGTCGACAATGCCTGAATGTTTGTGTGTATGTGTGAGAGCGAGCGAGGGGCTAAAGGGATGTCGTATCGGTCAGTTAATTTATGTTCCTTTCCATTTATTCCTCGTACACTTGGTTTTCACTTCGAGTGCTGTGTTTATTATTTTTATCTTGGTCTATTTTATGACCGTTTTGCTCGTTCTTATGGCCGCCTATTTTGTTTCATTTCAATTCGGGTGATGCGCACACCCGCTTTATTTTCTTTGCCTTTTGTGTGCTCCTTGGTACAGAGATGCTGCACCCCTGGCCATCTCGATACCTACATTGCCTTCATGTAACTTTTTGTCGCTCTACTCCGAGAGGCTGCGTGATCTTTTATCCTTGTGATGGTCATTGTTGATGCTGTAATAATGATGGAGGTTTGAGTAATGTTTGGAAAATATAAAGTGAACTGCTTCGCGGAAAGAAATGACCAAAATAAGTCTGTGAGGATCCTTCCTGTTGTAGGTGTTTAGATGTTGTGAAAATATCAATTAAGCCGTGAGCACGTCTCAAGGTATTGTTTATCCATATGTTCATGGTATGTTGTGCTCAAAAGTTTACGACGCTAGCTTCTACTGACCTGAAGGACAAAAGCACGTATGTAATAATGTTACATTTTTTTGGGGGGGTGGCTTCCTTTTTGCATTTACGTTTTATCTTAATAAACCCTCATTTAATTTCATTTGATTTTTATTGCTGGTAGTTAGTTGTTTTTCCTTGTCATGAATTATTATTATTATTATTAATCAACGTCTTCAGTTCGAGGCTGTTATCTGCCTCTCCTGATCGGAGTCCACGTCCTCGAATCTCCCGTCGGTTATATATGTGGTGTTTTTTTTTTTTTTTTTTTTTTTTTTTCCGTATTGGGTCCGGTGCAAAGTGCAGGGTTTCAAAATGTGTAGCATCGCCTGCTTTATTGCGTACAGCTCGTTAGAGAAGACTGTACAGTAGTCAGGCAATCGGTATAGATGGTACGTTCAGGATATATAATACCACATCCGTTTCTTTCCTCACATTTTGGTCCATCAGTATAGATTGCAGTTTGCCTTGGCTATTTATCAGAAATTTCAAGAAATAATTGATGGTAGTGAGATCTGTCAATTTCGTCTTTGACACTGTAGTGTATTTCGAAGTCAATTGTTGGAAGGGTAATAGCCAATGGTGGGATATTAAAGGAATGGTCTGAGAGGAGTACTGGAGGGATATTTAGATTTAGTTCTTCAAAGAACTTATCTATTCCTTCATTGAAGAGCTTTGGTTGTGATCCCGATTTAATGTGTATACCTTGGTGTTTGTTAGGAAAATCATACAACTTAATTCGTGATTCACTCATAGTTGCTACCTTGAGCGCGTAAGTCAACTTGTCTACGTCTAATTGCGAGTGGTGGTTCATTTGCTTATATTTGAATACTGGCTACTGGACTCGTGTGGAAGGCTCCTAGAGCAATTCGAAGAGCTGTGGACTGGATGGAATCAAGGATTTTGAGTGAAGACATTCTTGCGGAATTGTATACAATGCTGCCATAGTCTAATTTAGCCCTAATAATTGCTTTGTGCATGTTCATTAGCACTTGGTAGTCTGCCCCCTCCTCCTCCTCCTCCCAGGACTTTGCTGCCAGGATCTTCATTATGTTTAGCCTTCGTAAGCAGTCATCTTTAAGGTTTTTCATGTGAGGTATCCAACTTAACATAGTATCGAATAAAACTCCTAAGATTTTCACAGTTGTTACTGTTTCGAATTTGTGATTGTCCATATACAGCTCAGAGACTTGTACAGTACGTTTACATTTGGAGAAGAGTATGCATTTGGTTTTAGTTTTGGAAAGCTTGAACCCTGTAACTTAAGCCCACTTTTTTATATTATCAATTGGTTCTTGAAGTAACTGTTGAGTAGTCAATTTGTTTCTTCCTGCACTTAATATATTCAAATCATCGGCAAAATAGCAAGCCTTTACTGGTAGGTTTATGTTGGAGACAATGCCATTTATTGTGACGAGGAATAATGTGACACTGATGACTGATCCAACGAAATGTCGTTCCCATAATTCAAGACAGGCAGAAGTTATGACCAACTTACGCGATGAAAAGACCTAAGAGAATGAGGCAATGATGTAAAAGAATAAGCATATGAAATAAATAAGAATAACAATATCTGGCTGTCTTGAATTATGGGAGTGACGTTTCTTAGGGTAAATCTTCAGGCGACGGCAGAGTCCAGTCGTGCCACCGCCAGCCACGATTATATATAAACACACCAAAGAGAAATTATAACATGTTGAAATAGTTGAGACGTAGCAATGCAGTAATTACGATTCTGAACACTGGACAGCATAGATTTCGCTACTTATGCTTTAATATGAATAGGAAATAGAGGCCTAAAGCCGCGCGACTTTTGATTGAATATTAATAAGAAATAGAGGCCTGAAGCCGCGAAGCCGGACCTAACCTACCCAGACCAATCGCTTTGTCACTAGCCATGCAGTAATTTCTGATATGAACATCGTAAAGCTTCGATTATACCACTTATGATTTAATTTCGCGGCTTCTAAAGTTTGCTTCTTCACAGACCAATGGTTTAGTCACAGCCTGACCTAACGAATCCAGACCAATGATTTTGTCACTAGCCGGGCATGTTTAAACGGTTCAGAGGTAGCGGTACATACTGGTCCAGGGAAAAGAAATGCTGAAAAAATATTTTATACACACACATAAAGAAGGATATAGAAAAAAGGAACAGTCATACCGACATTGAGCGTACCTTAATGGAGATCAGCAGCTGCCAGAAAGAGACTTGTTGATTACCATAGAAGCAACGAAAAGAATAATTAAAAATCACGCGCAATCAGTCCCTTCCCCTTGAGGCCTATGCTCACTGATGGTCTAGTTCCTAAGTAGAGTGGTTGGTAGCATTGTGCTTCGCTCGATCACGTCGTCTGGAAGTCATCTGCGAGAAATAAACATAAGACAGTCATACCGCGCGTAGATATTGCCGATGCAAGCGGTAAGCATGGTACTAATGTTGCGTGACATGTACTGAAGTTTTAATAAGAATTCCATTTTTCCTGACTTGAATTCGTCGATCTTTAAGGAAATTATATATAAACTAGAGCATGTTTCTTGAAATATTATGTTTCATCAATGTTTCAATTAGATAGCCTTTCCACACCATGCCATATGCCTTTTCAATATCTAAACTAACAGCTATGGGATGATGGTTACAGTAGCGGCTTTTCAGGTGCATCAGGTACAGCCCGGCTGCACTAACATTTCTCAAAACAATTGTCTATCATTTTCTGTATCCCTACATTTTCTGTTTAAAACATATTCGTTGAAAAAACCGAAGAGCGCGCTCTATATGTTGTGATTACTCAACAAGCGTAGCGCTCATAGTTAGGCAAGCACCGCTGTTCGCTTCCTTTACGAGTGTTGCGGACTGAGTGCAGCCCTCTCAATGCTCACAGCAGTGCGGGCTGACTTGTGACGTGTAACACAACGGTTGCCATGACAACGCTCAAGACTGTCATGAGTACGCATACGGTTGTAGTTTGCGTGGTGCAGCCCAGCGAGTCTCTGGGATATTCGGCTGTTTGGCTCGAGTTGGGACGATATTATCCGAACCCAACCGAACGTGTATCCCGCCCTCTCTGCTTAGGTTGAACACATGCGGGCTCCTACAGCATTGCTGCCAATATTAGTATCTCAATCTCACGCTAAAACACAAACAAACAAAGACATTTACTAAAATATTTTGTCGCGAGAGTTGTGGCTACTGTTAGACCACTGTAACAAGAAGCTTGTTATAAATTTGAACGTGTGGTGCACGGAGTATTCTTTCATAGTGAAAATAAATGTCCGTTGTTATAATGTGAATCGTGGCCGTGTGGCGGATTAATTGTGAGTGAACTGTAAATAACATAAGCGCATTTGAAGAGCATTTAGTAGCACAGCTCACACGGTGAGCTCTTGGCGTTTTCATAGTTACTATGTGAAGCGTAGAATAATTATTGTCGTATGGATGTTTCGAGAGGAAGTGCGTTTGAAATTCATTAGGGATATAAATATGTAGTATTATAGTATTTAAATCTTTTCTTATAGTGTGAAAGAATAGTGTTCCCTCCAAAGCGTGCTTTAACAAGGAACACTCCGTGGATTTAGTTTGTATTTTAAGAGAAACTCCGTTTTCGAAATGGAAGGAGGAGGATAAAAGAGAAATTTTATCAGTCAATCGTCCCCAGCCAGATTTGACTTATTAGAAAATAACAGGTACTGCCTCCGGAAAGATGCACACACGAACTTTCCAAGTATCTTGGTATAGTAGTTATCCGTGGTTTTGCGGTAGTCATTATTTGCAGAAACACTTTTGTTGGCCTTGTCTTATTGCTAGAGTGAAACAGGGAGTCTGGAATCACACAGGATTTGAAAACATGTTCTGTGCTACTAGGTCTTTCCAAAAGCACGAAGTTTCCTCGGAGCATATAAAAATGTCGTGGGATTTAAAGAACTTAAGAAGAATCAGAATCAAATTGCTCACGCTTTAAGAAAAAATGCTCGTCTATACATCATAAAATTTAATGAAAATGTGAGGCTTAACAGACTTTTCATGCGATTGCAAATCGATGCAGTTTTATTTATTTCTAAGCAGGAAATTACATTTTAGAGGCCATGATGAGAGCGGCGACTCCTTAAATAGAGGGAATTTCAAAGAACTGTTGAAACTTCTAGTTTCCAACAGCTCGTTAGAAATGCAGCAGCATTATGCTTCTATAAAGAAAGTTTTTAGCGCAGAATCGAAAACTATAGAATTTGAGTTAATAGACTGCATCTATACCTTCATTAGGGATGCTGTGAAAGAAGAAATTTTAGAAATCTCTTTATTTTCAGTTCAGGTCGACGATACAACTGATATCACAAAGAAATCGCAGTGTTCGGTGACACTTCGGTATATTATCCACAAAGGTGTGCTAGTTGAACGCTTTCTTGGTTTTTTGAAGTTAGTTCGGACCGTACGGCGATTACTTTATTCAGCTTGCTGCAGACTGTATTGAGCGAAATTTCCTACAAAACTAAATTGATTGCCCAGTGTTATGACGGAGCTAGTGCCATGGCAGGTCATCTAAATGGTCTTCAAACTTAGGTCAAGGAGGATGCCCCTCAAGCATTATTTGTACATTGTTCGGCACACTGATTAAATCTGGTGGTACAACAAAGTATTACCAACATTTCAGAGTGCCGTATTTTTTTGCGAGTCTTGGTGGTATTCTTTCATTTATTCATTCATCAGCCAAAAGAACTTTCGTCGCTGATTCAGTAATTGCGAAGCGAATACCATCTGGTGTGGATACACGTTGGTCGTCACATGGGAAACTTTTGAGCGTGGTTGTTGAGGAGTGGAAGGGATTGAAATAAATTTTTGAAAGACTCATGTACGATCCTCAGTCAGACGAGAAAACCATTCGCCAATCAGAGGGGTTGTTTAATAACTTTAATAGCTTCCAGTACACATTTTTATCAATAGTATTCAATGACATTTTTGAGCTTGCTAAAATATTATTTAACGTGCTCCAAAAGAAGTCTCTGGATGTTTAGTTCCGCCTCTCAAAAATAAGACCCACACGGCAACTGATACTAGGTAAAAGGAATGAAGAAACATTTAAAACCAGTTTTCGTACGGCTGAGAAGAAAACCAAAATTGAACTAAAAAGACATTCTGGTTTAAAAACAGAAATGAAATTTTTCTAAAGTATCGAGTGCTTTATTTTCAGATACTGGATTTAGTCTCCGTAGAGACTGATACAAGATTTCAAGATATGTAGAAGCTCCAATTTTTTTGCTTAAGGGATAGCTCTAAGTTTGAAGAATTTTCTAAAATCCTCCCTCTTGATGGTCTAGAGAACTTAAAAATCTCTTATCCCACGGCATTTGACACACACAGGTTAAAAAATGAGCTTCAGTTTATCTATTCTGATTCCACCTACAAAAATACCAGTTTGGAGGAAATAATTCTGTCGCTCAATAAAAATGAACTCACGGACGTTTTCAAAGAAGCGTATAAATGATTTTTAATACTTACCATACCGTCTACCAGCTCCTCAGTAGAAAGAAGCTTTTCGTACCTTAAGCGGATAAAAACCTACTTAAGGAATTCAACATCGCAGGAGAGGTTGACTGCGCTGGCAACCATATCCCTGGAGAAGTCGCTGTTCAGCGACTTGATGGATACAATGCCCTTTTACGATGACATCATTGTCAAGTTCGCTGCTTCAAAGGACCGAAGAATAGATTTAACGTACAAGCAATAGACGTTACCGAATGTAATATTTGTTTTTTAGTTAATGTTATAGTTACATTGTGCTTTTTAAAGTAATTGCATGAAAATTACACAGCGGATATTTGTAGACCATTATCATACCAAAAGATCTCCCCGATCCCTTATTTCCTCCTAGCTAGATTATCCAGCACACCTATTCAAAATGTAGGCTACACATTTACTGCAGATGCGAGTGCTGGGCTGCACCAAACTTACAACCCACGAGCCGCCACTGGATGGTTATTCAGGAAAGCTTCTCGGATTTATGATTCTAAGCATATCATAGCATCTGTTGTTGAACATGCTTTACGAAAACCATTTTTGCACTGCTAAAATTGTGTATATGTTCCAAATACCAGTGTAATCTCACCGAGCTCGATAGCTGCAGTCGCTTAAGTGCGGCCAGTATCCAGTAATCGGGAGATAGTGGGTTCGAGCCCCACTGTCGGCAGCCCTGAAGATGGTTTTCCGTGGTTTCCCATTTTCACACCAGGCAAATGCTGGGGTTGTACCTCAATTAAGGCCACGGCCGCTTCGTTCCCACTCCCAGCCCTTTCCTGTCCCACCGTCGCCATAAGACCTATCTGTGTCGGTGCGACGTAAAGCAACTAGCTAGACAGTGTAATCTCTTGTTAACAGTTTTCGCTGTTAACTTACACACTGTATTTGTCAAGGCGATGGGACGATAATTATCTTGGAGCAACATGTCGTTTGCTGGTTTGAGTATAGGCACTACAATAGCCCAACGCCATTGATCTGGAAATAGTCTGGAATTCCATATACAGTAGAAAATAGCAAGTAGATAATTGAGTGCACTGTGTGGATGCTGTTTTAAAAATTCATATGGAATGGTGTCTGGACCGGGACTAGATCTGCCTGAATTGTTGAGTTCTGTAACATTTTTTTTTTTTTTGTAACTGTAAAGTATCATTATAGGCATAGACGGTCTAGGTACAGTTTCACTTAAGTCTATTGGATCTCGAGTTGCTTTCATGTGAAGAAATTCAGTTTCATATTTGTTATCGCTAGAGATTTCTGCAAATGTGTTAGCCATTTGATCAGCTATTTTCTGAGGTTCATTTATAATTGATCCAGCGACTGGACCTCTTAGAGAGGTAATACATAATGTATTGTATTTACCACTTATTGTTTGGATTTTATTCCACATAACTTTTTGTGAAGTTTGGGAGGTTAAGGAGGAAACGAATGTTAACCAGGAGATTTTCTTACTTCATGCTATTTTATTTCTTGCTATTGCTTGATTTCTGAAAACTGATTTTGTTTTCAGGTGTAGGATTTCTTTTGCAGATGTAGTAAGCACGGTTTTTATTTTTGATAGCCTCTTTACAGGAGTCATTCCACCAGGGAACCGTTTTCTTGAAAGGCATAAGAGTTTGCAGATTTAATCATTACTTCAGTGAAGTCTTGAACAATATCATTGATGTGCTCAGAATGAAATTTACTTGTCGGAGTTAGATCATTTAAATAGTTATTTAGAGTCTTTCTAATTGATTCTCAATTGGCCTTATTTAAATTCCATTTACAGTATTGGGATTTTGATGTGTTGTGTGGAGAACTTTGCTCATCGTTAATTATGATGGGGAAGTTGTCAATTCCTTGTTGAGTCGAATAAATGGTTCAGTTAAACAGTGAAGCTATATCTGGCGTACATATAGTTAAATCTGTGCTACTGTATGTTCCATGTGCTATATCAAAACGGGTTGGAGCAGTTCATTTCAATAATACTAGAGTAAATTCTTCTAGTATCTTCTCTGTTTCTTTTCCCCTTGCATCAATATCGTGACTACCCCCTAAACTGTTGTGGCTATTAAAATCACCCATTAAATGAAGGGTTTGAGGAGTTGGTGGATTAGGTTACTTAAATCATCAATGTGAGATGTACTATTCGTAGGAAATTAAAAATTGCATAGCGTACGCATATAGCTGCGACTGCTTCTAAATCAGTAGTTAAAGGAACCTCTTGATGGTGTAAATTACGCCTCCACTCGCAAGTTTCGGATAAATTCGGTTTTTATATTACACGTTGAACTGTCTTAAATGGGGAACAAAGTTGTCTTGAAAGTTAGTTTCTTGTAGAGAGACAACTGAAGGCTGATATTTATTTAGTAGGAGTTGTAGATACTCTCACTGTGATCAAAAAACTGTTGAGATTCTATTGAAGTAATGTTATAGTCATAATAATGACAAACAGCTACAGAGGGAATGTTATCATTATTATCTAAGGGAAGTAGAGTCATCGCTGGAGTAATCTGGAACTAAACTATTAACTGCTTCATCTCGGTTTTGACTGCTAGCCTTAAGCAGTTTCTTGACTATTCGAGTACTCCTGTTCTTTATGGATTCAGTGTAGTATGGATATAGCTTTTGAAGGGCTTGGGCTAAACCCTCTAGATCTTGGGTGTAATTGGAAGCTATTCTTGTTATATCATTAAATCCAACACTGTTTTCAAAACAGAATTGGAGTTGTAAGTGATTGAGGGGAGAGGACTGGGGGTTGGCTTCTAGAACTTTCTTAATTGGCTTAAGCATATCACTAATAGTTATGCTTTCCTTCTCTGTCTTTGATTTCTTTACGTTTGTTTTGTCTTGTGTTTCTCTGCCTGTTCACTTGTTGTAGGCTCAGTTGTTAGGGGAGGTTTCTTAAAAACAAGGTCTTTTCTGTCGGTAGTTTCACTGCTGGTAGTGATATTGGCCTCTTTGATCCAGCAAGATGAACACATGAGGAGCTTTGAGGAACTTCCAAAAGAGAGGTTAGAGTAGTTTCGACTGAGGGTAAAGGACCACAGTTTTGGTCTTGGGAACACTGAAGAGTTGTAGATGTGGCAGTTGCCTGAAGAGAAGTTTGTGAGGGAGTAGAGATAATATTTTCTTGACAGTTTTTTTTTCATTTTTTGTGTATGCTCTACTAGTTGAGGAAATTCCGTTAGATTGATCTTGCCACTAGAATGGTTTGATTTAATGGGGGTCTTCATTTATTATTTCATTATCATCAGGACAGTTTCTAGCTAAGTGCCCCTCAGTTTTACAAAGAAAGCAAGTGGGTGTGTCGGAGGATAAATAAATCCCGTAATTGGTACTGGATTTCGATTCGGAGTGAGTCTAGGGATTTGTTAAGCTCTTCATTTTGAACATAAATCTGTCTCTGAAAACTGAGAATGTAAGAAAATCCAAAGATTGTTAGACCTGCTCTAATAGGAGAGACCTTTGACATTGGTTTAATGCCGAGTTTGACAAATTCTTCTTCAATAACAATATCAGGAATTAAAGGGCAAACATTAGATAGAATAAATCGTTCGTCTTTAGTTAGGAGAGGTCTTATTTCCAAGGAAACACTATTTATGAGAATCTTGGGGTGTTTTGAAATCAATTCTTCAACACACTTTCTACTTGCACGAAAGATACATATTCTTCCATTAGATATCCGTGAGACAAATCGGAAGTTACTAGGGTTAGTCAGTTTTCCTATTGCTAGTATATAGCCTAATCGCGGATACTAATACAATCACAAGATTCAATAACAATAGCTTGATCTTTGGTAGGATAGGATCTCATTGCTGCGAAGTAACTTATCCTTGGGTTGTTAGTAGATTGATTAGGTATTTTAGGAACAGTAAGAGAGGTTGTCATGTGGTTACCTGGTTACTCGTACCTGTTTCACTGGTACTGGTGAGAATGAAGCTTTCTTTATCCTGTTGATTAAATCAGGTTACTTGAGACTTGCTGATTTTCATTATTTGGATTCAGTGAGTTAGAAAGATCTTGCCGACCTCCATCAACAGAGGCGGCCATTATCGGTTAACTAGCAAAATCAGGTTAGTTATGCAGATTTAAAACCACACTCACTTACAAAAGTACTTAGCAGCTTCACTCTGGTGCTTCAGATGGTAAAATATAGCTTAGAATTGCCGATTATTCAATAGTTCCAAGCGACAACATTACACGCGAACATCACGTAAGTCACTGCCATCTTGATCTGTTGTCTTTATTCGTATGACGATTAGTAAGTTTAAGCTAATTTAGTGGTATTCTGTCTTGTTACCTTCACACATGTAAGTTAATAATGAAATACTATTTCAAGCTCGTTATTTTCCATGAATTTCGCTGCAATTTCGCACTTATCACAAAATAAGCAAATTTCGCTTTAAAGTGGCTTTATCGCTTTCATTCGCTGCAAATCGCAAAAACGAAATTACTAATTTCTTAACCGGAATCATATGATTTGTTAAGATATCTCAAAATCGCTTCAAAATATGTTTTGTCACGTTTATTGTTAATGCGAAAGACTCATGCCTCGAGACTCAGGTGCCAACATTTACATTGATATAGACTAGGAAGCAAATTAGTGTTTCACACAAACGAAAAAACTGCTGAGAAATACGTTTTTGATCAATTTGGACTTACAGATATTTTGAATTGGATGACTCGTGCAACGTAATTAGCAAATATATACCTAGGCACTGGCGGTGCTACGAAATCATTGTAAAATATGTATTCAGTGGAGCTAGTGGAGCATCAAGAACGCTTTAACATAACTGACTTAGAAGTAAGTGGCCGATTTTCGCTGTAGACAGCAAGTGACGGCAGACACCGACGTCTTAATTAGTGTGCGGCAGCGACCATTAAATGACGCGCAGAGCACAGCTCTTGTAGCGGGACAATAGCGGTCGGGATTTACCGTGTAATTCTCATACAACCAGTATAATGTCAACTGTCAGCTGAAGGCTTTCTTCAGGCGTGCGAGCTCGCATAGCACTATGTAGACTACAGCCACACGTTTATGTATACTTATATTTTGATGTATTGTAATTCTTTGGTTGAAACATCAGCATAGCGACCTGTGGTGTAGCGGGTTCGATTGCTAGTCGGACTGAGGTTTTTAGCAACGTCTACTTAGTTCCTCTGGCTCGGGGGCTGTGCCTTTGTGTACGTCATAATTCATTCATTGCCAACCTCCACAGAAACACACAATGGTGAATACATCCTTCCACAGGATATCCGATCATACAATTCAGCTGAATCCACATATATACCCGTAATATTACAAGAAGCTGTTTATTTTTTATTTTTCAATTTGCCTTACATCCCACCGACACAGATAAGTCTTATGGCGACGATGGGAGAGAAAAGGGCTAGGAGTGGGAAAGAAGCGGCCGTGGCATTAATTAAGGTACAGCTCCAGTACAATCGCAAGACATATAGAAGACTAGCTGATGTACCCGCTCTTCGCTACGGAATTCTACATTGTATACAGAATTGTGGGTTAGGTAGAGTACACCTTGTGAGCAAGACTGTATTAAATTGCATAGCTGTTAACGTTACCCTAGACACGCGGCGGGAAAATCACCAAAGGTATTTTCTCATATGAAGACTGCGTTAGGGAATTTTCATTGTAATGGTAGGCCCGCTTGCCTACCATCGGTCACAATCAGGTTGGGGAATTGCATTATAATGGCAGACACTAACTCTCCACCTTTTTATAACCTCAGAAAGACTGTCTTAGCAGTTTCCTCAACTGAAATGAACATAGGTCATTACAATAACGTCAGTAGAATGGCGCGAGTAAAAGCAATGATTTCACATAAAATACTTGATCAAATGAAAACCCACACATTTTCTCACTTTTTAACGAACAGAGTTGGAATGACCAGGCCGCAGACAGCCAAGATCCGGTGGAGGGGAGTTGAATAGTGGAAAGTCCCAGGGCAAAAACTATGCCCTTTTACTAATCTGTTCCCTAGAAGTACCCGATGAGTGAGAAAATCTCAATTCACTACACTGGCGGAAAAATCTATCTGACTGGCAATTTTTCTTCCAGGCCAGAGGAGAAACCCCCTCTTCACTGCTAATTTTGAATAAAATAAATGTGGAATTTAATAAAAGTGAAGAGGAAGAAGCTCTTTTTAAGAAACGGCTCTATTGAGAGTTGAATGTTGAGGTATTTAGTGAATTGTAGTGCTATAATTTGGAATATGCCTAAATTGTAGTTCTAGACCAGGTCACACTACTACTACTACTACTAAGTGAGCCTCTGCCTTAAGAGTGCACACTGCTCATTCAAAACAGCGCGTCAGAGTAGGGATCGAATAGCTGGATACTATGATGAACCAGTGAGTTACGTACCAGCAGTTCGGTATCAGAAAATGTACGAACCAGAGGAATGACATGCTAAAGAAGAAAGGTATCTAACTCCCCAGCTATTTCCCGCCAATATTCAGTCAGGCTGTTGAGCGGCAGCATAAGAGACAAATAACATCGCCACAAACAATGGTCAATGTAATGTTATTGTTGATCAATGTTATGCGCTTTCAATATTGTAGGCCTTCACATTTAGTTTTCTTCCGACTCTTAAATATCACTCTTATCATAGTCGGTACGGTAAAACATAAATGGTCGGAAATTGTATTCTCTATAACTTTTGTTACGTAGTACCTTTAGATAGGACCAATAACATAGCTGTTTAACAATTAAATTTTAGCCGCCTTCCCCTAAACTACAATATCATACAGAGCGAATTAAGTTGTTTATACCTTAGACTGTAATTTCTTATTCTCCGACTCTATATACCGACTTCCATTAAATTCCGTTAACCCATTTTCTCGTGGCTCGGCGTTGATATGGACTTGGCAACAAAAATACAAATTCATGAATATCTGTGTTATTATAGCCAGTACGGTAACAATGTATGACATAAATGATCGGAAATTTAATTGTATATAACATTAGTTATGTAGTATTTATCGATAGGACCACTAATAATACAAATATTTGAGAATTAAATGTTCTGGCCTTCCCCTAAACTACCATTTCACTCAGCATGAGTAAAATGATTTACAGCCTAGATTGTAGCGGCCCATCCCCCGACTTCACATACCGATTTTCATTAAATTCTCTTCAGCCATTTTCTCGTGATGCGTGTACATACGTACAGACAGACAGACAGACAGACAGACAGACAGACATCACGGAAAATTAAAAAGTGCATTTCCTTGTTACTGTGGACATGACCGATACAGAAATACAATTCTTTTCAAATTCTAAGCAATGTACAGACAAAACTCTTATTTATATATATATATATATATAGAGAGAGAGAGAGAGAGAGAGAGAGAGAGAGAGAGAGAGAGAGAGAGAGATGTGGTAACACTGCATGCATGAGAATAGGGAGACATCTCGAGAAGCACCGCGGAGGTGAAGCAGGTTAGTCTGTGTAGTGCGTGTCACAGTTCATTGGAGCAGCGCATAAACATCAAGTTTTGTAACAAATTGGGAAAGCGGCTACGGAGACGTATGCGTTATATGATGATGGTGTGAGGATAAACGGGGCTAAAAGTCAGGTTGTGAGTTTCACTAATAGCAAACGTCCCCTCAGATGTAATTACTGTTTTGATGGGGTGAAAGCTCCTTATGGGGATCATTGTAAGAACCTAGGTCTTATTACAAGGAGAGATCTTCATTGGAGTAATCACACAAATGGGATTGTAAATAAAGGGTACATATATCTGCACATCGTTATGAAGGTATTTAGGGGTTGTAGTAAGAATAAAAGGAGAGGACACACAAGTCTCCGATATGACCCCAAGTTAAGTATGGATTCCAACGTATGGGACCCTCGCCAGAATTACTTGATTCGAAAACAGCAAAAAAATCCAAAGTAATTTCCGACAAACGAGTAGTGCAAAGTTAGGGTTGGGAAGACTTGGGAGAAAGAAGACAAGCTGCTCCACAAAGTAGAATGTTCCGAGCTGTCAGTGGAAAGACATTAGTAGATGGTTAGTAGTTTGAGTGTTATTTTTAAAAGTAGGAAAACCGTGCGAGTTGGCCGTGCGCGTAGAGGCGCGCGGCTGTGAGCTTGCATCCGGAAGATAGTGGGTTCGAATCCCACTGTCGGCAGCCCTGAAGATGGTTTTCCGTGGTTTCCCATATCACACCGGGAAAATGCTGAGGCTGTACCTTAATTAAGGCCACGGCCGCTTCCTTCCGACTCCTAGGCCTTTCCTATCCCATCGTCGGCATAAGACCTATCTGTGTCGGTGCGACGTAAAAGCCCTTAGCAAAAAAAGTAGGAAAGATCACAATATGAAGATAAAGTTGGAATTCAAGAGGACAAATTGGGGCATTGATTGATTGATTGATTGATTGATTGATTGATTGATTGATTGATTGATTGATTGATTGATTGATTGATTGATTGATTGATTGATTGATTGATTGATTGATTGATTGATTGATTGATTGATTGATTGATTGATTGATTGATTGATTGATTGATTGATTGATTGATTGATTGATTGATTGATTGATTGATTGATTGATTGATTGATTGATTGATTGATTGATTGATTGATTGATTGATTGATTGAAGTTGGTGCAAGTGTACGGAACAGTAAGCAGGGATGTGTTTACGACTGATTCAAACACTTTCGGGCGGAAAATCTTGACGGTGTGCCGCGTCCTGAACGCCCACCGTATTTTTATTGTAACTTCTGTTTTCTGCGTGTTATGGTATCATTCACTGAACATGTTAGACGCATCTTGTATGTTGTTACATGTGTTTGATTGTCAATTTATTCCGTACGTTAAATGTAAAACCTGGAAAGGTTGGATATTGTTGGGGTATATTTGTAAGCACTTGGGAATTCTGTTCAAAAATTATAACAACGGAAAGTTCGATTAAACATTTACAACAATAACACCGGAAAACTTGCTGTGTTATCTGAGCATGAGAATTATAACATACCAGCCCTTTGGTAGCCTCTTTCGGTAATTCTAGGAAAGGGCTAGTGAGTCATATGACCAGGAATCTCCCAGCCTGTGGTCGGCCTTTCGTGTATTGTGCCACGTTGCGAATATGCTGGTACACATCACCCGAGCTACGAAAAGAGAGGCTAGCCGCGGACTGGCAGCCAGAGTTGCACTGCGCGGAGGAGTCAGTGCTAGACCCGGAGTCAGGGTTAGATTCCGTGGTGGAGTCAGACTTGGAATCAGTCTGATACTCAGAGTGAGATTCAGTGTGTAGGGGCTGAGGGCAACAGAGGTGTTGGCTGTCCCTAGTGTCCTACCGAGGTCTAAACGAGGAGTCGGTCTTGTTGCGTCGGAGTGTCTAGCGTGTAGCTGGACTGAAGACGACGTACGGAACGGAAGACTGTGTACTACCTGAGAATACTGTGTGTGGAATCAATGTCTGGAGCAGCATTCGGGAGTGCAACTGGAACAGAGTTAATAGTCGTTTTCTGAGAAGTACTGTTCTGCTGTTCAGCACTGTGAAACAGTTACTGCTTAGTTTTTCACTGTACGTGACTGTGTAAATAAGTCGAACCAACGAACAGTCATCGGGTTTTGTGTGGCCGTAGCCCTGTATTCAAACCCAGCGGTCTGCCCGCAACTGCTGAATGGGGTGGCTGGATTTGGAGAAGTGAAGTGTAATACCAATAATAATGTTATTGCCTTTACGTCCCACTAACTACTTTTTTACTGTTTGTGGAGATGCCGAGGTGCCGGAATTTAGTCCCGCAGGAGTTATTTTACGTGCCAGTAAATCTAGTGACACGAGGCTGACGTATTTGAGCACCTTCTAATAACACAGTTCTGAGCCAGGATCGAACCTGCGAGTTTGGTATCAGAAGGCCAGTGCCTCAACCGTCTGAGCCACTCAGCCCGGCGAAATGTAATACTAAAGGGCCTATATAAGGGTGTCTACTGTCTACTGTACATATGTTAGCTAATGGCTGATACTTTGAGTGATGTTGAACTGCTCTAGTGTACGGTCTGTTTTCACGACCTAGATAAGTTCTGAGGAGAATAGGATCAAAATGAACAGTACATCTAAAACAGCGTGTGGCGGTAAAGTACAGTATTTGAGATACTACATGGATCAGAATCTCGTGTTCTGATGGTACACTCGATGTGACTTGTGTATGCTTACGGTACACAAATATATAGACGTGTATCGCTTTTGAACTACTTCGTCGTTGTCTATCGATTGCTACAAACGACAGTGAATCAACATCATTCTGCTCCGTTCAAGAAGAGGAACCATATTTTCCCATGTACTTTTGTTTCAGATTTATATATTCGCTAAGAGCTTCCCGCGCGGTCCACTCGCAGCTTATCGTGTTGTTCATCAATATCCCCACAGATGTACTTGCAAAGTGTCTAAGTAATGAAATAATACACATGAACTATTGTGGTGTGACTTACCCACTCGGCCCACAGATGTGTGACAAAATTATAACGTGGCGGGTCACTTTAATATTAATATAATTAAATGATATCTCATTGTTTCTCCATAAACAATATCCCATGGGCTCCAGCCTTCAAGCTTATGGCTTGAAAACGAAAGTTGATAATTGATAATAATAATAATAATAATAATAATAATAATAATAATAATAATAATAATATTAATAATAATAATAATAATAATAATACGTAATGAGAGTCAAAAAACTCCCAGGGGTGAGGTGACGGAGCACAAATCATTAAGTACACTTACTTGGAATTTAAGGATCATTAATAATAATTTCAGAAAATACAAATTAAAACAGCTATTTATTAAGATGAAAAACGTGACTTAGCGGCGTATTAACGAAATCTGAACTTACGGAAGCAAAAGAAATATTGAATGAAATTAACTCTAAGAAAATGAACTGTTACGTGAAGACTTGCAGTAACTTATGCCATTAGCTCACCATTTGTAGACTCTGTTATCTTGAAGCTGATGATGGATGGATCTCTCGTACGGGCTGCGTCATCTGTTGTTGGATTCCAGTCCTGCTTCTGCTTCGTGCATAATACACTAGCTGTAATATGACTTTCCTGCCTTAACACTTCCTACTGTACTTCTTACATAAAGTAATGAGTCCTAATTTTAAATGCAAAACCACCATGGGTTATGTTCATGGAGAGAATACACTCAGTAGCGCAGCCAAGATTTCAGTTTGGGGGGGGGGGCATTCATCCAGAATTTTATTTTGATAGGTGTCCAAACTTCCAGAGTTTAGGTGGTGTAGAATACCTACAAAGGAAATTAGTGTCCTTAGATCCAAGTGAAAGTGGTGGATTAGTGCGGATTCCGGAAGCTAATAATAATAATCTTCTACTGCAACCCCGCCCCCCCCCCGCTTTTCCCACATCTGTGGGATCGCGGGTGCGAACTGTGCCGCACATGTGGATTTGGCCCTGTTTTACGGCCGGATATCCTTTCCGACGTTAACTATATATGGAGGGATGTAATCACTGGTGTGTGTTTCTTTGGTAGTTGGTAGTGTAATATGTTGTCTGAATATGAGGAGGAAAGTGTTGCGACAAACGTCTAGTCTCCGAGGCAGAAGAATTAATGATGTGATTAAAATCCCCGACCCAGCCGGGAATCGAACCCGGGACCCTCTGAACCGAAGGTCTCAACACTGATCATTTAGCCAATGAGTCGGACTCCGGAAGGTAATATTAATATACGTTATATATAAAATGCTTAATAAAAGTAGATTCGTTAACCCCCCCCCCCGGCTACCTCTGTTACTCCTATCCTAACATAACTGCAGCATTTCATATATTCTGAGTACAAGTGAAATGAATGCAAGAATAAACAGTGTGAGTAAAGATGCAATATTCTGGTTTAGAATAAATACGGTAATGTTATTATAATAATGGTCATGTGATAAGCAATAAAGAAGTGACATTTTATACAAATAATGCGGCAAAGAAATACACGCTCACACACACACACGCACACACACACACATCGAATACAGGTTTCTCGCCCTTCTTGTCCATGGCTAGATGATGCAGCCAAGAGAATGATGGCCCGCTGTGACTCGTTATTTTGACATTATAAACAAACCCTAGACGACACAGACTTCGAATCTTACCGCATCTTAAAACATCGCACAAAGCAGTTAATCAGAAATAAGAAATGTATATATATTTCCGGAATTTAGCTAACACCTTAAATTCTAATCGCGCATGGGACCAACTTTGAGCTCTGGGAATAGGAAAACAGAAACAGACGACTTCTGACATTCCACTTGACGAACTGAACGATTACCTTAGTAGAATAAATATTCAACCTACCCCAATTAACTGCACCGAATCACCGCCATCCCTTCCAGCCAATCCACCATTCACATTTCACAGTGTCATAGAAAATCAGGTTGAAAAGGCTTTGCATTCCATTAAATCAAAGGCTACAGGTGTAGATGATATTCCTATTACTTTTATACATAACATTATGGGTGTTGTCCTGCCATACTACTGACGAACATACTGAATTACTGTTTACTAAACGGAAATTTCCCTACTGTCTGGAAAACAGCCAATATTATACCGGTACCTAAAAGTTTAAACCCACAATCACCCTCTGATTATCGTCCTATGTCTATACTCCCTGCGCTTTCAGAACCTTTGAACCTTTAGTATACGAGCAAGTTCTGAAATACCTAAATCAAAATGCTCTTTTGGACCCTTTGCAATCTGGATTTAAGAAGGGTCACAGTACCGCGACAGCACTTTTGAAGGTTACTGAAGACATTAGAAACGCTATGGACAAACGACTGCTGACTATACTTATCCGTCATGACTTCAGTAGCGCCTTTGACACTATAGTCATTACGACTACGATAAAGAAAATGAAACTGATAAATTTTTACCTGGCTGCGCTTAAGGTTTTTAGTTCTTTCTTGAGTAACCGTCAACAGCGTGTAGCAGTAAACGACAAGGCCTCTAAATTAAAAATGAAACTTAGTGTTGCTCCACAGGGCAGTATTCCAGGGCCTCTAATTTTCTGTATTTATATCAATGACATACAATCTGTGACATGAAATAACACACACCACCTCTATGCTGACTATCTTCAAATATATCGACATTGCAAGACAAGATATTAATAATGACCTCCGAAGACTCAATATATATGCACAACGAAACTATCTTATACTAAACTGCACAAAATCTCAGGCAAAAATAATTGGATCACGAAAATTACTGAGCTGTTCAAACAATGTCGTAATCCCGCCTGTCCTACTCAATGGTAACATTATTCCGTACAGTAAAACGGTTAAAAATCTCGGCGTAATGATGAACGAAACAGTCGATTGGTCTGATTACACGAAAGAAATACGTAAAAAAGATTTTTGGAGTGCTTAACCTCTTAAACGGCATAGGGATGTATTTCCATTTGAGCTAAAGGCCAAACTCATACAGACACTCATTCTCCATATTCTTGATTATTGTGACGTTGTTTTAGTTGACATGACGAGAGAAGAAACACTTAAACTTCAACGAGCACTGAATTCCTGCCTGCGATTTATTTACAATATCGGGTACGATGTTCATATCACCCCGTACTTTCCGGCTGTCTCATGGTTGATGTCTGATAAACGTAGGCTGCTACACACTTAAACGATGGTGTTTAGATGGTAACTGAAAGTCAGCAACTGTATATTTCTTCCAAATTCGTCTTTATATCATCATTTCACAACTTAAATACGCGTTCTAGATTCATTTCTTTCTATTCTACTGCACCTCACAAATAAAGTTAATAGATCATTTGTGGCAGCTGTCGCCAGATTATTGAATTCCCTGCCAGCTCAGGTCAGAGAAACTAGCTTTTTTTAATAAATCACCATTTAAGATCACCTGCCGAGACTACCTGCTGAGGACAGCTGACTTAATGGTTGAATATGAATGTGTGCGTGCCTGAGGTAGTCATTTTTAAGAGTTTTTAATATTAATTCGTTTTAGTATTAATTTAGTTAGTAATATATCTAAATTTATTTTCAATTCTATTAATTTATCTAGTTTTAACTATTTTAAGTATCTCACTATTTTATTTAATATTCTGATTAGTATGTGGTTAAGTATACGAGAGGACCTAGAGCCCTAACTTCACCACTGTACAGAAGGCACTAATACATACATACATACATTATCATTATAGACTGTTATGCATTTCAGGATTCAGGCACTAATAAATAAATAAATAAATAAATAAATAAATATAGAATGTGAAGTGTATGGGTATATATATTTTGTTAGTTATTAAAGAAAAATGTCACGTCACAACATATGCTAGGTAGAGTTTACCTTGTCCTATTAGTTTCCCTTACGTTTAGGGCCGCGCAGCTGTGAGCTTGCACACGGGAGATAGTGGATTCGAACCCCACTGTCGGCAGCCCTGAAAATGGCTCCCCGTGGTTTCCCATTTTCACACCAAGCAAATGCTGGGGCTGTACCTTAATTAAGGCCACGGCCGCTTCCTTCCCACTCCTCGGCCTTTCTTATCCCACCGGCGCCATAAGACCTATCTGTGTCGGTGCGACGTAAAGCAAATTGTTAATCAGTTTCCCTCGCAACCCTGGGATACAGAATATAGTAGTAAAGGTACAGTTTTGTGACGCTAATATTCGTATGTACAATTTTTATTAACGCGCCATAACCAACGACACGGAGCTGTTGCCATTTCGACACCGTTTTAAGGGCCACCGACCAAAGCCGGGATTTGAACCTGCGAACTCGGACTCAGAAGGACAGCGACTCAACCAACCGAGCCACATGAAATAGCGGCGTTTGTGATTATTGTTATAAATAGAAGCCGTTAGTATTCTTACAAAGATTTTATGAGGAGCATTTATTTAGGCGTACGTTTTCCAACTGTCCTAAATGCACGAGGCCGGACAGAAGAACTAGCTGGAAGCTAAAGAGCCTTGCAGGGGCTCAAACTCCATGGCGTAACAGCTCCGAAGGGCCATCGCCTTCCAACCGACCGCTGTTCAGCCCGGACGCCTGCAGATTACGAGTTGTCGTGTGGTCAGCACGACGAATCCTCTCTCCGTTATTCTTGGCTTTCTAGACCGGGGCCGCCATCTCACCGTCAAATAGCTCCTCAATTATAAACACGTGGGCTGAGTGTACCTCGAACCAGCCCTCAGATCTAGGTAAAAATACCTGGCCTGTCCGGCAATCGAACCCGGGGCCTCCGGTAAGAGGCAGGCACGCTACCCCTACACCGTGGGACCGGCTGGTTACTTTTAGGTCTCCTTATTTTAGAACTTGATTTAAGGCATCCTGCATTCGATTCCCGGCTCTGACAGAGTAAAGAAAGGCATGGGATGGGGAAGACACAACCTTGTTTGTGGGTGCAGTAGAGTTGGCCTTGAGTCTCCCGTAATCGAAATATATATCTACGACCTGGAAGGTAGTCACCTTCATGGTGTGTAGTGCCAAAGTGGTTTCTTTTCTAAGGCGACAAATTAAATGAAAATTCTACTCCCTCACAAACGAAGAACGATATTATCAATTTTACGAACAGTTTCAATAATGAAGCCGGTTTATTTTAAGAGTACAGAAGCTATGATTGTACATGGTAACAATCAAAACCATCAATATCTACCAAAGATCCGTCACCGCACTCGGTAGGACCGGCTTTTTTTCATATCCATCGGGCGAGTTGGCCATGCTGTTAGGGGCGCACAGCTATGTGGGAGATAGTGGGTTCAAATTCCACTGTCGGCAGCCCTAAGGATGGATTTCCGTGGATTCCCATTTTCACCCCAGACAAATACTGGGGCTGTACCTTAATCAAGGCCACGGCCTCTTCCTTCCCACTCTTAGTCCTTTCTTTTCCCATCGTCGCCATAAAACCTAAGGTGCGACGTAAAGCAAACTCTAAATAAAAAGTAAAAATTCTTTTCACAACCCTCCAAGGAAAAGTTGTATCTACGCTACTGGCCTCGACGTATTTTGTGGGTGCACCACTGCATCCACTCACCATTTAAGGTACAAGGTAAGCCCGAAGAATGGCAGGATACTCAAAATACACCACCATGAATGACGCGGTTATGACTCAAAAGTATAAATAAAGGTAAGGGACGGGATCTAGTATTTTAAGTAGAATCCATATCAATACAACGTGACTTCCCATTTTAAAAATGTTTCATGCATCGACTGCGAGTCAAGCCTGAGCCCTCCTGATGAGAAGATAGAACGTTTGGAACTGAGTTATCACGCCCGCCAATTACAAAATATTTACCCGTACTTTTGATGGTGCAATTTGAGGTTCCATTCAGTCGCCCGGCATTTGACAAAATATATAGGCCTACATATCGAACTTAGGCACACATCCGCGATTGTTTTGCTACTGTTAGAATTTTTTTTAAAACTTTTTCATAACTTACCGAGGATGTACATAGTTTTGCCTTCTCAGTGACGAAATGGCCCTTTTCAAAATGTTTACTTGTATGGCACAAAGTTGTTCGTACCGTGCGTAAAACAACGGCTGATCGTCGCTCTAGTTTCAGAAAAATTTTTTGGGGGGCCCGGCCCCACTGGGCCTCCCTTGGCTACGCCAGTGAATACACTTGTATTCTTCCGTATTACGGAACAGTAGCGTAACTAAATTCATAATAAAAGCTCTCCTTCCCTGTACTAGTCAAAACCGGTCTCCCGTTGACTATACCTCTCGCCATTGAGATAACAAGTACCAATGAGAGTAACTTTTGAGTAGTATCCTACGGTACTACTCAGATGCGAAGTGAACTAAGTTAAAATCTCCGATGTGTAGACGTAGAATCGTAGTAAGAGTGTCTTCCAAGAGTGTCTCTGTGTCTAAGAGTAAGAATGTCCTCTCCAGCTCTTGTCTTCGAAGTATATAGGTTCAAAAGTCTTCCTCCATCAGCCATATCACATGGTCCAGTAAGATTCGAAGTCACATCCTTTCTCCTATGTATTGCTGTGAATCCATCACGTTGCTTCATTACGTCCATTCACATAGGCTGAACTTTCCCGCGAAATCAAAGCGTCAGGTAGCGAACTTCGAAAAGTCGGCGTTCATAATGTTTCAACTGTCTCTTCAGAAGGTGGAGAGAGTAAGGTCTCTCGTAACCTTGATGACGTACATTTCCTGGAAATGGGCTGAAATTAGCCTGCTGACTCTGGTCACCTCACAACGGCTATTGGAATATTTACTGCAAGCTATTAATATGAATGATGTTGAAATACTTTACCCAATATGTGGTTCATTCAGAATACGTTATAGCCGCAATACAAAGAAATGAAATGAAGATGTGAAATGGATGATTAAAACCCTATATATATAAATTTAAAAATGACCTATCAGTGATTAAATATATACATCTTATCAATTAATTATATAGTTCAATAATTGAATACATGCAGTGATGTCCCAAACATCACAGTGGTAATGAAATGTAATATTTTATCACGTAGAGGAATGAAAAACTATTATGCTTACGATTGAAACAAGTACAGTAATCTAATATTTTTCTAATACGAAGTCTGTATAGTTTGGATTAAACAGACTTCAGTAAATATGTCCGAATGCAATCACTCAATACTCATTCCAGACAATAAATTGCTATGCTGTATCATAGAGAAAAATCCGCCACCTATAAGCTATTGTTTGATACTCATTTATGTATTTGAGGTTAATTTTCCAGAGAATAAATCGCTAGATTGAATTATAGATGTTCCTTGCTATTTTACATTACATGGTGGTCGTTTGTCCAGTCTATCCGTTAAGAGCTTTGGTATCAAAAATGGCGTCAACACATACAACCTTCAGCCCGTACATCATATATTGTGACCAGTTTTATGAAATCTTTGACGATACAAATACCTCTAGGACCCGTCCGACTCATTTATGGGTTTGAGGTTAATTTTCCAGAGAATAAATCACTAGATTGTATCAGAGAACAAAATGCAGGGATGTACCAACTAACAATTAAGTTGTGTACCTCTATATGACGTTTTAACATATTCCTTGCTATTCTACGTCCCAAACTTTTCGTGTGTCTAGTCTATTCTTTAAGAGCTAGGTATCAACAATGGCGTCGACACATAAAATCTTCTGCCCGTATATCACCTCTACGACCCGTCCGAGTGACTCATGAGCCTCGGTACTGATCACTGGAGACGTGTAGATTTGTATAACGAACAATTAAACTTACTTTTGATTTCATAGATATAGAAGATGTATTAGGGGAAACTTCCCAGCCTTTTATAGATATATAACATGTATTAGGGGGAAAACTTCCCAGCCTTTTATAGAAGATGTATTAGGGGGAAACTTGCCAGCCTTTTATAGATATAGAAGATGTATTAAGAGAAAACTTCCCAGCCTTTTATAGATATATAACATGTATTAGGGGGAAAACTTCCCAGCCTTTTATAGAAGATGTATTACGGGGAAACTTGCCAGACTTTTATAGATATATAACATGTATTAGGGGGAAAACTTCCCAGCCTTTTATAGAATATGTATTAGGGGGAAACTTGCCAGCCTTTTATAGATATATAACATGTATTAGGGGAAAAACTTCCCAGCCTTTTATAGATATATAACATGTATTAGGGGGAAAACTTCCCAGCCTTTTATAGAAGATGTATTACGGGGAAACTTGCCAGACTTTTATAGATATATAACATGTATTAGGGGGAAAACTTCCCAGCCTTTTATAGAATATGTATTAGGGGGAAACTTGCCAGCCTTTTATAGATATATAACATGGATTAGGGGGAAAACTTCCCAGCCTTTTATAGATATATAACATGTATTAGGGGGAAAACTTCCCAGCCTTTTATAGAACATGTATTAGGGGGAAACTTGCCAGCCTTTTATAGATATAGAAGATGTATTAAGAGAAAACCTCCCAGCCTTTTATAGATATATATAAGATGTATTAGGGGAAAACGTTCCAGCCTTTATAGATATAGCAGATGTGTAAGGGGAGAACTTGCCAGCCTTTTATAGATATAGAAGATGTATTAGGGTAAAACTTGCCAGCCTTTTATAGGTATAGAAGATGTATTAGGGGAAAACTTGCCAGACCTTTATAGATATAGAAGATGTATTAGGGGAAAAAATTTCCAGCCTTTTATCGAAGATGTACTAGGGAAAATCTTGCCAGCCTTTTATATATATAGCAGATGTATTAGGGGAACACTTCCCAGCCTATTATAGATATAGAAGATGTATTACGGGAAAACTTCCCAGCCTTTTATAGAAGATGTATTAGGGGAAAACATTCTATCCTTTTATAGACATAGAAGATGTATAAGAGGAAAACTTGATAGCCTTTTATATCGAAGATATATTAGGGGGAAAAAGGCCAGCCTTTTATAGATATAGAAGATGTATTAGGGGAAAACGTGCCAGACTTTTATAGATATAGAAGATGTATTAGGGGGAAAATACCCCGCCTTTTATAGATGTATTAGGGAAAAACTTGTCGGCCTTTTATATATACAGCAGGCTTTAATAGATATAGAAGATGTATTAGGGGAAAACATGCCAGGCTTTAATAGGTATAGAAGATGTATTAGGGGAAAACATGCCAGGCTTTAATAGATATAGAAGATGTATTAGGGGAAAACATGCCAGGCTTTAATAGATATAGAAGATGTATTAGGGGAAAACTCGCCAAACTTTTATAGATATATAACATGTATTAGGGGGAAAACTTCCCAGCCTTTTATAGAAGATGTATTAGGGGGAAACTTGCCAGCCTTTTATAGATATAGAAGATGTATTAAGAGAAAACTTCCCAGCCTTTTATAGATATATAACATGTATTAGGGGGAAAACTTCCCAGCCTTTTATAGAAGATGTATTACGGGGAAACTTGCCAGACTTTTATAGATATATAACATGTATTAGGGGGAAAACTTCCCAGCCTTTTATAGAATATGTATTAGGGGGAAACTTGCCAGCCTTTTATAGATATATAACATGTATTAGGGGAAAAACTTCCCAGCCTTTTATAGATATATAACATGTATTAGGGGGAAAACTTCCCAGCCTTTTATAGAAGATGTATTACGGGGAAACTTGCCAGACTTTTATAGATATATAACATGTATTAGGGGGAAAACTTCCCAGCCTTTTATAGAATATGTATTAGGGGGAAACTTGCCAGCCTTTTATAGATATATAACATGTATTAGGGGAAAAACTTCCCAGCCTTTTATAGATATATAACATGTATTAGGGGGAAAACTTCCCAGCCTTTTATAGAAGATGTATTACGGGGAAACTTGCCAAACTTTTATAGATATAGAAGATGTATTAGGGGAAAACTTGCAGGCTCTCATTTGTTTACTTTGAAAGGATTACTAGAGGGCAGACCCTTGTGCACTAAAAAAAAGCAAAATATACATGATTCTGTGCACTAAAGAAACAGGAATATATGGACTTTTGCGTACTTTGCAAAATACTTGCTTTTCTTCTGTGTATAAAGTCAGTCCTCTTGAAGTGCTGAATACTTGTAGCTACTTTTTATTATGGCATGATTTCTAGTAGTTACTGGTCTTCATACGTCGAAGAAATGAAAGTATAGGTTACAATAATCAAACATAGCGGGTGCTCTGACAAGCTCGTAAAGCACGCACGTATTATCTACATACACAGTACCTACTGACTAACACGAAGGATGAACGGCAGAGATGAAAGGTAGGTTACAGCTACCAGCTGTTGGTCTGGATTTGTTGGCTCCTGCTAGTGACAAGACCATAGGAAAAAAGAAAATAGTGGCATTATTTACTTTCAGACAGTCTCCGTTTTAACTCTTCTATACAAGGAAGAATACTTTCTTGAGGCGTTTGACATGGTGTTGCTAGACACAAGTACAAAAACCGTGCCCGCCAACCCTCGCCACAAGTCGCCTCTTACGACACGGCGGATGTGAGTTAGGGTATTGCACTGAACCAGTCACACGCGCAATTACATCCCGCCCCCCACACACAGTGAGAGAATTTTAATACATGGAGTATGGGGTAATAATATTAAAAAGGTTGTAAAAGGACTGTTGTAAGGATGTAAACGACAGGGCATATGAGTCTCTGGTAAGATAACAAATAGAGTGTGGGTCCGTTGTATGGGACACACTATAGGAGCACTATAGGAGAGCAGCACGGAATGTTCTGGTGATTCCCAAGTAAAGAAAATGTTGCAATCGTTTAGCCGCGAAGATTTGGGAGTACGGAGAGAAGCTGCTCGACTAAGCTCTGTGAGAGGCCGTATTAGAAAGTACAAACTGTGTAAAGAAAACCACTCCGGGGACAACTCTCTGCTGTGAGAGAACGTGTTGGAGACTAGACCTACATCAGTGAACTACTCTGAGGACAACTCTCTGCCGTGAGAGAACGCGTTCGACACTACACAAGTAAACTACTCTGAGGACAACTCTACGCAGTGAGAGGCAGTGTTGCAGAGTACAAACTGTGTGAAGTGAATTAATCTGAGGACAACTCTACGCAGTCAGAGGCCGTGTTGCAGAGTACATACTATGTGAAGTGAATTAATATGAAGACAACTCTACGCTGTGAGATGCCGTGTTGCAGAGTACAAACTGTGTGAAGTGAATTAATATGAGGACAACTCTCTGCCGTCAGAGAACGTGTTCGACACTACAGAAGTGAATTAATCTGAGGACAACTCTACGCAGTGAGAGGCCGTGTTGCAGAGTACAAACTACGTGAAGTGAATTAATATGAGGACAACTCTACACTGTGAGATGCCGTGTTGCAGAGTACAAACTGTGTGAAGTGAATTAATCTGAGGACAACTCTCTGCCGTCAGAGAACGTGTTCGACACTACAGAAGTGAATTAATCTGAGGACAACTCTACGCAGTGAGAGGCCGTGTTGCAGAGTACAAACTACGTGAAGTGAATTAATATGAGGACAACTCTACACTGTGAGATGCCGTGTTGAAGAGTACAAACTGTGTGAAGTGAACTACTCTGAGGACAACTCTACACTGTGAGATGCCGTGTTGCAGAGTACAAACTGTGTGAAGTGAACTACTCTGAGGACAACTCTACACTGTGAGATGCCGTGTTGCAGAGTACAAACTGTGTGAAGTGAACTACTCTGAGGACAACTCTACACTGTGAGATGCCGTGTTGCAGAGTACAAACTGTGTGAAGTGAACTACTCCGAGGACAACTCTACGCTGTGAGATGCCGTGTTGCAGAGTACAAACTGTGTGAAGTGAACTACTACGAGGACAACTCTACACTGTGAGATGCCGTGTTGCAGAGTACAAACTGTGTGAAGTGAATTAATCTGAGGACAACTCTCTGCCGTCAGAGAACGTGTTCGACACTACAGAAGTGAATTAATCTGAGGACAACTCTACGCAGTGAGAGGCCGTGTTGCAGAGTACAAACTGTGTGAAGTAAATTAATCTGAGGACAACTCTACTCCGTGAGAAGCCGTGTTGAAGAGTACAGGAGTGAACTACACTTAGGATAACTCTACTCTGTGAAAGGCTGTGTTGGAGAGTACAAACAGTGTGAAGTGAATTAATCTGAGGACAACTCTACGCCGTGAGATGCCATGTTGGAGAGTACAAACTGTGTGAAGTGAACTACTCTGAAGACAACTCTACACTGTGAGATGCCGTGTTGCAGAGTACAAACTGTGTGAAGTAAATTAATCTGAGGACAACTCTGCGCTGTGAGAGGCCGTGTTGCAGAGTACAAACTGTGTGAAGTAAATTAATCTGAGGACAACTCTGCGCTGTGAGATGCCGTGTTGGAGAGTACAAACTGTGTGAAGTGAATTAATCTGAGGACAACTCTGCGCTGTGAGATGCCGTGTTGGAGAGTACAAACTGTGTGAAGTCAATTAATCTGAGGACAACTCTACGCAGTGAGATGCCGTGTTGGAGAGTACAAACTGTGTGAAGGGAATTAATCTGAGGACAACTCTGCGCTGTGAGATGCCGTGTTGGAGAGTACAAACTGTGTGAAGTCAATTAATCTGAGGACAACTCTTTGCTGTGAGTTGCCGTGTTGGAGAGTACAAACTGTGTGAAGTCAATTAATCTGAGGACAACTCTGCGCTGTGAGATGCCGTGTTGGAGAGTACAAACTATGTGAAGTGAATTAATCTGAGGACAACTCTACGCTGTGAGATGCCGTGTTGGAGAGTACAAACTGTGTGAAGTCAATTAATCTGAGGACAACTCTTTGCTGTGAGTTGCCGTGTTGGAGAGTACATACTGTGTGAAGTGAATTAATCTGAGGACAACTCTACTCTGTGAGAGGTCGTGTTGGAGAGTACAAAGTGTGTGAAGTGAACTTCTCTGAGGATAACTCTACGCTGTGAGGGGCCGTTTTGGAAAGTACAAACTATTTGAAGTGAATTAATCTGAGGACAAGTCTACGCAGTGAGATGCCGTGTTGGAGAGTACAAACTGTGTGAAGTGGATTAATCTGAGGACAACTCTACGCAGTGAGATGCCGTGTTGGAGAGTACAAACTGTGTGAAGTGAATTAATCTGAGGACAACTCTATGCTGTGAGAGGTCGTGTTGGAGAGTACATACTGTGTGAAGTGAATTAATCTGAGGACAACTCTATGCTGTGAGAGGTCGTGTTGGAGAGTACAAACTGTGTGAAGTGAATTAATCTGAGGACAACTCTCTGCCGTCAGAGAACGTGTTCGACACTACAGAAGTGAATTAATCTGAGGACAACTCTACGCAGTGAGAGGCCGTGTTGCAGAGTACAAACTGTGTGAAGTAAATTAATCTGAGGACAACTCTACGCCGTGAGAAGCCGTGTTGAATAGTACAGGAGTGAACTACACTTAGGATAACTCTACTCTGTGAAAGGCTGTGTTGGAGAGTACAAACAGTGTGAAGTGAATTAATCTGAGGACAACTCTACGCCGTGAGAAGCCGTGTTGAAGAGTACAGGAGTGAACTACACTTAGGATAACTCTACGCTGTGAGAGGTCGTGTTGGAGAGTACAAACTGTGTCAAGTGAATTAATCTGAGGACAACTCTACGCTGTGAGATGCCGTGTTGGAAAGTACAAACTGTGTGAAGTGAATTAATCTGACGACAATTCTACGCTGTGGGAGGCCATGATGGAGAGTGCAAACTATGTAAAAGGAACTACTCTGAGGACAACTCTGCGCTGTGAGATGCCGTGTTGGAGAGTACAGAAGTAAAGTACTCTGAGGACAACCCTACGCTGTGAGATGCCATGTTGGAGAGTACAAACTGTCTGAAGTGAAAAACTCTTAGGAAAACTCTACGCTATAAGAGGCCATGTTGGAGACTACAAACAGTGTGAAGTGAACTACTCTGAGGACAACTCTACGCTATGAAAGGCTGTGTTGGAGAGTACAGAACTGAACTACTCGGAGAAAATCTCTACGGTATTGAGAGGCTGTGCCGGAGAGTTCAAATTGTGTGAGGTGAACTATTCTGAGGACAACCGTACGCTGTGAGAGGCCGTGTTGGAAGTACAAACTGCGTGAAGTGATCTACAACTCCTAGGACAACTCTACGCTGTGAGAGGCCGTGTTGGAAGTAAAAACTGTGTGAAGTGAACTACTACCCCCAGGACAACTCTACTCTCTGAGAGGCAATGTTGGAGGGTACAAACTGTGTGAAGTGAACTACTTTGAAGATAACTCTACTCTGTGAGTAGATATAATGGAGAGTTCTGCCGCCGCCGCAGGGCTCTCAGGGGCCCGCTCCTCCGCCGCCACACGGGAGGACTTCCCAGGGGCCGCTCCTCCACCCGCGGGAAATTTGAATTGGTAAACGAAGCCACGTGCTTTTTGACACCTATTATCGACAACAACGCATCGCTAATCTCACTGCAGTCATCTTGACGGGCCTAAACCTCAATGCTGCCAACTTCACCTCACTAGCGCGAGATTTGAATCGGTAAACAAATCCACGTGCTTTTTTGACAGCCACGTACTTTTTGACAGCTGTCATCGACAACAATGCATCGCTAACCTCAGTGCTGACATCCTGACGGGCCTAAACCTTACTGGCGCGAGATATGAATCGGTAAACAAGACTACGTGCTTTTTTGAGAGTTGTCATCCGCCATCTTTAATCAAGAGAGCACCGTGTCCCACACTTCATCGTAGTAGCAGGCAATTTCGTCAGCTGTCACCCGCCATCTTTAATCAACAGAACACCGTGCTGCCCTCTTTATGGCTAGTAGCTGGCAATTTGAAAAGTTCCGTTAGCTGTCATTCGCCATCTTTAATCAAGAAAGCACCGTGCTGCCCGCTTTAGCTACTCAACTTCGAAATGTGGTGGCGGCAATTTGAAAATTCTACGTGCTCTTGTTTGGAAACAAATCCACGTGCATTTTTAACAGCTGTCATCCGCCATCTTTAATCAAGAGAGCACCGTGCTACCTTCTTTAGTTGAAATGTGGTGGCGGTTATTTGAAAAATTCTATTTGACAGCAGCCATCTTTAATCAACGGAGCATCGTGCTACCATCTTTATCGTAGTAGCGGGCAATTTGAAAAATTCCGTATGCTTTTCTTACAGCTGTTATCCACCATCTTTAATTAACAGAACACCGTGCTGCCATCTTTAGCTACATATATTTGAAATGTCGTGGCGACAATTTAAAATTGTATCCAGCAGCCATCTTTAATTAACAGAGCACCGTGCTGCTATCTTTATCGTAGTAGTGGGAAAACAGCAGCGATCTTTAATCTACAGAGCGCCGTGCTGCCCTCTTTAGCTACATACCTTTGAGGAGGGCAATTTGAAAAATTCTATTTGACAAGCTGCCATCATTAATCAACAGACTATCGCGCTGCCCTCTTTAGCTACTTACATTTGAAATGTGATGGCGGATAAT
Source organism: Anabrus simplex (assembly GCF_040414725.1). Taxonomy (NCBI): domain Eukaryota; kingdom Metazoa; phylum Arthropoda; class Insecta; order Orthoptera; family Tettigoniidae; genus Anabrus; species Anabrus simplex. The sequence continues at coordinate 768,327,677 of NC_090265.1, forward strand.
TTGAAAAATGCTTTTTGACAAGCAGCCATCTTTAATGAAATGAGCACCGTGCTGCTATTTTTATCGTAGTAGTGAGCAATTTCTACGTCACAGATCTCATCCGCCATCTTGCATCGCTAACTTCAGTGCTGCCCTCTTAAGCTACTTACCTTTGAGGCGGACAATTTGAAAAATTCTATTTGACAAGGTGTCATCCGCCATCTTGCATCGCAATCCTCAGTGCTGCACTCTTTAGCTACTTACCTTTGAAATGTGGTGGCGGACAATTTGAAAAATTCTATCTGACAGCAGTCATCTTTAATCAATAGAGCATCGTGCTGCTATCTTTACCTACATATCTGTGAAATGTGGTGGCGGGCAATTCCACGTGACAGATGTCATCCGCCATCTTGCATCGCTAACCTTAGTGCTGCCCTCTTTACGACACTGCTGGTAATTTAAAATCCACGTGATTTTTAACAGCTGTCATCTTCCATCTTGCATCGCAAACCTCAGTGCTGCCCTCTTTAGACAGTTTACAATTGAAAAGTTTAAAAATTCTACATGCTTTTTTGACAGCAGCCATCTTTATACAACAGAGTACCGTGCTGCTATCTTTACGGCTACTACATCGCTAATTAGCACTTAGAGGCTACCACACAAGATGGCGGTGGCTGTTATAGCCTCTTCTTCTGTTCAGGCATAGCTTTATCGAACAAGTTTAAATATGCATCGGGATAGCAGGAGTAAGCACGTGCTGCAGTAATGACGTCATTGTGCATGTTTAGACTCGATCGTTTTCTTAAGAGTAAGTAGGTGTAAGGAATGCAATAAGTACAACATTTTGAATGCGATCAAATATTTATTTACAATGCACTACAACATTGTTCGTTTTGCTGCTGACAAGGTTGGTATGCTTCTTAACAACGTTTTGCAGTATGCCTCCTGCAACATTCAAATTAAACAAAACATTTAGAAATATATTATACTAAGTATGTTAGGCTTTACAGAGAGGATTATATACTTCTTACCTAGTTGTTATTCCTTTTCTGAATCATCATCATCATGAGGTACTAGAGAAAGTTCATTCATACACTGTGTACAATGTTCAATCCTCGGATTGGGTCCATCCCAATCATCATCACCATTTTCTCCTCGATGCTTGTAATGTCGTTGACAAGTTCTGCATAAAGCTACTTCGATCGACATGTTACTGTGTAGAGGAAGGATGTCCCAAAAATTATGTACGTAAGAGGCAGCGTACGTAGATAAAAATCCTGGTGGTAAGTATTGAATAAGATGTTTTCGCATCGACGTTCTATGTTTATAGAACATCTTAATAACCTCACTTACTCGTGTAAGACAAATAAGATGTTGCGTATGAGCATGCAAACAGCACACACATTTAAAGTTTTGTTCCATAGCGTACGATGTCGAAGCACACACTAATGTTAATGATAAAGAGCTATTCTTATTTATAGTCTCGTAACAATATTCGTTAGCGGATGGTAAGTAACATCACTTATATGAATAATAAGATAATAGGCTGCTGTGTTTTCAGATGTTTCAATTTCTAAACGAATATCAATTGTAGATTCTTTTATAGATTCTTCATGATAAGAGCAGTCCATAACTACAATCGGTGCTTTATTTTTAAATTCTTGAGGTGTAAATAGCGGACGATCTTCTTTCTGGTAATACGATGTGTGAAATTTACAAAACATGTCATAGAGCATCCCAAACTTGTTTTTCTCAAACTTAATGTCTATCTTTTCCTAGGAATACGTAATTCCGTTGAGATATAGTCTAACGTGTCTTAATTTACAGTGACAAAACAGTGTGCTATCTTCTTCGTGATTGAATTTACGATTAGTTTGAAATCCAAAAATAATATACAAGGGCTTCTCAGTAAAAAGTGATGTTTTAACAGCCCAGCTATGCTTGTTTGTAGGTGGTAACACAGGATATTCATGCAGTTCCCAACTTCGAAAACGTATAGGTAATGGTGTATCATTTTCTACAATCTTGAGCAATCGAAGTTTTTCACGATCAGCTAAGGTTACATGTGGAATCCTCCACAGTATACGATGCAGTGTAATTTTCGATTCCACTGGTGTTTCTGCTGCTTTAAGAGAATTATAATCACTTCGATCACGGATTAGAATAAGCTCTTGTTTTGCGGTGATTCTAATACGTGTAAAGTCTTCTGCGAAGCCAAAAATATGTTTCAGTGAAAACATACCCGTAAAAGTTCCATCCTCATTAATCATCCAGTTGTTAGTAGCTTTCGGACACAATCCTGCCATCCGCAAAAGATTACTTTCTTCATCACAGAAAGAAGGGTAGAGTTTCATCGCACTTGTAATACCAACATTCTTCGTTCGATCTATGTCAGCATTATTTACTTCATATCGCGCTTCAGAAAAGAGAAAAGCTAAAACATGGTTGTTTAGTTGTGAAGTGCTTGGTCCACTCCCATCCGACTTTTCTAGTCGTCCTTCAATATAGGGGTAGCTTTCGTGTGGTAAGGTGTATACATCTTGCTGATTAATAATAAAATGAATTTCATCATTGTTATTTAATCCAAACGTAAAAGGTTGATAGGAATGAAGCTCACTTCGTACTACACCTTAGCGAAATTCTACTGTATTCGTAATGTCTAGCATTTCTTCCTTTCTGTTGTAGTAGCGTATATCCTAAATCTTGGAGTATCTGCTTATGGGTATCTGTAACTCGATGAGTCTCTGCACACATGTAGTATGTCTTCCGAATGTACACCGTGTTTTATTGATGTTTTTCATACTGGTTTGAGATTAAGTTTGTAAGCTACGTACGCGTGCCGATCTAAATGAATAAGCTGATTATGTTTATTTACAATGTTGCTAATGTGTTTTACAGACACAGGATGATAAAGAACTACTGCTGGTTTCTCACAAATAGTATATCCACGTTCTTCTGTAACAATAAAGTCGTGCAGGACGTGCGAAGGTTGCAGATTACTATTCAAGTCTGTAATAATATTACACCCCAGCATAAGTGAGTATGGTCTGACACATCCCACTGTGACGAGTCTAGTGTCAGACCTAGGACGAAATGCTGGTTAATAGAGCAAACGCCTGAAAAGCCATACATCTAATTTTTGATCTGATTTTTGATATGCTCTATTGGTGGAAAAATATCTAATTCCCTCCATGGGAATTTAGAATTACCATTTGGAATTGCTGTTGTTGTTTGAGTCGTCAGTCCATAGACTGGTTTGATGCAGCTCTCCATGCCACCCTATCCTGTGCTAACCTTTTCATTTCTACGTAACTATTGCATCCTACATCTGCTCTAATCTGCTTGTCATATTCATATCTTGGTCTACCCCTACCGTTCTTACCCCCTACACTTCCTTCAAAAACCAACTGAACAAGTCCTGGGTGTCTTAAGATGTGTCCTATCATTCTATCTCTTCTTCTCGTCAAATTTAGCCAAATCGATCTCCTCTCACCAATTCGATTCAGTATCTCTTCATTCGTGATTCGATCTATCCATCTCACCTTCAGCATTCTTCTGTAACACCACATTTCAAAAGCTTCTATTCTCTTTCTTTCTGAGCCAGTTATCGTCCATGTTTCACTTCCATACAATGCCACGCTCCACACGAAAGTCTTCAAAAACCTCTTTCTAATTCCGATATCAATGTTTGAAGTGAGCAAATTTCTTTTCTTAAGAAAGCTCTTCCTTGCTTGTGCTAGTCTGCATTTTATGTCCTCCTTACTTCTGCCATCGTTAGTTATTTTGCTACCCAAGTAACAATATTCATCTACTTCCTTTAAGACTTCATTTCCTAATCTAATATTTCCTGCATCACCTGCCTTCATTCGACTGCACTCCATTACTTTTGTTTTGGACTTATTTATTTTCATCTTGTACTCCTTACCCAAGACTTCATCCATACCATTCAGCAACTTCTCGAGATCTTCTGCAGTCTCAGATAAAATAACAATATCATCGGCAAATCTCAAGGTTTTGATTTCCTCTCCTTGGACTGTGATTCCCTTTCCAAATTTCTCTTTGCTTTCCTTTACTGCCTGTTCTATGTAAACATTGAAAAGGAGAGGGGACAAACTGCAGCCTTGCCTCACTCCTTTCTGGATTGCTGCTTCTTTTTCAAAGCCCTCGATTCTTATCACTGCAGACTGATTTTTATACAGATTGTAGATAATTCTTCGTTCTCGGTATCTGATCCCTATCATCTTCAGAATCATAAATAGCTTGGTCCAATCAACATTATCGAATGCCTTTTCTAGATCTACGAATGCCATGTACGTGGGCTTGTCCTTCTTGATTCGATCCTCTAAGATCAGACGTAAAGTCAGGATAGCTTCACGTGTTCCTACATTTCTTCTGAAGCCAAATTGATCTTCCCCCAACTCAGCTTCAACTTGTTTTTCCATTCTTCTGTAAATAATACGTGTTAAAATTTTGCAGGCATGAGATACTAAACTAATGGTGCGGTAGTTTTCACACCTGTCAGCACCGGCTTTCTTGGGAATAGGTATAACCACATTCTGCTGAAAATCGGATGGGACTTCTCCTTTCTCATACATCTTGCAGACTAAATGAAATAACCTTGCCATGCTGGTTTCTCCTAAGGCAGTCAGTAATTCAGAGGGAATGTCATCAATTCCAGGTGCCTTGTTCCTATTGAGGTCACTCACAGCTCTGTCAAACTCTGACCTCAAAATTGGGTCTCCCTTTTCATCAACATCAACAGCCTCTTCATGTTCCAGAACCAAATTATCTACATCTTTACCTAGATACAACTGTTGGATATGCTCCTGCCATCTTTCTGCTTTGTCTTCTTTCCCTAGAAGTGGTTTTCCATCTGAGCTCTTAATATTCATACACCTAGATTTCCTTTCTCCAAAGGTTTCCTTGATTTTCCTGTATGCAGCATCTACCTTTCCCAGGACCATACAGCCTTCGACATCCTTGCATTTCTCCTTCAGCCATTCTTCCTTAGCTGCCTTGCACTTTCTATCCACTTCATTCTTTAATCGCCTGTATTCTTTTCTGCCCTCTTCATTTCTAGCATTCTTGTATTTTCGTCGTTCATCAATCAGGTCTAGTATCTCCTGAGTTATCCACTGATTCTTAGTTGATCTCTTCTTCCTTCCTAACATTTCTTCAGCAGCCCTACTGACTTCATTTTTCATGACTCTCCACTCTTCCTCTATAGAGTTTCCTTCAGCCTTTTCATTTAGTCCTTGTGCAACATGTTCCTTGAAACAATCCATCACACTATTTTCCTTCAACTTGTCTAGATCCCATCTTTTTGCATTCTTTCCTTTCTTCAATTTCTTCAACTTCAGATGGCATTTCATGACCAACAAGTTGTGGTCAGAGTCCACGTCTGCTCCTGGGAAAGTTTTGCAATCCAACACCTGGTTTCTGAATCTCTGCCTAATCATAATGAAGTCTATTTGATACCTTCCAGTGTCTCCAGGTCTCGTCCACGTATACAGCCGTCGTTTGTGGTGTTTGAACCAAGTATTGGCAAGGACTAAATTATGATCAGTGCAGAATTCAACCAGACGACTTCCTCTTTCGTTCCTTCGTCCCAATCCAAATTCTCCTACTGTACTACCTTCTCTTCCTTCGCCTACCACTGCATTCCAGTCTCCCATCACAATTAGATTCTCGTCACCTTTTACATATTGTATTAAATCTTCTATCTCCTCATATATTCTTTCGATTTCTTCATCATCCGCTGAACTAGTAGGCATATAGACCTGCACTATTGAGGTGGGCATTGGTTTGGTGTCTATCTTGACGACAATAATTCTTTCACTATGCTGGTCGTAGTAGCTTACCCGCTGCCCTATTTTCTTATTCATTATTAAACCAACTCCTGCATTTCCTCTGTTTGATTTTGTGTTGATAATTCGGTAGTCGCCTGACCAAAAATCTTGTTCTTCCTGCCAACGTACTTCACTTATGCCAACTACATCTAACTTTAGCCTATCCATCTCCCTTTTCAGATTCTCTAACCTACCACAACGATTCAAACTTCTAACATTCCACGCTCCGACTCGCAGAATGTCAGTATCCATCTTCCTGATGATCGCCCCCTCTCGTGTAGTCCCCACCCGGAGATCCGAATGGGGGACTAGTTTACCTCCGGAATATTTTACCCGGGAGGAAGCCATCATCAGTACATCATTCATACAGAGAGAGCTGCATGTCCTCGGGAGGTAGTTACGGCTGTAGTTTCCCGTTGCTTTCAGCCGTGTAGCAGTATCAACACAGCTAAGCCATGTTGAGTATTATTACAAGGCCGTATCAGTCAATCATCCAGACTGCCGCCCTTGCAACTACCGAAAGGCTGCTACCGCCCTTTCGATGAACCATTCGTTAGTCTGGTCTCTCAACAGATATCCATCCGATATGGTTGCACCTGCGGCTCGGCTATCTGCATCATTGGGACACGCAAGCCTCCCCACCGCGGCAAGGTCACATGGTTCGCAGAGGCGGGCATTAATTCCATTGTGGAGTTTTATCTCCCGTATGCAGTTATCAGACTGTGCCACATAAGAGGCTTCTGATAAGTTCACCTGCATACACCCCAGCATAAGTGGGTATGGTCTGACACATCCCACTCTGACGAGTCTAGTGTCAGACCTAGGACGAAATGCTGGTTAATAGAGCAAACGCCTGAAAAGCTATACATCTAATTTTTTATCTGATTTTTGATATGCTCTATTGGTGGAAAAATATCGAATTCCCTCCATGGGAATTTAGAATTACCATTTTAATATTACAAGTAATGTTCACATGATAATCATCGAAGAGTGCTATAGGTTGATCAGACTCGTAACGTACGTTCGGTAGGAGCTATCTCGATGAAAATCCAAGCAATGGTCTAATCGAATCAGGCTGTGATTTGTAGTAAATCTTAAATGATGATTCAATAACACATTTATGTGTAATGTTGCTTATAGTGATTGAGAACTTGTAATTATGATTACTAAAACTATCATCTCCAAACCAATCAATTAACGTATTTTCAATATAGTCATGAATATCGTCTACTGAATAACTACCTGAGGGTAGTGTTAGCACATACTCATCGTAATAGAACTTGTTTACACCATCACGCACATTATAGATTTTATTGTAGCTTTCAAACGACACCTGTCCAAGACTATGCGGCTGATAGCCAAGTTCGATTGGCGGATTAAAATAGACGGTTGTTTCAGGTCCTTCTCCACGTACAGCAAACGTTCTTTCACTGTTAGTCATCACGTAGACACTAATGCTCTTCCTTTACTGTCTGGGTTTGATGTAAGAACATAAGACATAATCGTCCGCACATGCGTGTATTAAAGTTTTGCACACGGTTTTTATTGTAAACAATGGCTGCACTGCTTCCGAAATAACGTATGAGCTCACAAGGAGGAGGTAAGTCTCCATAGCAACAAAAATACCATACTTTAGATTTACGTTTTACATAAGCAACGTAATGAGTTCCAGGTCCACGACTGTTGTCCAAGTTAACTATGGCACTTTCACGTTCACGTGGGCGCGCTGGTAGTTGATTGTGCATATACACACCTCGAAAATAATGAATTCCTAGTTGTTCAGCAAACGTAAAACCTTCATCATGCGTTAGAGCTCGATGCGGCAGTGCATTCAGTAGACGTTTTTTTGGAGAAATGTAGATACCAAGCCCTTTCTTGTATGGTGCTAGCTCCATGTGCACACCTTTGCCTCATAATGCAATTGCCTCCATCGTCTTGTTATGACGTTCACTCTCTTTTAACTGTTGTTTCTCTTCTTCTACAGCTTTAATAGCTCTCACTACAGCACTAGCACAACCTAGCAAAGACCCTAAAGCTGCTAGGCCAGCAAACAGCGCAGGAAGAAATCCCCCTCGTTTTGGTACGGGAATAATTCGTGCACGTTTACTAAATATTGCTCTGCACTCTGGAGAAATTCTCGCTCTTGCTGCGCGTATTGCCTTAGTAATAGCTACACGAGGATTGTATTCCCCTCGAATAGCTTTTTGCGCAGCCATTATAACATCTTTCCATGCAACAGTTTTTACTTTCTTCTTCTTGATGTCGTTTGGATATCGTTGTTTCACCATGCTGTACACGACTTTACTAGTCAAGAGCAAATCATAAACTAACCGTTACCTCTTGTTTCGTTTAATATATATATTACTATTACCTACTTTTAGATTCAGTTATCATGAAGATTATAAAGCAGAAAAACGCACTACCTGTTACCGACATTGTACCACATCTCTTACCTAGTTCTAGTACAACTAAAAGAAAACGTCATAGAACGTTGTTTCCTTTTACTGTTCGATGTATCATATCAGGCCCATCGGGATGCGGGAAAACAAATCTTTTACTTACATTTATTACTTCTGTAAATGGTGTACGCTTCGAGAATATTTACGTTTTTGCAAAGTCACTCTATCAACCGCTATATACTATTCTACAATCTGTAATGCACGATCTTGTTAAAGATGGAATAAGGTATTTTAAATTTAATTCGCATGAGCAAGTACCATCACCAGACGATGTGCTTCCTAATTCTCTTATGATCTTTGATGATGTCGCAGCAGAACAGCAAAACGTTATTCGTGCATTCTTTAGTATGGGACGGCATAAATATGTTGATAGCATCTATTTGTGTCAAACCTATTCTCGTGCGCCTAAGCAGTTGATACGCGACAACGCAAATGTTATTGTGCTTTTTCGGCAAGATGAGCGCAACATGCGACATGTGTATAACGATCATGTTAACACTGATATGATATTCGATGTCTTTAAACGTATGCGTACTAAATGTTTGTCATTACACCGTTAGAGCTTTTTAGTTATTGATAAAGAAAGTGATGTTCAGCATGGACGATACCGCATGGGTTTCGATCATTTTATATGCATTAACACAGAATTACAGTAACTACTTGATTGAAAACCATCATCATGTTAACATCTAGCAAGGAGATTACAAAACATATCATCCAAGCTCGAAACAATATTCGACGGAAATTTAAAGAGCTTAAACTTATTCAAGCAGATACGGATTAATTTTTAAAAACATAACTAAGTACACCACTCAAAGAAATTTTTAAATCTACTTCATTACCGCAGTCTACTTCAAGTTTTGCTTGTATGCAAACATCATATCATAAAGAGAAGCATGAAGAAGAAGAAAAGCATGATCAAGATAAGGAAGAGAAGAAGCAGGATGTAGATCAAGAAGAGGAAGAGGAAGATAAGGAAGAAGAAGAACTTAATGATACATCACCATCTAAGCATGTTGATTTTTTAACTACAGATGTTATTGCTGAAACACCTACTACATCGACGCAAAATCTACCACCTTTGTCTGAGGTCATGATAACACCACAGTATCGCAATCAGTTTAGAACTTTTATTCAAGATACCTATGGATCTCTCTTTGCACCTTATATAGAAAAACTTTTCACTGGACAAACTGACACTACCTACGGTATTCGCTACGAAGATGACTGTTTCTGGATAGGAAATTCAAATGTTAAGGTTAATAACAACAAACTCATTGTAAAAGGTGTTACCTATAAACCCACGAAAGGACTCTTAGAACTTCTTTTCTCACGAATACCTGACAAGGATATAATTTTACAAGATGATCTTAAAAAATATAAAGCAATAGTTTTTTGCTACTGACGCAACACGACGTAATTACAAGAGAACATAAGCTGTGAATGCAAATAAGAGTTACAAGTATGGTGAGTTTATTTCTAAGCTGTTTCCGACTGCACGTATTCTTGATGTTATCTACAAGCCTTTGTTGCCGTAAGTGGATGTAAGATACTGGAATGACCCAAACTTACTCGTTGAACAATTACAGCTTTTAAGAGCATCGCAAGAGGCTGGTCACACAGGTCACGGATCAGAAATTCTAGAAATAGATGGAGAACTACGTTATGCTGGTATTATTTTGTAATGGCTCGTCAAGAGAAGATCTCAACTGTAAAGGTAACCATCGCACATGAGTTACATAAACCAGCACGTCGCACCAACTGTCGCAGACGCGTTATTACACGAGGAAAAGATGATCTCTGGCAAGCGGACTTAGTAGAAATGATTCCATATGCCTCTAGTAGTAAGGGATATGAGTATCTACTTACTGTTGTCGATGTGTACTCGAAGTTTGCTTTCGCACAACCCGTGCGTTCTAAAACAGCAGCTCAAGTTAAAGAAGCATTTAAACATATTGTTGAAGAATCGAAACGCTGCCCAAGGCTTCTTCAAACTGATAAAGGTAAAGAGTTTTACAACAAGGATTTTTCTTCTTACCTCAAGTCACTTGGCATTCAACACTACTCTACGTTCAGCAATCTCAAGGCAAGTGTTGTAGAACGCTTTAATCGTACACTCAAAACAATGATGTGGCGAGAATTTACAGCACAAGGTTCATATCGTTGGATTGATCTGCTACCTAGACTTTTATCTACCTACAACGATACACCTCATCGCACGGTCGAAAAAAAGCCACGTCTTGTTACAAGGAATACACCTCGTATAGATGTTATTCATCTTGTAAATAAAACAGCTGATCCACGTCGCTATCGCTTTAAAGAAGGTGATTTTGTTCGCATCAGCAAACACACGTCTATCTTTGCAAAAGGATACACACCTAAGTGGAGCACTGAAATTTATCAAATCAGAAGTGTTAAGCTTACTAATCCAGTTACGTATTTACCTCACGATCTCAGAGGACAGCGTATTGAAGGAGTATTCTACATCGAAGAACTGCAGAAAACAAAATATCCTGATCACTATTTAGTTAAACGTGTTATTCGACGTCGTGGGAATAAACTGTATGTTAAATGGCTTGGTTTTAATAACAGCTTTAATTCATGGATTAATAAAGAGGATGTACTTTAAATCCTACGTGTGTTTTTAATCCTCTACCTCTCCTTTCTTCTAAGTCACTAGGACATGCTGCAGAATTAAACAACACCTGTAATATGTTTTGACAATTCATATTTATTTTAGAACTAGCAAGATACCCGTGCTTCGCTACGGTATTGTACTGAAATTTATAATTGAATGCTTATTGTTTTAGATATATAATCCGCCGAAATTCGCGATCTGACTCGTTTTCTGTGAGAATCCACCAAAATTCCCGATCTGACTCGTTTTCTATTAGATTACGGCACGTTTCCTCCCATTTTTCAATCTTCCTTTCCAGCAATCGATTTCGTACTTCCCGGGCTAGGCTCAGGTATTCCTCCCGGTCAGTTGGCTCCGTAAATCTTTGCAATCTTTTCCTACAATCATTTTAATATGTATAAAATCCTTCAGGAGATCCGGCGTGGTGTCATATTGGGTGCTTTGGCGGCACTGAACCCGCGGCCGGACTGCATTCTTAGTCATTACCCGTCCAGGAGCCGTTTCCAGCGCGATCCGCACATTTGACGACGGTCCGGAACATTATTATTATTATTATTATTATTATTATTATTATTATTATTATTATTATTATTATTATTATTATTATTATTATTATTATTACTATTATGTGTTGCTGGAAAGGCTGATGACAGGGAAAACCGGAGTATCCGGAGAAAAACCTGTCCCACCTCCGTTTTTTCCAGCACGAATGTCACATGGAGTGACCGGGATTTGAACCACGGAACCCAGCTGTGAGAGAGGCCCGCGCGCTGCCGCCTTAGCAAAGGAGGATACTTATAAGTACATTAAGAACAGTAAAATCAATGGGTTCACCTCCTTCTACACCCCACCGCCGTTAAGTTTATTTACCGGCAAACCCCCCCCCCCCCAAAAAAAAATTAAAAGAAGGCTTGTTTCTTTATGTTTAAAGGAGATTCCAAACACCAATGTTCACGTCTATTGCCGTCAGTTTTGAGATATAAGTATCCCCATAAAAATAATTTATTTTTTTCACTTCATCTCACACTACTCCCCCCCACCCGTAAGTGAATTTTCCCGCAAAAAATACTTGCTTCTTTAATAGTAAAAGATCTTCTAAATACCAATTATCACGACTCTAACTTCTTCAGCTTTTGATTTATGTGTCGTCATGAAAGGAATTCAACTCCTTTACACTCCCACCCTCCAAGATGGTTTCCCCACCGAAACGCGTTTTTCTTTGTTTTTAAAGGAGATCTAAATACGAATTTTCACGTCTGTAACAACTTTAGTTTTTATTAGATGTTTGCATTCTCATACAATTAAGTCAATTAAATTTTCAATACTTTCACCCCCCCCCCCCCCTCATTGGATTTTCCGAGAATACGTGTTTCTTTACTTTTAAAGCAGATTGCAAATATCGAATTTCACGTCTGTAACATCTTCATTTTTGAGATATCAGTAGCCTAATTAAAAGAATTCAACACCATTTTCAGTCACTCTTACCCACCCCCCACCACCCAAGTGGTATTTCCGAAAAATAAAAATACACGATTCGTTATGTTTAATAGAGATAAAAAATACCATTTTTCACTTCTGTAACATGTTAAGTTTTTTTAGATATACTGTAAAAATTCTCATTTTAAAATTTCACCACTTTTGAGTTCCCCTTAGGTGGATTTCCAAAAACAAATCACCTATGTTTCTTTACATTTACAGGAGATTCCAAACACCCACTTTTTACGTCTGTAACATTTTACGTTTCCAAGATATTCTGTAGATATAGTCTTTCAAAAAATTCACCCAATTTGTCACTCCTGTTTAACCGCCATTAATTGGATTTCCAAAAACTAAAAAATACGTGTTTCTTTATTTTTAAAGGAGGTCCCATATACAAATTTTCGGTTCTGTAATATCTTCAGGTTCTGAAATATAAGTATCCTCATTAAAGGCATTCAACCCATTTTTCACCCTTTTACACCCATTCTATTGGGATTTACAGGAAACAAAAAAATACGTGTTCCTTTATTTTTAGAGGAGATTCTAACTACCAATTTTTACATCTGTAAATTTTTAAGTTTTAAGATGTAAACACACTCATTTCTAAAAATTCACCCCCCACTTTCAACCCCCAATATTTATATCTTCAAAAAACGAAAAAATACGTGTTTCTTTACTTTTAAAGTAGATACCACATACCAATTTTCAGGTCTGTAATATCTTCAGGTTCTAAAATATAAGAAGCCTCATTAAAGGCATTCAACCCATTATTCACCCTTTTACACCCTTCCTATTGGGATTTTCCGAGAACAAAAGATTACGCGTTTCTTTATTTTTAAAGGAGATTCTAAATACCAATTTTTACATCCATACACTTTAAAAGTTTTGAGATATAGATATACTCATTTTAAAAAATCACCCCCTTTTCATCCCCCCCCATTAATTGGATTTTCGAAAAACAAAAAGATACGTGATTCTTTATTTTTTAAAGAGATCCCAAACATCAATTTTCAGGTCTGTAATATCTTCAGGTTCTGAGATATAAGTAGCCTCATTAAAGGCATTCAACCCCTTTTTCACCCATTTTTACGATTCCTATTGCGATTTTCAAAAAACCAAAAAATACGTGTTTCTTTATTCTTAATGAAGATTCTAAATATCAATTTTTACATCTGCAAACTTTAAAAGTTTGGAGATATAAAATCACTCATTTTAAAAATTCGCCCCCTTTTCACCCTCCCATTAATTGGATTTTCCAAAAACAAAAAAATACGTGTTTCTTTATTTTTAATAGAGATCAAAAGTACCAAGTTTCAGGTCTGTAACATCTTCAGTTTCTGAGATATAAGTACCGGTATCCTGATTAAAGGCATTCAACCCATTTCCCCACATTTTCACCCTTTTTCATCCCTCCTATTGCGATTTTCTGAAAACAAAAAAATACGTGTTCCTTTATTTTTAAGGAAGGTTCTAAATACCAATTTTTACAGCTGCAAACTTTAAAAGTTTGGAGATATAGATTCACTCATTTTAAAAATTCACCCCCTTTTCACCCTCCCATTAATTTGATTTTCCAAAAACAAAAAAATACGTGTTTCTTTATTTTTAAAAGAGATCAAACGTACCAATTTTCAGGTCTGTAATATCTTCAGTTTCTGAGATATAGGTACCGGTATCCTGATTAAAGGCATTCAACCCATTTTCCCCATTTTCACCCTTTTTCACCCCTCCTATTGGGATTTTCTGAAAACAAAAAAATACGTGTTTCCTTATTTTTAAAGACGATTCTAAATACCAATTTTTACATCTGTAAACTTTTAAAGTTTTGAGATATAGAGCAACTCATTTTAAAATTTCACCCCCGTTTTCACCCCCTTAGCGAAGGAATATCCCAAAATCCTCTCTTAGCGAGCACCTACGTCTTAATATGAATATATCCCCAAAATTTCATCTCTTTATGTCCAGTAGTTTTGGCTCGGCGATGATGAATCAGTCAGTCAGGACAAGTTATTTTATATATATATAGATATATATACATTTTTATCCTTTGTTTATTTTACGGTCTTTGTCACTCAGTTTTCTTTTTATTGCATCAACAACAAGTGCTGCTATTTTCTGAGCAGCTGAAGCACTAGGTAATAACACACGCAGCATAACTTTAAGAAGGAGATTTTAGCAGCTACACGTCTTAGTTTAGGATTGTTTTGTCGACATACTCTTTGCAGGCAGCATGTAACTATGTGTCAGGCGAACGTGTTCTAGGGTTGCAGGGATGATGAAGCTCAAAGAAAAGAAGATCGATCACTTTATTGATCAGCCCATGCCCAACATGCTTCCCCATCTTTTTCCCAGCACGTTTCTTCACCTTTTCCTTGTTTACTCTCTTCGCAGCCATGATAAGTGTTTATAAGCGAAGACAACTCGTTAGTTTTAGGTCCGTGATACAGTTTAATTAGTTGACATGTACGGCACTGTCTCACAGAAGGTCTTCTATCTAAACACACGTGTTCATGACGTAAATTACACGTTTGAAGCTCTGACAAAACAGGATATTGAGTCCACTCACGAGGCACCTTATTCCAAATCTTCTTTACAGCATTCGCAGCTACATTAACCAAAAATGCCTATGTAATGCATTTAACTCTTCTTCAGTAGAAGGGTTTAGTTTCTTTCTACATGCATA
Organism: Anabrus simplex; assembly: GCF_040414725.1. NCBI lineage: Eukaryota > Metazoa > Arthropoda > Insecta > Orthoptera > Tettigoniidae > Anabrus > Anabrus simplex. Next base: position 768,342,764 of record NC_090265.1, read on the forward strand.
AAACTTTACGATTGCCTTTTCAAATGCATTACACTTAGTATCTGCTAGAAATGACATGATGTCTTTACTCTACAAATGTTTCTTTTACACTAAGGTTATTTCGACACTGTAGTTTACATATGTTGTTCACTTCCCGACATGCACTACAACACAACCAATCAAAGAGCATGCACACATGTTGGCATCCCTAAGGTTTAGGCCGGTCAAGATGGCAGCACTGAGGTTAGCGATGCGTTGTTGTCGATGACAGCTGTCAAAAAGCACGTGGCTGCCAAAAAAATAACCACGTGGATTCGTTTACCGACACAAATCTCGCGCTAGTGAAGTTAAGTTGGCAGCATTGAGGTTTAGGCCCGACAAAATGGCAGCAGTGAGGTTAGCGATGCGTGGTTGTCGATGATAGCTGACAAAAAGCACGTTGCCTTGTTTAAAAATTCAAATTTCCCGCGGGTGGAGGAGCGGGCCCCTGGGAAGGCCTCCCGGGTGGCGGCGGAGGAGCGGGCCCCTGGGAAGGCCCCTCGGGTGGCAGCGGCGGAGCGGGCCCCTGAGAGACCTGCGCCGGCGGTGGCGGCAGATCTACTGCTGTGAGAGGCGGCGTTGGAGAGTACAGACTGTGTGAAGTGGTCTACTCTGAGGACAACTCTACGCTATGAAAGGCCCTATTGGAGAGTACAGAACTGAACTACTCGGAGAAAATCTCTACGGTGTGAGAGGCTGTGTTGGAGAGTTCAAATTGTGTGAAGTGAACTATTCTGAGGATAATTCTACGCTCTGAGAGGCCGTGTTGGAGAGTACAGAAGTGAACTACTCTGAGGATAACTCTACGCTGTGAGGGACCGTTTTGTATAATGCAAACTGTATTACAAGTTGTCCATTTCATAACCGTATCGATGTTTACTCAAGAAGTAAGTATAAATAACCACATAATCGATACTTTATTAATGCCTCAGGCAAAATTGAATAAAATTAAAACTTACAGGACATGTTTCGACCACTTAGTGGTCCTCTTCAGCTGTATAAATAAAGAACTGAAAAGAAAAACATTATGACAATAAGCACAAATAAAAGTTCTTTGGAGACTCCTTTGACAAAAATGGAGGTCATCAGAATAGGTCATCTTGCCTCTCGTTCTTGTTTGGAAAAGATGTTTATTCTGCGCTGTCTAGAGGGTCTGTCTTTGAGCGCGACCTGGTGAAGTAACGATGTGATACAGTTTGACAGTTCATGGAAAGCTTTGGAGAGAAGGGAAGTAGAGTTTTATCGTCATCTAAAATAACATGTGAGGGAGGAGGGAGATTTTGCTGTGCTCCTGCGATGTCGTGTTTGATTATATCTCTTGTTCGTCTAGTCTGTTTCATGTCTACCCATTCTAAGTATTTGCTAATATTCTCATATAAGATGCTTTTATGCTCGTTGGTTTCGTTGAGATTCTCTTCACCGTTTTCCAATTTATCAAGAACGATGTGGATGTTTTCCAGGTTGTTCATAAGATTACCTTTATTAATCATACAGATAATTTGAATGTCCTGTTTTATATTGGTGAATTTGTGGTTGGACTCTTTCATATGGGATCCCATGGCAGACAATCTTTTGTATCTTTCAGCATTGACGTGTTCTTGATATCTAATTGAGAAGTTCCTTCCAGATTGTCACACGTAAGTTTCTTTACATTGAGCACAAGTCAGCTCATAAATACCCGATTCCTGGAATTCGTCATCTTTAAGTTTATTAGCTTTATTTTGACTAAAGAATCTATGTTTCGTGTTGTTGTTTGTAGAGAAGGCTACCTTGGTATTGTGTTTCCTGAATAAGTTGGTGATTTCGTAAATCTTCGGGTTATAAAAGGTGAATTTTACATATCCTTTTTATTTTTCTGAATGCTGTTTAAGTTTAATTTGTTGTTGGTATTTGCATTTAGTGATGATTTTATTGATGAATTTCAAACTGAAACCATTACGTAGAGCCTGTTGACGAATGAAAGAAAGTTCCTTTTTTCTGTCTGTTTCTGTTAGCGGAATTTCAAAGGCTCTGTTGACGAAACTATAATAAGCTGATTTCTTTTGCGAGATGGGATGTAAAGAATCACTTTTGATTGTAGTCGGGGTAAAAGTGGGTTTCCTGTATATTTTAAATTGGAAATGGTTGTCTTTACGAATTGTTTGAATATCCAGAAAATAGAGTATGCCTTTCTCTTCTTCTTCAGTTGTAAATGTTATGTTTGGGTCTAAATTATTCAAAGTATTAAGGATACTGTGACTATCATTTATTTCCTTGTTAATTATGGCATAGGAATCATCAGCATATCGAAGCTAGAGATCGAGTCCTTTAATGTGACCTACTATCTGAGTGTGTTCCAAAAAGTCGAGGTAAATGTTAGCTAAAATTCCAGAAGCCGGCGCTCCCATTGGAAGTCCATCTTGCTGATATATTTTATTATTAAAAGAGAAGAAATTGTGGTTCAAAACGAATTCCAAGATAGTAATGAAGTTTTCTATTTCAGGTATACTAATACGTTTGTGAATTAATAAATTCGTCTTTATAATCTCAATGGTGTTCTTATTAGGAATGTTCGCGTACATGTCCTTGATGTCGAAGGAACTTGTTACATGAGATGAAGTTGGTGCCAATGCACTAAGAGACTTTGTCTCATCAGCAAAAATTGTCTTTGTCTCTTGCATTGGCACTGCCGGTGGCTCCGGTTAGCCTACGCAGTGGCCTCCACGGTATGCACTAGCCAGCGTATTGGTAGGTGTGCTAGGTACCAACTGATGAACCCACCCTAGCACACGAGGGCGAAACGCTGGCAACCAAGAATGAGTTAGCAGGAAAATTTATAATGTCCAATAACGGACCATTTATATTGGTATTATAAATTTACTCATTCAGGACAAATATTTTAGATTCCCTACGGGAATCAACATCTATATCATAAAATACGTAGTTATGAGTTAAGAACCTATGAATAAATTAGGATATTTTGTATGTGGGGCTTCTCCAAAAAATTAATTATAGGTCTCATAGGTGCATCCTTTTCATGTAATTTAGGCATAGCTCTTGCTTTAGGAAGTCCTGGATTCATATTAATGAGATTTTGAATATCTTGGTCGTTAAAAAGGAAGGATCTTTGCTTCAGTATCAGTATACCTGAAATAGAAAACTTCATTACTATCTTGGAATTCGTTTTGAACCACAATTTCTTCTCTTTTAATAATAAAATATATCAGCAAGATGGACTTCCAATGGGAGCGCCGGCTTCTGGAATTTTAGCTAACATTTACCTCGACTTTTTGGAACACACTCAGATAGTAGGTCACATTAAAGGACTCGATCTCTGGCTTCGATATGTTGATGATACCTATGCCATAATTAACAAGGAAATAAATGATAGTCACAGTATCCTTAATACTTTGAATAATTTAGACCCAAACATAACATTTACAACTGAAGAAGAAGAGAAAGGCATACTCAATTTTCTGGATATTCAAACAATTCGTAAAGACAACCATTTCCAATTTAAAATATACAGGAAACCCACTTTTACCCCGACTACAATCAAAAGTGATTCTTTACATCCCATCTCGCAAAAGAAATCAGCTTATTATAGTTTCGTCAACAGAGCCTTTGTAATTCCGCTAACAGAAACAGACAGAAAAAAGGAACTTTCTTTCATTCGTCAACAGGCTCTACGTAATGGTTTCAGTTTGAAATTCATCAATAAAATCATCACTAAATGCAAATACCAACAACAAATTAAACTTAAACAGCATTCAGAAAAATAAAAAGGATATGTAAAATTCACCTTTTATAACCCGAAGATTTACGAAATCACCAACTTATTCAAGAAACACAATACCAAGGTAGCCTTCTCTACAAACAACAACACGAAACATAGATTCTTTAGTCATAATAAAGCTAATAAACTTAAAGATGACGAATTCCAGGAATCGGGTATTTATGAGCTGACTTGTGCTCAATGTAAAAAAACTTACGTGTGACAATCTGGAAGGAACTTCTCAATTAGATATCAAGAACACGTCAATGCTGAAAGATACAAAAGATTATCTGCCATGGGATCCCATATGAAAGAGTCCAACCACAAATTCACCAATATAAAACAGGACATTCAAATTATCTGTATGATTAATAAAGGTAATCTTATGAACAACCTGGTAAACATCCACATCGTTCTTGATAAATGGGAAAACGGTGAAGAGAATCTCAACGAAAACAACGAGCATAAAAGCATCTTGTATGAGAATATTAGCAAATACTTAGAATGGGTAGACATGAAACAGACTAGACGAACAAGAGATATAATCAAACACGACATCGTAGGAGCACAGCCCAATCTCCCTCCTCCCTCACATGTTATTTTAGATGACGATAAAACTCTACTTCCCTTCTCTCCAGAGCTTTCCATGAACTGTCAAACTGTATCACATCGTTACTTCACCAGGTCGCGCTCAAAGACAGACCCTCTAGACAGCGCAGAATAAACATCTTTTCCAAACAAGAACGAGAGGCAAGATGACCTATTCTGATGACCACCATTTTTGTCAAAGGAGTCTCCAAAGAACTTTTATTTTGTGCTTATTGTCATAATGTTTTTCTTTTCAGTTCTTTATTTATACAGCTGAAGAGGACCACTAAGTGGTCGAAACATGTCCTGTAAGTTTTAATTTTATTCAATTTTGCCTGAGGCATTAATAAAGTATCGATTAGGTGGTTATTTATACTTACTTCTTAATGCAAACTGTGTCAAGTGAATTACTCTGAGGAAAACTCTATGCTGTGAGAGGCCGTGTTGGAGAGTACAAACTGTGTGAAGCGAACTACTCTTGAGACAACTCTATGCTGTGAGAGGCCGTGTAGGAGAGTACAAACTGTATGACATGAACTATTCTAAGGACAACTTTACGCTGTGAGAGGCCATGTTGGAAGTTATAAAGTGTGTGAAGTGATCTAATCTGAGGACAACTCTACTCTGTGAGAGGCCGTGTTGGAAAATACAAACTGTGTAAAGTTAACTACTCTCAGGACAGCTCTATGCTGTGAGATGCCGTGTTGGTGAGTAGAGAAGTGAACTACTCTGAGGACAACCCTACGCTGTGAGATATCGTGTTGGAGTGTACAAACTGTGTGAAGTGAATTAATCTGAGGACAACTCTACGCTGTGAGATGCCGTGTTGGAGAGTACAAACTGTGTGAAGTGAATTAATCTGAGGACAACTCTACGCTGTGAGAGGTCGTGTTGGAGAGTACCAACTGTGTGAAGTGAATTAATCTGAGGACAACTCTACGCTGTGAGATGCCTTGTTGGAGAGTACAGACTGTGTGAAGTGAATTAATCTGAGGACAACTCTACTCTGTGAGAGGTCGTGCTGGAGAGTACAAACTGTGTGAAGTGAATTAATCTGAGGACAACTCTACGCTGTGAGAGGTCGTGTTGTAGAGTACAAACTGTGTGAAGTCAATTAATCTGAGGACAACTCTACGCTGTGAGATGCCGTGTTGGAGAGTACAGAAGTGAACTACCCCTAGGATAACTCTACGCTGTGAGGGGCCGTTTTGGAAAGTACAAACTGTTTGAAGTGGACTTCTCTGAGGACAACTCTACGCTGTGTGATGGCGTGTTGGAGTGTACAAACTGTGTGAAGTGAACTACTTTGAGGACAACTCTACGCTGTGAGAGGCCGTGTTGGAGAGTACAAACTGTGTGAAGTTAACTACTCTGAAGACAACTCTACGCTGTGAGATGCCGTGTTGGAGAGTACAAACTGTGTGAAGTGGACTTCTCTGAGGACAACTCTACGCTGTGTGATGGCGTGTTGGAGTGTACAAACTATGTGAAGTTAACTACTCTGAAGACAACTCTACGCTGTGAGAGGCCGTGTTGGAGAGTACAAACTGTGTGAAGTTTACTACTCTGAGGACAACTCTACGCTGTGAGAGGCCGTCTGGGAGAGTACAGAAGTGAACTACTCTGATGACAACTCTACGCTGTGAGATGCTATGTTGGAGAGTACAGACGTGAACTACTCTGAGGATAACTCTACGCTGTGAGAAGCCGTCTGGGAGAGTACAGAAGTGAACTACTCTGATGACAACTCTACGCTGTGAGATGCTATGTTGGAGAGTACAGACGTGCACTACTCTGAGGATAACTCTACGCTGTGAGAGGCCGTTTTGGAAAGTGCAAACTGTTTGAAGTGAACTTCTCTGAAGACCACTCTACGCTGTGAGAGGCCGTGTTGGAGAGTACAAACTGTGTGAAGTGAATTAATCTGAGGACAACTCTACTCTGTGAGAGGTCGTGTTGGAGAGTACAAACTGTGTGAAGTGAATTAATCTGAGGACAACTCTACGCTGTGAGAGGTCGTGTTGGAGAGTACAAACTGTGTGAAGTCAATTAATCTGAGGACAACTCTACGCTGTGAGATGCCGTGTTGGATAGTACAGAAGTGAACTACTCTGAGGATAACTCTACGCTGTGAGGGGCTGTTTTGGAAAGTACAAACTGTTTGAAGTGGACTTCTCTGAGGACAACTCTACGCTGTGTGATGGCGTGTTGGAGTGTACAAACTGTGTGAAGTGAACTACTTTGAGGACAACTCTACGCTGTGAGAGGCCGTGTTGGAGAGTACAAACTGTGTGAAGTGGACTTCTCTGAGGACAACTCTACGCTGTGTGATGGCGTGTTGGAGTGTACAAACTGTGTGAAGTTAACTACTCTGAAGACAACTCTACGCTGTGAGAGGCCGTGTTAGAGAGTACAAACTGTGTGAAGTTAACTACTCTGAGGACAACTCTACGCTATGAGAGGCCGTGTTAGAGACTACAAGCTGTGTGAAGTGAACTAGTCTGAGGACAACTCTACGCTGTGAGAGGCCGTGTTGGAGAGTGCAGAATAGACCTACTCCTAGCACATCTCTACGCTGTGATAGGCCGTGTTGGAGAGTACAAACTGTGTGAAGTGAACTACTTTGGATACATCTCTACGCTGCGAGAGGCCTTGTTGGAGAGTGCGGAGGTGAACTACTCTGAGGACAACTCTACGCTGTGGGAGACCGTGTTGGAGACTGCAGAGGTGAACGACTCTGAGGACAACTCTTCGCTGTGAGAGGCCGTGTTGGAGAGTGCAGATGTGTACTATTCTGAGGACTACTGTACGCTGTGAGATGCCGTGTTGGATAGTACAGAAGTGAACTACTGTGCGGACAACTCTACGCTATGAGAGGTCGTGTTGGAGAGTGCAGAGGTGAACTACTCTGAAGACAACTCTACGCTGTGATAAACCGTGTTGGAGAGTACAATCTATGTGAAGTGAACCACTCTGAGTACAACTTTACGCTGTGAGAAGCCGTGTTGGAGAATACAAACAGTAGTATAATCAATTTAGATGCTAGTGAGACATGCTACCTCACTCAGTGGTAATTTTCATTCGAAGACCGTGATATAAAGTGGTTAGTCAATCATCAATCAGTCATCAGTGATCTGCATTTCTAAGAAGTTGATAATTTATCGAGCATTTCGCTTGATAATTTATTCCATCCCTTACTCCTCGTCCTACAAATTATATTTGCCCTAATTTGTCCTCCGAATACCAACATTGTCTTCCAACTTTCCTACATAAACGTTCCACTCAAGCTGTTTCGTCTAGTAATATCATTCCACGCCATCTCTCCACTGACATGCGGCTTCGTCGAGCAGCTCGTCATCTCCTTTCTCCCAAGTCTTCCCAGCCGAAATTTTGCAACATTTTCGTAACACTACTCCTTTGCTGGAAATAACCTAGAATAAATCGTGTTGCTTTCCTTTGAATTTCCTGCAGTTCTCGTCTCAAGTTGTCCTGGTGAGCATACTTGGGGTCTTGCCGGATACTGAGTCTGCAGAAGGAAACCCCATGTTGATGCACGGTCGTCCTGACTCTTGTTTATCAAACCACCGTCCTTCGCCGTGCACATGAAAGTGCTCCTCCCACTCTATTCCGGTCCCTGGCTCTGGAGATAAAGACGAGCGACTCCCAGGCTCTTTGTTAAGATTCTATTCATCTGGTGAAGTACCGCACAGCGTGTTCCAATATTGCATTTCAGTTCAGAGAAACCACAAATGTTATTTACATTTCCATTCCCGTAACGACCTTGTTGTCTGTCTGCAGGCACCCGCTGGCTTACTCAACAGTTTCATATAATCTCATTCAAATGTAGCTTTGCAAAGAGCAAACATATTTACAATAATTCATTTAAATCCCCGCAATTCTTGGGACATCTTTCGGAAAACAAACGCCAGGATGTCCTGAGCTAATTGCTTTAGACTTGAAATCTCAGACCACTTTGTAACAGTTTCCTTTACCATTTTAGCTTAGAATCCTTCCAAATTTAACATTATTTCTTAAAATACCTCCTTCTTTGATTTCTTCTTCTCTTATATTATTAGATTCCGAACAATGCTGCTTAACTTCTAGAATCCAGGCAGTTGTTGACTTTTTATCGCAAAGCTATTTAAATGTATTTTTTGTTAACATGTCTATCCCATCCATTCCCGAACAGTCCTCCGCGGACCCCAGGGGGTCTGCAATAATAATTTTAGTTTTAAGTATTTGAAGAGTGAAATTTTATTGTACACATGAAATTCATAGATCATTTTCCTAAGTTTAGGAACAAATATCTTCACTAAGCTCTAGAAGTCTTTAAGCTTAATCGTGAAATTACCAGCGCTTTGCCCCATTGTAGCAGTGGGCTCATCAGTTGGAATGCTACACCTTTCCAAGATGCTGGCGCTAGTACGCCGTTGGGACACCACTGCAAACCTCCTATGTAGGACAGTGCAGTGACGGTGCACTAGGGGAAGCATGTGCCTCCACTTGTATAAATGCCTGCCTTTGTTCTATATCAAAAAAACCGGGCGAGTTGGCCGTGCGTGTAGAGGCGCGCGGCTGTGAGCTTGCATCCGGGAGATAGTAGGTTCGAATCCCACTATCGGCAGCCCTGAAGATGGTTTTCCGTGGTTTCCCATTTTCACACCAGGCAAATGCTGGGGCTGTACCTTAATTAAGGCCACGGCCGCTTCCTTCCAACTCCTAGGCCTTTCCTATCCCATCGTCGCCATAAGACCTATCTGTGTCGGTGCGACGTAAAGCCCCTAGCAAAAAATATATCAAAAAAGAGGTTCCTAGAAGGAAACCATAATTTAATCATTTAATTTAGTGCACCGTCACTGCATTGTCCTACATAGGAGGCTTGCAGTGGTGTCTCAGCGGCGCACTAGTGCCAGAGTCTTGGAAAAGTGTAGCATTCCAACTGATGAGCCCACTGCTACACTGGGGCGAAACGCTGGTAATTTCATGATTGAAAAAGCTTAAAGACTTCTAGAGCTTAATGTTTATAACATTTGCAATCGATAAAATTAAATTATGGTTTCCTTCTAGGAACCTTATTTTTTTAATGTCTTCACTGCTGTATACCTTACATACAGTAGCCTATACGAAATTCTTGATCAATAAATGGTGCAAGTTGACAATATTATGTGAACATTTTGTATCACAACTCCACGTCTCTGGTCGACTTTTGGGGCCATGATATCCCCTATACCCTACAATTTCTAGAAAGGAAATACTGCGTTTAATGCTTTTCTAGACAACATACCTGTGTGAGTGTATCTTTTCTGCTCTCACACAATTAAAATGAAGTACAGAAACGGAACTAATGTGGAGGCTGATCTTCAATTCGGGTGACTACGCTTGTAAAACTCTTGGTCTTTGGTAAACAGCACCATCCGTCCAATTGATCCAACAACTGTACCAAGTGAATTTTCTCAAGTAAGTTTCCATATCCGTACTTGTAATTATTAGCCATGCGTCACAATGTGTTATAATTTCTACCCGTATATAAAATATATTTATTTAAATGAAGTTACATTTCAACTGAAAGGAAAGTAAATATTAGTCCTAAATTATACGAATATAATCACACATAATAACATTACAAAATTCTATTTTCTGCTCACTAAACTCTGCATTATGGCTTGGGGGTTCTTGGACATGGGGGCTAAGGGAGCCTGAGACAAAAATAGTTTGCGAAACCCTCATCTATCCTATGCCCAAATATTAACAAGTCCCTTTTCCTTTCTGTTATGTCTTCTATGTTCTGAGATGTTTCCCTATTCTTGATTTCTACAACTATTCTGTACCTTTCAATGAACAGGGGATTTTTCTAATAAGTCCTATTTCAAATATTTCAAGCTTACGTAAGCTATAATTTAATACGAGCCATTCACTAAATTTCCATTATTTATCTCCCGCTAATTTGATTACAAGTTCGCTGGTTTGCAACGAAGCTGATCGAAGTTTTAAGTACGTATAAAATTAGAAACCAGTAGATAACTAGTGAACATACAGAGAAACAAATTATCTTCATTAACCTCCACCTCTTCAAATGCTGTGACATGATCAGTCCGTTCAATGAAGAGTGTATCCAACGTTCTTGAAGAGCCCAGGATGGAGACGGAAAACTGCCTCGTACTCAAATGTTGAAGTCTACATGCTGAAGGTCTTACCTGTAACTGCGGCCAGCAGCAGTGGTGTCTTGTGTTATGTAATGTGTTACTGAGGATATGTCAGTCTTGTCTTTACAACGGTCGTTATTCTGACTCCCGCATACCCATCCCTCAACGGAACAGTCAGAAATTCATGATTACAATACTTTTTTTTACAAACTGCTTTACGTCGCACCGACTCAGATAGGTCTTATAGCGACGATGGAACAGGAAAGGGCTAGGAGTGGGAAGGAAGCGGTACAGCCCCAGCATTTGCCTGGTGTGACAATGGGAAACCACGGAAATCCATCTTCAGGGCTGCCGACAGTGGGGTTCGAACCCGCTATCTCCCGAATACTGGAGACTGACCGCACTTAAGCGACTGCAGCTACCGAGCTCGGTGATTACAATATTTGCTCTATCATATGCTATTACTCCCGCCACTTACTATTGGGGTTATGGTTGTTCTAATCATAGTATGATTGCTGGAAAAATTCTTCCCATACGCAGACGTTGGCGATCACCAAAGTGTTAGTATTATTTATCTATCACAATTTATGTGCAGAAATATGTAAGGTCTAGGGTAAATGGGTGCGTCCCCTTGTACATACAAAATGTTCTCTAGACCTATCCTAACATAAGACGTGATTATATACATGTATACTTAATTTCTTACCACTCATTCATTCTCTCTATCGACAGTTAATTATTCAACCATTCCTTCGCTCACATACTTCCTTTCACTCTACCGGTCTGCCATTCACTGATTCCTGTGCTCACATGCTTCCTATCACTCTACCAGTCTGTCATTCACTGATTCCTGTGCTTCCTTTCACTCTATCGGTCTGTCATTCACTGATTCCTGTGCTCAAATTCTTCCTTTCTCTCTATCGGTCTGCCATTCACCCATTTCTGTGCTCACATACTTCCTTTCACTCTACCGGTCTGTCATTCACTGATTCTTGTTCTCATATATTTCCTTTCACTCTACCGATCTACCATTCAGAGATTCCTATTGAACCATTCTGTTCATGGACCAACAGTATAGATTTTAGTATTGGATATTGGGATTACATAAGACCACCCACGAAGTCATTGTCTTATAGTTTATTTCATAAAAGATCCCAGAAGAAGCGTTCTTGTGTGAAGAGAGCTAGAGCGTCATTATGAAAATCTCCAGAACCTCATTAAAGGGAGTTATGTCCCAAGCCAAGCCTCTTAATGAAGATTGGGGACGCTTCCCGGATCCCGGAAAAACTTACCTTCGGAGGGAAGAAAGAATTAAATTAATATCTTTGGTTACGGAAGAGATGCATTGGATCTGATACAAGAATTGCAACCTGCATAATTTCTGCTTAATTTTGATATGCATTAGGGCTGCAATCATAAATGCATTCGTTAAATAGGGTACTTGACGTGCTTTGTGCGGGAAAACTTCGAGTCGCGGGCGCGCGTATCCTGCACGCGATCAAGCGGCGTGGTTACGCTAACCTGATTATAAAAGCGAGGCCACCTGGCACATCAGCTCATTCTTTGACCGTAAGGCTGCTTGAACGAAGTCGTCATGCTACAAGTCGGCACTGCGAACAACATTTTGTCTTCGATTTGCACATACAACTAGTACTACTGTATCTGCGAGGAATTACCCCTGCATCAAGCCAGAACGAGCTTCTGCATCATCATTGCGAGGAAGCCCCAACCGGAGCTGAAGCCGACACGACATCGGGAATCGATCCAGGAACGTTGGGTGTACCTGATCAGCGCGACGTCGAAGGGGACATCTTCCCACCACCTAAGGAGCTGTACGAAGGAGTCACGCAAGAAAGAATGTCTCCAAGTGTTCACCAGTATCTGCTGCAAGCGTCGCAGTTTGTCATGATGTGGTAAATTCAGTGGTCCACAGGGAGGGCCGCTCCGTCATGTCATCAATCATATAAGGTCAAAGCTTTCCAATTCTGTTTCAAGCATGTCATTTAAATTTAGATAGGAATAGGGGGGCCGTCAGCCAACAGGTTAGTTATGGTAGGAAAATTCTTGGTAATAAAGAGCTAGGCCTCAAGCTCGAACCCCGTACATTAGGGTAGATGATAGTTTGTAGATTCCTTGTTGGTGTGTTTATATTTCATTTCAATAGTATTATATTAGCGTACGTGTTATCTTCATGAGTCAGGTCGAACTCCCTTCGTCATGGTAGGTTAGTCTAACAGGCAGACACTATTTATTGTGTCGCGTTCAGGCATTTGTCTCTGCAGACGTAGGCTGTATAGTTGAGACCAGGATTCAACCCGTAATTCACCCAGCTTCACTGACAGGGCGAGCGAGTCCGAATGTTTGAGAGATGTGAGCATTATGCATGTAGCTCACTGTATGTATTGATATGAGAAAGCCCAGCACAGTTTGAGAGTGTATTGGATGCATTGGAGATGCCTTATTATGGCCATGTGACTATCGCTTACTGATTTGTGTCTTTGTATTATCAAGGTTGAGCCCATGGGAGGCGGAAATAAGATTTATTATATTGCTGGTGATATTGAGATGAGGGCGGATTGCCCAGGTGTATTTAAAAGAGTGCTTTTAGCAGCCAGATTACGTGAGGTACTGTGAAAGGCGAGGTTTCTTAGCCCGCAGCCAGCTGAGCTAGTAAATTATGTGGACTGCCACTTGTCAAGTGTTCGAATGGTGAGGGTTGTTGTGTCTGACGTCACAGTCTTGAAACTCGGTTATATTGCTGTCTGCAGCGTGTCGAGTGTGTAGGGGGAGAAGACAACCTTGATGTTTTGAACGCAGGGAGAGATTTTTGTGTTCGGTTTGTTCTACTTTAACTTTAACACTGGCCCGTTTGATATTGACCCCTTGGACATGTTGGTTGTGTTCTTTTTATATTGTTTGTATATGAGTATTCTACGCCCTACTCTTCATGGGACCAGGGTTTGTGACCGAGTCAGGACACGGTACATTATGTGTTTATATTTGTTTGCACCGGGGTTCGATGGTACGAGGCATAGTAAATTTTATGGGAATTACGGTTAGATGTGTATTTCAGCAGATATCCATTTTTCTAGATTTCATTACTTACACAATTGTAACATGCTTGTTACAGCACAGCTGTGTCGTGAAGGCAGTGAACTGGTTGTCATCGGCTCAACATTATCTTTACCCCAAGCATTTTTGAAAGCTCTTATATTTGTAAATAGTTTTTGTTTATGTAATAAATCCCTGTTTGTAAAACTTTGAATGCAGCGATGTTTTCTGTTAGATATTTTTTTATTTTAGCTGATTCTTACCTGATTAGTCACATATCCTAGTGTTTTATCTTAATGTTGCCCATTGTTCACCCATGTTATCCCTGAGAAGTGCGCTATTGTACGGCCGAGCTAGGATATGTCTTCAGGTAAGACTATGTGCACAAGCTCACGTTTGTGAGAGTTCTTTCACTACTGTACTCTGGATTCGAGACCGGCTTTCGCCTGGCCGGAACCATAGAGTCCTGTAGGGCACACTATGTTCACATACTTCCTTTCACTCTACAGGTCTGTCATTCACTGATTCCTGTGCTCACATACTTCCTTTCACTCTACCGGTCTGCCATTCACAGATTCCTGTGCTCACATACTTCGTTTCACTCTACCAGTCCGTCATTCACTTATTATTGTGCTCACATATTTCCTTTCATTCTACCAGTCCGTCATTCACTCACTATTGTGCTCACATACTTCCTTTCACTCTACCAGTCTGTCATTCACATATCCTTCCCTGCAAACTCACAGACACATTCAAGAGACCCTTTAAATTACATTTTATTTACATAAACTGACTGACAGAGCAAATACAACACCAAGAAGGAGTGGTTCGAAAGGGATGAAAGTTGGGGAAAAAACAGAGACGGCACGGACGAATAATTGATGTTTATTTCAAACCGATATGCAGGTTACACAATGCGCACGGCATCGACTCAGTAGGATGTAGGACCACCGCGAGCGGCGATGCACGCAGAAACACGTCGAGGTACAGAGTCAATAAGAGTGCGGATGGTGTCCTGAGGGATGGTTCTCCATTCTCTGTCAACCATTTGCCACAGTTGGTCGTCCGTACGAGGCTGGGGCAGAGTTTGCAAACGGCGTCCAATGAGATCCCACACGTGTTCGATTGGTGAGAGATCCGGAGAGTACGCTGGCCACGGAAGCATCTGTACACCTCGTAGAGCCTGTTGGGAGATGCGAGCAGTGTGTGGGCGGGCATTATCCTGCTGAAACAGAGCATTGGGCAGCCCCTGAAGGTACGGGAGTGCCACCGGCCGCAGCACATGCTGCACGTAGCGGTGGGCATTTAACGTGCCTTGAATACGCACTAGAGGTGACGTGGAATCATACGCAATAGCGCCCCAAACCATGATTCCGCTTTGTCTAGCGGTAGGGCGCTCCACAGTTACTGCCGGATTTGACCTTTCTCCACGCCGACGCCACACTCGTCTGCGGTGACTATCACTGACAGAACAGAAGCGTGACTCATCGGAGAACACGACGTTCCGCCATTCGCTCATCCAATTCGCTCTAGCCCGGCACCATGCCAGGCGTGCACGTCTATGCTGTGGAGTCAATGGTAGTCTTCTGAGCGAACGCCGGGAGTGCAGGCCTCCTTCAACCAATCGACGGGAAATTGTTCTGGTCGATATTGGAACAGCCAGGGTGTCTTGCACATGCTGAAGAATGGCGGTTGACGTGGCGTGCGGGGCTGCCACCGCTTGGCGGCGGATGCGCCGATCCTCGCGTGCTGACGTCACTCGGGCTGCGCCTGGACCCCTCGCACGTGCCACATGTCCCTGCGCCAACCATCTTCGCCACAGGCGCTGCACCGTGGACACATCCCTATGGGTATCGGCTGCGATTTGACGAAGCGACCAACCTGCCCTTCTCAGCCCGATCACCATACCCCTCGTAAAGTCGTCTGTCTGCTGGAAATGCCTCCGTTGACGGCGGCCTGGCATTCTTAGCTATACACGTGTCCTGTGGCACACGACAACACGTTCTACAATGACTGTCGGCTGAGAAATCACGGTACGAAGTGGGCCATTCGCCAACGCCGTGTCCCATTTATCGTTCGCTACGTGCGCAGCACAGCGGCGCATTTCACACCATGAGCATACCTCAGTGACGTCAGTCTACCCTGCAATTGGCATAAAGTTCTGACCACTCCTTCTTGGTGTTGCATTTGCTCTGTCAGTCAGTGTACATTGAAATTTTTTGAAGAGGCAAGCTCTTGGCATCTCCTGAAAGCGAGTTCAGTAGCTTTGGGGAGGCCAATAGGAAGTCTTCTGAAAGACAGAGGTACGGGTGACATGTGAGCAAAGGGAAACAATCACCTTCGCTTCTTTGAACTAAGCGGTAAACAAATGATAGATGTTGGAGAGGATACACTTTTAACGTCTATCACTAGTTTACCGGTCAGCTCAGAGAGGAGAAGGAGTTCCTCTGCCACACGGAACATAGCCTATTCCTTCTCAACTTTTTCGTCTTTGTCCTTGAAAGTAAGTTGCTGAACCTTGTACTGTTCGTCATGAAGTCTCATGGGTCCAGGTAGGCTAGCTTTTTTATTTTCTTTTGATAATAACCAGTTGTTCTGTTTTCTTTCTGTGAGGGCGTCGTAAATCCAGTTGGTTGCTTATAGGTAGAACCCAGAAAGCGTTTAACATTCTTCTGTGTAGTCACAACTTCTTAACTGTGTCCGTGTCCCAACACCATAGAGCAGGGTACGCTGTCGGAGTTTTAAATTAAGACCATCATTGTACAACAAAGTTAAATATGGCCGACGCGGTTCACCCGAAAGGACTGGGTTCTATTCGAGTTCGTAGGTACTTGCGGGAATTTCAATAAAACATGGTGTCATTGGCTTGCAGCACGGTAAAACATTTCTGCACAGTGCAATCCCACTACTCCAGCAGGCAGTTGTAATTGGAATAGACGTTAAACAACCAACATAATTATGTATATACACCTCAAAAATCCTCAGCAACTCAGTGTTGAAAAGATCCTAGGGTTATGAGCTACGAATTTTAGGTAAATAAAATATAATAAAGTATGAGAATATATTCTTTATGTATTCCTAAAACTACATTCCCTTTCCTAATCATCGTTATACGGCCGATTAGATTAGCAGTTTGCCTTTTTCTATCGTTACGAGCGCTAATGTGATACAATGCAGAGTTTCACTTAAGCCCTTATGACCACATTCGGTGTGGACATTTTTCAAAAAATCAAAAATATCTGAGAGTATTTGAATCAAGGAACACACTACAGAAAGAATAATGTAAATAAGTTTACTTTGCCTAGGATTTGAATCAGAAATGAAACGAGTAAAGAAACAAGTGATTTTAGGTATTTTTCCGGAACTGCATTTAGGGCGGAAGTGATTTTCGGAATTTACTTTCTTAGTTTGATAGAGCTATCCAAAACTTACAATTTGAAACCTTTTCGGGCCCTTTACCCCTTCAGCGTTTCACGCAATTGAGGAAATGTTAGGTTTCTCGCATCATGGGGACTCCTACTTTGGTAAGAAATGTTTTGAACGTTAAAATGTTCGGACACGTAGGGAGTGTGCAGTCGGTTGTAAGCGGTGTACACAAACATTTCTTAACAGTCCTGGAGCCTTCAGTGAAGCCCAGTACGAACTTCACTTAGTGTTTGCCTCATGTGCAATGGATATTTCCCAGTTTTACTGAGACAGAATTGTGGCATTGATTCAGGGTGGACGTACATAAACAGCAATATAACGTAACGTAGTGGTTACCCAAAGTGCAAAGTCAAAAACGTCGAAAAGTGTACCGACATACCAATGATGTGACTGCAGACCGAGGGTGAGAACGCCACTTCAAGATCGGTGTATCCATGTAACAGCGGAGAGCAGACCAACTAGGACTGCTCAGCAATTACGAGATGACTTAATGAAAGCAACCGGCGCCTCATTGCTTTTTAAGAGACAGTGTATATATGCCTATCAGTTCCGGAGTAATACGTTTCCTCCGGCATCATTCCTCAGACCAGCTGATCGGTACTGTGGAGCTTGCCCAGCTTGCTCCAATGATGTGTCAAGTTGACAGGTTGAATGACAAATAGTAATTATTCAGTATTACTGTTTATTTGCGTTAAAACAAGAAAATGAAAACCTACAACCTGTTTTCCAGTCATGGACCGGGTCAGTGCTGTAATGAATGAACCATATATAGGCTATTAGTACTATGGGGTCGCCACTCCCAAAGTGATTTAGTAATGACAGATAGATGCTATGAAATGAGAATGGAGTGTGTTGCTGGAATTAAAGATGACAGGGAAAACCGGAGTGCCCGGAGAAAAACCCGCCCCACCTCCACTTTGTCCAGCACGAATCTCATGGAGTGACCGGGATTTGAACCACGGTATCCAGTGGTGAGAGGCCGACGCGCTGCCGTTGAGCCACGGAGGCTCCTTGCGTTAAAAATTGGAAGAAAACCATGTGAGATAGTTAAAGTTAAATTTCAGGTTTTGTGTGTCTAAAACTGTGTGGAGTAGAAAACTCAAACGCGAATGGACTAGTAAATAACTGTACATAGTAGTTCGGATAGTGAAACACTGCGGCGCTCTACGTTGAGACTTGAATGGCCGTGCCTAGTCTCACAGAACTGTTTATCCTTTTTAAATATTTTTTTCTAAATTATAACGAACAAACAGTTTGCATTATTTTAATACTTTAAGTCAAAGGCAGGCACAATTCGGCTCAATGTGCAGCGTTCCAGTTCAGGCAGGTAAATGAGCAGGGTATGCGCTCTGACGGAAGGTAGGCCTACAGAAGGCCAAGTGTGAGGACTCAGCCAGTTTGGAGTCCCAACACTGCAAGCACTGCAAGGGATTATATCCAACACGTGCTCCAGTAGTTCCGGCATGCCGGGTATAGAAATGGGCGGGAGATTTCCTTCATTTTGCATCTGCTTCAAGGTGCCGACTTCAAGCAAGCTTTGAATGTTGGAGGGAATCGCGAACCTAAACGGGAGCTGATCTTGACCTCGTATGTTAATCAGATGCCCGGAATGTGGAAATGCATAACAAGACAGTAAAACAATCAGTGGAAATTTCCATTAAACAAACAATTGAGGTTCAAGATGCAGAAAAATCCTAAGACTGGGAAAGCTCTGTACCTGAATTTGATAGCGCAGTTCGAAACTCTTTTAACCAATCTTCTAAATTTACGTGTTCGCCCTGTGCCCATTTTCTCTATGTGAGAATAATCGAGGTAAATTTTCAGTTCTCGCCGAAATAAAAGACTATGGTTTAAGCAACAATAAAGTGTTTTCAACGCGTCCTTAGAAATGTGTATGTGACATTCGTTTCCAGGCCGAGAAAGTAATTAATGGAAAATTGAACTCAAAATCGACGTGGGGCGAAATACTTTTGCTTGTATCGATCCCATACAAAATAATTCAGTTGATCCTTCAGGAGCTGGCAGTCGTCTTCAACATGTAATGGATATAATTCCCAGACTTATTTATCATTATCTGAAATGACGAGGTTTTTTTTGTTTTTTTTCAGAGCGAAGGAAATCCGGCGAGATTTACTATCTCAAACATCCACCAAATCATCACGCAAGCTATCGAAAGTCCAGTAATCGACAAATTGAATTGTTAATTAGAGTATCGCCGGCCCCGCGGTGTAGGGTTAGCGTGCCTGCCTCTTGCCCGGTGGCCCTGGGTTCGATTCCCGGCCAGGTCATGGATTTTTCTCTCGACCTGAGGGCTGGTTCGCGGTCCACTCAGCCTACGTGATTAGAATTGAGGAGCTATCTGACGGTGAGGTGGCGGGCCCGGTCTCGAAAGCCCAAAATAACGGCCGAGAGGATGCGTCGTGCTGACCACACGGCCCCTCGTAATCTGCAGGTCGTCGGGCTGAGCAGCGGTCGCTGGGCAGGCCAAAGCCCTTTCAAGGGCATTAAGTGCCGTGGGGGAGGTGGGGTTAATTAGAGTATTACCTTTAAATAGTTCATGGGCGTTTGTTTTAATATGCTGAGAGTTATGTGCTATTTATCTGTATATGTTCACTCCAGTAAGCGTGCTTTCTGCAACATGTGATGAAGGCCGTAACTCCTATTTCCATGTATGATTTTTTTTTTTCATTGTACCCCTGCCGTCGTATTTTAATTGTAATCTCTCATTGTTTTAAGAGACAGTGTATATATCAGTTACGAAATAGTACGTTCCTTCTGGCATCATTCCTAAGACCAGGTGATCGATACTGTGGAACTTGCCCACCCTAGCGCTGCCTGACGGGGCGCGCATGAACTCGAGGAGTCCTCACACTTGTTTCTATATTCGGCATGCCTACAACTTAGCAGCTGTTTACACGGCTCTGAGTTACAAGGGAAAGGACGCGTACCTAGACAGATTTAAACTTTTAACGGTTTTACTCTGCCTAATATCTCGTTCTATACAGATCATTAGGATTATGATGAGGAAACAAAAAGTCCAAATACTTAGGAACCATTTGTACGGTAGTTATTAAATTTTCCCCTTTAGATGAATTAATATTTTTTGAACTCGACAAAGTAAAAATTACATTTTACATAAATTGATAATGCAATAAACAGTCGAGCACATGTAAACAAGTACTGGTAGTATCTCCATTGCTGGCCTGCTTCTACAAAGTTCCAACCTGGCAGTAGAACATGATCGCTGCCATATTTCCGCCTTCTCTCGCTTTGGTGACAATCCTTTCAGAAACCGTAAATTCACATAATCCTGTTTTCGAAAGGCTTAAATGAGAGCCAACAACTTAATAAACAAAAGGCCTCTAACTTGGCTTAAATGTAGTGATGCTCCCATTGGAGTCATGATTAAATTAATTTGTTAGAAGCCGCGTTCATACTCGCTGGTCGAAATTGGGATGATACCCATAGTGTTGAAAAGGGGCAGAAGAGATATTCTGGAAGCGTCTTAGGATTTTTCTCTTAGGAATTATATTAACAGTGTAGCCAACATACAACAATAAAGTATAAATTGTTGTATAACAACACGTAAGTACTTCCGGTCCTGATCATTTGCTTGGCAGGGATTTCAATATTGTAAAAATGTATTTTTTCCTATGAAGTTTTAAATTTTAAGGGGTATGCGTACCCCCTTCCCCACATCCTCCCTGAAAAATGCACTGGTAATCGAAGTGTATAACTGCGCAATAACAAAATACTGACTCCGGTATTTGCAATTATTTAATATGAAGTGATATTCAAACATCATCATCATCATCATTTTACCCTCCAGATTCGGTTTTCCCTCGGACTTAGCGAGGGATCCCACCTCTACCGCCTCAAGGGCAGTGTCCTGGAGCTTCAGACTCTTGGTCGGGAGATACAACTGGGGGGTATGACCAGTACCACGCCCAGGCGGCCTCACCTGCTATGCTGAACAGGGGCCTTGTGGAGGGATGGGAAGATTGGAAGGGATAGGCAAGGAAGAGGGAAGGAAGCGGCCGTGGCCTTAAGCTAGGTACCATCCCGGCATTCGCCTGGAGGAGAAGTGGGAAACCACGGAAAACCACTTCCAGGATGGCTGAGGTGGGAATCGAACCCACCTCTACTCAGTTGACCTCCCGAGGCTGAGTGGACCCCGTTCCAGCCCTCGTACCACTTTTCAAATTTCGTGGCAGAGCCGGGAATCGAACCCGGACCTCCGGGGGTGGCAGCTAATCACGCTAACCACTACACCACAGAGGCGGCTGATATTCAAACATACAAAATGTAATTCCAAAAATGATCGCTCTGGGCTTGAAATTCTATATTTGAAATTTCTATTCATAAGAAATTTGGAAATCGGGCACCCTTGCCATGAAAATTGAGCATAACTTCCACATAACAAAATTAAAATTATGCATCAGTACTCGGTCTTACTGTCTTTTCTGAACAGATGGCTCATTATTCTCCTCTTTCTTGTCTAATCTGTAATTGCCCTTGAAGTTAGATGTATAACAGGACCACTGGCAACAAGTCTGACAGACATAAAGGTCCTATTACCGAGGGGAGAGGAAGGTACACAGAGAAACATGTTGGCAGCCCCCATCATTCCCCTACCAAGTACAAAAAACGTGTGACATAGGTCTGGGATAACCCGCAAGAGTATGTATGTATGCATGTATGTATGTATGTATGTATGTATGTATGTATGCATGTATGTATGTATGTATGTATGTATGTATGTATGTATGTATGTATGTATGTATGTATGTATGTATGTATGTATGTATGTATGTATGTATGTATGTATGTATGTATGTATGTATGTATGTATGTATGTATGTATGTATGTATGTATGTATGTATGTATTGCACCCGCCCCCTCCCTAAATGGCACCGGCATGGAATCTACAGGGTCGCACATGGGTCATGAAGTATGAAATAAATAGGCGCTGAACTAAAGTAAACTTAAAGGCGTACAGGGGAGGAGAAGCGGGGCATACATAACTAAAATGAGAACACATTCGAATTAAATATTTAACTCACAAACCGGTTTATTCAACCTTAATGATGATGGGAAATGGCGCACTAAATAACACTAATGAATTACATTAAAGTTTATAAATGTTTGTTGTGGTTTTGTTATGTGGGCATCTGTCCGTTATACTTGATAGAAACGAGTACGTTTATCGCGAAGCGATGTATCGTGACATATAGCGAATGGAAATTTTATCATAACACTGAGGCTATATTATCGCTAACACATAAAACTAACATGCATCCGACAACACGTCTGAGCAATCCCTATTCTAATGAAGACCTAGATTTCCCAATGAAATGACGTAAAAGAAAAAAAATACACACATATGATACAACACCTGGGATCGAACCGACCCTCGCTATTATAGACATCGCCAAGCTGATGGACAGAACCATCACTGACCTTATGTACAACCACACATGACATAAAGAACACATAAATGATACATGATATGCAACAAAATACGTAAAAGGCACTTTAATCTTTCTTCTGACGCTGTAGGCCTCCAATGCCTACGTTGAGAATAGAACTGACAACCTCTTGCGATGAAGGCAGGGTCCTGTAATCCCTATCTGTATTATACTCGAACAATTAACAATGATTCATTGGCAAACACTATCATTATCGGCCGGGTCGCTTGTTAATTATTACACTGCTCTGCCGTGTTAGGTAAATCACATTATTTTGCCGTTCAAACAGGCCTCTTTCTCTTACTTCAAAAAGCCCCTGCTTCCCCCACAGATGGGCATTAAAAAAACACGACTGTTGGCAGGCCAGACGAAATGCTCCCCATTCCACACGCGGTCGACAACCCACCATTAACAGGCGTAACATTTCCTTTCAAAAGGAAACCGTAACACTTCACTCGGAAGTACTTCTACAATAAACTGCGGTCTGAGAGACTCGCGCAAATCACCTTGAATTCAACACATATTTACCCAACAGTATTACGTCATTTTCACAACGCGACTCCGGTATTACAATGGTAATCTTTGCCCGATTATTATTATTATTATTATTATTATTATTATTATTATTATTATTCCTGCCGTCCTACATGGCTTACCCGCTACATTACTTATACATGGTCATCGTGCGGAATCTATTCAGCAATTACAACACAATTAAATGCTCGCTCGGCAATTAACATCTGATTACTGACTGCTGATTAATCGATGGTCAGCACATGGCCACTTTATCGTCACACGGCAATACATTCATTAATTACTTAATATCCACATGGACTGATATTTGACACACGCATTATGATCACTTCCTGATAAATTTAATCACATAATCAATTTAATCTTATCACTTCCTATCTAAGTATTTCAAAGGGTGGAGTTTTTGTGGCTGTCAATTCGGCCGCTGAGCCTCGTAGTTACGTGCCTTACACACAATAGTACTTACCGTTTTACTTGCCATACACTTATCAAATTAATGATTACTCTAATAACTACTCTCACTGCATTCCCCTAAACTAATTAATCCTGGTCTTCTGACGCAAATAAATAAACAGAATCTCCCAAGAAAGAAATAATTGAATGAATCTCTATCCCATGAAAAGCTAGAGTATTATATTCCCTGAATTATTCACAATTAATTACTCAGACCTGTCGCCGGTTTCCTAAACTAAGAATTAATAACTACGCGCCCATTCCGGCGCTCTATTTCAATAGGACTACATCTTTAATCTCTTATAGCGTCAGCTTACAATAAATATTCCCATCCCTCTATGCATGCCAGATAATAAGACTTTGTACTCATCTCTATCACATGATGACACCTTCGTCAGCTCAGGAGGTCCATCCTGAGCATACTCCTCCTCCATGGGCACCACGGTGATTACTTTCATCTCCATTCCATCTTGAAGTTGAAGATCCATTGTTCGATGCTGGTGGAGCCGCTGGCAATTAATCCTGTACACACACAACGTCACTGTTTAATTCACACTCCGGTTAACAGCGTTCAATGTGAACGTCCGGTCACGATCTCGTAAGCGACTACGTAAGATTATTGTACTATAGTAATGATAATAATATTACTTTACACATCACGGTTTTCTAAAAAGTTAACACTGGCGTCACAGAGATCAAAACTATACACTGTTTATGCAAATTGTATTATTTCACTTAAAGTGGGAGTTAACTTCACTTGAACAAAGAACTAACGAGGGCTTAACCGAGCATAGCTCAGCCGTCGATGAGCCGCTAACCCCGAATGACGCTTGTCCCTTACTGCAGTAGTTTTTACAAGGGAGCGATACCCCTTCCACTAATTTGCGTAGCGCCTATTCCCGGCGTACTCGAGGTAGGATAGTACGGTTAATCGGTGACCAGTATTAGTTGATGCGATTGAGACATAACCACTCAATTATCCTTCGGTGAATCTCCTTAAATTAATTAAAATCTCTCCTGCTTCCCCCACCCAGTGTGGTGAACTCCCTTTCTCGAGGAGGTGTCGTGAGAATAAACAGATGGCCCAGTACTGTTCCACGCAGAAACCACACAGTATTCTTTCTTCTTCTGAAAGTTATCAAGGAAGAGGACATTAAACACTCTAAATAAATGTCCCAGTAACATTTATCCCTTTTAAATAGGGAGATGACCCCATAATTCGAGTTTCATTACTTTTCTAGATCGTAGGTAATTATGTTGGCTAGTCCGAGTCCAAGATGGCTCCTATATTTCGTTTCGAAAAAGTTGGTTTCCCCTCATTCTGTGAGTCTTGAGGAGGGATGTCTTCTCTCGAGTGATGTCACGGGGAATCCCCATTCATAACCCCTCCCGGGTCTAAGTTGGCTTGGCTTCATCTGCAGGCCCCCGCCACACAAAGTACAATACTGCGCAATAAGTTGCAGACAAAGAAATCTCGTAGAATAATTTTTAAAGGACACGATTTATCTATCTCAATGGTATGAATATTAATTAGTTTCGGTATTACCTCTATTAATGATATAAATAATAATATTTTTCAGCATTCTTTCCCTAAAATAGCATTGCGTGCGTAATTACGGAGATCAATATCAACCAAAGGTCCTTGGATCATGCCCCTGTCGGGTTCATATTCCCCTCTCCCCGAGAAGAAATGGGTACGTACTGGACACATTTCGTCGCTAAATATTCAGTTGGCAATATCTATTCACAACTGTTTCCAAACCTTTGCTTAAGTAGGTATGGATTGGGCATTACCCGTTGGCAAATGTCGCAAGTAAGGAGTACCTGCTGAACAGTTTTCCTCAAATTTTTCCAGATAAAGGTTTCCCGAAGTGTAGCAATTACTTTATCTCTCCCTGCGTGACCTGTAACGTGATGAGCGAACAAAACCAAATCAATTTGCAACGTAGTTGGAACCACAATCCTGAATTGCGTGTGGTCCTCGTCCACGAATTTATGCAGCATACCATCAAAAAATAGGTACTTCTCGGACATTTTCTGAAGTTCACGGTATTCATCCGTCCCTGGCTGTATTCTACGTTGGAGGAAATCGATCAACTTTTTCATTTCCGGACATTTCTGCTGTTCTTCACCAATAGTCCGCAGCCTTTCTATGATTTCGTGGTCCCCTTGTTCAATTAACTGTATTTGGTTGACAACGATAGGTTCCGGATCTCGATTTCGACTGAGGGCGTCTGCAATCACATTTGCCTTTCCGGCGCAGTGCTCGACTGTAATGTCGAATTGCTGCACAAACAAGCACCACCGGCTGACTCTCTCGCTTGTTAATGCAGATTTCATCAGAACGTCAGAGCTTTGTGATCCGTTCTCAACACAATTGGGTACCCATAAATGTATTTCTTCCAATGGTTAAGAGCGGTCACGATCGCGAGCATCTCCAGTTCGGTCACGGTGTATTTCAACTCATGCGACCATAATTTGCGACTCATTAAAGCCAAATAGGTGATCCTCTGTTCGGGTTCGGGTGTCTCTTGATAGAGTACTGCCCCGACTCCTATAATCGACGCGTCTGTTTGCACAATAAACCTTTGTGCATAGTCCGGATATCCTAATTTTACACTATGTGCTAACAGATCCTTTGCTTTAGCAAATGCTTCGTCGCAGGCGAGGTCCCATTTCCACCTATTGTTTTTCTTGAGGAGATCTTGCAATGGTGCAACTATACTGGTGTAGTTCGGACCATGATCCGCGAAAAAGTTGCAAATACCTAGAAATTGCCTAACATGTTTCACCTTTGTCGGCTTTGGAATATTTTGAAATGCCTTTAATTTAACCGGATTTTGCACAATTCCCTCTGAGTCAATCACAAGACCTAAGAACAGGATACTTCTTCGGCAGAAATTAGACTTGGGTAAGTTTACCTTGAAGTTGTTCCTTTCTAAATCAGCTAATAGTTTATCAAGTTTCTCCAGGTGCTCTGGCAAAGTCTCTGACGCAATAAGGATGTCATCCACGTACCTCAGCGTAAACTGTTTAACTTCGTCACTGAAGTTACGATCTAGTGCCCTAATGAGCGCTGACCCTGCTGTTTTCAATCCGAAAGGTAACCGGTTTAAAACGTAGGATTGCCCATCAAACAGAAACCTGGTCAAAATTTTGGAGGCTGGATCTAGTTCAACGTGAAGAAATGATGATGTCAGATCAAGTCGACTAAATAGTTTCATGTCTCGGAACTTCTTAAGGACCTCTTTTATACACGGGGCCTGATCATACTCGGGGATTAAGCGCTGGTTGATTGCTCGCGCGTCGAGGCAAACCCGCAACGAACCGTTGCCCTTCTCCACCACGACCAACGGATTCAAAAATTGTGTGGGTGATTTTGATATATATCCCGTTATCTTCCATCTCCTGTATGATTTTCTGAACTCCAGCGTGAAACTTCTCAGGTATTGGATATGGTTGTTGCCGGAATGGTTCCCAATTGTTGACGACTAAGGAATATTTGAAATTTGGAATTTTTCCCGGACGTGAACCAAATACATTTTCATGCCACTCTATGACTTTCTTTAAGGTCCCTTTGTCTTCCTCCCCTATCTTCGCTTCGTCGATCTTTTCTTGGACTACCTCCGCCAATGATGGTCCTTCATTCTCCGCTTCTAACTTGGAAATCATCCCCTCAAACTCCTTGATCATCTCGTCCCGATAGGCATCCCAGTTTGGGAAGCAATCTCTTCCTTCTTCTTTCAATTGTTCTACCTCCATAGTCCAAATTTTCTCCTCCCCGTGTTGTCCCTCGAAGTCGTTCAATCTTACATCTCCCTGAATTGAATCGTTCCTGAATCTAATTTCATTCTTGTCCATGTCAATGACCGCTTTGAATTCCCGGAGAAAATTTGCTCCAATGATGATATTATATTCCATTCTAGTCAGAATTATGAATGGATGTGATATGAGGTTGTTTCCAATTTCCAAATCTAGATAGGCCTGGCTATTGCATGTAGTTGTGCGGTCCGGAATTATTCCTCTTACTTTAATATTCGAAATCGGGATGATTGGAATATGTTGCTTCGATTCCAGTTCTTTAACTAATACTTTAGATACCACGCTGACGCTCGCGACTGTGTCTACAAGGCAACGAACCAGCAACTGGTTGACACGGACATAAATAACAGGTAACGCTCTAATTGTTTTTGGACATGCCTGAACGGGATCTTCAACGAGATCATTGGGCTGGACTATCCAAGATGCGATGGTCACGGACGTCCACGGTTCCCCCTTTGCGTCGGTAGTCCTCGAAAATCCGACTATCTCCTCACTAGGTTTTCCTAATTTTTTTGCTGTCCTCCGCCTCCATTTTGATATGGTGGAGCGCGGAGGTCAAGATTACTGGCACGATTCGCAGCATTATGTGCCTGTAGTTCGAGGCTCTCTGCCCCTCGATATTCATCCAACTTAGCAAACTGCTGCATCGAATCTTTGCACATATCGCTTCCGGCCTGGGTATCTCGCAGATCTCTGGCGTAACGGCGTGACTCATTTCCCCTGTCATTTAGGTCACCCCTATAGTATTCTCGCGGTCTGGTGTTCGGTCGACTACGGTTACCCCAGTATGAATTTGCTGTTCTCTCGTAAGGTCGTCGCCCTCGTGCGCCGATCTGTCCGTGGTTGTATCTTCCTGACTGATACCATTGACTCCTACCCTGGTCATTTCGATACTTCCACTGGTGGTTTTCCCACTTCGGAGATCGCCAATCCCTATTATTCCTGTTCAGGTTTCCTATCTGAGCGTCAGTCTGAGTACTCGTCACCTGAGTACTCCGGTTTGCCGACTGATCTCTCTCTCGAACATTTAACGTGTTGATGGCTTCTACGTTTCTAGCTCGACCGTGCCCGACGTGAGATGTCTGATCTAACTGTCTTAACACATGCTCGGCTTCCACTGCCGTACGAATATTTGCCGCAATCAACATGCGCTGGACGTCAGCTGGGAATTGCTTTGTGATGGCGGTTATTAATTCATTTTCAGTCGGTGGGCTGTCCAGCTCGCGCATCTTCACCAACTGAGACGTGAAATAATCACAGAACCTTGTGGGTCCTCCCGAAGCGTACCTCCTCGAGTAAAGCTCCAACCTAAGCCCTTGCTGCGTGTCCAAACCCCAGTATTTTTCCAAAAATAGCGTCTTAAAGCCTTCATAGCTATCAAAACAGTAACGGAAAGCTTTAAACCATTCAAGAGCCTGGTCTTCCAAGAATTTTTCAACTACTCGTAATTTCCTATCCGCTGGTACCCGATGATCCGCCATGTAATCATCTACCTCGCGGAAGAAACTTTTTGGTGTGGTCCTAGTGCCTGGTTTGAATTTTTTGGCTTATCATCCGCCGAACGTAATAAGCTATACACAGGTATCGAATTATGGCCAAGCAAGGTCGACGTTCTCTCGTCCATCGCCGGTAATTTATATTCTTCATTGCCAGGTAGTTGTTCCTTGAACAGACTGTAGCCTAACTGGTGTGATCCGCTACCTAATTCCGTCTTCCTTGTTCCACCTGTTTCAATTTTGAAATGTGGTTCTTCCCGAATATCCAATTTCTTCATCCCCTCTATTTCTTCGCGAAGTGCATTAATTTGTTCCTCGTGGATCTCCAACTTCACCATCATTTTCGAGCCTTTCTCTTCGCTCCATTCATGGATCTGTTTAGCCGTCTCTCCTACTATTTGTCCCGACACCTCCTTCCGTATCCTGGCAAAAGTTAGTTTCGTATCGGACTGTGTTGCTTGCGATAACGACGTAATTTTTTCATCCAGGGCCTCGATTACCGCCAATGCTTTCTCCGTCCTTTCTTCAACGATCCTGATATTTGTCTGATTGTCCTCGACCTGCTCCATTATCTCTTCGATCTTTGTGTCGCGGTCATTCGCCTTGGACCTGACCTGTTCCATTTCACCATTCAGCTGATCGATTTTCCCTTTAACATCCACGATTTCGCCATTCACGCGAGTTATGTCTCTTTCGATACTGGTCTCAACCTGATCAAGCCGCTCAACTATTCCCTCGACCCTTATTTCAACAACGGCATTGAGCTGAGAAACCGCGTCTATTTTATCGCTTAGTTCCTTAGCCCCCTTTTCGCATTGTTGTTGAACCTCCTGAATTTTGTTCATTAAACTACTGCATTTCTCCTCGATCATCTTCCTAGTCTCGGTTCGGTTTTCCTCAAATTTAACCTCAAAATGCGTTAATTTGCCGTCAAAGTTCTCTAATTGATCTCTGACCTCTGCACGCCCCTGCTTGCATTCATTTTCAAGCGTCTTAATATCGTCCTTCACGCTGTCCCTAATCTGCGCAATGTTCTCTTCCATCCTATTTTCAAGTGTCTTAATATCGTCCTTCATTTCCTCCCGATTCGCCTTTAAATCGTCCTTCATTTCCTCCCGATTCGCCTTTAAATCGCCCTTCACACCGTCCTTCATCTCCCTAATCTGCGCACTGTTCTCTTCCATCCTATCTTCCATCGCCTTCCTGCTCTCCCTAATCTGCGCACTGTTCTCTTCCATTCTATTTTCAAGTGCACTCCACGCCTCCCCACTACTTCTCCTTAAATCGTCCTTCACGCCGACCATAATCTCCTCTATCAAAGCCCGCATGGCTTCACTATCCATGTCGCTATCCTTTGAGATGACAGGCCCCCCCTCGCTAACGTCGGTGTCAACAATCCACAACAATATATAATTATTATTTATTTTAAAAGAAAAGATTCCTCTATCCAAACTTTACGTTCTTCCAGCTTCAAAAATTTTTACTTTTGTCATCATTGCAAATTAAGCCTCAAAACGGCTATAATTGAAGCTGCCTAACTGCCTAACATCATTAAGGTTCATGAAATTTATATAAAATGGGAACGGAAAATTTCCGAAAAATGATTATAATAGTAGCCCTAAAATTCAGTTAATAAAGTTGCCGGTTGACCTGTGATTCTAAAATTGGGCTCGATTTTAAATACCAGCACATGCGGTATAGTGCCAGTAAATCAACCCATGCCCTCAGCATTGAGGTTCTTCAAAAACACAAAGTCATCAGAATCTCAAACTGAACCCATGAAATCAACCTACTGCCACTCGAAAAAGAGAAAGTAGGCGTGAGGTTACCTCTTCTCCACCACGGTTATACTAACGTAAAATATATTTCCTAATAGCAGATTGTTTGGTGACGAAACACGCATCGCTGGCCAATATCCGCGAATAGATATGCCCTAAGAAAAAGCCACTATTCACTTCGAACCTCACTTATGGGAAATTCATTTCATTGTTTCCCGGCATTCGAACCAATCCCTTTGAATATTGGATACGCCCCTGCTTACGCGAATGTCATGGCTCTGCCCATATCATTGGACCATGACTGTGTTCTCATTCATAAAACGATTTAAGATTGACATCAAGGTGTCACTTATTCAACTATAATAAACTAGGCTTCACGTGGAAAAGTCAGAAGTACGCACGGGTTACCAAAATAATCGTGCCCACTCTTGGAAGCCACACAAGTATTCCTTGCCTATTAAACAACACAACACGTCCCTATATTCGCATTAATAGTATGCAATAGGTGGGATCATCATTCGTATGCAATAGGTGGAATAATTATGCGCCTATTAAACAATAAAATACGCCTATTAAACCGTAAAACATGTCCCACCTGGAGCGTCATTTATATGGCGGGTAAAGTAAATATGCGCAGCTATTTATATGGCCATCACGTGGAAAAGTCATTTGTATTGCCTTCACGTTGAGAGCCATTTAAATAAGAAGCCGCACGTTGGATGCGCCATTTTATATGCACCCGCCCCCTCCCTAAATGGCACCGGCATGGAATCTACAGGGTCGCACATGGGTCATGAAGTATGAAATAAATAGGCGCTGAACTAAAGTAAACTTAAAGGCGTACAGGGGAGGAGAAGCGGGGCATACATAACTAAAATGAGAACACATTCGAAATAAATATTTAACTCACAAACCGGTTTATTCAACCTTAATGATGATGGGAAATGGCGCACTAAATAACACTAATGAATTACATTAAAGTTTATAAATGTTTGTTGTGGTTTTGTTAGGTGGGCATCTGTCCGTTATACTTGATAGAAACGAGTACGTTTATCGCGAAGCGATGTATCGTGACATATAGCGAATGGAAATTTTATCATAACACTGAGGCTATATTATCGCTAACACATAAAACTAACATGCATCCGACAACACGTCTGAGCAATCCCTACTCTAATGAAGACCTAGATTTCCCAATGAAATGACGTAAACGAAAAAAATACACACATATGATACAACACCTGGGATCGAACCGACCCTCGCTATTATAGACATCGCCAAGCTGATGGACAGAACCATCACTGACCTTATGTACAACCACACATGACATAAAGAACACATAAATGATACATGATATGCAACAAAATACGTAAAAGGCACTTTGATCTTTCTTCTGACGCTGTAGGCCTCCAATGCCTACGTTGAGCATCGAACTGACAACCTCTTGCGATGAAGGCAGGGTTCTGTAATCCCTATCTGTATTATACTCGAACAATTAACAATGATTCATTGGCAAACACTATCATTATCGGCCGGGTCGCTTGTTAATTATTACACTGCTCTGCCGTGTTAGGTAAATCACATTATTTTGCCGTTCAAACAGGCCTCTTTCTCTTACTTCAAAAAGCCCCTGCTTCCCCCACAGCTGGGCATAAAAAAAACACGACTGTTGGCAGGCCAGACGAAATGCTCCCCATTCCACACGCGGTCGACAACCCACCATTAACAGGCGTAACATTTCCTTTCAAAAGGAAACCGTAACACTTCACTCGGAAGTACTTCTACAATAAACTGCGGTCTGAGAGACTCGCGCAAATCACCTTGAATTCAACACATATTTACCCAACAGTATCACGTCATTTTCACAACGCGACTCCGGTATTACAATGGTAATCTTTGCCCGATTATTATTATTATTATTATTATTATTATTATTATTATTATTATTATTATTCCTGCCGTCCTACATGGCTTACCCGCTACATTACTTATACATGGTCATCGTGCGGAATCTATTCAGCAATTACAACACAATTAAATGCTCGCTCGGCAATTAACATCTGATTACTGACTGCTGATTAATCGATGGTCAGCACATGGCCACTTTATCGTCACACGGCAATACATTCATTAATTACTTAATATCCACACGGACTGATATTGACACACGCATTATGATCACTTCCTCATAAATTTAATCACATAATCAATTTAATCTTATCACTTCCTATCTAAGTATTTCAAAGGGTGGAGTTTTTGTGGCTATCAGTTCGGCCGCTGAGCTTCGTAGTTACGTGCCTTACACACAATAGTACTTACCGTTTTACTTGCCATACACTTATCAAATTAATGATTACTCTAATAACTACTCTCACTGCATTCCCCTAAACTAATTAATCCTGGTCTTCTGACGCAAATAAATAAACAGAATCTCCCAAGAAAGAAATAATTGAATGAATCTCTATCCCATGAAAAGCTAGAGTATTATATTCTCTAAATTATTCACAATCAATTACTCAGACCTGTCGCCGGTTTCCTAAACTAAGAATTAATAACTACGCGCCCATTCCGGCGCTCTATTTCAATAGGACTATATCTTTAATCTCTTATAGCGTCGGTTTACAATAAATATCCCCATCCCTCTATACATGCCAGATAATGAGACTTTGTACTCATCTCTATCACATGATGACACCTTCGTCAGCTCAGGAGGTCCATCCTGAGCTTACTCCTCCTCCATGGGCACCACGGTGATTACTTTCATCTCCATTCCATCTTGAAGTTGAAGATCCATTGTCCGATGCTGGTGGAGCCGCTGGCAATTAATCCTGTACACACACAACGTCACTGTTTAATTCACACTCCGGTTAACAGCGTTCAATGTGAACGTCCGGTCACGATCTCGTAAGCGACTACGTAAGATTATTGTACTATAGTAATGATAATAATATTACTTTACACATCACGGTTTTCTAAAAAGTTAACACTGGCGTCACAGAGATCAAAACTATACACTGTTTATGCAAATTGTATTATTTCACTTAAAATGGGAGTTAACTTCACTTGAACAAAGAACTAACGAGGGCTTAACCGAGCATAGCTCAGCCGTCGATGAGCCGCTAACCCCGAATGACGCTTGTCCCTTACTGCAGTAGTTTTTACAAGGGAGCGATACCCCTTCCACTAATTTGCGTAGCGCCTATTCCCGGCGTACTCGAGGTAGGATAGTACGGTTAATCGGTGACCAGTATTAGTTGATGCGATTGAGACATAACCACTCAATTATCCTTCGGTGAATCTCCTTAAATTAATTAAAATCTCTTCTGCTTCCCCCACCCAGCGTGGTGAACTCCCTTTCTCGAGGGGGTGTCGTGAGAATAAACAGATGGCCCAGTACTTTTCCACGCAGAAACCACACAGTATTCTTTCTTCTTCTGAAAGTTATCAAGGAAGAGGACATTAAACACTCTAAATAAATGTCCCAGTAACATTTATCCCTTTTAAATCGGGAGATGACCCCATAATTCGAGTTTCATTAATTTTCTAGATCGTAGGCAATTAAATTGGCTAGTCCGAGTCCAAGATGGCTCCTATATTTCGTTTCGAAAAAGTTGGTTTCCCCTCATTCTGTGAGTCTTAAGGAGGGATGTCTTCTCTCGAGTGATGTCACGGGGAATCCCCATTCATAACCCCTCCCGGGTCTAAGTTGGGTTGGCTTCATCTGCGGGCCCCCGCCACACAAAGGACAATACTGCGCAATAAGTTGCAGACAAAGAAATCTCGTAGAATAATTTTTAAAGGACACGATTTATCTATCTCAATGGTATGAATATTAATTAGTTTCGGTATTACCTCTATTAATGATATAAATAATAATATTTTTCAGCATTCTTTCCCTAAAATAGCATTGCGTGCGTAATTACGGAGATCAATATCAACCAAAGGTCCTTGGATCATGCCCCTGTCGGGTTCAGTATGTATGTATGTATGTATGTATGTATGTATGTATGTATGTATGTATGTATGTATGTATGTATGCATGTATACCGCAGACACACATCTGTCCTGCCGTACGCTGAATCTGAGAGAGAGCAGTCGGAATGTCAGCGTTCAATTTAGAAATGTCAAGAGTAAATTGAGCCTTGCAATACTGGTGATGAACTGAACGCAAGGTCGCTAGCCCTTTCATCTTCTAACACTCGTGCATTAAGTAACTTTAACGACGGTTAGACACACATGACATTCTTTTCAAGTTTCCTCCATTCATTCCTCAGTACTTGTCAGAGGCATTGTCACAAAGTTTGAAATGTGTTTAATAATTCCGTAGAATGATATGTTTCGCACTAGACTGGCAAATGCTGTAGGTATCGCATGACTTAGAAGTAACCAACTAAGCAGAAATATCTCCTTTACAAACCTGTAACTATTACACATTTTTAGTTTGACGTGTTTGCAAATTGCGCCTAGGTAGTTCAAGGCCCTCTTAACTGGAAATGAAACTTGCATGTTAGTTCGTGGTTCAGAAACTAGACCACCAAACATTGCTCGCCTTTCAACAAATAGTATCAACTCTCTGCCTCCTCATCAACAGACATTCAAATCACATTAACATTTCAGCCGAAAATTTAGGCACGATTTTAATGACAGATATCACTTTAAAATTAATAATTATTTGCATGTACTAACAAAGACTTACAAATGCATAACCCCCTCTAAAACTAGCCTTCATACATACATACATACATACATACATACATACATACATACATACATACATACATACATACATACACATACATACATACATATGTACATAAATACATACTGAACCATATCGTTTAATGGTGATAGAGCTATTATTTAACGTACTGAGCCCATAATTCTGCATAGCTGAAAGCACCGCCGCACGGCTATGTACCGCCGACTGCGAGAGGGAGAAAACACCCGCATCCATTTTTTTATTTCAAGCTCACCTCGTGTTCAGTGGTTGTAAACTCACAGCGGGAGGCGATCCCCAAAATATCGAACGAGGTCGGAACATTCAGGAAGACATCGGGAAATTAATAATGAAATTCTGACTAATAACCCTCATTGTGAGGAATTTCGACACTGTCATTAGTGAAGAAATAATTAATTAAGAATTTTGGGAAACGTTTGATGAAGATAACATCACAGGGTGGAAATGTATTTTATTATGCTCAGAGAGAAATTAGCTGGTCTGAAGGCCGGGTGGAGTTACACGTGTAGAGGACACACGATCAAAATACGCGGAAATCATCGCA
The DNA here is from genome assembly GCF_040414725.1 of Anabrus simplex. NCBI lineage: Eukaryota > Metazoa > Arthropoda > Insecta > Orthoptera > Tettigoniidae > Anabrus > Anabrus simplex. The sequence continues at coordinate 768,378,578 of NC_090265.1, forward strand.
CACGGAATTAATTAATTACGCCCGTGAAAGAAGCAGAAAAAATCAGCGAACAACACCATTGTGATTTGAAAAATAGGCGGAATTTCTGGGGTGAGTTCCAAATAAATCAGACCAACGATCATCAAATGGAACGATTGCACAGTGACAGATAATGCAGTGTACCGCGTCTCTAAAGAATACATAAATACCCCGTCCACAACAAGACAGCATTTAGTAGCGCAAGAGGACAAACCTACGTCAGTTGATATCTAGAAGAGGACTACCAAACGTTAAAGTGTAGAAGAAAGCCATTCGGCTTGAGAGACCAAACATTTTACAAAGTAGTAATGAGAAGTGGAGACGGCTTATATATTGAAACATTGCATTTACGACATCCATCCTGGAAGGTGAGAATTTCATGGGAATTTATTTGCAGGATTCATGAACTTCTGCATACAAAGACAGCGAAGTCACAGATAGCTCTTTGGAATTATTACTGACAAGATTATTTTGATAATCTGTAAGGGAGAACTGTTGGGTTCAGGAAGAGATAGCACCATTATCCCACGGTCATCCACGTCTGGGGAACACCTGTGAAGAGGAGGTGGAACTTTTCCAAGGCTGGACCAGTTGACTGACCGATACGAGGCGAAGTGGACCATTTTTGTGTGTATGTGTATAATAAAATTTGTTAGTAGGTTAAATCGTTTTCAAGAAAATTATTGTGTGTTGCCTCAAGACGAGTGCAGAATCAGTGTATTGATAATGTAGTATGTAAGCGAAGATTGCCTCCTACCATTATGAGGGGATACATTCGGAGATTGCTGGCTTATTAAGATGTAGCCCGGAAGACACCACGTCAAGCGACACAATTACGGATCTGTCTAATTCAAACACTATGTTTTTGTAGTTAGAGATGTAAATGCGTGTCCCTTTAAATTAATTAATAAATGATTACACAGCGTTGTATACGTGGGGTGTGTAGAATTAAGTATGTTGCAATGACGATGTGTCCTGTCGGTATCCCATTGTACATGCGAATTGTTTCTTATTTATGTCGGCTTGCAAGGCGTTAAATGTGTTTTAATTCCTTTAAAATATCAAGTTAAATAATACAATGAAAATCAGTGAAATAATGTTCGGACCGGTAAACGTTATAATAATGATACTGATAAAGATAACCATTACAAGTGTGATAAAGTTAAATAAGGACAATAACAATAATAATAATAATAATAATAATAATAATAATAATAATAATAATATTCAAGTTAGGATTAAATTGAGATGATAATAATTATAATAATAATAATAATAATAATAATAATAATAATAATAACGCATTGCGGGTCGGCCTCTCACCGCTGGATACCGTGGTTCAAATCCCGGTCACTCCATGTGAGATTTGTGCTGGACAAAGTGGAGGTGGGACAGGTTTATCCCCGGGTACTCCGGTTTTCCCTGTCATCTTTCATTCCAGCAACACACTCCATTATCATTTCATAGCATCTATCAGTCATTAATAAATAACTTTGGAAGTGGCCACCCCATCGTACTAGTAGCCTATATCTCCTTCATTCATTACATCCCTGACACGGTCTATGACTGCAAAACAGGTTGTAGGTTTCCATTTCCAATAATAATGCATTCAGCAGTTAGGTAAACGAGATATGCAGTTTGTATCGAAATCCAATGAAGCAGGGTAAAGTTTGGTATTTTAGAAATTCGATTTTTATGACACCGTGTATTTGTGATAGAAAATTACAACACGTTATTTGCTCCTGATGTCTGCAGAAGTTTCGAGAAGTTAATTTTGAGATCATTATAAAATTGTTTGGTGATGGGATCGTTTGTACTTAAAAGTGTTAAAGCAAGAAGAAAATGGATTGTAATGGAAATGAAATATTATGATAATTAGGAAGAACTTAAAGGCAGAGTAAGCCTGAGTGATACGTAATAAGCAGGATTCCGAGGATAAAAGGCGTTGTAGTTCTTTGGAGAGGAATTTTTGTGACAGGGTGTACATATTTATGTGTAATATTTCTGAGGCAGGTTGTATACGAGGAGCGATGTCCTGTAGCGATCCAGAGTGATTGAAAAATATAAGGGTTATCAAATCCAAGTGAGTGCGTTGTGACGCCTATTTTAAGTACAAGTTCATGTTCTCCCATGATTATTATTTTATGTAAGACCGTAAGTAACGTCAAGCAAGTCAAGATGATGATTTTGTTTAATATCAGCCAAGTGCATTTAGCGATAGCCGACCTCACGAACAAAATACACTGACTGACAGAGCAAATGCAACACCAAGAAGGAGTGGTCAGAACTTTATGCCAATTGCAGGGTAGACTGACGTCACTGAGGTATGCTCATGATGTGAAATGCGCCGCTGTGCTGCGCACGTAGCGAACGATAAATGGGACACGGCGTTGGCGAATGGCCCACTTCGTACCGTGATTTCTCAGCCGACGGTCATTGTAGAACGTGTTGTCGTGTGCCACAGGACACGTGTATAGCTAAGAATGCCAGGCCGCCGTCAACGGAGGCATTTCCAGCAGACAGACGACGTTACGAGGGGTATGGTGATCGGGCTGAGAAGGGCAGGTTGGTCGCTTCGTCAAATCGCAGCCGATACCCATAGGGATGTGTCCACGGTGCAGCGCCTGTGGCGAAGGTGGTTGGCGCAGGGACATGTGGCACGTGCGAGGGGTCCAGGCGCAGCCCGAGTGACGTCAGCACGCGAGGATCGGCGCATCCGCCGCCAAGCGGTGGCAGCCCCGCACGCCATGCAACACCAAGGAGGAGTGGTTCGAAAGGGATGAAAGTTGGGGAAAAAACAGAGACGGCACGGACGAATAATTGATGTTTATTTCAAACCGATATGCAGGTTACACAATGCGCACGGCATCGACTCAGTAGGATGTAGGACCACCGCGAGCGGCGATGCACGCAGAAACACGTCGCACGTCGAGGTACAGAGTCAATAAGAGTGCGGATGGTGTCCTGAGGGATGGTTCTCCATTCTCTGTCAACCATTTGCCACAGTTGGTCGTCCGTACGAGGCTGGGGCAGAGTTTGCAAACGGCGTCCAATGAGATCCCACACGTGTTCGATTGGTGAGAGATCCGGAGAGTACGCTGGCCACGGAAGCATCTGTACACCTCGTAGAGCCTGTTGGGAGATGCGAGCAGTGTGTGGGCGGGCATTATCCTGCTGAAACAGAGCATTGGGCAGCCCCTGAATGTACGGGAGTGCCACCGGCCGCAGCACATGCTGCACGTAGCGGTGGGCATTTAACGTGCCTTGAATACGCACTAGAGGTGACGTGGAATCATACGCAATAGCGCCCCAAACCATGATGCCGCGTTGTCTAGCGGTAGGGCGCTCCACAGTTACTGCCGGATTTGACCTTTCTCCACCCCGACGCCACACTCGTCTGCGGTGACTATCACTGACAGAACAGAAGCGTGACTCATCGGAGAGCACGACGTTCCGCCATTCCCTCATCCAAGTCGCTCTAGCCCGGCACCATGCCAGGCGTGCACGTCTATGCTGTGGAGTCAATGGTAGTCTTCTGAGCGAACGCCGGGAGTACAGGCCTCCTTCAACCAATCGACGGGAAATTGTTCTGGTCGATATTGGAACAGCCAGGGTGTCTTGCACATGCTGAAGAATGGCGGTTGACGTGGCGTGCGGGGCTGCCACCGCTTGGCGGCGGATGCGCCGATCCTCGAGTGCTGACGTCACTCTTGCTGCGCCTGGACCCCTCGCACGTGCCACATGTCCCTGCGCCAACCATCTTCGCCACAGGCGCTGCACCGTGGACACATCCCTATGGGTATCGGCTGCGATTTGACGAAGCGACCAACCTGCCCTTCTCAGCCCGATCACCATACCCCTCGTAAAGTCGTCTGTCTGCTGGAAATGCCTCCGTTGACGGCGGTCTGACATTCTTAGCTATACACGTGTCCTGTGGCACACGACAACACGTTCTACAATGACCGTCGGCTGAGAAATCACGGTACGAAGTGGGCCATTCGCCAACGCCGTGTCCCATTTATCGTTCGCTACGTGCGCAGCACAGCGGCGCATTTCACATCATGAGCATACCTCAGTGACGTCAGTCTACCCTGCAATTGGCATAAAGTTCTGACCACTCCTTCTTGGTGTTGCATTTGCTCTGTCAGTCAGTGTATTTAGGATGCCGCGTGTATTATAATTATCGTTGGAGGTGAGTAGACACTGTAACGTTGACTCAACGACAGGATTAGGACGCCGTATGTACACGTGTGTGAAACAAACACTCTACTGAAGACTGTTAAATAGTGTTATTGGCTTTACGTCCCACTAAGTACTTTTTCGTTTTTATGTGAAGGCTGTTACTGAGGTCAAATATCCTGGGATAATTCATGATTTTAAACTAAATTTCTCTTTTAATACAGACCAAGTTAAATCCCGTGCCATGAGGTCACGTGGACCTTTGTTCAGATTTACTTAAACGCCCTTTAATGTTACGTCTATACTTATCATTGATTTCTGCTGCCGTATCTGGTCATCAGGTGGCCGCACAAGTGTCAATAACATTAACCGTGTGTTCTCATTCTTGGCGAACATTGTGAAGGTCCGTGACCCCGACCTCAGACAGTATAGTACCAACCAAAATCTGTTATATTTCAATATCTAGGACCTGGGTAAACGTCTAGATCCCTGCTTTCTTCACAGAACTTTTATTGGTACTCTTAGATGCACATCTTTGTTACCACATTCCCCGTTACATGTTCATCTACAAAGTTGTGACACTTGCACTGAGGCCCAAGGAGAGTTGGAAAGCAGAAGTAGGGGAGGGAAATACGCACGCGATAGATAGATAGATAGATAGATAGATAGATAGATAGATAGATAGATAGATAGATAGATAGATAGAAAGATGCACGCCTTTAGATTCCATTTCCATAGTTGGCACCTAGTGTTCCCTGTCGAACTGGCGATAATTGTTCTACAGCTCTGGAGTACACCAAGACCACCGAGTAGAAGCCTTTGTTGATTTAAAACGGACGTCAGTACATTGTGGACTATACGAATAACGATCGACTGACTTATTACCGCGTAGATTTCAAGAAAAGTAATTGTAAAGGAATAATAATAATAATAATATTTCACGTTTCACCAACTACTTTTACGGTTTTCTGGAACATCGATGTGTGGAAATTTTTCCCGCAGGAGTTCTTTCAAGTGTCGGTAAATCTACCGACACGGAGCTGGCTTATTTAAGCAGCTTCAAATACCAGCGGACTGAGCCAGGATCGAACCTGCCAACTTGGGCTCAGAAAACCAGCGCCTTATCCATCTGAGCCACTCACCCAGGCTGTAAATGAAGAATAACAAGAAGTAATATAGTTTTAGGTGAGGCATGTCATGTTTAAAATCCTGACGAAGCGGCGAATGAAGTGAGAAAATGTGTAGCAAACAAAATGTGAGGAAAAGAGACTTGTGCAGTTTACAGCGAAGAGATCTATGGAAATTACTATGGAAATTACTGTACGTTCCATTAATAGCGGAGTATATGAAAATCGAGGTTCCGTGCAGGTGTTCCAACCGCTCATCCACGTACGTTCCATATTCTATCACCTTCCCACGACAGCAAATACCCCGCATGAAACTGACATCTTCATTCCCTGTCATATCTTCAAAACCAAAGTGAGACGTGTACTCTGTTGACAGCCTGAACAGAACATTACTAGTGACACGGGCATTACAAACATAATCCTTTATTTAGGAAACGGGTTTGCCACAAGAGACAGTATTGTAAAAACGTAGATGTCTTGGAATATAAATGATTCCTTAAAAGTAGCACGGACCCAGCAGAACCGCCTCGACAATCGTAGCTAGGTAGCTTTCCTTGAGGGCAAACCTCGTCCATAACTCGGCCATCAACCCCGCTATGGTACGTCTTGCACCCAGTAACAATCCCTAAACGGTGACGGAGTTCACATGATATTTCTCCATGTTGTAACTGGATACTAGGACGTAGATTGCCTGCTTCTCATAGTGCACATCGTGCGGCTCTTGTTCCCCTGATTCTAGACGTACAGTTGGGTTCAGTATTACAGAACGATCTCTCTGTTTATCGATGGCTAGAATATATACTCTTCTCGTGACACCATTTTCAGCGAAGCACTTCACGTCTTCAAATACTTCCCACCCGTTATCGCGAAAGGCTTTTACAACAGGGCCGCGAATTGTGTGATGTTATTTATGATAATTTTTCTTTAATTTCTAATCAAATTGTTAATAATAAGTCCCTTCTTTGTCAAGTGTTATTGTCTGTTTTCTTACTGTTAATAGTTTACAATGTTATACGGTCAGTGTGCCAGTGTGCTACTAAATCTATATCTATATAAACGAATAAATAAAATTGAAGTGTCTGTTTGTAATGTCAAAATAACTGCATTTTACTAAGTGCATATGAAAGCATATTCGGTACTTATAATTGAAAACCAATTTTAAATTGTCTGTCTGTCTGTCTGTCTGTCTGTCTGTCTGTCTGTCTGTCTGTCTGTCTGTCTGTCTGTCTGTCTGTCTGTCTGTCTGTCTGTCTGTCTGTCTGTCTGTCTGTCTCTTCCGGCTAAACTCCGAAACGGTTGGACCGATTTTGACGGGACTTTCACTGGCAGATAGCAGATGGTATAAGGAGTAACTTAGGCTACTTTTAAATTTTCAAAATAAATAGAGGGGGCGACGGGGGAGCTATAAAACTAATAGCCGAAATATCGAATTTGTCGTACAGGGACGAGACAAAGCTCATTTTAAGCCCCTTGACACAAAGAACAAAACTCGGTATACGGGCCCGAAAAACATGTTTTAAGGTCCTAAAACCAACCGTTATGGAGATATTGGCACCGTACTACCCGTGCTCTAGGAATACGATAAAGAAACAACTAGGCGTAACCGTGGGAACGTCAGCTCAAGAATTCTGTAGCAGCGAGATTTGCCACCCAGCCGGAGAACGAGAGTCTCTGACTTTGCTTATTTTGAGGGCAGGGAAAGAGACAAGGACTAGCGACAATAATACGAAAGTATCAAACAACAGGTTTCTGACATTTGTTATCAACTAGCACTTAACCAATAACAAATTAAATTTAAACAAATCTTGACGGAAAATCAAATTTTTGGTTCTTCTATGCCGGTTCATTTGAATTCAACATTTAATTCCTCCAAATAGCTTTGAAGTCAATAATTCTGCAAATATACAGATGGATATTAGCCTACTTCTAACGAAACACAAGAAGAAAAGTAAACTTTCTATTGGAAGATCTCTTCTCGCAATATCGTTAATATTTACAAGTTGAAATAAATCAAGCTCAAAAAGCTGTCTATGCTAGTTTGAGCATCTAAAACACCAGATTCACTTGTGTTAATATTCATTTCCTCAAATGAAAACTTTACTCCTTTAGAGAACTGAATTAAACGTGATGTCCATTAAATTTGAAAAATATACCTAATTTTTATCGGAAACATTACTCAAAGAAGTCTCTATCTGACTTAATTTCACAAAATTGTGCTTGTAAAATAATTATTAGTATGAAACTTTCTTTAATATTCGATTGAACAGAACATGATGTCCAGCTTTAACATCTGACGTCTTGAGGATTTTTAGCATTTAAGCTTGACAAAAATAGTGAATCTCGTCTACTGAAATAATTCTTTCTTATTCATTTATCATTACTGTATGATATTCTGAACTTTTTTCAACTTAATTTCAAAATAAAATTTACTAAAGGTTCAACTCTCAAAAAGTTAAATCAACTCAAACAACGATGCTGATAACGAACACGTGGCCGGGTCACAAACACAGTCAAAAGAAACATATCACAATTCACTGAAATTACTACCACCACAAAACATTCACACTAAGGCACACGAGAATTATGTACATTATTTACAAATAATTCTAGACTTTGAATATTATATTTTGACTTTTATCCTAGGCATCTGAATTCTCTCGATGACGGTATCGGGTAAAGAAAAATCCATTCACGTCTCTCAGAAATGTGATGAAGTCTGGATGATCACTTGGCCAAAGATGATAAAATTTTAAAACGTTGGTCACGATAATATCGGCGGTTTATATCTGGAAAAATTGTCGTCTGCAGAAACTCACATGGTAAGGTCAAATATTAGCATTCGCTTTCATGGTTCATCAGTGACGACATTATTATTACTCAACTCCAAGTCCATCAATTAACAGGTGCTCACACTTAAAGAAATTACGCCTTATCCCACACGTGTTTTTCAAATAAATTCAACAAATGAATCCACAAGTCAATAAAAATAGAGTAAATGGTCCATTCACAAGTCAATAAAATACAATAAATGATCCATCAAGATTCTGTCATATGCCAGGCTCATATTCATACTAATTGAGCACACATTAACATCTTACACACAAGATCAAGCAATATTTAAACTCATGACCCTTATTCATTCATTTAACCCGAGGTGAAAATTTATTACTATTATTATTATTATTATTATTATTATTATTATTATTATTATTATTATTATTATATAATTCGCTGGGGCCATCAAGGACCACGTTAAGTCTTGTTGCATTTGACACTGAACTTGGCCTTCTTTAGAGCCCAAATTTCCCTCATTCTCTGTGAGTGGGCCTGCTTACGCTCCTCTGTCCAAGGGGCACCGTGTCTTCTCTTCGGTTGCTCGTCTCGGTTTAGCCCGTTCGTCAATATTTTCTTGCGGAAGAGATCTCTGTTAAGGGCGTCTTCAGCTGAGATATGTAGCATTTGGAGGTCTTCTTTGGTATTTCTAAACCAGGGAATTGTGGTTTTGGGGTTTGAATCAAAAAAGTGAAAGATTTCTTTAGATAACTTTCTTCCGTCCATTCTTTTCAGATGACCGTAAAATCGTGACCGTCTTTTTCTGATTGTGTCGGTAATTTTCTCTATTTTGCTGTAGACTTCCTTGTTGGATCTCTTTTGATGGATTCCATTTCTGTACTTCGATCCCAAGATTCCTCTCACAATTTTGCGTTCTCTTTTCTCCAGTTCTTCAAGGAGTCCTTTGTTGGCATTTAGAGACAGGGTTTCGGCTTCATATAGAACTACTGCCTTCAGAACTGTTTCATAGTGACGTATCTTGGTGTTTTGGGAAAGGCATTTTTTGTTGTAGATTGTGCGGGATGTTTGGTAGGCTATTTCCAGTTTGCGTACTCGCTCCTGAAGTGCTTCTTTGTCCAGTCCATTTTTCATGATGATCTCACCCAGGTATTTGAATTTGTCTACTCGGGTGATGTCCCCGTATTTTGTATGGAGTTTTGGTGGAGCCTCTTTGATGTTAGTCATTACTTCTGTTTTCTCAAACGATATTTGCAAACCAGTTTGTTCGGCAATTTCCTTTAAAATTTCAACTTGAGCTCTAGCGGTTTCTATGTCGTTTGAGAGAACAGCAATATCATCGGCAAATGCTAAGCAGTCTGTTGCGATCCCCTTGGATTTGGTTCCTATTCTCAACGGACTGTAGTTGGTTTCCTGTAATCTCACCCGCCAGGTTATTATTATTATTATTATTATTATTATTATTATTATTATTATTATTATTATTATTATTAGATTGCTAGATCTCAAATTCACGTAAACTAGTGTTCGACAACATGCCAGATAACACTAACACGCCTTAAATTATACAAGAAGAAAATTTTATGCAGAAATCCGGCGTAACAAAAGATGCCGTAAATCTGTCCCACACGACTTCCGAAAAAGAAATTTCAAATTAAATTATTAATTATCGATGAGTACAATGATTTTTAAATCAGACTAGACTAGACTATTAAATGGGACAGTTAGAATAATCGTAGAACACACACGCACGTACGTTCTAGCTATTCTAATAGAGACCAATAATCACTCACACACACACATGACAATACTACCATATCCCATGTGAAAGAAGGATGAAAATATTCAAGACTACTGCAAGACTAGAAGAAATATTACCACTAATGAATAAGTAAGCATTATTTCTACAAAGATGAACAGATAAACATTAGAAAACTGTTACTTAAATGAATGATGAAACTGGATCTCTGCCGGTGATCTGGAATCTCTGGATTACATGTAGTCCCGTCGCTATCTCCCCATGTCAGAAGTCGCCTACATTTTAATACACCATTGTAGCCGTGATGTTCAATGCAGAGTTGCGGTATGTCTTCTCTTCAAAGTGTAGAAACATCTTGACGCACTCGAACAAACACGTGGCGATCTTCTTTCTCCTAACACAGTAGAAGCTGAAACTAACAAGCAATTTGAGAAGATATTCTGCACAAACACACGATGAGTTTTAAAGATGAATGACACGTAACTTTGCCTGTGAAAATCTACCAGACTCGTTGACTAAGGTGTTAATGAAGGTAGTTGATTTACACTGCATGATAGAAATATTTTATGTCCAATGACGGAGTATCTGCGTCGTAAATCAGAGCTCGGCGAAAGCAGCAGCAAGTGAAGTTCGTAAGTGAGAGCGTAAGAAGAGCGTACGATAAATTCGTAAGTAAAAGTACGAGAATAAGAGAATAAGAGAACTTTTCTTCTGGAAACTGCGGTATTTAAGCACTTCACAATGAGGGCGTGTCACCACAGTGGGTCGTAATTGGCCGTCGTCTTGCACCTGATAGGCGATTACAATTCTCGAAAGTACCTTTCATTTGAAGACGTGGACAAGCGTAATTCAGATCCGGGCGACCTTGACTACTCTCAGTGGGTCACGTGCGACAGCTGACAGCTCAAAAAAATCAATACTCTGCTCCCTCGCTGGTAGGATCGTTTCTGTACAAATGAGAACGCCTCTACAACACAGGATTGGAAAAATATCGCCCGTGCTAATGAATTAATAGCCTTATATATGCAGACACAATAAATACTTATTGTAGGCCAAATTTGAACGGGACAAAATTATTTACGATCTGGGAAATTATATCTTAACCGCTTTTTGACTAATATCGAAGTATAGACTCACTGGAAGAGATAATTTGTGTAGTGGAGCTCCGCGATCTTAACATCTTTTCTCGTGTTCTTCGTAGAGTTAGTGGGTATCGCAGCAGTATAGCCTGAGCGAGCGACAAGAGCGGACGTGTTGAGTAGAGGATCCCGGTAGTGAGAGAGGGAAGTACTGGAGGGGAGTGCAAGAAACAAGCGAAGAGTTTAAGGAGGATGATTGATGTGGAACAATACAGGGCAGTTATAAGAAAATGGCAGGGGGGAAAGAAGAAAGAAGAAGTGAAAGTTGGAGGAAGCAGAATGGAATTGGGAATGAAGGATGAGATGATGCTGACAGCTGAGGTGATTATAGTATATTTATGGATCGGGGGAGTTGAATTGAATCCCGGGCCGATCTCCAGTGGAAGCATGAGTTGGGAAGATGTGCAAGTAATTAGAAGGATAGTAAAAGAGGTGGCAGAAGAAGTTTGTCCATTTGAACAACTTAAGAATATGATACAAGAGCAAACGAAGGCGTTCGAGAAAATAAAGAAATGGTTTCCGGAAAAAGCAGACAATACAACATCCAAAGGGAGAAACAACGACGAAGAAGTTGCATCATTAAGAGAGAAAATAAGAAGATTAGAAGAGGAAACGTCGAAGCTTAATTTTTTTGCTATTTGCTTTATGTCGCACCGACACAGATAGGTTTCGTGGCGACCATGGGAGAGGAAATGCTTAGGAATGGGAAGGAAGAGGCCGTGGCCTTAATTAAGGTACAGCCCCAGCATTTGCCTGGTGTGAAAATGGGAAGCCACGGAAAACCATCTTCGGGGCTGCCGACAGTGGGGCTCGAACCCACTATCTCCCGGATGCAAGCTCACAGTTGCGCGCTCCTAACCGCACGGCCAGCTCGCCCGGTGAACTTAAATTAGAAGTAGAAGCCAGTGGTCAAGATCGTAGAAAGAAATGCCTATTTATATATGGTGTTCCAGAGGAGAAGAGAGAGAACAAAGTGATTACAATTCACAATTCACAAAGTGGTGGAGCTAATTCAGGGCAAAATGAAAATTAATTTATGTGAAGTAGATATAGACGATGTGGAGAGAATATGAATATGAATAAAAGTGTTCTGAATACTAATATCAGTGACCTAAGTTACATTGAAAATTATCTGAGTTCGTTGGTGCAGACTACAGTGAAGAAAATGAAATATTGAATGACGCACTAAGCTTCTCGGTCCAATTGCCACTTAAGTATGGCTCCTATCTAAATATTCGCTCTAATAGTATTTCAAATTAACAAAGCATCGATGATATCCTACGTAAATCTCAAATAATTTCCCTACTCTAGCTATATAATTTCTTATGCAACGTATTCCAGTTCAATATGCACGTAGCCAATAAGCATTTTTTTGTCATATATGGATGTGCAAGTGCCTACATTAAGATATTTCAACACTACATTACCATACTAGTTACATCCTAGTTTGATCTTCCAGGCCATTAACATTCATTCAGAATACGACACAGTCATGCATCCATATATCCATCACCGGTTGTTATAATAGTCAAACCACTTTCACACTTCATTAAAATATGCGTAATTTTATTGTCCATACCTTGCCATAGTTCCTCCCTGGGGCATACTTATATTCCGTAGTCGCTTTACTTGTGCTCCTATATCGCACATTTTATATATATATACGTTTTACTTCCTGTTAATCTGCGCAATAATACATTTAAGGTATCATATATACTTCATTATTTCATTACTAACCTTCGTTTCAACCCATATTTAATTCATTCAACATCTATAATTATCGCTTTTAACCTCCAATATTAATTAAACACAATGATACGTATCACTCCAATAGCGCAGAATTCGTTCCTCAAAACGCATTTTGTCATACAATTTAACATATAACCCCAAATTCAGTATCTTTTTTTTCAATATAATAACACAGCAAAGAGTAGGGTAATTTAACTTAACCAATTCAAACATGCGTCCCTCTGTGACGTAAACTGGGTTTGACTGGTATTACATCATTCATGGATCTTTCTAACTAACCGGGATTCTATGAAACATATGTTACACTACGTCACACTTTTAAATCGTATTCTTACTTCCTTGGATAAGATGATATAGTAAATACGTTACCAATCTGTCACGAGATACGTCTTAAATATTTCACACTGCACTTTCTTGTATTCACTGCACACTTAATTATCTCACGTTTAGGCTATTCAGATCTACTGCATATACTGGTAATACTCTACATAAGAAATTATACTACTTAATACTATTACTTAGCTCGCCATTCAATATCTCGGGCCTTAGTTGCTCTTCGGTCTGGTCACAGGCCTTGGATTGAGAACTGGGCAGGTTCTCCATCACTGGTATCTCGGATAGAGTGACCTCCTCCACACGGGTCGGGTGGTTTTAACTGCCAGGATGACATCTCCCTCCAGGTTGGTCTATGCCGATTTAGCAAGCCATTATCTGTTCAGGAACACAGTAGACAATATCCATCGATACTGGAAAATGTGAATTCATCATATATATATATATAATGATTGCCTCTTTATTTAGGCTATCGTTGCTATTATTTCCACTTAATATAGCTCAATTTCAAGCTCTCGCGACTCAATCAACTTCTTGTTTCCGAACGATTTTGCGTCTAAGTATTTTGACGACCTTTTCGAAATTTCTGGATTTTATTTCTTCCTTACTGTATTTCAACGTTTATCTCTTCGTTTTCTTCAATATTACCGACCTCTGAGCTTAAAATCTACGTTAGATACTGCAAATGCTTATTTTTTTAGAGCGATGTTCAGGAAGTCTTATCCTTACGAGGTCAATTTTTAAAGTCAGTTTTTATAATAATCCGATTGACCCTTCTTATTTTTTAAAAACAATTCTATCGATTCTACACCATTGTACACCGCCTTCATAGTGGTAGGTTTAAGTTAGTCATGGCCTTCTGACATATATAAGTATCGATATCCTACTACACATTTATTTGCCTTGGCTGGCCTCTATCTTCCGTAGGCGCCATTTTGTAATACGTCCAGTAAATGCATCGGGTACACATGTATCCGCTCTCAACAAAGCAAAACAAAAAATTACCTCAGATTAGAAAAAATATCAAAGACGACCAAATCTAGAATCCTCCTTAGCCATTCAACCGATCCTGGGATCGTACTCTTAAAGCGGGTCGTAACAACCAAGAGAGTCGAACACAGCGGCTCTTGGCTCACTTGCGACCTGCTTTAAATAGGAAGTCAACAAATCTTTCCGCCTTTTCCAAATTTAAACTGTCGCTAAAAATTAGAAATTTGTTTCTTAAGAAGGGATGTTGTCCGCCTCTGTGGTGTAGTGGTTAGTGTGATTAGCTGCCACCCCCGGAGGCCCGGGTTCGATTCCCGGCTCTGCCACGAAAATTTGAAAAGTGATACGAGGGCTGAAACGGGGACAACTCAGCCTCGGGTGGTCAACTGAGTAGAGGTCGGTTCGATTCCCATCTCAGCCATCCTGGATGTAGTTTTCCGTGGTTTCCCACTTCTCCTCCAGGCAAATGTCGGGATGGTACCCAACTTAAGGCCACGGCCACTTCCTTCCCTCCTCCTTGTCTATCAGTTCCAATCTTCCCATCCCCCACCAAGGTCCCTGTTCAGCATAGCAGGTGAGGCCGCCTGGGCGAGGTACTGGTCATCCTCCCCTGTTGTATCCCTGACCCAAAGTCTCACGCTCCAGGACACTGCCCTTGAGGCAGTAGAGGTGGGATCCCTCGCTGAGGCGAAGGAAAACCCAACCCTGGAGGGTAAACAGATTAAGAAAGAAAGAAAGAAGGGATGTTTCCTTCCACCCCCGTCAAATATTCTGACATTAAAATTTTAAAACAAAATTAAGCGATGAGGGGTTTCTTTTCTAAACACCGCCTTTCATACAGAACGATTTCCCGCCGCCAGTGCAGCAAACAGAGATTTTTCCGACTCGTCTGGTATTCTCGGAAGCAGGTGAGTAAAAGGGCATAGTCCCCCCCCTCCCTCCATGAGACTCTCATTTATTTGCCTTTAAAAAAATCACCAGACTCCGGATATATGCAAGTGCATATTTTGTTTGCTGCTACGAAGATGTCTGAAAACGCTCAGGAAGCACATATTATAATGTAACTAGATAAATTACGAGCCCCACTTCAGAATTTACACGTCAAGAAATTGGTAAGCGATGTGTTCATTCCTGGCTGGAACCCTTCTGACACAAAAGACGAACGGCTCAAAATGTTATTCTCGAGGAGTGATACGCCTTGAAAGTGAATCTCTATGCCTCTGTAGAACCTGCTTATGTGATAACTTCCGCTACAAATTGTCCCAATTGCTGCTTATCACTAGGATTCCAGAGTTTGTGTCGTAAAGAAGGACAAATTTGCCATAAAACTAACTAAATATGACCTAAAAATGACTTAAGGGGAGTCATAATTGAAATTTTGAACTACAATTTACCACTCATCAAAACCAAATTTTAAACACAAGAACATATTAATAAAATGTAGACCCACTCAAAATTTGGAGTTGATTAGTTAATTGGTTTCAAAGGTACTGAGAAGTATTTTTTAAGTTTGTATGTTGCACAGAAAATGTTCCTTGCGGTAGAGTTTTAGTTTTTTTTATATAATTTGGCAGACTTGTCAAAAATACTCTGATTTTGCAGTCAGATGTAAAATATTGCAATATAATATTGTCACTTTTTCATTATTCATTCAATAGGCAAAAATCTAGTTTCATGCTATTTCAGGAGTATAAACATGAAGGTAATATTCAACTGATAATAAAATCTTCTACTTCTTCTACTACTTTTGCTACCGCCTTTTCCCACACCTGTGGGGTCGCGGGTGCGAACTGTGTCGCACATGTGACTCCCTGCCATCTTGCTCAAGACTGGGTGCAAGAAATGGATAATTCTGGTTATTACCTGTTACACCCTACCGGGCTTCGAATGGATGACCCACGCATAAAAATGCCTCCACGTAACGGGGTAAACACCCACGGATGAGATTTGGATTGAAGAGCGGGTCGAATTGCTTAACGAGCTTCGAACCGCTCCCCTTCCTACTTTCTGTGCCGGCCCGGCAGCCTGAGCACTTGGGGAAGTGGTACGTTCAAAGAAAAACAAAAACAACAAATCCTTAAGATGGAGCCTTATGTCTATAATATGAAAGTAGGATCTCTGGGTTCGAATGCCTACTGGATACTGCTTACCACTGCTACCAATGACAAGAACCATAAAATAGGGGTTACGAATGCAAATTTATTCAAAAATAACAATTTAAAAAGGTTGATACAGCTCTATACAATGACTCTCCACATATGGGATGAAAAGAAAATAATAATCATTTTAAAATACGAATCGCCCATGGGCGTCGTCTGCATAACGGTATGATTGAGGTTTTGCGACTTGCTATCGTTCATTTTTTCTCATTAATTCCTACCGTTCACGAAATTTGTACATTATTCTGTCGATCACACCGTGAGATGACTTGATGTCCCGATACACAAATATCACTAGCTGTTCTAAGCACGAACATAACCGGGGCCTACGCTACATAATATCATATTAAAAGACACATTTGCATAATGCACAAACAAACACAAATACCATTTTTGCTAAACCCCGGACTTCTCATCTGTCACCAAGACCACACGTCGTGCACATAGGTTCTGTTTGAACTCAAAAATATGTGCACATCATTACGAAACATACACAAAACATATGGACATATACACTTCATGCACACCGGAGAACCCTTCCTAGAAAAGAAAACAGCATGGTTATCACAGTCTCCGGCCCAAAGCGCAAGCTTGGAAGCAGCTCGCTCAAGGGCGCCGTCATCATCCGGCGTCGAACTGGCAGACTCCCGACCGAGAGGTACTGTGGGTTTCTGTAGATACCGAGAATAGCTACAATCTCATCTCGCCGGATATCTGGGGGAATCCCTACTCATTTATTAAATACCCTTTTAAAAGAAGTTACCGTGATATTATCATTATACAAGTATTCTTAGCTGAGCCATTTAAACCAACCGAGGGGAGCGCGAGGTTGACCCAGGGCTCCAAGTTAGTCTTAACACAATGGTTTAAAGGGATCCCTCTGTCGCGAGGGCGAGAGCCAGTCATTCACAACAGAAGGAAGGCCGGCCATTCACTTCGCACGGCCGTTCTGATTCTTCTCTCGCTCACACGTCTACCCTCTCATCTCGGGGACACACATATCCACAGCCCGCTTCATTTGTTTATTCATATCATTATGGAATTCCCATGAAATACTCTTTTTATTCACTCCCTTCTCATTATTATCACTGAGACTGTGGGCACGATCACTTCTCAATCATCTCATCGTAAGTTCCTATTCGGCCCTTCCACTACGCCTCATACCGCGTATCTTCTTCCCTTGGGCCTATGGCTCTCATGGCTCCTCGTCCATACCACATAACTACACTTATATTTAAACCTTCTGGCCAAAGATTAAGGGACTCCTGCCCTGGGTCTCGCCCCGGCTATAGATAACAAAAAAAAAACACTCCCAACCATTATGGCCAATAAATCAAAATCACGGGAAACTTGCATATGGTTCCACACACCTATCTAAATCACACAACATGTACCTCTCCCGGTCGGGATTTCTTCATTCTTGATGTACATGCACGGATTATATCTGTAAGCTAGGCATGCATTATCTGACTGACCCATGAGTTTCCCTGGCATATCCGACAACCACGTGGGACAGTGACTACCAACATTTCGACATATTTCCCTGCTTGCCAGCACTATGTTTCCAACCGCCCCTACGGGAAACTCAAATATTCTCCTAACCTTGTTCCCATATTTGCTAGGACATTCTACATTAAAAATATAACCCTCACGATAAGCTAACCATTAAGAAAGAAATATGAGTCGTCCGGGAATTTAGCCCCCTTAAATTTTACTTCAACATTATAAAATCAATAAAATTTCCATATAGGACATGCATTAACTTACAACATTTTGATATTTACAAAAGAACGCTAATCCTATCCCCGGGTTATGTCATGCTTAGAAATTAAATTTGGACATCACTCATCTGTTTGGTGGCCGTTGTTTCTTCCGCCACGGGAGACCCATGGTGAAGTTCTTAGTACTCCATGACCACTCGGTAGGTGGCGGGCGTGCAGTCCTTCATCCCTGGTCCATACAAGTCCGACATCATGGGGAACTCGTCACAGCTGAAATCTTACAGTAATCCAAGTGGGTAACACTTTTACACTCGTCACACGTCCTCTATTTCAGAGTTTACACCCGCATTCACAGTAAGAATCGGGTGGCTCACGAGATTCGAGCCCCTGATTCAAAGTAACACGTTGGGTGATACCAAATTATGAATTTGACTGACTCATTAAAGCCGGCACTGTCTCAGCCGAATTCCAATACTTGTTTGCAAATTATGCTCGCGGGTTTTTACTAGTTTGACACGCAGCACAGGAACAATACCTAGGCTCGTTTGGCCTCCCGTTCACTTCACAAAGCGTGCTGGACACAATGGCGCTTTCAATACACGGTCAAGGGTTTCTGACTTAAACTGGGGCACCGCGGGATATAGTGTCCTCCTCACCGACCCGTAAAAGAACAACTGTCTCTGCAAGGGCCTGTTCGGCCTATATTATCTTGCCCGCCGGAAGCTCGGGGGCGTCAACGTTCACGGTTCATTAAGAACAAGAGCTCCTTTCGTACCAAGAATTGACGATATTTGAATAGTGCATCTTGTAGCCCTCTGTCTCCTCTTTCATTTGAGCCTGGCGTGCTGGACCGACGATCAGCAGTTTTTATGTAATTTGCTTCCCGCCTTTGATTAATTCATAGCGTCCTCTGGGGGGTGGAGCTATCTCCTAAGCGCGATTCTTGGCGTGGGTGACGCCGCTGTATCCACATGTGTTAGCGATATGTTACATCTTGACAGCTGGTGACCTCATTTCTTCCCCTGCATAAGTTATTACATATTTTTAGTCTGGAGAACGCGGAAAATTCCGCTCTATTCAATGGTGTGTCTCGCATAATTTTCCTATGTCTGGATTAAAATATCATTCTATTGTTTACGCGCCAAAATCCGACGTTGGCACCCGTGACACGTGCATAAAAAACCGGAAGTTCCTTATGTTCGTTTGGAACTCGGGGAGGCTAGGCTCCACCTCGGGGCGTATCTGACTATTCCAGCATCGCGTCCCCTTCTATCTCTCTCTGCACGTTGAGAGCGTACTTCCGCGAGGGCTTGGCTGTTGCTTTGTCTTTCCATTGTTCGCAGGCGCTCTTTTCGCGGGTTCCGTTCTGGCCGGACGCCGCTCGATCCCCTTCGCCCATACTGCTACCAATGACGCGACCTTTAGGAGTAATTTTAATGGAGTATAGAGGCCCATATCATTCCCATGGAGCTGTACAGGACACTGTACGGTTTCACTGTGTCTGGCACTCAAAATGAAGAAAATGAACTTTTTATGCCATCTAGTTTCAAAACTAAGAACTGTGAAAAATTGCAATTTTATCCATCAGAGGGTATTCATGGATACATATTACATAATTGAAAAACTCATTTTGGCAAAAAAAAAAAAGAAAAAAAAGAGTCATGATCTGGTTCTTGCAATCAGGTCTTCAACTCGGTATGCCACACCGCTGTACTGAACGTTGTACTGTACTGACAGCTCGAGGACACTGTGCACACAGAGGCGTGGCCGCACTATCTCCTCATGCCCCAGTTTAACCTCCGTAACGTCTTCATTACGATTTTGATGATGTGAACTAATTAAATCATAGACGTACTTTTGAAAGTCATGTTTTGTGCGAATGAATGGTAGGTCGAGTTATGTCCTTGACCGTCTGCTAATCTTGGTTTCTGCAACATGCGGTACTGATAACCTCGTGCCTCATGTCTATAAGTAGCTGAAAGCTGGCTTAACATTGCCAGATCCTGAAGAACACCTTACCTACAAACTCAGTGATTTTTTTCCACTGAGCATTCGATTTAAGTGGGTGAAAAGTGAAAGTTCTCAATTTACCGGTGTGTTCTGCCTGTTTGATCTGAAACACTCGCGAACGGATAATTAAATCATTAATTATAGTGATAGTAAACTAATAAAATAAAATGAATTATATAGAGTGCTTAATGACGAGGTACACGTTTCACTACTTTACATTTAGTAAAGTCTTTACAGAACATGCTCCTTGAACAAATTCTGCGAGCTGTATGATGTTTATTAATTCTAGTAATTTCCTGAACATTTTTGTCTAATTTCCGTAATTAATATTTTGCAGGTATTTGTCTCACACGATTTTCCTTCATAAAATTAGCATTTTAATTTTTGCAACAAATTGTGTATACTCTATTTGTAATCAAATTCGCATAAGCTTATATTTTTTCTAGCTAAATTACTTTTGCAGTATTTGTTATATCTGCATTTTAATTATTTTTATTTTTTTGCATCAAATTTTCAGCTAATTTTTTTTGCACAATTCTTTCTTATAAAACATGAATATTAATTTTCAGCTGGTGTTGTTTCCACCATTCTTCTTCTATCAAATTTGCATATTTGTTGCAGTTAAACGGCGTTTTCACTTTAAATCACTGGACATTCACACGATTCTTTTGCAGATATGAATATATTTTTCTTATTCGATCTTCTTTTCATGTCATTGTTATTAGTTATTAGTCAGTCATCATCAGTCACCACTGCTCTCCATTTATAACAGTCGCCCAAGTGGCAGATTCCCTATAAAGTGGTTACGTAATATTTTCTTAAATAATTTGAAAGATGTTGGAATATTACCGAATATCTCCTTCGGTAAATTATTCCAATGCCTAGCTTTTTTTTCCCTATAAAAGAATATTTGTCCCAATTTTCAATCTTGAATTCCAACTTTATCTCCGTATTGCGATCTTTCCTACTTTTAAAAACACCACTCGAACTTATCCGCCTGCTAATGTAATTCCTCGTCATCTCTCCACTTATTTATTTATTTATTTATTTATTTATTTATTTATTTATTTATTTCGTATGGCATGTACAAATTTGTCGGAATTTTCTTTCTCATACTGGAGTATCCTCTGATTGCTGGGATATCCATAAAGCAAAGCTTCAATGTAGTTGCTCTCTTGGCACCACTCAGCAATCACGTAAAGTTACACGTATGGACGTGCAGCAACGACAACCCCGACAGGACAACAAATAGAGATTGCCCTTTCGACGAATGGCTGCCGTAAGTAGGGCATAACAAAGAACTAGTGGAGTGCTAATGGTTTCGATGGTATGAATGGAGAAAATTCAATATGGTGACAGTTAGGGCAAGATTTCAAGACCAAGAAATAACACTCTTAGCAGATTAATTTATGGACCCATTATACAGAATCCAATAAGGAGGAACTTGGGACAATAAAGTTAATCCAATATACACCATAAAAACAACAAAAATAGATCGTATATTACGGAAATAGCACTTGAACACTATCACCATATAAAACAACAAAAGCACAGAAATTCTCTGGAAACCACAAACATAAATGATATCTCGAATAAAGATGTCAAAAAGCATTCATCTCCACTGCATATGATCTTCATGGCCTAGTATTGATGAGAGCTTGAAACATCCCGCTTAGTCGAAGAGCTCGTCTCCTTTCTCCCAAGTCTTCCTAGCCCAAAGTTTGCAATATTCTTCTTCTCTTGTCGGATATCACCAAGAACAAATCGTGCTGCGTTTATTTGGATATTTTCAGTTCTGGAATCAAGTAATCCTGGTGAGGGTCCCATATGCTGCAACCATACTCAAATGGGGGTCATAGCGGAAATGTATCCGCTCTCTCCCTTACGTACTTACCAGAACTCCCTAAATACTCGCATAACCAAAAATGTATTCACAATCCCGTTTATGTGATTACCCCAATGAAGAACTTCCCTTACATTAACACCTAGGTCCACACAAAACCGTGGTAAAATTCCACGAACTCAAATAAATATGAAAGACAATGAAGTCATCTTAAAACATCGTCAGAACCTCTCCTCCCAAGAAAATCATAGAAAATAATATTCACATACATAAAATTCTAGTATACTCAGCCCAAAATAATTCAAGCAAATCCACCTCTTCTGCATTCAGCATTAACTCCGAAACCAACTCCGATTCACCATCTGTGAATCAAAAGTTGCCCAGTTAGTTTCAGCTAAACAAGAAGAAAATCGTGCTAATATAAGTAGAAAGTTCGAAAACATGAATCACACATAACCTTGAAAACTTATAAAACTCATGAGACAGTATCTATCGACCAAAAATATCTCAACATCAACACGATAATTAAATCTGAGAGGACTTCACCTCTTGGTAAAACTTACAACGTGATTTTTCATCCCGTTTGACATCATATCATTACCGCTCACAATCTTATAACTTTTGTTTTTGTTTGCACTTCTCTAAAATCTGAACTTGCATCAAGGAAAAGATCCTAGATCATGTCGGTTGTACAAATAAAACACACTCCCATGCAAATGTTCATACAAGTATCTTCAATATTATGGTGAAAACTACCTGTAAAATTTACGGGCAACGAGCAACAAACATGGCACAGTGGTATTAATAAGCACAGCATTTTTATGCCGTGGACATAACTAAACAGTGTTACCAGACTCGAAAACGAAGTATAGAGGGGACACAGAACAGTACCACAATCTCGGGCTCAGAGAAGTCTACCCCATATGAGGGGTCTGAACCATCATCTCGATCTACCCAACATGATAGGTCTAAACCACCATCTCGGTCTACCTCACATGAGGGGTCTGAACCATCATCTCGGTCTACCTCACATGAGGGGTCCAAAACCATCATCTCGGTCAACCTCACACGAGGGGTCTGAACCACCATCTGGAGCTCAGAGAACTCTACCCCACATGAGGGGTCTGAACCATCATCTCGATCTACCCAACATGATAGGTCTAAACCACCATCTCGGTCTACCTCACATGAGGGGTCTGAACCATCATCTCGGTCTACCTCACATGAGGGGTCCAAAACCATCATCTCAGTCAACCTCACACGAGGGGTCTGAACCACCATCTGGAGCTCAGAGAACTCTACCCCACATGAGGGGTCTGAACCATCATCTCCGTCTACTCCACATGAGGGGTCTGAACTATCATCTCGAGTTCATAGAATTCTACCCCACATGAGGGGTCTGAACCAACATCTTGGTCTACCCCACATGAGGGTTCTGAACCATCATCTCGGTCTACCTCACATGAGGGGTCTGAACTACCATCTCGAGCTCAGAGAACTATGCCCCAAATGATGGGTCTGAACCATCACCTCTGTCTACTTCACATGAGGGGTCTGAACCACCGTCGCCACCTCAATGAACTCTACCCCACATGAGGGGTCTGAACCGACATCTCGGTCTACCCCACACGAGGGTTCTGAACCATTCATCTCGGTCTACCTCACATGAGAGGTCTGAACTATTATCTCGGTCTACCCCACATGAGGGGTCTGAACTACCATCTCAATCTCAGAGAACTCTAGCCCACATGAGGGTTCTGAACCAACATCTCGGTCTACCCCACATGAGGGGTCTGAACCACCATCTCGAGCTCAGAGAACCACCGTCTAGGTCTACCCCACGTGAGGGGTCTGAACCACCGTCTAGGTCTCGAGCTCAAAGAATTATACCCCACACGATCATCTCGAGCTCAGAGAATTGTACCCCACACGAGGGATTTGAACCACGTTTTTTGGGCTCGGAGAAGTCTACCCCACATGAGGGGTCTGAACCAACATCTCGGTCTACCACTCACGATATGGAAAGTCGTCCATTTTTCAACAACAAGAAAGTTGAATTTGGGTAGTGTTATTATTGTGGGATTCAAAGCCGTCAAATTCGTTTGTGAATCGCAGGGCCCTCCCCACCTCGCTCACATTTCCAGCCACTTGTACCGAATGTGGACACATGACGTCGTTACACTAAGCTTATGTAACCTGACATACCCTCAGCTGACGTCACACGTTAGCATAAATTAACTGAAACAGATTACGTTTATCAGATATTTTTGGAGCATAGCAACTGTACGGAAACGAAACATGGACAATAACTGGCGCGGAAAGAAGGAAATTTACGAGTTCATAAAAAGTGGCGTTGTTGCAGTAGAATGCTGAGACTCAGTTGGGTAGAATGGTTAACAAATGAAGACATACTGAATCGAGCTATGTCCAGAGAATGATACGACAAAAATATTATTTTTTCTCGGTATTGGCCAAATTAGGACCATGTAAAATAACCTACCCCATTCATTTCCGTTTGTTTCCTTCTTCCTCTCTTGCTTTTCAACAGTTGTTCATTATTTCACTGTGTTTCTTCCTCCTTTCTTCTCTCCAGATATTATACCGTTCCTTCTTTTCTTTCTCCCGGAAATCCTTGAAATGTTGTATCAATCCCCTACTAGTTCTTCCGTCCTGGGTTATTCCCAACTCTGCTATATCTCTCTTTATCAACTGGTCCTCACTCTTACTCTTGTGTAAAAATGTGTAGCCTATTGTGAGTCTGAAATTATCTCTTCGTTATCGTACCAGAAATTCTTTCAGTTTCTTTATTTTGGCAGAGGTCTTCATTCTTCCTGTGTCTGGACTCCCCATTTTCAGTCTTTAATGGTCCCCGGAATTTTCTTAGAATTGTTCTTTCCTTTTTCGTGGAGAACATACACTCTGTAGTATAGAGACATTTCGGTTTTAATTACTGTCTTGCAGTGAATCACTTACTTACTTACTTACTTACTTACTTACTTACTTACTTACTCCATGGCTCTACGGTCCTTCAAGGACCTTGGCCTCCTTGACCACAGCTCTCCAGTCGTCCCGGTCTTCAGCACGCCTACGCCACCTCCTGACTCCAACGGTCCTCAGATCAGTCTCCACATCATCCAGCCATCTCATCCGGGGCCGACCTCTCCTTCTCCTGCCCCCAAGGTGTCCTGTCAGTGCTTTCCTTGGAAGTCTTCCCTCCTCCATCCGTTGTACATGCCCCAGCCATCCAATTCGTCTTATTTTGATTGATGTCACCAAGTCTGGCTCCTTATAGAATAATCTTATTTATTCATTTGTTCTGATTCTCCATAAATCTCCCTCCTTCATCCGTCCAAATATCTCCCTCAGTACTTTCCTTTCCCACACATTTAATCTCCTCTCTGTGGCCTCAGTCAATACCCATGCCTCACTCCCATACATAAGCACTGGTTTAATTATTGTTTTCTAGAGAGTCAGTTTTAATTTCTACTGCTTCAAAGGTGTAACCATCCACTTGGAGGTTTTCAGTGTTCCTTCCATTTCTCTCCGTTAC
Source organism: Anabrus simplex (assembly GCF_040414725.1). NCBI lineage: Eukaryota > Metazoa > Arthropoda > Insecta > Orthoptera > Tettigoniidae > Anabrus > Anabrus simplex. The sequence continues at coordinate 768,403,942 of NC_090265.1, forward strand.
CATATATTTAGATTTAGCCTCACTTATCTCCAAGCTCAAGGACCAAGCCGCATCTTTCAGCTTCCTCAAGGCAGTTGTAAGTGCCTCGTTACTTCTAGCAGATATCAACACATCATCTGCATAAGCCAAAATTTGGATCAGTCTATTGTAAATATTACTACCCGGATTAGTAGTTACTGATCTTACAGCTTTCTCCAACACTAGATTAAATAACACTGGTGATAAGGGGTCTCCCTACCTTAGGCCTTCTTCGGTTCTGAAAGATCTTGACAGACTTCCCTGCACTTTTACCCGACTTCTGCTGTTCTCCAGGGTCATCTTAGTCAATTTTATTAACTTCTGTGGGAATTTAAACTCCTTCATTGTTTCCCACAATGCCGATCTCTTAACTTTGTCATAGGCTTGTTTAAAATCTATAAAAAGATGCCCTAGTCGAACGTTGTATTCATATGTCTTTTCCAGAGTCATTCTCATGGTGAAAATATGGTCCATCGTCGATCTTCCAGGTCTGAAACCAGCTTGGTACTGCCCTATAATTCTTTCTGATCTACTACTAACTCTCTTTGTTATGGCTGTAGAGAGGATTTTGTATACTATACTCAGTAAGGATATACCTCGATAATTCTTGCATTGCATGCGTGACCCCTTCTTATGTATAGGACATATATTTGCTAGTGTCCAGTCCTCCGGCATTGTAACTGTTTCCCATACCTTTTTAATTATCTCGTGTATTTTTTTCACCAACACTTCTCCTCCATGTTTTACCATTTCTGCTGTTATGAGGTCATTCCCTGGGGCTTTACTGCTCTTCAGTTGTTTTATAATCTCTCTTATTTCTTCAATCGATGGTGATCCCAAATCGTCTTCATCCTCATCTCCATTCTTCTCATCCATCTCTTCCTCCTCACACTCATCTCCATATTCACCCTCCTCATCTCTCTCTGAAGTTTCCATACGGTCTGATCCTTCTTTTTCTTCATTTATTGGTCTGACAGAAAATAATGTTTCAAAATGTTTTGCCCATTTTTCCATAATTCGTTCTTTCCCAACAATGAGTCTATCAGTCTCATCCTTAAGCATATTCACTCTGGGTTGATATACCTTCTTTACTTGTCCAACCCCATGAAAGAATTTTCTGCCTTGTTTGTTTTCAGAATTCTTCTGTATTTCATCCACTCTCTCCTTTTCTTCTATTCTTTTCTTGTTCCTTATCAATGTCTTTGCTATTCTCCGTTTCTCTTTAAAAACTGCCATATTATTTCGAGTGGGTCTCTGTAGCATTCTTGTCGGGCAAGATTTCTCTCTTCCAGAACCTTACCCACTTCGTCATACAATTTATTTCTATTCTGTTTCCTTCTCTCTCCAAGTACTTCCTGCGCCGTTGTATTTATTGCTAGCTTGGTTTCCTCCCACATTGTGTTGATGTCCACATCTCCGCTTCTGCCCATCTGTAGCTTTCTTTGCAGCCGGTCTCTATACTCTTCCTCCTTCTTCTCATCCGTTAACAGTTCTACATTATAGATCTTGCTCTGCTCAGCTCTGTCCCTGGGTTTAATTGCCAGTCTTTCTCGGAACTTTATCCTCACCAGTATGTGATCTGAATCACTGTCTGCACCACGCATGCTTCTCACATCCATTATATTGGAGGCATGTCGCGCATCTATCAGCACATGGTCTATCTGGTTCTTTGTCAGACCGTCCGGTGATATCCACGTCTCTTTATGGATCTCCTTATGGGGAAAACATGTGCTCTTAATCACCAGTTCCTTGCTAAAGGCAAAGTCAATCAATTTCCACCCGTTTTCATTGGATTCTTGGTGTTTACTATGATATCCTGCCACTGGGTGGTTTTCTTTCTCTTTGCCTACTTTGGCATTATGATCCCCTAGGACAACTTTAACATCATACTTGGGCAACTTGTCATATACTTGTTCCATTTTTTCATAGGCATGTTCTTTCTCTTCCTCATCGGCATCCTCTGTTGGTGCATGGACACTAATTAGTGATGTGTTGGCAAATCTCCCTCTCAATCTTAACCGGCATAGTCTGGGGCTTATGGCTTCATATTCAATCACATTATGACTGACCGATTTCTTGACCATAAACCCTGTTCCTATTCTATTTTCTTCCTCCCCACTATTGAACAAAATATAGTGCTGTAGATCTGTCACCTCGATTGTCTTCCATCTTATCTCCTGTAATGCTGCCACATCTATCTGATATTTAAGTAATTCCTCCTCCAATTTTCTACTAGCCCCGGCCTGAAAGATACTTCTCACATTCCATGTTCCAATATATCCGTATCGTTGCCATTTAGCGCGCTTTAGCCGTCGTAAGTTTGGGACCGTCCGGTTATCTTGATTTGGTTTCTGAACAATATGTAGTTTTGTGGTAGTGGAGTTGTTAGTCCCACGTACCAACCCCCAACCTGGAGGACCAGGGTATCATTCTTAGTCTGGATCATCACCTTAGACCTGTCCGACTTGGGTGGCCCTACCAGGAGCATATGCTCCCGCCGGCATAGCTCTAAGGATCATTTGAACACGTAAGCCTCCAAAACACCCGGCAAAATGTATTTTGCCTTCGTCAAGGTGGTAATACCATCGGGAGGTCGCACTCTCTCACACCAGTATTAATTGTAAGTCTTTCTCGTATGATTATTATTATTATTATTATTATTATTATTATTATTATTATTATTATTATTATTATTATTATTATTATTATTATTGCGTTCCGGCCTCCTAAGGACCTCGTTACAATTTCAATTGTTCCTCCTTAGTTGTTTTCCGAGCTACCACCTGGGGTAGTGCTTTCATTCAGCGGACTTTCCATTCTGCAATTGAAATTGTAGGCCTACATTGTACAAGGTAGGAAATTAATTCCAAGATAAGATCGGAGTGTTAGTCCGAAATGATTTTGTATTCGTGCTTTACTCCACTAGGTTCTTCCGCTCTCTCCGCCGTTGGGACATTAAATTCCTCATCCGGCTTCGAGACCGTTGACCAGGTTTCACCTGTAACCCTAGGCAGGGGCCCTTACAGGGTACTACCATCCGGAGCCAGATGGACCCAGGTTTTTTTACCAGGTTGTTACTCCTCCCCCTCCTCCTTCCCCATCACTTGCAAGATGAGGCCCCGGGCTTGGGACCGGCAATGGCGGAGTTTATTATTATTATTATTATTATTATTATTATTATTATTATTATTATTATTATTATTATTATTATTATTATTATTATTATTATTATTATTATTATTATTTTGTTGTTGTTGTTGTTGTTGTTGTTGTTGTTGTTGTTGTTGTTGTTGTTGTTGTTGTTGTTGTTACGGAAATATTATGGTTTACAGAGGTGAAAGAATGGCATGAATGGGTGGATATTATTAAAAAGTCGGAAGATTAATTTAAAACTTCAAAATTGGAGTTATGTTTTTTCTTTGTGTCTTTTTTTCTTTTCAGATTTTCTTTACTTTACACTCTGCTTAGCAGGTAACAAATCAGGTACAAAAATTTATCTCGTAAGCTTGAGGAACAAATTTAGAGAAGACAAGAGTAATCAGATAACAATAAATTAACATTTTTAGCTTGAAGCTCCCTAATCACAAATTTTACCCGTCCACTACTGCTCCTTTCAATCAACGGTCAAGGAGACGGATCTCCCAATTTCTTTTACACCAATAGAAGAGCATATTTTCTCTACAAATTTACACTTTCCAGCCTATCAAAGGCACAACCTACGTTTAACAAAATTAAACAGTACTCAATGCCTTAACTGCTCAACAGTCTGATATGTTTAACAAGAAATGAATGAAAGAGTTTAACAGGGGTAACAAGTACCCATTCTTTGGGAAAAACAAGAGGATAAAGTTACTGGCCAAAAACCAGAATGGTAAGGAGGCGAACACTTGGACTCCTTGAAAATTTACATGAAATTCATAGATAGGTTTTAAAGGTTACAAAATCATAGTCACCTCAACATCAGGTTGAAAGGGAATACAAAAGGGTCCCTCACTCTTTATTCCCTAAGTTCTGTTAAGTTCTTTAGGCTTGTTTGAAATTTACATATGAGAAAATAAAGTTACATCACTACAGATTGGAAACCTTCCCCTCGAGCTACCTATGAAAGAAATCGCGTGTTAATCGGAATCTGCCAATACCTTGAGCTGGTGGACCTCCCGAAGTTGGATAAGGCAGCCCCCGCCCCCGTTACGAACACACTATAGACTGGAGCGATCGCAAAGACAACATGGCTCACCAGCCCTCGGCTTTTATAGCGGAGAGGAAAGTTCCAGAAAACCCTGGGTCAAGGCCCTGACACCCCCCCCCCCAATTCTTATTGGTTAATTTAATAAATATCAGAAAATTTTGATTGGTAGATAAATAAATGTACAAAATTGTTCATTGGCCAACGCCTTAAGTTGGCGGGAAGAGAGAGAGTGTTGATAACTTTTGAACATCAAAAACAAACACTAAATATTCCGGTTTAGGAAACATCAACACACAAAATTCATCTTGAATTTTAATACTTCAGCTTCACCCCAGAGGGCGCGACATAAGTTGATAGTAGCGACATCTGTTGAGAAATGTTCACACTATTTCCAAAATGAATTTCAGATTTCCTGATCTAGACGGCCTTCTATAAGGCGCTAGTTTTAAACGCACGGGGCGGGTGTACCTCCGGTACAATTATTATTATTATTATTATTATTATTATTATTATTATTATTATTATTATTATTATTATTATTCACTCTTTCATCGTTATGCCCAACTAAGGAGCGTGATTGAATTTATTTAGCTGATATCGTTGCCTTTTCCTTCTCCCAAAATTTCTTCATCTTCTCGCTGTGACTTTTCTTGCGATCTTCTGACCAGATTTGGTTGTTGGTAGTGCTTGGATGATCTTTGAAGCGGTAATTATCGAGTGATTTTCTGAACTTAGATTTGTCTAACACAATGCCATCTGTAATGCCTATTTCTTACTTTCATTGATAGAGCAATGTTCAGAATTATTTTGGTCAATCTCTGATTACTCATTTTGAGAATACATCCTTACAATTTCAAGCATCTTTTCCTAAAAGTGACTGAGATTTTCTCTGAGTGTTGGTACAGGTCATGAGATTTCCTTATTATCTAGATTCCCCCTGAGCATACTAGAAAGAAAAATTCCTGAAGATTTGTCCCTCTCCCGGTCTAGAAAGCCAAGAATAATGGCCGAGAGGATCCGTCGTGCTGACCACACGACATTTCGTAATCTGCAGGCCATCGGGCTGAGCAGCGGTCGCTTGGTGGGCCATGGCCTTTCGGGGCTCTTGCGCCATGGGGTTTGGTTTATTTGTCTCTCTGCTCCCAATGATCAGTGTTTCAGATGCATATAGTGCTTCAGGCTTGATTACAGTGTTATAATGTCTTAATTTTGCATTTAATATTATTATTATTATTATTATTATTATTATTATTATTATTATTATTATTATTATTATTATTAACTTTATTGGTCACATTTCCATTTGAGTCGTTCCACGTTCACTTCCTCTTTGAAGGTTGTACTCTTTGATTCATCTGATCTGCCCAGTACTCTTTCACTCGTTCCGGTCGTAATTTTGCTGAATTCGTCTGAAATCGCTATATCCCTTCTATGTGTCATTAATGCTATAAACTTGTGAGTCTTAAGAAGGCTGTTAATTTTTTTTTTTTTTTTTTTTCCCTGCTATCTCGAGTCGAGCTGCTTTAATATCCTGCTGAGTTTTGTGGATCCATTGCCCTCCTGTCATCTTTCCAATATTTCTCATCACTACTTGTCGTCAAATCCGGTTTTCTGGCAGTCACAAGATGTGAAAAATATACGAGATTATTTTCTTATTCATTGTGTTGGTGATTGGGTCAATCTGTCCATAGATAGTTCCATTAGGAAGGATTCCCCAGACTCCTTCGACATGGACATTTTATTTATTTAGCGTATGGCATAAAATCTACGTATACAATTGAATATATTACAATAACAAGAAAACAATTTCATATCAGGACTAGCTGTTGTACCGTGCTTCGCTACGGAATTCTACATTGTATACAGAATTATAGGTTATGTAGTGTACACGTTGTGAGTAAGATTGTATTAAATTGCATAGCTCTTAACGATACCCCAGAAACTCGACGGGGAAGGTGCCAAACGTTTTTCTCATGAGAAGCCTGGGTTAGGAAATTTTCATTGCCTACCATCAGTCACAATCAAGTTGGGGAGTTTTCATTATAACGGCAAACTATCACTGTCCAGCTGCCTTTTACATCCTTAGAAAGACTGCCATAGCGGTAGGAATGTCGCGATTAAAAACAATGCTTTCATATGAAATACTCGATGAAATGAAAAACCACACATTTTCTCACTTTTAACGAACAGTACTACGCTGCCGATCTTACAGTCCAAAGTTCCTCAGGTGGAATGACCAGGCCACAGACAGCAGTGAACACTCCTCTCCCCTTATTCCGTTAAGTATACACACTGCTCATTCCAATCAGCGCGTCGGAGTAGGGATTAAATAGCTGGAATACTATGATGAACCAGTGTGTTACATACCACCAGTATCAGAAAATGTATAAACTAGAGAAATGACATGCTAAAGAAGAAAGTTATCTAAATCCCCAGCTATTTTGCGCCAATATTCAGACAGGCTATTATACTCGGTACGCAGCAGTAATCTCATCTATCGGAGTTGAGAGGCAGCTTAAGAGACAAACAACATCACAACAAACAATGGTCAATGTAATGTTATTGTTGATCACTTTTATGAGCTTCCGATATTGTAGGCCTTCATATTTAGTCTCCTTCCGACTCTGAAATATCACTTTTACCATAATTGGTACGGTAAAACTGAATAAAACAAATGCTGGGAAATTGTATTCTCTGTAACTTTTGTTATGTAGTACTTTTCGATAGGAATGTTAATATAAGTATTGAAAAATTAAATTTTAGGCACCTTCCCCTAAACTACAATTTCATTCAGCGTGAATAAAATTATGTATATTCGAAATAGACTTTCAACGTATTAGGTCGTGTTACGTACATTTAGTACGTGTTGAAGAGATGTTAAGTACAAAACAAAAATGGCCAGCCGGCCACCAGTGGGATCCGAACCCACAACCTCCCGATTTCGCGTCGGTTGCTCTACCAATTGAGCTATGGTGGCCCAGGCCATCTTTGTTCTGTTGGAAAGGATCTGAGCTACAGGTCTGGCACTGCTGCTAGCACACTGTAGAGTGCGTTTAAGTTTCTTATTCCCCGACACTATATACCGATTTTCATTAAATTCTGTCTACCCTTTTTCTCGTGGCTCGGCGTTGATATACAGTAGACTTAGCAACAAAAATACAAAGTTATGAATATTTCTGTTATAGGCCTTACTTACCTGTCTTATACAGGTATAAGACATAAATGATCGGAAATTTAATTCTCCATAACTTTAGTTGTGTAGTATTTCGATAGGGCCACTAATAACAAATATTTCAGAATTAAATTTTAGGCATTCCCCTAACCTGCCATTTCACTCTGCGTGAATAAAATAATTTATAGCCTCGATTGTAGTGGCTTATTCCCCGACTTTACATACTGATTTTCATTCAATTCTCTTCAGCCATTTTCTCGTAATGCGCGTACATACATGCATACGGATAAACAGACAGACAGAGATGACGGAAAATTAAAAAGTGTATTTTCCTGTTGTCCGAATCTGTGGTGTAGTGGTTAGCGTGATTAGCTGCCACCCCCGGAGGCCCGGGTTCGATTCCCGGCTCTGCCACGAAAATTTGAAAAGTGGTACGAGGGCTGGAACGGGGTCCACTCAGCCTCGAGAGGTCAACTGAGTAGAGGTGGGTTCGATTCCCACCTCAGCCATCCTCGAAGTGGTTTTCCGTGGTTTCCCACTTCTCCTCCAGGCGAATGCCGGGATGGTACCTAACTTAAGGCCACGGCCGCTTCCTTCCCTCTTCCTTGTCTATCCCTTCCAATCTTCCCATCCCTCCACAAGGCCCCTGTTCAGCATAGCAGGTGAGGCCGCCTGGGCGAGGTACTGGTCATTCTCCACAGTTGTATCCCCCGACCAAGAGTCTGAAGCTCCAGGACACTGCCCTTGAGGCGGTAGAGGTGGGATTCCTCGCTGAGTCCGAGGGAAAAAGCCGACCCTGGAGGGTAAACAGATGATGATGATGATTTTCCTGTTACTGTGGACACGTCTGATACAGAAATATCATCATCATCATCATCATCATCTGTTTACCCTCCAGGGTCGGCTTTTCCCTCGGACACAGCGAGGGATCCCACCTCTACCGCCTCAAGGGCAGTGTCCTGGAGCTTCAGACTCTTGGTCGGGGGATACAACTGGGGAGAATGACCAGTACCTCGCCCAGGCGGCCTCACCTGCTATGCTGAACAGGGGCCTTATGGAGGGATGGGAAGATTGGAAGGGATAGGCAAGGAAGAGGGAAGGAAGCGGCCGTGGCCTTATGGTAGGTACCATCCCGGCATTCGCCTGGAGGAGAAGTGGGAAACCACGGAAAACCACTTCCAGGATGGCTGAGGTGGGAATCGAACCCACCTCTACTCAGTTGACCTCCCGAGGCTGAGTGGACCCCGTTCCAGCCCTCATACCACTTTTCAAATTTCATGGCAGAGCCGGGAATCGAACCCGGGCCTCCGGGGGTGGCAGCTAATCACGCTAACCACTACACCACAGAGGCGGACTACAGAAATATCACTGTTTTGAAATTCTGAACAATGTACAGACAAACTCTTATTTTATATACATAGATGTCCGGCCCTTCTATCCTCTCTAACACTGCCTCTGATGCTATAAAGAAATAAACCCAGCTACCCGAGATTTTTTTTTTTTTTTACTGTATTTAGCCTACGCAAGGTTTTCATGATTCTTTGTTTTGATGAGCTGGTCAGTTTTTCTTTCGTTTTTAATTTGGAACAGGGCTTCACAATCGTAAGTGGCTTCCAGAAGAGTTACGGTTTTATAGTGTTGGATCTTTGTTGGCATTTCTTTTTATACACTTGTGTCCAAAAGTTAAGCATAAGTTATGAACAGGTTAGAAATTGGGCTCTTTTCATTTTGTTAGTTCTATTTATCTGTTTTTCTCTTTCATCTACGATGTGTGCGATAATTTCTCCAAGATATTTAAATTGTAGAACTAGGTTAATTTTTTGATAATATATAAAGACCATTTATGATCAGGGGTTTCATGGTCATGATCTCAATTTTCTCGAATGATATTTGTAATCCTATTTTTAGGGCGCTTTTTGGAGGCTGATTATCTGAGCACGAACTTCTTCCAAGACAAGGGCTAAGAGAGCTGAATCTCCTCTGCATATTATACAATTGTCCGCAATAATCTGTAGTCACTTTGAATATTTCCTTCGGTGGATCGTTGATAGAAGTAGCCCATTAACAATACCCTGTAATACTCCCAACGTTAGAGAAATTTCATCGGAGTATTTTCTTACCACTTTTACTCTATGCTACGGTCTGTAAAAAGTCTCGGATCGACGGAATCATCCTTTTATCAATTTTCGGATCAGAATGTTACGTGGTTATACATCAAATGTTATTCTCCTTAGCGTTTGTCTCGCCTAGGTGCAGGGTCCGCTCTTTTACAAGCTAATCGAGGGCGTCATTGGAGGTGACACTGAGAAGTTTTATGTACACGGGCCACGGGATCGGCGTCCTGGACTGAGGTTGAACGCCCTTCTGGCCACAGCCTGTTCATTATTACGTATAACATCGCCATACCAAGGCACACGATCTTCTGTATGGGCGCCACTCCAAGAACTGTTCGCGATATGACGCAGCATCCATCGGAGCATGCGCATTTCCATGACATGCAGAGATTGCTCGGTGACCGTCCAACATTCGGATCCGTAAAGGGTCACTCGACGCACGATGATCTTCTAGACCTTGTCCTTTAGATGGGTAGGTATTCTGCGGTCACAGAGGACTCCAGTGACCTGCGGCGCCTCCCCTTTACCCAGACCGCATTAACACGAGCACCAATAAATGCACACACACACATACACACACAATTCGAATCAGCTATGAATGGCCTCACTTATTAATTGCTGTCTATTTATAAGTCTCTTTTCCTTATGGTACAGCAAGCGGTCCGGCCGCCTGTTGCTATACCTAGGGACGGTTAATCCTTACTTTCACTTCCCCAAGTCCAGTCACCTCATACAGCAGCTGTGTGCAGATCGCTGGATTTGAACACAGGTTTACGGATTGCCCCACGGACCGGCTGGGAGATCCGCGGTCGTCTGAGTCATTAGCCCCTTCCTGGAAGTGCCAAAAGGCGCTGCCACGGAGCTGGCACGCAGCAATATGTTTATAGAAACAATCAGTTTCTTCCATTAGTTTCCTGCCCCCTTGCCGACTAAATCAGCGAATACACACGAAAACACGTTTCGTGAAATGGTCCTAATTTGCAACAATATCAAGTGCAAAATTGAACCGACATTGCAGATTTCGAACCAGCTACATATAAAGCCGCGAATAACGTGAGGCCCTCGACATTTATGTCAGGCATGCTGGAGGAAAATCCAATCGCCGAGTCTTGCGCCTGAATATAATGAGTATACTGAAATTTGAAACTGGTTACAGCGGACGTTTGGTTTAACATTCACCGAGCTCGATAGCTGCAGTCGCTTAAGTGCGGCCAGTATCCAGTATTCGGGAGATAGTGGGTTCGAACCGCACTGTCAGCAGCCATGAAAATGGTTTTCCGTGGTTTCCCATTTTCACACTGGGGCTGTACCTCAGTTAATGCCACGGCCACTTCCTTGACACTCCTAGGCCTTTGCTATCCCACAGTCGCCACCTGTGTAAGAGCGACGTAAAGCAACTTGTTAAAAGATGGATTTAACATTCTTCGATCCTGCTGAAGTTAGAGAAGCAAGCAGACAGTCCTAAAACCAACATAATACCGATTATGGTTAACATATTCATAAAACCCGATTCACTATTTCCTCCGCAGATTTGGTTTCGAATATTACATCTTCTGAAAACACTATGCATGTGATGCATTTCATAGAGCTTTCTCATTACTTTTCGCGCTGTTTTATTAGAAATCGTCTCTGACTAGTTGAACTCCGCTTCACGATAATGTCACAATAAGTCAGAGAGATCATGAATCAAGGAACACCGAACACACGACAGACTGGATCTCTCACTGTGCTCCTTATACCGGCCTTGACAATCGCATAAAGCTGTAATTGCAAAGTTTCACCATAATGCCGCTAAGTCACTGACCAAAGAGGATAGAATAGAATGGAGATGTAACTCAATGATAAATTTCGGTACCAAGCCACTAGGCGCTAGTAGTTTCAGTCTCCGATAAGAGATAGCGCCACAGTGCGCATGTTGTGCAATACCTTACTGCTATTATCAACAGATAGCGCAGAGAAGTAGCATCCTGCGCAGTGACGCACATCCGGTTATGCTTACAGCTCCCCTTCCCGATCCCTGCCCCCGACCGACCCACCCCACCGCCCGCCCACTCGTCAATAATAATGCAGTTCTACTACTTCCATGCCCAATACATTGTAATTCATATATTTTTTTATTTCCAAGTACTTACTATGTTGTATATAATGATCTGATACCCCTAGTTCGTATGGCATATTATGTTACTGAGAACATAACCTCACGCCTCAAAGCTGCTTTTAACTTCAAACGAATGATTGACACATTAACACAAAGCTGATATTATAACAAATAAGAAATCCCTTTAAAAGCAAGACAGCAAAGCACACCTTATGCAACCATATGAAAGAGAATGGAGGATCACATCAATATCCAAGTATCACATGAAAATAAAAATAACAGAATTAAATGTACTGAGACAGGAAACATATAGAACTACAATACATTAATAGAAACATTCAGCTTTCAGCCCCTGATGTGTACTCAAACAGGAAATACAGGATTTCTGGAGGACTGGCGAAGATATACACTGACTGACAGAGCAAATGCAACACCAAGAAGGAGTGGTCAGAACTTTATGCCAATTGCAGGGTAGACTGACGTCACTGAGGTATGCTCATGATGTGAAATGCGCCGCTGTGCTGCGCACGTAGCGAACGATAAATGGGACATGGCGTTGGCGAATGGCCCAATTCGTACCGTGATTTCTCAGCCGACAGTCATTGTAGAACGTGTTGTCGTGTGCCACAGGACACGTGTATAGCTAAGAATGCCAGGCCACCGTCAACGGAGGCATTTCCAGCAGACATACGACTTTACGAGGGGTATGGTGATCGGGCTGAGAAGGGCAGGTTGGTCGCTTCGTCAAATCGCAGCCGATACCCATAGGGATGTGTCCACGGTGCAGCGCCTGTGGCGAAGATGGTTGGCGCAGGGACATGTGGCACGTGCGAGGGGTCCAGGCGCAGCCCGAGTGACGTCAGCACGCGAGGATCGGCGCATCCGCCGCCAAGCGGTGGCAGCCCCGCACGCCTCGTCAACCGCCATTCTTCAGCGTGTGCAAGACACCCTGGCTGTTCCAATATCGACCAGAACAATTTCCCGTCGATTGGTTGAAGGAGGCCTGCACTCCCGGCGTCCGCTCAGAAGACTACCATTGACTCCACAGTATAGACGTGCACGCCTGGCATGGTGCCGGGCTAGAGCGACTTGGATGAGGGAATGGCGGAACGTCGTGTTCTCCGATGAGTCACGCTTCTATTCTGTCAGTGATAGTCACCGCAGACGAGTGTGGCGTCGGCGTGGAGAAAGGTCAAATCCGGCAGGAACTGTGGAGCGCCCTACCGCTAGACAACGCGGCATCATGGTTTGGGGCGCTATTGCGTATGATTCCACGTCACCTCTAGTGCGTATTCAAGGCACGTTAAATGCCCACCGCTACGTGCAGCATGTGCTGCGGCCGGTGGCACTCCCGTACCTTCAGGGGCTGCCCAATGCTCTGTTTCAGCAGGATAATGCCCGCCCACACACTGCTCGCATCTCCCAACAGGCTCTACGAGGTGTACAGATGCTTCCGTGGCCAGCGTACTCTCCGGATCTCTCACCAATCTAACACGTGTGGGATCTCATTGGACGCCGTTTGCAAACTCTGCCCCAGCCTCGTACGGACGACCAACTGTGGCAAATGGTTGACAGAGAATGGAGAACCATCCCTCAGGACACCATCCGCACTCTTATTGACTCTGTACCTCGACGTGTTTCTGCGTGCATCGCCGCTCGCGGTGGTCCTACATCCTACTGAGTCGATGCCGTGCGCATTGTGTAACCTGCATATCGGTTTGAAATAAACATCAATTATTCGTCCGTGCCGTCTCTGTTTTTTCCCCAACTTTCATCCCTTTCGAACCACTCCTTCTTGGTGTTGCATTTGCTCTGTCAGTCAGTGTATTTCTAATAAACAAGCACAAGGAACAAAGTTTTACAGCACAAGCACATGCGCACTTGGAATTCAAACAACACAAATACTGTAGCATCATGGGAACTATCACTGAAAATCGATAGAAGTTCGAACAAGGTAAAATTGGGTAAAATCGAATTCAATGCAATCCAGCAATATTATCTCCATAATACTTGACGTGATACGACTAATCCTTTGTTAGAAGGGCCCACTGATTGAGGTTAGACTTGAAATACGTCATTTCGAGACAAACTGCCTTTAATTATTAATATCGCTCATTTCATGCCTACTTGCGTGCCATCTATAAAATCTGTATATAACTATTAGCACGTTATGAATAACCCCCAGCGCCATCTAAAATCGGAGACGGAAACTACCTGAAGCTAGCTACAGATTGGAAACATAAGCCCCATTAAACTTTCACCGGGGTGTCACTGACGCAGGAAGTTGCATACCGCAAATTACCACATTTCCAGTGTCATTTAAATTGTTTTGCTGTCGTAAGTGTTGGTAATGTGTTTGTAATGAGGTGTTTGTTGGCTTGTTATTGAAAGTTGATAGTTATGCGCTAATTAGTTCATGTTTTAATTGTGTAGTGAGGTGATTTGACTTCTTAAATTGTGTTTACAAATCTTGGAATATGTGATATTGTTGTGCGCCTTTTTTGTACTTCGAACAGAAATTTTCTGCAAAGTCCGGTTCCATGACTAAATGTTTAGCGTGCTGGCCTTTGGTCTCAGGGGTCCCGGGTTCGATTCCCGGCAGGATCGGGAATTTTAACCTTAATTGGTTAATTTCGCCTGCACTGGGACTGGGTGTGTGTGTCGTCTTCATCATCATTTCATCCTCATCACGACGCGCAGGTCGCCTACGGGAGTCAAATCAAAATACCTGCACCTGGCGAGCCGAACTTGTCCTCGGACACTCCCGGCACTAAAAGCCATACGCCATTTCATTTTTTTTCTGCAAACAAGAACAAATGTAACGAGTGGCTCAGTGATTTCTCGCCGTAACTTCGTTCTAAACAGGAATTCTAATTTATGCGCTAATTCGGTTTTTTATGTGTAGTGTAGTGATTTGTTTTTCTTTAACTGTATTTGGAAATATTCGAATATGTATTGCTGTGTGTCTTTTTTGTACTTCGAACAGGAAAATGAGCAATGTACTTCGAACAGGAAGAAGAGCAAAGGAACACTATCATTTCACGAATTCCCTGTAGACCAGAACATAACTAAGGAGTGGCTCAAAGCCACTAACACTAATTCTTCTTCTTTTGTTGCCTGTAACATTAATTTCAACGAACATGATTATTCGTTTGTAGGCAAAAGTAGGAGAGTACTAAAGAAAGATTCTGTACCATCAGTGTTTCATAACTATCCTGTTTATAAGGTGACTAGTACCAACAGTCCTAGAAGAATAATTACTAGAACCGCACCACCCTCACCCAAGAAACGCAAAAGAGTAGAAGCTGCTTATCATTAATAACGAAGGTACAGGCAATTTTTCAAATGTCAGTTTCACTATAGAACAACTAGCATAAGGTGAAGATATGCTGAAGCGGAAATGATATTACAAGCAAAAGGATGACTGAATTTTTATTCAAAATTCTAGTTCAGGTATGAATGAAATGTACTCTGAAACTATATATTGAAGCCATGAGCTTTGTGCCCTAAGAATTTTAAGTATGAAAAGTTACTACATTTCTGAAAATTTCTTGATATCACGGGAGTGACACGTGGCAAGGAGGTAGCTACTTTCCGTCCCACGCTGGGATACGTGACGTCATCCGCACGTGTCGGCAGTGGAAGGATACAGAAGAAAGTTTATGTCAAATAAATATAATTGAATGAAAGAATAGAGTGGTGAATGCAATATAATGATGGTCCTGTATTTATCTTTAAGACAATTCGTCTTTAGTAAGACGGATTTGAGACTGCTGAGCCATTTCTGGGGATTATTTCAGAAGGGCGCGTGTATCTAGCGTCCCCACGCGAAGTCGACAGAAAAGTAGTGCCTATCAAATGAGGTCATCTAACCAGTTAATTTAATGTGCATAAATTTTAAATGTCCAGGAACACTACCGATAGCCATGTAGCAAGTATGTAGTTACACCCAAAACTCTTTTAAATACGGTTCATTTAAGTCAGAAAAGTTACGTAAATTTTCTTGGCTGCAAAGGGAAAATGCCTGGAGAGAGGGGCTACTGTCTATAAATATAGAAGGGACGCCATGTTGAAACCCCCTGCATTTTGTATCGTGAGGCTGAAGACAGAGGGTTGAACTGCTCTGTAAATCGATCGACAAAAGTAGACTAAGTCCAACCAACAGATTTTAGCCGATGAGGCTGGGGTCTTGACTCCATGTGGAGATAGTTTTCCTTTGAGCAGAAGTAATTGTATAAAAAGGACGGCCAATATAGAGGAAGAAGTTTTTTACATTTGTGTGTGGTAAGGGAAGTGATTCGTGTGCGGGAAATAAATACTATCAGTCGAGTGCGATCAACAAAATGAACAAGTGAAGGGTATTTCTTTTTTTTAATGTTTTATTTCCAGGAAAAAATAAATAAAGATTATGATGTACAGCCAGAAATGTAAAATGGCTAGATAAGCGGCAGAAGGTCACGGGTGAGCCGAAGGATGGAGTCCGACGTCAATCTGAGGTAGGTGCCTTGCCATCTTACCACCTACTATACCTTGTTTTGTGATGTCAAACTTATG
Source organism: Anabrus simplex (assembly GCF_040414725.1). Taxonomy (NCBI): domain Eukaryota; kingdom Metazoa; phylum Arthropoda; class Insecta; order Orthoptera; family Tettigoniidae; genus Anabrus; species Anabrus simplex. The sequence continues at coordinate 768,420,087 of NC_090265.1, forward strand.
TGCATTAGAAATGGGTTCTTATGACGCAGTTGGTCACCCCTATGATTTGGCGAATGTCAAAATATGACGAAAGGTCATTTGTTTTATTTTCTGCTTGGATAAATTAAAAATATTGCGAGTGCCGTGTGACAGGTAAAAGTTATTAGTGAGAGCTTCAAAGTGATATCGCGTCCAGAGTAGATCGTCATTTCCGTGAATTTATTGCCTATACTTTTGTGATGTCAAATTTAGATATTTTATCTGACGTAAAAATTTTCTGTTTGAAATTTGATGGAATTAATGTAAGAAGTCCATCGTTACCCACTTTAAATCGAGTGGAAGAGCGCTGTCGGGTTGAGAAATTTAGAGTGGTGAATTTGGTCACGAAGGGAAACGTTATTCTATGTCCATTTAAATTGTGTCCGACTGACGATAAATAATAGAATTTTGACCGTCATTTTGTGAAATCCAGTTTTGGAAAATACGAGATCATTATGCGACTTGCTCATCATTAATGTATTTGTGCGTGTTATGCGTCGTGGATTCTAAATATTTTATTCCATTTCTTCGTTAGTGAGAGACGTCGAGTTGAGGTAGAGTTCAGAGTTGTCGTATGAGTTGAGATAGGAGTTGTGAATCAGGTGATTGGAAGCCTGTAAATGTGCCGGGATATGTATAAGCCCGAGAAAGATTTTGTGTAATGTTTGGGATGGAAAGTAGAACTCGAGAATCCATGCCGGTATTAATTTGCGACGTGTACAATTATTGTAGGGCATTTTGAAGTATAATCTATGTGTATTATGTCGGCGAAGTTAAAGGTTTCATTCTGAGAGGCCAATCAGGCAAGACGAAACAGATGGTTCATATCACAGCCGTCAGCTGATAGGAGTTCGCAGCTCGTATAATGGGATTTGGGTAGTGTGTTAGAATTGAGATCGCATTTCTTGGCAACGGAAATCATTATAACTACGGAATCTAGTTGAAATTTTCATCCGGGAATAACGTGTGTGTTATTAGATAGGCCTACTGTAAATTTGTTTAATTGAGACTGTAATGTACATTTGAGACCACGAACTTAGAGTATGATGGGTAAGGTTAGCCAATTCCACGGTTGTCCAAAATATAGAGCGATGGTAATGATGATTGTTTTGTTTGTGAGGGGCACACAAAGCTTCACGGAAATATTATGACAAGATATGACATCGTAATCGGTTTACATTGTACGGCGAGTTACTTATGGTTTGTACTTAATTATCAGGGTTATCCAAGTAATAATAATGGTTAGTGTTAAATTAAATTAAATTAAATTAAAGGGTGATGTCACGAAACAAGATAAATACTGGAAATAAGTGATGTAATTTTTTTCAGCTACCGACGATCCCACATGATTAAAAATGAATTACGTCAAGACGTTAAGTAGGGACTTGTGAAAGAAACCATTCGTCCGTGGAGACATAATGTGTTGTTTATTAAGATTTCATTAGATCAGTTTTTATTTATTTAATTATTAAATTCAGTGGAAACGTATATTGAAATAACTTTAAATCAAGCGAATAACATGGAGATGCATTCTGGTAATCTTTGTTTATTTTTCAGGGGAATATGTAAATGATAACGTAACGATTAAGGGGACATATCCGAAGGTAATGGATTTTACCGCCACAAAGTATTGTGAGCATTGTTGTTGTTGCATTATTTGGCTTTGATTGATGGAGCAGTAAATGTGCTGGGGTTAGTAAAGTGGAAACTTTGGTCATCAACCGATGTAACTTAATTGTGTTGCATTATTTGGCTTTGATTGATGGAGCAGTAAATGTGCTGGGGTTAGTAAAGTGGAAACTTTGGTCATCAACCGATGTAACTTAATTGTGTTTAGCCTTCAGCTTAGAAACTTGGATGGCCATGGGGGTCATCAACCTCAGTGACTTACAGTAGGGCCATATGCCACCGTAGCATCATTTTCCTTGCGGTCATCATCCACAATGACTTTAAAGTAACTTAAAAGTTTAGATGTAGGTCCATGACATAGTCGCAGGTCACATCGATTCAATTAAGGGTCCATGCCGTATAACCACTGTGTGGCACACACCGATTGGACTGCCTTAATTATACCCAGAGTCCAGAGTTCGTGTTACGAGGACTGGACCATAAAGAATCGCTATGATGGTACATGTAGTCTCACGTGGAAGCCGAATCTAAGGATTTCCAGACTTCCTTTTCTTTAATTAATAATTGAGACAATGATTAAAGTATGAAGGCTTTCACGGCCGGTGTCAATATAATAAAAATCTTCCGGGCTGTTATGCCGTGGTCCACTCCTCTCGCTTCTCCCAGACGTTTCGACTACTGCTGCGGTAGTCATCTTCTGTGGCGTCCTGTAGATACGCTCTCCTGTATCCCGCTGGCGACTGCGAAAGTTGGTTTTTTTTTTCCAAGGTAGCGAGTCAATGGGAGCCCCAGGGTGAATATAGTGCCCTATTACTCATCGGTGTCCGTGGAATCCCTGATGAGCCAGGAAAATCGCTTTTTGCCTACACTGGTGGGGGAAAAATCACTCTGTCCTGTCCGGAGAAAGGCAGGTCAGAACTGAAAACCCCCTCATCGCTACGTGACGTCAGGTGTTAACAAGGGAGAAGGGTCCTCTCAAGAAACAGAATTTAGAACGTGAGAATAAACGGTGTCGAAACTTAGAATTTGTTGTACAGGAGCCAGGGCCCCCGGTACTTGAAACGAGTATTGGGTTTCCTGGTCCTGATTACCCTTTTTAGCAGAGCGATGCCCTCGTCGCTCGACTGGGAAAGAAGAATCCGAGACTTCGTCATCTTTACCACCTTCTTGATCTGTTCAAACAGGGTAGGAACTTGAAGCTGCGAAAGACAGACAGACCACGCGTCTCAATGGATATGCGGGCTGGAGCCCGGATCCTTTGAGCCATTTTAGCCCTTCGACCTTCCGGTCTTGAGTGCTGCTTTCGACTGATGTTATCTATACTGCATTGATGTGGATGGTGGTGGTACCTTGAACGGAATCGGACTGGTCAGGATGTGACCTGCACCCCGAGGGGTGGTTTACATTAGGATGGCCTTGGGTCTCTTATGACGGAGACCCTCGGTTTCATAGTTTCCAAGAGTGGAGATGAGGGGGTTTTTGTTTGTGCTGAGACCTGAATAAAATTTCTTAGCCGATTTTTGGATCCTGGTATAAATTTCTTGAATATTGAGGTCAGTGTGGATGTCTCGATTCCGTTCAAACCATTGGGCACCTGCAATCATGCGAAGGGCACGATTTTGGAATCTCTGGACTTGTTGCAGGTGCGTTTTGGCTGCGATCCCCCAGACGGGACTGGCATACTCGAGGATTGGCCGAATGGAGGATTTGTATAACAGGAGTCTGTTTTCCAAGTTGAGCCCATTGTCGGCTTTCATGAGTGGAACAATTTCATGGAGGCGGCGATGTGCCTGGGCCGAAATTTTAGCAACATGATGTTTAAATGTTAGTGCTCTGTCAAGGGAAACACCCAGGTACTTAGTAACATCAGACCACCGAATTACTTCGCCGAAAAAATTCAGTGGTTCAGGGTCAGTTCTTGTTCGTTTTGAAAAAAGAGTAGCACAACTCTTATTGACGTTGATTTTGATTCTCCACTGTCGAAGCCATGGTTCGATGGTGGAGAGAGCATCTTGCAGGTAATTTTGAACTCTGGGTGGTTGCCAAGAAACAGCAGAGATTGCAGTGTCGTCTGCATACGTGTAGACATTCACGCGCGGTGGGCGGGGTATGTCAGCCATATATAAGTTGAAAAGCACTGGAGAGATGACTCCACCCTGGGGGACCCCAGCCTCGATAGGGCGGGGGTCCGACAGGGAGTGACCCACCTGAACCTGAAACTTCCTGTCAGAAAGGTAGCTATGAAGGAGTTGGACCAAGTAGCCGGGGATTCCGAAAAGCTTGAGTTTGTAGATAAGCCCTTGGTGCCATACCCGGTCGAACGCGCGTGAAATGTCTAAGAAACAGACTCCTGTATGCCTCCTGTGATTAAAGTTCTTGGTTATCTCCTCAGTGAGTCTGATTAGCTGGTGGGTAGTGGAGTGGTCACTACGGAAACCAAACTGTTCATCATTAAGGAGGTGGTTATCATCGATGATTTTCTGTAGGCGGGTGAGAAGAATTGCTTCGAATAGTTTTGAGAGGATGGAAAGGAGAGAGATTGGTCTATAATTTTGTGGAAAGATGGGGTCAGCTAGAGCTTTGGGTATCATGATGACCTTAGCTAATTTCCAGGGAGAGGGGAAATGAGCAAACCTAAATATGGCATTAAACAGTTTAGTGATGAATGTTAACGCCTTTCTGGGGAGGTTTTTGAGAAAGGTGGCCGAAATGTTGTCGATACCAGGAGATTTTCTATTTTTCAGTTTACGGATGGCGGCCGTGACTTCAGAGGGAGTGACAAATTTGAAATCAGTAGGTACACTGTGTTCGCCTAGGTTTTCAATTTCCTCCTCAACGATATCGATGAAGTTATCGTCTGAGGGATCGATGTTGGGAGTGCAAGTGGTTTCAAAGGTGTCGGCAAGAGCGTTGGCTTTGTCGACATCTGAATGGGCCAATCCTCGAATACCATGGAGGGTGGGTATGCCAGTACGCTTCCTAGTGAATCTCCTAGCCATCCTGTGCAGTGAGTTGTCGGCCACACTTAACTCGGCTAATCTGGATCTCCAGGCTCTGATTTTGTGGTTTCTAATAAGTATGGCTAGGTTTCTGGTTTGCCGGTTCCAGAGGGACTTTAGGTACGGTTGGGAAGCAGCTGTATTTATATGTAAGTGTGTGGCCTCCAATTGGTTCGCGCTGTGCAATCCGACATCTGATTGACTATCTGAAAGCACGACCTCCGATTGGGTCGTGCCGAGCAATGGATCCTCTGGTTGGTTCTGGAAACCTCGACTCATCGAAAGTTGCACTCAAGGCCCGAAAGGCCGAAGGGCTAAAATTGCTCACGGAATTGGGTCTCGACCCTCTTATCCCACGAGATGTGTGGTCTACCTCTACCCCGAGTGTCCGGCCTGAGCAGCATTCCTGTTTCATGCTCTGAGCAGCAAAGACTCCAGAGAGCCCTGTCTCCGAGCGCGCACCCTGTTAGCCGCTAGGTCGCCTACGTCTCCGGTCAACTTGCTGTTTCTGCGGTACGCTAGTACCGCACCCTGCCGCCAGGAGCGCTTCACCGGACTGCCTGCCAGCGCGAGCTCCGGCTCGCTCTCCGCCAGCTACTTCAGAGTCGCCCGGCAACGACCGCCATCTTGCAGTTCCCAGCGCGGTCGGACTTCTTGGATACCGTCTGGGTGCTGACTTTCCGCGGTCCTCCATATCGGCACCAGCTGCTCGCCAGTCCACTCGTCCAGCCCAGCCCAGCCGACCCGCCTGCTAGCCCACAGGGCCTGGGTCGTACGAAAGAGCAATATTGTCAGTCCGAAAGAGCTGTTTTTTACCTGCGCTCGGTACGTGCCTGTTCGCGACTTGTCCCGGCGCGACCCGGTTAACAACTACACCTGGCGCGACTGGCACCTCCCGAGTTGCACCCAGCCCTGGTCCTCCAAGGAGTTTGACCGCTAGTGCTAGCTCCTGTCTGTCTATACTCCTGCCTCCTTCCTGCTCAATCTTTCTCTTTTTCTTTCCAACCCTATTGCCATTTCTTCCTACAGTATGGTCACCCCCGGTGGACCGAATAGCTGGGGCCCATGCTCTGACTTTAATCTTCCCTTCGCAATCAAGTTCAATCCCCCCCCCCCCAGGCCGTCCACTAAATACCTAGTCATCCCCCCCCCCTCCGACATCTCATCTGCCCGGCTCAAAATTCACCGCCGCACCATCGCTTCAGCCCTACTCATGTCTACCCAGATGATCCAGCTTGTGGAGGAAGAGGAGACAAACCATCAGATCTTCATCTTTCCTACAGAAAACAAAGCCGTCTCAACACTCTCATACCGTCTATCTGCCAGAGGTATTTCTTCCTCGACCTTACAAAAATCGCCGCAACCACCTGAAGAGTCTCCAAATGCAGTGGAAACGGGCAGCAGCAACGAAGAGAACCTGAAAACTAAAGAAGATGAAGAAGAAGAAAACTGTCCTAAACGTCCTCTCCACTACATTAATATAAATTCCTCTCCCCAATCTCTCGCTCAGAACAGCTTTCTTATTATCCCTACTGCCAGTCAAGATTCCATCCTGAAATCCGTCCTAAATTCCATAGAACCTATTACTACTCAGCACATTGCTTCAATAGAAGAAACTCAGTACAGTCACCTAATTATCACCTTCTCCGCAACAGTTCGATCCCTGTCATTCTAAATTGTCTCCGTCTTGCCAATATCCCCCCTTCCATTCAGATCAACCCAACTGCCAATCAAGATTCTACTCAAGTCAAACCTACGCCTCCCCCCTCTCCTCTTAAGTCATCATCACCACCCCGCCATCAAACCCCGGACCCCAGTGTCAAACCAAATCATCCATCTCAAAATCACGTCGATAAGGCCTCCCAGACCTCCAAAACTCGTCGCAAGCCTGCACCCAAGCCCTTGCGCCCTAAATCTACCACCCTTCCACCTCAACCCTCACCCAGCAATCGCACCTCCCTGGTCATCCAGTGTTACAACTGTCTGCAACTGCACCACACTTCTGCGTCGTGCAAGAATTCCACCAGATGCAATAGGTGTGGCGGCCCTCACCGTCACACTGACTGTAAGGTACCTTTTGCCAAGGCAAGGTGCGCCAACTGCGAGGGACATCATGCTGCCTCGTTCCCTGGGTGCCCTTTCATTAAGAAAGCCATCCGGGCCCACTACAGGCACGCCAGACACCTGACCCCGAAAATTCATCCAGCACCACATCTCAACTACCCCACTGTACCCTACCAGACCAGCCAAGATATATCCCCTATTCTACAGCTCCTGCTAAACCTGTTACACCCTCACCAGATAACATCAACCCCGCCAAGCACTCCCGACTGCAAACAGATGTCAACCATGTAACCCCCTCCCCTGCCAAGACATCGCCTGCCCTATTTCCTCTTCAACATGCCTTCTAATTCTTGCTAATTTTTCAATGTATACCATCTCTCCCGGCCTTGCCCCCTAGCACTAGTTTACTTGATTTGTTAACAGCTCAGCGATGAGGGGTTTTCTGCTCTGACATGGCGGACTTGCTCCGCCATCGACAGATTGATTTTTCCCCGCTAGTGCACGCCAAGAGTCTGAACCAACGTCATCGTCACCGATGAGTAGAGTGGCCGAAATGTGCCACGGCACTCATAACTACTTGATAGCAACAACAACAACAACAAAAATTCCAGCCTGAGCGAGCCCCGGCTCGCCCCCAGTCACCGACCGCCAGCCGCAGCAAGAGTCTCCCGGCAACGGCCGCCATCTTGCCGTTTTCAGCGCGGTCCGACTTTTTGGATATAGTCGTGGACCCACCTTCCTAAGGTATAATACTCACATTATACCCCCTCATACACAGACACAGTACACTATCTCAGAAAAACACAGTGCTCATATACACCACCTTCATTAGGCCTATCCTAACATACGCTATGCCTGCAATAGGTACCATCTCCATAACAAATCTCAAAAAGCTACAAAACATACAAAACTGGTTACTTCGTCTAGCAGTAAAATACAAAATAATACGCACCACTGACATTCATATAAGAACACAAGTACCATATCTACTGGACTACGCAATAACACTCACTAAAAACTTTTACCGACAAGCACAAACTCACACAAACCCACTCATACAGCAACTAGGAAACTACGACGCTCATCCTGAAGACACACTAAAAAGACGCCCTAAGTACATCCTTATTGTTAAAGACATACTAAGGAACAGATAAACAGGGCAAAAGCCAACGTTTATATCATAATAACACTCCTTAACACCAAAACTACTCTTAAAACAGCCGTTTTAAAAACCTCTGCTCCCACGCACAGCAAGCAACAAGGTGGCGGCAAGTAATATCGCCTGAGGCTCATATATGCAAACGCTGGCGCGCATGCTGTACTTAAATTAACACCAGTATACTTTCGTTGCAATGTAATCACAAGATTACTAAATGTCAGTCACTGCTAAAGGATACAGATACATGCCTCTACCCAATAAAGGTAAATATAGGCGTGGTTGAAGGCTGGATGGGTTACCATTCCACCTCAATCACATATCTGTAACATACACTCCTGTGTCAGCCATACACTAACCGAATATAGAAATTTAACCATTTAAACTCATTAAAACATAGCTTCTCCCAATAATTAGGGTGGAGGACATGCTAGAGCTCCATCCAACCCACATTAATAAACTACAATCATTTATTAAGAAATTCGCAACCGCAATTAAACTAAAGCAACATCCAGCGTGGTCACCCAGTGGATGGGTGACCAACGACTAAGAACTTTTATTACTAGTTATCCTTTATTATTCGACAAATAGCTATCTCTCAAAAACACCAATAATACCGCACAACCGTTAAACTTACCTTATAAAATACAACCACTAAACTGCTAGGTGAGGAGCGTAATAACGCACCGGTACTAGCAACCGAAACAAACCCCTCTTCCCGGCGGGAGGAGGGGGCTTTTAATTTCTAATGGTCTGCGGTCTCACAACACAACACAGGCGAACACATTCGCAGCTCAGCGCTCGTACAGTGCAGTCCTGTAAGCACTCAGCTCCAGCTACCAAGAACCTAGCACCCAGAACGCTAGATACTCAGCCGCTAACTGCGATACCTACGCTCCAGTCAAGACATAGGGTCCTACCTGAGAGCCCCTTCACCACGGGAATAGGCCACCTGCAACACTGCCTATTTCAAATCAACAATCGCTAACTGCCACCAACAATAGGCAGATACTGCAACCGCCTGCTAGCCAAGTTCACGGCAGGCCCCAAGCAAATTTGTCAGAGCCCTCAGTGTGGTCACTGGTTCGAGGCTTGTCCCGTTGAGATACGGCAAAACTACACCTGTCTCGACCGTGCCCACTGAGTGAGCACCTAACAGCGCGCCGGTCCTCTTATTGAGTTTGACCGTTCCAGTGTTTTAACATAAACACCCAAGCTCCCCAGCCCATATCAGCCGTCAGGACCACCTTGGTGGACTGAGTAGCCAAGACACTGACGCTCCCATTTCCTACCATGTCCGCGAAACCCCCAACCACTCCCAATTTCAAACAGCCATTAGACTTTCGCGCCAATAACCAAAATACCTGGTATGATCCCTTCATCTTTCCCATATCATATGAAGTCCACCTACACACCGCCAAGCCCTATCACCGCCAACGCATATATACAGCCATCCAGCCAGTCATACAACATGTCCAGCTCTTGCAGGAGCTCTCTAACGGATGTATCATTTTATTCCCTATGGACATCGAGGGCAGCTATAGCGCCATATTTGAACATCTTAAAACGCAGAACATCCGTTACAGAGTGTGCTCTGGGTACGCGCCAGTCGCCGAAGCAGCTGCCCAAACTGAGCTGGATGCAACACATACAGAAACACTGGACACAATACATACAGAAACTCAAACCAACCCTACACCACTAACATTCACTAAAATCTCACAAACTCACCTAAACCATGCACACCAGACCGCGCAGACAGACGACCCACCTATCATTACAGACTCCCCCCTCTCCCCCCCACCAGCATCCGAACCCGGGACTGAGACCCCATTAGTCTCACAACCGAGTACGGAAACACACTCCAGATACACTCAGACTAGGAGCAGGCGTAAAAAACCTGCCCCTAAGTCAAAGAAATCACCAACACCCAACACCAACACCACAGAGACTCGAACCCGCACCCCCTCCCACACAACACTCATCACACAGTGTTTCAATTGCCTTCGTCTGAACCACTCTGCAGCCTCGTGCTCAGAGGCTCAGCGGTGTAATCGGTGTGGCGGTCCCCATCGTCACACTGAGTGCACTGTACCACGCAGCCAGCCGAGGTGCGCGAACTGCCAAGGCAGTCATGCCGCCTCATTTCCTGGCTGCCCGTTCCTGAAGAGGGCAATTCGGGACCATTACAGACACGCCAGGCACATACAAGCTCACCACAACACACCACAGACACCACTCAGACACGACACTTTACACCACTCGAACCCAGGACCACCTACCACTGCATACATGAGCCAGCCCTGCCAAGCCTCCCACGCCCTGATCAGCCTACTCACCAAGCTCATAGCAATCCAGGATCAGCCTCTACTCCCCACTATGCCTGCCAAGCAACTGATCCTCAATTAAATCTCACCCAGAAACCCCAAACATCCCACCCCCGCCAAGTCAGCAAGAACATGTCCTCACTTCCTAAACTGCACAAGCACCTCACTCCCTAAAGCTCTAACAAAACACTGGAACACTTGGACACCGAGGCGGGTGCACTACAACGAACTGCCGCACTTCTTATGCTGTCTACTTCAAAATTTAAATGCTGTATTCTAAATTTAAAGTGTCAAAACCAGCCGATACACAGGAATATTAACATATTCCAGTAAACAATCCAGCGGCAAAGCCCGGTAAACCAAAGCAACACCGGGCGTGGTCAGAACGTGGATGGGTGACCATCCAAGTTTGCCCTTGCCGCTGGCTCAAAGATAAATTTAGATATTCTACTTAACATCCAGCCATGGCACACAACGAATAATGTTGCGTTTCACCATATTTTTCACACAACCGCACCCACTTAACAGTTCTAACTTTCACCATTTTTATTATTATTATTATTATTATTATTATTATTATTATTATTATTATTATTATTACAATTATCAACTTTTATATATTTTTATTCTTTTTATACTTATTTTCTACAACAGGCCAGGTGAGGAGCGCGGCATAGCGCACCGGTACTGGCACCGCAAACGGCACCCCCCTAGGGGGTGTCCAAACAGTAATATGGTGCGGTCTCACATATTCGCCCCGGCTGCTCAACGGTCCACCAGTCGAGCCCAGCCCAGCCGACTCACCGCTAGCCCGTAGGGCTGTGTATTACAAAGGAGCAATTTGTCAACAAGGAAAGAGCGATTTGTCTTGCACTCGGTGTGTGCTTGTTCGCGACTTGTCCCGGCGCGACCCGGTTAACAACTACACCTGGCGCGACTGGTACCCCCCGAGTGCACCCAGCCCTGGTCCTCCTAGGAGTTTGGCCACTAGTGCTAGCTCCTGTCCCTTCCTTTCCCCCCCTGCCCTTCCACCTAATCTTTTCTCATTTCTTCTCTTTTTCCTTTCTTTCTTTCTTTCACTCAATATGGATACCCCCGGTGGACCGAGTAGCTGGGGCCCATATGTGAACTTTAACCTCCTGATGAAAATTGAATTTCTCGATTCTGACCCCTGTCCCATGGATAATTATCTGGTCATTTCCCCCCCCCCCCCCCTTCAGAACCCACCCCAACGAACATGAAACTGCTCAGGCAACGCATTGCCGCTGCTCTCCGTTCCTCTACCAAACTAATACATAGAATTGATGAAAATGCTGACTCCCACGCAATCTTCGTCCTCCCCCGAACCCAGGACTCCCTGCCTGTCCTCTCCAACCGCCTAGCAGGTAAAGGTATCCCTTTCTCCCCCGCCGACCAACTTCCGGGATGGCAAGAACTGATGGAGGCACTCCTGGATTCGGAAGATGATGAGGAAGAAGAAGAAGACATCACAGTGGAAGATCCACCCCCGTACCAGCATCCATTTCACTACACTAGGAAGAACACTTCTTCCCCCATAAATCCTAAGAACAGCCTTCTCATAATTCCACTTACAAATCCCGGACCTGTACCTGCTACCAGAAAAGCCGTCATTGAAGCCATAGAGCCGATCCTGAGCAGTCACATTGCCGTCATTGAGGAGACTCATAATAATCATCTCCTCATCACCCCAATCAACAATAAATTCATTCCGGCCATCCTTCAGAAACTCAAAATTGCCGACATCCCATCTCCTATTCTAATCAATCCAGTTATTATGTCATCCCAACCAATATCTTCCAGTAACAGCCACCAGTCGCCTACCACCCAGGACACCGAAGTTCATTCCGACTCCATCTCTGTCAGCCTAAAACCGAATGTCCATGATCAAGAAATTCAAACCGACCCTTTCACACCTTCCGACCCTGACACCCAGACTCCCTCCACCCCTCCCCCATCACCAAGAGATGCCTCTAGCCAAGAACCAGAGCAAACTTCACTTAACTTCACCAACAGTGCCACTCAGACACGCCGGAGAAGAAGAAGAAGAAGAAGAAGAAGAAGCCGAACGCCAGTTCAGAAGACTACTTCGAACCCTGAACTAGTCACTCACCAGACCCCCCCCTCCATCCCCCGCCCCTCCCACGTCGTGCAGTGCTTCAACTGTCTTCAGCTGCACCATACAGCTGGGACCTGCACCAACTCCACCAGGTGCAACCGGTGCGGCGTCCCCCACCGCCACACTGACTGTCAGGAACCTCGCGACCAGCCGAGGTGCGCAAACTGTGATGGAAAGCATGCGGCGTCGTTCCCGGGGTGCCCGTACATCAAGAGAGCCATCAAGATGCACTACAAGGACTCAAGGCAACTGCAAAGACCAAGATCTCCACCACCACATCTCAACCACTCCACTTTACCGCCGCGCCACTCACCAGCCAACCCAACCAATCAGGACACCTCTCCAATAATCCAGTTACTTCTTAGTCTTCTTTCCTCACATCTGTCACCTCACATCCCCCACCAAGTTCCACTCATGCCCTCCCGGCAGCTATTAATCCCGTAACCAGCTCACCCTGTTTATCGCCTTGCCACCTTCAACTTGCCTTCTTCGTAAACCATACTATATAACATCTTCTCCTGACCTTGCCTACTAGCACTAGTAATAGATAACTAACAGTTCAGCGAAGAGGAGGTTTCAGCTCTGACATGGCGGACTTGTTCCGTCATCGACAGATAGTTTTTCCTCCACTATGTGTATGTCGTGCTGGTGCTGATGCGAGTTTTCGCACTTCCGCTGCAACCGACGAGTAGAGAGGCCTTCTGTTCGCCTCGGGACTCTCGAGTATTTGATCACAACAACAAAAAAAAAAAAAAAAAAAAGCGAGCACTTCAAGAGCTTAAGCTGACGTCTGCCCGAGCCTGCACCCTGTTAACTGCCAGCTCACCGTCGTCGCCCGCCAAGAGCCAGCTTGCCCACTCGCTCTCGCCGTCGCCACGAACCCCGCCCGCACTCTACGGCCAGCCAATCAGCGTCGAGCCTGCCAAGTTCCCAGCGCGGTCCGTCTTCCCGGATATACTCTGGGACCAGTCATTCCGCGGTCTCCCATATTAGTACCAGCTCTTCGACAGGCCACATATCCAGCCCAGCCACCCAGCCAGCCCTCAACCCCAGGGCCGCCCTGCATCGCCAAGCAAATTTGTCTAGCGCTCAGTGGAACGCCTGCTCGTGTCTTGTCCCGGCGTGATCCGTTCAACTATACCTGACACGACTGGTGCCCACTGAGCGCGCCATATACTGGTCCTCTACGGAGTTTGACCCACCCAGTACTCCAACCTCACCTCCCCCCCCCCGTCCCCCCCCTCATTTGTCAGGTTTATCCCGGTGGATTGAGTAGCTGGGACCCCTGACAACCTCAGACATGAATCCCTCCTCACCCGCTAAGGCGCGTCCTTTAATCTTGGACCCGTCCCTCTCACTATACATCACCGACGCCGAACTTCACTCACGCAAATCCTCAACTGCCAAGCCCCTCCACCTTCCGACTCACGCAAGCTCAAAAAACCCAGTAAAGACCCCTACCGCAAACCCCTCTTCCAATGTACCCAGGATCCTAACACCAAATTTTTACCGTTGGTCATTCCACCCATGCCTGACTTCCTTTCTACCAGTAAATTCCGCCAGCTCGTATCCACAGCTACGTCCTCCATCACCAAGCATATCCAACTATTGCAGGAACTTGAGAACGGCTATGTCATCATATTCACGGACAGCGATGACAGTTTCCAAGCCCTTTGGAAACAGCTTGCTCACCACAAGCTGCTCCCATACACTTGCCATCTTGAGGAACAATCTGTGGATGCGAGCACTCAGTCTGATATCACCATCCCTCCTGACCATCACACATCTACACTCACCTACACTACACCATCCACCGAACCCGGAAGTGAGACCCCATTAGCCTCACAACCGGCCAAGGTCACTGACTCCCCACCATCCACCGAGCCCGGAAGTGAGACCCCATTAGTCTCTCAACCGGAGAAGGTTACACTACACAAGTACACTCAAACTGGGAGCAGGCGCAACAAACCTGCCTCCCGGTTAAAACCCCCACCAACACCCAGCACCCACAGTACATCTACTCTTCACCGCCCCTCCACACTCATTACACAGTGCTACAATTGCCTGCAATTGGGCCACTCTGCGGCTTCATGCACAGAGGCTACCAGGTGCAACAGATGTGGTGGCGCTCACCGCCACACTGTCTGCACGATACCCAAAGCCGAGGCGAGGTGCGCTAACTGCGAAGGCAGTCACGCAGCCTCCTACCCTGGCTGCCCTTACCTGAAGCGGGCAATTAAAGCACATCACAAAAACTCACAACACTTGCACGCACACTCCTCACACCCACCTCTGCCTCACTACCGCTCTGCCACCACCTCGAACCCAGCTCCTCTTCCCACCCCAAATCCCGCCCTGCCAAGTCTCGACAACACCACCCTCCTCAACTTACTCCTTATACAGGTACTCTCGTCCCTTAACCAGTCCATGCCAAGCCGCCAGCTAATTATTAGCTAATCCCCCCTCCCCCCCCCCCCCGCTTGCACACCACCCTGCCCAAGAAGCCAACTCCTCATCTTACCCCCTGTTACACCTGCACCCTCTTGGACTCCCCTAACTTCCTCCTATAATTATGTCCAATCTTCAAAATTACTTATGAAGCAACATTGGGAATGGTTACCTATTGGATGGGAGACCATCCACCTAATGTTGCTTCCCCCCCTCTTCGTTGGACTCTTCTTCCCCCATAAACCCTAAAAATAGCTTTCTCATTATCCCACTTACTAACCCTGGACCCATACCTGCTATCAGAAAAACCGTCATTGAAGCTATAGAGCCGATCCTGAGCAGTCACATAGCCGTCATTGAGGAGACGCACATTAATCACCTCCTCATTACCCCACTCAACAACAAATTCATTCCTGCCATCCTCAAGAAACTCAAAATTGCAGACATCCCATCTCCGATTCTAATCAATCCGGTTATTATGTCATCCCAACCAATAACTTCCAATAGCAGCCACCAGACGCCTACCACCCAGGACATCGAAATTCAAACCGACCCCATCTCTGTCAGCTCACAACTGAATACCCAAGATCAAGAAATTCAAACCGACCCTATCACACCTTCCGACCCTGACACCCAGACTCCCCCTACCCCTCCCCCATCACCAAGAACTGACTCTAGCCAAGAACCAGAGCAAACTTCACTTAACTTCACCAGCAGTGCCACTCAGACACGCCGGAGAAGAAGAAGAAGAAGAAGAAGAAGAAGAAGACGAACGCCAGTACAGAAGACTACTTCGAACCCTGAACCAGTCACTCACCGTACCCCCCCCCCCTCCATCCCCCGCCCCTCCCTCGTCGTGCAGTGTTTTAACTGTCTCCAGCTGCATCATACAGCTGGGACCTGCACCAACTCCACCAGGTGCAACCGGTGCGGCGTCCCCCACCGCCACACTGACTGTCAGGAACCTCGCGACCAGCCGAGGTGCGCAAACTGTGATGGAAAACATGCGGCGTCGTTCCCCGGGTGCCCGTACATCAAGAGAGTCATCAAGTCGCATTACAAGAACTCCAGGCACCTGCACCGACCAAGATCTCCACCACCACATCTCAACCACTCCAATCTACCGCCGCGCCACTCACCAGCCAACCCAACCAACCAGGACACCTCTCCAATAATCCAGCTACTTCTTAGTCTTCTTTCCTCTCATCTGTCACCTCAAATTTCCCACCAAGTTCCCTTCATGGCCTCCCGGCAGCTAATAATCCCATAACCAGCTCACCCTGTTTATCGCCTTGCCACCTTCAAATTTAACCAGAAAAACTTGCTATCTTGCCTTCTTCTCCTACATACAATGTCTCCCAGCCTTGCTCACTAGCACTAGTCATATTAAATAACTAACAGTGCAGCGATGAGGGGTTTTCTTTTCTGACAGGTGGACTTGTTTTCGCCTCGACAGAGCCGATTTTTCCCCGCTAGTGTATCGTGCTGGTGCTGATGTGATTTTTCACACTTCGCTGAAACAGGTGAGTAGAGTGGCCTTGTGTTCGCCACGGAACTCCCACCTACGAGCTATCAACAAAAAAAAAAATTGCTGAGTTTCAGTCCTTCCTCCTTTCTATTAAAGTTATCCGGATGTTTAGGTATTTCGATTGCTTCCCTGTAGAGACGGGCGTGAAAGTGGGATGTTGTGGCCAGTATGTCAGTATCCTCGTAACGGATCTCATGCTTTCCGTCAAGCAGTGCATGCTCCGCTACTGCTGATTTGTCGTATTGCCCCAGGCGACAATTCCTTTTGTGCTCCGTCAGGCGAGTATTGACACTTCTGCCAGTCGTGCCAATATAAACAGCTCCACAGCTGCACGGTATCCTATAGACCCCAGTCGATGTTAGAGGGTCACGTGGATCTTTGGCAGAACGTAACATGTTTCGTAGCTGTTGGGTTGGCTGAAAAATGGTTTTAAATTCGTGACGTTCAAGGAGCCTTCCAATACGATCCGTGACGTCCCGTATATACGGCAAATAAGCGATACCTTTCTTCCTGGGTTCTTCTCGCTTACTATTCGCTGGCTGTCTTCTGGGGTGGAGTGCTCTCCTGATCTCTTGTACCGTGTAGCCATTGGTTTGTAAGGCTAGATCAAGATGCCGTAGTTCCTTCTCGATGTACTCTGGTTCACAGACACGAAGGGCGCGATCCACCAAAGTCTTCATCATGGCGCGCTTGTAGCCAGGATGATGATTCGAATTTTTGTTTAAGTATCGGTCTGTGTGTGTTGGTTTTCGGTATACTTGATGCCCTAGGGATTCATCATTCTTCCTCTTCACCAGCACGTCCAGGAAAGCTAATTCTCGATCCTTTTCCTTCTCCACAGTGAATTGTATACGAGGATGAATACTGTTCAGATGTGTAAGAAATCCGTCAAGTGCCTCCTCTCCATGTCCCCATATTACAAAAGTGTCATCCACAAAGCGGAACCAACAGCTGGGTTTATTTACAGCAGTCTGCAGGGCTTCCTCTTCAAAGAACTCCATATAAAAATTAGCAATAACAGGGCTAAGTGGGCTTCCCATGGCAACACCGTCTGTCTGTTCATAAAATTCATGTTTCCATTGGAAAAATGTCGTCGTAAGTAAATGTTCAAATAATACTGTTGTCTCCTCTGCAAAGAGATGTTGAATATGTTGGAGAGTATCCTTGATTGGTACCATAGTGAACAGCGAGACGACGTCAAAACTAACGAGTATATCCCCCGGTTGTACTCGCAAGTGTCGCAATCTGTTTATGAAATGGGCCGAGTCTCTGATGTGTGAGTCCTTAGTCCCTACGTAAGGTTTCAGTAAATTGCTAAAATATTTTGCAACTTCATAAGTTGGAGATCCAACGGTACTAACGATGGGACGAAGAGGGACGTCTGACTTATGGACCTTAGGAAGACCATATAGTCTTGGACACAAGGCTTCTGATTTCTTCAGCTCCTTCTGTTCTTCTGGTAAAATAGAAGATTTCTTAATCAGAGTATTGGTCTTGCGCAGGATACTCATAGTCGGATCACGGGGAAGTTTTTTGTAGATCGATGGATCAAGAAGTTCTTTGATCTTATGTTCATAATCCACGGTGTTCAAGATAACAGTAGCATTACATTTGTCAGCTGCTAATATGATAATACTTTCGTCGGCTTTTAAATTCTTTAGTGCTAGCCCCTCCTTCTTGCTAAGATTACGTTTTGGTAACTTGGCCTTGCAGAGTATCTTGGAACAGTCGTGACGTATTTCCTCGGAAACCTCTGGTGGCAACTGACGTATTCCTGATTTTATGTTGGAAATGATATCGTCTATTGGGATGGTCGCCGGTGTAACAGCAAAATTGCCTCCTTTTGCAAGAACAGTAGTTTCATCTTCTGTGAAACACCGGTTAGATAAATTAATGACTGTCCGAGCAGTATCCAACTTTCGCAGTCGCCAGCGGGATACAGGAGAGAGTATCTACACGACGCCACAGAAGATGACTACCGCAGCAGTAGTCGAAACGTCTGGGAGAAGCGAGAGGAGTGGACCACGGCATAACAGCCCGGAAGATTTTTATTAAATTGAGACAATGGTTTCTAATAAAAATGCCCATCAGGCAATTATGTCAAAGGCTCACACCCGTGTTCTAACCTTCTGTGTAAAATGATTGTGGTGTCCAGTGGGCACGATTGGATACCAATGATACCGATGATAAATGATTAACTCTTCAGGGATTACTTGAATAAATAGGAATATTTTTAAACAGACCTTTCATTTGAGTAGATAGATTAGAATTACTGAACCCTGCCTTTACCTCAGCAAGTGACGAAGAACCCGATACGACCCAAGAGACAGATCTCATGAAATTTTGCTGATAGGTAAGGAAGGTAGGTATCCTTCATATTGGACCATAAGGGAACAATATATTAAAATTAATATTTAAACATGTTCGATTCAAAATATTTATGTTATCCATACACTGAACATTTAATTATAATTATAGGCTATTTTATGTTTTGACCACCCCACTTTCCTGACAGCAGCACTTGAAGAATTTTAAAACTATAATTGAACAATAATCTCAAGATTAACATCAGAAGACAAAACTATTGTGGTAAGTTCTGCTATGTATCTAAATGCTATGGATAATAAAAGTAAATACTATTATTCCTCAAATTTAAGGAACGTCAGTTGGACTACTCCATCTCTCCGCGGTTTCATGGCAAATATCAACGAAAGTAGCCTTTAGGATTAATCATTTTAACAGTATTAGTCAATGTAACAAACTTCTTCATTCCTCTAAATTAAGAAAAATCGACAATCAAAATCATTGTCAGCTGTATATCTCTCTGCAGTTTCATTTCACGACATTATTTTGGCAAATATCAACGAAAGTTAGGATTAATCATTTTCACAGTATCAACTTATACAACATTCTCCATACCTCTAAATTACGATAAATCGGCAATCGGCAACGCATCAAGTCGGCTGTGCCGAACTTAACCTTGTTGATGGTTTCTCCTCCTGATAGCAACACTGTGGTTCCGCACTCATCAACACACACAAAAATTGCCTTTTCAAAAAACCTAATGATCATGAATATGTCTTTCAACAAATGAAACTCAAATATTCATAACGATAACCGCAGCATCTTTGGCGACCAAGGCTTACGATATCAACTAATGTGACGCCACTGACGGTACACGTTCTATTTCAACACACACTATTTTTACAAATCCACAGCCATAGCATCGTTGGTTACTAAGACCTAGATAGCAAATAATGTGATGTCACTGACGGTACACTTTCTATTTCAACACACTCTCCGTCACACATTTTGTTGCGTTACACATATTTTCGGATGACCTCCAGCCATAGGACATATTCATGTCAAAATGACATCTCGGCATTCCCAGCTCAAGTAATCTGCCGCCATTACAATACTGACTGATGTATACATAAATATATTTCCGACAGATAAATGTCACATATAGCACAGTTTCTATTACTTTCAATAATCCAGGACCCGAAAACCATTATTTTTTATGTTTTATTACAACATAACCCCATGTACACAACTCTTATCGTACACAGAACAGAACAGAACAAGAGAACGTCAGTGCATGGATCAAACATGGACGATCTGCGTCCCGACAGATAAATAAATTAATTTAATTTAAAGCAAATTCGCCATAGTATGAAATAAAATACGTATTGTACACAACAGCAACTAAAGTGATACGTTTACGTAAACATCTCTCTCGTAACGTAAAAAATCACTTTCCGTGGCTATTAAGGAAATAATTTATGGTCCTGAATAAGTCCCAAGTTACAAACTATGCTGTACATTTGACGAAAGGATCTCCGCACAATTCAAAACAAGAAGCTCGTAGTGAACTGAAGCGTGTCCGGTGTCAGTGTTTCTCTCTCCGCCAAATTCGATCCCTTCTGAACGAAACCAAGAATGAAGTGGACCCTCCAGGACATTGCAAATGCCCTTACCTTAAGGCGACAATTCGGAGATAAAAAGATTTGTATTTTTTCAATTTTCTTTACATCGCACCGACACAGATAAGTCTTGTGTCAACGATGCAATAGGAAAGGGCTAGGAGCAGGAAGGATGTGACCGTAACTTTAATTAAAGTACAGTCCCAACATTTGTCTTGTGTGAAAATGGTAAACCACGGAAAACCATCTTCAGGCCTGCCGGCAGTGCTGTTCGACCCCACTATCTCCCGAATTCTAAGTGACTCAAACCGCGCAGCTACTCGCTCGGTGCAGTAGTTTGTAGATGAAAGGAAGACAACATTCAGATTTTTCCACGCTATATTAGTGAGGATAAGAGAGAACCTCCGTGGCTCAGGCGGTGGCGCACCTGCCTCTCACCGTTGGCTTCCGTGGTTCAAAAACTTGTCACTCCATGTGAAATTTGTGCTGGACAAAGCGGAGGCGGGACAGGTTTTTCTCCGGGTACTCCGGTTTTCCCTGTCATCTTCCACTCCAGCAACACTCTCCAATTTCATTTCATCTCTCGGTCATTAATCATTGTCCCAGAGAAGTGGAACAGTCTTCGGCAGCCGGCACAATTCCTATCCTCGCCACTAGATGGGGTTCATCCATTCCATTCCTGACCCAGTCGAATGACTAGAAACAGGCTGTGGATTTTCATTACTATTAGTGAGGATAAAGACAAACGGTATACTATGAAAGGAAGAAGCTCCTATAGTATTGTCCGACTCGTTGGCTGAACGGTCAGTGTACCGACCTTCGGTTCAGAGGGTCCCGGGTTCGATTCCCGGCCGGGTCGGGGATTTTAACCTTAATTGGTTAAGTCCAATGGCACGGGGTGTATGTGTTGTCTTCATCATCATTTCATACTCATCACGACGCGCAGGTCGCCTACGGGTGTCAAATAGAAAGACCTGCACCTGGCGAGCCGAACCCGTCCTGGGATATCCCGGCACTAAAAGCCATACGACCTTTCTTTTTTCCTATAGTATTTTAAGCCGTAGTGTTAAGCACTGGAAATACTTAAGCTGTTCGTGAAATTTTATATGATGATGCTGGATTTAGAATGATAAACAACAGAAAACACCCGATTATCCGGGTGCGGATTATTCGTGCACCCCCGAGGTTTATTGTATGACTTTTTCTTAAATTTCCTTTATTTTTGCACCGCATTTTGAATACGTGTGAACTACGCGCTTGAAATTCAAGTGCGCTCTCGACTGCAAGAGTGCTTTATTCGAGAACTAAACACTAAACCATGAACTGTATTGCAATTCTTTGTTGGTATTCTGTAATAGCGGTCATGGCTACGAAGGGGAAGCAACTCGTTTTAACTTTAAAACAAAAGCTCGAATTAAGTGAAAAGTTCGGGAAAAGACAATCAGTACAGAAATTAGCGAATTATTATGGGATTGGGATGTTGTATACTTTTGTACTGGTACCTCAAGTATATTACCAACAATAGACGTAAGTACTTTATTTCGTGGCGTTTGTATTGATACAAGTGGTTATTGAATGTGTTAATCGTTCGACATTATTGCATTTTCAAACAGTAGGCTCAGGATGTGCCAGAATCGCTCTCCCGCGCTAACTGCTCTCGTAGCTTGTGACGTCACTGTGAGGACACTTCTATAGCGTGTTCCAAGCGGTAACATTAGTAAGCGGTCTCCGGTCAGCTGTTTAGTTGTTTATTTAATAAATTAGTACAATGTGTGAGTGAAGTTTAGATTACGTACTGTGATATAGTGCAAGGAGTTTGTGAAATCAGTAAAAGCAGGGATAACTGAGCTGTTGCAGTGTAAAAATATGGCCTTTAAAACTGAATAAAATTTATCTCGGCTTTCCAAAAAAATATTTATAGGCTAAATGAATGTTATGATATCAAAGAGCTGATAAAATCAACCCAATTCTGCTAAAGAAATCTGCACATTTCCTCCCTCATAACTATGAACGGGACCCAGACGAACTGCTGGGCTTGCCATTAAAAAAAGGAAATTGAAGGCAGATGCTGTACCCTCTCAAAATATTCCTAACTGGCATTGAAATGACATCTATGCTACAAGTACAAGAAATAATGACGATAAGTTGACAACATTTGCGCCATTATTGGTATTAACAATTTGCTTTACGTCGCATCGACACAGATAGGTCTTATGGCGACGATGGGATAGGAAAAGACTAGGAGTGGGAAGGAAGCGGCCGTGGCCTTAACTGAGGTACAGCCCCTGGTGTGAAAATGGGAAACCACGGAAAATCTTCAGGGCTGCCGACAGTGGGGCTCGAACACACAATCTCCCGGATGCAAGCTCACAACTGCGCGCCCCTAACAGCACAGCCAACTCGCCTGGTATATTAGTATTAAGATAATTACTGTACCGATATTCTGAATGCAAAAAATCTGAAAGTATTGTGAATAGGCTATTCCTATTTCTACTTGTACACCGAAATGATTACATTATGTTCTACAGAACTTCACCAGTCATCAAATACAGTCACGATTCTCGAGATAGCTGACAATACCAAAGAAGAAATCAATCGGTTGAAAACAGAAATGCAGAGATTAAAGAAAGAAAATTTGTCATTAAGGAAATAATTTATGGTCTTGAATAAGTCCCAGTTACAAAATATGCTGTACCGTTGACGAAAGGATCTCCGCACAATTCAAAACAAGAAGCTCGTAGTGAAATGAAGCGTGTCCGGTGTCAGTGTTTCTCTCTCGCCCTCCCATCGGAACGAAACCAAGAATGAAGTGGAGCCTCCAGGACATTGCAAATGCCCTTACCTTAAGGCGACACTGCGGAGATAAAAAGATATTTTTACGTAATGCATGTATTTTCACGAAATTTTGTGGGAATGCCACCTACATAAAAGTAGAGATATTACGAACATTTCATTTATATACAATTAATCGTTTTCCAAGAAACATTTAAGCTTTTTGAAATTGTTAATTCCATTTTTCATGAAATTTAATGAATATGATAATGTAAACTTGTAATTAGGTAGATAATACTTCTTTGAAAAGCACTACACATCGATTTTTCTGTACATAATTTATATGAGGAGATATAAAGTTTGTGTAATTTTTACGTTCTAAAATTTTGGACTTAAAAATCTCTACTACTTAATATTATGGGAGAAAATGGGATTTAAATGTAAAAGTTACAATTGACAGGAAAATTAAAGCAAAGTTCAAGTGACATTTCTTTCCTGATTCATTACCTAAAAGTCACCAGAACCGTATGTTTTTTCTTCCCTACCTTTCTTAGCAGCTTCTGTACGAATACTGGTAACTCTGGAAGCTTGTCACTTCTTCTTCTTCTTCTTCTTCTCCAAAGAAAGGAAAATGATTCACCTGCATTTTGTTTTTTCACAATGCAACTTTTCCTGAGTCAAAGTCATGGGGATTGTAGTTTCTGTCATCCTGTCATGTCATGATTGTTGGCTACAGGTGCATGACTTACATGGCTTGAAGTTCATGCGACACTTTCCTTATGAGAACAATCTGATCCCGATAACATTTCATGACTTTTTGTCCCTAATTTCTTCAATGGAGACTCCTGTTCTGTTCGTTAATAGCTGATCCCCATCTCTTTCCTATCAAAAGTTCAGCAATTCGTCGCTTAGCTAAGGCTGATTTATGTTTACGCATATTGTTTATTCCCTTGGATACAAGCTATCAATTGTTACAGGACAATAATAACAGTATCCTAATACGCAACTACAAGACGTTACTTGCGCGCGTACTTCACAAAATTGGACAGGCTGGCTACAACCACAGAACCCACAAAAGAAATTAAACATACAAAAATAACAAAACTTATAGCTGTCAGCACTATTATAGTACCATCAGGAATACCAATACAAGCATAAAATATTGCTCAATGACAGCCGAGTTCTGAAATATTAGTCCGCAACAGGCTTTATAAATTCATTCAGAAATATGGTAGATCTTACAGCTTGAATCTGTATAAATATATCGGGAGAGGGGCGGGTGAGGGGGAAGGCTCTTGGCCCATCCCATGCATGCGTAATTCCAAAGAACAGGCATATTTCATTGTGTACCGGGCGGTACACCTCCACGCCGCTAATTTAAAATGTGCGCCAGTTGAAACTCCTCTGCTGGAGGAAGTCTGAACTTTATTGACGGTATTAATTTTCTACTTTCACAGAAGATGTCACTACCTGCAAATTTCGGAGTTTTAGAACTGTGTCATTTTTTATGTGTTTTTGTTTTGCTTGAAGTAAGAAGTGTGAACTTTCTCTTCTAGAGGACACTACTGAAGAACTACAATAGTGCACCCTAGTGCGAAGAAAAATAACTGTTCTTTGGAGAAAATTTTATTTCAAAAGTTTGTTCTTTGTTAAATTCCTTTCTGTTATTGTTTAAGTTGGCTGTATACCCCTCTCTTTCCCCTTGTTTGCATTTAACCAATCCCGAATTTCCGTTATTAATTTCTGACCAATCATAGGTATCTTCCCCCAACTTGAATATGTTGCTGTATCCTACCCAATAAAAAGTTTGTGGGAGGGTGTTTTCATTCCCCTAACACCTAGAACCTTCCGCGAGAGTATATAAACTGCTGATTTTAGGGTCTCTGCGCCACTTCTGTTCCATCTTTCTGTGTGTAAAGTACATAGCAGGGGGCGGGAAGCGCCTCTTTCTTCGGCAGCGGTCAACAACAAGGTAATGGCCAATTAATAACTTCTTTCTTTGCTAGCTCAGCAGTTTAACTCTCGGGGCGGGTTCGAAGTTTTTCCATTATGTAACCTTCCGTAAAATGTAAAGAAACTGGTATCTATCCTATCTTTTAAACTGCATATCGGGATAGAGAGTGCTTAACCCTCTCGAGCTCCCAATCATATTGTTTTGAGGTGAACTTATTTTCTCAACCTATTCTTCGCTAACGTAAAACAAATTGTTCTTTTCTAAAGTCACCTCTGTAGTATGGGATTAGCCCTTGCATTAGTGGCCTAGAGCCGGATTAGGTTTTAAAAACAAGTGTATTAGGAGTGCAGATCGCCTCCTCTCAAATTGTTATTTTAGAGGTCATGTAATTACCCCTTTTCATTTAATAGACCTCAGTAGGTTGGGTATTTTACCCCTGTGTCTATGTCCAGTGAGGACAACTTGAAGGTGGAGTTCGGTGTGGCCTTTGAGAGGCTTAAAGTTGAGAGCGAGTGGCTCTTTTTGTAAATTGAGTGTTGTATGCCTCGTGGAGGGTTTTCAGTGTAATTTGGAGCTAGGGCTCCTAGGCATGAATGGGGTTTTCTGCCCCTCTGTTGAAACTTGTGTTTGGGGTAAAACTGAGCTGATTGCCCAAGCATTGTGTTTTCAGAGCTCGAAGCCCAAATCCTGTAAATATTGTAACTACCCTTTGACTTGCTACTTTGTACCTGCCATGCTTGTTATTTCTTTGTTTTTGAAAAGAAAATATAACCTTGTTAAATTTTAAATTAATTTTACTTTCGTAGTTTGAGACCCGTTCACACCCGCACCTTCTTTCACGCATAACTACCACAAAAATACGGTAACACATTGAATGGAAACATGACTGACATCATTACCTAACAAAGCAGTTTCAGCAGATGGCACACTCATTTCTGCGGTGTGCACACTTGCAAAAAAAGCATTATTAAAGTGATAAATTGTTTGAATTCAAAGAAATGACTTTGTGACAAGAAAGAATAAACTCAATCCTTTCAATTTCAGTCATTAAAAAATTGCCAAATGACCAAAATATCGATTTTTATCTCCGGGGTGTCGTCTTAAGAGCTCTCCCTTCTTAGGCATATGTTTATTTCCGCAAACAGAGATATCCTTTAAGTCGCTCAACCTTTCAAAATTGGGACAAGCATTTTAAAGTGTAAACCTGGAATTTTGACAGAGGTTCTCGATACCATTAAGGCATTTTAGTTAAAAACATTCCAGCAATTACAGAAGGTAGCAGTTATTAACTTCGTCGAAGTAAATATAGATGATCGTATGTTATGATTCATCTAATGACGTGATTTTAGGTCCGCATAATTCCCTGAAATTCACAAAGTAATATCTCTGTATGTGAGAACAAAAAAATTCGTTAGGATTAGACGAACTAGAAAATATGTATGGACATTTCACGAAACAATGCTATGGAGAAGAATCTTCTCTGTGTAGCATTATCATCATTTAAAACGAGTTAATATCTTATTTCCGATAGATATAAGTCTAGATATATAACAAAACATTCTTAAATTACTGCATTTCCTGTAACCTTCATGTCATATAACTCGTATGTTTCTTTCGAATCCGCTATAATTAACTATAATAAGTTGAATACTAACTGTCCTTTAAGTTAAAAAGTGTTGAATTCAGTATTTTCCTCATTCATATGCTTATTAGTTCGAATACTTCGTTCATAAAATGTTATTTTCTCAATTCCGCAATCGAAGCTGTGAGTGTGTGTGCATCGTTACAGCTACATATTTGAGACGCTATGTTTTCGTATTAATTTTAAATGACAAATGTTATGTCCTCTAAAGTTACATGACTAAGTGGAGTGTAATTAAAATAATATCTAACAACATTAACTTTTAAAAAATCTCAGTTAACTGTACCTTTTAACATAACGCATTGAATCCGGTGGTAGCCCTATCCTCCGGGTGACGTCACGCGCACCAGCCAATGGCAGTGAAGCTCCCCGGAATGGCCTACCTCTTAGTATTCTAGTTACATTGCAGTGGGCTGTTGTATGTTCTGTATTATTAAAAGTTTCGTTGCTCACTAAAATTTGCACAAAATCGTATTGTCCCCTGATAAGCCCGGATAATCGGCAGTTTGCTGTAGTAGTATTCCTTGCCGTAATTTCATTCCATGGAATTGCTTGTCCTACGTTTGGTATTTTGGGGGGGGGGGTAAATATGTTTTAACTTTATTATCACACTTCTGTAAGTGACCATTGACAGCGGTATATTTTCCAATTACGATGTATGTGTTAATAATAATAATAATAATAATAATAATAATAATAATAATAATAATAATAATAATAATAATAATAATATTTAGTACACTGCATACAAGGAGGAGTTCATTGCTCAAATTCCTTAGTGTAGTCATTGTTCACAGCTCACACGTTCTTGGACTGTGAAACAGAACATGTCAGGGTGAGATTGAACTGGGTGAGGAAGCAGTAAAGGATTTAGCTAAACTATATTGTAAATTTGCAACTTAATTTCTTGGAACTCTAAGAGGAATACAGCTCAATGTGATCTGAAACAGAACTTTTCCATGACTAAGGTGATATCAGTTTGGAAAGAACGTAGAAATCCTGAATCCCAGGGAGGGAGTATGAAACTGAAGCAGGTGGGTCATAGGATTTATTTTTCAAGGGATCTCCAGGCGAGGGGACAAGTGTTCGATTCCCCATCATAAACATAGAGAATTCCACCCCCGGAGAGGCACTTGAACCTGAGGTTCAATCAGCCTACAACAGAAATGAGCACCAGGTTAAATTAATTTCATGTGTCTATTTCTAGCCGAGTGTAGCCCTCGTAAGGCAGACCCTCCGATGAGGGTGGGCGACATCTGCCATGTGTAGGTAACTGCGTGTTATTGTGGTGGAGAATAGTGTTATGTGTGGTGTGTGAGTTGCAGGGATGTTGCGGACAGCACTAACACCCAGCCCCCGGGCCACTGGAATTAACCAATGAAGGTTAAAATCCCTGACCCGGCCGGTAATCGAACCCGGAATCTTCTGAACCGAAGGCCAGTACGCTGACCATTCAGCCAACGAGTCGGACCGTACTAGGTTGATTAATGGTGAGACAATCAGCCGGGCATAGAGCTAAGTGCCTTCCACTTCTCCAAGTGCCTCAATGGCTGTACGTTCAACCGGGACAACAGTGAATTCTCAGTTGCGAACAACAAGAACGTGAGTTCACTGACGAATTTTTCCTATAGCGCTCCGACTTCGCTGTTTGGGAATAAAAAGTGAGTGGACTCGTGTTATCTAACTCGAAAGTTGAAGGTGGACGATTTGAATGTAACAATATTTATTCCTGGTAAAATCAGGCGAGAAAAAGGGTAGGAGGGAATTCATAAAGAACGGATAAATGGCACATGTGAAGTGGTTGTAGGCCTGCAGGAGTGGATAGGAGAAGAGGGTAGTCCTCAGACATTCAGAGGAGGAGATGATGGTAGTATTTTTACAAGGAAGTACACTCATGTACATAAAAACCAAATCACCTTGAAAGACTAGAGATAGGAAGTTCATGTTAACGGAGCATGTGCATTAGTATGTTCTGAAGAAATGATTAGCATTTGAATCATGTCGGCCCTCAGGTTCAAGGTCAACATCGATATTTCGGCGCACCACCACCGATTGGTAAAATGTACCTGCGGCTCTCGTTGTCGCTATAAACCGAAGGTAATGGATCAGTGTGACGTCAACAGATTGCAAGATGCCTCGCAGACGTATACGTGAACCGTGCCGTAAAATTAGTGAGTTTGAAAGAGGACGCATTATTGACATGATAGTACGCAATGCATCAATCCGGGAAATTGCTGTACGTGTGCGATAAAGTGTGTCGGCAGTGCAACGGGTGTGTTCAGAATGGTTCACAGAAGGCCGTAGAACACAACGACATGGGTCTGGTCGCACCACCCAGACCACCTCCTGAGAAGATCGACACCTCATCCCAATGACACTGCAGGACGGGTCTGGGTCCTCCTCGGCTCTGGCGCAACAGTCGAACAGTGCAACACCTCGTACACTATCAGGAGTGACAGTCCGTCGCTGCTTATTACGATCTCCGCCTACCTTTGACTAATGTGCATAAACATGCTAGACTGCAATGGTGTATGGAACGACGTCACTGGAGGCAGGAATGGCAGCAAATAGTGTTTTCGGACCAATCCAGGTTCTGTTTGTTTAAAAATGATGGCCGCATTTTGGTTCGCCGCGGACAGGGGGAGAGGCATCACATCGACTGCATTCGCACAAGACATACAGCGCCAACTCAAGGCTTTATGGTGTGGGGTGCTATTGGGTACAACCACAAATCACAGTTGGTACAGTTGATACGTGTCCAGGGCACTGTGACCAACTTGAATGACGTCCTGCGACCCTTTCTACATGGCACCCCAAACGCCATATTTTAGCAGTATAATGCGCGACCACATGTTGCTGCACGAACACGTGGCCTGTTGTAACGGAATGTCAGACTGTTGTCCTGGCCCGCTCGATCACCGGAACCGAGCTCGATAGCTGCAGTCACTTAAGTGCGGCCAGTATCCAGTATTCGGGAGATAGTAGGTTCGAACCCCACTGTCGGCAGCCCTGAAAATGGTTTTCCGTGGTTTCCCATTTTCACACCAGGCAAATGCTGGGGCTGTACCTTATTAAGGCCACGGCCGCTTCCTTCCCACTCCTAGCCCTTTCCTGTCCCATCGTCGCCATAAGACCTATCTGTGTCGGTGCGACGTAAAGCAACTGGCAAGAAAGAAGAAGACGATCACCGGACTTGTCGCCAATCGAAAATGTGTGGGATATTGTGTAATGACGGGTGCGGCGCTGTGATCCAATGCCAACCACCAAAGATGAACTGTGGAACCAGGTGAATGCAGCATGGATAGCTATACCCCAAGACGCCATTCGCGCATTATACGCGCCAATGCCATCACGCATGGAACAAGTTATCAGTGCCCACGGAGGACCAGTGCCTACGACGCAACAGGACACATGCTGAGTCTAAGTGACTGAAATGCTAATCGTTTCTGTAGAACACACTATTAAACATGTCCTGTAAATATGAACTTCTTATCTCTAGTCCTTCAAGGTGTTCTGTTTTTTTATGAACATGTGTGTACATCTGAGCAAACATCCTCTCCTGACACTAATCAAAAGGAAAACGGAAGAAGTTCGACACTTTGAAAAATAAAGGTATCGAACCAGGAAAGACAGGGGGCACGAACGATCAAGGGAGATGAGATTGGAAAGATAAAAGCGAGGAGACTATCAAGCTAGGGGCCCTGTGGGGGCCAACCCGCTAGGGTTCCCTTTTAGTCCGCTCTTACGACAGGCAGGGGACCGCCCCCAGGACCTAGGAGAAAATAGACAGAATGAGATTTTAGTCAGAAGAAATGAGGCTACAATGAAATGGCGTATGGCTTTTAGTGCCGGGAGTGTCCGAGGACAAGTTCGGCTTGCCAGATGCAGGTCTTTTGATTTGACGCCCGTAGGCGATGTTAACAGCTCACAACTCAACAGCGTACTTCGCAATATTTCGCAACTTCTTTCCATCAAATGAAAGTTTAATTTCTTGTGAGACTAAAAGCATCCCATTCAGACGACTAATGTACTCAATGTCAGCCAGTGGCAAATACGCAAGGTGGGGCGTGGGGGGGAGGGGCGTTCCTTCTCCTCCTCCTCCCCTGGCATTTCAATTCTCTTTCTTCACTGAAATGTAAGACAATGTATATTAAAATATATTCATATAATAAACGGTTGTACTGTTGATGCGTCAGCTATGTGCAATCCCAAAATGAACTTCCTATCTCCGGTCCTTCAAGGTGTTCTGCTTTTTAATGAACATGTGTCTACATCTGAGCAACCATCCTCTCTTGACACTAATCAAAAGGAAGGAGCCGCAGTAGGGGTACAGACACAGCACAAAACGTCAAAGCATTGCACCACACCAAGCTTTTTTTTTTTCTTTTTGCTAGTTGCTTTACGTCGCACCGACTCAGATAGGTCTTATGGCGACGATGGGACAGGATAGGGCTAGGAGTGGGAAGGAATCGGCCGTGGCCTTAATTAAGGTACAGCCCCAGCATTTGCCTGATGTGAAAATGGAAAACCACGGAAAACCATTTTCAGGGCTGCCGATAGTGGGGTTTGAACCTACTATCTCCCGAATACTGGATATTGGCCGCAATTAAGCGACTGCAGCTATCGAGCTCGGTACCAAGCTTTTATAGACTCACCTGTAGACTCGAAACATGTACCCTACATAATAAAATCCAGTCAACAGAAATGAAATTCGTCAGAACCATGAACCGAAAGACCAGGAAAGACAAGATAAGAAATGAAGCAAACAGGAAGGACGCTGGCATCAAAATACCTGTTACGGAGCTTTTAGGAAGACGCAGGCTACAATGGCTTGGACATGTTTTGAGAATGGGCAGAACGAGAACAGCAAGGAATTACATTTACAGAAAAGTGGTAGGGGAGAGGCCAGTAGGGAGGCCAAGGAATCGGTGCTTAGGCACTGTGAAATTGGAGATCAGCAAGAGGAATGTCTAGTGAGAGGACATAGAGGAACAGAAACTATACTTTGACAGGAAGAAGTGGCGAGCGCTTGTACAGCACACCCGGGAAACTGGAGCTGTAAAATGACGATGATGATGAGGAGGAGGAGGAAGATGATAATGACGAGCAAGCATTTATTGCATGGTCGAACAGTGTTGGACCATCCATAGCACAGAGACAGGCTGCGACATGGTCGGACAGTGAGGATACAGACGTCGAATGACCTGAGGAAGATCCTGCCACAGCTGACGCAGCTGACCCTGCAGATCTGCCAGATATCGGGTCCAATCTACTACCAAGCGCTCTCGATGGGCGAGAGGTCCAGAAATCCTGCTGACCAAGGAAGCATAGACCATCACGAAGCAAGACCTGAGATACCCGCGCTGTGTGAGGCCGGGCATTATCTTGCTGGAAAATAGGGCTGTCCAGCTGCATCAGGAAGGCGAGCACATACAGTTGGAGAATTTCCATAATGTATCACTCTGCCGTCAGGTTTCATTCAATCACCACTAGTGGGGAGCGGGAATCGTAAGAATTGATGGTCAGCCACTCTACAATGAAACATGGACCACTGAGCTAGCCAGGACGTCTCCATACTCGAATTCAGTGCTGATCTGTATCCAGATAGAACTGTGATTCGACGCTGAACACCACTCATCCCCAATAGGCAAGCTGCCACGTACCTGTTTCTGACAGAAGTTCAAACGTGCTCGGCAATGTCGAGGTCGTAATGATAGACGTCGTAGGAGACATCGCGACGATGCGAGAAACGTCGAATCATAATGTTTGGTGGTTATTTATGAAACAAGGATGTTCAATTACTTTTATTATTGTACCGGAGGTACACCTTCTCCGTACATTTAAACTGAGCGCCTCAGAAGGCCATCTGTGATGTGAACCTTGAACTGCGTATTGGAAGGAGTTTTGAACTTGAATTTTCAGATGTCTCTACTATCGACATATGTGCCCCCCCTGGATGGAGGACAGACAGTTAATTTTCAAAAGAATTTTGATATTTATAAGTTTTTAAAACTGAAGTGTTTGTAGATGTGTGTGTGTGTGTGTGTGTGTGTGTGTGTGTGTGTGTGTGTGTGTGTGTGTGTGTGTGTGTGTGTGTGTGTGTGTGTGTTTTCTAAGGTTACTAGCACTTCCTTCTTCATTAAGTTATTAGCCAATCAGAAAATTTTATATTTATTCGGTTAGCCAATCAAAATCGAGTGTATGTAGAGGCCATCGGCCTAGAGAGTTCTGGAACTTTCTCCTCCGCTATAAAAGCTGGGAGCTTTGGGGCCACGTCGACTTCTTCATCGCTCCGGTCTAGGGAAAACATTGCCCGCCGTCGGATGGCCCACCAGCTCAAAGTAATGGCAGACATCTTTTAAATATATGATAGCTCGAGATAGCTGACTTGAGGGGAAGGTTTCAAAATACATTCTTAATGTAAATTTCTAAAATTTAAGATCATCTTTTAAATGTAAATTTTCAAGCGAGTCTAAGGACTTCATTCAAGACCCTGCGGGGAAAATGTAACCTAGGGAATAAAGAGTGTTCACCCTCTTTTAATTCCCATTCAACTTGGTATTGGGCTCACTACAATTTTGTAAAACTTTAAATTTTATCTCTTCTTTTGGAACTTAATATTTTTCTCCATCTAGTCACCCTCTGTAGTATAGTCTTAGACTCTGTAACTTAGGGCCATAAGCCCATATAGGATCTTTGGTGTTTCAGAATATATTTCAAAAGGAGTGCAAGTGTTTAGCCTCCTTGCATTTTGTTTATGGCCGATTTCTTAAACCTTTTCTTTTGACCACTCAGGCCACTTGGAGTCACTCAAGTGCGGCCAGTATCCAGTAATCGGGAGATAGTGGGTTCGAGCCCCACTGTCGCTGGCCCTGAAGATGCTTTTCCGTGGTTTCCCATTTTCACACCCGGCAAATGCCGGGGCTGTACCTTAATTAAGGCCACGGCCGCTTTCCTTCCACTTCCTAGGCCTTTCCTATCCCATCGTCGCCATAAGACATATCTGTGTTGGTGCGACGTAAAGCAAGTAGCAAAAAAAAAATAAAAAAAATAGGCCACTTAGAACTGGCAATCATTGCCTCTGTTTAATCCTTTTCTTACTCATAGTCTACTGTGGATCAGACTGTCGATCAGAAGAGACAGTGAATTCTGTTTTCAAGGTTTACCTAGTGTTTGGATAAGAAAATTGTGCCGTAACGTTGGAGCTACAAGCTCATTCTGCAACTTATTGTGTTCCTGAATTTGGATCAATCCTGTTATTCGAACGGACGAGCTCCTGAATTGTTGCAAAAAGAAAAAAAAAAGAGGAAAGAAGTAAAATTTCAGTTTTTAGTGTTTTAAATTATACTTCGATCTTTACTATGTCCACCCATCCACCTCCTTACACCTCTGCAATCCACGGTATCCCCGTAACAATTATCATTAACGTTATCGTTATTTCACAATGCTCAAACTAACATTTGTACATCCTTGTTTCCTAAATAACCACCAAACATTCTGATTGGACAATACTTTTTATGCATAGCAACTCGTGGATATTCAGCTGAGAAGGAAATGAAAAATTCCAATTTATTATATGACACCAAGATGATAACCCAAGTGAGTAAATTTTACAAAATAGTTAAAGTTATTCAAAATCGGCTGCATTCGAATCCTCCGAAAAAGGTCACTATTATGTGTGAACGCTTATAAACAGTCAATGAGCGTACCACAGATTTAGCTCTAGGATTTGAAAGGTGGTGGTGGTGGTGGTGGTGGCGATTATTGTTTTAAAAGGAAGTACAACTTGGCAACCATCCTCTATTAACACTAATCAAAAGGAAAAAAATAAAAGGGGCCCGACGCTTCGAAAAATGAAGGTACCGGACAAAGAGAGACAAGTGCCACGAAGGACGTGGAAATGAAAGACTCCCTGGGCCTCGAGTTCTCTATTAGCGTCGGGGTCGGAAAAGAACTAGAGTTGACCAAGGGAGGTCGGATAGGATAGATGAAAATGCGGAGCTTGGCACAAGTAAGTGGAGGCAATGCCAGGATTCAGCGAAGGGCCCCATGGCCGCCAATCTACGCTCCCAAGAGCTACTGGGCCCTTTTTAGTCACCTTTCATGACAGGCAAGGTATACGTGGTTGTTATTCTACCAACCCCACCCACAATGGGAAGGATTTGAGTGGAGTGCGGGCAAAATTAGAAGTCAGTGGAGGAATATTTTTCAGAAGTGGGTAAATAGGTCCTCCACGACTGAATTCTGGCTAGAATCTAATCAGTATAAAGATGCTCTTTAAACTTCGCCTCATTCCAATACAGAAGTCGAGAGTGTGATCAATGACCAATAAAAGAACTAAGAATCAAGAGTGTAAGTGGTAGGAAGTTCTTCTATTTGTCGACACAAGTGAAGCTCACATATCAGCAGAAAAATCAATGGCTCCCCAAGTACTTCTGGAAGGGATGCAGTTGAGGAGGGAGGGATCGGGATGATGAAGATGATACATATATTTGTTAGGTGGGTTCGGTGTCATTTAAAACAAATTGTACGCGTAGGTATTTTTCTTTTTCTCCCTGAGCTGTTACACTTAAAAAAGATGTTTTCTGTGTGTGTACACCAACGCATACAGCGCTATTTGCAAACTACCCCATATATTTAGCCAATTCTGCCATTTAGGCAGTCAGGCAATGTTGTTTACATGTTACTTTACGTCGCACCGACACAGATACGTCTTATGACGACGATGGGACTGGAAAGGTCTAGGAATGGGAAGGAAGCCGCCGTGGCCTTAATTACGGTACAGCCCCAGCATTTGCCTAGTAAGAAAATGGGAAACCATGGAAAACCATCTTCAGGGCTGCCGATAGCGGGGTTCGAACCCACTATCTCCCGAATACTGGATAGTGGCCGCACTTAAGAGACTGCAGCTATCGAGCTCGGTGGCAAACTTTTTGTGGGGGAACCAAGCACTTCCCACAAACAGAAGGAAGATTATAAAAGTGATAATAGCAGAAGGAAATATAGAAAGGTGGGGGGAATATTTTGTCACAGTAATACCAAGGTATTTTTGTCCTTACAGTAATATGGCGGTGGAGGGGGATGTGTGTGTGTGTGTGTGTGTGTGTGTGTGTGTGTGTGTGTGTGTGTGTGTGTGTGTGTGTGTGTGTGTGTGTGTGTGTGTGTGTGTGTGTGTGTGTGTGTGTGTGTGTGTGTGTGTGTGTGTGTGTGTGTGTGTGTGTGTAGGGAGGGGGAGCCCACTAAGACACTTTAGTTAAGTTTATTCTCAGTCACAAGTGATTTATATGTATATTTTAATTTATTAATTAAAACCTGATTCATTCAAAACTTCAGAAAGGGTCATTGAATCCAGAGGTAGTTAAACTCGCTAAAGATCGCTTTAACTATACCCATTTTTACATGAACATCAGAACGTTCTTTTTCCCCCTTGAGAAGATTTAAAACTTACCTGAGCTGGAACATGACGCAAGGAAAACTGAATGACAAGAAACAAGAAAACAAGAAAAAAGAAAATGAAGTTCGAAATTGTGGCGAACTCACTTTCTCCCGAATGCAAGCTCACAGCTACACGGCCACTTGCTCAGATGGCGCCCCTGCGAGTCAGGTTTAGCTACTTTTCTTCGTCAAGTGTTAGCAATAATGCGTGACATTTATCTGGACGGTGCCCAGCGAGGCTTGAGGGCTATGAATAGAAGCAGCGATTCAGAAAGGAGTGATGAAAAGCTGCAGGTTGTCGCATCTCCTTTTCAATGTCTATATAGGACAGGCATTAAAGGGAATCGAAGAGTAATTTGGTAAAGGAGCCAGAATCCAAGGAAGGAAATACAAATTATTCTGAGATTAGCCGATGATATTGTTATTTTATCTAAGTCTGTAGAAGATCTGGAGATATTGCTGAATGGTATGGACACAGTCGTAGAGAAAGGGTGCAGGGTGAAATTAAATGCAGTGCAGTCAAACGAATTCGGGTGATGTAGGAAATATTAGTTCAGGAATGAACTCTTCAAAGGAAGTAGATGAGTATTGTTACTAACGATATTAGAAGTAAGGAGAATAT
The DNA here is from genome assembly GCF_040414725.1 of Anabrus simplex. Taxonomy (NCBI): domain Eukaryota; kingdom Metazoa; phylum Arthropoda; class Insecta; order Orthoptera; family Tettigoniidae; genus Anabrus; species Anabrus simplex. Next base: position 768,456,741 of record NC_090265.1, read on the forward strand.
GAAACGCAAGCCTTTCTTTCATGGGCGCCCGCAGGATCTTTTCCAAGGGGGGGGGGGGCACATTAACAATTTTCTTGAATATAAATACCAATATAACGTCAGCAACATTAAATTGTTTACAGAAATTTGCGAATATAACAGATGCTAGATGACTGTCAGTAAGTTCAGTTTATGAAATAATCTGGTATGATATTAAACAATTGAACATCAACTTTTTAGAATTCCAGGGGGGGGCACCCCCCCCCTTGCGGGCGCCCATGCTTCTTTTAAGAAAAGAAATATGCTCACTTCGAACACTGATATAGAAATTTGAAAGACGTTTTTGAAGACTTTCTTCTAGAGCATGGAATTGTATTGATGTGAAATATGGCAATAAGTAGCTCAGAAAGGAAAAGAATTGAAGCTTTCGAAATGTGGCTTTACAGAAGACGATGAAGGTTAAATAGGTAGATTGAATCACGTATGAAGAGATACTCAATCGAATTGGTGAGATGAGAACAATTTGGCCAGAAGAAGAGATAGAATGATAGACACCGGATACTTGTTCAAGTTTTTGAGTGAAGTAAGAATTGTAGATCACGGTATGAATATGACAGACAGATTAGAGTAGATTTAGGAGGCATAGTGTGGCATGGAGGGCTGCATCAAACCAGTATACGGATTGATTGCCCAGAGAACGACCAATCTTTTGTTCTCTCGCAAGTTTTGCTGTACTGCTGAAAGTCAGTTTTCAGGGAAGGCGGTACAGATAGTTACATTTACTTTAATTCTGATAGTGGACTCACTGGGCATCCCACGCTCTGGTAAAACTACAAATTGCACACTGGAATAGCACGACGTGCACCAAAAACGAGATTGATTACCTGCATTATTGAATTGTGGGATTGTTGGGCCATGCTGCATTTCGACGTCTTACTTTTTTACTTAATATTATGTCCTCGGTCTGAAAATATTGATCTGGAATCCCTAGTGTTTCATCAGATTGTAACAATGATTTTAAATTTTAATGGCAATATGTCTTTGGATGGGTTGGCGCTAAGGGCGTAGCGTAAAGGTGTGATGAGCACGGAAGAGTAGTAAATCAGAGCGCATGCGCCGTACGCCGGAAGGCAAGCAGAGCCGTAGCGCCCGACTAGCCGGCAGTGTGGCGCGTGCTCTGTTCGTGTCGAGTTATAGCAGTGTCGTGTATTTCCCGTTGACGAGTGCTCAAAATATTTTTTAAAAACAAATAAAAAATAATAGAAGATTTCTTCTAGTGCTCAGTTTTTTTTTTTCTGCAGTTCCTCCCAAGATCCACACGCATCTCGCAGTCCACCCAGCGAGCCACACTCAACGGCACCCAACGGGAACACGCACTGGTTTAAAGTACAACCCCTTCAGCTCTCGACTCGACCAAGTCTTCTTTTTTTATATATAAAAACTTTTTGAGAAGACAGACCGTAATGGAAGGAACCGGCCATATTGTGAAGGTGAAGGAGGGTGCAGTCCACAACCCCACCCCTGTACCAGAGGGCGGAGGAGGCCTACCCCTTATGCAGGTAATGTTTCTCCCACTTATTAATCGTGACAGAAATTGTTTTCAATGATTGTAAGAACGAGAAGTTCACCATGGGATCTGGTAACTTATTGCCGCTCCTGACCGTTACCGCAGTCAAATTCGATTAAATTAAACTTTTTGTGGTAAGTTTGTCAAGGTGTAAATGTTGGCAACTTCTTGTTGCACTTCTTTGAAGACAAAGTATGTATGTAAGTTCATGCGATTATCGTACACGCTATACTGCTGCTGGAAAAGAATATTGTTGCAACTTACAAATGATCTCAATAGGTTTTGTATCGAGCATCAGCGAAATTTCAGACAGGGTGGGCTTTACAGGCACCATTCAGCATGACTGTAGTGTTTCATTTCTTTTTTTTTACAATTGGCTTTAAGTCGCACAGACACAGATAGGTCTTATGGCGACGACAGAATAGGAAAGGGTTAGGAGTGAGAAGGAAGCGGCCGTGGCCTTAATTGAGGTACAGCCCCAGCATTTTCCTGGTGTAAAAATGGGAGACGACGGAAAACCCTCTTCTGGGCTGCCGACAGTGGGGTCCGAACCCACAATCTCCCGAATAGAAGCTCACAGCTGCGCGGCCAACTCGCCCGGTAAATTTAATTTCTTGCCCTGGACGTAATATTACGTGGATTTTACATCTTTTCTATCACGACAGCGGAAATAAGGAGTGCCTTCCCTTATAACCCTTATGAGAAAGGAATTCAGGAAATTCAGGTGCTTTTAAGGAAGAGGCCTGGTGACTTTTCTAAATGATTTACTCTCGCAGTAATCCTGGTGAGTGTTCTGGTTTCGCTGAAACTGGGTAGTTACATTTCTTGAACACCCTATCGGGGTGAGGGAAGCTAAATTCAATTTGAACTTCCTTTTTTATGGCTCAGAGAAAGCTTGTAGTACGAGAGTAAGAAAATAACAAATCATTCTTGTGCACACGTTCACAAACACTGACGATGATTAAGCAGTTCACATCCTGTCTGTAGTGCTACGCGTATTGGCCACGAAATGAAGAGGTTACGCCCCAGTTCCGGTTTCATTCTAGTTCAGTTGAGTACGTTTGTAACCTGCTGTTCAATTAGCAGCAGGCGTGGTAGCTGACTGGAACAGTCACTGGCTTCTCAATAAAGCAGCCGTGGTTCGAATTCAAACCAGTACATGTAAGAGTTTCGAAACGAAACGTCAAGTACCTGCGGTTCGGATTCTACGTGAAACGAGCTCACATGGACAGTAACATAGAACACAAACCTGTTTGCTTTTAACTTGGGGAAGTCCCTAGAAGTGATTTAGTAGGCCTACTGCTCTCCTCACAACTGCGGCCACGTATGCGGTACTGAACAATAGTTTAAGACTGTCAGAACCTCACTATACATTTCTTTCCCATGGAAAGATAGCAACCGAAATTCACATGATCTGTAGCCAGTAGGTATCATTACACCCATGGACCAAAGGAACTTTGTCGCCCCCTCCAGATAACGGCGAATTGAACTGTCTTTAGATATTGGTAGGATATTTTATTGTTATTATTGAAGTATAACCTAAAACATTACGAATTCAAACTCCCAACCACACTACGTCACGCATTAAATAAAAGAGATTTCATATCGTATATCGTATGCATGACACGCAAACGGTATCTAAGTAGGACTCACGAAGACAAAGTAAGTACAAGATAAACGACAAGCGAATAGAAATTCACAATATTAACACATATTTAAATAAAAGTTTGTCTTGATAATTGTACGTAAATGCTGTCGGAATCTAAACGTGCTCACAAACGTACCGAATCTCGTAGATAAGCAATGCCAATGCCATGAAAAATACATGTCGAAGTAGTAAAATAGACATACCATAATTACCTTCATAGAGAACGTTAACTCAAATTCACCGCCAAAACCAATTCGAACTTTCTTTAAATACATAACCACCGGGCGAGTTGGCCGTGCGGTTAGGAGCGCGCAGCTGTGAGCTCGCATCCGGGAGATAGTGGGTTCGAACCCCACTGTCGGCAGCCCTGAAAATGATTTCCGTGGTCTCCCATTTTCACACCAGGCAAATACTGAGGCTGTACCTTAATTAAGGCCACAGCCGCTTCCTTCCCATTCCTAGGCCTTTCCTGTCCTATCGTTGCCATAAGACCTATCTGTGTCGGTGCGACGTAAAACAAATAGAAAAAAAAAAATACATAACCCACTATGTGGGGTAAAATCCCAATAGGCTGAGCTGCTAGTTTCATTTCTCTCAACCTTTCTTACAAGTTTCTAGAAAATTAACTTCCAGTCTGTAGACAACATACATGAAAAATATCAAATATTTCAGCAACAATGCCCATGATGACGAGTCGTTCTCAAATGACGTCATGAGTGCTGACGCCAGTCTCTTTCGCAATACCGTAAACTATTATTGCCGAGACTTCTTGATCATTCAGTGTTTCGCTATTGTTCCCTTAGTTAATGGATGAATACGTACCACTTATTGACTTCTGTCAGGTCAAGGTTTATGGATCGATGACCGCGTTCCTCGGGACACTACTCCACGTCCTGGAGAAGTCTCGTGACTTAGCTCCCCAGCCCGTCCTAAATTTTGGTTTACCGGGCGAGTTGGCCGTGCGGTTAGGGGCGCGCAGCTGTGAGCTCTCGTCCGGGAGATAGTGGGTTTGAACCCCACTGTCGGCAGCCCTGAAAATGGTTTTACGTGTTTTCCCATTTTCACACCAGGCAAATGCTGGGGCTGTACCTTAATTAAGGCCATAGCCGCTTCCTTCCCATTCCTGGGCCTTTCCTCTCCCATCGTCGCCATAAGACCTATTTGTGTCGGTGCGACGTAAAACAAATAGCAAAAACAGAAAAATTGGTTACGTGCCGGAAGCGACCGTACTGGATGCGACCACGCCAAAGTCGTGACGCATGCGACTAATCAATCACCACTGATCTGCGTGTAGGGCAGTCACCCAAGTGCCGGATTGTAGGCTATATCAATTATTTGCCTACTCTTTTCTTAAATAATTTCAGAAAATTTGAACATTCATGAAGTATCTCCTTAGGTAAATTATTTCAATCCCTAAGTTATCCTCCTATAAACGAATGTTTGCCCCAATATGTCCTCTTCAGTTCCAACTTTATCTTCATATTGTGATCTTTCCTACTTTTAAAAACACCACTCAAACTAAATCGTCTGCTAATGTCAATAATTCACTGTACCGGCCATAATTAAATGTTGTTCACAGTTTGCGGTTATATTAGTTCGCTATTTGAAAAGAATAAAGAACAAACCGCCTCTGTGGTGTAGTGGTTAGCGTGATTAGCTGCCACCCCCGGAGGCCCGGGTTCGATTCCCGGCTCTGCCACGAAATTTGAAAAGTGGTACGAGGGCTGGAACGGGGTCCACTCAGCCTCGGGAGGTCAACTGAGTAGAGGTGGGTTCGATTCCCACCTCAGCCATCCTGGAAGTGGTTTTCCGTGGTTTCCCACTTCTCCTCCAGGCGAATGCCGGGATGGTACCTAACTTAAGGCCACGGCCGCTTCCTTCCCTCTTCCTTGCCTATCCCTTCCACTCTTCCCATCCCTCCACAAGGCCCCTGTTCAGCATAGCAGGTGAGGCCGCCTGGGCGAGGTACTGGTCATACTCCCCAGTTGTATCCCCCGACCACGAGTCTGAAGCTCCAGGACACTGCCCTTGAGGCGGTAGAGGTGGGATCCCTCGCTAAGTCCGAGGGAAAAACCGAACCTGGAGGGTAAACAGATGATGATGATGATGATGATGATGATAAAGAACAAATTCATTCCATACCCGGTAAGCAGTGCTATAAACTTTTGTCCAATTTTGTATTTTTTTTTTTCTTAGTTCGGATTTAGCTTACCTTATTTTGGATGATGATATGAAAATCCACAGCCTGTTTCTAGTCATTCGACCGGGTCAGGAATGGAATGAATGGAACACCCATCTAGCGGCGAGGATAGGAACTGTGCCGGCTGCCGAAGACTGTCGCACTCCTCGGGGGCAATGATTGATGAATGACAGATGAAATGAAAATGGAGAGTGTTGCTGGAATGCCACATGACAGGGAAAACCGCAGTACCCGGAGAAAAACCTGTCCCACCTCCGCTTTGTCCAGCACAGATCTCACATGGAGTGACCTGGATTTGAACCACGGAACCCAGCGGTGAGAGGCCGGCGCGCTGCAGCCTGAGCCACGAAGGCTCTCTGGATGATGACATGCCTTATTAAATGAAAATTGGGCTATAAACACTGGTCGCATCTGGCAGGACACCCTAAATTTTAAACCTGCACAAGGAGTACAGAGCCCGAAAACGACTAACAGTTCAAGCAGTTTACTTTTAAGTGCCTAATGAACATATAGAAAAATATGTCAACTGTGAACTGGTCTTTGACATCCGTAGGTGCATGATAGTAGGGGATGGTTGGAGGCTGTTTTTGAAAGGAAACGATTGCCAGCTGTAAAGGACAAGAGCAGCTTGTTGTTCTTACAAGGGAGCATTCCCTACACGTCACCACCGATTTCGCTCAAATTTATAGAACATGCAAGGCTTGGCTAGAAATGACAGTACCCGAAGTGGGAACTCCAGATGGCCAAGCGTATAGAAAATAAAAATAAAAATAAAAATGTTGACACGGCTCTCGCTCCGTATAAGCCACTTACGTTAGCGCGCCTGCCGAGCAGTTGTTGGCGTAGCGGTAAGAGCTCGGACTGGGAATTCGATGGTCGTGGGTTCAACTCACGGTGTTGAGCCTGGTATTTTCTGTCAACCTTTATATTATTCATTTTCCAATTAAGCAAAGAGGTGAATAATTCATTTTATTTACTTATTTATTTATTTATTTATTTATACGCAAAAGGCATAGAAAAGGTAAAAAAATGGGATTTAATTGTCAGACTTTTTTCTACCTGCGCCAAGAATCTATTGTTTGTGTAAAGCCGCCAGGAGCAACCTTCACTTTTCAGGTGAAAACGAATCTTACAGCGAAACAACTATTCACGTTTATGGGACATTCCCCAAGGAGGGGAGATAGCCAATAAAGGAAAAAAAAAGAATTGCCGCCTCTGTGGTGTAGTGGTTAGCGTGATTAGCTGCCACCCCCGGAGGCCCGGGTTCGATTCCCGGCTCTGCCACGAAATTTGAAAAGTGGTATGAGGGCTGGAACGGGGTCCATTCAGCCTCGGGAGGTCAACTGAGTAGAGGTGGGTTCGATTCCCACCTCAGCCATCCTGGAAGTGGTTTTCCGTGGTTTCCCACTTCTCCTCCAGGCGAATGCCGGGATGGTACCTAACATAAGGCCACGGCCGCTTCCTTCCCTCTTCCTTGCCTATCCCTTCCAATCTTCCCATCCCTCCACAAGGCCCCTGTTCAGCATAGCAGGTGAGGCCGCCTGGGCGAGGTACTGGTCATTCTCCCCAGTTGTATCCCCGACCAGGAGTCTGAAGCTCCAGGACACTGCCCTTGAGGCGGTAGAGGTAGGATCCCTCGCTGTGTCCGAGGGAAAAGCCGACCCTGGAGGGTAAACAGATGATGATGATGATGAAAAAAAGAATTTCTGTTTGAACACGTCGGGAATGTTTGCAACTCCAAATTTTCTACATTTGTGCGCTCATTAACAAAATGACGTCCTATATGCCTTTTGCATACAAATAAATAAAATAAAATAAATGAGTAATATAAAAATTGAAAAAAATAATCTCCACATGGGGAGTCGAACACACGACCATCGAATTACTAGTCCAAGCTCTTACCGCTACGCCAACTACTATTCGGTGTGCGTGTTGACGTAAGTGACTTATACGGCGCGAGAGCCGCGTCAACATTATTATTTTTATTTTCTATACGCTTGGCCATCTGGAGTTCCCACTTCGGGTACTTTCATTTCTAGCCAAGCCTTGCATGTTCTATAAATTTGAGCGAAATCGGTGGTGACGAGTAGGGAATGCCCCCTTGTTAGTGACATACAGTCATAGGGGACTTCTAATCTGACAGCCTTGTTGAAAGCCTAGCGATAGTGACGCTGTTGAAGGGGAGAAGGTCCTGAACGCTGTGTCAAGCAAATATCCGGTCTTCTTGTTCCAAAATTAGTCTTCGTCGGAGCTGGTCACATTTTACAATTACCACCTGATTAGATCCACTTAGCGATGTGTAGCGGTGACCTTGACGTTACGTAACAGCTGGCGGTGAAGCACATGTTGTGCGCGCTAAACCAGGCCATTTCTTGGCAAATGGCCTGCTGATTGGTGCTGGGCGGGGTACATTCCTGTACGGTGTGGCAATGTTACGAAATCTCAGATGGCATACTGTTTAATTTCCATGTTATTTCATATTTATTTCAGCCATGTGAGGCATGTTCTCTTCCCTGCTCGAAACTTTTGACTGACGAGGTAGCTTGCTAAGACTGAACAGTCATAGGCGGTGATTATTGTTGCAAGGAGAATTGAGGCCGGCACTGCATGTGGATTAACGCTAAGATGGCGGTGATTATTGTTTTAAGAGGAAGTACAACTAGGGAAACCTCCTCTGCTAACACGATTCAGATGGGGAAAAAATGGATGGACGGGGACTCAGCTAAGGACCCCATGCTCGCCAAACCACGCCCCCAAGGTATCGCCCAAAGAAAGAAAAGGGTCACGAAAGGCGGGGAAAGTAAAGACTCCGTAGGCCCTGACACCTAATACCGTCGGGGTCAGAAAAGAACAAAGGAGGTAGGATAGGATACCGATAGATGAAAATGAGGAGTCTGGCAAGCAATGCCAGGACTCAGCTAAGGGCCCAATGGCTGCTAACCCACGGTCCCAAGTTAAGAGCCTCTGGGGCCCCTTTTAGTCGCCTCTTACGAAAGGCACGAGATACTGTGGGTGTTATTATACTGCCGCGACCCACAGAGGGAATATGGTGTGTATATTAGGAGGAGGAAGAGCAGAAACACCCTGCCCACAAGACAGATGAATTGAGGAACAGATTCGTCTAAAATCCGCTGCCCGGTGGAGAATCGAGCTCGAGGCTCTCTGAACCCAAGATCTGTACGCTAACCACTCAGGCGAGGAGCCGGACAGCAATTCGTTTGAATATAGTTTGTGTTTGATAACGTATGTACACTCTACTTTCATGAATACTCAGATATTAAAGCTGACAGGAGCATGAACAATATCCAGAATTATAACATAAGCCATTCATCTGTTCTCCTTAGGGAAACTAGGACGTGCTCGCGTTGTGACACCACCGCTCTCGAAACGGGGCCGTTGGTGATGGATGATGGTTTACGATTTTCACCTACTTTTCTATCGTGCCAAACACTCGAGTCTTTGGTGCCAATAGAAACGAGCATGTAGGCTATAGTGAATAAGTTCTGTAAAATGGGAGTGATTTGAACATGGCTGGGGGTGTATGTGGAACTTGCGTCATCGCTTTCCCGACACTATTGTAACATGGCAACCAGAGTATACTAGGTCAGTAGCGTCACCTTCTCACTGTGCACAGTAGTCTATCGCCAATCACTAGGCAAACGGCGATGAAAAACCGAAAGAGCCGTTATATTGCCACCTCGAGTTCATGTACACTTGTAAATAGTTCTATTATATACTGTAATTATTAAGATTAAGATTGTGTATACCAGTGGTGAGAGCCTCCGTGGCTAAGGCTGGTTCTCCACGAGCTGGTAAAACGCCGCTGTTCGCCCGCTACAAACCCGCTTGCGGAACAGAACTATGGGGTATTTGTAGAGTTGTCTACGCGGGCGGTTTGCACGCCGCGGGTGGACGCGTCCATGAGCGGGCAGGCGGTTCTAACGCCAGCAGAGGCGTTATTCCCTCTAGCGGTAGAACAGTGAATCATACTCCACGTGGCGGCAGTGAGCAGTTCACCCGCGTCTGTCGCACGATAGGAACTGCTTGAAGTATAGTATATTCTTTACTAGCTGATGTACCCGTGCTTCGCTACGGAATTCTACATTGTATACAGAATTCTAGGTTAGGTAGTGTACACGTTGTGAGCAAGATTGTAATAAATTCCATACCTTTTAACGTTACCCTAGAAACGCGACGGGGAAGTCACCAAACGTCTTTTCTCATATGAAGACTGGGTTAGGGAATATTCATTGTAACGGTAAGCCCGCTTGCCTACCATCAGTCACAATCAAGTTGAGGAGCATTATAATGACAGACACTCAATCTCCACCTGCCTTTTTACACCTCAGAAAGACTGTCTTAGTAATTTTCCCAACTGAAATGAACATATGTCATTACAATGATGTCAGCAGGAATGACACGAATAAAAGCAATGTTTTCATATGAAATACTCGATCAAATGAAAAACCACGCATTTTCTCACTTTTAACGAACAGCCCTACGCTTTCGATCTAACAATCCAAATTTTCAGAGCTGGAATGACCAAGCCGCAGACAGCCGTGATCCGTGAACACTCTTCGTCTTTTTTCGGCGGGGGGTTCGAATAGTGGAGAGTCCCAGGGCAAAACCTATGCCCTTTTACTAGTCTGTTTCCTAGTAATTCACGATGATCGGAAAATCTCAATTCACTACACTGGCGGGGGAAGAAACTATCTGACTTGGACCTAGAGACATAGGGAAGGTTTTCATTCCCTTCCCCGAAGGGGAGGGGCGGGCCACCTAGAAGGGAACGCCTTCTCTCTGGCCAGGAAATTCGGCCGGTTTGGAGGATTGATGGAATTTGTGAGAGGGGGGATGGGGCTTTGATACGGTGAAGGAGTAGGGAGGGGGTCTCGACCGCTTGGCTAAGTGTTTTATTGATCTTTTCAGTTTGTACACTTGGGTTACAATTTACATATTTTGTGCTTTTACAATGAATAGGAGGCAAATTCTTCTTCAAAGCCAGAGGAGAAAGCTCCTCTTCACTGCTAATTTGGAATAAAATGAATATGGATTTAATAAAAGTGAAGCTGAAGAAGCTTTTCTTAAGAAACGGCTTTTTTCAGGGTTGAATTTTGAATTATCTAGTGAATTGTGGTGCTATAATTTGGAGTAGGCCTAAATTGTAATTCCAGACCAGGTCATATTACTGCTACTATTACTAAGTGAGCCTTTGCCTTAAGTGTGCACTCCTCATTCAAAACAGCTCGTCAGAGTAGGGATCGAATAGCTGGAATACTACGATGAACCAGTGTGTTACTTACCAGCAGTATCAGGAAATGTATGAACCGAGGAATGGAATGCTAAAGAAGAAAGTTTTCTAACTTCGCAGGTATTTCCCGCCATATTCAGTCAGGCTTTTATACTCTGTACTCAGCAGTAATCCCATCTATCGGAGTTGAGTGGCAGAATAAGAGACAAAGAACATCACAACAAACAATGGTCAATATAATGTTATTGTTGATGATTGTTATGCGCTTTCGATATTGTAGGCCTTCACATTTAGTTTTGTTCCGACTCTGAAATACCACTCTTATCGTGATAACAGTGGTATTTCAGTAAAACTGAATAAAACATAAAGGTAAGGGTGTATTCTACCCGAAGTCAGGTCCAATTCACGTGCGGTAGGGTGACCAGTTCCTTTCCGATCCTCCATCCCCTTAGCCCCGCCAACAGCGCGTGTCAACCCATCCAAATCTTGACCACGCCCTATGTTGCTTAACTCCAGATATCTCACGGGATCCGGTGTTTCAACACGGCTACGGCCGTTGGCAATAAAACATCAATGATCGGAAATTGTATTCTCTCTAACTTTTGTTATGCAGTACTTTTCGATATAACCAATATTGTAGGTATTTAAAAAATAAATTTTAGGTGCCTTCCCCTAAACTGCAGTTTCATCCAGGGTGAATAAAATTGTTTATAGCTTAGACGGTAGTTTCTTATTCCCCGACTCTATGTACCGATTTTCATTAAATTCTGTTAACCAAGTTTTTCCTGGTTCGGCGTTCATATGGACTTGGCAACAAAAATACAAATTCATGAATGTCTCTGTTATCATAGCCGGTACAGTAAACATGTATGAGACATAAATGATCGGAAATTTAATTCTATGTAACTTTAGTTATGTAATAGTTATCGATAGGACCACCAATAATATAAATATTTGAGAATTAAATTTCAGGCCTTCCCCTAAACTACCATTTCACTCGTTTAGTAATATGCACCTTAAGTTCAAACAGCTCATCGAATGAAGCTAGTTGCTTTACGTCGCACCGACACAGATAGGTCTTATGGCGACAATGGGACAGGCAAGGGCTAGGAATGGGAAGGAAGCGGCCGTGGCCTTAATTAAAGTACAGTCCCAGCATTTGCCTGGTGTGAAAATGGGAAACCACGGAAAACCATTTTCAGGGCTGCCGACAGTGGGGTTCGAACCTACTATCTCCCGAATACTGTATAGTGGCCGCAGTTAAGCGACTGCAGCTATCGAACTCGGTCGTCGACTGAAGCAACTGACATTCTATAATATTGGAAAAAAAATGTCGAATAGCTCCTGTGTTCTCAAAACGTTAAATAAAATTGTCCAGTGGTTAGCCGATTCGATAACGCAGGGGAGTACACCAACGTCCGCCTCTGTGGTGTAGTGGTTAGTGCGATTAGCTGCCACCCCGTTCGATTCCCGGCTCTGCCACAAATTTGAAAAGTGGTACGAGGGCTGGAACGGGGTCCACTCAGCCTCGGGAGGTCAACCGAGTAGAGGTGGGTTTGATTCCCACCTCAGCCATCCTGGAAGTGATTTTCCGTTTTTTCCCCACTTCTCCTCCAGGCAAATGCCGGGATGGTACCTAACGTAAGGCCACGGCCGCTTCCTTGTCTATCCCTTCCACTCTTCCCATCCCCCAACAAAGCCCCTGTTCAGCATAGCAGGTGAAGCCGCCTGGGCGAGGTACTGGTCATCCTCCCCAGTTGTATCCCCCGACCCAGAGTCTGAAGCTCCAGGACACTGCCCTTGAGGCGGTAGAGGTGGGATCCCTCGCAGAGTCCGAGGGAAAAACCAATCCTGGAGGGTGAACAGATTAAGTAGAAGAAGAAGAGTACACCAACGTTTTATCTTACAAGGTTTCTTTTTTAATATTGCTAATAACTGTAGTTGAACAGCTCCAACAACACAACCTATTTGTACGACATCCATAATTATAGGAACGCAAGTTTATCGCTGGTGGAGAATGGCTGCGCGTGTCGCCGGCGTTTTTGGCGGTGTTTACAGGCGTCAATTCAACCGCTCGTGTAGAATAGGCAAAATGTTTAAGCGGTCAGGCGGGCGAACAGCGGCGTTTTACCTGCTCGTGGAGAATCAGCCTACCCTCACTGTTGGGTTCGTGCTTCGAATCCCGGTCACTCCATGTGAGATTTGTGCTGGGCAAAGTGGAGGCGGGACAGGTATTTCTCCGGATACTCCGGTTTTCCCTGTCATATTTCATTCCAGCAACACTCTGCAATATCATTTAATCTGTAATTCATTAATCATTGCCCCAGAGGAGTGCGACAGGCACAATTCCTATCCTCGCCGTTAGATGGGGGCTTCATCCATCGTATTCCTTTCCCGATCGAATGACGGAAAACAGGCTGTGGATTTTTATACCAGTGGTATTCAAAGTGTGGTACGCAGGGTCGTCTCAAGGGGTAGCTTTTGTTTTCAGTGAGCCGTTCAGAAAGGAGTTGAACCTGCTTATTTTCAATAAAATTTTGTTTTGAATTATTGTTTTCGTCTACCACTACCCAGAGTCCCCTTTCCGAACTGTTCATTCATTCTAAAATATGTGTCATATTGTTACATTAATAATAATACTCGTATAAGGCAACGCAAACCTCGTAATTCCACTCACCTTTCTCCATCTTCCTTGCAAAGGCTTGCCGCGTTGCCTGAGAAGGGAACAGAAGATTCAAATGGTCGAATCATTGAGCTACCGTTAAGCAATGAAAATGCCAGGAACAATTCTCCGGCCATTGCTGACCGTTTGACTTTGGGCTTCTTCTGTAAACCTTACTCCGAAGGAGATGCAAGGTTTCCTTTGCCGATCGAGGATATATATGCAATTTATTATTGGCGGGTGTAGCTGCTTACTTGCTTGCCTCTCATCCCGGCGACGGTGGTTTGATTCCTAGTGTTGCTGGGGTGGGTAAAAACATACAACATACATGTTGTTCAGTTGCACCAGGGTATATTATGTGTATACTGAGGGGTTGTTGTGTTAGTGATTCATCTGTCACGGAATGGGCAATCAGATGGCGCTCAGGAGGCCTGTCCGTGCGCACTCTGCAGGCAATAACTGTGCTGAGGTTAGAGGTAAACAGTGTTCGCAATATTCATTCTAGGGTACAAGCATGTCCCGCTGACGAGTACGTGCTCCTGTTGAACAAGTGCAGCCATTCGAACGGGGTCGCATTGTAGGCCTAGATGGAAGTATCGACGGATTGCACAATGTATCAGCGGTGTTGTGTCGCTGCTTTCCAACCTGTAGACGAGGCTCCCGACGTCCGCCTAGTACAGACACACGTCAAGATACGCATTGCGCGAGCAGCGGTGGCCGACCGAACATCACCCGGTCACATGTTGCACCTACTCCGTCACCGAGGACCATTGAGAACTGTCTTCTTGCAGCAGTATTACGATCACCTGTGCCTCTGGCCAGGTTACCACTGACATCACGACACCGCCAAACACGGCTATCTGGTGTCGTGAAAGAGTCGGCTGGAGAGGGGAATGGCGCTCTGTTGTCTTCAGTGACGAGAGTAAGTTCTGTGTGTATGCAAGTGATGCACGTACACTCGCACGGCGTAGACCTGGTAAGCGACCTATTCCAGAATGCATTCGCCCACGACACCCAGGTCCCACCCCAGGCTTCATGGTGTGTGGGGGAAGGGCATCAGTTACTACTCGCGGTCACAGCTGGTGTTTCTATAGGGTAACGTGACCAGTGGCCGCTACATTGCACAGGTTGCTGTCCCCGTGCTACTTCTTCGACAGGAAGGCGATGGGCTTTTTCAGCAGAACATTGTACGTCCACATCAAGCTGTTGCGATGCAGCGAGCTCTACGTGGTGTACAACAACTGCCCTAGCCAGCAAGATCACCGGATCTTTCGCCAATTGAACACGTATGGGACATGATGAAACGGGAACTTACACGTTTTCCAGAGCCCGTACGAACCATTGCTGAATTGCATCAAAAGGTGCAAGATGCTTGAGACAATCTATCGCAGGATCCCATTCGGCATCTTTATGATCGTTTGCACGCCTGCATTGCCGCAAGAGGGGGTTACACTATGTATTGGTGCGACTGTTTGGACACCGTTTACTGTGACGTGTTTGTTTCATTTGGTCTGAATTTGTAACCATATACAGTACTCCTGCAATGAGAAACTGCCTGTCACATCGCTTGAGAATAAAATTACATTGTCCTTAAGGGTGTGGCACGTTTTTTCTTTCTTTCGGCGGTGTAGTTCCTAAGCAATCATAGATTAGTATTACCTTAGTTTATAAATCTTAAAATACTCCTGATCACCAGGAAGGAATTGTACAATAGAAAATCTAGTTTAGTACCAAAAACTACCGCAAGTTGCACGATCTGCGAGCCTCACATTAAAATGGAATGCTAGGACCAAATAGGTCGGCAATTCCAACTTAACCACAGCCGCCGCTCGAAGGCAGCACTCGCTACGCGACACATACAAGACTGAACCCTGCTGGTACAGCCACGGATTGATAACCACGGAAAACCATCTTCTAAACTCAGGGCTGCAAAGCCGTCTTACTCGGAACCCATGTCGGAACTTGAGTGAGATTCATCCATTTAACAGTTCAAAGTGACCAGGGGTGTCAAGATTAATGCAATCATTAATTCTAACAACGAACTTATAATTTAATACTGTTATTTGATTTACGTTCCACCAACTAATTTTTACGGTTTTTGGAGACGCCGAGGTGCCGCTATTTAGCCCCGCAGGAGTTCTTTTACGTGCCAATAAATCTACCGACACGAGGCTGACGTATTTGAACACCTGCAAGTACCACCGGACTGAGCCACGATGGAACCTGCCAAGTTGGGCTCAGAAAGCCAACGTCTCAACCGCCTGAGCCACTCAACCCGGCGGGCATTAAAAAATATTAGGTTTCAACATGTATATATATTTTCTTGTCTCGCATAAAAAAAAGAGGGCATGTCTCTTCCCTTTTATAACAATCCTCCCGGTATTGAAATGGCGTATGGCTTTTAGTGCCGGGAGTGTCCGAGGACAAGTTCGGTTCGCCAGATGCAGGTCTTTTGAGTTGACTCCCGTAGGCGACCTGCATGTCGTGATGAGGATGAAATGATGATGAAGACGACACATACACCCAGCTCCCGTGCCAGCGAATTTAACCAATTAAGGTTAAAATTCCCGACCGTGCCGGGAATCGAACCCAGGACCCCTGTGACCAAAGGCCAGCACGCTAACCATCTAGCCATGGAGCCGGACCTCCCGGTATATACAACAGGACTCTGCGGGGAACGAAGAACCGAACATTTGTATTTTACACAAAGCGTTACGTAGCTTTAGTTCAACTGATTTAACCCAGGTCAAGTAACGAAATGATGGTGATGATGATGATGATGATGATGAAGATTGTTGTTTAAAAGGGCCTATCGTCCAGATCATCCGTTCCTGTAGTAAAGGAACCAATTAGCTCGGCAGCTGGAGTCGCTTAAGTGCGGCCAGTATCCAGTATTTTCGAGATAGTAGGTTCGAACCCCACTGTCGGGAGCCCTGTAGATGTTCTTCCGTAGTTTCCCATTTTCACACCAGGCAAATGGTGGGGCTGTACCTTAATTAAGGCCACGGCCGCTTCCTTTCCACTCCTAGCCTTTCCCTTTCTCGTTGTCGTCGTAAGAGCTATCTGTCTCGGTGCGACGTAAAGCAACTCGTAAAAAGTAGTGTAAAGGAACCCTCACTAAATTAACAAAATGTTTCATAACATGACGGCCAGTCTGTATGACCCCAACAAATAGGCTGGACGTTGATGATCCAATCTACACCAGCGGAGCACGCCATTGCTGCTTAGCTTGGAGAATCACTCGGGTCCCGGTGTTTCAGCATGGCTACGGCATTCCTGAAACAAGTGTTTGTTATTACTGATAAGAATTACATTCGCACCAATTCACATCACATGGCCTACAGTGTTGCCAAATCATGTTTAAGGAAAAGTCTTAAGACACTCCTTTCCAGCAGAGAAATAACTTGTAATGGTTACCGTATCTTGCAGTAAAGAATTCTTTGGTGTCTGCGGCTCTAAAAACAAAATCTGTTTATGTGCAAAACCGCTCAACACCCAGAAGCAAACTGATGAATGCAAGTACCGGGCGATTTCTGCACATCTTTTTTTAGAGACTGTTATGCCTTTCAGCATTCAGTCTGCAAGCCTCTGGGAATTTACTAACCGCCACCACAGTCCTCTATTTGGAACTAGCCCTGTGGCCTCGTTTAGTTCTATACCCTGTGCCCTACAGGACTCTATGGTTCCGGCCAGGCGAAAGCCGGTCTCGAACCCAGAGTACAGTAGTGAAAGAACTCTCACAAACGTGAGCTGGTGCACATAGTCTTACCTGAACACATATCCTGGCTCGGCCATCCAATAGCGCTCTTCTCAGGGATCACATGGGGATCAATGGGCAACATAAAAATAAAACACTAGGATATGTGACTAATCAGGTAAGAATCAGCTAGATAAAAAAAATCTAACAGAAACATCGCTGCATTCAAAGTTTAACAAATAAGGATTTATTACAAAAACAAAATCTAATTACAAAATATAAGAGCTTTCAAAATGCTTGGGTAAAGATAACGTTGAGCCGATGACAACCAGTTCACTGCCTTCACGAAACAGCTGTGCTGTAACAAGCATGTTACAATTGTGTAAGTAACGAAATCTAGAAAGATGGATATCTGCTGAAATACACATCTAACAGTAGTTCCCATAAAATTTTACTATGCCTCGTACCATCGAACCCCGGTGCAAACAAATATAAACACAAAATGTACAGTGTCCTGACTCGGTCACGAACCCTAATCCCATGAAGAGTAAGGCGTATAATATTCATATACGAATAATCTAAAAAGAACGCAACCAACATATCCAAAGTGACAATATCAAACGGGCCAATGTTAAAATTAAAGTAGGACAAACAGATCAAAAAAATCTCTCCCTGCGTTCCAAAACATCAAGGTCGTCTACTCCCCCCTTACACACTCGACACGCTGCAGACAGCAATATCACCGAGTTTCAAGACTGTGACGTCAGACACACCAACCCTCACCATTCGACCACTTGACGAGCGGCAGTCCACATGATTTACGAGCTCAGCTGACTGCAGGCTAAAATACCTCGCCTTTCACCTCACGTAATCTGGCTGCTAAAAGCACTCTTTAAATACACCTAGGCTATCCGCCCTCATCTCAATCTTCTTCTTCTTCGTTTTGCCTCATGACTGAGGCGTCGTGACTATCATAATATTCAGCCCTCTAGCCGATGAACCATACTCCGCCATTCTTCCCTATCTAAAGTTTTCAATGTGGTTACTCTGAGAGAACACTGTAGGGGGCCGTTCACCATGTCAATCCATCGCGCTGGTATTCGTCCTCGTTGTCTGGTTCCCTGGACTTTGCCCTCAACAATCAGCTTTTGTAGACTACCATCTCGGCGCATTATATGTCCAAAGTAGCGTACAATTCGTTGAGAGACCTTACACGATAGACGAACTTTTATCTGAAGTTGGTTCAGGATTGATGTATTCGTGCGATGAGCTGTCCAAGGAATCCTTAACATTTTCCTCCAGCACCACATTTCAAAGCTTTCTATCCGTTCACGATCACGTTTGAGGATGGTCCACGTCTCTGCGCCATACAAGAAGACTGAGAAGACTAGAGATTCAACGAGCTTCTTTTTTTGTCTTAATGGTGATGTTATCTTTCCAGATCTCAATATCACCAGCAATATAACAAATCTTATTTCCGCCTCCCATGGGCTCAACCTTGATAATACAAAGACACAAATCAATATGCGATAATCACATGGCCATAATAAGGCATCTCTAATGCATCCAATACACTCTCAAACTGTGCTGGGCTTTCTCATCTCAAATACATACAGTCAGCTACCTGAATAATGCTCACATCTCTCAAACATTCGGACTTGCTCGCCCTGCCAGTAAAGCTGGGTGAATTACGGGTTGAATCCTGGTCTCAACTCTACCGCCTACGTCTGCAGAGACAAATGCCTGAACGTGACACAATAAATAGTGCCTGCCTGTTAGACTAACCTATCATGACCAAGGGAGTTCGACCTGATCCAAGAAGATAACAAGTACGCTAATCTAATACAATTGAAATGAAGTATAAACACACCAACAAGGAATCTACAAACTATCATCTACCCTAATGTACGGGGTTCGAGCTTGAGGCCTAACTCTATATTACAAAGAATTTTCCTACCATAACTAACCTGTTGACTATTCCTATCTAAATTTAAATGACATGCTTGAAACAGAATTGGAAAGCTCTGACCTTATATGATTGATGACATGACGGAGCGGCCCTCCCTGTGGACCACTGAATTTACCACATCATGACAAACTGCGACGCTTGCAGCAGATACTGGTGAACACTTGGAGACATTCTATCTTGCGTGAGTCCTTCGTACAGCTCCTTAGATGGTTGGAAGATGTCCCCTTCGACGTTGCGCTGATCAGGTACACCCAACGTTCCTGGATCGATTCCCGATGTCGTGTTGGCTTCAGCTCCGGTTGTGGCTTCCTCGCAATGATGATGTAAAGCTCGTTCTGACTTGATGCAGGGGTAACTGAAAACAAATTCCTTTATTACAGACTGTCCAAACTCGATGCCTGTTCCCACTACTATCGTGTCTCACACGTTACATTGACCAAGTCTTGTTCAGAATTTTAAACCTGGTACACTATAGTTTCTTCACCCCTCTTAGTAACACTGTTATTCCATCCTTTCACTCGGACAACATGTAGTTCTTGAACAACTACCCTGAGCCTATATTTATTCTAGCATTACGTCAGTTACAACTTGACCTCACAGAAATATGAAGCTACTAGTTCATCAGTCTATTATAGGCAGTACCTCATCTCACCATAGCATATCAACACAGGTAATATCAAGGATTTAGCTGAATATGCAAGTTGATTACTTACTTCCTCGCCGATACAGTAGTACTAGTTGTATGTGCAGCTCGAAGACAAAATGCTGTTCGCAGTGCCGACTTGTAGCATGACGACTTCGTTCAAGCCGCCTTACAGTCAAAGAATGAGACTGATATGCCAGGCGGCCTCGCTTTTATAATTGGGTTAGCGTAACCACGCCACTTGATCGCGTGCAGGATACGCGCGCCCGCGACTCGAAGTTTTCCCGCACAAGCACGTCAAGTACCTTATTTAGCGAATGCATTTATGATTGCAGCCCTAATGCATATCAAAATAAAGCAGAAATTATGCAGGTTGCAATTCTTGTATCAAATCCAATGCAACTCTTCCGTAACCAAAGATATTTTAATTCTTTCTTCCCTCCGAAGGTGAGTTTTGCCGGGATCCGGGAAGCGTCCCCAATCTTCATTACGAGGCTTGGCTTGGGACATAACTCCCTTTAATGAGGTTCTGGAGATTTCTCATAATGACGCTCCAGCTCTCTTCACACAAGAACGCTTCTTCTGGACTCTTTTATGAAATCTACTATAAGACAATGACTTCGTGGGTGGTCTTATGTAATCCCAATATCCAATACTAAAATCTATACTATTGGTCCATGAACAGTATGGTTCAACCCCTTATCTTTAAATCGTTAGAAAGGAAGTCTAACCATCGTCGTCTTGGTCTTCCTCTACTTGTCTTACTCCATAACAGTGGCCATTATTCTCCTAGGTAACCTATTCTCTTCTATTCGCCTCACATGACGACCACCACCGAAGCCGGTTTATGCGTACAGCTTCATCCATCGAGATAATTCCTAACTTATCCTTTATCTTCTCATTCCGAGTACTCTCTTGCTATTGTTCTCAGCTGTTTGTACCTGCAATCATCCTTACTACTTTCAAGTCTGTTACTTCTAACTTATGAATAAGATATCCTGAGTCCATCCAGCTTTCACTGCCGTAAAGCGAAGGTGGTCTGAAAACAGACCTACGTAAAGATACAGTAGTTTCATCCGGGAGCTACTTCTTTCTTACAGATTACTGTTGATCGAAACTGCGAACTCACAGCATTAGCTTTACTGCACCTTCAGTCCGGCTCCATGGCTAAATGGTTAGCGTGCTGGCCTTTGGTCACAGGGGCCCCGTGTTCGATTCCCGGCAGGGTCGAGAATTTTAACTTTCATTGGTTAATTTCGCTGGCACGAGGGCTGGGTGTATGTGCCGTTTTCTTCATCATTTCATCCTCATCACGACGCGCAGGTCGCCTACGGGTGTCAAATCAGAAGACCTGCACCTGGCGAGCCGAACGTGTCCTTGGACACTCCCGGCACTAACAACCATACACCATTTCAATTCATATTACTGCACCTTGATTCAATCTCACTTACTATACTACCATCCTGGGAAACATGCATCCTAAATACGTGAAATTATCTACCTTTTCCAAGCCTCCGTGGCGTAGGTGGCAGGTCGCCGACCTCTCACCACTGTCTTCAGTGGTTCAAATCCCGGTCACTCCATGTGAGATTTGTGCCTGACAAAGCAGAGTTAGAACAGGCTTTTCTCCGGGTACCGGTACTACGGTTTTCCCTGTCATCTTTCATTCGAGCAGCACTCTCAAATATAATTACATTTCATCTGTCAGCCGTTAATCATTGCCTCAGAAGACCGCGACAGGCTTCCGCAGCCGGCACAATTCCTATCCTCGCCGCTAGATGGGGGCGTGTCATTCATTCCTTTCCTGAGCCGGTTGAATGACTGGAAAAAGGCTGTGGATTTCCATCTCATTCGATGTACCTGTTCCTGCTTTGCATCCCCTATGCGGCATTCAGGTCTCTTTAATTTCTTATCTACTGACATCAATTTAGTCATGGAAAGGCTAATTTTCATACCATACTCATTGTAAATATTTTGAAATTCCAAGATATTAGATTGCTGGCTTTCGACACAATCTGACAGTTGTACGTTTCTTAATGGAATAAACGGAATATTTTTATATACATCTCAGCCACCGATGTATGTTAAATCTGGGTTATCGTTCTACGATAGCCTATTTCGTTAATGTTATGTTGAAATGTCGATCTGTGTTCCAAGGTGTCTCTGGAAACGAGGAGGTATAAAACAAAATAAAAACACTAAGCAGGGACTTCAAATTTAAATCTGTTTTTCTGTATAATGAATGTGATGTAAGAGGAGATTTTCCAAGTCGGAGAAACAGGCTTGTACATTTGAACGGTGCAGGAAAATGATACACTATCTCGTAAGGCAGACGCAGTTTTTTCTCTAATACACATTCAATTACTGCTACAGATAGTGATCTGACTATCTGCGATCCCATTGCTGATATCAAGAGTCCCAATTAATTTCCAGTACTGATGGCCTCCCTCCCCCCCCCCCTCTATCTCTCTCTCTGAGCCCATCCTCAAGACCGAGATCATATTTCTGTAACGAAGCAGTTACCAGCCATTAATTAATGAGTTGAACGGACAGTTCTTAGCAGAAAGTTGGTTAGGCGGGAGGCAGAACTACCCTCTATACATTGAGGTAAAGAAACTTTCAGTTTTGGGGACACTGGTCCTTCTATACACAAACCATCTGTTTCTCTTCATCTTTACATGCGAAAATTGTCGCTTGTAGTCTGTAGTTTTAATAAGTAAATTAGTCTATGTATGTATTTATTAGAGGGTAAAGATGTTCGCCGTTCTGGGGGACTGTGGGGTTAAGGGAAAATGATTAAAAGCAGTCAGAGGCATTTATGCTGAGAACTGGGCTGCAGTGAGAATTGATGGTAGAATGAGTTCTTGCTTCAAGGTAGGCCTACTTACAGGGCTTAGATAAGGTTGTAATCTTTCACCTTTGTTTTTCATAGTATACATGGATCATCTACTAAAAGGTATAATATAACAAGAGGGATTCAGTTAGGCAGTTAGCTTGTCCAAAAAAACCGTGTCAGAAAGGTACTGATAGCTAAGGTACACCTTTGACAACAACTAACAAAACTTGGCAATGTCTTCCACAGCAAAATATGCTGTTAATAGGGTGTATGGTTACCCCTAACTGCCACACATGCTTCGCAGCGACGTGGCATGCTCTCTGTCAGATGGTCCAAGAGCTCTTGTAGCAGTCGATCCCATTCCTTCGAAAGGGCAATGCGAAGGTCTTGGAGGATCTTTGGTGGAGGCTGACGGGATACAATTCGCCTCTCCAATACATCCCAAGGCATGTTCTATAGGATTCAGATCCGCAGACCTCGCTGGCCAGTCCATGCGATGAATGTCTTCCCCAGCCAGAAATTCATCCACCAGAGCAGCGCGGTGCGGTCGGGCATTATCGTCCATTAAGAGGAAGTCTGGACCAACCGCACCTCTGAAGAATCGAACATGTGGTCTCAGTACCTCATCCCTGTATCTCCGAGCGTTTACAGTGTTCCTCGGACCACCCATGAAGATATGCAGGTCCGTACGACCATTCAGCATGATTCCGCCCCCACACCATGACGCCACCACCACCATGCTGGTCCTGTTCCACAATGTTCCTGTGGTTATATCGGCTACCCGGTTCTCTCCAGATTAATGTGCGACGGGAATCGTTCTGCAAACTGAAGCGGGATTCATCTGTGAAGAGCACATGCCTCCATTCATTCACGGTCCAGTTTCGATGCTGACGGCTCCTCAATAAACGGGCCCGTCTCTGTTCTGGAGTGAGCGGGACGCACACCGGTGGACGTCGGACAAACAGCCTTGCTGTTCTAAGCCTCCGGTACACAGT
Source organism: Anabrus simplex (assembly GCF_040414725.1). Taxonomy (NCBI): domain Eukaryota; kingdom Metazoa; phylum Arthropoda; class Insecta; order Orthoptera; family Tettigoniidae; genus Anabrus; species Anabrus simplex. The sequence goes on from NC_090265.1 coordinate 768,480,188, forward strand.
TTGCCGGGAAACGGCAACCCCTGAGACGGCTGCAAGCTCCGCCGACAATTGTCTTACAGATGCACTCCGATTTCGTCGGGCGGTTAAGGCCAGATATCGGTCCTGCTGTGGGTTGGTTACCCTTGGTCGACCTGGTACTGGCCTACGACTAACATCTCCTGTGTTTCGAAATCGTCTCCAAAGCCTGGAAATGACACTTCGTGGCACATTCAAGGATACGGTGACTTCGGTCTGTGTCTTGCCTGCTTCCAGGCGGCCGAGTATTCTACCCTGCAAAACGGGGTCCAAATGGCGTCGTTGTGCCTTTATGTTGTCACATTCACCAGAGGCTACACTCCGCACACTATAACAGGGCAAACACAACTGAGGGAATATGGGACGCAGGCACTGACTCTGTTTACCTTGCAGTTCCGCCACTAGTCAAAGCAGGGAACACTCCTTTCGTATACAGAGCGAACACGTAAGGTTGGTAGATGCATATGTCGTGCGATTTGCGGTCTATTTCCTGTTGGCGTGCTTATTCGTAACTTATGCTTAACTTTTGGACACTAGTGTAGTAAGCAGTTTGGCCTATGCTGACGACTTGGTCTTACTGGCACACTGTACTAAAAGTATGCAATGTAACATCTTGAAACTTGAAAATAGATGCAGTGAATACGATATGAAAGTTAGTCTTTCCAAGACTAAAGTGATGTCAATAGGGAAGAAACCTAAGTGAATTGAGTGATAGGTTGGGAATAAAAAGCTGGCACAGGTATTTACGAAGTGTATTTTCCCAGGGTGGTAGTATAATAAGTGAGATTGAATGAAGGTGCAGTAAAGCTAATGCAGTGAGCTCGCAGTTGCTTTACGTCTCACTGACACAGATAGGTCTTATAGCGACGATGGGACAGGAAGGAGTGGGAAGGAAGCGGCCGTGGCCTTAATTAAGGTACAGCCCCAGCATTTGCTTGGTGTGAAAATGGGGAAAAAACGGAAAACCATCTTCAGGGTTGGCGACAGTGGGTTTCGAACCCACTATCTCCCGAATACTGGACACTGGCCGCACTTAAGCGAATGCAGCTATCGAGCTCGGTTTGTAAGAAAGAAGTCAGCTCCCGGACGCCGGTCTGTTTTCAGACCGACTCAGCTGTACGGGAGTGAAAACTGGGTGGATTAAGGATATATTATTCGTAAACTGGAAGTAACAGATATGAAGGTAGCCTACCGTGAATGATTGCTTGTAAAAATAGATGGGAACAATGGCAGGAGCTTGCCTCACTGAGGACATACGAGTTAAGTTAGGTATGAGCTGCGTATATGAACCAGCTTTTGTAGTGGGGTCATGTGAAGCGAATGGAGGAGGATAGGTTACCTAGGAAAGTGAAGGACCCTGGCGTGACGTGGAAGGTAAGAGAAGCAGAGAGAAACCAAGACGGGGATGGTTAGTGTACTGTATAATAAAGATAATACGTACTTAGTTATTTATCTGGCCTTACTACTCCGTCAAAGGAAACCGGGAAATGTATCGTACCCGGCGGATGAAAGTTGAGGTTCGGGCGACGTCACAAGACACTCAGCAGGCTGTCGAACGTCCTCGCACATGGAAAGTGAGTCTGCGGTTAGACAATGCGAGTTGCATCGGACTAGTGTTGGGCACTATGTCCCTGTTTCGGCACACTGTGCCGGTATACAGTTACGCTCCGCTGTTCCGGAGCACCGAGTATCAGTTGTTCCGTAACATTCTCAAGCGAGATAAGAATTCAACCCTTCTCCAGCGCTTGAAAGGATGTCAGGCCTTACAGGTTTGCGATGTATGGGAAAGTAAACACGGCAATTTCGTACAATTTACATTTTTCCGGGGAGCATTTGCATCTAGATTTGATAGATTGTACGTAAACAAAGACCTAGCACCCAATGTACATGACGTCAGTGTTCAAATAATACCCTTCAGTGATCATCAGCATCACGCTGTCCTACTGAAGATTCCTACCACTAGAGGAATACCTGTTATCGGGAAGGGATATTGGAAACTAAATAATGCGTTGCTAGATGACGAGCAAGTAAAAGAGAACTTTCAACAGATATGGTCAGATATGCTCAGTCGTCTCACCAAACAGGGACCTTTAACTGTTCACAAATGGTTGCATAAGGTTAAGCCAGCAATGCAAGCCTTCTTTAAGGAACATGGAGCAGAAAAAGCAAGTAACAGACGGAAAACTCTACACTCTTACTACACTATATTAACTGACCTTCTGGTGCGTCAACAAGCAGGTTACAACGTAAACAGTCACATAGCCGTAGTTAAACGGAGAATAACAGCCATTTAGGAAAACATCCTACAGGGTTCCTTAGTTCGTTCGTGTTCTAATTCACCCCTAGCAGAAGAAAAAGCGCAGCTTTATCATGTAGCCAATGAAAAAATAACCGGGAAGAGCAAAATATTATCCACTCTTCATACAGGTGACAACAGACGAGTCTTATCTACTAAAGACTGTCTTAATGAAACTGAGAAATACTTTAGATTTAGAGAAACGTTCCGGGACTGTGAGAATTCCCCACTAGATCAAACGACCATTCTGTCTCTCGTCGTACAACAACTCAATGATAATGAAAGGCAGCAGCTCCTCCACCCGATTGAAGAAAGTGAACTATTCGAGGCCCTACGAACGGCCAGTAACAGATCAGTTCCAGGCCCTGATGGTCTGACGTCTTTTTTATACAAAAAGTACTGGCACATCATGAAAACAACCCTTTTAACACTGATGCAAATATTGTTCGCTAATCTACAAGCTTGGACAGGTGTTAATGAAGGAATTATAATCCTTAAACCCAAATGGTGGCGTGCCGGTTACGTGCCAGATGCGACCGTGCCGGATGCGACCCGGTCATTATCGTGCCAGATGCGACCGTGCTGCATGCGACCCGTGCCACTAGCGACCGGCGTTGACAACCTAGTTTTAATTTAACAAGCAGTGTCATCATCCAAGATATGGTAAGCTAAATCAGAACAAGAAAAGGTAGGCCAAACATTTATAGCACTGCTTCCCAGGTTGGGAATTATATTTTTCTTTGTTCTGTTCAAATAGCGAACTACTGTAACCACAAACCGTGCACAACATTTAATTATGTACACTGAATTAGTCGTCGGTAAAGAAAGAAAAAATGGCGTATGACGTTTAGTGCCGGGAGTGTCCGAGGACATGTTCGGCTCGCCAGATGCATGTCTTTTGATTTAATGCCTGTAGGCGACCTGCGCGTTGTGATGAGGATAAGGTGATGGAGACGACATAATAATCCCAGCCCCTGTGCCAGCGGAATTAACCAATGATGGTCAACATTCCCGAACTTGCCGGGAATCGAACCCCTGTGACTAAAGGCCATCACGCTAATCATTTAACCATGGAACCGGAGTCGTCGGTAAATACAGCCGATATAAATCTATACGGAGAACAATCCCAACGACTGCGTGAAAGGTTTACAGATAATAATTAATGAGTACATTTCTTTGACGAAAGTTCAAATAAAACATGCATACATTATATCACACACAAAGGTAATATCTAAAACCAACTCAAGAACTCGTCGTTGAAAACTAAATCACTGTAATGCATAGTTTGGAATGCCATTAATAGAGGTAATCCTCCCCAAGAGGAAACATAGATGGGTCATAAATAATGCAAGAGATATTTAAGGCCAAAACCCTAAGAATGCGGGGGGAAATGTGCAGTCAGGAAAAGCTTGCTCATGTGTGATAGGTAATGGCTGAACCACTTCAGCATATGAGTTTTTCATAACAGCTTCCTTAGTTTCCTTGAATGGCATGTTATATTGGCCGAAACCTCGTATATCTATAATCGTTCGTTATACTCCGCGCACTCTTTACTGGCCTTGACAATGTACACACTGAGGCTGAGGCAATGAGCAGGGGTTTGGAGTAGCCTATGTGGCACACCACAGTCATTGCATCTACCCTGTGAGTGACAGTGTTTACTAATGTGTCCAAAGTGCAAGCAGTTGTAGCAAATACGTACTGGAGCACATATGGAGAAACCTCACAACGTGCCCCATATATTGACACACTGTCAAGTAGAGTCTGAGAGTCAAAGGTAACCACACAAATCCGTATTGGAACAGCAGTTGAAACATTGTCCTTCATTGTGCGTCTATACATACGACGGACTCGTCTGATTGTAACAGAAGAATCTATCACTTGTAATAGTTCGTCTTCCTCGATTTCTGTATGTACATCTCGAATGACACCAAGTCGAGTTATGACGTGTGACGGAATGTAACCTCTTAATTGATGTGAGGAAAAGAAAGTAGAGCTAACAAACCAGTTTGCTGCTTGTGCTGAATGAAATTCCATTTTAAGACGATTTTTCCCGATGGAAGAAATATCTTTGATATTTCGACGTTGAGATGGACACTCCCGATAAATCATTGTAACAAACGCCATCGGATGTAGTTTACCTATGTTTCCTTCTTTCTCTTCCACATAGATGTAGTAAGGCCCTGAAGAATCAATGTGATACCGTTTAACTCTGTTGTAATCATATGCACTGAGCCGAGGCGGTGTTCCGCTATTTTGAGGAGGAAGCACAGCTGGTACCACATTCAAGTCAGAAACACTATCACTTTGACTAGAAGCTGAGCTAGACCCTGAATCACGGGGAGAATACATCTGTTGTGAAGCGTTTTCTGGTGTAACTGCTTGTTTCTTATCGATGTTACCTGAAGGTTCATCTGATGCTCGCTTGTTTGCTGCCACAACAGATGGAAAACTCGCCTCCATATTACAGTCGTAGGTAGGTGACGGATTTAGAACCGCCAAAGCATTCCCGACACTATGAGACACCTGCTGTATACTGTTCGGTATGAGCAGATTAGACTGTGATATTGGGGGAGGACCGCCCTCCCCATATAGGCCTCCTTCTATAGCACTAACTGCTAATTAAACTGCAAGGTATGTTATTAGGCTACACACTAGTAGACGTAGTCACTGAAAGGCATGTCCACACAACTACTAAGTCCGTACGGCCGTACGATAAGTGAGCGTGAGTCACACGGAGCGAACACACAAGCAACTGCACGCCACGAAGGTTACGAACACACACTGAGCGGTATTGTGTATTATGAACTCTTGAAACCCGGCGAAACCGTTAATGCATAACGCTATCGCCAACAAATGATTCATTTAAATCACGCATTGATCGAAAGACGACCGGAATGGGCCAGAAGTTATGGCAAAGTGATTTGTTGCACGACAATGCGCCGTCTCACACAGAAAAATCAGTTCAAGACACCTTGAAATCTCTGGGATGGGACATCTTTCCGCACCCGCCGTACTGTCCCGACCTGGCGCCATCTGACTTATTACTACTTCGCATCAATGGGTAGAGCCCTGCACGGATGCGGATATCCGCGGATTTATTCGCGGATAACCGCGAAGTTAGTGTCTTGGCGGATACAAACTGTATGGCAGTGCGAATAATTTTTCTGGTAATTTCTAAATAATGACGTTTATTGATTTTCACTCAGTTATACTCTTGTTTTTGCTTGTGATTAGACAACCCGTGACACTGGTATGGGAGAATAGTGATATACAAAGAGCATTGAGACAATAAAGGCGAAAATCTGACTAAGCCTAGCTGGCTGCTGTCCTCCGTTAATGGAATTAAGCAACAAAGGTCAATACATCGGTAGTTGTCGAAAGAGAAAGTCCCTCATGAACCTGTGACTGTAGGGGTTCTGGTGCCAGGTACGAGGCCTATTGTATTATGTTAACAGATCTATCCATTTGAATATCTTGGGTGTAATATACCGTACTTAAATATTTACAATATCCGTGGATAACCATTTTGCGGATAATCATTCGCGGATGCGGGTGCGGATGAAGGAAGTGCGGATGCGGATATTATTTTCTGTATCCGCACAGGGCTGTGTCAATGGGGCACGCACTCGCAGAGCAGCACTTCAGCAATTTCGAGGAAGTTGAAAAATGGCTCGACGAATGGTTTGCCGCAAAAGACAAGCCGTTTTTTTGGCATGGTATTCATAACTTACCTGAAAGATGGGCGAAGTGTGTAGAAGCCGATGGTCAGTATTTGAATAAATAAAAAATGAAATTCCCTTGAAAATTAGTGTATTCTTTACTACAAAGCCGGCAAAATCTTATGCATACACCTCGCACATGTAATATATTTGCTTGTGTGCATTATTACAGCGTGGTTTCTCTTCAGTCCGACAAGGGGGCTGAATTATTTACACCAGGCAAACACCGAAGAATACGGTTATAGTAATAATAATAATAGCGCATGGCCTCCAGAGAGGCCTGGTGCACGTCTTTTTCTAGTAGACGGCCTATTAGGCGACCTGCGTGTCTTTGAAGATGAGGACCCTTCCTAGGATGATTTCTAATGTTGAATACGCCACACACACCCAGCCTCCGAGCCATTGGAATTAACCAGTTAAGGTTAAAATCCCCGGCCCGGCCGGGAATCGAACCCGGGACCCTCTGAACCGAAGGCCAGTACGCTGACCATTCAGCCAACTAGTCGGACACGTTTATAGTAATGAGTACATCAAAATAAAGACAGAAATATATAACATTAAATTGAGTGAGGGTGAGAGAGAGAGAGAGAGAGAGAGAGAGAGAGAGAGAGTGTTTATCTCCATAATTCCTCCTTTAAATTGAAAGCCAAGTTAATTATGAATATCTTGATTGATCATTTATTATCATTTACTTGGGTAAGGAAACCTCCATTATTGATACTTACATTGAGGTTAGTTTGTTGATGGTAAAGGCTCGTGATTTCAAAATGTAACTAGGCAAGTTGGCAGCAGTGATGAGCGATTAAAAAAAGAGAATAGGGCGGCGATATTTGCCTTCTAATCTATAACCTTACGTAACGAGTGCTATAGAAATGGCTTAAGCTACGAACCGCTGTAGTCCTTACGGTACGTCTGGTTTGGGAATGTGAAGATCGCTTCGCAAGACCGCTGATCCCAGCAGAACATCTGTATGACGGGAGCGCTACGAATATTGTCGAAAAAACCATAATTTTCGATTCATTTATGCGTTTTAATTATTTTAGCCCACATTTTCGTACTTTAGGAAGAGATTATACGAAAAAAAGCACGTCCAACGGGAAAGTATAAAAATATATCGTCTGGCGCTCAACGTGCGCCTATTATACTAGGGTGATTATTCTTTCTACAGACAATATGTTTACCAATGAACTGCTCCACGTCGAGAAATATTTCGACTACTATTTGATACAAGTGATGATTTCTGTTTTAATAATAAGTCGCCACCGAGCAGTTGGTCGTGCGGTTAGGGTCGAGCATCTGTGAGCTTGCGTTCGGGAGATAGTGGGTTCGAACCCCACTGTCCGTAGCCCTGAAGATGGTTTTCCGTGGTTTCCTATTTTCACACCAGGCAAATTCTGGGGCTTTACCTTAATGAAGGCCACGGCCGCTTTCTTCCCACTCCTAGGCCTTTCCTGTCCCATCGTCGCCATAAGACCTATCTGTGCCTGAGAGACGTAAAGGCAGTTGTAAAAAAAAACTTAATTTCTTCCCTTACACAGTCTACATGTTTCATCTTATTCTGTAACGTAGGTACATTTCTGAAGACCAAACGTGGCGTACGCATCACGTAGGACCATGTTGCTTGTTCATGATCGTCAGTTAGTGTGTGGCTGCTAAGTGACAGGCTCGTTACTAGTTCATCTGCACATACTGTTGTTCTTCAAGAACGTATCTATTCACGAGAAAAATACTCGAACGTAATAGGCGTGGTATTTAGTTGCCTGATTCTTTGTAAATCCCTCTTTAACCATCTACGGTAAGATTCTACTTAATTCTTCTGTTGCTGTTTTCCTTTATTCGTTGAACTGAAATTATGTGCCTTTTTTAATCATTGATTGTTATGGCTCCGTAATTAGCACGCTGGTCATCCGTTATATTTCCGGTCGGGTCGAGGATTTTAACCTTCATTCCCCTGGGTATTTGTACCGTCTTCAATCTTTAGATTTCATCCTAGGTAGGGCACCATCCTTACAGATGTGCAGATCGCAAGCCAGCTTGCAATATCTGCTCAAAGCCCTACGCCATTCTGGCTCTAAATCGTGCATGAACAAATCGCGATTAGTTTTAAGAAAAACGTTCGGCGCAAAAACAGGCTGGTATTACAGAAGAGGTAAACCAAGACCATACCGTTTGTCAAATTAAAAGGCAAAATCCATTCACTATCATCTGTAATAATAATAATAATAATAATAATAATAATAATAATAATAACAATAATAATAATAATAATAATAATAATAATTGTACCGGGATGTACACCCCGACGCCGCGCATTTAAATCTAGCGCCTAAAAGAACTCCTCTACTGGAGAAACCGTGAAATTGAAACTAGATCAACTTATAAACTTACTCAGAAGATGTCACCACTAAAATATGATATAATTTTGTTATTGTGAAGTTTCCTGAACTGTGTGAATTTCTACTTGTTTTGTTTTCCTTTCATCAAGGAGTTTGGACATTCTCTCATAGATGACACTACCAAAAAAAACTATGATCATGCACCCTGATGGGTGGTATAAGAACTTATATTTTAAAGAAATTTTGTATTCATAAGTTTTTTTTTACTAATTGCTGTTCATTTATTTTTTGGGTTGGCAATATTTTTCTTTTCTTTCCGCCAGTTTTGAATCCAACCAATCCCTAATTTCTGTAATTAATTTTCTACCAATCACAGTCTTCTTCTTATTCTTATTCTTATTCTTCGATTTTCTGTGTAATTTTCAAATTCACCAGTAAAGTGAGAGGGTGTGGCTAGTTTCATCTTGAATGATCTCGAACTTTCCCCGAGAGTTTATAAACTGCGGATTTTCACATCTCTTCGCCAGTTGATCGTCATCTGAACTAGTGTGTGTGTGTCAAAGCAGGAGGCGGGCGCCGCCTCTTTCATAGGCAGCAGTACACCGACAAGGTAATGGCCACATAACATCTTTATTTCTTGCTAGCTCCGCAGTTTAACCTGAGGGAAAGGTCCGAATCATTAACTATGTAACCTAGTTTTCCTAAAAATGTAGCTTTCTGCCGGCTAATGTAAAAACATAAATCTTTAATTGTAAATCGGGGACAGAGAGTGATGTACCCTCTCGAGCTCCCCTTCATCTTGCTTTGAGGTGACTACGTTTGTAACTGGCTTTCTTCCTTTCCGTAATGCATTAATTTATCCTTATACGAGTCACCTCAGTAGTTTGGGAATAGCCCCTGTATCTCCGGCCTAGTGCCCTTTAGGTTTTAAGTGCTCATATCTAGGAGTGCAAGCATTCGCCTCCATTCATTTTGTGTTCGGGCCATTTATTTAACCGTTTTTCCTTTTACATGAAGGCCCAGTAGGTTGGGTATTAAATACCCCTGTATAATCATTTTGCTATTGTAAGTTGTGGCTTCAGAGGCCAGAATTTGTAAGTTGATGTTGCCTGGAGTAGGCTTGGAAACTGAGAGCCTGTTAGCTCTTTTTCAAAGTTTTTGTAAGATTAATGAATGCCTCTTGAAGGCTATGTGTTGTAATTTCGGGGAGCAAGTGCTCCGTGAATTAGGGGATTTCTGCCCTTTGAACAATTTGATGGTCGTCTGTAAATTTGAGCTGGGAGCTCAAAAATTGTAAAACTAGGGGCTTGAAGCCCAAGAGTGTTAAAGTTCTGAAATCTTGGATTTTCTAAGTCTTGTTTCCAAATTGCTATTTTGTATATGAAATGTCATTGTTATCTCACTAAGTGAAAATTTGTTAAGTTGTTGTTTTTTCAAAAATATAACCTTCAGTTTACGTTTCAAATTCAATTCTTGACATTGTAGTTAGACTCATTCATCCCGGCACTTTCTTTCACCTCTGCGTTCACGGGTAACCCCGTAACAATAGTAATAATAATAATAATAATAATAATAATAATAATAATAATAATAATAATAACAAACATAATGAATTCGAGGTTGACCTGAAATTGCTGGCATTAATTAAAGCCGTCCTGGAAGATACAAAATCCAAAATAAAGTTCCAAAGATGTCTCTCGGATTCTTTTGATGTCAAAACAGAAGTCAGACAAGGCGATGGGCTCTCTCCGATGCTTTTCAACTGCATTCTTGAGAAGATCATCCGGAGCTAGCGAACGAGATTAATGGAAATCGACTATAGCCCACTGAGAATGGGAACCAAATCCAAGAGAATCATTGTAGACCGTCTAGCTTTTGCCGATGACAACGCCATTCTGTCGGACGACGCAGAAACCGCTACGATTCAAATCGAACTGTTACAGGAAATCGCCGAACAAACTGGCCTACAGATATCGTTTGAAAAAAACGGAAGTAACGACTAAATTAAAGAGGCGCCACCAAAACTTCGAACGAAATACGGGGACATCAGGCGAGTAGAAAAATTTAAGTACCTGGGTGAGGTCATCATGCAAAATGGACTGGACAAGGAAGCAATTATGGAACGGATACGCAAACTTGAAATAGCCTACCAAACGTCACGCACGATCTACAACAAAAAATGACTTTCCCAAAATACTAACATGCGTCACTATGAAACGGTTCTGAAGCCAGTAGTTAAGTATGCATCCGAAACCATATCCCTAAATGCCAATAAAGAACTACTCGAAAAACTGGAGGAAAAATGAACGCAGAATAATTAGGGGAATCATGGGATCCAACTTCAAGAATGACATCCACCAAAGAAGTCTAATACAAAATAGAGAAAATTACAGACACGATCCGCAAAAGATGGGAATCAGATTTTTCACCTACTGTATTTGATTCAAAAGCTAAAACCACGATGCCTTGGTTTAGAAACACCAAAGACCTTCAAGAGCTACAGATCAAACCGGAAGACACCTTTGACAGAGCTCTTTTCCGAAAAAAGATAGTGACGAACGGGCTAAACCGAGACGAACAACCGGAAAGAAGGCACGGTGTCCCTTGGACAGAGGAACGCAAGCAGGCCCACTCAGAAAGAATGACGGAATTCTGGACTCAAAAGAAAGCACTGCCAAATGTAACAGGACTTAACGTGATCCTCGATGGTCTCAGCGATTAAATAACAATAATAATACTAAAATGGTGTATGGCTTTTAGTGCCGGGAGCGTCTGAGGACAAGTTCAGCTCGCCAGATGCAGGTCTTTTGATTTGACGTCCGTAGGTGACCTGCGCGTCGTCATGAGGATGAAATGATGATGAAGACGACAGGTACATCCAGGCCCCGTGCCAGCGGAATTAATCAATTACGGTTAAAATTCTGGACCCTGCCGTGAATCGAACCTGGGACGCCTGTGACCAAAGGCCAGCGCGCTAACCAGTTCGCCATAGAGTCGGACACTATTTGTACTGAATATGACCTAATAAGTTGAAAGTTTATTTCGAGTGCAAAGCTGTCATGAAAATTCAATATTTATTAACATGGAGTATTTTGTATTTCCCGTGCCCTGGATGTCGGAGTTCCGCTCACATCAACATGGCCCTTCTCGTATGAGGCATATATGTGACCGAAATAGGCTGCTTTTCTGCGCTGTATGACCGTTAACTTTCTTTCTTTCTTTCTTTCTTTCTTGATCTGTTTACCCTCCAGGGTCGGTTTTCTCTCGGACTCAGCGAGGGATCCCATCTCTACCACCTCAAGGCCAGTGTCCTGGAGCTTCAGACTTTGGGTCGGGGGATAAAACTGGGGAGAAGGACCAGTACCGCGCCCAAGCTGCCTCACCTGCTATGCTGAACGGAGGCCTTGGGAAGATTGGAAGTGGCAGGCAAGGAAGATGGAAGGAAACGGCCGTGGCCTTAAGTTAGGTACCATCCCGGCATTTCCCTGGAGGAGAAGTGGGAAACTACGGAAAACCACTTCGAGGATGGCTGAGGTGGGAATTGAACCCACCTCTACTCAGTTGACCTCCCGAGGCTGAGTGGACCCCGTTCCAACCCTCGTACCACTTTTCAAATTTCGTGGCAGAGCCGGGAATCGAACCCGGGCCTCCAGGGGTGCCAGTAATCACGCTAACCACTACACCACAGAGGCGGCTATGACGGTTAACACTTGACAAGATTTCCCGGCTTGACGGACTACCCACTCGTTGATGAGCAATACCTCCACATTTCAAAGGCCAGTTCAAACACAGAAGCACACGGCTTCTGCTTCAGTTCTTGTGTTAGACTGCAACCTAGGTGCTTGAAAAGTGTCACCTTTTCTTCTGTGTTACCGTCAGGATGATAGAAGCGGTGATTGCCATGAACGTTGTCTTCAAACTCCTTTTCTGAATTGTCAGCCCATATCACGGTGACTGCATAGTGTATAGAAACGTCGTATTGGACGTAGTAGGCCTGTTCCTCCCCAGCGCTGCAACTAGATATTTCCTCTCCTTGTCTATCTACCATTCATCAGTAGCGATCTTGCGGCTATTGGCTGTGTCTAGACTCCAGAGCCACTGTATTGATTGCAAAGAGCGTGGCGCAGTGGCCGGCCATGTGAGCTCACTCCCGCTCTACTGTCTCAAGGTCTAGACTCTTACTCTGTGGTACATAGTACGAGGAGGGTGGTGCCAAAACACGTGACTGCAGTCATCGTTCAGCGACCCTCTCTTTTATGCGAAAGCAGAACTGCATTATAAAGTTAAACGTGCGTTACTCATTTCAACTCATGGCATATGTTAATTACCGCATGTGTACCATTCTACTCGTCAGAAAGGGCGGTAACTTTGACAAAATGCTTATTCTCCACCGGGAGTCTTCAAATAGCCGACTCCGGTACGGATCTGAACCCCGATGACTTTGTCCCCGGACCTGTGCGGTTTATACGATGTCAAGGTGAAGAAAGGAGAACAAATTACGATTAAAACATTTTAAAAAATATATAGAAAGTAATGTGCGACGTATACGTCCCCTGGCGTTGAGCAATATTTGCTCCACAGATGACAGGGAGATTTTACAAAACAAGACATGCCACTTCTCTCATTAATGAGTTTGGGTTCGTGAATTATGAACACTGAATTTAAATATCATTTTTGTAAAATATTGTTTGTTATGCGAATGCATAATCGAACACTTCTTATTTTTCTTGTACTAAATCCTCATTGAATATCGCCTGTCATCAGGGTGATCTGGTTCTTGCTTTCACCAACTCAGAAAAGAGTGGGGGTACTGAGCCGATACCATTGTCCTAAATTCCGTAGCCGAGATATTCGCATTTAAACATTCAAAAAAAAGCAAAGCAAAGTCATCTCCGTACAGGACATGAAGGTCCTTGGAGGAGTGGAAGGTAAACGCTTCCACTATCCGTAACCTCGGCACTTGATGGGGTAGCATGATTAACTCTACGCCCGGCCGCCTTTGCCCCCAGGAATTAACCTGGTACTAATTTTTGGTGTAGGCTGAGTGAACCTCGGGGCCATGTGCATCTCCGGAAGTGGAAATCTCGTTTCTATCTAAACATTCCACCGGTTGAAATTTAAGAAATGCAGGGAAACAGTGCTCCTTGATAATACAGTAATATGCATGGTATTTACATTTCTCTCTAAATAGTATACGGAGTAACCAGTCACCGCAAGCAAGTCCAGCACCTGTTTTATTCAACCAAATATTTGGACCCTTTTGCAATATTTCCATAAATACGCGTTTTAAAACTCGGTAGTCTCGACCAGCTGCTTACCAGATTGTCCTTTACAGCCGCCGCGCCGGTGGGTGGGTCAAGGCCTAGAAAAGACATACTGCGGATATTGGGGCGCGTTTCATTTCGAGGCTGCTCAAATTATTCATAGATGCCCACTGAACTTGCCATATTACGATAAATTTTTTAGTGTGTAATTGAAATATCTGGTAAGAGAATGCAATAAAAAAGAGAACTTGCGTGACGATAAATCCTAACTCTAGAGGGGAGGGGCTGAGTTAGCTATACCGGGCCGCACGTCTTTATGAAATGGTTAGGAAGGTGTTCTTAGAAATGCAAACTTTTTGGATGACCTCCCCGCACTAAGACATATCCATATCAAAAGAAACCACTTTTCCCATTGCGAAAATCAAGTGGTCATAAATACAGTACTTCTCCCGGTCACGGCCATCCATCAACGGCTGTTAATTTCAGAAGGCAACAAGCCATAACACATAGCCTGGACAGTTGCTAGGTAACATTGTCTGACTATCCATCCATAGGCTACCTTACATCACAGCCTGCACGGCTGCTATGGTTACACTTCGGTCATACATCTTGTCCCGTCACGTTACACATATGTATGTCCAAAATAATTATCCATGAACTAGTAAGTGAAACACCTGGAACCAACACCTCCTAGATATATAAGGCCTCACAACTGTTCTGGGAATATACTGTGACGTCGGCATAGGGAGGCAAGCTTGAACCTTTTCAGTAATAACACAGCAATGAGTTTGGCCATGTAACGCTGAATATAGAAGAGTTTTAATTTGTTTAATGATGCCAATTGCTAATACCGTTGTAAGTAATGGTACTGATGTGTTGCGTACTCAACTGTAAGGAGAATTCCGACAGTGATAACGAAGTGCATGCATTAAGTTTACGAAAGACGAGGTTATGCGGCAAATATGTTTACGTGTAATTCCAAGACAAGACTACAGATTTACTAATAACTCAATGGTGAATAACTATTATTATTATTATTACATTCTCACACAAGCATAATGAGTATAGGCCTATGACGTATTTAACTACACGCAACAGCTGGTGATATATAGGCATATTTACTTTTCAATGATATAAGGTTATGTTAGCTCACAATCATGGGATACATTATTTCAACGGTATTATTATTTTTATCATACGCATTAAAACATACCACCTACAAGAGCTGCTGGTGTAGGCCGAATCATTCTGTAAATGCACGAATTTCGCTCACGATGATACATTATTTTATAGGTACGGTACCGTATGCCACAGACATTTCAAAATCCGTGATATTTTATGGGAAGTAACAGGAAAAACTTTTAAGTACGCCTCTTCCAAGACCATGACTGTCAGAGACTGCAGTGGCTTATATCTTTCCCAACTGCTCATCATATTTATATTTACATTCTGGCAGGTGAGGAGAAAAACCGGACAAAAATGTAGAATAGAATGAGGAGCAATAAACAGAGCCACTGAAGATCGTACATATCTCATACACAGAATTTCAATCCACAATCTTACACAGCTGAAAAGTACAATAAACATGTTGTTACCTGATGGTTGTTGTACTGTGATGAAGGGAACGTAAGTAATTTTTCTGTACGTCGATACATCACGGCAGCCATACTGCATAGCATATGTAATCATCTTATAGGACATGGCCTTTATTCTAAACGGGTTTTATTAAAGTATAAAATATTTATAATGTATATGTGGACAAAATTACTGATACAAATGCGGCATATTCTTTAGTTACAAAACATCATAGCTGCATCACAAGGAATGAGTGTAACAATGTGTAGAAAGATTCAAGAAATAAGTTAATTCTAGTCCAAGTTGGTGAATTGAACACCGAGGATGATGTCTCCACAGTTCATTTAATAGTCATAGTTAAAACATTTCTTAGTTCATAAAGGAGTATGTGTATGATTTTCTTGTTATTTGTTGAACCTTCTGTCTGATATATCCTCATGTTTACAAATTTATGGCCGACCTCGTGGTGAAGGGATATAATGCCTGCCTGTTACCCGGAGGCCCCGGGTTCGATTCCCGGTCAAGACAGGGATTTTTACCTAGATCTTAGGGCTGGTTCGAGGTCCACTCAGCCTGCGTGATTACATTTGTGAGCTATCTGACGGTGAGATAGCGGCCCAGGTCTAGAAAGCCAAGAATAACGGCTGAGAGGATTCGTCCTGCCGAACACAAGACACCTCGTAATCTGCAGGCCTTCGGGCTGAGCAGATCCAAGGCCAAGCCCCTCAGGGCTGTTGCGCCGTGCGATTTTTACAAATTTATGGGACATAGTAGCAATTTAATGTTGCCACATGTCAATACTTTTAAAAGAGTAGGCCCCAGTCTGAATGGTAGTCCAATATTAGGACAGAAACTTACACACTTTCTGGAATACATAAAACATAAAGTTCAAGGTTTCGAACGGAATGACAAATTGGTAAAATCGATGGTAGGTGAAATTCTCATTAAACCATACATGAACTTCAAGGGAGGAAATACTGCAAATACTGCCAGTGATGCTACATCAGCTTAGATGTTAGGCCTATGCTAATATTATACGTGCTAGTTTTCTTTTAAGATCATGTAATGCCTATTTAAATTGAAATATGTTTGTAACATCCTGTTGTGCTGTGAGTAATTCGGCCTAAGTAAGTTAACATTGCAAAATACTGTCATATTTTACAACTGTTTGCATTTTTTCTTTAATGGCAGAGTCACTAAAATACGGTAATAACGACAGTATAATTCAATATCCTTTAAATTTGAAATGCTATTTGTTAATAAATAAATTATTCCACTGGCAAAAAATATTAAAATCATGTCTGTGTTTAACCATGTTCCGCGTTTCTCTGCATTGCTATCACCTCCTTAGCGTGACGTCACCATGCTGTTGTTAGGCCTTATTATCTAGGAGGTGTTGCTGGAACATCATTGCTCCCTTGACTGACTTGACTTCTTTCCTATTGCTACCTCTGGAGCATAGAGCCTTGGCGAAATTTCTTCACGCAGTACGGTTTCTGGCCATTCTCTTAACTTCACTCCAGGTCTTGTCCACCTCTGCGATTTCCTTCTCGATCGTACTCTTCCAGGTCGTCTTGGGCCGACTTCGCTTTGTGGTGCCTTGAGGGTTCCAGTCTAGGGCCCCCCTCTCAACAGCTCCATCCGGCTTCCTTAGTACGTGCCTGATCCAGCGCCATTTCCTCTCCTTGATCTGGATGTCAATCGGCTGCTGGTTGGTCATGGTCCAAAGACCTTCATTTGAGATTGTGTCCGGCCACCTCACATTTGTTATGTGACGCAGACATCTATTTGAACGGAACAAAGAACAATTTCATTCCCAACCCGGTAAGCAATGCTATAAATGTTTGGCCTATTTTATAACCTTTTCTTGTTCTGATTTAGCTTACCTTAATTTGGATGATGACATAGCGTATTAAATTAAAACTGGGTTGTCAATACCGGTCGCATCCGGCAAGATTGCAGATTATGCGGTCACTATTGGCAAGGGTCACATGCGGCACGGTCGCATCTGGCACGACACCGCTCCCCCATTCGTTGTAACTGTACTGCCAAGGCAGAGGAAGGACTCAACTCGCTCAATTTCTTTTCCATTGACTGTCAAGCTGGTCATGATATCAGAATTAATCATCCTCTCTTTGGTCTTGTTTATGTTATCATGAGACCTTCTGCAACCTACCCAGTGTGTCCTCTTATGCCCTCGTACCATTGTGTCATAAGGCAAATGTCGTCTGCAAAGTCAAGATCTTCAAGCCTCTGTCTCATCCCCCATTGAACACTCCACTCCTCTTCCGTACTCCCATTACCCTCTTCATCAGACTATCCAGGACCAACAGGCACAGAGTGGGGGAAAGAACACACCCTTGTCTCACTCCACACTTCTCTGATAGTTTCCCTTCATGACACGCTTTCTCCTCGTACATCTCTTTCATGATCTTGATGATCTTTGATGCAATTCTGTATTCCTTCTGGGTCTTCCACATGATTCTTTGATTTGTAAAATCGAAGACTTTCTCGAAATACACGAATGTGATGTAGAGGGTATTCCGCCATTCCACACTCTGCTATAGAATGATTCGTGATTCGGAGTGTATTGATGAGATCATTGCTCCCTTATTTTTCCTTATTCGTGATTCGGAGTGTGTTGATGAGATCATTGCTCCCTTATTTTTCCTTATTCGTGATTCGGAGTGTGTTGATGAGATCATTGCTCCCTTATTTTTCCTTATTCTACAAGGACGAACAAACAGAAAGGTTTGACGTAAGGTTGTATCCTCTCTCCAATCCTTTTTAACTTCTGCAACACTTTTTTCACAAGTTGCTTTATGTCGCACCGACACAGGTAGGTGTTATGGCGACGATTGGGAAGGAAAGGACTAGGAGTGGAAAGAAAGCAACCGTTACCTTAATTAAGGTACAGCCCCAGCATTTTCTTTGTTTGGAAATGGGAAGCCATAGAATACCATCTTCAGGGTTGCCGACAGCGGGGGTTCCAAGTCACTCTCTCCCGAATGATAGTCTAGCTACGTGAGCCAAACCGTGTGGCCACTTGCTGGGTGCAGCCGTTTTCAGAATTGTCCTTCATGTCGAGAAAGGAATCGACATTATCAGGACGGAAAACACCATCCGGTATCAGTAAACCTTTAAAAAAAACATAATTCATGTTATCACCCTCGACGGAAACGCCACTTCAAGTATCTGCAAGAAGTGTGTTTCACTGTTTAAACCATCTTGTGGGGAATCGTGACTTATTGGCGTGTCATGAAGTGTTTTATGTCATCCGTGGTGATTTTCTGGACACTTAAGGCTGTGTCAATGAACCGAGAGTAAGTACAGCTAACTCTCGATTATCCGAGACTGCACGGATAACCGAAAAACATGGATAGTCCAAAATATACATGTTCTTACTGGAATCTGCGCATTTACAGCATTTTAAAAACATGCTAGACATAAAATTTGAAAGCCCGCTGTATTACTTACGAGTAGCTCACCGTAAACTGGCAAATTATTTACAAAATTGCATTTTAAAATACACTGTATTTCGTATGACTTGTTTTCAGTTCACTTTCTGGAAATCATCGTCCAATTCGTTTCTGTTTTCCATTCACGTTTTTTCTGACTACAGTTCCCATTTTCCGGAGAGTCAAAACATCGGTCTAGTCAAACGAGTTTTGTCGTACGTACTCTAACAACAAATCAACGCATTTCAATGCCACGATGTGCGTGCTAACGCGTTCGCTCTTCTCCTCAGCCGAACACCCTTGTTCACTGTATCCGCGTCCTACGAAAATGGTTTGGCAAAGATATAGACAGGAAATCGGCTGCGGACATGTTACGAGATTAGAGTCATGGCATTCACCTGAAAATAAAATAGGAAAAATATTTCAGGGTCGACCGACGGTGGAAATAGTGTCCATAGCGTGAGTCACATGCACAATAGTGCATTCTAAATGAAAACATTCGTTTAACAATTGAGGACCTGAATTCCAAATCGTGCTAACTCAACAGTTTTAAAGAATCGGGAAAGGGGAAAACCGTACTAGCTTATTTATTTTGTGTTTGTTTATTTTTCACTGAGTTTTACTTTAGATAAGGTACTAATCACAATACATTAATTTAAGGTAATGAATATTTTTGTATCAATTATTTCATGTCTAAAAAAGATAAAAAATAAAAAAGTTTGCATGGTTTGGTAGCAGATGTTTACAAATGCACAAGTACGTTATGTTACAGATGTTATCACAAAAACCTGTTGCGAAAGAAGGAATCAGGTATAAGTTGTATTTGTTATTTATACATATTTATTACCTACTACAGGATCTCTCATATAAACTAAGACCGGCCAAGCGGCGTGTTTACTCTCCGACACGTAAGCTTCAGTATTGGAGGCGCGTGCATAGTTCTTAACCTTAAAGCAGCGTGTACATGTTCGACCTGGCAAGCATCAGTCGCCAGTCTGAATTTCAGCTGTTAACATGGTGAGGCAGTTATCATGGCAACACCATATTTCCGTATTTGAAAGTTTTGTTAAGAACGAGTCGGCTCGACGGGTACGCGATGCATTTGTTCAGAAAATTCCTGGTCACACTCATTAACACAGATTCACGTAACTTAATTGTAAGTAAATTTGAAAGTACTGGCTCATTGCTCAATAAAAAAACATGCGCGCACACGCGAACAGTTTTAACAGAGGAAAAGCTAGATGACATTGGTGCGAATCTTGAACGATCACCGAATAAATCACTCACAAAATTAGCACAAGTAGGGGTTTCTACTAGAGGACCCGTACTGTTCCCCGACATTCATTATAAACAGGTCAAATAACGTAGCTTAATATGGAATTGCTCCATGGTACGTTTTTGAAAAGCTTCTTTTAGGATTTATATCACCTGTTAATGTGTCAAAACCGGCCCAGTGGTGTAGGGGTATCGTGTCTGCCTCCTACCCGGAGGCCCCGGGTTCGATTCCCGGCCATGTCAGGGATTTTTACCTGGACCTGAGGGCTGGTTCGAGGTCCATTCAGCCTATGTGATTAGAATTGAGGAGCTATCTGACGGTGAGATAGCGGCCCCGGTCTAGAAAATAAGAATAACGGCCGAGAGGATTCGTCGTGCTGACCACACGACACCTCGTAATCTGCAGGCCTTCGGGCTGAGCAGCGGTCGCTTGGTAGGCCAAGGCCTTTCAAGGTCTGTAGTGCTATGGGGTTTGGTTTGGTTTGTTAATGTGTCAAATGAATTATTTTTTTTTGTGACATTGACCGATATTTTACGAACTTTTTGAACTTTTAGAATTATTGCTATCTGTTTACTTTAAAGTTTTATTTATTTTTTAAGTTTTTAAGTTGTAGATTGTTTCAGATGGAAGTTTATCCTTGTTGCAGCCCATATTGTCTGTGAATTAGATGATACTTTCAGACAAATAATAACAATAACGTAGGCGATGGTTGTATATGTGTACGCGTCGCGCAATAGATATGATATACACGATTCCAACCGTCATTGGGACTGTCGCCAATTAGTCCAGTGAACCCGAGAACAAATCCTCACACATTGCAGGAACTGAAAGAAAACGTTACGAATTAAATCAGAAACATTGTCTTTTATAAGATAAGGTGTCATATAAGATTGTATACTCGCTTAGAGCAGGGCGGTAGCGCAGAGTACAAACACCGTGCGTTCGATCTTAGTTTATATGAGAGACCCTGTATAATTCACAATACATCTCTCTGTCCGTTTCTGCCACCTTGTTTATCATTAAGAAAACAATAATTGCTTCTCACTTCATAAAAATTTTCGAACTCTGTTCAAATCATATAACCTATATACTGAGATATAATGCTTTTTTACTCATAGTCACTTCCATACTCATTCATTACCACCACCATCATTAGATGGTTTTGATTTTAGGGATTCGTAGAACTTTGTGCCCTCTTCTGGAATGAACTTCATGAGTTTTGTTATTCGTATTGAGCAGGAGTTCAGGAGTTAGACGGGTTTCGTAGTGAAGTATCATGTCTTATTACATAACTCAATTTCGACATTTTGGAGGTGGAATGTTGTAGAATTCAGGTCCCCAGTTGTCTAATAATGAATTATAGTGATGGCGTTGACAACAAAGGGGTACGGAGACGGCGTATTAACGAATTCTTTCTGACATAACATAGAGATGGAATTATAAATAGTAGGTATAGTTAGAGTGGTTATTCACTTATTAAATATTTTGTTAATTAAAGTCAACGAGAATAATTTAATAATAATAATAATAATAATGTAATTTTCTTTATGTCCCACTAATTACTTTTACGTTTTTCGGAGACGCCGAGGTGCCGGAATTAGTCCCGGAGGAGTTACTTTACGTGCCAGTAAATATACCCACGGGAGGCCGACGTATTTGAGCACCTTCAAATACCATCAGAGTGAGCCAGGATCGAACCTGCCAAATTGGGGTCAGAAGCCACTCATCACGGAAATTTAGAATAATTTAAGTCACAATCAATTTTTATTTCTTGTAATATGAAACTACTTGATGGTTTGATATATTCTCACTCGTGGTGAAATTATTGTGATCAAACGTATTATTTCGTACGCAGTAGAAATGTTGTCGAACTCGTATATTAGACACAGGATCGGTATGAGGAATGACATCCTGCCGTAAAGCTGGACCAAGCCCATCAGGGTCTACAGTGTTGACTTACTCTCCGAGCAAAGAGACTAGAATGTATTACTTAATGAAGTGGCACTCGCCTTCCCGTTCCATATGTGGCGGTGATGTCAGACTTCTGGCGGCTAGAACCTTAAATGTAGGCCTACAGCGAGACTCGGTGACGTGGGACCACGTAGTGTAAAAATTATTAGAAATGATTTTGAAAGGTTTATAACGCCACTGGAAGAATTTCGTGAGTCGCTTATGGATGACCAGAGGGTGGCGGGTATTAATGAACGGAAAGAGCTAGGGAAAGCTCTCCTCTCCAAATGAGGGATGCACAGCTGCTGGGGAGAAGTAATTCCTTTATTATAATCGTAACTAATACATGTCCGCTTCTGTGGTGTACTGGTTAGTTTGATTAGCTACCATCACCGGAGGACCGGGTTCGATTCCAGGCTCCGCGACAAAATTTGAAAAGTGGTACGAGGGCTGGAACGGGGCCCACTCAGCCTCGGAGGTCAGCTGAGTAGAAGGAATTTCGATGCCCACTTCAGCAATCCTCGAAGTGGCTTTCTGTGGTTTCCCACTTCTCCTCCAGGCAAATGCTGAGATGGTACCTAACATAAGGATGCGGCTGCCTCCTTACCTCTTATTTGTCTATCCCTTCCGATCTTCCCACCCCCCATAAATCCCTGTTCAGCATAGCAGGTGAGGCCTCCCGGGCGAGGTACTGGCCCTCCGTCCCAGTCTCATCCCACCGATCCAAAGTCTCACGCTCCAGAACTTTGAGGCGGTAGAGGTAGAATCTCTCGCTGAGTCCGAGGGTAAACAGATTAAGAATTAAATTAAAACAAATAATTTGAAATAATGAAGGTATTGGAGCTAACAAATGTTACACAGATGTGTGCCCCTAACTGCACAGTCAACTGCTATGTGACATTGAGTCCTATTAGGTTATTTTAGGTTTCTTATCTACTGGTATCAGTGACGTAATAATAATAATAATAACAATAATAATAATAATAATAATAATAATAATAATAATAATAATTGTTAAGGAAATATCGTGGATCGTACTGGTGTAAGATGCGTGAGAGTTCAATGGGTGGACAAGGAATTAACTAAAGCAGAAGTTAACACAACAAATTTTGAAATTTTATTCCTTTCCTTTTCCTCTAATTTAAAAATTGATAAATGTAAATTCTGAATAACAACAATATTAATGAGCTCGTCAGCTCTAGCAATAACAAGGACTTAAAACTCCGAAAATCAGGTACCAAATTTACGATTGTCAATAGGTTGGTTGATTTACATCGAAAAGAGAGTTTGTGCTCTTGCCAGGTACAAAATTTTATAAGAGCTAGAAAAGCTCCAGGAAAATACACTTCGTAGGAGTTTGCGCTCCAACTCAGAGTTATCAATTTTCTCATTGCGCACTTACAATCCATCGGTTGACTTTAATTAAAGTGATTTACACTAAGTAGCCCTGCTTTGAGCTTGTCTATGGCTAAAAGTTTATAACTTACTGTTCCTAAAGGGAACTTCACACCAGAAACAATTGTCGAATAAACAAGGGGAAGGTTTCAACCTCATGTACATTTCTAAATTTGGTGGTTTAAATGTGGAATTCTCGGCAAGTCTGAGGACTCTTCCCCCTGTGGATGGGGGCGGTAGAATAACACCTGCATGTCATAAGAGGCGACTGAAAGGGGCCCCAGGGGCTCTAAACTTGGGAGCGTGGCTTGAATATAAAAGGAAAAGGTTGATTATGACTAGTTAAGACTAGGAGGCGAAACACTGGCCCTGTTGTTAAAACCCTTATTGGGCTTATGGTCCAATGATACACCGGGGTGACTAAGTAAGAAATATTAAAGCCAAATGTAATCAAAGAAAAAGGTTTTGAAACTTGTAGTCACTCCATGCCAAGTTGAATGGAAACCGACAGAGGATGATCACTCTCTGTTCCTTTACATTACATATTTCGCAGTAAGGATTAGAATAGAGTCCTCAGAGTGGTGGTGGTGGTGATTATTGTTTTAAGAGGAAGTACAACTAGGCAACCATCTATATACCGGGTGGTACAGCTGCCCCTATTTTTCCCGAATATATGCAACCAGCTAGGACGTAAATGCATTGTTAGTCCCATCTTGCGCAACACCTTACAGCAATGTTATGTGCAGTTAACCCGATGTAGACTTCTCCGCACAATGGAAAAATGGTACAAGAGGCAGTAAGTGAGGTCCATCCCAAAAACACTGTACCATTTTATGTAGAGCGGTGTCCAATACTCTACTCATTTTTACGAAATGTTACTATACTGTACAAACCATAAACACGCCTATAGCTGTCGGTACAGAACTGCGCACCTGATTGGTCCAAGAGGCAATTTTCTTTTGATAGAAAGGGCGGTGTCCGCCTCTGTGGTGTAGTGGTTAGCGTGATTAGCTGCCACCCCCGGAGGTCCGGGTTCGATTCCCGGCTCTGCCACGAAATTTGAAAAGTGGTACGAGGGCTGGAACGGGGTCCACTCCGCCTCGGGAGGTCAACTGAGTAGAGGTGGGTTCGATTCCCACCTCAGCCATCCTCGAAGTGGTTTTCCGTGCTTTCCCACTTCACCTCCAGGTGAATGCCGGGATGGTACCTAACTTAAGGCCACGGCCGCTTCCTTCCCTCATCCTTGCCTATCCCTTCCAATCTTCCCATCCCTCCACAATCTTCAGCATAGCAGGTGAGGCCGCCTGGGCGAGGTACTGGTCATACTCCCCAGTTGTATCCCCCGACCAAGAGTCTGAAGCTCCAGGACACTGCCCTTGAGGTGATAGAGGGGGGATCCCTCGCTAAGTCCGAGGGAAAAACCGAACCTGGAGGGTAAACAGATGATGATGATGATGATGATGATGATGATGATGATGATGAGAAAGGGCGGTCGTGGTATCATAGAAAACGTGATAGGGTAAGACCAATTACAGACATGTCAATGCACCACCATTTTGTACAGTCTCATCACATCGAAATTGATAGAAACGTGTTTTGCACTGTAGTTTATAATCTGTGGCACGCAAATGCTGTACAGCAGATGTGATAGCTTACGCCATGTAAGGCATAAAACGGGACCATAAGGCTGTAACTCATCAGCAACTTGTCGAAGCGGGAACTTCCGCTCTCCTCGTGAATACAGAGTTACAAGGATGGCGCTTGTACGTTGCAAATAGCTGCGCGGAATTACGTATGGAAGACATACCTCGAGAGGTTACTTGAAGCAGGAAGGATTCCAACCATTCTTGAGTCATGCATTTTTTTAATGTCATTTCGTATTCGCCTAGGCATCGTTTACGAAGACCTTTCTGAAGTCTCCGATATTCTTCTACGGAAGTTATAATAAACAGGTATCATAAATATCGCCACATACGCACCGATTGTGAATACCACCTGAAACATAACGCTGGACTCATTCAACCAAGTAACGCGTAGAAAATGGTTGCAACTATCTGGGCGTAAGAGAGACGCGATTCTTTAGTTCACTGTGGTGTTTGCACATTTGAGTTCAGAACTTTTAACATCAACGATCAGTATCGAAGCGATAGCCTAGGTCAGGGATGGCGAACCTATGTCACGCGTGTCAGTAGGTGACACGCGAACGCTATTTCGGTGGCACACCACACGCACATATTAACGTGTTTATGTACCTCTTGTGCTATAGATTTTTCATACCACGTGCATCGTATAGTCATAGTGTTTCAGGTTTAACAAATAAACAACGAAGATCTAAATTCTAGTTCCATTTGGACGTGCATTATGGCAACATTGATAGTTCCGGAAGTCAAGTGAGATGAATATCACTTTTTATTTTTACAAGTTGCCTTACGTCGCACAGACACAGATAGGTCTTATGGCGACGGTGGGACAGGAGAGCGTTAGGAGTGGAAAGGAAGCGGTCGTGGCCTTAATTAAGGTACAGCCTCAGCATTTGCCTGGTGTGAAAACGGGAAACCACGGAAAACCATCTTCAGGGCTGCCGACAGTGGGCTTCGAACCCACTATTTCCCGAATACTGGATACTGGCCGCACTTAAGCGACTGCTGCTATTGGGCTCGGTCAGATAAATGCCAGATCCGGCGGACAATCCATTTGCTCACTAGCATCAGTGAAGTTTGGCTTGTACCTGGTGGCCAGCAGCGCGTAATTATTCTTAGTGTCCAACTGTTTATTGAATCTCATAAGACAAGTTGTTGCCAAATACCCCAATTTCGAGATTTGGAGGAACTGTCGTATTTTATTTCAGAACCTCATATTGTACAAATGAGTGATATTAAGGCCAATTTTTTGAGTGGTTCGATATTGCCAGTTTAGAAATGGAGTTGACTGAATTTCAGAAAAGCAGTACATGGTTAAACAAATTCGTACAACTTGGTGAAGCATTGGTGAAAATCGAATGTGCTGTTGATGATGAATACTCTCTCCACAAACCGAACAACTTAATACCTGAACAGCGGAACAGCCTCTCACAAATGTTTTCAGCAATGAGGAAACTTGCTATAGCGCTAGTTACTTTGGGTCATCATACGCCTGCGAGCAGCTCTTTTCTACGATTAACGTTGTGAAGTCAACAGTTAAAAACCGTCTTGGTTCAGATCTACCGGGCGAGTTGGCCGTACGGCTAGGGGCGCACAGCTGTGAGCTTGCATCTGGGAGCTAGTAGGTTAGAACCCCTCTGTCAGCAGCCCTGAAGATGGTTTTCCGTGGTTTCAAATTTTCAGACCAGGCAAATGCTGGGGCTGTACCAAGTAAGGCCACGGCCGCTTCCTTCCCACTCCTAGGTCTTCCCTATCCCGTCGTCGCCATAAGACCTATCTGTGTCGGTGCGACGTAAATCCAGTTATTAAAAAAATGTTCAGATCTAAGTGTTTCTCATGTGTTATTGAAGACAAGAAATCATGAACCTAACATAAATGACATGGGTACTAAGAATTATTGTGGTATTGGCCAAATAGACCACGAAACATGCAATCAAATGTATTATTATTGCAATGTACATAATGTAAAAACGTATTATGAAACACAATTTTGAATTAGGGATGAAAGTCGGGCGTGGGGGTGGGGGGTATGATTTGGAGCTATTACAAACGAAAATAACAAGTGACACAGTAGAGAGTTGAGAATAATACTGCAGACTTAAACTGGCACACTAGTTGGAAAAGGTTCGCCATCCCTGGCCTAGGTAATTCCATTAGTACAGAGCTACGAGACCAGTTCTTTGTTGACTGCAGTGGCTACATGGCACCAATCGCAGCGAGCATACGATATGTTAGCAGGCATTTAGAGTTCGAATCTAGTTACGAGCTTTTCAATTTTATTTTTATATTAAACTTGTAAGGCCATTCGTAATAAATATTTAACGTTCTTAAGTCTCAAAGCCGCCTCTGTGGTGTAGTGGTTAGCGTGATTAGCTGCCACCCCCGGAGGTCCGGGTTCGATTCCCGGCTCTGCCACGAAATTTAAAAAAGTGGTACGAGGGCTGGAACGGGGTCCACTCAGCCTCGGGAGGTCAACTGAGTAGAGGTGGGTTCGATTCCCACCTCAGCCATCCTGGAAGTGGTTTTCCGTGGTTTCCCACTTCTCCTCCAGGCGAATGCCGGGATGGTACCTAACTTAAGGCCACGGCCGCTTCCTTCCCTCTTCCTTGCCTATCCCTTCCAATCTTCCCATCCCTCCACAAGGCCCCTGTTCAGCATAGCAGGTGAGGCCGCCTGGGCGAGGTACTGGTCATTCTCCCCAGTTGTATCCCCCGACCAAGAGTCTGAAGCTCCAGGACACTGCCCTTGGGGCGGTAGAGGTGGGATCCCTCGCTAAGTCCGAGGGAAAAACCGAACCTGGAGGGTAAACAGATGATGATGATGAAGTCTCAAAAGTAATTTTCCACCTTTACAAAGAAAGCATACATACGAAAGGAATAATAACATGCGACTTCCATATGGCAAACGACTGCAGGGAATGAAGCGCAGTGCACGTGTTGTCAACATTCTGACCCACCCATTCAACCAAGCAACCGCGCACGTTCGACTCGTGGCCAACTAACAGCGGTCTACACTTCATACGTAGGGCACATGAAACAGAATATCGTAATCCTAGCAGCAACGTGTGAGCACGTACTGTACGGTTAGCACGAAAGCAAACATTATGTATTCACGGGATGATTATGTGAATATGGTACTACTTTATGGAGAAGCAAGGCAAAATGCACGGGAAGCCAGACGCTTGTATCAAGAACGATTTCCTGGACGAAGGCTGCCAACTGCAGATACATTTCGACGTGTTGAAAGACGGTTGCGTGCAACGGGGTCATTTCATACATTACCCTCCGTTCGGGATGCTCCAGTGACGTCTGGAAATAACGACGAAGCTGTTCAAAATGCAATTGCATACAACCCGCACACAAGCTCACGGGCCATAGGAAATGAACTGAACATCAGTCATGTATCTGTACTGCGAATATTGTACCGCCATAAATTCCACCCTTTCCATCAACAGCTGCACCAGGAACTTCACGGAGATGACTTTCCAAAACGGATAGAATTTTCGCAATGGATATTACAAAGAGTTGAAGCTGATGCGAATTTCTTAATGGACATTCTCTTTAGTGATGAATCCAGATTTCACAACAACGGAACTGTTAATCGTCACAACTTCCATTACTGGAGCGTTGAAAATCCTCACTGGATTAGGGGAGCTCGATTTCAGGTACAATGGGGCGTCAACGTGTGGTGCGGGATACTTGGTGACAAGATAATTGGACCATATTTCTTCGAAGGAAACCTCACGGGACGACGCTATCTAGAGTTTCTTCGTGAGTACCTCCCACTCTTATTGGAGGATGTGCCCCTTATGACACGGTTACGGATGTGGTTCCAGCAGGATGGAGCTCCCCCACACTGGTCGTTGGCAGTACGGAACCACTTGCATAGGACATATCCTGGACGGTGGATTGGACGAGGGGGTCCGGTCACATGACCGGCTAGATCACCTGACCTTACTCCACTCGACTTTTTCCTCTGGGGTTATTTAAAGGAAAGAGTCTATGAGCAGGAGCCTGAGAGCCCGAATCATTTACGGCGGCTCATCACGGAAGCCTGCAGGCAGATTCCACCACATATGTTGCAGCAAATACCGTGCTCAGATGTGCATTAACGAAGCAGGTGGTCATTTTGAACATTTGCTTCGTTAATCGAATGGCCATGCATAAGCCCATCGCACCGCTGTCGGTACAATCTCACTTTATTGCAAATAGCTCTTTTAAGAGCTCCTTAAAAAACAAACATAGCTGAGTACCTGCAACATGAGAACTGATCATGATTTAGATTTGTCGTCAACAACACGACTCTCACGAACATCAACAACGCAATAAAAATATTCGTCGTACACAGAACTCGAACCGCCTACTAACGAACACCGGTACTCTCCTCTAACGTTTAGCAAGCTCGGCTATCACGGGTTGCTGTTTAGCGCTCTTGTGTTGCTGCTACTTCTAGTCATTCACCAATAATATTCTCTGTACAGGACGTTTCTGCGACACACAATTTTCACGATTCTTTACCATCAATCGGTATTTTATCATTAATGCTGATTTGCTTGACACGAATAAACGAATTATGGAAAGCGTTGTAAGAGCAGACATTGTAGTGAGTAGTCAAGGTCAATATTTTAGGTTCGACTATAATCTGCGGGTTGCATAAAACTGCGTGAATAGGGGCAGCTGTACCACTCGGTATATAAAATAAGAGTTTTGTCTGTACATTGCTCAGAATTTGAAAAGAATGGTATTTCTGTATCGATTATGTCCACTGTAACAAGAAAATGCACTTTTTACTATTCCGCAATGTCTGTCTGTCTGTCTGTCTGTCTGTCTGTCTGTCTGTCTGTCTGTCTGTCTGTCTGTCTGTCTGTCTGTCTGTCTGTCTGTCTGTCTGTCTGTACACGCATCACTAGAAAACGGCTGGAGAGAATTTAATGAAAATCGGTATGCAAAGTCGGGGAATAAGTCGCTACAATCTAGGCCATAAATAATTTTATTCACGCTGATGGAAATGGTAGTTTAGGGGAAGGCCTAAAACTTAATTCTTAAATATTTACATTATTAGTGCTCCTATCTCATTGAAAATTGGTATGCAAAGTCGGAGAATGAGCCACTGCAATCTAGGTTATAAATAATTCACTTCACCCTGAGTGAAATGGTAGTTTAGTGGAAGGCCTAAAATTTAATTCTCAAATATTTATATTATTAGTGTCGTATCAGTAAATACTACATAACCAAAGTTATATAGAATTAAATTTCCGACCATTTATGTCTTATACATTTTTACCGTACCGGCTATGATAACACAGATATTCATGAATTTGTATTTTTGTTGCTGAGTCCATATCAACGCCGAGCCACGAGAAAATTGGTTAACAGAATTTAATAAAAATCGGTATAGAGAGTCGGGGAATAAGAAACTAAAGCCTAAACTATAAACAATTTTATTCACCCTGGATGAAATTGTGGTTTAGGGGAAGGCGCCTAAAATGTAATTTTTAAATACCTATGTTATTGGTCCTATCGAAATATACTACATAACAAAAGTTATAGAGAATACAATTTCCGGTCATTTGTGTTTTATTCAGTTTTACCGTACCGACTATGGTAAGAGGGGTATTTCAGGGTCGGTAGAAAACTAAATGTGAAGGCCTACAATATCGAAAGCGCATAACATTAATTAACAATAACATTACATTGACCATTGTTTGTTGTGATGTTGTTTGTCTCTTAAGCTGCCTCTCAACTCCGATAGATGAGATTACTGCTGCGTACCGAGTATAATAGCCTGACTGAATATTGGCGGGAAATAGCTGGGGAGTTAGAAAACTTTCTTCTTTAGCATGCCATTCCTCTGGTTCATACATTTTCTGATATTGCTGGTACGTAACACACTGGTTCATCATAGTATTCCAGCTATTCGATCCCTACTTTGACGCGCTGTTTCGAATGAGCAGTGGGCATACTTAAGGCAGAGGCTCACTTAGTAGAGTAGTAGTTGTAGTATGGCCTGGTCTAGAATAACAGTTAGGGCTATTCCAAATCATAGCACCACAATTCACTAAATAACTCAAAATTCAACCCTGAAAAGAGCCGTTTCTTAAGGAAAGCTTCTTCCTCTTCAATTTTATTAAATTCCACATTCATTTTATTCCAAATTAGCAATGAAGAGGGAGTTTCTCCTCTGGCTTGGAGGAAAAATTTGCCTAGAAGTCAGATAGATTTTTCCGTTGCCAGTTTAGTAAATTGATACTTTCAGATTCATCGGGGTACTCCTAGGAAACAGATTAGTAAAAGGGCATAGTTTTTGCCCTGGGAGTCATCACTATTCGACCCCCTCCCCGCCGAAAATGGACGAAGAGGGTTTACGGCTCACGGCTTGGTCATTCCAGCTCTGGAACTTTGGACTGTTAGATCGGCAGCGTAGTACTGTTCTTTAAAAGTGAGAAAATTTGTGGTTTTTGATTTGATTGAATATTTCATATGAAATCTTTGCTTTTAACCGCGCCATTCCTATTGACGTCATTGTAATGTATGTCTATTTCAGTTGGGAAAGCCACTAAGACAGTCTTTCTGAGGATTAAAAAAAGCAGGTGGAGAGTGTCTACCATTATAATGAAAGCTCCCCGACCTGATTGTTACTGATGGTATGCAGCAAGCGTGTCTACCATTACAGTGAAAATTCTGTAACTCAGTCTTCATATGAGAAAATATGTTTGGTGACTTCCCCGTCGCGTTTCTAGGGTAATGTTAAGAGCTACGTATTTCATACAACCTTGCTCACAACATGTACACTACTTAACCTAGAATTCTAACGTAGAATTCCGTAGCGAAGCACGGGTACATCAGCTAGTCCTCTATATCACACTAATCTGAGTGAAAAATGGAAGGGATCTGACACTTTGAAAAATGAAGATATCGCTCAAAGGAGGACAAGGGCCACGAAGAGCGGGAAAATGAAGGACTCCCTAGCTCTCGCAAACCTAGTAGCGTCGGGGTCGGAAAAGAACAAGGGTTGACCAAGAATGGTCGGATAGGACAGATGAAAGTGAGGAGCCTGACACAAGTAAGTGGAATCAATGCCGGGACTCAGCTAAGGGCCCCGTGGTCACAACGCACGCTCCAAAGTTCAGAGCCCCTGGGGCCCTTTTAGTCGCCTCTTACGATAGGCGGGGGATACCATGGGTGTTATTCTACCGCCCCCACCCACAGGTGAGGAGTCCTCAGATTTGCCGAGAATTCCTTATTTAAGCCACCAAATTTGGAAATGTACATAAATAAAAGAGGTTGAAACCTTCCCCTCAAGCTATCCGCAGGAGCTATCACATGTTTATGAAAATCCTGCCATTACATTGAGTTGCCGGGCCTTCCTAACGCCGCCCGCGCCCCTGCCTCCTGGTTCGCGTCAATACACCCTCCTCACACTGGAGCAATTCAGACAATACTGCGCTAAAGCGCCCCGCTTTTA
Organism: Anabrus simplex; assembly: GCF_040414725.1. NCBI lineage: Eukaryota > Metazoa > Arthropoda > Insecta > Orthoptera > Tettigoniidae > Anabrus > Anabrus simplex. Next base: position 768,512,579 of record NC_090265.1, read on the forward strand.
TAGTATTTTTGAGGGGAAGCCTCCAGAACTCTTTACTGATAGGCTGGATTCCTGTACACACCCGCAGTTTTAATTGGCTAGAGAAAATATTTCAAGTTTCTGATAGGTTGAATACTACTGAAGAAAGAGCCAGCTGAAGTGTTGGACAACTTTGATACATAAACCCAACAGTCCTCAAAACCTAAGGTTTGCCAACAGCAAAAATAAACTTTCCTTTATGGCGCAATAGAGTTTGTCCCGCTAGAGGGAGCATTTAAAGCGATGACAAAGACAACCAACAATTGAAGATCAAAGTATCTTGTAGTAGGCCATTTCAAGTTTGTTTACATAGATGGCCTTATAGAAGGCGCACAGTTTAACTGGCCGGAAAAACAGTAATAATAATAATAATAATAATAATAATAATAATAATAATAATAACGACTGAAAGAATCCCTGATACGATCAGGAACAGGAGAGCTGGGCCAGACTCACAAAACATAATCATGTTTACAAGAGTAAGGATGGCAATCAGTGGATGTAAAGTGTAAAGAGAGATATGGCGGAAATATAACACAGGACAGGACAACTTTTAGGAGATTGATACAGAATTTCAAGAGTTTCCAGAAGAAAGAAGAGAAGGAACGGAATTACATCTGGACAGAAGAGAGGAGGGAAAAACATAGTGAAATAATGAAGAACTATTGGAAAGCAAGAAAGGAATCAGGAAACAAACGGAAATGAATACATTGCGTTATGTAGAAGGTCCTAACATGGCCAAAATCGAGAAAATAATAATAATAATGTTTGTTTAACGCCTCTTGAGCTGCTACGCCGAAACACCGGACTTCGGTTCTCAAACGGGTGTCTTCACGGGACAGTAAATCTACCAAACATCCAGAAGATGCACGTGGTTCAACGCCATAACACTGGTGAGTGCAGTAAGTGGTTCATAAACTGAGCTTACTTCCCTCTCGCGCCCCATAAAGCACGCGTACGCTTTCTTGAACATTGGACACAAGCCGCCTTGGGCGCTGAAAACAGAGACATGGCAAGTAGGAGTGTTCTCTGGCGGTGCACATGTTATGATAGTGTATGTTTAGTCCTCAGCCCGAAGGCTGGTTGGATCCTCTACAGCTCCGCCATCAGCTGTCGTAGATGACCTAGGCATCACTGAAGAGGCGTACAAGGGAAATGAGTAGGGAGGTAGTTATGATAGTAAAAACTTGAATGTGTTATTATTGATAATTCTTTCTTTCTTTCTTTCTTTCTTTCTTTCTTTCTTTCTTTCTTTCTTAATTTGTATACCTTCCGAGTTTGGTGTTTCCCTCAGACTCAGCGAGGGATCCCACCTCTACCGCCTCAAGGGCAGTGTCCTGGAGTGTGAGACTTTGGGTCGGGGGATAGAACTTGAAAGAGGACCAGTACCTCGCCCAGGCGGCCTCACCTGCTTGTTGAACAGGGGCCTGGTTGGGGGATGGGAAGATGGGAAGGGATAGACAAGGAACAGGGAAGGAAGCCGTGGCCTTAAGTTAGGTAACATCTCGGCATTTTCCTGGAGGAGAAGTGGGAGACCACCAAAAACCACTTCGAGGATGAATGAGGGGGAGGAATCGAACTCTCCTCTACTCACTTGACCTCCCAAGGCTGAATGGACACCGTTCCAGCCCTCGTACCACTTTTCAAATTTCGTGGCAGAGCCGGGAATCGAACCCGGGCCTTCGGGGTGGCAGCTAATCACGTTAACCACTACATCTTAGAGGCGGATATTATTGATGATGATAATAATAATAATGTTATTGGTTTAGCGTCCTACTAACTACTATTACGGTTTTTGGAGACGCCGAGGTGTCAGGAACAGAGTGATTTGGCCGTGCGGTTTGGGTCGCGTAGCTCTGAGCTTCCATTCAGGACTTACTGGGTTCGAGTCCCACCATCTGCAGCCCTGAAGATGGTTTTCCGTCGTTTCCCATTTTCACAGCAGGCAAGTGCTGAGGCTGTACCTTAGTTAACGCCACGGCCGCTTCCTTCCCACTCCTAGCACTTTCCTATCCCATCGTCGGCATAATACCGTCGGTGTCGGAAAAGAACAAGAGTTGACCAAGGGATGTCGGATAGGGGAAATGAAAGTGAGGAGTCTGAGAACAATGCCAGACTCAGCTAGGAGAACCATGCTCTGATTTGCAGGACTAGAGTGTATTAAGATGAGGATGTCTCAATATCCTGACCGACACCATTAGTGCTGTAAGGACAACAGTGAAGATGATTCTGAACCTGTTGCAGAAGTCGACGAAAGAAGACGTAATTGAGGTGATATTCATCAAGTCAGTGGAGGATTGTACATATCGACTTCTGCTGGCTGTGCCGCATCGGTATCGAATCGGATAGTTGGGTCGATTATATACGCATTTTTTGTGTTCTCGTCGTTTGTGTTCAACGAGCGCTGCCAGTAGTGGAGATGCCGTGAACTTCTTAATGGACGACCATGCCAGAGTCTTTCAAGCTCTTACCCAGGATGGAATATATTTCAGTTTCATTGTGCGTGCAGTGTTCTAAGAGCATGGTGGAGGGTTTCAATCTCGTGACATTGTCGACAACGGTTACTGTCATATGACCTGCCTGGAATAACTCATACTGTTACTACGTTGCCGACAATCTCAGGACCCTTTCACACGATCCATTGGTATCCACGCCACTCCACTCCACCAGAGGTGTAGAAAGTGGCCCGCAGCATTTACGCGAGACACTTCGTGTGCCGCAACCTCTCCACTCGCGTCAACAGCAGGGTGCTGTCAATCGGCATGAAGTGTCTTCCACTCTTGGCGACCGCAAGCTCACCAAATCAGATTAGTTCCTTCAGAAGCTCAACATCATGTGCGCTAGTGTTGGCTACTGAATGCATGATTCGAAGCAGTGTATCAATTCATTCAAGTGTCCGAGTGAATCGATTCAAGGAACGGCGAGCTCACGGCACGCGATTCAGCTTACTCCCAGCGGACAGTGCTGAGTGGTGCACTCACTGGACGTTGACGGGGAGCCGAGCTTCCGCTGAAGTGAGACAGTGAATCATGGCACATCGAAAGAATCGTGAACGAGCGCGGCTCAGTGAGACACATGATACACACGGCTCCTTATCGGCTCACTGGACACGCGGAGAGCCGAGCTTCCGCTGCAGCGAGACATACAGTGAGCCATGGCACACCGAAAGAATCGTGAACGAGCACGGCTCATTGAGACATATGATACACACGGCTTCTTATCGGCTCACTGGACACGCGGAGAGCCGAGCTTCCGCTGCAGCGAGACATACAGCGAGCCATGGTTCACTGAAAGAATCGTATGCTATAATGGACTCTCGAGCTCGGCTCATTTGAAAATAATACCCATTTGCTTTCACTGTCCTCTTCTTACAGGGAGGTTTAAATAATAGATGGATTTATTTGCAGTGTTAAAAAGGTAGTCAAAACATAATTCTGAAGTTGCTAGTAAGTAGGTAGGCTATTAGGTTATACTATTTATTAGTTTAATGAGTCTTAGTATTATAACTTAGTTGACATTTGACAATTAAACTCAACTCTAACCTGCCCTATGACTATGAGTCATGCTCATGACCACTCAAAAGTACCTGTTTTATATTGGGAAGAACGGCTCAGTATTCTCTCAGTTCATATGTCACATCGTTGCACAAGACTTCAATCATACGTGGTCAGACGCAATAACTTAACCAACAGTATGTTGAATCAGAAAACCAGCGGGCTGCTGTACATCTCGGGTAGTCTATACAAAATATGACGATTTAAAAAAATTCTCAGCTGATTAGAAAAATACAAATTTTCGAAAATGACTGAGCGAGTTGTCGTGCGGTTAGTATTGCGTTGTTATGCGCTTGCATTCGGGGGATGGTGGGTTCGAATCCCACCGTCGGCAGCCATTAAGATGGTTTTCCGTAGTTACCCTATTTGCACACCAGGAAATGCTGGGACTGTACCTTAATTCAGGCCATGGCTGCTACCTAACCTTTCCCACCCTGCGTCGCCGGAAACCTTCGATGTATTAGAGTGACTAGCATTTTTTTATAAGAAAGGAGTTCATAGTATGAAGACCAGATGGCAGCTGCGAGCACTGAATGCTGTTGCTGCTGTCTTACCAGCATATACTACACAGATGCAGTAGGAGCGGTGACTAATGTGCCGTGAATCGGATCACTGTATCGATTCAGTAACGTGAACGGAATCAAATGAATCGATTCAGTAAACTGAATCGAATGTCCCATCACTAATGTGCGCCACAAGTTCAAAGTTTTTGTTTCAAAATGTCGGTTCCATTCATAGGTGCTGAAAGGTTAAGAATAGAAATACAAAATCGTCCTTGTCTGTGGGATTTACGGACGACAGACTATTGAAATAAAATTGTAAAACTAAAAATGTGGACTGAAGTTTCCCGAGAAGTGATTCCCAGTTTTACCGAACTGGACCTAGTGAATCCTACTCTTCTTTCTCCTCCAACTTCTTTTCGTAAGAACATAAATACCAAGGACAGCGTTCGACTCCATGGTCCAAAGTCAAACAGAGACGCAAAAGATATGGTGGGGACAAGAAGTTGCCGGAAGTGGACAGCAAGGAAAAACAGTGCGTCTGAGAAGTGGCGTGGAATGGCGTGGAAAGCAGTGGATCGTATGAACGCCATCGCGCCATTTTCTGCTAGCCTTAGTGGTTTCAGATCCATTTGTTGGCTGAGTTTTTGCTTAGAAATAATAACTCATTTTCTTTCTTTTTATTAATAATAACGGTGTAATGGTGGTCATAAACCAACTGCGTCCTCTGTAATACCGTATTGAAGAACGGGTTGAGCCAAACCCTAAAGTACCGGAAACAATACATCAGTAAACATATAAAATAGATTATTTGACGATATCTGTTCCGACGTAAAAGCCGGTTTATTATGATTTTTAAGTGTTTTGTTTGAGATGATCAGTTTATAACAAGACATTAACAATTGTTACGACAGCAATCATAATTATGTATTTAATGTAAAGTGGAGAATCAATGGATTTGAGACCTATATATGATTAAGAGAAGGGAATGACGATTATTTTATTGGTATTTAAATTGAGAAAATTTGAGTGAAGCACCTTTTAACATTATTTTCATTCAGCTATTTGTATTATTATATTTCTCATCCCCAGATTTTACTCCAAGTAATAAAATGATGCCGTCTGCATATGAGAATAAAGATCTGTCTCAATCTTCTTCTTCCATAAATCATTAATATAAATACAAAAGTAAATTTGGTCCGAGGATTGTACCCTGTGGACAAAATATTAATGTTTCGATCATGACAAAATTCATTATCAGTTTTATTTTGCTGAGATGACTCGCTCAAATTCGAGCAACTTCCTATCCTATTTAATTTGTCTACTACCGGACTGAGCCTGGATCGAGCACGCTTTGGCAGAGAAGGCCGGTGCTTCTACCGTCTGAGCCACTCAGGCTGTTATTATTATTATTATTATTATTATTATTATTATTATTATTATTATTATTATTATTATTATTATTATTATTATTATTATTATATATTCGTTTACGGCCATTAGAGACCACGTTAGATAACAATTACATGTTTCTGGAAGCCTTCCTCACAGCCCAGAACTTCAGCATCCTCTCTCTGGCAGCCTGTCTTCTTTCGTCCGTCCACCCACGGTTAAGTTTTGGTTCGTCATGGAATCCCTGAAACCTGTCGATCACTGATCTAAACTTTGTTCGGTTTGAGATATCTTCCGAATTTAGTCCCACCTGTCTGAGATCCTTTCTCACCTCCCTGAACCATTTGTCTGACACTTTAGGTCTGCTGTCTAGTATTGTGAAAATCCTTTTCGTTAGTCTCTTCTCATCCATTCTAAATAAATGCCCATAGAATTTAAGTCTCCGATTATTATTATTATTATTATTATTATTATTATTATTATTATTATTATTATTATTATTATTTTCACCATCGATACTGTTTTTAATTTATGCGATCAGTATAAAGTAATGCACTTGTAGATGCGTACATAATGCCTTAATTTGTAAAAGTATCTCATTGCAGTAGTTTTACAGAAGTAATTTCACAGAAACGAAAACCGGCGTAAAGAAGTCCACTTAATATACGTACCACCCCTTTCGTAGCCCCTTTCGGTACTCCCTGGAGGGGACGAGTGAGTTAGCCGATGGGGGAGCTCCCAGCCGGCCTGGATGGTCTGGACGGCATGGCCGGCCATCCCGTTTATTGTTCTTTTCGGGGGTTCGGGGGCTGGCTGTTTGTGCTGTCCCCAACATCACTGCAACTCACACACCACACACAAAACTATCCTCCACCACATTAACACGCAGTTACCTATACACGGCAGATGCCGCCCACCCTCACTGGAGGGCCTGCCATACAAGGGCTGCACCCGGCTAGAAATAGCCACTCGAAATTAAATTATTAGCTAGTCTTTCGAAAATTAAAGCTCATTCGAGAGAATTTTGAAATAGATATTAATAGTATACCCCTGTAATTAACCTCCCGAAATCGTTTGTCATGTGTTTGGTTCAAAGGCTCAGATGATAGACCATCGGCCTTCTGAGTCCTAGTTCTTTTTACAATTCACTTTACGTCGCACCGACACATATAGGTCTTATTGCGACGATGGAATAGGAAAAGGCTACGAATGGGAAGTGGCCTTAATTAAGGAGCAACCCCAGAATTTTCCTGGTGTGAAAATGGGAAACTATGGAAAACCATATTCAGGGCTGCCGTCAGTGGGATTCGAGCCCACCCACTTCCTCCCGAATTCAAGATTAGAGTTGCGCGACCCTGACCGCACGTGTACTTGCTCGGTGAGTCTTCAGGCGCACGTCTCGTGCTACAGTTCTCTTTCGGTTAGGCCTTAATAAGGGGCGATAAGCTAGATGTTAGGACCCTTTAAACAACAAGCATCATCATCATCATCATCATCATCATCGTTTAGGCCATCTGGAAATCTTCGCCGACTCTGCCTTCACTTTTCGCCGATATCTTTTCATACTTTCTTCTATTCTTCTGTGAAGGATCTTCGTTCCTTTTCTGAATCCTCCCCTGTCACCTGGACACCTCGGAACTCCTTGTCCTCTACTTTCACCGCGATCGATTCTCACTTCCCGAATCCATTTCGGCTCTGTTTTCAGTTGTCGGAACAACATTAACATTCGTTCTGTCAGCCGGGTTCTGTACAACCTCATTGCTCTCTTCCTCGTGAGTTCAACAACTCCTATTTTCTGGTACAGTTCTTCGTTAGGTCCCAGTACCTCTCCCTATTTGTCATCATTGACCCAGAATTGTCCTTCAGTCAGTCAATCAATCAATCAGTCAATCAATCAGTCAATCAATCAGTCAATGAATCAATATGCCACCTGAGCGATGTGTTGCCATCTGCACCGGTGTTTGTAAGACTGCTCAGCTACGTCGCAGCTAGCCACGATGCTCAGGGGTCATACACGGCACATTTTCGAATGGGACATGCCTTCCCGTGAATTTTGGCGAGTCAGCGTATACGTACTGTATATACAGTCGAAACTGGTTATAAAGACTACTCAGGGACCGCCACGGTCGTTACAGGCGACAGTCGCACAAACCGAGCTGTCTAAATATGTCGTATCTGTACGTTATAAGCTGCACACTTACATGATTGATTGACACAATAAAATTAAAACTTCAGAAACCGTAAGTGAAAAATGTACTGCATTTGCAATACCGTATTTTTGGAGTGGGAGTGAAAGGAATTTTTCTTCTAATGTTTACACAGTGCGTACAGCAATGATAATAAAATATAAGTAAACAAAGAAGTAATCAATAATGTCGCACACGGTCTTGGCTAATAAAGGAGAAGTTCTCTCTGTCCTTCCAAATATATTGTAGAAATCGTTGAGTGTGTTACACCCAGTTCCTTCGCCGTGCTGACGTTTGTTTCCCCATTTAGTATTCACCATATTAGGTGTGACGTCCCTTCAATATTAAACACTTTCCCTCTCTTTTGCGACATCTTCACAGCGGTGCATATCTTGACTATTTAACAGACTGATTTGAAATCTACAAACTACTGAAAATAATCTTTACATTGTTGTCAGCAATCCCCAAACGCGTAACAAGCAAAAATCAACATTGAACGTTAAAGTCCCTCTGTGGTGTAGCGGTTAGTGTGAATAGCTGCTACCCCCGGAGGACCGGGTTCGGTTCCCGGCTCTGCCACAAAATTTGAAACGTGGTACGAGATCTGGAACGGGGTTCACTCAGCCTCGAGAGGTCAAGTGAGTAGAGGGCGTTCGAAGTGGTTTTCCGTGGTTTCCCACTTCTCCTCCAGGAAAATGCCGGGATGGTGCCTAACTTAAGGCTACGGTCGCTTCCTTCCCCCTTCCTTATCTATCCTTTTCGATCTTCCCATCCCCCCACAACGCCCGTATGCAGCATAGCAGCTGAGGCCGTCTGGGCGAGGTACTGGTCCTCCTTACCAGTTGTATCTCCCGATCCAAAGTCTCACGTTCCGTGGACGATAACCGAAAGAAAGAACGTTGAGGTCGATACCTTTCTTTGAAAATGTTATAATAAATACGCCATTTCATACGATATGTCGTAATAAGCGATGTTGTACTAAGCTATTTTTAAATGCAGTGTTTATATGGGATTTAGAAATGGCCGGTAGATTTCCCTGTTGTATCGAATACGTCGTTAGAAGCGATGTCGCAATAAAAGGTTTCGACTGTATATAAGGTTATATATTCCCGACAGAGCACTTTTTTTGCCGGTGGCTTTACGTCGCACCGACACAGATAGGTCTTATGGCGACGATGGGAAACAAAAGGCCTAGGAGCTGGTGTGAAAATGGGAAACCACGGAAACCATCTTCTGGGCTGCCGACAGTGGGTTTCGAACCTAACCGCACGGCCAGCTCGCCCGGTACAGAGCACTTTTAACTGCATTCTGTTGTTATTTCGGGATGGATGTTTTCTTGGTACAGTGTGGTTGTTACGGTCAGTCATACTGCAGTGAGGAAAGCAATGGCAAACTCCTCATCGTGCCTAGTACGCCTCATTACGGTGGCGCCATCGGAATTTTCAGTTTCTTTATAAATACATTCTCGGTGTTGCTATTTGAGGATTCAATCAGCCTCAGTGCTGAGGACTAGTGTGCTTCTTTCCGTGGATGGAAGAACATTTCCAGCAGCGAGTATATCTGGCGAGTCGCCATCCAGGGAGGTGTGTTCTCTGGTAACTCGAGAACTTGGCTATTTTTGGCCTGCACTGCCGTCTGTGACGTAAGAGCTCGCCTCTCCCATGTGCTTGTGAGACACGTGCTTCCTTGTGACCCACACACTGAGGGATTCCCCGGAATTACAATCCTGTCTTCTGCGTAACTTACTTAGAACATCATTATCAGCTCCCTCTGTGGATCAGTGGTCGATGCCAAGATAGCAGGTTCGAACCCTACAGGGGTAGTCCATTCGACACTCCCCATCGTAGGTTGTCTGGTGGCACAATTGGTGATTATCAGACAAAATTAATTACAACTCAGTCATATACACCCAAGAGAGATTCTGTTACTCTGCTTTCTCTTGTAGACCTAGAGTAAAACGTAACGTCGAAAATGACGAGCAAGCAGCCAGATGGCGTCAGATTGAAATGCTTGCAGCTGAGGCTATATTATTATTATTATTATTATTATTATTATTATTATTATTATTATTATTATTATTATTATTATTATTATTTCTTCGTTATACCCGACTTAGAAGCGCGATTGAACTTGTTTAGCTGATGTTGCCTTTTTCTTCTCCCAAAATCTCTTCATCTTCTGCTTTTCTTGCGATCTTCTGACGAGATTTTGTTTGTTGGTAGTTCTTGGATGGTGTGTAAGTGGTGATTGTCGACTAATTTTCTGAACTTAGATCTGTCTAACACAATGTCATCTGTGATGCCTATTTGCTAAAGTTATTTTCCAACTTCGAGCAGACAATTTTTTTACTTTCATTGATAGGGCAAGGTTCAGAATCCTTAAAGTGTGAGATTTTCTCTGAGTGCTGGTACAAGTCATGAGATATCCTTATCACCCTGATTTTCCTTGTACAGATTGGTCAAGAAAATGTTCTTAATATTTTTCTTCCATGCTTTTCTACATCTTTAATCAATGATCTACCCCCACTGATCTGTGTTTCAGATTCATATAATGCTTCAGGCTTGATTACAGTGTTGTAATGCCTTAATTTTGCATTACGGAATATTTTTTAAAAAATTATATCTGTTCCTATTGAGTTGGTATGCTCTTCGTAGTTTAGAGATCCTTTCTTTCTGTTTCGAAGCAGAACACATCTTTCAGAGTGGACGGTACCACATGAATGTCCACCTCCTGGACATCGGCACAGCTGGGCTACTTGGAGGTCACTTAATCATTTGAGGAGTGGTACTGGAAGATCTAGGGACAGCCTCAAGAAGCGGAAAACGGACAAAAGTTAGTGGTTGTGGGGCAATACAAAATACCCCACACTGTGTCCTGCACAAGCAACCAAAGAGGGAATTACCCTCAGTGTGACCGCACGAATTATATCTGTAACGTGCCGTGTATTTTGTGTGATCTAACGCATATTTACATATATGTGTATTGTGTCAACGCTCTGATAAGATATAATAATTTTAAAAAATGGACCCAGCCCCGTGGTGTAGAGGTAGCGCTCATGCTTCTTACCCCAAGATCCCGGGTTCGATTCTCAGACACTCCAGGTATTTTAATTTCTCAATGAGGGCTCAGCCTCGTTGAAAATCTCACTGATACTAGTGGTACCGGACTCGGTTAAGAAAGCCATGACGATGACCAGATGATACTCCAGTATCTACCTGGGCAGCAGTCGTCTTGGCAGGCTAAACCTCCTATTGAGCTGGTGCGCCAGGTGTTGCCTTTTTCTTTTTCTTGGGCTTGTTTAACGCCGCACTAGCACATCGAACGTTTTCGCGCCCGGATGCAAGCTCACAGCTGCGCGACCCTAACCGCACGACCAACTCGCTCGGTAAAGTAAAGTAAATTCGTGTCCTCATCCCGAGGTGGTGCAGCTCTTTCCAGGCACACCCCCATTGGAGGTGAGCTACATGTACCATATCAACCACATACCAGCCCTCCTGCCAGTTTTTTTTAATTTCTGGCAGTACCGGGAATCGAACCCGGGCCCCCGAGGACGGCAGCTAATAACACTAACCGTTACGCTACAGCCTCAAGAAGTAGAAAACGGACAAAAGTTAGTGGTTGTGGGGCAATACAAAATACCCCACACTGTGTCCTGCACAAGCAACCAAAGAGGGAATTACCCTCAGTGTGACCGCACGAATTATATCTGTAACGTGCCGTGTATTTTGTGTGATCTACCGCATGTTTTTTTTAATTTTCATTATTATTATTATTCATTCGATTAGGCCATCTTACGAGCATATGAAACAGTTTTCTTCTTCTTGTCTTCCCGAAACTTCACCCTTTTTCTTTTTCTTTTACTGAAAGCATGAGCTATTTTTATAATGCCTTTTATAAAAAAAAATTACAAGTTGCTTTACGTGACACCAACACAGATAGGTCTATGGCGACGATGGCATAGGAAAGGCCTAGGAGTGTGAAGGGAGCAGTCGTGGCCTTAATCAAGGTACGGCCCCAGCATTTGCCTAGTGTAAAAATGGGAAACCACGGGAAACAATCTTCAGTGCTGCCGATGGTGGAGTTTGAACCCACTATCTCTCTGATTCAAACAGCTGCGTGCCCCTAACCGCACGGCCAACTCGCACGGATTATATGTCGTGTTCTGATCTGAACTTCTATATGCCGTTCTGTCAAATAGGTCCCATAATTTTCCTTAGGATTTTCTTTTCTGTTTTGCTGATTCTTTGTTGCGTATAAAGCTGCTGGAAGGATTACGGTTTTGTAGTGCATTATTATTATTATTATTATTATTATTATTAATGCTACTTGCTTAACGTCCTACTAGCTACTTTTGCGGTTTTCGGAGACGCCGATGTACCGGAATTTTGTCCCGCAGGAGTTCTTTTACGTACCAGTAAATCTACCGACACGAGGCTGACATATTTCAGCACCTTCAAATATCACCGGACTGAGCCAGGATCGAACCTGCCAAGTTGAGGTCAGAAGGCCAGCGCCTCAACCGTCTGAGCCACTCTACCCGGCATTATTATTATTATTATTATTATTATTATTATTATTATTATTATTATTATTCCTTTGCTGGCAGGACCTAGTGTTTACAGTGCACTGTGTCTTCTGGTGTAGGCTAGAGGTACTCCAGTTTTCCCTGTCATCTTTCATTCCAGCCATACTCTCCAATTTCATTTTATATGTCCGTCATTAATCATTAATCATTGCCCCAGAGGAGTGCGACAGGCTTCGGCAGCCGGCACATTTCCTATCTTCGCCGCTAGACGAGGGCTTCATTCATTCCATTCCTGACCCGGTCGAATGACTGGAAACAGGCTGTGTTTTTTTTTCATTTTCAATCAATGATACCCTAATTTCCCAACATGTCATCTCTATAAATAAATAAATACATTAATTAATCAGTAGCTGGCGATCTCGGTAAATCACGGCAAGGTTCAATCAGTCTGGGCAGACCTGTGCGGGACTTTTAAGTGCTTATTGTGTTATCCCTCGATGAGCCTCTTCTATTTCTTAGCCCTGGGAATGATTTGACGCTTCCTCTCTCTCAAACGAACTTACGACTTCCTTCTTGCCGTGCTCTGTTGACAACCGACTAACGAACTTACAACTTCCTTTTATCGTGCACACTTGACAACCGAGTAATCTACGTTACTAAGCTACAGAAATGAGATTTTTTTTATTTTTCAGATTAAAATTAGAACTACCCATTCACTCAGTGACCTCGTGGTTAATGTGACAAAGATGAGGGAAAGGGAAAGTAGCCCATTTCAGGTAAGCGTTGAAATAATTATATAAAAATACGAATATTTCTTTTATTTTTTTACAGTTTGCTTTACGTCGCACAGACTCAGATAGGTCTTATTGCGACGATGGGATAGGAAAGGTCTAGGAGTGGGAAGGAAGCGGCCGTGGCCTTAATTAAGGTACATCCCCAGCATTTGCCTGGTATGAAAATGGGAAACTACGGAAAACCGTCTTCAGGGCTGCCGATAGTGGAGTTCGAACTCATTATCTCCCGGATGGAGGCTCACAGCTGCGCGCCCCTAACCGCACGGCCAACTCGTCCAATAATTTTTCTCTAAAAGTGGTGGTGATATTTTGGAGTAGTCTCCCATATTTAGACATCCAGAACTCCTACAATAATACTGAATGAAATGCTTCAACATACCGTATCGAGAAAAACAAACAGCACTGAACTTTTGGTACAGTAGTATGTGTACCACCACGAGCCACACATTGTTCATAACGGTTCTGAAGACTGTTGAACGTTTTGATGAACAAGTTTGTCGAACACGAATATAACGCTCAGAACACTACAAAATATCAGTAAAAATTGAACATGTGGTAGAGTAAAACGAAATGTTGACATTGACGGATAAGCAGCGTAAATGTCATCAAATTAAAATGCCTGCACACTGTACCTCAGGCCATATTATTATTATGTAGCAAAGTCAGTTTATAAAAAAACATAAAGCCGGCACCGAAATCGTTAGATATGGAACAGTCAAAAATCAAGCGGGTAGAAAAGTTTAAATATGTAAGTGAGTGAATAGAATCCAACATGCCTGAAAAAGAAGCCTTAATGCCACGCATGAATAAAATGTAAGTCGCCTACCATCTAACAACAAAACGTCAATATCGTTGAACACCAACCGCACCGTCATTCGTTCGGAGGGCCGTCCTGAAGCGGAGTACCTCACAATAAACAAAACATGCCTTATTGAGAAACTTGAGATCAAAACAGGAAAAGTTTTGATGAAAATCTTGGGCCCCATCACAGATAAATGTGAATGTAGAAGACGGCACAGACACGACCTGTATCTCCACGTGGAAAAGATAACCGATACGATGTGAAAGAGGATTTGTTTCTATGGTCACTTGACAAGAAAGAGCCCTGCAAGGTCGACGAAGCGGATCCTCTACTTCCAAGATAAGAAGACAAAAGGGGCCTGGTTCAGTGAGGTAAAATAAGATCTACAAGAGGTGAGCATCACACATTATGATATCCCGTAGCCCAACGCACTTACGAAGAAACTTGAAGGCCGCGAGGCTTTCCAAGAAAAGCTGAAGTTGAAAACAGGGAAGGCGTGGACCAAAGCAGGACAGGAACAACACCTGCGGCGAATGAGGGAGTAGTGGGCAAATGTTTAAAGCCCGGGGGAGGTTGCAGTTAAAATGACGTGGTCCTTCGTTGGCCGAAACGACATGAATTATTATTATTATTATTATTATTATTATTATTATTATTATTATTATTATTATTATTATTATTATTATTATTATTATTATTATTATTATTTCCTTAGCCCGCCCTGGTAGCCATCATGATCATTTATGATCATTTAACCGTTATGTCTATATGGTCTGACACCGCGGTTGGCCGGTTAGAATCCCGTTAGTCGAAAACATGTTCACCATCGGAATGCCGGCAGGCAGGGTAGGAGAGGTGGTGGTATACAATTTATAATCACCAGACAGCGTGCCAAAAGTCTGGATTCCATTCCAAACCTCCCCAGAGCGCTCATATGGAGTGAGGGCATATGACGCTGTCAACAGCGATACGTACGTCGGATGGGAACGTTAAGCCTTGAGCAGACCCCTTGTTGCTATTCGACAGGAGTAGGCTATGTGTAGGTACCGGGTTTCACCCTCTCCCTTCCTACTGTTTTCATTTCATCTCATTAACTTCTCAGATCAGGTCGACGTCAGGAAGGGCATCCGGTCGTAATAAATCGCTACAAAGATTCATCTCACTTCATACTCAATCCCGTAGAGAACCGGGATAATTCTTGGACACACATTATCATGATTTCCTGGACGAGTTCTAAAATTCTATTAGCCCTCCTGTTTCGATACCATGTACATTTGATTGATATGGCTTAAATTAATTTGGTTTGTTACTTCGAAGCACATGCTTTGTAATAAAAGCTATGCAAAAGTTTTAGTTCTTAGGTCATCTTTATCGCATTCAGCGAAGTTGCTGACCGCTTGGCGCGGGCCGTTATTATAAAACTTTCCACTAAACCGTCTTAAAATTAGATCAGTGATGAAACTGGCTATTTTCAGAGGCGTGACTGGTTCAAGGTCATCTGAAAAATAAAGATCTCTTCATTATTAGTGGTGACAGGTTCTCTATGCACGGAGTAAGTTGCCTGAGGAGTGGAATATTGCATTTATAAATGGTTGTCAGAGAAACCGGTACCAGATCATACTGCAGCTCAATGACGAGTGTTATTTTTAGCGCTCCATCCTCATTGGGAGACTCTGAAGACCTAATAAGCACGGAGGAGGCAAGCCCTCCATCACGAGTGTAGAAGAAACACACCTGCCAGGAAACAGGAACACATTTCCTACTTTATCGTTTGATGTGATGGCGTCAGGACAAGCATCCTCTATTATCACTAATCAGAAGGGAATAAGGCCTCCCATATTTCGTAGAGAACGGAAAGGGCCACGATTCCCCAGGCCTCGCGGGTTCGGAAGAGAACAAGAATTGACCGAGGGAGGTCGAATAGGATAAATAAAAGTAACGAGCTTAGAACAAGTAATTGGAAGCAATGCCAGAACACAGCTAAGGGCCCCATTCACTAATTTTACCGTTTTCATAGATGCCGACATGCCGGAATATTGGCGGTGGTGGTTATTGTTTTAAGAGAAAGCACAACTGGGCAACCATCCTCTATGTAACACTAATCAGAGGGAAAAAGATGGAAGGCATCCGACTCTTCGAAAAGTGAAGTTAACGACCAAAGAGTCCGGCTCCATGGTTAAATGGTTAGCGTGCTGGCCTTTGGTCACAGGGGTCCCGGGTTCGATTCCCGGCAGGGTCGGGAATTTTAACCATCATTGGTTAATTTCCCTGGCACGGGGACTGGGTGTATGTGTTATCTTCATCCTCATTTCATCCTCATTACGTCGCGCAGGTCGCCTACGGAAATAAAAGACCTGCACCTGGCGAGCCGAACCCGTCCTGGGATCTCGCGGCACTAAAAGCCATACGCCGTTTCATTTCAACGGCCAAAGAAAGACAAGGGCCACGAAAGGCGTCAAAGTGAAAGACTCCCTAGGCCTCGAGTACTCTAATAGCGTCGAGGTCGGAAAAGAACAAGAATTAACCAAGGGAGGTCAGATAGAATAGATGAAAGTGACGAGCCTGACACAAGTAAGTGGAAGCAATGCGGGACTCAGCTGAGGGTCTCGTGGTCGCCAACCTACGCTCCCAAGCTGAGAGCCCTGAGGCCCGTTTTAGTCGTCTCTTACGACAGGCAGGGAATACCATGGGTGTTATTCTATCGACCCCACCCACAGGGGGGATGAAAGTTAGGATCCTAGCGCAAGTAAGTGGAAGCAACGCCAGAAATCAGCTAAGGGCCCCGTGGTCGTCAACCCACACTCCTAAGTTCAGAGCCCATGGGGGCCATTTTATTCCCCTCGTACGACAGGCAGGGTATACCATGAGTGTTATTCTATCGCCTCCACCCACAGGGGGTTATTGGTTGTACGTCCCATTCACTAATTTTACCGTTTTCATAGACCCCGACATGCCGGAATATTGTCTCGCTGCAGTCTTCTAACGTGACTACTGACACGAGGCTGGCCTATTTCAGCACCTTTAAAACTGCAATGCAATGTATGGCGGTGAAGCACGTAATATAAGACTAAGACATGAAATCACCAAGAAAGAGTACATGGAGCCTCAGTGCAAATACACATATACATGCCAGGCTGTCGTTTTTGAAAGTACAGTACTTGTCTGGTGTATTGTAGTGAACCTGGCACGATAGTTGTCTTCTTAATTATTGCTCTTAGCTTGTTGGGAGTTCCTATTTCCAGGACGCCAAGATGGTTCGACGTAGCTCAGAACAAATATTTCCTAGCAGGTACATTGACAGATCTAGGTGGTAAAAGTACCGGTTCTTTCGCAACTTCATTTCCCACACTCCCAACGTGACTTGGGAGCCACCCGAAAGTGATTCTAGTCCTAGCTAGTTGTACCAGTGGGTGTTGTGGAAAACAGATGTCAATAGACTGCAGAGAACTTAGGGAGTCGGTACACACGAGGATTGACTACCCACTGTGGATCGTTCCAAGATCTCATCGGTGCGACACCTCTCAGCTCCAATCTGGCTGCAGTCGCCACATGTCAATTTATTATGAAGTCTTTATTTTTACAATTGGCTTTACGTCGCACCGACACAGGTAGGTCTTACAGCGGCGAAAGATGAAGGCTTTCAAACCAGAATATCTCATCCGTCTATATACAGTATATTGTTAACACATATTTCTGCACATTTATGCTCTGACGCACATTTGTTTGTATAATTAAGACCTGTTGTTCTTCATACAGTAGTTTTTATGCATTTTCAACTAGAGTTCTTGATCTATCGGGAATGCTCCTTTGCGTTTGAAATATTTATAAAGCAGAACGCATGTGCCGCAAAATTCCTACTTCTTTAATTTACATTTTATGATGTCAGGCTATAGACAGGTTAGACCTATAGTACTCGTCACGTAAGGCTGTTCACTAAAACGCAAATATCGCCGCCGCATTCTCTTTTTTTTAAATGGCTCATCACTGCTGCCAACTTAACTAGTTATATATTGAAATCACGAGACATAACCATCAACAAACTAACCTCAATGTATCAATAATGGAGGTTCCAATTGAATGATCAATCAATATTGTTAATTAAGTCCGTTTTCAAGATCAATGAGGAATTAAGGAAATACACACTCTCTCACCCTCACAGTAACCGTATTCTTCGGTGTTTGCCTGGTGTAAATAAGTCAGCGCCCTTCTTGAAATTTCCTATTACTTGTCGAACTGAAGTGAAACCACGCTGTAATAATACACACAAGCAAGTATATTACACGTATATATGCCTAAACGCGACGGGTCAGTCACCAAACATCTATTCTCATATGAAAACTGGGTTATGGAATTTTCATTGTAATGGTAAGCCCTCTTACCTGCCATCTGTCACAATCAGATTGGGGAGTTTTCATTATAACGGCAGACATTCACTCTCCACCTGCCTCTTTACATCCTCAGAAAGACCGTCTTAATAGTTTGCCAATTGAAATGAACATAGGTCATTACAATGACGTCAGTAGGAATGGCGCGATTAAAAGCAATGCTTTCATATGAAATACGCGATCAATTGAAAAACCACACATGTTCTCACTTTTAATGAACCGTACTACGCTGCCGATCTAACGGTCCAAAGTTCCAGAGCTGGAATGACCAGCCCAGACAGCCGTGATCAGTGAACACACTTCGTCTTATTTCGGCCGGGTGGGGGTGTCGAATAATGGAGACTCCCAGGGCAAAAACTATACCCTTTTACTGTTTCCTAGGAGTGCCCGATGAGTCGCAAAATCTCAGTTCACTACACTATGATAAACCAGTTTGTTACGTACCGGCAGTATCAGAAAATGTATGAACCAGAGGAATGGCATGCTAAAGAAGAAAGTTCTGCAACTTCCCAGCTATTTCCCGCCAATATTCAGTCAGGCTGTTATACTCTGTACGCAGCAGTAATCCTATCTGAATTGAGCTGCAGCATAAGAGACAAAGAACAACACAACAAACAATGGTCAATGTAATGTTATTGTTGATAACAATGTTATGCGCTTTCAATATTGTAGGCCTGTACATTTAGTTTTCTTCCGACTCTGAAATACCACTCTTATCATCGTCGCTACGGTAGAACTGAATAAAACATAAATGGTAGGAAATTGTATTCTCTATAAATTTTGTTATGTAGTACTTTTCGATAGGACCAATAACATAGCTGTTTAAAAATTAAATTTTAGCCGCCTTCCCCTAAACTACAATTTCATCCAGGGTGAATAAAATTGTTTACAACTTAGACTGTATTTTCTTATTCTCCGACTCTATATACCGACTTTCATTAAATTCTGTTAACCCATTTTCTCGTGGCTCGGCGTTGATATGGACTTAGCAACAAATAGCTGTGTTATCAAAGCCGGTACGGTAACGATGTATGACATAAATGATCAGAAATTTAATTCTATATAACTTTCGTTATGCAGTATTTATCGATAGGACCACTAATAATATAAATATTTAAGAATAAAATTTTAGGCCTTCCCCTAAACTACCATTTCACTCAGTGTGAATAAAATAATTTATAGCCTAGATTGTAGAGGCTCATCCCCCGACTTCACATGCCGATTTTCATTAAATTCTCTTCAGCCGTTTTATCATGATGCGTGTACATACATACATACATACATACATACATACATACATACATACAGACAGACAGACAGATAGACAGAAATTACGGAAAAGTAAAACTTGCATTTCCTTGTTACTATGGACATGACCGATACAGAAATACCATTCTTTTGAAATTCTGAGCAATGTAGGCCTACAGACAAAACTCTTATTTTATATATATAGATTACATTGTATCACTTTACTGTAATAGATTTAATACTAATTAAATTAATAGTAATATGAGAATGATAAGTGATAAGGTTAAATGAAGATTAAATAAATTAGGTATAATAAAAGGATAAATTCTTAAAACTAATATCCTACGTGTAAAAAGAGGTAGGACATAAAATTTAATAACATTTGAAAAACAGATCGGGTAAGAATTTTAGACTAATCTTCTACCAGAACATCCATGGCAATAGAATGGTTGTAAGTAGCAGCATCAAGTTTAAAGATGAACCTTACTGATGCATAAAATGTCTCCACAGAGCTTCCTTGAAAGTGCGAATAGCGCTTAACCTTCTGATACTTTCGGGAAAGAGGTCCCACTCCCGGCAGGCAATTACCGTGAATGATTTATCGTAGATGACAGATCTATGGGTAGGTAAAGCAAGGATGGAATTGTTAGTAGATCGGGTGTTAATACTGTGATAAGAAGATAGGTATTTGAAATATGAAGTAAGGTAAAATGGCTGTGAGGAATGAAGGATTTTATGAAGAAGGCATAGGGTATGAACGGTGCGGCGGATTTCTAGTCGGGGCCAAGACAGGTGGTTATATGAAGGAGTTACATGGTCATAGTACCGTAGGTTACAGACGTATCTCACACATGCATTTTGACCACATTGTAATCTGCTCAATAACTTGCACCCAGCATCTCTATAAATCACGTCACAATAGTCGAAATGAGGGAAAACCAGAGCTTCTACCAACATTTTTTTCTTTTTAGATTTTCAGGAAATAAGTATTTGTACCTGCGCAGCATGTGCAATGCAGAGAATGTTTTCTGAGTGATGTTCGTAATATGCGTTTTCCATGACATGTCATCATCGAAAGTAACGCCTAGGACTTTTACCGGGGACGTGAATGGTATGTTAGTATTACTTAACCTTATAGATGGAATCTCTGGTCGATTAACCTTCGCGAGTAGTTTCGAGTATCCAAGGATGATGGCTTGCGTTTTTGCTGGGTTTAACTTAAGACCACATCTCAAAGACCAAGACGAAAACGATGTCAGATCCTGATTGCTTTTGTCTATGGCCTAAAATATTCGATCTGGAGATGTATGGAAGTACATTTGTACATCATCAGCATAAATATGGTATTTGCAGTGCGTTAGGGTTTGGTAGATATCATGAATGTAAATAGAAAAAGGAAGGGGTCCTAACACCGGCCCTTGGGGCATACCACACTGCACGGATCGCCAAGTTGATTTGTTTAACCTACTGTATCTGTAACACACTGCTGACGGCCATGCAGGTAGGAATGCACCCAAAGGAGGGCACTGTCCGAGAAATGGAGGGAATACAATTTCGAGAGCAAAATGTCAATGTCAACAGAGTCAAAAGCTTTGCTCAAGTCTAGTAGTATTAAAACTGTCACTTCTTTGCTGTCCCTTTAAACAACAAGCATCAATCATCAGAATACACGAACTTCATGTCTGCAAATCGTACGAAAGTCGTGACAAGACAAGATTAGGTTTAGAGTGATAACGAAATTTCTTTCCACTTCAACTAAACTGATCTTTATAGAGGAGGTTATGTTGCTTTCCTTTACGGAGGTGTTCTTGCAAATTTTTCTTGCTTCTTATAGGTCTGCATCCTAATTGCATTTTATGTGTATGAATTGAACGAAATAGGCCATGCTATTAAAATGCTGAAATCGTCATTTAACATCAACTACACTATTACACTCATTATTCGAACATGCCACAGTTCTACTTACCTGGTATTACCCAAACAGTTTTATAATCCTACAGGAAAATATATTGTGCTTTACTCACTCCCGCAACTCAAACCTGCCTAGTTGGGGTCACAAGGCCATTGCCTCAACCGTCTGAGCCACTCAGTCCGGCTCTTGACGTCAAGGTATCTTGATACAGTTTTGGAACAACTGTACATTGACTCTGACTTCTCAGTCCACGATCATAACATACAGTTTTACAATACGGAGTGGCAATACGTAATCTCGCAACATGCAAGATTAGCAGTAACTGTACGACGCTGTATCGGCAAGTAGGGTCCCTAAACTGTATGCTTAGCGACTCTGAATCGAACCCAACAGTCAGTATTAACGGGAGAGAAGGAGTAAGGTTGTATATTCTTAGCTGACAGGGAGTATAGATGTCTTGCCGTCTTGCATTATGATTGAATGAAGACGCGGAAATGATCCATTATTTTGTAGAGTGGAGAATACTTACGCCTAATACAGGACTCTGTTTCCAAGACTTTACTTCCCTTTTAGTCTCTACGTCGCTCGACTCTAGGTGCCAGGGACGTGGCGGTGAACAATAGCCGATGTTCCATGTGTACCTGGCGTGATGTGTGGGAGGACCTTGACATTGCACGCCCTTGGCATTGCGATACCGTACAGCTGTTTTCTTTCTTGTCGCATTAACTTTCTCTGCGCTCATATTTCTTGCATGAGGGAAGCGATTACAGTAATTTGTATTTTAGTCCTCATTGCCCTTGCTAATTTATCGACTGGGTAGTAACTTACTTCTCGCTAACAATCGTGTGTTCAGTTCCCGACTGACACAAAAAATAAGAGGATTGTGAATCTTACGAAAACTGCCTCTCAGGTCAGCTTTAGTGCTCATTCATCTTCATTCTGTACGTTTTTAGCTTCCCCTGTAGTTCAGTGCAGTTTTAGCCTCTATATAGCACCCACGATCCTCTTCACAGCTGCCTGAGGTTATCGGACTAAATTAACCCATTCAGCGGTTCATATATCATGTAAAATATTCGTATACTCGACAATATGAATTAAAACTATATATAGGTCGTCCAATAGTGTTCTGGTTTCTTTGACAACTGGTGTCAGAGAAACGGCGAAATTGACACATAAGCAGTTTAAATTGTAGCAAATCAAAATGTCTACCACGTGTGGTCCAATCTTCTCTTCGCCGAATGTGTTGTTTGGGAAATGAATCCCCAGTTATAAAGTCGCAGGGAAACTCTATGGTGATGGGCAGTGGAATAGGATTACCTAGATCACCCCCACCCCCAAACCGTTACTCTGAATCTTTGTTGAGGTACTAACATTGTACAGCAATAGGAAAATTAAGTAGATCTTTATAGTTCAAATTCGAATTGTACTTCAAGGCCAGCATATGTAATCAATAATCGTTGATGTATTTTTCGGACACTTCGATAGAAAGCACAGAGAAAGAAGTACGAGTATAAACAGATGTCTGACATGTGTTCACAGTCCCTACGTGTTGTAATACGTACTTCGTTTGGTAGCTTATATGACAGCACTGTATGTTTCCTCTCAGTTCTGCCCAAATCGATAGAAGCGAATATATCATTTCGTGTCTCATTCTATTTTTGGCTTCAGTTTGAATAACGTTCTACTGACTACAAATTCTTTCCAATTTATTCCACATTTGATCACGGCAATGCGAGGCATGGCAGTGCAAATGAAGGCCCCCGCGTAAGAAGGGTCTAAGCCACATTTTTCAGCAAGTTGAGTTTTTTTGCGGAATAAGGGTCTATATCATCTCAGGTTATTTCATGCGAACTATGATAGTCATAACTTTAACAGAAATAGGTCATTTGTCTGTTAAAAAACTTCTTTACCTGGAAGAAGGGTCTATGCCACTCATTCAAGATGGCTGCCAGTGTGTTGAATGTTTCGTCCAACGAGTTAAAAACTTGAATAAAACCAGAAAAACTAAGATAAATATGGATAACTGGAAGGATAATGAACGTAAAAGGAAACGAAATAGGGGTGAGGCTTATACAACAACAAAAGGCGTTATAAAAGAAGCAAAAACGAGGCCACAACAGGTGAGTGGAATAAGGGTCTATAATAAATGGGTTATGTTGTGCTAAGAAAGATCCTTAGAATGAATTTGGTCATTGTTACATTATGCATTATACAAACCATTCATTTAATTATCATTACAGTAAAATGGTACGCACCGAGCTCGATAGCTGCAGTCGCTTAAGTGCGGCCAGTATCCAGTAATCGTGAGATAGTGGGTTCGAACCCCACTGTCGGCAGCCCTGAAGATGATTTCCCGTGCTTTCCCATTTTCACACCAGGCATATGCTGGGGATGTACCTTAGTTAAGGCCACAGGCGTTTCCTTCCCACTCCCAGACCTTCCCTATCCCATCGTCGCCGTAAGACCTATCTGTGTCGGTGCGACGTAAAACAAAAAAGTATCCCCGACCGAAAGTCTCACGCTCCAGAACACTGTCCCTGAGGCGGTATAGGTGGGATCCTCTCTGCGAACGAGGGAACACCCAACCCTGGAGGGTAAATTGATAGAAAGATTATTATTATTATTATTATTATTATTATTATTATTATTATTATTATTATTGTACTCCCATAACCACTTCTGTGGTTTTCTGCGACGTTAAGGTGCCGGTATTTTGTCCCACAGGAGTTCTTTCATGTGCCGGTACATCTGCCGACATTCGACTCTCGTATGTCAGCATCTTCAAGTACCGCCGAGCAAAGTCGGAATTGAAACCGCAGACTTGAGCTCAGAAGGCCAGAGCTCTACCGTCTGAACTACTCAGCCCGGTACAGCATATAACCAATACCAATCAGTTCGTACTCTTCATTAAAAAATGAAATGGCGTATGGCTTTTAGTGCCGGGAGTGTTCGAGGACAAGTCCGGCTCACCAGACGCAGGTCTTTTGATTTGACACCCTTAGGCGACCTGCGCGTCGTGATGAGGATGAAATGATTATGAAGAAGACACATACACCCAGCTCCAGTACCAGCGAAATTAACCAATTAAAATTAAAATTCCCGATCCTGCCGGGAATCGAACCTGGGACCCCTGTGGCCAAAGGCCAGCACGGTAACCATTCAGTCATGGAGCCGGACGTACTCTTCCCTAATAAATGAGCTACATGTATAACACAATGTAAGAGCATCGTATATAATACATGTTTACATGCACTGGAATATACTTATTGCTTAAACTGTTTTACTATTAATAATATTGTAAATGCATTTGCAATGGGATAATATGTGTCAATAATCAATCTACAGTATTCTATCCACCTGCACCTATTGCAAACAGAATGTCAGCAGATCAAAATCTGTTATTCATAGCGTAACAAATAATGCGGCGATCTTGAAACGATTACAGCATTTGAATGACAAACGTGGGGGAACACATGCATCTGTGGAATTAGTAATGAAATTTAAATTGTAATTCCTCCTAAGATCACCGTTACAATATTGCCCACATTAAAGCATTTGAATTTTCCGCCCGTGAATTCAATCGGAGGACTACCGGAGGTCTCCGGAGGACGAGCGAAAACAACTGCTCCGCTCCGCTCCTACCGTTCCCAGCTCTAATCGTCGCCACAAGACCTACCTGTGTCGGCGCGACGTAAAGCAAAAAAAAAAAAAAAAAAAAAAAAAAGGTATAGGGTATAACATTTTAATAATTTTCTGCTTCTTCGTTGTTTCGGGGCCGTGTGTATAATCCAGAGTTCTGTAACAAGAATGGGTGTATTCAGCTCACTGACCGTGAAAATGAGGAGTAGTGTAGAGAATACTATACCATGGACCTCAATGAGCAGTCTTTGTTTCTTGTGAATAAGTGCCTCAAAATCTCCGAACCGAAAAAGAGGTGTGATCAGAGAACAGACGCCACTCCACGTCGGAAACATTCTTTTGAATGCCACATTCCAGCAAAAGGCAGTGACAGTAGTTCACTGCATGCATGTAAAATAACTTTTCCAGACATGTTTAGTCTGTCTGTCCAGAGTTTTGACTCCAAAGACGCGAAATGTTGGTCAAAGACCCTAAATTCGAGGTTACTGAAGCAATGTGACTGAAGTTTTTGAAGATGACCCCACATCTGTGTTTATGCGAAGATGCCACAATTTGATTGCTCCTCAGAAAAGATATATCTTAGTTTATGGTGTCAAGAACAGACGGAATCAGCCACTGTTCCTGCCTCAAGAATTGCCACAACTCTACGGCTCAACACTGCCATTAAGAAAGAATAAAGAATGACCTACTGAAGATGTGTGACTATATGTTTCTCAAGAATTCAGAGGATTCGATAATGATTTGAAGCGATTCATATCGCAATAAGTAACACTGTATTAAAATGTGAAAATGTGGTTTAGACCCTTATTCCATGATTTCAAAATGAGAAAGTGCTTTTTTACTACATTAATAAGGCTAATTTGTGATCATTCGGTTTTCAAGTGATCTTTAAACATTCTGACTTATTTTAGAATATATATTTTTCATTTTCTCATTATTCAGACGTTTTTTCAGTTTCCTGAACATTTTAGTTTTGTGGCATAGACCCTTATTCCGGGGGGGACCTTCAAATATTGACGGTTCCTGAAATGCATTGGTGGCAGTATTTCATCACTTTACGCCAGAAATTAACGGGTCTATGGTTTGAGACCATTTTACACACGATACAGTTTTCCAACTGATATATTAATCTTCCGGCTGCCGTCCGAGTTAGGTGATTCAATCGCTCCACTTGACACTTGAAGTAGTGACACTTTACTATGAAAGAAGAAAGAAATGAAGACGCACTGAAGCGTTCCTTGCTTCCTTATTTTTAAGGGAATCCCATACATCCGAGCCCCGCCTATAATTTAGGTCTTCCTCTACTCGCCTTTTGATGGCATCACGACCATCAACGCCAAGAACTTAAATTTCAACTGTTACATTATTATACTCTCTGTCACACTGCATGAAACTTTAATTGAAAAACCACTAAAATATCCTCTGAAATAAGCATTAAAACGACCAGATTTCCCACTGCCCATCGCGTGTTAAAATTCACCCACTGATGAAGAGTAAAAACAATAGATTTAGTGGGAAAACCATTAAGTTGGCAACACTGGTGATGGGAGTAGCAAGGACAGAGTCTGGATGACAAATTAATTCTCGTGGAGGAGGGCTGTATTTAAAACCGCATACTTTTCCCCGGCTTGTAATGGGTAATCTGAGAAACTAATGGACCGATTTTGAAATTTCTTTCACGATTTGAAAGATAATATCATTCCGGGTAACATAGGCTATGTGTCATACCGGAATATGGGAGGATTCCTGCAAGAACCTTGATTTAAAGAAAGTATGGCAGCAATAATAAATCTCAAAATTTGTATGTTCGCCTGTCTGCGTAAAAACTCCTCGATGGATGGAGCTCAAATTTGGTAAGCTGATACCTTTGGTTAACACACAGGCTACTTATTATCACTCTATATTTCTTAGTGGGCAAAATGTGAAGCTTGGGACCCTTAAAATTGAACACGCTGCCTAAACGGTTAGTCTTACTGTATTAAATAATCTAGGCAGCGAGTGTATTTATATATCCTAGAAAAAAGTTTGTAAGTATTTCCTCCTGTCTCTAGTAGGTGGCTACAGGCGGTTGAGGCGCTCGCTTTCTGACCCCAGCTCGGCAGGTTCGATCCTGGCTCGGCCTGGTGGTATTGGTCAGCCTTGTGTCGGTAGATACTGGCACGTAAAAGAACTCCTGCGGGACTAAATTCGGCACCTCGGCGTCTCCGAAAACCATATAAATAGTTAGTGGGACGTAAAGTAAATAACATTATCATCATCTAATAGTTTTCGAGACAAAAGAATGTTTGGCTGTGTTTTGGTGCATGCTTTATCCTTGGTCTCGTTGTTTTGGTTTCTTTCACGTAAAAGCTGCTTTACGGACTGAGCTTAAATTTGGCAAGCATACAAATGGAACCTTTGATTAACATATAGTCTAATTACTATTACAGTGTATCTTACGGGGGCCCTGAAGGGAAGTAAAATGTGAAGGAAGTGACAAGGAAAATGTACGCCTGGGCGGCTTCAAATTGAATAATATGCCTGAACGGTTAGTCCTACTGTATTAAATGATGGAGTCAGCGAGTATATTTAAATTCTATTTCCTACAAACACGTTTATAAGCATTTCCTTCGTGATTCTAACTATTCCAGAAAAAAGATGCTTTTTTGTATTTTACTATCACACTATCTCTTAGCTCGGACACGTCAACTAGTTGTAAAATACTACCCAGAGTGGTGACGCGCTGTTTATGGGACAGAAGATACGGCGCACGCATGTGACACGGTACGATCTTGACATGACAAACAGAGCACCTGTTGTAGGTATGAAGTGACAATATTATAGGTGTAGCATTGATACCTGTCGTAGACACACTTCACTAGCTGTAAGATGTATAATGGCAAGCAAGCAGTTGATACCGTGATATAGTCAGGGAAGCTTCGTCTTTAAGTGACTGTTGATATCGTGATCATGACACACTCCAACTTGTCGGACCAACTGCCTGAGCAACCCGACAAATTGTGCTATCTGTAGACCTGACGGTCGGCCAGGTCGGGTTGGTGAGACCATCCAATCTCTGATACCCTTACCACATCGCCCAACTTATCGTACAGGAGGCCAACTGGCCAACAGTTTGATGCTACGGTCGAAATACTGAAAGAAGCTTTCTGATAGTTCTTAGAGGCAGGTCCGAATACTGCCTGCCTGGGTGGGGAGAAGGAAGTAGGGGCATCTCTTGAAGACATCATTTGCGCGCTCAGTGTACTTGCGGACAAAACATGACGGCCTCTCTTCCTGGAAGCGAGCTGGAAGTCAGCAGTCAGTCACTCTCTGCACCCTGCTGAGTTAACGAGTTTTAAGTGTTCCTTGTTTGGTGTGCAGAGGCTATTTGGCAACTCCGGCGACAGTAGACGTAGTAAATCCTGTAAGCCGCTAATAGACACCGGGCTGCCGCTGGAGAGGAGGTCGTCATGTTTCGTCCCCATGTATATGTACTGCACATTTGGTTCTGATTTCTTGGCATGTCACAATGGTATCATGCAGTAAGTTGACGAGGAAAGTAGAATTATTTATACTGAACTGCTGGAATGTTATAAAGGATATTTGTATATGGAACAGTTCGCAAATTAGGACTGTAGGAATGATGCATATTAAAAGTATGCAAGCAAAAGCAGCACTTGATACACTAAAAAGGAAACTGGAAAATATACGAACTGCATACAAGAGAGAAGGAAGGTACTATAAGTTGTTCAAAAGCCTAATACTTGCATCTATACCAAACATCATGTATGTTCGCTGCTCGAGTACTGTTATATTTAAGTATAAAAAATAATGCGATTACAGGTGAAAGATTGAAAAAAAAAAAAAAAAAAACAGGCGCAGGAGCCCAAGAAATTTACTGTCCAAGTTATGGTGCTTCGACCAGTTAACGTTTCTAGACGAGGAAAACGTAACAGAAGTGGAACTGTTACACTGGATGGAATTGCGTATCACGTTTTCCTATCAAAGGTTTTACCAAACTGAGTAATTCAGTGAAACATTCTTCATTCGTAATAATAATAATAATAATAATAATAATAATAATAATAATAATAATAATAATAATAATAATAATAATAATTTAAATCTAATTCTTTCAATAAACATATGAGTGATTTTTTTCGCTTGTAACAAGAACATGAGTTGACAAAGGGAAGTCGGATAGGATAGATGAAATTGAGCAGCTTAACACAAGTGGAAGCAATGCCAGAACTGAGCTAAGGGTCCCGTGGTCACCAACACACGCTCCCAATTTGAGAGCCCCTGGGCCCCTTTTAGTCGCCTCTTACGACAGGCAGGAGATACCGTGGGTGTTATTTTACTGCCCGCATCCCCAGGGGTCCGTCCTCGGATACCCGGGTTCGATTCCCGATACTGCTGGTAATTTAAGAATGGCACGAAGGCTGGTGTGTGTTTAGAATGGTACATGCAACACGTGTTAGTTCCAGGAACCTTTGTCGCTGTTAGGTTGTACTGTATCTTGTAAGTTCCCTACAGGCTGAAGTAATGTACAGTCACGAGAAGAAAAAGAAGGCTCTGGCAAGTGTTGTGCGGAGAAAGTGAGAAAAGCTCCTGCGCCAGTCTTCGAGTCAGTGACTCCACTCTGCAACGTGCTATTGATCTGTGCGGCATCGACACTGCAGGGCGCCGCGACGCTCCGTCTGGCATCACACGTCAACGTCGTAAAGCTCTTGCTACGGCACATGAATTAACGAATTGTTACATTTTGCGCGAAATGAACCAGTTCTTCATTATACTTCTATTGTGTGGCCGTCTGTGAATAGAGTAAACTTTAAGGGTCGTATTCAAGAACAAGACTTTTAGCGGATGCCTTACACTTCTATTTTGATAGGAAAGTCCAACTTTGCTCTAAGTCTGTTTCATAGATGCTACTTTCCCCAAAGTCGACTGTATTTTAGGTTGGCGATGATAATGTCTGTAATAGTAATAGAAGAGCGGCTTTCATCAAGCATTTTTGGTCATTTCTGATCAGGCCTAGCTTTTCGTAATTATTCGTAGTATATTTAGCTCAACCATGCAAGAAAATTAAAATATTTTCAGCTTGTGAAAACTTGAAAAATTGAGGTCCTTTGCTGGTAATCAGAGAGGTATTGTAGTATTTCCTTACAAACCATATTGAGTACAGTTGTAGCTCTGAATCGTACTTTGACGTCTATGGATCTGCTTACTCTTGACAAAGCTACATACAACTGTCCAAGACCAATCACCAACAGCTGGCACATGCCCTCACTCAACACGAGCACTGCGGGAAGGTTTGGAATTTAATCCAGTCTTTTGCCACGCAGTCTTGTGATTAGAAATTGCATAGCACCACCTCCCTTACCTTGCCGGGTAACATCCTGATAGTAAAATGTTTGTCAACCAATGAGACTCAAGCCGGCTAGTCTCGGTGTCAGACGATGTAGATAGAGTTCACCACAGCCACAGAAAGACTGTTTGCTCAATGTAGATAATGTGCTTTCATACCCCAGAAAAGAAATGACTCATTTATTTTACTGAAAGATAGAATTTATCATTAAACATTGTAACCCACCCATATCTGGTACGAGTTGGAAAGCAACAAAAAGTCAAAGGATGTACATAGTTCGAAGTCATGCTGATTGGTATAGCTGTGTACCTACGTCATCACGTCGATTAGACAATAACTTTGCTGATAAACACATTTTTGAAGTACAAATATCGTGATCGTGAGAGCTTCATTGTATTTTTCTTGTAAAGAAGACATAGTCCGCCTCTGTGGTGTAGTGGTTAGCGTGATTAGCTGCCACCCCCCGGAGGCCCGGGTTCGATTCCCGGCTCTGCCACGAAATTTGAAAAGTGGTACGAGGGCTGGAACGGGGTCCACTCAGCCTCGGGAGGTCAACTGAGTAGAGGTGGGTTCGATTCCCACCTCAACCATCCTGGAAGTGGTTTTCCGTGGTTTCCCACTTCTCCTCCAGGCGAATGCCGGGATGGTACCTAACTTAAGGCCACGGCCGCTTCCTTCCCTCTTCCTTGCCTATCCCTTCCAATCTTCCCATCCCTCCACAAGGCCCCTGTTCAGCATAGCAGGTGAGGCCGCCTGGGCGAGGTACTGGTCATACTCCCCAGTTGTATCCCCCGACCAAGAGTCTGAAGCTCCAGGACACTGCCCTTGAGGCGGTAGAGGTGGGATCCCTCGCTAAGTCCGAGGGAAAAACCGAACCTGGAGGGTAAACAGATGATGATGATGATGATGATGAAGACATAATAATCCATAACTGGTACCAATTTCAGCTGCCGAAAGGATCCCGTTCTCTCAATATCGCTATGAAAAATGTCTAAAACCTGTCCATTAATTAATTCTGCTTATCAACCTAACTACATTCATGGTAAAGGTAAAGTAAAAATTTGAATTATGTAGCATGTATAGTTTCCCAATATGTTTTAAAAATGCATGTCGTTTACGGTGTGGGTTACTGTAGTCACGTGGTGTAGGGGTAGCGTGCCTGCCTCTTACCCGGACGCCCCGGGTTCGATTCCCGGCCAGATCAGGGATTTTTACCTGGAGCTGAAGGCTGGTTCGAGGTCCACTCAGCCTACGTGATTAGAATTGAGGAGCTATCTGAAGGTGAGATAGCGGCCCCGATCTCGAAAGCCAAGAATAACGGCCGAGAGGATTCGTCGTGCTGACCGCACGACACCTCATAATCTGCAGGCCTTCGGGCTGAGCAGTGGTCACTTGGTAGGCCAAGGCCCTTCAAGGGCTGTAGTGCCATGGGGTTTGGTTTGGTTTATATACAAATAGATCTTGTATAGATTATTTTTTCGTATCGATTTTATGTGTAAAATATGGCTGAAAAACTAATTGAATTTTTAAAATGTCTAAAACCTGTCCATTAATTAATTCTGCTTATCAACCTAACTACATTCATGGTAAAGGTAAAGTAAAAATTTGAATTATGTAGCATGTATAGTTTCCCAATATGTTTTAAAAATGCATGTCGTTTACGGTGTGGGTTACTGTAGTCACGTCCTAGTTCGTGAACCATGGGCAACAGCTGAGGGGCCTAATAAGTGGTCCTGAGAGTCGGGATACCAGTTGCTATGAAATGGGGGTGGGCATCTAGGACATGTTCTGAGTCATAGCCCTCCTTGTGCTCAGCGGACTAGGACTATACTGTACATTCCACATGTGGTCCCTAGCCCGTTAGAGGAGAGATCCCCACTTGGACTGTGTGTAAGTAAGGGTACCACCCTGCTTCATAGAACGTTCGGAACGTTTTACGCAAGCCTCGGACCTACGAGAATAACGGAGTTCTACTCCCATTTGGACTCTTGGAAAACAACTTGGCGAACGAAATGGAATTCGATGGGGAGCTATCAGTATTAATGGGGCTTAGAAAGAAAGTAGAACTGGCTGAGTCAGCAAAGAGGATGCGTCTCGATGTTGTTAAGAGTTAATGATATTCGGGTGAGGGAAGATAATGAGGAAGAGGTAGGGGATTATAAAGTGTTCTTGACGGGTGTTAAAAAGGGAAGAACAGAGTGTGGGTTAGTACTGTTCCTCAGGAATACTATTGCACGCAGCATAGTTTCTGTTAGGCACGCAAATGAGCGAATGATGTAGATAGATTTGGCAGTTGGAGGAATTAGGACGAGAATTATCTCAGTGTACTTACCATGTAAGGGTTCAGATGCGGATGAAGTTGACAAGTTTTATGAAGCATTGAGTGACTTCGTAGTGGGGTCAACAGTAAGGTCAGGATCGTGCTAATGGGCAATTTCAACGCGAGAGTTGGGAATCGAACTGAAGGATACGAAAGGGTGATTGCTATATGTGGGGAAGATATGGAAGCTAATAGAAATGGGAAACGTTTGCTGAACTTCTGTGTTGTATGGTTTTAGCAGTTACGAATACATTCTTCAAGCATAAGGGTATTCACCGCTACAACATGGGAGGGTCGAGGCACCAGATCTACATATAATAGACTATGGGCCGGTTCTACCACCTACTGGTAAAGTAGCGCGTAACTTGCCCTCCGCGTAAAAGGATGTTTCCGTTCGACCACCTCCAGATAGCGCTATCGGCAGCATAAATCGTAGTTACCCCGCGCGTAATTTATCGGCCACTTCGAGGGCCCGATAAGACTTTACCTGCCGGGCAAGTTCTGAGAGTTGAACATTATCAGCTGTATTTCTGATGACATACAACTTAAATTAGCTTAGTATACTGAAAAAAGCATGATACTGTAACAGTGGCCGATATTGTATTGCAGGATCTTGAACATTAATGCTACCCTTGAGTTACAACGGTCACACCAGCCTCTCGCATCGGTAGCTTAGAAAAAAAAAATTTATACGTCAAGCTTTCGTAAAGAAACTTTAAAAGGATATAAAATCAAAATCTATTTGGAAATCATTTCAAATGGGCTTTAATTTTCTACTTTTTCGGTTTTCAGGCACGAGGTATAACTTGATGTATGTATCCTAACTACCTCAAGCGTTCTCGTAGCGAAATGGCTAACGCGCTTACTTCGTAATACAAGGTATGCAGTTTTGAATCTTTTTTATGACGAATCTTTTTTATGACGAATCTTTTTTATTTCCATTATTAGCGTTGTGTTAATCTGTATGCCTCTTTTCATACGTTCTTTTGTTAATAATATATTTCATTGAAATATTTAATCGCAATATTATGTCTACGAGGAAATTACTTTATATGTATGCTACTTATAGAAAGTGATGTTATGATTAATAGCATACAGGACTATCACCCAGGTAGCAGATTTCCTATTAGTTGTTTATAATCTTCTTGTAAATTATTTCGAAGAATTGGAAACTATTCCATTCCCGAATTCCTCTTCCTATGAATGGATATTTACATTTACAGTACCTTCCAAGTTTATCTTCATAAAGTTTAACATTAGAATGAAATGCATTATCAATAAATGGAAGCATGTGGAACTAAACGAGGTCACAGAACTAGATGCAAATAGAGCATCGTGGAGATACTTAATCAATTCACAGAAGCCTGCAGATAGAATGCTCAAAGGCAATAAGTCCGTAAAGAAGATGTGTGTGTATATACGTACACGGAAGCGCGTAAAAGAGAGTTAAGAACAACGGCAGGGAACGAAAATGCATTTTAAAATGTAAATTATAAATACGATGAAAACCTGCGTACCTTCTATTACGGAGCGAGCGACTTGACCAATCTACTACGAGAATACTTTTCAAAAACGCTGCCTTACATGACAGGCTCCAATTAGGTATTGATATTGAAGATCATAGATTAAAATCACGAAAGCTTGACATAAATCGCTCTCCATAACTAGAGGCATGATTTTTTCGCATTAACGATAAACGCGACAAAAAATATATTTAAGTGATTTTGCGATATCTTTACGAATCATATGTTTCTGGTTACAAAAATATGGATATTATGTTCGCGAATTAAAGCGATAAGGCCATTTTAAAGTGAAATTCAATTTCGCGATAAGCGCGATATTACAGCGAAATCTGTAGTAAATAGCGAACTTGACATTTTGTTCCAAGATTATGTATGAAAATAAAAGGAAGAGCGAACAAAGATTCATCCACAGGAAAGAAATATGTTATCATTAATGTTCTGGAAATTCTCTTAAGAATTCTCAAAGAAAAGGGGTTGGCTCCACGCTTCTTCATCATCATCATCTGTTTACCCTCCAGGTTCGGTTTTTCCCTCGGACGTAGCGAGGGATCCCACCTCTACCGCCTCAAGGGCAGTGTCCTGGAGCTTCAGACTCTTGGTCGGGGATACAACTGGGGAGTATGACCAGTACCTCGCCCAGGCGGCCTCACCTGCTAGCTGAACAGGGGCCTTGTGGAGGGATGGGAAGATTGGAAGGGATAGGCAAGGAAGAGGGAAGGAAGCGGCCGTGACCTTAAGTTAGGTACCATCCCGGCATTCGCCTGGAGGAGAAGTGGGAAACCACGGAAAACCACTTCCAGGATGGCTGAGGTGGGAATCGAACCCACCTCTACTCAGTTGACCTCCCGAGGCTGAGTGGACCCCGTTCCAGCCCTCGTACCACTTTTCAAATTTCGTGGCAGAGCCGGGAATCGAACCCGGGCCTCCGGGGGTGGCAGCTAATCACGCTAACCACTACACCACAGAGGCGGACTCCACGCTTCTTGCCAAACGAAATGTTTGGAATGTTGTTCCGGTGGTGGCTGGAAATCCCACCGCAGCCTGTTCCCTCCAAAGACTTTAATATTACTTATCCCCTCACGGCATTGTGCAATGCTGGAATGCCTAATGGCGTCTACAAGCATCACAATTGACTGGTGTATTTCGGCTTCGTGGTCGGGTAAAATTAAGAAAGTAATCACAGACAGTAGTAAAGATGGGTCGCTCGACAAGTGTTACGGTGCACAGCAGAGCCAAACAGTTTGCGAGTGAAGGTTTATACGTTTCGGAAAACAATATTTTAATGTGTAAATTTTGTAATGTTCGTATCGAGTGGGAGAAAAAAGATACTGTCTCAAAACATTGTTTTAAATATAAGGAACATTGAGAACGTAAATTTATCACTCCAACAGTAAAACGGCAGGCAGCAATAGAACTCTCATTCGATATGCAAAGAAAGCTAAGAGTGAAAAAATAGAATTTATTCACGAAACAACAGCGATACTACTCATAGCCAACATCCCGCTGGAGAAGGTAGACGACCCTGCAGTTCGGATATGGCTTCAAAAGTATGTACCAGATATGTACAGTCCATCAATTAAGACTCCAAAATCAACGATCAGTGATAGTAATGAAACCTTTAATGATTAATTTTAGAATTTCATCAAAGCGAAATTAAAGCAATACGGCAATATCTATTTCGCGAAATAACGCGAAAATTAGTATCCTTCTCGCGAAAACGTTCAAAAATTAATGCGAAAAAATCATGCCTCTCTCCATAACTCTTAAGACTCCCCTTATTAGGCTTTTTGGTGATAATCAGCAGACGCAAGCACAGGAAAATAAGACAATCGAAATGAGTTTCATACATCTGACGATAGATAGTACCACACTTGAAAGCGAGAAGTCGCTGAAAATCAGTCTAGTTCGTATATCGGTGTCTAGCTCCGGGTAGCTACCTAGCGCTTGCGCGGAGGTGGTTGGACGCTAGCCGAAGTACCAGCCGATTTACACCTCCAGGTAGTTTACCTCCCGGGCAGCTGCCAGCCACTTTACCAGCAGATGGTAGAACCGGCCCTATATCATAACCGACTTTCAATTCAGGAAATCTGTTAGGAATAAGCGGGTATTGCGGGGATATTGTTTATGATACAGACCACTATCTGATCTATAGTGAACTAAGTAGCCTATCTCTAGGCCTAGGATAGAGAAAGTGAAATCTCTCTGCAGACAACTAATGGTAGAAAATCCCCAGGACGAGGAAATTACACAGAAGTACGTGGATATGATTATTAAAAAGTTCGATACAGTGGACAGTAAGCAGGTTCAGGATATAGAAAGAAAATGGGTGGCATAGAGGGACGCTGTAGTAGAAACAGCAAGGGAATACCTAAGATCAACTGCATGTAAAGATGGGATAAACCGAACATCTTGATGGAACGATAAAGTAAGAGCAGCTTGTAAACGTAACTTAACGTAACATAATTCCAGTCTAAATACCTGGTGTTTTGTTCGTAAAAGCGATGGGTTTAGAGTTCATTCATGAAACCAAAAAGGACAGATGTCTAATTATTTAAGACAACATCCAAACACGAGAATGACAGTTACTATATTTCCTAGATATAATTAATTCATTTATATTTATTCATTGTGAGGATGAGGAGCCGGGTGCTAGGTGTACCTTGGTGCGGTATTTACCGAAGTCAGAGCGAAGTGCGGAGCTCGATAACACGCAGAGCAGGACAGCGCAAAGCTTACGAAACTGCGAAGTGGACGTGAGCGCACATTGCCACGCAGGGTCTCGTCGGTTTTCGGAAAGAACATGTTTTCTTTAGACTCTGTGATATTGGGGCATCCAGTATAAAGAGGATCTTTTTTTCTTTTTCTTCAAGCATTCGCGTTTTTTCTCATTTCGATAGTCACCTTCACAATTTCCCTTGTGCTGATGGCAACGCGGTTATTCACCTTAAGACAATCGCAATAAAAACAACCACCTTCGCCAGTTTACAAGACTGAACAATATTTCTATGTTAGCGATGTTCGGCGTTCATATGGACTAAGCAAAACATCTAAATTCATGATTACTTTTTATATATTTTACGTCGCACCGACACAGATACGTCTTATGGCAACGATGGAATAGGAAAGGGCTAGGACTGCGAAAGAAGCGACCGTGGCCTTAATTAAGGTACAGCCCCCCAGCATTTGCCTGGTGTGAAAATGGGAAACCACGGAAAACCATCTTCAGGGTTGCCGACAGTGGGGTTCGAACCCACCATCTCCCGAATGCAAGCTCATAGCAAAGCGATCCTAACGGCACGACCAACTTGCATGGTAAATTCATTAATAGGATCAGAGTGGGGGAGAGGGAGAAAATATGTATTTACAAAGGTTACGTGCCAGATGCGACCGTGCCGGATGCGACCCGGCCATTATCGTGCCAATAGCGACCGAGCGGATATGCACCGTGCCGCATGCGACCCATCAATCACTTACAATTGATCTGCATTAAGGGCTGTCACCAAGTGGCAGATTGCTTCTCAGTAGCTAACTTGGTCTTTTCTAAAATAAAGGTCTGACACCGTTGTTAGCAGGTTCGAGTGCCGTTGGTCGAAAGAAAAATATGATAATGTTGCTGGCTTTACGTCCCAGTAATTACTTTTATGGTTTAAGGAGACGCCGAGGTGCCGGAGTTTAGTCCCGCGGGACTTATTTTACGTGCCAGTAAATCCACCGACACAAAGCTGACGTATTTGAGCGCCTTCAAATACCACCAGACTGAGCCAGGATGGAACCTGCCAAGTTGGAGTCGGAAGACCAGCATCTCAACCGTCTGAGCCGTCGAGCCACTTAGCCCGGATGAAAAAAATTTCACCATGAGAATGTAGGCCGGCAGGGTAGGAAAGTTGGTGTACACAATTTGTAATCACTAGATTGCGTACCAAAAGCCTGGATTCAAATCTAAACTTCTTCGCAGTGTTCAAATGAAGTGAGGCAATATGATGCTGTTGATGGTGATTCGGCCGTCGGATAGGGACGTAAAGCATTGAGCAGACCCCTTGGTATTATTCGAGAGGAGTAGGGTACGTGCCGACACCGGGTTTCATCTTTCCCTACCTCATTACCATAATCTCACATCCAGACGCGCAGGCCTCCCATGTGCGTCAGGTAGAAAGACCTGCACCAGGCAAGCCGAACACGTCCTCGGACACTCCCGGCACTAATAGGACACGATAAGTAAGTAGGCCCAAGTCGTAAATAATTTCAGAGAATTAGGATCTTCTTTTTTTGCTAGTGGTATAACGTCGCACCGACACAGACAGGTTTTAAGGCGACGATGTCCGACTCGTTGGCTGAATGGTCAGCCTACTGGCCTTCGGTTCAGAGGGTCCCGGGTTCGATTCCCGGCCGGGTCGGGGATTTTAACCTTCATTGGTTAATTCCAATGGCCCGGGGGCTGGGTGTTTGTGCAGTCCCCAACATCGCTGCAACTCACACACCACACACAACACTATCCTCCACCACAATAACACGCAGTTCCCTACATATGGCAGATGCCGCCCACCCTCATCGGAGGGTCTGCCTTACAAGGGCTGCACTCGGCTAGAAATAGCCACACGAAATTATATATATTATAGGCGACGATGGGATAGGAAAGGGCTAAGAGTGGGAAGGAAGCGGCATTGTCCTTGATTAAAGTACACATCGACTTTCACATTTGCCTGATGTGAAAATGGGAAACCACGGAAAACCATCTTCAGGGCTGCCGACAGTGGAATTCGAACCCATTTTCTCCCGGATGCCAGCTC
The DNA here is from genome assembly GCF_040414725.1 of Anabrus simplex. NCBI lineage: Eukaryota > Metazoa > Arthropoda > Insecta > Orthoptera > Tettigoniidae > Anabrus > Anabrus simplex. Next base: position 768,551,511 of record NC_090265.1, read on the forward strand.
ACAGCTGCGCGCTCCTAATCGCACGGCCAACTCGCCCAGTAGGAAATTTATTGAACATCTCCCTTGGTAAATTATTCCAATCCCTAACTCCTCGTCCTATAAACGAATATTTGCCGCAATATGTCGTCTTGAGTTCTAAATTTATCTTTATATTGTGATCTCTCCTACTTTGAAAAACACCACTCAAATTTATTCGTCTACTAATGTCCTTCTACGCCATCTCACCACTGTCAGCTCGGAACATCCCGCTTAGTCGAGCAGCTCGTCTTCTTACTTCTAAGTCTTCCTAGCCCAAGATTTGCAATCTTTTCGCAACGCTACTCGTGTGTTTTGTTACCAAACATTATCGATTGTTTTCTGAAAGGGATTCAAACTTAATTTCGGAGTCCCCGGTACAGCGTAATTAGATTCTGATACAAATTTAGATATGACTAGCTAATGTACCCGTGCTTCGCTACGGAATTCTACATTGTATTCAGAATTCTAGGTTAAATACTCTACACGTTGTGAATAAGATTATATTAAACTACATAGCTCTTAAAGTTACTCAGAAAAGCGACGGGCAAGTCACCATACGTATTTTCGCATGTGAAGACTTGGTTAGGAAATTATAATGGCAGGTCCTCTTGCCTACTGTCAGTCACAATCAACTTGGTAAGTTTTCATTATGATGGTAGGCCCACTTGCCTACTGCCAGTCAGTGGAGTTGGGCAGTTTGATGATAATGGCAGGCACTCACTCTCTACCTGTCTTTTTGGTTTTGCCAACTGAAATCATCATAGGTCATTACAATGAAGTCAACAGAAATGTCGCAGTTACAAGCAATGCTATCATAATTATGAAATACTCGATAAAATAGAAAACCGCACATTTTCTCATTTTTAACAGTACTATGCTGCCGATCTAACAGTCCAAAGTTCCCGACCTGGAATGACCAGGCCGCAGACAGCCGTGAACAATCCTCTGCCATTATTCCTTTAAGTGTGCACACTGCTCATTCCAATCAGTGCCACAGAGAAGGAATCAAATGCGTGGAGTACTATGATAAACCAGTATGTTACGTACCAGTAGTACCAGAAAATCGATGAACCAGAGGAAAGTCATGCTAAAGAAGAAAGTTATCTAACTCCAGATTCCCCTGTGGAGGGGGGCGGTAGAATTACACCCACGGTATTCCCTGCGTGTCGTAAGGGGCTCTCAACTTGGGAGCGTGGGTTAGTGACCACGGGGCACTGAGTTGAGTCCTAGCACTGCTTCCACTTACTTGTGCCAGGCTCCTCATTTTCATCTATCCTATCCGACTTTCCTTGGTCAAATCTTGTTCTATTCCAACCCCGACGGGATTAGAACTTTCTAGGCCTAGAGAGTCGTTCATTTTCACGCCCTTCGTGACTCGTGTCTTTCTTTCGCTGATATCTTCCTTTTTCGCAGTGTCGGATTCCTTCCATTTTTCTCCCTGATTAGTGTTAAATAAAGGATGGTCACCTAGTTGCACTTCCTCTTAAAACAATAATCACCACCACCACCACCACATTAACATGTAGCATTTCTCCTCTAATGGTTGGCGTCCAGAAAAGCATCCAGCCGTAAAAGAATGCCAAATCTGCTACACACCCTGACCCGCAGTAAGAACCGGATAGAGTGGGGAGTAATAGAAACGAGCCCAGTGGCATCACTGCTCGCTTCTCACCAAGACAGTCCGGGTTTGATTCCCGGCCAATATTTGTGGGATTTACGAAATGAAATACCACGCCCATTTTCCTGGAGATGAAAAATGGGAAACCACGAGAAATAATTTTCGAGGATGGACGACGGGGTATTCGAACCCAGCAGCCTACCGAAGTAGCTGTAACTAGTCGTCCGGCAACGCACTGACCTAACCTGCTTGGTACCTTCTCCCAGACATGGAGGCTCAGCTCCATATATGGAGATATTTGAGGAAAATACCATTTATTTGCTAATGGCTTTACGTCTCACCGACACAGATAGGTCTTATGGCGACGATGGGATAGGAAAGGCCTAGGAGTTGAAGGGAAGCGGCCGTGGCCTTAATTAAGGTACAGCCCCAGCATTTGCCTGGTGTGAAAATGGGAAACCACGGAAAACCATATTCAGGGCTGCTGACAGTGGGATTCGAACCCACTATCTCCCGGATGCAAGCTCACAGGCGCGCGCCTCTAACCGCATGGCCAACTCGCCCGGTGGGAAAAGACGTAAACGCATCACCATATTTCGTGTTGCAAAACGAGTTTCCCCCAGAAGTGTTATGTAAAGTAGGGGCAGTAGCTGCTTATAAGACTTTTAGAAATTACATTGCACTTCGTTTAGCTTACCTTATCTTGGGTGATGACACAACTTATCAAATGACCATTTGCTTGTCAACGCCGGTCGCATCCTGTCAACGCCGGTCGCATCCTGTCAACGCCGGTCGCATCCGGCACGGTTACAGATTATGCGGTCGCTAGTGGCACGGGTCGCATGCGGCACGGTCGCATCTGGCACGCCACCTTTACAAATGTACTGGTAGATTTTCATCTAGTTGCTACAAGACACAAGATACTAAAATCAATCAACATTGACAATCTGTTGTGAACGCGTTTGCATTTATGGTTGACAAGACATGATAAATTATTTTCCGCACTTATCTCTTCGCATAAATGTGATGATGGATGACGGCGACGGAGTCGGCGATGATGCTCTCCATAATCAGCATTAGATCTTTGTCTTAAATACTCTATGTTGCGAGAACTTGGGTCACGGATTGTTTCATAGATATTTGAGGATTACATTCATTATTATTTTTTGCTGTTTGTTTAACGTCGCACTAACTCATCGAAGGTTTTCGGCGACGGAAGGGTGGGAGATTGGGAAGGTAGCGGGCGTGGCCTTCATTAAGGTACAGCCCCAGCATTTGCCTAGTGTGAAAATGGGAAACCACGGAAAACCATCTTCAGGGCTGCCGACAGTGAGGTTCGAATCCACTATCTCCCGAATGCAAGCTCACAACTGCGCGACCCTAACCGCACGGCCAATTTCTCCGTGGATTGCATTTTAGGCCTTCCTCTAAACTACCTTATTACGCAGCGTGAATAAAATAATTTATAGCGTAGACTGTAGTGCCTTATTCCCCGAATTTACATACCGATTTTCATTAAATTCTGTTAGCCATTTTCTCACGATGCATGTACATACATACGTACATACTGCTTTGCAGTCCACATCATGCACATAGTACCTACAAAACATGGTGAGACCGAACGGCTGCGGTAATTTTCTCCTCCATTTCTTAACTAACTATACGACACGTGCGCAGGAAACTGTGTTTCGAAGACTGCGCGTGGTAGGCGGAAGTAGGTGCAGAACCGGCCTGCTCTGCTCTGTCCTGTCCTGTCTGTCAACTTGCGATGGTGCAATGATTTGTGTGGATTACAAAAATCTGCTCTGCGCTGCGCTGCTTTAGCTGCTTCGCCTGCGTCCCAGTGTGCACCCGGCCTCAGTGCTGTGCTGTGCGGTGGATGAGGCCACAGAACTGTATCAACGTCTGTGTGAACAGTGACGTAGTCTTGTTTTATTCATCCGCTGTGGTTAGCATGCTCGTTAGCACACACCACATAGCTCCGACCACTAAACCTAGCGGAGAGAGGGCGAGGATATTTTTGTATGGTACCTTGTGTTGGACGTTGGCAGTCTCGAAGCAGATCTGTTGGTATCCTCTACCTCTCTCTCCTTCCATGACGAGCTGGAGTATCGCTACTTTCCTTCATTGCTTGTCGTATGTCCGAAGGTTTCTGGCTTCCTTTCACTTTACTCATTCAGCTCAATACGTTTTGGTTAGTCACAAATTCAATGCATGATGTTCTAAGCCACATTTCAAGGGCATTGGTCATCATCTCAAATGCTCTGGTTAAACCCCAGGACTCAACTTGGTAGAAAAATCACAGAGATCACGTAGCATTTAATGGTGGTGGTGGTGATTATTGTTTTAAGAGGAAGTACAACTGGGCAACCATCCACACTAATCTGAGGGGAAGAATGGAATGGATCCGACACTTCGAAAAATGAAGGTATCGGCCAGAGGAAGACAAGGGCTACGAAGGGCGTGGAAATGAAAGACTCCCTAGGCATCGAGTGCTCTAATACCGTCGGGGTCGGAAAAGAAAAAGAGTTGACCAGGGGAGGTCGGATAGGATAGAAGAAAGTGAGGAGCCTGGCACAGGTAAGTGGAAGAAATGTCAGGACACAGCAAAGGGCCCCGTGGTTGCCAAACCACACTCCAAATTTCATAGCCCCTGGGCCCCTATAGGCGCCTCTTAAACAGGCAGGAGATACCGTGGGTGTTATTCTACCGCCCCCACCCACAGGGCGATTCTCATTCTAATCTCCGTCTCTTGGTCCCAGTAGGCCTACTTATTTCGCTGACTTGTCAAGTAGATAATGTTATTGTCTTAACTATCACGAGAAAATAATTGTTTAATGACCGAGCGTGAGGTGGGCGAAACGGCAGTGGACTCTGGCCTGTGCTTGCCACGTGTTCGAGGTCGGCCCCCACATCGTACCACTGGGAATATGTGTTATCATTTTGTGTTATTCATTGAACCTAATAATAATGGTATTTACTTAACGTCCCACTAACTACGTTTACAGTTTTTGGAGACGCCATGGTGCCGGAATGTAGTCCCGCAGTAGTCCTTTACGTGCCAGTAAATCTACTGTCACAAGACTGACGTATTTGAGCATCTTCAAATACCACCGGATTGAGCCAGAATCAACCGTCTGAACCACTAATTGAAACTCTCACCTTCATTTACGTCTTTCATAATAGTGATGTGATTCCTTCTACCCAACTAAAGTGACTTTCCACGCAGTTAATATGTCAGGTGTTGACCGTCTGAAAAGTCCAAGTCATTATTTAAACCGAACGTTTTGGTTCTGAAGGAAACTATTTGATGTGTCACAAAAAGTAGTTCGCAAGCCCCTGCGTAGCCGAGGCGGTTTGTCCAGAAGGATGTGGGTTCGATTTCTCGTCAGAAAATGGAAAACTTAGAAACGAGTTTTCCACTTGTGGAGAGGGAGTTAGCCCTGATTTTACATCAACAGTGAGTACAAAATAAATGAAAGACGGCCGCTAACCACTCTGCGGAGATGTCTCGCTCGGCTGCAGCTCTTCACGCTTCCTGCAGGTCTGTGAGGATGAAGACGACACCCAGTCCTCAAGCCAGCGGAATTAACCATTGAAAATTAAAATCCCTGCCTAACCCGGCCGGGAATTAAACCCATGGAGCAGTAGCAACCGAGGATGAAATGATCACTTGTTGAAAGAAGCTCTTGTACACCTCGACCACCCTCGCGACGTGCATCTGGAGCCACTTAACGAACATCTGTGTTAGTAAGATTCATCTCCCGCCGTCTGTCGTACAGCAGACGTGTCCATGGTTGCCAGAGTCAGTTAAATCTCTAGGTTTTCGACAGAGAAACTGCCCGTGGTATGTTGAACATTCGGAGGTGTCTAAGTTCGTGTGGTGATTTTACAACACGTTTCTTTTATCTATAGCTTGTGATTTTCTTTGTCACGTGAGTGAGTTTACATGAACTTGAGAGGACATCATATCTGAATTGTAGAATCAGGGGATCCCAAAAATATGAGAGCAACAGAGAGACAGCTTCTGTTACGCAATAATGTGAATCGCACTCGCTCAAGGAACATTGTTATGACTGTGTTCTTTGACATTTCAACGCGTTTATGAGAATACTAGCGTTTACCCATCGTTTCACACGCTTGGAATTCTTTCCAGTTTGATATGAATTTCAACCAATAGTAGTTCGCGCCCAAGACAGTAGCAATACTTTAGCGCTCTATGCGAACTGGGGTGTTGGTGGTGGTGGTGATAATTGTTTTAAGAGGAAGTACTACTAGGCAACCATCCTCTACATAACACTAATCAGAGAGAAAAAAATGGAAAGGATCCGACACTTCGAACAATGAAGGTATCAGCCAAAGGAAGACAAGAACCACAAAGGGGGTGAAAATGAAAGACCCTCTAGGCCTCGAGTGCTCTAATAACGTCGGGGTCGGAAAAGAACAAGAGTTGACCATGGGAAAACGGATAGTGGAGGTAAAAATGAGGAGCCTGGCACAACCAAGTGGAAGCAATGTCAGAACTCAGCTGAGGGCCCCGTGATCGCCAACCAACGCTCCCAGTTTCAGAGCCCCTTTTAGTCGCCTCTTACGACAGGCAGAGGATACCGTGGGTGCTCTTTTACCGTCCTCACCCACGGAGGGATATTAGTCGTCAGATACAGTGACAAAATCGCTGGATGGTGTGCTTGGCATATGCTGTACTTTGTGTTCCTAGTGGCTGAAATATAAAGCAGTTTTCACATGTGCCTGCATATACTGCACTCTAGCGGATGAAATTGAAGCATATCTGCAGTCGCTTAAGTGTGGCCAGTATCCAATAATCGGGAGATAGTGGGTTCGAGCCCCACTGTCGGCAGCCCTGAAGATGGTTTTCCGTGGTTTCCCATTTTCACACCAGGGAAATGCCGGGACTGTACCTTAATTAAGACTACGGCCGATTCCTTCCCATTCCTAGGCCTTTCCTATTCCATCGTCGCCGTAAGACATATCTGTGTCGGTGCGACGTAAAGCAAAAAAAAAGAAGCATTGCGCCTTGCGGTCACTGGGACACTCAGCGCATATAAAAGCCAAGCCAGACTGAGCAAAACAGTCTTTTATACAGTGTCTTATGTTTAGACACTGTGTCCGTGAGGTCTGACGCACATACCCCGACAAGCGCCACCAGGGCGCATGTCGGTTTGCGCTCTAGTTCAAATGTAGGCATTCGTGTTCTTGAAATTCAGATTTAACATAAACTGTTCTTGGGACGAAATTAATCGCATATTCTCTCTTTATCATATTGATGGTGCCACCGCACACCGGCACTACCTCATGAGCCGACCCTGGCAAGCAGCACCCAAACAAATACATTAAAACTGTTTTCTAGGAAATTAAATTCTAAGTGCACTTGGTATGCACCGTATTCACTTCCGAGGATCCCAGGCCTACGTTTTTCTCTGACTTACTTCAGATTGTCTTTCGCTGCATGGCCAGTTTAGGAGGTGTCCGGACTTTTCCAGTCACCGCAAAATCACGGACATTTGCGTTTACTGAGATGTGTTCGTCCCCGGGTTGTGTCGGCCAAGGTGCGAGAGGTATCTGGCTCCTAAGAAGTGCTTGGCGCGTTGCCTGAGAACGGAACCAGACTTTCCGTGAAGAAACTTATGCCGAATGTGATTGAAGCAACAATAATTAACGGCAAATGTAAAGGAGAAGATGTGCTGATTCCGCGCATTCCAATGATCCCAACTGATTTGCCCTTCGCATTCAAACGACTACAGTTTCCTGTGCGTCTTGCATTCGCGATGACAGTAAACAAAGCTCAAGGGCAGTCACTGCGTGTTGCCGGATTAAATTTGGAAAATCCGTGTTTTTCGCATGGTCAACTATATGTTGCTTGCTCCAGAGTAGGAACTCCAAAAGCTCTTTACATCTATACACCAAATAAGAAAACCAAAAATATTGTTTATCCACTCGCGTTACGCTAAATGTTAGCATTAGTTTAAATAATATCAAGTTGGTTCAAATATACTGCATGGCGAATGGAATAGTAAAAAAATATTGTTCATTCGCGGGAATTATTAATTTAAAAATGTACATAGTTCATCATGAATTTCTATCAATGAATTATAGATTCTAGATTACATACAGATTATCCATTTTTATATATGCTAAGGTAAATAAATGTACACAGCCAGGACAACGTCTGTCGGGTTTTGCTAGTATTGTATAAAAGACACTATTCCAAGGTGATTGAAAATGTCATTGAAATATGAGAACATATCATCACATTAATACAACAAGGTTACTCAAATTATTTTTCACTTTCATGTTATAAACTGTGCATTTACCGGCATGAAGTGATGACTTGAAGAATGCGATATCTACATATCAATAATAGCTATGCAGCCAGTTCGCATTATTTACTGCAAGACCTGTCCAGTGCTTGCTTTGAACGTTGAACAGTAAGGTGCATCTGTGTAATTTTAATATAAACGTATTTGCATGATACTTGGGGTTTGAAGAGGGAAGACAATGGTTGAAGCTGCACTCATTGTTCCATACCGACCCGGATCGACTCGAGATTTCATGCTTACCTATATCCCTAATTCCTTTTAGGGCACAAAAAGAAAGGGAAGTTAAATTCGGCACCCATATTGTGAGGCTCGAATTGGGTATATTGGAGTGGTACTTTGAAGATTACGTTCAACATAAAGACTCGATTTGAGTATGTTACGGCGTATCCTATGTTTGGCAATTAAATGTACATACATACATACATACATACATACATACATACATACATACATACATACATACATACATACATACATACATACATACATACATACATACATTACATACATACATACTGTACCGGTAAAATAGCCCGACTTCATGAATTAACTTTAAAGTTAGCACGAAGTAGGTCTCACGGCAATTCTGGGTGGTTTCTAGCTAGGGATTGGTACAGGAGGCAGGGTCCTATCTACAAGAAAATTTTTAAATTGATTGAATAATTGTTTTATTCAGAAAATGCATTTCAAAGTGCACATCACCTTACTGTTGATAGTCGCTATCTTCAACATCGCCTTTTGATGACCCGTGCTCCCAGTTCAAAAGGCTGAACGGGGCTGGAACACGTTCTGGAAGTCGCCAATATTTCGTCGAGATAAGGCCGGAACACCCAGATTGGTTTGAGTCTCAAACTTTCGACGTTGTGGACGGTCTCCGACGCTCTCCGACGATGTTGCCGGGTAGTCACTCGTCACATAACTTACACGAGTGTCCAAATTTACACAGTCCCCCGACACTTTGGTTTAACAGCACTATTTAATTTAATATGGTTGGGATAAGCCGTCGAATTCACTCTTAATCTTGTAGATATAATTTATAAGTTCACAAAAGGTGTAGATGCGGGTAGCATCTAGATTGGAAGAAAATAAAGCACAGTTCATGAATAAAAAGAATGAAACTGAAAATTGTTCACGCACTCGGCACAGTTCGTGGTGATTTTCCACTAAATAAAGTAGCACTTGACATTGAAAGAAATGTATGACTGCTAGAGTTTATCAAAGACACTGCTGTCAGTCACACACAGATAATTTACACACTGTTCAGAAGATATAATACACAGTTCTGTTTGAATTGGATAAAAAAACACAGTTTGAATTCACAGTGAAACACTTGTGTCGCAGTACACGATTATACTTTTATCATGGTAATCATTTGCAGTAACAGTCATAGGAAAGTTCGAACACTTTCATAAATACTCGTGTCTATTAAGGAAATTATGCTGACTGAGATATGAAGAAAAAATGTCGCAGTTAATAGTATAACGTAATAGTGTCACACTGAAATTAATGCTATGTTTGTTCAGAGATTACGTTCTGCTGACTGATATTTAAAAAGAAATATCACAGTTCCTAGTATATCGCAGTAGTGCCACATTTAAATTAATATTGGTTCGGAGATTAAGTTTCACACAGGCAACGTAGTAATAAACTCAGTTTCACAAGAACGAAAGTAAGTTATATCAAGAAGTTTCTACATGCGCACAGAATATAAGTTATACTTTACTGTTGTCACCTAAGTCTAATACATGACTTGTCATAATCAGAGTTCTAACACACGCAAAATGTGCAAGTTCAACACGCCTGTCAGAGTTTAAGTTCCACATGAAGACTTTAAATACATATTCGAAGATAGCCTCTGTCAGCACTTCGACGAACACTGCAGCGTGGAGAATCAGGCTGGACACTCAGCTATGACTGTCTGATCTGGGTAAAGTGAACTCTCCTTATATTCGGTTTGGGGCTCCTACGTCATCATATAACGTGATCTCTTGAGGTTGATTATCTCGCGAATCCCTCGACGGATTTACTTGAGATTCACAATTTGAGACGTTTACGTTATCCTCTTCAAAATAACGTAGGTCTCACGGCAATTCTGGGTGGTTTCTAGCTAGGGATTGGTACAGGAGGCAGGGTCCTATCTACAAGAAAATTTTTAAATTGATTGAATAATAGTTTTATTCAGAAAATGCATTTCAAAGTGCACATCACCTTACTGTTGATAGTCGCTATCTTCAACATCGTCTTTTGATGACCCGTGCTCCCAGTTCAAAAGGCTGAACGGGGCTGGAACACGTTCTGGAAGTCGCCAATATTTCGCCGAGATAAGGCCGGAACACGATTATTATTACAGAAGTTTTAAAAATTTTCAATCAAAAGTTCGCGAAGTTCATATCCAGAATATACCAGGCCATGCAGGCTACACGTGGCGTCAGGCGGGTAGTCTAACTTGTCCCTGCAGCTACGTCACACACACAGCTGTCGGCTAGTGTTGGCTACTGAATGCATGATTCGAAGCAGTGTATGAATTCATTCAAGTGTCCGAGTGAATCGATTCAAGAAACGGCGAGCTCACGGCACACGATTCAGCTTACTCCCAGCGGACAGTGCTGAGTGGTGCACTCACTGGACGTTGACGGGGAGCCGAGTTTCCGCTGCAGCGAGACAGTGAATCATGGCACATCGAAAGAATCGTGAACGAGCGCGGCTCAGTGAGACACAAGATACACACGGCTCCTCTTCGGCTCACTGGACACGCGGAGAGCCGAGCTTCCGCTGCAGCGAGACATACAGTGAGCCATGGCACACCGAAAGAATCGTGAACGAGCACGGCTCAGTGAGACATAAGATACACACGGCTCCTTATCGGCTCACTGAACACGGGGAGAGCCGAGCTTCCGCTGCAGCGAGACATACAGCGAGCCATGGTTCACTGAAAGAATCGTATGCTATAATGGACTCTCGAGCTCGGCTCATTTGAAAATAATACCCATTTGCATTCACTGTCCTCTTCTTACAGGGAGGTTTAAATAATAGATGGATTTATTTCCAGTGTTAAAAAGGTAGTCAAAACATAATTCTGAAGTTGCTAGTAAGTAGGTAGGCTATTAGATTATACTATTTATTAGTTTAATGAGTCTTAGTATTATAACTTAGTTGACATTTGACAATTAAACTCAACTCTAGCCTGCCCTAAGACTATGAGTCATGCCTCTGTGGATCCGTGGTAGAGTGTCGGCCTCCGGATCCCAAGATAGCGGGTTCAAACCCGGCAGAGGTAGTCGGATTTTTGAAGGGCGGAAAAAAGTCCATTCGACACTCCATGTCGTACGATGTCGGCATGTAAAAGATCTCTGGTGATACATTTGGTATTTACCCGACAAAATTAATTAAATCTCAGCCATAGACGCCCAAGAGAGATCCGGTTTACTCTGTCTGCCATCTAGCGGACCTAGAGTAAAACGGAACGTCGAAATTGACGAGCAGACAGCCAGATGGCGTCAAATCGAAATGTCTGCACACGGTAGCTGAGGCCATACGATTATTATTATTATTATTATGCTCATGACCACTCAAAAGTACCTGTTTTATATTGGGAAGAACGGCTCAGTATTCTCTCAGTACCGGGCGAGTTTGCCGTGCGCGTAGAAGAGCGCGGCTGTGAGCTTGCATCCGGGAGATAGTAGATTCGAATCCCTGTACCATAATTAAGGCCACGGCCGCTTCCTTCCAACTCCTAGGCCTTTCCTATCCCATCGTCGCCATAAGACCTATCTGTGTCGGTGCGACGTAAGGCCCCTAGCAAAAAAAAATATTCTCTCAGTTCATATGTCACATCGTTGCACAAGTATGTTGAATCAGAAAACCAGCGGGCTACTGTACATCTCGGGTAGTCTATACAAAATATGACGATTTTAAAAAAATCCTCAGCTGATTAGAAAAATACAAATTTTCAAAAATGACTGAGCGAGTTGTCGTGCGGTTAGTATCGCGTTGTTATGCGCTTGCATTCGGGGGATGGAGGGTTCAAATCCCACCTTCGGCAGCCGTTAAGATGGTTTTCCGTAGTTACCCCATTTTCACACCAGGAAATGCTCGGACTGTACCTTAATTCAGGCCATGGCTGCTACCTAACCTTTCCCACCCTGCGTCGCCGGAAACCTTCGATGTATTAGAGTGACTAGCATTTTTTATAAGAAGGGAGTTCATAGTATGAAGACCAGATGGCAGCTGCGAGCACTGAATGCTGTTGCTGCTGTCTTACCAGTACATACTACACAGATGCAGTAGGAGCGGTGACTAATGTGCCGTGAATCGGATCACTGTACCGATTCAGTAACGTGAACGGAATCAAATGAATCGATTCAGTAAACTGAATCGAATGTCCCTTCACTACTGTCGGCAGCTCGCCTGTTCGCTCCTCCGAACGTAACCAAACCAAGATCGCTCTGAACGTCTTGCGTGATGATGAAGTACAATTAATAGCCAAAAAATACGGCATGTACAGGTCGTAACCGGTACAATACATACATACATACATACATACATACATACATACATACATACATATATTATCATTATAGACCGTATTGCCTTTCAGCGTTCAGTCTGCAAGCCTCTTGTGAATTTACTAAACGTCGCCACAATCCTCTGTTTGCAGTTAGTGCTGTGGCCTCATTTTGTTTTATACCTCTTATCCTTAAATCGTTAGAAACTGAGTCTAACCATCGTCGTATTGGTCTCCCTCTACTCCTCTTACCCTCCATAACAGAGTCCATTGAGCTGCCTCTGTGAGTCAGCGGTAGAGTGTCGGCCTCCGGATCCCAAGATAGCGGATTCAAACCCGGCGGAGGTAGTCGGATTTTTGAAGGGCGGAAAAAAGTCCATTCGACACTCCATGTCGTACGATGTCGACATGTAAAAGATCTCTGGTGACACATTTGGTGTTTACCCGAAAAAATTCATTAAATCTCAGCCATAGACGCCCAAGAGAGTTTCGGTTTACTCGGTCTGCCCTCTAGTGGGGGCCTAGAGTAAAACGGAACGTCGAAATTGACGAGCAGACAGCCAGATGGCGTCAACTTGAAATGTCTGCATACGGTAGCTGAGGCCATACGATTATTATTATTATTATTATTATTATTATTATTATTATTATTATTATTATTATTATTATTATTATTATTATTACAGAGTCCATTATTCTCCTAGGAACCTATCCTCCTCCATTCGTCTCACATGACCCCACCACCGAAGCCGGTTTATGCTTACAGCTTCATCCATTGAGTTAATTCCTAAATTAGCCTTTATCTCCTCATTCCGAGTACCCTCATGCCATTGTTCCCACATGTTTCTATCAGTAATTATTCCCGCTACTTTCATGTCTGTCACTTCTAACTTATGAATAAGATATCCCGAGTCCACCTAGTTTTCGCTACCGTAAAGCAAAGTTGGTCTGAAAACAGACCGATGCAAAGATAGTTTCGTCTGAGAGCTGACTTCCTTCTTACAGAGCACTGTTGATCGCAACTGCGAGCTCACTGCTTTAGCTTTACTACACCTTGAACCGAGCTCGATAGCTGCAGTCGCTTAATTGCGGCCAGTGTCCAGTATTCGGGAGATAGTAGGTTCGAACCCCACTATCGGCAGCCCTGAAAATGGCTTTCCGTGGTTTCCCATTTTCACACCAGGCAAATGCTGGGGCTGTACCTTAATTAAGGCCACGGCCGTTTCCTTCCCACTCCTAGCCATTTCCTGTCCCATCGTCGCCATAAGACCTATCTGAGTCGGTGCGACGTAAAGCAACTAGCAAAAAAAAATAAATAAAAAAAAAAACTACACCTTGATTCAATCTCACTTACTATATTACCATCCTGGAGAATACACAACCTAAATACTTAAAATTATTTACCTGTTCCAGCTTTGTATCACCAATCTGACATTCAGTTCTGTTGAATTTCTTACCTACTGACATCAATTTAGTCTTCGAGAGGCTAATTTTCATACTATACTCATTGCACCTATTTTCAAGTTCCAAGATATTAGACTGCAGGCTTTGGGCACAATCTGCCATTAAGACCAAGTCGTCAGCATAGGCCAGACTGCTTACTACATTTCCACCTAACTGAGTCCCTCCCTGCCACTTTATACTTTTCAGCAGATGATCCATGTAAACTACGAACAGCAAAGGTGAAAGATTACAGCCTTGTCTAACTCCTGTAAGTACTCTGAACCAAGAACTCATTCTACCATCAATTCTCACTGAAGCCCAATTGTCAACATAAATGCTTTTGATTGATATTAATAATCCACCCTTAATTCCATAGTCCTCCAGTATGGCGAACATCTTTTCCCTCGGCACCCTGCCATGTGGTTTCTCTAGATCTACGAAACATAAACACAACTGTCTATTCCTCTTGTAACATTTTTCAGTTACCTGGCGCATACTGAAAATCTGATCCTAACAGTCCTTCTGTGGTCTGAAACCCACACTGGTTTTCATCCAACTTCCTCTCAACGACTGATCGCACCCTCCCTTCCAAGATGCCAGTGAATACTTAGTCTGGTATACTAATCAATGAGATACCTCGATAGTTGTTGCAATCCTTCCTGTTCCCTTGCTTATAGACTGATTTTGTCCAATCCGAAGGTACCTTGCCAACACTCCATACTAATCTTATTATTCTGTGAAGCCATTTCATCCCTGCCTTCCCACTATATTTCATATATTTCATCTATTCCTGCTGCTTTATGACAATGGAGTTTATTTACCATCTTTTCCACTTCCTTAAGCGTAATTTCACCAACATCATTTTCTTCCTCCCCATGAGCTCGGTTGTTCGCGCCACCACCGGAAAGATTTCCTTTTACGTTGAAAAGATTTCCAATATATTCCCTCCACCTGTCCAGTGATTCCCTGGGATCTATTATGAGTTCACCTGAATTACCCCAAAAACTGTTCATTTCCATTTTCCCTCCCTTCCTAAGATTCTTTATTACTGTCCAGAAAGGTTTCCCTGCTGCCTGACCTAGCCTTTCCAGGTTATTACCAAAATCTTCCCAAGACTTCTTTTTGGATTCAACAACTATTTCTTTCTCTTTGTTTCTTTCATCTACGTACAATTCCCTGTCTGCATCGGCCCTTGTTTAAAGCCGTTTTTGATAAGCCTTCTTTTTACGTTCACTTGCTGCTCCCACTTCATCATTTCACCAAGATGTTCGCCTTTTTCCGTCTTTACACACAGTCATTCCTCTTTTTCCGTCTTTACACACAGTCGTTCCTAGGGATTCCCTTGCTGTTTCTACTACACCATCCCTGTATACCACCCATTCTCTTTCTATATCATGAACCTGCTTACTGTCCACTGTTCGAAACTTCTCACTAATCATATCGATGCACTTTTGTCTAATTTCCTCGTCCTGGAGATTTTCTACCCTTATTCGTTTGCAGACAAATTTCACTTTCTCTATCCTAAGCGTAGAGATACTTAGTTCACAACAGATCAGATAGTGGTCTATATCATCGAAAAATCCCCGAAAAACCCGTACATTCCTAACAGACTTCCTGAATTTGAAGGCGGTTAAGATATAGTCTATTATGGACCTGTTACCCCTAGCCTCCCATGTGTAGCGGTGAATAGCCTTATGCTTGAAGAATGTATTCGTAACTGCTAAACCCATACTAGCACAGAAGTCCAGCAAACGCTTCCCATTCCCATTAGCTTCCATATCTTCCCCACATTTACCAATCACCCTTTCGTATCCTTCAGTTCTATTTCCAACTCTCGCATTGAAATCGCCCATTAGCACTATACTGTCCTTGCTGTTGACTCTGACTACGATGTCACTCAATGCTTCATAAAACTTATCAACTTCATCCTCATCTGCACCCTCACATGGTGAATACACTGAGACAATTCTCGTCCTAATTCCTCCAACTGCCAAATCTACCCACATCATTCGCTCATTTACGTGTTTAACAGAAACTGTGTTGCGTGCAATAGTATTCCTCATAAACAGCCCCACCCCAGACTCTTCCCTTCCCTTTTTAATACCCATCAAGTACACTTTATAATCTCCTATCTCTTCCTCGTTATCTCCCCGTACCCGAATATCACTTACTCCTAGTACACCCAGTTGCATCCTCTTTACTGACTAGTACATCCAGTTGCAATCTTTACTGACTCAGCCAGTTCTACTTTATTTCTTCCATAAGCCCCATTAATATTGATAGCTCCCCATCGAATTCCATTTCGTTCGCCAAGTTGTTTCCAAGGAGTCCCTCGCCTGTCAAATGAGAGTGGGACTCCATTACTCCCATAGGTCCGAGGCTTGCTTAAAATGTTCTGAGCTCGGTAAATTCATGAAGCAGGATGCTACCCTACTTACGCACAGTCCAAGTGAGGATCTCTCCTCTAACGGGTTAGGGACTACCGGTCGATTGTGTAGTCCTGGCCGCCTGAACACAAGGAGGGACACGACTCACAATATGTCCGAGATGCCCACTTCCATTTCATAGCAACTGGTATCCCGACTCTCAGGACCACTTATTAGGCCACTCAGCCCTTGCCCATGGTTCACGAACTAGGACGTGACTACAGTAACCCACACCATTAACCATCCATTAAATGTATGACCTATATATATATTATTTTTTTTTGGTCGATTAAGGCAAAACCGTATAATACATTATGTTACTTTTAACTTTGCAAATACTGCCAGTATAACATTAATCTATTCGAAAAGGAATACGACATGATTTCACTTGGGAGGAATTTGCGACATGTACTACCCAGAAGCTTTCCTGTGTTTTGAAGAGTTATATATTGATTTGCTGTTAGTTATAAGAAGTGTTAGTTGTAAGGACTAATATTAAGTGTTACTATCCATTCTTATCATGGAGGAAGGACAATTGAACCTATTATAAGGGCTTTTGCACAATGATAGAACAGGTTAACGTTAATGTCCGTACTCAGATAGAGCTAATGTTAACGCTCAGATTGAACTTGTAAATTTGAATGTAAACACTCACATTGAGTAACTTACGTCAGATATGACAGACATTAAACACAAATTTTTGGATAACGTCAAACATCTTAGACAGGAAGTTAATACTCAGATAATAGATATTAAGAAAGATGTACAGGTCCATATTTTTGAACAAATCGACATTAAATTCAAATTATCGAGGTATCTAATAAACTAACTTATTTAGTTACAAGACATGTGGGAGCCAGTAATTGGTTAAGAGAAGATATCAGGAAAGCATATGTTGAAATAGGAGAACAAATTAGGACTTTAGACAGAAATACATTGAAGAAAATGCAGACAGATACAGAAGAACGTAGACGAGAGATCATGAACGAAGTCGGTAGTTGGAAGGAAGAAATCATTAGTAACATTTCCAGTAATGCTCAAGAACAATTCAAGAATGATTTCCAAAACAGTCTTCAGGATCACGAGAATGGGGTACAAGAGTTCCAAAACGGAATAGATACTCAAGTCAACCAACTTAGTAACAAGCTAGGAGACCTTGAATTAAACCAAAAGAAACAGATACAGCATTAGAATATATTGGAAAGAAGCTAGAAGAGAATGATCGTGATCTGCTCAAGTTTAAGGAGATTGTTGATACAAATAAGGCCCAGATAGGAAGTTGTAAAAGAAATGAAGAGAACGATAGGGGAATAGGAGTTAGTAATACTAACCTTGTTACAGGAAGTCACATTATACAACCATTAACATTAGTCAAACTGCACGAAGAGAAACCAAAACAGTTTAATGATATAGGAAGCTACACACCAAAAGAATTCCTTAGTAGAAATGTTAAAGAGTGTTTTCAGGAAGTCAAAGTACCTCTTGAAAGACAACTTAGAAATGTAGGGAAGTTGTTAGAAGGTCCAGTTTCTAATTGATATGCTTCATTTAGGTATTCTTAGGAAACGTTTGAAGACTTTTCAAAGCCTTTCTTAGATAGATATTAGAATTATGATATCCAACATACTGTTCGGATGAAATTATATAGTACTAAATGTAATGGTCATTCAGATTCTAAATATGCAACATTCTTCACACCTCGACTCAGGCAGATGCAATTTCTTGATCCGCCACTGAGTCAAAATGTATTAATACACACAATGATTAGATTATTTCCAATAGATATTCAGATAATACTAATAGCTGCAAAGATCATTGATTTTATGCAATTTGATACTATCCTGAGATGACTGGATCATACTAACTCATTAACGAATACCAGAATTCGTCACAGTGAAGCTAAAATCCACGTATTAAACCCAATTGACCAGAATGATATAGTGACTGCTCCAAGTGTTTTTTTTTTCTACTTGCTTTACGTCGCACTGACACAGATAGGTCTTATGGCGACGATGGAACAAGAAGGGGCTAGGGGTGGGAAGGAAGCGGCCGTGTCCTTAATTAAGGTTCAGCCCCAGCATTTGCCTGGTGTGAAAATGGGAAACCACGGAAAACCATCTTCAGGGCTGCCGACAGTGGGGTTCGAACCCACTATCTCCCGAATACTGGACACTGGCCGCACTTAAGCGACTGCAGCTATCGAGCTCGGTCTACTCCAAGTCAAGACAGACGTAAGGATGATAGCAAACAAGAGGATAGTGGAAAAGGAGATGACTATTTAAGAACCAGAAGAGATAGAACTACTGCATGTCAAGAATGCGACAAAATAATTGCAGACCATACTTCAGAAGAAAATACAGATTTTACGGAAATATATTCAATAGCAAGTATCAGAGATACAATAAAAATAAAAGTGATGATGATCGTAGACAAGAGTTAGTGAGAAGACACAGAGAAACTCAAGAACATCTTGATAGGTTTATGAAGGAGCAGCAGACGCCTAAGAATAACTATAGAAAGGAGAAAATAAGAGTCAACATGGAAGATCACCAGGAGATTTATAAATTATTAGAGTTATCTGAATATTATCAGCAGTATGATAGAATAGATGAGCATGAGAGGAGAAATGGTGTGGTGGTAGGCAACCATCCTGTAGGCTATATAACACTAATCAGAAGGAAAAAGTGGAAGGGATCCGACACTTCGAAATATGAAGGTATCGGCCAAAGAAACACAAGGGCCATGAAGAGCATGAAAATGAAAGACTCCCTAGCCCTCGGAAACTTAATAGCGTCGGCGTCGGAAAAGAACAGGAGTTGACCAAGGCAGGTCGTAAAGGATAGATGAAAGTGAGGGGCCTGGCACAAGTAAGTGGAAGCAATGTCGAGACTCAGGTAAGGGCCCCGTGGTCGCCAACCCACGCTCCAAAGATCAGATCTCCTGGCCCCTTTTAGTCGCCTCTTACGACAGGCAGGGTATACTGTGGGTGTTATTCTACCATTCTACCACCCCCACCCACAGGGGAAGAAATTGTGGTTTTCCTATTAAAAAAGAAAATGACTAAATGGGGATACATTACTATATGACACTGAAACAAAGTTTATCATCAAGATCGAAACATGGCACGTATGAACCTGAAAATGTCATTGAAAAATGAGAACTTATCTTCACATTAATACAACAAGGTTACTCAATTTTTTTCACTTTCATGTTATAAACCGTGCATTTACCGGCATGAAGTGATGACTTGAAGAATGCGATATCTACATATCAATAATAGCAATGCAGCCAGTTCGCATTATTTACTGCAAGACCTGTCCAGTGCTTGCTTTGAACGTTGAACAGTAAGGTGCATCTGTGTAATTTTAATATAAATATATTTGTATGAAACTTGGGGTTTGAAGAGGGAAGACAATGGTTGAAGCTGCACTCATTGTTCCATACTGACCCGGATCGACCCGAGATTTCATGCTCACCTGTATCCCTAATTCCTTTTTGGTCACAAAATGTGATCCCATCTACACATTGGCATTTTTGTAACACCACATTTCAAAAACGCCAATTCTCTTTTCTGCTCTATGTAATAGCCAGACAATAAATGTAAAGTTTTAAACTTTAAGTTGCTTCATTTACGCAGTATTTTGAGTATTTATTCTTGAGAACTGCGTGGACGACGACAGTTAGCAGAAGGTGGCTCATATAGGATCATCCAGGCCTGTATGACAAAGAACAAGAAATCAACGAGGTGAAACCTGGGAATAAAGCGACAGAGTCCAATGATTTGAAATGAATTCTAATGCATAGAAGAAGCTGCTCATTTCCTTGGTCAGTTATTTGCTTCCATATAACAGTCTATTTGAGCAGAGAAATGCGGCAACGCTGTGGACTGGGGGAATGTCAGCTGATAACGTTGTTTGTTGGGGCTTGTGATAAGACCGTCCTAAGTCCAAGAAGTCTGTCGAGGGCAAACTCGTGAGGGAAGAACATGTCGGCCATTCTATTTTATCTGCTGCAGAATACTACTACTACAGCCGGGCAGAGTGGCTGAGACGCTTGCCTTCTGACTCAGTCCGGTGGTGTTTGAAGGTGTTCAAATATGTCAGCCTCATATCGGCAGATTTACTGGCACGTAAAAAAACTCCTGCGGGACAAAATTCCGGCACATCGGCTTCTCCAATAATCGTAAAAGTAGTTAATGGAACGTGAAAGCAATATTATTATTATTATTATTATTATTATTATTATTATTATTATTATTATTATTATTATTATTATTATTATTGAAAATCCACAGCCTGTTTCCAGTCATTCGACCGGGTCAGGAATGTAATGAATGAAGCCCCCATCGAACAGCGAGGATAGGAACTATGCCGGCTGCCGAAGCCTGTCGCACTGCTCTAGGACAATGATTAATGAATGACAGATGAAATGAAACGAAGACGATATTGGAGAGTGTTACTGGAATGAAATATGACAAGAAAAATCGGAGTACCCGGAGAAAAACCTGTCCCGCCTGCGCTGAAGCACGGAACCCAGCGGTGAGAGGCCGGCTCGCTGCCTCCTGAGCCACGGAGGCTTCCATTATTATTATTATTATTATTATTATTATTATTATTATTATTATTATTATTATTATTATTATTATTATTATTATTAGATCGTGGTGGTGATGGTGGCGATTATTATTTTAAGAGGAAGTAGAACTTGACAACCATCCTTTATTACCTAACACTAATCAGAGAGAGAAAATGGAAGGGATCCGACGCTTCGAAAAATGAAGGTATCGGCCAAAGAAAGGCAAGAACCACAAAAGTTGTGAAAAGGAAAGACTCCCTAGGCCTCAAGTGCTCTCATACCGTCGGGGTCGGAAAAGAACAAAAGTTGACCAACGGAGGTCGGATAAGATAGATGAAAGTGAGGAGCCTGGCACAAGTGAGTTAAAGCAATGCCAGGACTCAGCTAAGGGCCCCCATGGTCGCCAACCCACGCTCCCATTTCGCCTAATAAACTAGATCTCTGTTGGGCTCTCTATGGCTAGGTTTTGATCAGTTTTGTCTGGTAGATCATTTGCAAGCCGACGTGGAGTATCGAATGGTCATGTTCTCGCCCTTCAAAAATCCGACTACTTGTGCTGGGTTTGAAGCTGCGATCTTGGAATCCGGAGGCCGACATTCTATCAGTGATCCACGAAGGGAGCTAGCCATATGCATTTAAAATCCCTGACTCGGCCGGTAATAGAGCCTGGGCCCTCTGAGTTGAAAAATCTATACATCAGAGAGCTGGACCATCCCCTCAGAAGAAAAATGCAATCCGTCCAATCTTGGAATAATCAAGATATCGGCAAAAGAAAGGGAGTGTGGTGGTGGTGGTGGTGGTGGTGGTGGTGGTGGTGATAATTGTTTCAAGAGGAAGTAGAAACAGCCAACCATCCTCTATTAACACTAATCAGAGAGAAAAATGGGAGGGATCGGACATTTCGAAAAATGAAGGTATCGCCAAAGGAAGACAAGGGCCACGAAGGGCGTGAAAAGGAAAGATTCCCTAGCCCTTGAGTGCTCTCATACCGTCCGGGTCGGAAAAAAACAAGAGTTGACCAAGGAAGGTCGGATAGGACAGATTAAAGTGATGCGCGTGGCACGAGTAAGTCGAAGCAATGTCAGGACTCAGCTCAAGGCCCCGTGGTCGCCAACCCACGCTCCCCAAGTTCATAGCCCCTCGGGCCCCATTTAGTCGCCTCTTACGACAGGCAGGGGATGCCGTGGGCGTTATTGTATCACCACCATTCCCACAGGGGGGTAGGGCAGATGAAAGAGATGAACCTGGAACAAGTAAGTGGAACAATGCCAGGACTCAGGTTAGGGCCCCATGGTCGCGAAACCATCCTCCAAAGTTCAGAACCCCTGGGGTGGTGGTGATGATTATTGTTTTAACAGGAAGTACAACTTGGCAACCATCCTCTAAATAACACTAATCAGGGAGAAAAAATGGACTGGATCCGACACTTCGAAAAATGAAGGTATCGGCCAAAGAAACACAAGGGCCATGAAGGACGTGAAAATGAAAGACTCTCTAGGCCTCGAGTGCTTTAATGCCGCCACAGAATGGGATAAATAACATGCAGGAAACCTCTACACAGGCCGATGACTTTCACAGAGTACCAATATGTCGGCGATGCACACTGCTCGTCTCGTAGCATGTTTACGACCTGTTTATTGTGGCTCTTTGTACATGTAAAACACAGATTGATGACATCGCTACTTCCGTAACTATGCTTGCTTTTGTGTTCTTTCTTACTTACTGTGTGCTCTGTTTATGTGATATAACCTGCGTTGTGACTAATTGTGCAGACACTAGAAAGGTCCTGGTGGTCGGCCGGCAGTCTGGCACTTCCAACTATCCGGATATTAGTCTTCAATATCTTCATATCTTGAGGTACGAATTGTGAGTACACTGTCTGAACTATTATAAATACAAATGCCAGAATGTCACCAGTAATGTTTGTAGCTCATAATGAAATCCTCATTTAGAAAGTATCCTGTACACTGTGCTTATAATGCCGTAAATCGTCTGGTCCCTGTCAAATTCTAGTATCGCGAGGTAAGGGTGTAGGTGGCCTTGGTTAAATTGCCTGAGCACCTGCCGCAAAGACGTCTTATATATCAGCCGTCACCTAGAGCAAACGTGACATCACCTTCAACGCATTAGCAGATATACTCAGTGAATGTTTAATCCTCATCCCGAAGGCTGGTTGGATCCTCAACAGATCACCCTCCAGCTGTCATAGATAACCTAGGCGTCACTGAGGAAGTGTACTAGGGAAATGAGGAGTGAGGCAGCTTTGCGTTGCTTTCCTCACTGACCTAGAAGGTTTTGTTACATATCACCGACTCAGTGGGAGGCGCTACTGGGTGTTGGTCTGGCCTTGGGAGGAGACAGTACATTTTGCACTCAGAGATAGATCAAGGCAAATATACTCAGTATTCGAGATAAATTCACTCTTCATTAAATAGACACGCAATTCAATCATATTCCACGCAAAATAGCTTGTATAATACGTATCAACTTATCATATTGTACGTCCATGTTATCAGTAGTTAGTTCGTGAAAAATTGTAAGTGCCTACAGTAGTAATATTTCCATCTGATGACCACAAAACGCGTCTGTACTCTAAACCAACTGCACATATTAAACGTGTTTCATAATTTGTTCAAATTTTCGGAGATTCGGCACTAAATATAATTTAATTATCCTTTCTAAGCGGAGAGGCAACATTTCGGTATAAAAACCAAGTACACAGATGTACGCGGGCGAGATGGTCTCCGCAGAATTATCGGCTCTTGGACTTACACTTTCACACGACTGTCACTATTTTTCACAGTATCGGAGAAATGTAGAGATGAGAAAGTTTGTAAACAAAGAGAGTGTCCGGCTCCTCCTCATGATCTGTGTAAACAGCATATAAGGTCCTACCGAACTTGAATACCAGATTACATGAAAATCCTCCAGATCGTTATACCGTGAGGCAAACGGACAGACACCAGACAAAAATGTAACTGAGCCCGACAGTATCAGGTTAACATTCAAAAAGTATGGACATGCAGGTTAGCCTAAGAGTGCATTGCCTGGTTTGCAAACGAAGATTCGCCTTTTACATTGCATGAATTATCGGTATTTAAGGAGTACACATAGATGAGTTAAAGGGCATAGTTTTCGCCCTGGGACTCTCATTTGCTCACCCTAAACACACACACACACACACACACACACACACACACACACACACACACACACACACACAAAAGTAAGTGGATGTCGGATCACCATGGTCTTTCATGTTCAGAATGGCGGGAAGAAACAAAATGACAGCCAATGTTGCCTCAGTTCGCTCCCTACCGGACAGGTCCCTGGGCAACACCCTCTGTTGGCGGTGCCACAGAGAACAAGAAACACTAGTCCATGTCCTGGGTGCTTGTCCGTTCGGATATGTTTTAAGGAATAGTCAACACATGATGGCCGGTGCCCTCAAAGAACGATGCTATATTATCTACGAGGAAGTGTCTGGATGGAGGCAAGAACGGAATGATCATTGCTCAATGTGTGATTTCAATTCCATTCTGGTCAGCCAGATTTACAGAAGAAGAGCATTTGTGAACGTATGGTACACGAACACGACTTATGTTTTTAACATGTAATAATAGATCGGAAATGTACCAACACAGCATATTTTTACATTACGCCTTAATAAAGAAGTATGTGTCAATTAATTATATGCTATATATTTTACAAATTTTATTAGGTTAAAGGTAAATTATACGTTATTCATAAAATGTACCTGTTTTTAAAAATATAATTTTCAGTGATATTTGCGAAATAAGAGAACCTCCGTGGCTCAGACGGCAGCGCATCGGCCTCTCACCGCTGGATACCGTGGTTCAAATCCCGGTCACTCCATGAGAGGTTTGTGCTGGCAAAGTGGAGGCGGGACAGGTTTTTCTCCGCGTACTCCGGTTTTCCCTGTCATCTTTCATACCAACAACACTCTCCATTACCATTTCATAGCATTTATCAGTCATTACTAAATCACTTTGGAGGTGACGACCCCATCGTACTAATAGCCTATATATGGTTCATTCATTACATCCCTGACCCGGCCAAAGACTGGAACACAGGTTGTAGGTTTTCATTTTCATTTGCGAAATAAAATCATGAAACATTCAGTCCAGTGGATTTATGTACACTCCGGGAAAATGAAAAAATAACGCCTTGACGCAAGTGAACAAGGCCTGCCATACTTGCACGGGACAGTACGAGAGGGCAGTGCCCTGGCTCCGGACAGCGGCGACTCACAGATGCACGCCAAGACCGTCGCATCTTACGAAGTGCCGTACTGGACCGCACCGCGACTTCACAACAAATTAAAGACACTGTTGCTCCGGTGGTATCAGAGAGGACCATTCGCAACCGTTTTCATGAAGCAGGGCTACGATTCTGCGTGCCGTTATAGAGTCTTACCCTCTTGTCCCAGCAAAACGTGCAGCCCGCCTCCAGTGGTGTAGCGATAGGTGCTTATGGAAGGATGAATGGAGACGTGTCATCCTCAGTGATGAGAGTCGCTTCTGCCTTGGTGCCAATATGGTTGTACACGTGTGTGGTGTCGTGCAGGTGAGCGGCAACATCTGGGGTGTATACGACAGAGGCACACAGGGCCAACACGCGGCATCATGGTGTGTGTGAGGAGCCATATCCTACATTGGCCGTTCTTCTCTGGTGATCGTCGAGGGAACATTGGACTGTGCACAGTACATCCAAACCATCATTCAACCCATCGTGCTACCGTTCATGCACTAACAAGGCGATGTGTTTTCCGACAGGACAATGAACGCCTACATATATCCGTGCCATCCAACGTACTGTCCAAGGTGTACGTCTACTACCCTGGCCAGCACGATCCCCAGATTGTCCCCCATTGAGCCTATTAGGGACCGGATGAAACGTCATCTTGCGCAGTCTGCACGACCGGCAGGAAATCTGGCCCAGCTGAGGCACCAAGTGGAAATTGCATGTCTGGCCATTCAGCAAAATTATATTCGTCATCTCCACGATCGTCTCCATGGGAGAAGTGCAGCTTGAATTGCTGCAAAAGGAGGGTGTACACGGTGCTAGCGCTGGCATTGCGCACGCGCTGTCCACTGTTCTCAGAATGTATAGCTCTGTCGGTGTGATCATGTGTTGTATACGTCCTCAAGAATGTGTCAATGAAATTTCTCTCTGCTGGGTCGACGAATTGATGGTGTTCATTTTTAATTTTTTCCCTGAGTGTATAATTCTATATAGTACCTAAATGAAACCAAAAGAGGGGTTCCATGATGATTTCAAAGGAAAATGACCGATGGCACACTAGGCAGTAAAAAGTAATAAACAAGACCTAAATTGACACGCTAGTCGGTAGAGGTTTGAAGTTCTAAAATAGTAATAAATAACAATTCAGCCACGTTTCCTGCGATAACTTAAAATCTACAACAATTGAAGGAAGGTTAAAACAAACAACATTCGTTCTGGTCACGACACAGCAATAACGTCAGTTCCAGTACTTTGAATTGTAATGTTCGTGTTAAATGTTCGAGAAGATGGCCACCACTGATGGCGAGTTTTGCTGTCCCGTTCAGCAGTTATAAGGCTCACTGATTACAGCCCAGACTAAAAACCAATTTGTGCTCGGCAGTTACCATTGCCAGTGGTAGGTTAGATAACCATATCCTGTTTGGCTCAGCGGATGTGGGTGCAGTGAAGGCGAGAGGTTACTCCTCACCTGATCAAACCATGTGTTCTAGTGATACGTTCCTTTTCGTGCACACGGCCCATGTTGAAGAAAAAACTGTATCTATAAAATAAAATTATATGTTTATCTGCCCATACACTAGAGCCCGCCTCGTGGCCATGATCGTTAAGGCGTCAAGTCTACATGGTCTGACACCGTGGTTAGCTGGTTCGAGTTTTGTTGGTTGAAAAAAATGTCACCATCGGAATGTTAGCCGGCAGAGATGACGGTGTACAGTTTATAATTAATAGATTGCGTACCAAAAGCCTGGTTGTGCACTAGACTATAGTATATGCTGGTGTACCAATATTAAGGGGGCCACAGCAGGAAATGTCAAATTTCTCCATTAATATTTGTCGTGTCGAAAAACTATAGGTCCTATATGATAACAGGTTGTGCAAAATATAATTTGAGATCTTTAATGTTTCGTGACTTTTTACCATACGAGGAGTAACGGAAATTTGCGATTATTGTATTTTCTCACAAACTTACAGATATCTCTACAGTATATAAAACGCATATCTATTTTTAATACAGAAAATAATACAATGTTCTGTCTTTTATATCCGATAGAGCTTTACCATACAATTCATTATAATGGAGATATTCGTGTATTGCTATTGTTCAGTCATTCTGGTTACGAATAGAGTTTGTTTATTACTAATAATCTGTTTTGATAATTCACTTTGTAGCGCAATTCATGGTCGAGTGTCACGGAAGAAAAGGAAATGTTCACTTAACACTACTACCACGGGGATGGGAGGACAACAGGAGACATGAATCGTCATCAAAAGGAAAAGCGCCAGTATTCGAACCACTAGCAGCTTGGTGACGATTCACTGAACTCGTGGATGTGATCTTTCTGTTCCGGACAAAGAAAGATTGAGTTTGCGGTCGCATTTAGCAATATTAGAAACGAATTAGTGACATAGAATTGATAGACTACTGATTATAAAAAACGGTTGTTCAAGTCCCTCGTCACGTATCACAGCTAAGACCACTAAGGTTTCAGACCAATCGTGGTGGAAATAAACACGTACTAGCCACAACACAGGGCTGGGAGCTTAATCCAATAGGGATTAATTTCGGTTCATTCGTTATTTCGCAGTTCTCCGGGTACTTTTACGTTCTGCGTTGTTAACAGGAATGTTGTATCTTTCTGACGATGGACCACCTAAAGTGACGACATCTGTTTCACCTTTGACACTTGAGAGATCATAGACAGCAGTTATAGAGTCTTCTCTGCTATAACTAATATGCATACAGGGTCTCTTATAAATCCGGACCGTCCAGCGGCGTTTCTAGTCTCCGAGATCTAAGCAGCTGTACGAGAGGCGCGCGCATAGTTCTTGACCTTGCAAGGAGCGTGCACATGTTCGACCTAGCATCAATAGCCAGTCTCAATCTCAGCTGTTAACTAGGTGAGGGAGTAATCATTGAAACACCGTATTTCCGTATGTAAAAGTTATTTTAAGTACGAGTCGGCTCGACGGGTAAGCGATGCATTTGTTCAGTAATTTCCTGGTGAACAGCCACCTCCATGAGCACAGATTCACGTAATTATAAATAAATTTGAAACTACTGGCTCAGTGCTCAATAAAAAACATGCGCGCACACGAACAGTTTTAACAGAGGAAAAGGTAGACGACATTGGTGCGAATCTTGAACGGTCACCGAATAAATCACTCACAAAATTAGCACAACAAGTAGTGGTTTCGGTTTCTTCTGCACACAGAGCTACAAAGCTGTTGCAAATCACGTTTATACGGGCCCATTGCTTAAAACCTGCTGATCCAGCCACAAGAGTGAGATACTGAGAGTGGTATCTTACATCATTGAATGATCGTTTATTTGACCCACAGCTTGTGTTCTTTTTTGATGAGGCCTTGTCGTGTGAACAGTCATAACTCCTACTATTGGTGTGCAGAAAATCCTAATGGCGTTTATGAAGTCCCTCATTGTGAAGGATGACACTTCCAGCATCTTTTATTAGGTAAGATTTCATATACGATTGTATACATGCTTAAAGCAGGACGGCGCGCGCGTTGTAAGTTGAGCTGAGGCAGCTGCTGTAGCGCAGAGTACTGTATAGTACGCGAGCCCTGAGCTCCATAGTGCAGAATGGGAACTAGGGCTCAAGAAAAGGTTCGCGTACTATACATACACAGTGTGTTCGGTCTGAGTTTATTAGAGAGACCCTGTATTGGCCTCCCATTACGATTCATTCTCTCCCTCCATGTCAAATTCTGATGAAGCCAACTTGATTCAGTAACCCTCTGCTCTCTTTATACACTATATTAACACCATCTGAGGGCCACCGGTGTCGTAGACATATTCGTTCTTCTGTAGTACGATGTTGGCATGTGTTTACTCTACAAGAGGATCACTGAGAGCAAGATTCCCCTACGCTACGGGCTAGCGGCAGAGTAAAATGAGATGTTCTTTCCCCTACTTTGCAATTGTGGATTGGCTACCACGATTCACTTAGCTGAGTCTTACGTGGGTCAGACTCTTCACTTTCAAATTCGAATCGGACGTACTTTGGTCGACTCTTGTTTTCTACCGACCTTATAGGCATTACGTTCTCGAGGCCTAGAGAGTCTTTCATTTTCCTGACCTTTGTGGTCTTTCTCTTTCCTTTATCTGATAGTTACCTTCATTCAAAGAATGAGAGCTCGTCCTTCTTAAGTGGGGATGGTTGTGTAATTGCATTTCCTCTGGAAACAATAACTGCCAGTACCTTTCCCCTAGCATTGCTCTGTACGTATTCGCTGTAGTATTGACGGGACAGTCATATGCAAACTTATTGAACTTTCCGCCAATATTTAGGCATTCTGTTTTAGTCGGTACACAGCAGAAAAGACAAATACCATCACAACAATGGTCAAGGTAATGTTATTGTTGATCAGTTGTTTTAGCTTTCGATGCTGTAGGCATTCACACTTCAGTTTTCGTTCGACTCTGTGATATTATTAGGGCACCTAATGTAAAGGGAGCACTTCCTTCTTTCTCGACTCCCTCTTGTCTTATTCTTCAAGCGATCGTTCCTTTACGGTTTTTCTCATTTTTTATAATCATCTTTACAATTTTCCCTGTCGATACTGAACCCTTTCGGTCCATACCGAAGGATACCTACCTTTCTTACCTATCAGCAAAGTTCATGAGATCTGTCTCTTGGGTCATATCGGGTTCTTCGTCACTTGCTGAGGTAAAGGTAGGGTTCAGTAATTCTAATCTATCTACTCAAATGAAAGGTTTGTTTAAAAAAATGTTCCTATTTATTTAATTATTTCATGTAGCATTTCTGCTATATCTACGGTATCATTTAACTCAATTGTGTCCACTGGACACCACAATTACTTTACATAGAGGGTCAGAACACTGGTGTGAGCCTTTGACGTAACTGCCTGATGGGCATTCTTACTAGAAACCATTGTCTCAATTATTAATTAAAGAAAGGAAAGTCTGGAAATCCTTAAATTCGGCTTCCATGTGAGACTACATGTACCATCATAGTTATTCTTTATGGTCCAGCCCTCGTAACACGAACTCTGGACTCTGGGTATAATTAAGGCAGTCCAATCGGTGTGTCCACAGAGTGGTTATACGGCATGGACCCTTAATTGAATCGATGTGACCTGCGACTACGTCATGGACCGACATCTAAACTTCTAAGTTACTTTAAAGTCATTGTGGATGATGACCGCAAGGAAAATGATGCTACAGTGGCATATGGCTCTAATCTAAGTCACTGAGGTTGATGACCCCCTGACCATCCAAGTTTCTAAGCTGAAGGCTAAACACAATTAAGTTACATCGGTTGATGACCAAAGTTTCCACTTTACTATCCCCAGCACATTCACTGCTCAATCAATCAAAGTTAACTATTACAACAATAGCAATGCTCACAATACTTTGTGGCAGTAAAATCCATTACCTTCGGATATGTCCCCTTAATCGTTACCTTAACGTTTACACATTCCCCAGAAAACAAACTAAGATTTCCAGAATGCATCTCCAAGTTATTCGCTTGATTTAAAGTTATTTCAAAATGCGGTTTCACTGAATTTAATAATTAAATAAATTTAAATGATTTAATGAAATCTTAAAGAACAACAAATTCTATCTCTAATTGTTTCTTCACAAATTCCTACGCAATTGTGATGTAAATGTTTTAATCCTGTGATGTTTATCTGTTGATTCCGATAGCTGGAAAAGAACTATTATATCATTCATGTCCAGTTTATATCTTGTTTCATGACCTCACACTTTTAATCTAATCTAACCCTAGCCATTATTAACACTTGGATAACCCTAATAATTACGTACAAACCAAAAGCAACTCGCCATATAATTACGATGTCATATCTCGTCATAACATTTTATAAAGTTTGCACACCCCTCACAGACAATCAATCATCACTACCATGACTCTATACTTTGGACAACCCTGAATTTGGCTAATATTGTTCATTATATTCTAAGTTCGCGGTCTCAAATGCACATTACGTTCCCAATTAAACAAATTTACAGTGTCTAATAACACACACGTTATTCCCGGATGAAAATTTCAACTAAATCTAACATTTAACGTTATCCCCTGCCGAAAAATGCAATCTCAATTCCATGCGTAACACACTCTGCCTGTTCCGTTATCCCAGCGGCGAACCCCTATCAGCTGACGGCATTTCGCCCCAAGCCCGCTTGGCAGTGATGTGAGACATCTGGTCGTTCTACCTAACTGGCCTCTCAGAATGCAACCTTTAAACTCTGCCGACGTAATTAAATAAATACGATATTTCTAAACAACAAAAACACATAGATTATACTTCAAAATGCCCACAATAATTATACACGTCGCAAATTAATACCGGCACGGATCCTTGTATACTGTTTTCCATTCCCAACATTATAAAATCTTCCTCGGGCTTCATTGACAGGTCTCCAACCTGATTCATAAATCTCATCTCTACTCACACGACAAAACTAACCTCTGTTTTCCAAACTCACGACTATCACTGACAAAAGAACTGGAATAAAATCCTTACTAGAATCCACGACGTCTAATAACGCACCGTGCTTTAATAATGAACAACTTCGCATAAAATGATATCGTATTTTTATAACTGGATTTTCACGCAAATGACTGAAAAATTCTACTAAATCTTTTTTTATTGTCAGTCAGACACAGTTTAACCCTTTGTTGCCTGAATAGTGAAAATTGATAAGTTTACTTTATTTTTTCATCTTATTCTAATGGAATATGTTCAAATAGTAAATGTTAATACTTTTGTAGCAGATTTTAGAAGGCAGTGAAAGACAAGAGACAAAAGAAATAACAGAAAAAAAGAAAGTAGGAACCCGATATCGCGAATTCATTTAGATGATGTTTTTTTTGCTTGTAAAATCTTATTGTTGTACATACAGCAGTGTAAATAAATGCATTAAATATTGATTAGTGACCAAGAGTTATAAGCAGTAACATTGGTGACCCCCGACGTGATACAAATAACGGCAAGTTTTCGAAGTGTAGTGAAGTGAAACATAAAGAAGCCACCAATTAAACAACAGCACACTGTTACGTGAGTAGAAGTTCTCAGTCGCATTCATTTCATCACCCTGTGATGAATATCAATCTTAGGCCGTAGACTGTGTTGTAAATTGTGTATTCAGAAACATGTACAATAGGAACTAACCCCGAAATGGCAACCCAGGAAAACAAAGATATTCCAACCGTAGGCTGCGAAGCTAACAAGGTTAGCATAAAAATTCCTCCGTTTTGGTCTGAGAAGCCCGAAATTTGGTTTTTCCAAGTAGAAGCCCAGTTCAACATTAATAGAATCACATCCGAAGAAACCAAATTTAATTACATAATTGCCCAACTCGAACCAAAATATATCGAGAATATTTGGGATATAATAACAGGACCAGGAACTGCTAAATATACGGCCGCCAACTCACGGCTCCTGGATATTTTCAAAGAGAGTGAAGATGTGAAAATCAAAAGATTGTTTACTGGTGTAGAGTTAGGAGATTACAAACCTAGTCAGCTTCTTAGAAAAATGCAGTCGTTAGCTGGAAAGGACGTGACTGATAAGGTTATTAGAACCCTTTGGCTAGATAAGCTTCCAGATTCGATAAAAAATATCCTAGTCGTGAGCGAAGAGTGCCTAGAGCGTGTCGCAGTGATGGCTGATAAGATGTTGGAGATGAACCCCCGCAATGACGTATTCAAGGTTGATACCCAAGACCCAAAAGGTACTATTATTAATGAGTTAATTACTAGGATTGCTCATTTGGAACAACAAATCGCTACGATGTCCGTAGGACAACCCAGCAGTCGAAATCGTAGTCATCGCCGGCGAAGCTCTAGTCGTGACCGAAGCCGAAGTAGAAGAAGATACGACCCAAAAGGCAAGTACTGCTATTATCACTTCCGATTTGGTCAACAATGCATTCCAGAGAAATGTAAACAGCCTTGCTCATGGAAGTCGTCGGAAAACTCCAACGGGCAGTAGAATTAGCGGCTAGTTCACCTGCCGAGAACCATGATAGAAGCCGCAAACACCGGTTATTCGTAACAGATAATAAAACAGGCCTGCGGTTTCTAGTTGACAGTGGGGCAGATGTGTCAATAATTCCACCAAGGAACTGTGATCGAATCGATGATTCGTTTAAACTTTATGCTGCCAATGGTACTGTAATTCCAACGTATGGTATCAAAACCCTAACTTTGGATTTAGGTTTACGCAGACAATTTCAGTGGCCATTTGTAATTGCTAAGGTCAACAAGGGTATATTAGGAGCAGATTTTTTAAACGAATTTCATTTATGTGTCGATATTCGTAACAAACAATTAACAGATGGCGTAACCAGACTTAAAAGCAAGGGTGAGGTTATGTCCATTTCGGAAAATGAAACTATAAGTACAGTGAACAAAAGTATGCAATTTGCCGACTTGTTCAGGTCCTATCCTGAAATAACATCGCCAAATTTGGTACCAGAAAAGATTCCACATAATATTAAACATTATATCAATACCCAAGGAACTCCAGTTTATTCTAGAGCAAGACCATTAGCACCTCATCGGTTACAGCAAGCGAAACAAGAATTTCAATTTATGCTGGATCATGGAATCATCAGGCCATCAAAGTCAGAATGGGCTAGTCCTCTTCACTTGGTAAACAAGAGGGATGGATCACTTCGTCCATGTGGAGACTATAGGAGACTGAATGAACGAACAGTTCCAGACAGGTATCCTATTCCGAGACTTGAAGACTTTCATCACATCTTGGATGGTGCAACGATTTTTTCCAAAATTGATTTATTCAGGGCGTATTTTCAGATCCCAATAGCAGAAGAAGACAAGCACAAAACTGACATTATCACACCATTCGGACTTTTTGAATTTAATGTCATGAGTTTTGGACTTAGGAATGCCCCATCGACATTCATGCGGTTCATCCATGGTGTTTTGAATGGGTTAAATTTCGTATTTCCGTACCTGGATGATATATTGATTGCCTCCAAATCAGTTGCAGAACACAAGCATCACCTACAGCTAGTTTTAGAACGGTTGTCGAAGTATGGCCTCCGTATCAACATGACTAAATCTGTAATAGCTGCAAAAGAACTTGAATTTCTAGGGTACCTGACTACACCAGATGGTTCGAGACCACTTCCTGAGAAGGTACAAGCAATCAAGGACTATAAGTTACCTGAGACCGTGCGTGACTTAAGCACATTCCTCGGTTTGATCAACTTTTATCGTCGTTATCTGCCAAATGCAGCAGAAACTCAAGCTATTCTACACGAATATTTGAAAGGAGCTAAGAAGAACGACAGCAGAAAAATTGTCTGGACCGACGAAGCCAAGAAACAGTTTGAGAAATGTAAAGAAGACCTGATTAATGCTACATTCCTGACATTTCCAGTTCCAGATCTGCCTATAGCCCTTTTCACAGATGCTTCTGATCAGGCTGTTGGAGCAGCATTACAGCAATATGAAGACGCTGGTTGGAAACCTATAGCTTTCTACTCCAAAAAGCTTAGCAGTGCGCAAAAGAATTACAGTGCATATGATAAAGAATTGCTTGCAATATACCTAGCCGTGAAACAATTCAGGCACCTCATTGAAGGTAGAGAACTTACCATTTTTACGGATCACAAACCAATCACCTACGCATTCCAACAAAAGAATGAGAAGGCATCCCCTCGGCAACTACGGCATCTGCAGTACATCTCGCAGTTCACGACTGACATACGTCATGTCAGTGGCAGAGATAATGTGGTAGCCGATACTCTGTCAAGACTTGATGAAATTTCAGTAATTGATTATGAAGTCATAGCAAAGCATCAAGAAAATGATGAAGAGCTGAAGCAGTTACGACAGGACAATACATCACTGAAATTCAAACAGTGTCAGTTAGGTTCTCAGTACATGTTGTGGTGTGATGTCTCTACTAATAACATTCGCCCTTTTGTTCCAAAGTTATTTCGCACAAAAATTTCCAGACAGATTCACGATATGGCACATCCTGGCGTGAAAGCAACAGTCAAAAACGTCGTTGCCAAGTTTATATGGCCAGGAATAAGAAATGATGTGCGTAAATGGGCTCAATCTGGCATTAGTTGTCAACAAAACAAAGTGACAAGGCACACTAAGTCTCCAGTTGGAAATTTCGAGCAACCAGATGATAGATTCAAAGTGGTTCATGTAGATATAATTGGACCCTTGCCACCATCAGAGGGAAACATTTACTGCCTTACTTGCATTGATCGATTCAGCAGTTGGATGGAAATCATTCCAATTGCCAATATCACCGCCCAGTCAGTAGCAAGTTCATTCTACAACAATTGGATAAGTAGATTTGGAGTTCCAGAAGTAATTGTTACGGACCAAGGGAAACAATTTGAATCAGAATTATTTAGAGACTTAACAAAGCTCTGCGGAGTTAAGGTGCAACATACAACTTCGTG
Organism: Anabrus simplex; assembly: GCF_040414725.1. NCBI lineage: Eukaryota > Metazoa > Arthropoda > Insecta > Orthoptera > Tettigoniidae > Anabrus > Anabrus simplex. The sequence goes on from NC_090265.1 coordinate 768,587,155, forward strand.
CCATCCCCAGGCAAATGGAAAAATAGAACGGCTACATCGTACTCTTAAAGCAGCAATTAGAGCACACAAGGACCCCAGATGGACTCAGAGCCTACCGACAGTTCTACTTGGTCTACGAGCAGCCATTCGAGAAGACTCCAACTACTCACTTGCAGAAATGATGTATGGAACCACGATCAGACTTCCTGGAGTGTTTTTCGAACACTCAGTACAGTTACAGTGCAATCCAGATACTTTTGTGACCCAACTCTGGGATCACATAAAGCATCTTAAGCCTGCTGAACCTAGAACAGTGACATCCAGATCTACATTTATTCACAAAGACCTCTCTTGTAGTTCACATGTGTTCTTGAGGACAGACAAAGTTAAAAAATCCCTCGAGCCACCTTATGAAGGACCGTTCCGAGTGGTAAAGAGGCAGGACAAATATTTCACCATCAGTATCAAGGGCAAAGATGTAAACGTTTCCATTGATAGACTCAAACCTGCTTATATACTAGCAGATGAAGAAACAGAACGAGATACAGTGAGGAATTCTAATCTACCTCCTATAACACCCCCTGTTTCCGAAAAATACCGTGCCAACCAGAAACAGGAAAATACCTTCCAGGACAGTGAAGGAGTCAAGACTACACGTAGTGGTAGAGTGATAAGATTTCCTACGAGATATCGAGACATTAATGACTTCTTAGGTTAGGTTAGGTTAGGTTATCCTTTTGTCATGTACAGTTCATAAAAGTTTTCATCTTCTGTTAACGTAACTTAGTTACTGGCAGGAGAGTGATGTAGCAGATTTTAGAAGGCAGTGAAAGACAAGAGACAAAAGAAATAACAGAAAAAAAAGAAAGTAGGAACCCGATATCGCGAATTCATTAAGATGATTTTTTTTTGCTTGTAAAATCTTATTGTTGTACATACAGCAGTGTAAATAAATGCATTAAATATTGATTAGTGACCAAGAGTTATAAGCAGTAACACTTTCAAATCATAATTTTAATTTTTGGTATGTTTTTGGGGCCTGGTACTTTTAAGTACCGTCAGGCGTATATGAGGCTTCATATTTGGGTAGATAAGAATGTTCACATTTTGGAATTATATCACATTTATTGTCTCAAAGTATTAGTAGAACATGTTTTTCATACCTAAAACTATTACAAAAATGTAAAAGCAAAATTTAAACCAAATATGTGTAATAAGAGTGAAGTTTCCTAATATTATTGTTCATATGTAGAACATCTTTTATACATCCTATACAGCTGACACATTATGATACTCTGCAAAGCAGTTCTTTTTTTCATTGCAGCAAAGAAAAACACTACATGTAGTAAACTTTGAATGTGGTCTTGACTGCACCTTCTTTCTCGAACACACCTCACATCGACCACGGTTTTTTACAAAAAACAACAAAATGATTTCAACGATTACTTAGTCTGACATCACTGGGCGCAGAATATTCTGTTTTCCTCCTTTTTGGTAGACAAGTTTGCTCTGGTGACTTTGGTGATCTCATATCACGTGAAAGTTTTCCTGGAAGAGGAATTTCTTTCTGGTTCATCAGTCGTAGGGCCACATTACGCCGGAATACCATTAGAGGGACTTTTTCATGCAGGTTACAGTATATGATGTAGGCATTGACAAATGCTATCTCAATCATTCCCCAAAATAATCTATGCCACCATTTTTGGATCGACGGTCTAAACCATATAGGCCTACGCCTCGAAGTCTGTCGGCATGGTCCACTCCATCTTTGTGTGCATTGTAGTCTTGCACAACAACCGGGCAATCAACAGTAACATTACTTCCATCCTTCTGTTTCCTAGAAACAGTTGTGGCTTCTGTTCCATGGAAATTAGATGCTAAGCACACACCTTTACTGTCTTTCCACAGAAAAACACTGGTGTCCATTGAAGGAAAGCATTACTTTCGGTTTTGGACATGACTAACATGAGACCCTCCATATGGCCTGACGGTACTTCTAAGTACCTCGCCATTTACTAGCTATATATCCACACCAATTGCAAATTTCATCAATTTGAGTATTTTATTGCATGACAGAAGCATACTTACATGTACTAAAATCACTTGCAGGTCGAATGTAACAATAGGAGCTAAGAAATAATCAATCAAAATGTCATTTGTTTACAGTAGTAACACTATGACTACACTCCTAAGAATGAAACGATCTCCCGCGTTTTTCATCAATACCAACCTCAAAAATCAAATATCTCTGTTTCAAGAATTAATTAATTGAAAGTACCAAAAGGAAAATAATACAAGGGTAGGATTTACTGAATAATTCCAAAGCCATGAAATATGATATGGTACTTTAAAGTACCATCAGGCAACAAAGGGTTAAATGGGCCTAGAAAAACGTTTCACTCCGTGACCAAATTCATCACACTATACTCTCACCCGACAGCGCGCTTCCACTCGATTGAAAATGGGTAACTATGGATTTCTTATATTATTTACGTCACAATTTCTGACAGAAAAATTGTACGTCGAATGAACATCTTAATTTGACATCACAAAATATAGGCAATAAACACACGGAAATGACGATCTACATTGGACGTGATATCACTTCGAAACCCTATTTAATAACTTTTTTACAACATCATACGGCACTCGCAAGACTTCAAAATTTTATCCAAGTGGAAAATAAAACAAATGACCATTTTTCGTCGTATTATGACATTTACAAAAACCACATAGGGGCGACCAAACTGCGTTGTATATACTCCCTTCAATTACACATATTTTAGACATCATGAAACAAGATATAATAGGTGGTAAGATGGTAAGTCACATACCTTATGTCACGCCATCGTTCATCATTGGGCTCACCTGTGACCCTAGCATTTTTATTTAGCCATTTTTACATTTTTGGCTGTACAGATCATTTTATTTTTCCGGTTTCCTGGAAATAAAGCATATAAAAAGAAAATGCCCTTCACTTGTTTTTGTTGAGCGCACACGATGGACTGTAATTATTTCCGCACACGAATTACTTTCTTTATCTACTACCAATTATTTCGGCCCATTGACCGTCCTATTTGGTACAATTATTTCCACTTCAAGAAGAACTCTCTCCACATGGAGTCAAGACCCCAGCCACAACGACTAAAATCTGTGGGTTGGACTTAGTCTACTTTTGTCGTTCGATTTTACAGAGCAGATCAACCCTCTGTATTCAGCCTCGTGATACAAAATGCAGGGCTTCGTCATGGCGTCCCTTCATATTTATAGACACCACCCCCTCTCTCCGGGCATCTCCCCTTGCCGCCAAGAAAATTTCTGTAACTTTTCTGACTTAACTGTAATTACAAGAGTTTTGAAGGTGACTGTATACTTTCTACATTTCCGGCGGTAGTGTTCATGGACATTTAAAATGTATACATTTTCAATTAGCTGGATAAATGACCTCCTTTGATAGGCACTATATTTTCGACTTGGCTTGGGCACGCCACACACATGCGCTCTTCTGAAATAGTTCACAAAATGACTTAAGATTCTTCCGCCGTTGACACGTGCGAATGACGTCACGTATCCCAGAGCGTGGGACAGAAGGCAGCCACCCCCTCGCCACGTGTCAATTCCGTGCTATCAAGAATCGAACTTCTTATCCAATTGACAATTTAATACATAATATTCTTAGGGCACAAAGGTCATGGGTTCAATACGGACCGATGACTACGCGGTTTTACACCTTATGACAATCTCGACAAAAACCATCGCCACTTAACACGATTGTACAATATTTCCATGTTAGCAATGCTCGGCGTTGATATGGATTAAGCAATAAAAGTCTAAATTTATGAAGTCTATAATTATGGTCGGTACAATCAAACTGTGTAAGACATCCATTATCTCGTGGTTCGGCGTTGATGTGGACTTAGCAACAAAAATCGAAATTCATGAATACCCAGCCGGTACGGTAAAAATGTAGAAGACATAACTGATCGGAAATGTAATTCTATGTAACTTTATTATATAGTATTTATCGATAAGACCATTAATAACATAAATATTTGAGAATTAAATTTTAGGTCTTCCCTAAACTACCATTTCACTCGACGTGAACAAAATTATTTGTAGACTAGGTTGTAGTGCCACATTCCCCGACTTTACATGCCGATTTTTATTTAATTCTCTTCAGTCATTTTCTCGTGATGCCCATACAGACAGACACAGACAGAGATGATGGAAAATTAAAAATTGCATTTCCTTGTTTCTGTGGACACGACCGATACAGGTCCATATAACGTATGGGAGAGGGCTTTTTTTTCATCATATGAATAGTCACAAGTACCCAAGGGGAGGACGTGCCTGTGGAGGGCGTGACCGGCTGCTGGTATCTTATAATAGAGAACTTATCTATGTAAACTCTTTCTAGGTAAACAGTAGTAGCCCAACCACTCGTGACTTTCATTCCATTTTGCTCGCAGCTCGGTCAGTTCTCTCGCGCTAGACATTGTGTCTCGATCTGTGGATATCAGAATCAATAAATTTGACCATCGATTGGTCTGTATTGACTAAACTCATGAAAAATACCACGGGCAGTTGTTGGGTCTGCCCTGTCAATATTTATACAATTCGTAAGTTTACACAATTATTACTCGTACATGTTTCGAGATATGGTTATGAATTTTAGAACAGGGCGGACCCAACAACTACCCGTAGCATTTTTCTGTGGATATCAGTCAAACGGAATTTCCTAATATTCTGCAAACTTTAACTGTCAGTTGTATCTTCTAAATCGTTTCAATAGCACAGGAAAAATATTGCATTTTTTGAAAAGTCAACGGAAATATATTTATTTTCAAGATCAAATCATTAAAAGATCACTCAAATAATTGCAGGCGAAGGCTTACCCTAACCCGCAATACATTCTGTAGGCCTACTTGGCAGATTGCTGAGCGACTAACACTTTTTTATTAATGATTACTACCTGTCAAGCCAGAGAGTATACACTTCCTCTGATGATGGAAGCATATTATTCTCTGCTAGGTAATCTTTGTTTCTCTGAAGTTCCCCAGCTTCTGAATATACTAAACCAACGAACTAGAAAGAGGACTATAGAGTGGCTATTGGACCGCCATATTTGAATCTACTTGAACGCTGCGTCCGCCATATTGTAAGCGATCAAATCAAGTGAGCGTGGTGATGAAGCAAGTACAGAGGCTGCGGGAATAAATACCGTTTCACAGTTTTCTAATTAGGGAAGCACCCAAAGATGCATAATGCCTGTTTAAAAGGACATTAAAAATACAAGATACAGGCTATGGTACTTACATATTGTTTAAAGAAAGAAAATTAATGCATTTCCAGTAATTACAAAAGAAATCACAATATATTGCCATTAAACAAATTTAGCCCTACTTACAGAGAATGAAAATATAAAACAGAAGACCTTGAAGAAAATAATATAACAACATCGAAGTATAATTTTGTATAATAATAAAAATAATAATAATACGGAGCTCGATAGCTGCAGTCGCTTTAAGTGCGGCCAGTATCCAGTATTCGGGAGATAGTGGGTTCGAGCCCCATTGTCGGCGTCCCTGAAGATGGTTTTCCGTGGTTTCTCATTTTCATACCAGGCAAATGCTAGGACTGTACCTTAATTAAGGCCACCTTATATTGACAATGAGATTCCCGTTCATGATTTCATATTATTTTCGCCAATTCAAGTCTGTTGCCCCGGCTTACTTTAATTGTTCTAACAATGCGACATTGCAAATGAATGGAGATTTACCTACTAGCCCGGCGAGCGTACTGTACAGTAATGAGTGTAATGACATTCCCAGCGCAGAATAACGCATGTCTGCTGGTATTGAGAGGAAGGCGTTGAACTGGCGAAAGAAAGGGAAGGGCCCTGCGCCTCACAAAACTAATATTGTCGAAGTCGCAAGACAAGAGAAACGTGCCACATCGCAGTCAGGTAAGAGCGGTGCTAGTGATTGCGACAAGCAACCATCTTCTCCTAACACTAATCAAAAGGAAAATGAAATAAAGGTACCGGTAACAGGAAGTGCCACGAAGAGCGTGCAAATGAAAGACTCCCTAGGTCTTACAAGCCTAATACTGTACCGCCGGGTTCGGTAGAGAACACGAGTTGACCAATGGAGGTAGTACAGCAAAGACACGAGTTAGTGGATGCTTTGTCAGACTCGCTGCGGGGGCTCATAGTCGACAACCTACGCTCCCAAGATGAGAGCCCTCCTTTTGCGGTCCTTTGGCCATCCCGCTGGACAAGGCGTGTTCCTTTAGTTATTGGTAATTTACACCTGTACAGGAACTTTCCGCTAATGTCATCTGGCGAGTAAACTTCTTAACTACAGATTTCATCACGTTTCTTGTTATGTTCGCGTGTTTTGAGTGCCGTGCCTTTCCTTTTCATCTATGACCTACCGTAACTGTTGTTTGTAAACAAACACGGCCTCCGCAATGAATGTGACTTGAACGATTCAGATATTACAGATCTTTTGTTGGTTGATAATTTTTCCTCGGAAGATTGTGAATTTGTTGACGAAGGTACTAGTGAAGTTAGTAGGAGTGATAATAATGAAGAAAGTGAAATAGAAGTAGGAGAAATAAATACAAGAGACGATTCTGGTTGGAAGAAGATAAACCCGCCAGGTAATTCATTCAAACATTGTAACTTCACAGTTCCTAATCCTTGTATTGAGTTATCAGGCTCTGTATTTCCCATAGACGCTGTCGGATTCTTTTCATTATTTTTTTTTTTTTCGACGAGCTTTTGACTGAAATAGTGAATGAAACAAATCGATATTCAGCTGCCAAGCTTTCTTGTGTTCCCTTGAGAAGCAATTCTATCTGGTGGTCATGGAAAGATGTTATATTGACAGAAATGAAAACATTTTTAGCTGTTACATTGAATCTGGCATTGAATCATAAGTCTGATGTAAAGGAATACTTTTCTAAAGACTGGCTTTCTTATATGCCATTTTTCAATTATGTCGTTTTGTTCAGATATTATGGATGTTACATTTGAACCCACGACACAATCAAGCTGCAAAGGGTACACTGAGTAGAGGCCAAAATGTTAGGAATGTAGTAACTTACTTGGGGAATGCATTTCTGAAGTATTTCAAGCCTGGTGATTGCATTGCATTAAATGAAAGCACTGTAATCTTCAAGGGGCGTTAGCATTCATAACAATCCTCAGAAACGAACAAGTGGGGATTGCGCGTTTTTGTACTGGCTGATTGTGAAACTGGGTACGTCTGTACGTTCGAACCTTATTTTGGGAGTGCTACAGTACAGTCATTGCCGAGACGTGGAATGCCATTCACCTGTAGAATTGTTTTACATCTCTGTGATCAAATTTTACAAGCAGCTGGTGGTAGTGGGTACCATTCGTTTACCGACAGATTCTACACTAGCCTTCAGTTGACTTTATAAGACCAGTCATCTGTTATGTTTCCCTTCATTTTCAAAATGCATAATTGAATATATTCTGTATTTTGTTTGAATTTATATTTTTGTTTGCATTTACTGTAGTTCATTGAGAGAGCATGGTTACCAAGGTGTACTGCTATCACAGGTGTTATTCTACCACCTCCATCCACTTGGTGAACTTTATTTTCGTGTCGCACCGACACAGAGAGGTCTTATGGTGACGACGGGATAGATAGGGCAAGGAGTGGGAAGGAAGCGGCCGTGGCCTTGATTAAGGTACAGCTCCAGCATTTGCCTGGTGTGAAAATGTGAAAGCACGGAAAACCATCTTCAGGGCTGCCGACAGTGGGGTCAGAACCCACTATCTCCCGAATGCAAGCTCACAGCTGCGCGCCCCTAACCGCACGAGCACTTGCTCGGTACTTGGCGAACTGTCAGTGACGATGCCACTCGGCTATGATGTCCCGCACATAGATGGCATTACTTTCACTTACTTGTGCCAGGCTCCTCACTTTCATCTTTCCTATCCCGTCTCCCTTCGTCAATTCTTGTTCTTTTCCGACTCCAACGATATTAGAGCATTCGAGGTCTAGAGAGTTCTGTTCTCGCCTTCGTGTCTCTCTTTGGCCGATACTTACATTTTTCGACGTGTCGAATCCATTCCACTTTTCCCCTTCTGATTAGTGTTAATAGAGGATGGTTCCCTAGTTGTACTGCCTCTTAAAAATAATCCCTCACCAGGTAGATTCACTACTCCTAAACCTCCTCATGTATTAACTGAAATTCGAAGTTGTTCCCCATTGGCGATGGTGCCATAGAAACATGATGACTGCACTAGAGTCCATGAGTTACATACTATGATCAGTGTTTGCGAAGAGCAGCTTGTGAGTCGCCGCAGCTGAGCCTTTGTGTGCCCGTAAAGCAGTTCACCACCATTTGAAGACGAGACGCTCGGGCAGCTGCTAGGTTTCGTCTTAAGTACACCCGCGTCTTGCTTTCAAGCCAAAGAATGCTTCAACCAGCAGCTGTGCTGGTGCAATCTCCAGGTAACACAACACAAGGAATCTTGGATCATTTGTCGACCGGGTGATGAAGAGATGTGCAAACTTGCAGCTCTTTCATCACACAGCTGTCCAAGAAGAAAACACGGAGTACGGTTCCTACCTGCCTCACATTGAACTCCCTTGGGCTCGTCTACAGTAACTATACTTTCATCTTGAAAAACATGTCTAGTTGGCTGTACGGTTTGGGTCGCGTGGCTGAGAGCTTAGATTCGGGGGATGGTAAGTTTGATCTCCAACGTTGACAGCCCTGTTTCCAATTTTCACACCAGCCGAATGCTAGGGCTGTACGTTAGTTAAGGCCACGACCGATTCCTCCCAAATCCTTTACGTCGCTGAAAACTTTCTATGTTCTTAGAGCGACGTCAAATCACTAGAAAAGAATCCTACTCCGTGTATTTTTGTTTACCTCTTCTTCTGAACTATCGCAGCATGAGCGGAGCGACGCCTTGCTACCCGGCGCTAGTTGGTTCATGTACGTTTAGTTCTGTCAAACTCGAGTGAGGTTATTTCTCTCTCTCTCTCTCTCTCTCTCTCTCTCTCTAGATCCACACGTTCGGGTTACAATTAGAAATGTATTGACCGGGCGAGTTGGCCGTGCGGTTAGGGGCGCGCAGGTGTGAGCTCGCATCCGGGAGATAGTGGGTTCGAACCCCACTGTCGGCAGCCCTGAAGATGGTTTTCCGTGGTTTCCCGTTTTCACACCAGGCAAATGCTGGGGCTGTACCTTAATTAAGGCCACGGCAGCTTCCTTCCGTCGGTGCAACGTAAAGCAAATAGCAAATAAATAAATAAATAAATAAATAAATAAATAAATAAATAAATAAATAAATAAATAAATAAATAAATAAATAAATAAATAAATAAATAAATGTATTGTATTGTATTGTATTGTATTGTAATGTAATACAGTTCTTACGAAAACAACAGCCTGCCTGGTGGCCATGATCATTAAGCCGTCAAGCCTGACAACGTGGTTAGCTGCTTCAAGTCACGTTGGTCCAAGTAGGAGAGGTGGTGGTTTACAATTGCTAATCACTAGATTGCCTGCCAAAGTCTGGATTCAATTCCAGACCTCTCCATATATGACGGTGTTGATGATGATTCGTTCGTCGGATGGATCAATCAATCAATCAATCAATCAATCAATCAATCAATAGGCCTACTGATCTGCATTTAGGGCAGTCGCCCAGGTGGCAGATTCCCTATCTGTTGTTTTCTTAGCCTTTTCTTAAATGATTTCAGTGACATTGGAAATTTATTGAACATTTCCCTTGGTAAGTTATTCCAATCCCTAACTCCCCTTCTTATAAATGAATATTTGCTCTAATTTTTCCTGTTGTATTCCAACTTTTTCTTCATATTGTGATCTTTCCTACTTTTAAAGACGCCACTCAAACTTATTCGTCTACTGATGTCATTCCACGCTATTTCTCCGCTGACAGCTCGGAACATACCACTCAGTCGAGCAGCTCGTCTCCTTTCTCCCAGTTCTTCCCAGCCCAAACTTTGCAACATTTTTGTAACGCTACTCTTTTGTCGGAAATCACCCGGAACAAATCGAGCTGCTTTTCTTTGGATTTTTTCCAGTTCTTGAATCAAGTAATCCTGGTGAGCGTCCCATACACTGGAACCATGGGTGCCCATACCCGGGGGCAAGGTGGGGACGCCCACCCCCTAGCTCTCAGGGAAAGGAAAAATATAATATAGTCAGGTGTTTTTCTTTCATTTAAAAATCGGTATTACGTAGAAGTGGTAGGGGATACCGTGTGTGGTACTCTACCGTGGAATACAAGTCGCCATTCATCTTCCAAAATATTAAAAATAGTACATACCCCCAAGTCTAACCCCCCACCCCCACCCCTAAAAACTATCCTATGGGCGCCCATGACTGGAACCATACTCTAGTTGGGGTCTTACCAGAGACTTATAAGCCCTCTCCGTTACATCCTTGCTACAACCACTAAACACCCTCATAACCATGTGCAGAGATCTGTATGCTTTATTTACAATCCCATTTATGTGATTACCCCAATGAAGATATTTCCTTATATTAGATCCAGACACTTACAATGATCCCCAAAAGAACTTTCACCCCATCAATGCAGTAATTAAAACTCAGAGGACTTTTCCTATTTGTGAAAGTCACAACCTGACTTTTAAGCCCGTTTATCATCATACCGTTGCCTACTGTCCATCTCACAACACTATCGAAGTCATTTTGCAGTTGCTCACAATCTTGTAACTTATACTCTATAGAGTATAACATCATCCGCAAAAAGCCTTACCTCTGATTCCACTCCTTTACTCAAATTATTTATATACCGAGCTCGATAGCTGCAGTCGCTTAAGTGCGGCCAGTATCCAGTATTCGGGAGATAGTAGGTTCGAACCCCACTGTCGGCAGCCCTGAAAATGGTTTTCCGTGGTTTCTCATTTTCACACCAGGCAAATGCTGGGGCTGAACCTTGATTAAGGCCACGGCCGCTTCCTTCCCACTCCTAGCCCTTCCCTGTCCTATCGTCGTCATAAGACCTATCTGTGTCGGTGCGACGTAAAACAACTAGCAAAAAAAAAAAAAAATGTATATATAGCTTTGAGCACACCCCGTTGGTTCTATTCGACAAGAGTAGGATATTTGCCGGTACCGGGATTCCTCCTCCTCCTTCCTACTATCATATATACCGCGCATTTCCTTTCTTCTCATTAACTCCGGTGATGAGGTTGACATGAGGAAGCGTATCTGGGCCTAAAACCTCGCTACGAAGGTGCATCGCGCTTCATACCAGACCCCGTAGACAAACGGGGCAAGGGTTGCACATACACTAAAAAAACAAAGCAAAGCCACCACCTTATAGGCCTCTTGAAGCCCCTTGAAGGCCCATGGAGGAGTTCACCTCACAACTAATAGAGTGCCTTTGTCCCCACTAGTTAACCTGATGCTGCAGGGTCACGAGCCAATAAATGTCTAAATTTTGGAATCCTGACGGGGATTCTAACCGATATCCTTGCTGGTGAAGCCTTTACTGCCTCGGCTAGGCGTCTCTTCTCAATTATTAAGAGGAATTTAAAACTATAGTGTTAGTTGTGTAATATTATTTAAATAGTAAATTATTTTTAAAAAATATTGGTTGTCCGTCATACCAACTACTTTTACGATTTTCGGAGCCACCGACTTCTTTTTACACTACAGGCGGGTTTATTTATATGTACCACCGGGCTCATGGTGATACCGTCTGAACCACTCAGCCTGGCTTTGGGTTATCATGTGTGGTAGTAGACCCCGCCGTATAAGACATAGAAGTGAACTCGTAACCAAGTTGAATACTGTACTTCATTCCAGAACGCTCGCTCTACCTGTGGGTGTGCTATTGTGCTCACGAGGAGGGAGAGTTCTTGTGGCTAACAGCTGGCGCGTGCGCTAGTTGCAGCTGCCATCCGACCCTACTTTCGCGCCAGAATTACCAGGTTGCAGACTTTCCGAAGTTGTGTCATCTAGACAGCCTCCCTACCATTTTCGAAGTTCCGATTATGCTCTTATCTAGCAGCGGTAACGGTAGACTTCTGGACAGTTCGTGTGGCCCAGTAAAGCTGAGTGCTTCACCAGAGGTCGTTACAGGGCCAACAAGGACGGCATCGGCCAGGCTGATGACCGAAAGTCGGTGCATTTTATCCCAGCTTACTCCGGTGGTATTAGAAGGGGTAAAAGTATTTATCAGGACGGAAAAAAACTAACATTATTATAGATAATAATCGCTTGGAGTGCTACGTTTTGACCACCCGGGCCGGGCACTATACAGTTAGCGCTCGTAGTTACGAAGCCGAGAACTCAACCGGTAAGACTGTGAAATTTACGGGATGGTCATGGTCATTTTATTAGCCAATAAGAAGAATGTACCGAATGCATTTGTTCTCATCAATTTTAGTGCAGAGTGCCACGAATTTTTCATGCAGTGTTCAGGGTGGGAAATAATTTGAGCATTAGATTGGTGGCTTGACGTATCACAAAGGACAACGACAGGTAGAATAACCCCTTTTGACGTAGCCAGGTAGTGAGAGATGGGGTTAACATCCTGTCTTGTGTGTTTCATAAAACTATATTTCGGTCAATACCTTGTATCGAGTTTCATTGCAGGGGGGACTCTTCACTGAAAGGGAGATAGAGTGATGCGTTGCTTCGTTAATTCCGCATTATATTCGTGTGAACACTATCATCACTGCAGTGAGGAAGTAGTTGAAATTTTCGTCATCCTTTCTTGAGTAATGCAACTTATTTCAGTATTGAATGGGTCGCTCTTTTACAATGCGTACGAGCTGCTATTTTCGTATTATTTTCAAAAAGTTATTCTAAAGATGTCCTCTAATTAAAAAAATATGCTAACTATTCTCATTCAATGTACAGATTGAGCCGGGAGTGACCCGGAAGGTTATAAATAATGAAGATAACAAAGCCAAGATGTGTTGTACAACTCTATACCGCTAAGAGAGCGATTGCATCTGATGTCGGTCATAACGTGTCTGCAGGTAGACTGTCGACGAGGGAAAAGGTCCAATACTTCCAAGAACGAAAGTATCGGCTAAAGAAAGGGAAGCGCCACGAAGGGTGTAAAAATGAAAGACTCCCTGGGTCTTTCAAACCAAACACGGGTGGGGTCGGAAAAGAACAAGAGTTGACCACCCCAGGTCAGAGAGAAGAGATGAAAGTGAGGAACCTGACGCTAGTGGAAGCTAGGGGAACTGTGGTCGCTCCCGAGTGATCCTCCTTTTAGTCGCCCATACTGTGGATACCTCCAGCACGCCTGGTGGCCATGATCGTTAAGGCGCTGAAGTCTAAACGGTCTGACACCGAGGTTAGCCGGTTCGAGGACCGTTGGTCGAAAAAAAATTCACCATCAAAATGTTGGCCGGCAGGGTAGGGGTGGTGGTGGTATACAATTTCTAATCACTAGATTGCGTGCCAAAAGCCTGGATTAAATTCCAAACCTCTCCGCAGTGCTCATATGGAGTGAGGACATATGGCGCTGTTGATGGTGATTCGTCCGTCGGATGGGAACGTTAACCCTTGAGCAGACCCCTTGGTGCTATTCGACAGGAGTAGGCTATGTGCCGGCACCGGGTTTCACCCTCTCCCTACTATCATATATTACGTCATTCATTTCATCTCATTAACTCCTCTGATGAGGTTGACATCAGGAAGGGCATCCGGTCATAAAAACCCGCCACGACAGATTCATCTCACGGGACAAGGGTTGGACAAACAACACTGTGGATACCTCCAGGACGGTGGTGGGAGGAGTATCTCCTACTGTGTGGCCACATCCACTAAGGTTATATAATCGTACGATGAAGTAAGTCAAGGTCTATCATCTCGGGACAAGGAGGTTACAGCTTCATTGACGGAGTTGGCAGCCCCCAGTGCGTTGACCTCTAGATTGCTTTGCTGGAGAAGTAGGTGTTGCCAACATTCAAACACTACAGTAGGGCCTCTCCTTATACAATAAATAATGACCTGGCTGACGGACGAGCTCTCTTTAAGTACATTTACGGAGGTCTCATTTTGCATCTCCTCAGAAGTTTTAGATTGGAGTTAAATTTGTTTGCCCTCCAATGACTGATTCTAATCGCCGCGCTCTGACTGTAGAACCCAACTTGGAAAGTTTCATCCGGCCTCAGTCTGGTAGAAAGTGTTCAATAATTCTACCGTCCCGTAAAGGATCTCCTGTGGGACAAACTTTCGGTACCTCAGCGTCTTCAAAATTCGTAGAAGTAGCCACTATGCCGTGACACCAGTAGCGTTATTGCGATGGTAAGCGAAGGATTGGCGCTGTGTAGTCAAGATCTTTCTAATGATATCTTGTGATAATTACGAAAACTGTCATACGATGAACGGCAAGGGCGAAATCAAATCGGACACTAGTTCAAGGGACTCAGCTGGGACATTCTATCGTCGAACATGATGTTGATATTGGGAGTTTTATTCTAAGTTGTTGTTATCGATATGTTTTATTACAATTTGTTTTACGTCGCACCGACACAGATAAGTCTTATGGCGACGATGGGATGGGAAAGGCCTAGGAATTGGAAGGAAGCGGCCGTGGCCTTAATTAAGGTACAACCCCAGCATTTGCCTGGTGTGAAAATGGGAAACCACGGAAAACCATCTTCAGGGCTGCCGACAGTGGAACTCGAACCCACTATCTCCTGATTACTGGATACTGGCCGCACTTAAGCGACTGCAGCTATCGAGCTCGGTGAAACAGAAAGCAGTCGAGCCAAACCTGACCAAGAAATACTGTATATCGATTTTTTTTTAACTGCTAGCAGTCACATCAAGAAAGTAGAAAATGCATTGTGATACAAATTCCATAACGGCGATGCATGTAGTGTATACTTTGAAACAGCCAGCCTATCTGTAAGTGGGAGTTACAGCGGCCGTACACTTATTCCTGAGACACACAAAATGTTGCTAGCACAGGCTAGCTTCAGGTGAAGTCTCTGTGCTGTGACCGGGTCAGTCGTGCTGCAGTAGCCCAGTGCTGAACCTGCCACAACGTTGGTTTCCCCACATGAACTGAAAAGTTTTGGCAACCACTATGTTATGGAATCACAGTACTGTAATAGCACACGATGAGCAGCAGTCGAGCCAACCCAGATCAAGAATTACTGCATATCGATGTCTTTTTTAAACTGCTAGCAGTCACATCAAGAAAGTAGAAAATGCGTTTTGATACAAATTCCATAACTGACGATACATGAATTTATAAATAAACATTTACCCTGGGTGGTGGGTATGGTTTTGTAATATGATAAAATATTTGAACCTACACATTACTTCATATCCACAGTGATTTTCTTCTTTCGGTATAATGTGTTATCTTCATACGAGTGATACGTTTTCTTATACAGGCAGCGAGACGATTGGAAAAGGATTATTCAGTTTTCTTCAAACAATGGCTTTGTGTTCTTTCTTCGATATTGTTCATTTTCCATGCGCCTATCAACAGTGTTTTGTTTCCAGTACAATCGCCGACATGACGGCAAACGAAATTGCTTCGAGGTTGCAAGTGTCTGCGTTCACGTATTCAAAATTCATTTTGAGCTCTTCATGTCCTGTTTAAGGTAACTTTTCTGAATGAGTAGAAATACGTACTGTTATATTGTACATTTTTGTACATTTTTACTGTCTCGACTGCTGAAACAATCTAATGTTTAAACGTGAAGTGTAATAATGGCAACATACTGAACTTCGTTCACCGTTGAAAATGACTATTTTTCTCCACACGAGGCACGCGACCTCCTTATTCTTATTCTCCGGTAAAAATGACTAATATTTTCTCCACCTCATAACCCGCTGATGAGGCACGCGACCTTGCCTCACAAGTGTTCAGGTAATGACACAGCTATTATCGGGTTCCTGTCTGACGTCGCGCTATTAACATGACGAGTTTTCTATGGCGAGGAACAAGCCTCACGTTTATGTGCTTCTTTTGGATGTAGGAAGAGAGGGTAGGCCTATAAATAAAATTTATCAAAGGAAATGTTCGACAAATTTCCAAGTTCTTTGAAATCATTTAAGAAAATACTAGATTAACAGTTGATACGGAATCTGCCACCTGAGCGACTGCCCTAAACGCAACCGGGGCTCTCTGAACCGAAGCTCATTAACTGGTCATTAGGGTTAGAAAGTTTATGACCTAAAGAAATACAAAATATTCAAGCAAATACGCCCTAAAACAAGATAAAATATGACTTTAGCATTCGAGTATCGTATTACTAACATTAAACGTGCCAAAACGTTGTTAGCGAAAACATAGCAGACACAAACTGACAGAGCTGCAGTAGGTACGATAGAACTTTATACAGTCATACAGTTATCATAGCCCTGAGGCGCAGTTCTCGCTCTGTTTTCCTAAAATAAGAACCAAAATTCGAAGTATAAGCATGCTTCATGGTTCGGCGTACGTTCGTACAGAATTTTTCTCAGAATCATGTCTTCTAAACGTGCTGCCTATCCGTTTCGGGAAAAGAAAGAAAGATAGATCTACTACAGTATGTCTGTCTTTGAAACTCGGTCCGGATAACATGTAGGGTCTACCTCGTCAAAAACGACGCATCAATTTACACAAAAATGCTCAAAATATAACCAAATATGACCCATATCACTGAAATGAGCAAAATATGACGAAAACAACAAAAATGCTGAAATATGCATTTATATGTAACATCAAATCTTTAAATGGAATTAAGGACCCGTCGTTCGCAGTTATTTTTCAGATTTCGGGTAAAATGAGCTCAGGAAAGAAATATGAGTTTTCCTTAACATCCCAACCTTACTGATTATTCAGCCTAGGAACTGACCTTGGAATCTGGCAGGAAATACGGAGGCCATCCGGAAAGTGGTACCCATTTGCGCAATAAAGACACAGGAGTAAATATTTAAAAATATACTATTTTTTTTTTTGGAAAGAGCATACTTTACACTACTTCTCCACATAATCTCCAAGCAAATTTAGGCATTAGTCATAACGTGGGACGAGTTTTTTTTAAATCAAGTTTATTTATTATCGCTTTAACTTAGAAAGTCATATCGCGACATTCATAATCATACATACAGAATTATTACATTGATTACATAGAGTTACAATTGTAAAAATAACAACAGTACATATTGATCAGATAATGATTATATGTCATTGAATAGATTTGTTTGTCTAAAAAACTTAATGATGTTTTTACACTATCTTTGTTGAATATGTCACAAACTCTATTATGCTGGTTTAAATTACACAACTGTCTTTGTTGATCGTATAGATGACATTCTAGTAAAATGTGGTCAACAGTCTTTCTTTTTTGACAGGTGTCACATATTGGTGGAGGTTTCTTAGAGAAGATATGAGCATGAGTCAGTTTGCTATGGCCTACACGTATTCTAGTAATGAGCACTTGTTCTCGACGCTGAAGGAATGAAACATCAAATTTATCTGTAGATCCACGCCTGATATCATGGAGTCTTGTGGGTTGTTCCCTTGTCCACTCAGTTAACCACTGTTTTCGGATCTTTGTAGTAAGAAAAGGAGCAACGTCGGTGTAGGGGATTAGAAAGTTTGGATCATGTACAGGAAGACGAGTTGCTTCTTTAGCTGATATATCAGCTTGTTCATGGCCTTTTATTCCCTTATGTGAGGAAATCCATATTATGGTAACTTGCTGTCCTTTATTTTTCACGGTATTGTAAGTTTGCAGTATGTCTTGGACTAATGTATTTGAGGATGATGCATCTTGAATGAGTTTTACTGTTGATAAAGAATCACTAAGGATTAGAAAAGGTTCTTTTTGGGGGGAACTCTTTATGGATTCCATAGCTTTTAGTGCATACTTCACTGTGTAATCAGGGTGGACAACAGCACAGCCGCTACCATATTCGGTTTTTGAGCCATCAATGTATATAGGAGTGTGTCTGGGCAGACTTTCACATTTTTCAGATAGCATTTGTTTACGGTACTGTCTGTTGTTTCTTTATTGAATTCACTTAAATCTAATATTATTGGTGGTGGTTCAGCTTTCCATGGAGGGAATGTGTTGTCTTTTTTAGTTCTTGAAGCAATCGGGGGAACTGAAGAATTAATTTCCTGTAAGTATTGCGTAAACCTAATGTGGAAGGGTATATGTCTCTTTTGTTGCGAAGAATAGCGTTGAGGCTGATAGCGTGGGAAAACATACTCGTGTGCCCTGGAATGAGGAGAGGCCGCTATCTTCACTGGGTAGTTGATAGTCAGTTGTTTTCTACGATTCTGAAGCGGGGGTTCATTAGCTTCTATTAATAAACTTGAGATCGGGCTAGTTTTGAATGTTCCCAGGACAATCCTGAGAGACGTGTTTTGAATCGGGTCAAGCATTTTCAATGAGGATGCTGTAGCTGAATTATATATAATAGAACCATAATCCAGTTTGGTGCGAATTATAGATTTGTAAGTGCACATTAATACATGAAGATCTGCTCCCCAGTTGTTAGCTGCCAATGATTTGAGTGCATTAATTCGATGTAGGCAATCTCTTTTTACAGTTTTTAGATGGGAGTTCCATGTTAATTTTCTGTCAAAGGTCATTCCTAGTATTTTTATTTCATTTACTATCTCAATTTTATTTCCCTTGAGGAACAATTCAGGGCAGTTACTATCACTCTTTTGTTTGG
This sequence comes from Anabrus simplex, assembly GCF_040414725.1. Taxonomy (NCBI): domain Eukaryota; kingdom Metazoa; phylum Arthropoda; class Insecta; order Orthoptera; family Tettigoniidae; genus Anabrus; species Anabrus simplex. The sequence goes on from NC_090265.1 coordinate 768,605,833, forward strand.
AAAATAAGATGCATTTGGTTTTGGTTGAAGAAAAGATAAAGCCTGTGTGTTTTCCCCATTTGGCAATATCTTCAAGAGAATTTTGTATAATTGTTTGGGTGGTTGACAGGTTGCGACCTCTGCAAAAAATAGTCATGTCATCAGCAAAGAGGCAAGTTTTTACAGGAGGGTTAACGCATGACGTGATGCCATTTATAGCTACTAAGAATAGTGTTACACTCAGAACTGAGCCTTGTGGGACACCATTTTCTAAACTAACTTCTTGGGATAGGACACCATTAGCTCGAACTTGAATGCGTCGGTCTTGCAGGAAGTTATAGATAAAACTGATCATGTTTCCCTTAATATTATGTTGCATTAGAGTTTTAATAACGTGAATTTTCCACACCATATCATATGCTTTATGAATATCTAGGCAGACAGCAAGGAGATGTTGTCCATAATGAAAGGCATCCAGGATTTCTGACTCTAATACTACTAAGGTGTCAGCTGTTGAGTGAAACTGTCGGAAGCCACACTGTTCTGCAGTGAAGAAATTCTGTTGTTCTAGAACCCATTTTAGTCTTTTATTTATTATTTTTTCCATTAGTTTGCACATAGTGCAGGTTAGAGCTATTGGTCGATAGTTATCGGGTAACATGTGGTCGCAGCCAGGCTTAGGTATTGGAATTACTATAACTTTCCTCCAAGCTACAGGAAAGACTTTCTGTGACCAAATGAAATTAAATATTTCAGTGAGGAATGCTAGGCCTTCAGGAGGAAGTTCTTTCAAGAAGTCATATATAATATCGTCAGGACCTGGGCTTGTACTTCGACAGCTACTAAGTTCAAGTAATACTTCAGTAATACTGATATTATCGTTGTAGCATTGGTCAGCACTTAGGGCTATTAGGGCTATTTTTCGTAGGTGTTCCCAAATTGTGTTTTGTGGGGTCTGATGAGAAAGGGATGACACATACTTCAGCCAAGATGCTCGTTTACTCTCTTTTATGAATTTTCGGGCTGCAGCACGACTTTCTTGGAACCGTAATTTGTTTTGTAAAGTGGGATGGCGTTTATACTTGTAGAATGCTTGGTTTTTCTTTTTAATTGCAACTTTACAGGAATCATTCCACCAAGGAACTGATTTTCTGTAAATTGTATTGTTGGTCCTTGGAACAGAATTTTCTGCGGCTTTAAGTATGATATTGATGAATTCTCTTACAATAAAGTCAATGTTGTAATTTTTGAAATGGGTAGGTGGTGGTAATCTATATAACTCTGCCTTAATATTTTCTTTATATTCTTGCCAATTAGCATGTTTAGTATTCCATTTATTTGGGCATACACTTGGGTGGGGCTTGCTGTTTCCATTTATTATGACAGGAAAGGTATCACTTCCGAATAGGGTTTTGCTAGCTGATGATGTATATATCGTTGCTGCATCTGGAGTGCTCAGACACAGATCTATAGTACTAAAAGTTCCGTGCTGGAATATCATAATGAGTAGGACCATTCGAGTCTATTAGGATCAAATTTTCAGAATCTAGCAACGATTCAATTATTATTATTCCTCTTGTGTTAGTGTAAAGACAGTTTCATAGGGTGTTATGGAAGTTGAAATCTCCTAAGAGGAGGAATGGTTTAGGAAGTTGATTAATCAGATCTACCAATTCATTTAAATCCATGTTCTGGCTGCTGGCCAAATAAATATTACAGATGCATAGGGAAAATGTTAGAAAGACGGTAACTGCTACTGCTTCCAAATTGGTTTTCAGAGGTATTTCTTTTTGAGGAACATTGTCACAAATGTAAGTAGCAACCCCTCCACTTGCATGAATGGGATTGTTGCGGTTTTTGTGATATGCTGTGAAATGTCTCATATTAGCTACGTAGTTATCTCGAAAATTAGTTTCTTGTAAGCAAATTATTTCGGGTTGGTGTTCATTAATAAGTTGTTGTAGATATTCGTATTGAGGGTAGAATCCGTTCATATTCCACTGCAGTATCCAAGAATCCATGATGGCTTTTTAAAGATGTATTTACTAGATTTGATCCTTATCAGTTATTGGGATTGTCTGATCTGGGGCAGGCCTATTGCTTTCTCCGTTTATGGCTGTAAGTAGTTTCTTAACAAGTCTGGTACTCTGGTTTTTAATTTTTTTGTCCTGATAGTAGGGATATAGTTTATTCAGGGTCTCGATAAGATCTTCAACATGGGAAGTGTAAGATAATGCAATAGGTAAGATATTTGTTGCTGATGTTCCTTTAGTATTTTCAAATAAACTTTTGAGTTGTATGAAATTAAGAATAAAATTTGAGGGATTAGCTTCTATTACTTCCTTAACAGGAAGTAGTTGTTCTTCAAGACTGTGGGGATTTAATACCATTAGTTTCTTCTTAGGCTGTTTAATGTCTTGGGTTTTATGTGATCCTAGAACAGGAAATTCATCATCTGTTTTATCATCTCCCGAGATAGAAGAGTTATCTAAGAAGGAAGTGTTATTTGAAGAGTCACTTGAAAGGAAGGGTCGTTTTATTCCTTGAGGTTTAGTTATGAGTGATTCTTTATTTACTTCATATATTGGGACTGAAGTGTTCAAGTTCAAGGAGACGCCCTGTTGAGGGAGGTTTCTAGAGGAAGATGATGTGTCATTAGAATGTTCAATAATTTGCTGAGGGTCAGTAGTTGGCTGAGGATTCATAGTTGCATTTGCTGGGTTGGAGGTGTCCTCCTTGGAGGAAATTGAATGTTGATCAGGTGGCTGGTTGTTTTATTCTAGAGTCTCAGGTAGTGAGGGACATACTCGGGCCAGGTGGCCTTCTTCTTTGCAAATAAAACAGGTGGGAACGTCTGACGAAGTGTAGATCCAATAACTGGTTCCTTCAAAACATATTTGTAGTGCATTCGGTAGTTTATTGAAAATGTCGGGTTTAACATATAGTTGTCGGCGGAAGCTAAGAATGTGTGTGAATCCCGGAATATTAATTCCAGCCTTTAGGTTAGATATAGAATACATTGGTTTGATACCCAGTTGTTGTAAATGTTCTTCAATGACTGTGTTGGGTAAAATAGGACATACATTGGATAATATCACTCTCTTGTTTGCGACAATTAACGGTCTGAGAGTGAGATCAATATTATTGATTCTAATTACAGGGTGACTGAGTGACAATTCCTGAACAATTTTTGTGTTCGATAGGAATATGCAAATTCTTGAGTTTGAAATACGAGATATATAACGTATGTTAGCTGGATCTGTTATTTATCGTACAGCAAAGACGTAGTCTCTTATTGGGATTCCGTCGTGAGCATCAATAATAATAGCCTGTTCCTTTTTGGTGTTAACTGCATTACAGAAGCATAACTCTTCTGAGACTGTTTAGGAACATTATGGGTAGAACTGTCGGTAAGGTTATGTACGGTCTGATGTTCTTGGTAAGAAGCCATTTCTTTGAGGGTGGAAGGCTTTGAAGCCTCCCTGAATTACGATGTTCAACTGTTGGTTATTGATTTCCTAACGGTTGTGTACACGTAGAACAGAAAACAATCAATTTCTCTCTAATTAAATAAAATTACGTCGAGGCCAGTCCTCGAAGTTTACACTGAGTCGTAATACTCACATTTAGTCCAGTATTTGCATTGAGAAAGAACTTGAAGTATGTTTATTTATGTAAAAACTGGCACACATCAATAACAGATTTGTACACATTCACTGCCACCTCGATCTCCCACGAGTTTTTGTATTCCAGCGTCATAGTCCTCCGCCGCCAGCGTATTGAGATACGTAGTCACGGCTCGTTTAAGTTCTTCATCGCTGTCAAATCTTTTTCCCGCCAGAAAGTCTTTAAACTTCATAAAGAGATGAAAATCCGAAGGGGCCAAGTCCGGGCTATACGGGGGATGATCGAATGTTCCCCACTTGAATTGCTGCAAAAGTTGTTGTGTTATCGCAGCTGCATGAAGGAGAATGACGCCTGTAGACAATAGACCTCGCCGTCGATTTTGTATTGCCCGCCGTAATTTCTTTAATGTTTCACAATACGCATTAACATTAATTGTGTCTCCACGGGCCATAAAATCAATGAGCAATGGGCGATCACAGAAAACGGTTGCCATGAGTTTCCTGGTGGACAGAACTGTTTTGAATTTTTTTGGTTTGGTTGGTGAATGAGCATGATGCTACTCCATTGACTGTCGTTTACTCTCAGGTGATGCATAATAAACCCATGTTTCGTCCCCAGTAATGATGCGAGTCAGGAAAGAGTCTCCTTCATCGGAATAACGTCCCAGAAACGTCATTGCTGTAGCCATACGCTTTGTTTTGTGCTCTTCTGTAAGCACGCGAGGGACCCACCTTGCACAGATTTTTGAATAATGCAGATGGTCTTTGACAATTTCATGAACAATTGTTCGAGACACATTAGGAAAATGTTCACCGAGTTCATCAATTGTGACGCGCCGATCACGCATTCGTCTACTGCGCTCAGTAGTTGGTCTGTAATGACAGATGGTCTCCCTGAACGCTCCTCGTCGTGTATATTCCCCCTCCCCAGATTGAAGTTGCGACACCAGCGCCGAACAGACGACTCGTCGATCACATTGTCTCCATACATCTCCGTTAATTGGCGATGAATATCACAAGGTCGAACGTTTCGTGCATTAAGAAATTAAATACGGCCCTCACTTCACAATTGGCGGGGTTCTCGATTTGTTTAAACATTTTAAACGATCACAGACACAACACAGGCAATGCTGGCGTCACGCAACCTCGCACAGAGCAGGCAGACAAGCCACTGACGCGGTCTGACCTTGCCCAGCGGCTACCCGAGTCGTCAGCGCTTCATGAGACGCTAACGGGTACTACTTTCCGGATGGCCCTCGTAGGTTATTGAGTTGTCTATAGAGCAGCAGTAGCGAAAATATGGCTCCCCATGCTTCCTAACCTCTCCGACCCCCACGATCCCTCTCGACCTCGTTGTGCTGCTAATATAGTCGTCAGTCTGTTGCTTCGATTCCTTCTAGATTCCTTTCACCTAGATGGGTGCTGTCCACGCTGCGTTACACTGTCGCATTTTCGTCAGGGCTGCTGTACAGAAAGCAACGCGCAGGCCGGCGAAGCTGGAAATACAGTCGAAACTGTTTATTGCGACATCGGTTTTAATGACTTATTGGATATAACGGCGAAATCTAACGCACCCTTTTAAACCCTATATAAACACCGTATATTTTAAAAATCATTACGACATATCGTATAAAACGGCGTATTTTTTAATCACATTTCCAAAGAAATGTATCGATTATAACGTCCAATGTTGATTTTAGTTTATTACACGTATGGGGAATTGCTGATAACAATGTAGCTTGTAGATTTCAAATCACTGTGTCTGTTGAATAGTCAAGACAAGCATCGCTGTGTAAGATGTCGCAAAAGAGAGTGTCTGAATAACAGTCACACCTAATACGGCGGTTACAAAATGGGGGAATCAAACGTCAGTGTCGTGAAGGAATTGGGTGTATCACACTCAACGATTTCTACAATATGGAAGGACAGAGAGAACATCTTATTCATTAGCCAAGACTGTGTGCGACATTACTGATCAATACATTGTTGCTACTTCTTTCCTCACTTATTATTTTATATTTTGCTGGCATATAATTGCTCTGCGGTGTAAAGATTATAATAAAAATTCCTCTCAGTCCTACTCCTCAAATATTGTATTGCAAAACTTACCTTTTTTGAAATTTTAACTTTATTCTGTTAATATTAACCATGTAAGTATGAGCCTAAAACTTATAGGTATGACATTTTTAGCAACAAAAAAAAAAAAAAAAAAAAAAAAAAAAAAGACCGGTTTGTGCGACTATCGCCTATAACGACCCTTAATTGGCGATCTTGGGAGTCGTTATATCCGGTTTCGACTTTACTTTGAAGTCTCCTCCACGGCGTTTGTGGCCCACGAGTCACGGGTTGGAAAGCCCTGTATTACCACAGAACGCCAGACCGGTTCTGTCGCGGGTAATTCTCGTGATTAACTTATTGAAATTAAATTTGCAGACGTCCTTGCTGCTTGCTTGTGCAACAGAATAGGGTTCGATCCTCTACCATGAAACTAGAATTTATTGATGACATATTAGGCAACTCATAAGGATTCAACATTGGAAAGCTTGGAGAGTGCTCTGATAAATGATTCATCCACGTACCGACCTACTTACTGCTTTTTGACACGTGTATTATCTGACAACCAAGAGAATCAAGCAGCAGTTAACTCGCCCTTCCATCGACCCAGGTACTGACCTCTCCCACACGTGTTGTTCCCGTTCAGCTTCGGCTGTCAGTCGTCTGGCCAACATTTTATATTAGGTGGGTAGCTTAATGTCTTTAGGACTGGGAAGATAGAGACCGTGGTCTTAACTAAGATCCAGCCCCAGCATTTGCCTGGTGTAAAAATAGGAAACCACGGAGAGCAATATTCAATGCCGCCGACGATGGGATTCGAATCTACCATCTCCCGAATGCAAGCTCACTACTACGCTTCCCTGCGGGCGAAGGTGGTATTTCCTGGCTGTCATAAGAGGCGACTAAAAGGGGAATCCCCAGGGAATCTCATATTGGGAGACCATGGGATCTGTAGGTCCCACGCCAGGTTCCTCTCTTCGGACCACGATGACAGTATGTCCACGAGGTCTACGTAGTCTTTCATTTTCATTCCCTTCGCAGCACTTCCCTCTTTTGCCGATACCTTCATTTTTCGAAGAGTCGGACCTCTTCCATTTTCCCTCTGAATGCTGTTAACACAATAATCACCACCACAGCCACGATCCCAGTGAGATCTTCTTCTTCTTCTTCTTCTTCTTCTTCTTATTCTTCTTCTTCTTCTTCTTCTTCTTCTTTCCCCAGGTCGTATATAATTCATATTAATTCAGTAGTTATAGTCATGTATCCCATTTATGGAAGGATCGCTGTATCTTCTTAACACTGAAAATGAGAGTACTGTAGAAGGCTATTTTGTCTGGTATTTTCAGTTTTCCTCTATGAAGCCGTCCTACAGGCCTAAAGAAAATCGATTCGTTTGAAGTGTGGTGCTGGTGAAGAATGTAACGCATACAGCATTTTGCACCAATGATTCTATTATACACCAGCTCAGCCTAAGAATCAGATTACCATCTGTTTTTAAACAAATAGTTTTAGAATTCTTTGGACACAATAAGCGGCATGGATATGACAGCATTAGAAAAACTGATCATTTTGGAAATATTCCCGGCGAGAGAGGTCGTGGACGAGTTCCCTCCGATTCGACGGTCGAATATTATGAAAAGTATAACTGTGTTTGGTGCAGCACCGCAAGAGAAGGAGACAATTGACCAATAACCTCCTTGGAGATAACGATCCTCAGAATTGAGGGAACGATAAGAGAGTTACGTGTACAGTGACTATAGTTGCGTGTACCATGATAAGACTCATTTCTCACTGTTTATCGCCTACCTTAGAGTCAGTTGAATGATCTGTACAGGGCGCTGTTTGCCGTAAGATTCTGGAGTACTGTCGAAACATTAGTTGTTGCGGAAGAAAATCGATCGAATATCACCCCCCAGGATCACAACCATTTGTATAGCAACGTTTGTCACAGACCTTTTGTCAGGCAAAGAATTTTGATATAAGAGTTAAGAGATCATTATGCACTTTAACATATCTTCATTATCAACTCGTGCAAATTAAACGTGTAAGACTTTCTCTTGAACATAGCCACTGTACTTAGCGTAACTGGTAATTAATTAGCATTCCTACAACCATACGAGAGTCGTGAGGTCTAGTATCACAGGAACAGTAAAATAAATAAATAAATAAATAAATAAATAAATAAATAAATAAATAAATAAATAAAGACACATATATACATACATGGCCGGGCTGAGTGGCTCAGATGGTTGAGGCGCTGGCCTTCTGACCCCAACCTGGCAGGTTCGATTCTGGCCCAATCCGGTACTATTTGAAGGTCCTAAAAATACGTAAGCTTCGTCTCGGTAGATTTACTGGCACGTAAAAAAACTCCTGCAGGACTAAATTCCAGCACCTCGGCGTCTCGTGAAACCGTGTTACCTGGGGAATTATTATTATTATTATTTTGCTAGTGGCTTTACGTCGCACCGACACAGATAGGTCTTACGGCGAAGATAGGATTGGAAAGGCCTAGGAGTTGGAAGGAAGCGGCCGTAGCCTTAATTAAGGTACAGCCCCAGCATTTGCCTGGCGTGAAAATGGGAAACCACGGAATACCATCTTCAGGGCTGCCGACAGTGGGATTCGAACCCACTATCTCCCGGGTGGAAGCTCACAGCCGAGCGCCCCTTACCGCACGGCCAACTCGCCCGGTGATACCTAGGGAATTAGGGACTCGACTATGGAAGGTCCTATTTACAAAGAGAATTAAACGTAAATGCCAGATGCCATGTAATATAATGGAACAGTTCACAATGGATGGAATACGCGTTCAGTTCAACGTTAACATACAGTAGAAGGTTGCAAGGTCCAAGCTTCTGCGCGGAAGTTTATGAGGAACATGAGAAATCAGCCAATCAAAACGCACTGTTGTTGAGTTCAAAGTATTTGGTTCTTCATCAGACTCATCCTCATCCCTTCTTGCATGACAAGAGGAACGGATCGTACGTAGGTGCAGTGTTGAAAGCTAACGTGAACTGAATTCTGAAGGAAAGTAAACAGGTTATGTTAACATTTTCGCTCTGAATGGGCCTAAGAGGAACCTACGAGACGATGATTGGATTGAGTATTATTATATTCTCCAGAAGAATGAGATGGGGAACATCGATCTGGCGAGTGTTCTTGCCGTACCAGTCCCCACGGCCACGTTAGTGTGTCTGCTCTGAGACATAACCAGTCTAGATACCTTATTTATTATTTGGCGTATGATGAATAATGACAACCTATAAACTATTTACACAACCAGTGAAAGGTGAGTACAAAGTAAATACAAATTATCATATCTATACAGTCAAAGAAAGCAATTTACAAAGTTTGAAAATACAAGAAGAAAACACAATATATTTACATCGCTATCCACCTATCAATTCTGACAGTTCATATATACACACTGAGTGCGAGTGATGTACATGTCACTAAATGTGAATGTCCAAACCCGCCACCCACTTCACTGCTTCGGGTGTTGCTGTGTTGAGGTCTTCCATGGTGCCATTGAAAGCACGGAGTGGACATTCCTGCACTACATGTTTCATTGTTTGTCGAACCTCCCCACAATCACAGTATGGAGAAACTGACCAGCCCCAGGTGTGTAAAGTAGATGCTGTTCTACCTACTCCACATCTCATGCGGTTTAGTCTACTCCAGGTGCAACGTGGCAGATCAAAGCCTGCCAGCTTTGTGGATGGGTTATCAATATCCACTATTGCCCGAGCTGGGGATAAAGACCACTCTGTTAACCATTTAGAGGTGGGGTTGAATTCACTAGATGTTATCTTCACGGCTGTCTTCCAAGCAGGCTGGCGAGACTTCAGGCGTGTGCATTTCTGTCTGATATCCTCATGAACAGGTAGACGTTCATTCTTTAGCATTCTGGTCCATAGCTGAAAAAGGGCCTTCTGTCTCCTGATATGTGGAGGTAGTATATTGCTGAGAACCGGTAACCATTGGGTCGGTGTAGCACGAAGTGTACCAGTTATGATTCGCATGGTTTGACGAAGTTGTGAATCTACTAGCTGTGTGTGAGCACTGTTAAGCCAGACACCAGAGCAGTATTCTGCTGCAGAATAGACTAAGGCCAGAGATGTTGTCCTTAATGTGTTTCCATCTGCTCCCCAGGAAGTTCCAGCCAATCGTTGGAGAATGTTATTACGACTTTTTAGTTTGTTGGCGGTTTTCTGCAGATGATTTTTGTACGTAAGAGACCTGTCCAATGTTACTCCTAAGTAACTGGGATTGGCACAATATTGTAGTTCATGGCCCTTGAAGAATACCCTTGGATGGTGGTTTGCTTCTGCGTTGTTCAGATGGAATGTAGATGTCACTGTTTTCTGTGGATTGGGATGAAGGTACCATCTTTGAAAGTAGTCATCCAACAGTTCAAGGTCTCGGTTAAGAACTATTTCAGCTTCTGCGAAGTTGGGTCGTTGAATTGTAAGGCAAATATCGTCCGCATATATGAACTTTCGGGACACTGTTTCAGGCAGGTTGTGGATGTATAAGTTGAAGAGAGTAGGAGATAGAACCGACCCTTGAGGCAGACCATTGTTGACTTTGTGGAATTTGCTTCTGTTGTGTTCTAGATACCTTGAGGGAGAGAAGAATTTTCAAGGCACATTTATTTTGTTGGTCCTCGAAACAAGCAAAACGGCCCTATGTACGAAAAATCAAAGTTGCCCAATTTGCTTCGATGCACTAACACGTTATTATTACTTTAAAATGTAAAAATTCAGAATTTGACTTGGGACGTGAGTCGCTGTTAACAGTCGCTTATGGAGTAAGAATGTCCTCGGACACTCCCGGCACTAAAAGCCATACGCCATTTCATTTCATGGAGTAAGAAGATCACCTTATATGTGCAATTAGAATGTACATTTCAGTGGCCTCGTTACGGACTGTTTCATACAGTTCCAACTGTGATACTCATTGTATCTGTGAGATTGCATTCGGGAGACAGTGGGTTCGAACCTCACCATTGGCAACATTGAAGTTGTTTTACCATTGGATCTCAAATTCCTATCACCCGTTGGGTGAGGCCGTTGGAATAACACCCACGGTATCTCCTGCTTGTCGTAAGAGGCGACTAAAAGGGGCCCTCGGGGCTCTGAACTTTGGAGAGTGGGTTGGCGACCACGGGGCCCTTAGCTGAGTCCTGGCATTGCTTCCACTTATGCCAGGCCCCTCACTTTCATCTATCCTATCCGACCTCCCTTGGTCAACTCTTGTTCTTTTCCGACCCCGATGGTATTAGAGCACTCGAGCGACGCCTAGGGAGTCTTTCATTTTCACTCCCTTCGTGGTCCTTGCCTTTCTTTAGCCGACAGCTTCGATTTTCGAATTGTCGGATTCATTCCATTTTTTCTCTCTGATTAGTGTTATATAGCGGATGGTTGCCTAGTTGTACAGTACTTCCTCTTAAAACAATAATCACCACCAACACCATCTCATGTCCCTATCAGCCAAATGTTGGGGCGGTACCGCAATTAAGGCAACAGTTGCTTCTATGTCAGTCCAAGCCTCTTGCTCTCCCATAGTCGCTAAAAAACCACTGTCCACTGCTTGTGACCCAATTAGTCCTCTCAATTTTAATTATTGTAAGTTATTATTGTAAGTTATTATTTTAATTACTGTAAGTACCTTGGTGTTAACACAAGGAAATATGGTGGCGTGCCAGATGCGACCGTGCCGCATGCGACCTGTGCCACTAGCGACCGCATAATCTGTAACTGTGCCGGATGCGACCGGCGTTGACAAGTAAATTGTCATTTGATAAGTTGTGTCATCACCCAAGATAAGGTAAGCTAAACGAAGTGCAATGCCATTTCAATAAGTCCCATAAGCAGCTACTGCCCCTACTTTACATAACACTTCTGGGGGAAACTCGTTTTACAACACGAAACATAATGATGCGTTTACGTCTTTTCCCACCGGGCGAGTTGGCCATGCGGTTAGAGGGGCGCAGCCCTGAGCTTGCATCCGGGAGATAGTGGGTTCGAATCCCACTGTCGGCAGCCCTGAAGATGGTTTACCGTGGTTTTCCATTTTCACACCAGGCAAATGCTTGCATCCGGGAGATAGTGGGTTCGAATCCCACTGTCGGCAGCCCTGAAGATGGTTTACCGTGGTTTCCCATTTTTACACCAGGTAAATGCTCGCTGAGGCTGCACTTTAATTAAGACCAGGGCCGCTTCCTTCCCATTCCTAGCCCTTCCCTATCCCATCGTCGCCTTAAAACCTGTCTGTGTCGGTGCGACGTAATGCCACTAGCAAAAAAAAAAAAAAAAAAATCCTAATTCTCTGAAATTATTTACGACTTAGGCCTATTTACTTATCGTATCCTATTAGTACCAGGAGTGTCCGAGGACGTGTTCGGTTTGCCTGGTGCAGGTCTTTCTACCTGACACCCGTGGGCGGCCTGCGCGTCTGGATGTGGTATTATGATAATGATGTAGGGAGAGATGAAACCCGGTTTCAGCACGTAGCCTACTCCTCTCGAATAACACCAAGGAGTCTGCTCAGTGCTTTACGTCGCCATCCGACCGCCGAATCACCATCAACAGCATCATATCCCCTCACTCCATTTGAACACTGCGAAAAGGTTTGCATTTGAATCCAGGCTTTTGGCATGCAATCTAATGATTAGAAACTGTCGACCACCAACTTTCCTACCCTGCCGGCCAACATTCTGATAGTGAATTTTTTTTCCATCCAGGCTAAGTGCCTCAGACGGTTGAGATGCTGGTCTTCCGACTCCAACTTGGCAGGTTCGATCCTGGCTCAGTCCAGTGGTATTTGAACGTGCTCAAATACGCCAGCTATTTTTCTTTCAACCAACGGCACTCGAACCTGCTAACCACGGTGTCAGAGCTTTATTTTAGAAAAGTTAGCTACTTGGTGCCCTTAATGCAGATCAATTGTAAGTGATTGATGGGTCGCATGCGGCACGATGCTTATCCACTCGGTCGCTGTTGGCACGATAATGGCCCGATCGCATCTGGTACGTAACCAGGATATATCTTCATCGGGTTTGTAAAGAAAGGTTACAGATCTCTTCACATTATTATGAGGGCATTTAGGGGTTGTAGTAAGGATGTAAAGGAGAGGGCGTATAAGTCTCTGGTTAGACCCCAATTAGAGTATGGTTCCAGTGTAGGGGACCCACGTCAGGATTACGTCCGGCTCCATGGCTAAATGGTTAACGTGCTGGCCTTTGGTCACAGGGGTCCCGAGTTCGATTGCCGGCAGGCTCGGGAATTTTAACCATAACTGGTTAGTAATTCCCGACATAATCGTCGCACTTTTTATACCAAAATTTTCGAAAAAAATAGTAGGGTGCGACCATTATACGAAGAATTTTTAATACCAGTATTTGTATTACTCAAAAAAGGTATTTATAACTAAATTGTATTTGATACAAATTTAAGATGCACGTAATGCTCATGTTTATACATCAACATAATTAAAAGAGTCTAAAACAAAATGTATTGTTATTCGCAACAATTCGGCGAACGTTTTTCCAACCTGAAAATAAAAATGAACGTATTAAGTTAATTGTCATTAATTTTAGTATTAAAGTTAAAATATTACACTTGCAAAATATTACCGCTTTGTTGTGAAATACGGACTTACCGGTACACCATTTATTCCAAATCTTCTGTGTTAATACCGGTATCAGATTCTTCGTCTCTCTGCCACACTGCGTCATGTTCGGATCCGTCTAGTGCATTCGAAATCCCAGTCCTTTTGAAGCTCTTGGAGACTAGTTCAGGTGGTATAATATCCCAACTCTTCATCACCCACGAGCATATCAAGTCCAAGAATGGACGCCTGATATTTCCACCGGGCGTCAATTGCTGATCGCCGTTTATCATTCACTCGTAAAATCGACGTAAGTGGTCTTTAAAGGGTTTATTAATACATACGTCTAGTGGCTGCAAAGCAGATGTTAGGCCACCAGGAATGACTATCTGTCGTGTCTTATTTTTACTGAGAAGTTGCTTCACTTCGTTCACGAGGTGACCTCGGAAACTATCTAAAACAATCAGAGCTGGTTGTTTTAGCAGTACGCCGGGTCTTCTATCCCACACAGTTTTAACCCAGTCCAGCATGAGTTCTACGTCCATCCAGCCCTTTGGTTGCACTCGTACATGAAACTGAGTTATATTGTGTTTGCGCGCTACCTCCCGTCCCTTAATTTGTAACATTTCATATGATACACTGCAGCCATTGCTACGTATTTCATTGACGTACATAAACACTTCTTCGTCAATTATAGGAAAGTTCCCTGTTTTAGGACCTCTAGATGCGCGTCTAGATGGGTTTGTGCTTTTTAGCTTGTTTTTTTAATTTCCGCCAGTCACGCACCAACTTTTCACTCACTGAAAATTTTCTTTCTGCAGCTTTGTTCCCTGCTGTTCGGCGAAGGCAATTACGCTTAGCTTGAAGCCCGCAGAATAGTTTCTATATTTACCCATAATCGCTAATAAATGCTTCACACGTTAATGTTTTGCAATATAAATGACATTCCGTAATTGTTCACTATTAAAACAAATTTTCTACAAACACCCCAAACACAAATTAAAAACTTAAATTCTCACGTACACATGTCTACAGTAATCACATTAGTCACAAACAAATATATTCATCTGTGATCTGTCCATTCCAGAGCAGCCAATATTGTTAGGCAGCAAGGAAGCATGCAGCAATTTGTTATCAGTTGAGGTCGATGGTTGCGGCACACTAGTGCGCTTGCGCAAAGCTCGCAAACCGGAGCAAGGATGTCTTCATACATTGCTCCAGCTAGCGGTGTAGATCTACTGTAGTTGACCGTGTTCCGAGACGTCAGTAACAAACATTCATTTTTTTCAATTTCTTTTAAACATACGGTAATTAGGTTAATATTTCTTTCCAGTTATTGATGATTTTACATTACATTACTGACGAGTTTATAAAATAAAACGTTAATACCATTGGATAATAATTATCTTGACTGATTGGGTAAAAGTTTTCGGTTATCCCATTCTAGAGGTGTGTCGGTACTGGTGTACCGCTACGCATCACCTATTCTCGGAATGGAGCAGTGACAACCTGCTCCAGGAGTCTCTTCTCTAACGGTCCACTGCTACTGTGACAGTGTTGCACTGCGACTCGCAGTTTGCTGCTACCGGTACACTGCTACTGTGACAGTGTTGCGCTGCGACTCGCAGTTTGCTCTACCGGTCCACTGCTACTGTGACAGTGTTGCACTGCGACTCGCAGTTTGCTCTACCGGTCCACTGCTACTGTGACAGTGTTGCGCTGCGACTCGCAGTTTGCTCTACCGGTCCACTGCTACTGTGACAGTGTAGCGCTGCGACTCGCAGTTTGCTCTACCGGTCCACTGCTACTGTGACAGTGTTGCACTGCGACTCGCAGTTTGCTCTACCGGTCCACTGCTACTGTGACAGTGTTGCACTGCGACTCGGAGTTTGCTGCTACCGGTCCACTGCTACTGTGACAGTGTTGCACTGCGACTCGCAGTTTGCTGCTACCGGTCCACTGCTACTGTGACAGTGTTGCGCTGCGACTCGCAGTTTGCTGCTACCGGTCCACTGTTACTGTGACAGTCTTGCGCTGCGACTCGCAGTTTGCTCTACCGGTCCACTGCTACTTTGACAGTGTTGCACTGCGACTCGCAGTGTGCTGCTACCGGTCCACTGCTACTGTGACAGTGTTGCGCTGCGACTCGCAGTTTGCTCTACCGGTCCACTGCTACTGTGACAGTGTTGCACTGCGACTCGCAGTTTGCTCTACCGGTCCACTGCTACTGTGACAGTGTTGCACTGCGACTCGCAGTTTGCTGCTACCGGTCCACTGCTACTGTGACAGTGTTGCGCTGCGACTCGCAGTTTGCTCTACCGGTCCACTGCTACTGTGACAGTGTTGCGCTGCGACTCGCAGTTTGCTCTACCGGTCCACTGCTACTGTGACAGTGTTGCGCTGCGACTCGCAGTTTGCTGCTACCGGTCCACTGCTACTGTGACAGTGTTGCACTGCGACTCGCAGTTTGCTGCTACCGGTCCACTGCTACTGTGACAGTGTTGTGCTGCGACTCGCAGTTTGCTCTACCGGTCCACTGCTACTGTGACAGTGTTGCGCTGCGACTCGCAGTTTGCTGCTACCGGTCCACTGCTACTGTGACAGTGTTGCGCTGCGACTCGCATTTTGCTCTACCGGTCCACTGCTACTGTGACAGTGTTGCACTGCGACTCGCAGTTTGCTGCTACCGGTCCACTGCTACTGTGACAGTGTTGCGCTGCGACTCGCAGTTTGCTGCTACCGGTCCACTGCTACTGTGACAGTGTTGCGCTGCGACTCGCAGTTTGCTGCTACCGGTCCACTGCTACTGTGACAGTGTAGCGCTGCGACTCGCAGTTTGCTGTAATGGGAAGTGTTGTTACTCCTATTCGCAAACGGTCCAGTGATCCAGCCATCGTCATCCCGTACCGTTAAGGTGCGTTCTCCAAGGTGCGATTGTAGCCACAACGGCGATTGTAGCCGCACGGCGACAGCAGTCTTCCATCTCCGCGCATGCGCAGTTTGAATTTGGTCTGCGACTTGTTGCGATTGCGGCTTGAGCCACCACACTGGTGCAGTGAGCAGTGCTGGCGGCCACAGTCGCTGCGACGGAAGTGACAATTGCTCAACACCTCCTCCGCAAGCATTCTCCTCTGTCAATCAAGGGCCGATAAAAGCCGAGCCGTGCTCAGATGCAAACAGTCTTGATATCTTGTCAAGATTAGTGGGTCATAATTTATAGGAATGAATATACAGTGTAAAATGTACTTTTAAATAAAATGCAAATCCCACTCTGCATTATCATTTTTATGAGTTTTTATTGATTCCTTCATTCCCTAAATTACACCAATGGAATGGCATGCAAATAATTGACATATTGGCGCAATTAATGTTGTGTCACTCAATTAAGTTGCGGGTTTGTTAAGCTTGAAGTTTATCGGGCCATTTGACTGTGCTGTTAGGGGCGCGCAGCTGTGAGCTTGTATCCGGGAGATAGTGGGACCGAATCCCACTATCGGCAGTCCTGAAGATGGTTTTCCGTGATTTTCCATTTTTACACCAGGCAAATGCTGGCGCTGTACCTTAATGAAGCCACGGCCGCTTCCTTCTAGCTCCTAGGCCTTTCCTATGCTATCGTCGCCATAGGACCTATGTGTGTCGGTGCGACATAAAGCCACTAGCAAAAAAATCTTGAAGTTTATTACGACCACATATTTACTGATCATTATGTCTTACTGTAAAAACACTTACTCAGCTGAGCTAAACACTGTTAAAAGAAGATTAAAATATCCGTACCTGAGAGTGAGTGCAAGTTTCTCAGCTAGGCCGATAGGCTTCTTGTACCGATTGCACGGGGTTTTCAAAATTTCACTTTTTAACAGTTACAGAATATAACTAAACACTCAGTCTGAAATACTTCCTGAACTTTGTCTCATCACTTAACAGATGCCTGTTAATTAAATTGTTATAGCGTCCTTCCTCATAGTGGATTCAAATATACTGTTGACTTTCCTTCTTTTCGGGCCGAGATACCACATTGACAGTTCTTCTCCTCCTCCTCCTTCTTCTTCTTCTTCTTCTTCCATTAAAATGTCAAGGAAATCTCTGCCACTAACGAAATCGCCCGTGCTCTCCTCCATTTCTGACGGACTGGACTGCGGGACTAGCGGCTGGAGTCGTGTCTAAGAAAACACCCCACGTGCCCGTCGCTTGCGGCTGCTGTCGCCAACGTATATGGCGACCCCAGTCGTTGCGGCTCTGGCCGCCGTGGCGGCTATACAGTAGTCGCACCTTGGAAAACGCACCTTATTAGGAAGGTTGTGACAAGAATAGGACGGAGAAATACCGGTACGGTGTTAATTATTTCACGCGAACGAAAGAAATCCACAGTAATCTACTTCAACACTAAAACGTTTCTATAAATAATAATAATAATAATAATAATAATAATAATAATAATAATAATAATAATAATAATAATACCTTTTTATTATTGTGATTATTATTAACAGTTGTTTTTCTTAACATAGTTAAAATATGGTCAAACGTCATTTTTGATACTATAACTAAACATTTAATCTGGCGAATATGATCATTGAATATTTTAAATTCACAACACTGAATACTTTTTAAAGCGTCAGATATTTCAAAATAATTCTCGGCGATCTCTAAAACAATATTATAAGGCCATTCACATGTCAGAATCTTAGGTAAGAATTGCACACAAAATGCTTTCATTTTACGAGTTGGGAAGTAATTGGGTAAAAGTAATCGGATTACTTGTAACGATTACATTCATAACAAATTTTACTTGATCGTTACGTGTTACAAAAAAGAAGTAATTCTTACTTGTAATTTACTTCTTGAAATAAAATTGTGCCGGGCCGAGTAGCTTGGTCGGTAGAGCGCTGGCTCTCTAGCCCCAGCTTGGCAGATTCGATCCTGGCTCAGTCCAGAGGTATTTGAAAGTGCTCAAATTCGGCACCTTGTATCGTCTTCTTTCTTTTTTCTATGATTTTTTAAAATCTGCTTTACTTCGCACCGACACGGACTTGTGACGACGGCATAGGAAAGGACTAGGCGTGGGAAGCGACCGTGGCCTTAGTTAAGGAACATACCCAGCATTCGCCTGTTGTGAAAATGGGAAACAACGGAAAACCACTTTCAAGGCTTCCGATAGTGGGGTTCGAACCAATTATCTCCCGAATGGAAGTTGACAGATGTCCGCCTCTGTGGTGTAGTGGTTAGTGCGATTAGCTGCCACCCCCGGAGTTCCGGGTTCGATTCCCGGCTCTGCCACGAAATTTGAAAAGTGGTACGAGAGCTGGAACGGGGTCCACTCAGCCTCGGGAGGTCAACTGAGTAGAGGTGGGTTCGATTCCCACCTCAGCCATCCTGGAAGTGGTTTTCCGTGGTTTCCCGCTTCTCCTCCGGGCAAATGCCGGGATGGTACCTAACTTAAGGCCACGGCCGCTTCCTTCCTACTTCCTTGTCTATCCCTGCCAATCATCCTATCCCCCCACAAGGCCCCTGTTCAGCATAGCAGGTGAGGCCGCCTGGTCATCCTCCCCAGTTGTATCCCCTGACCCAAAGTCTGAAGCTCCAGGACACTGCCCTTGAGGCGGTAGAGGAGGGATCCTCGCTGAGTCCGAGGGAAAAACCGACCCTGGAGGGTAAACAGATTACGATACGATACGATGGAAGTTGACAGATACGTAACCTAAACCGTATAGCCAGTTGCTCGGTCAGTAGATTTACTTACTCCTGCGGGACTAAATTCCGGCACCTCGGCGTCTCCGAAAACCGCATTAGTAGTTAGTGGGACGTAAAGCAAATAAGAAGATTATTATTAGTAAATTTACTGGCAAGTGAAAGAACTCCTGCAGAACGAAATTCCGGCGCCTCGCCGTCTCCGAAAACCGTAAATGTAGTTATTGGGACAAAAAACAAAATAGTATTATGTGTGTAATTATTAATTGAAGATAAAAAAATATTTTCGAGTCTTTCTACCTACCACCAGTGTGCCATTATCGAATCAGATAAGACAGGCGTGATCATGACATCATCGAAGAACAGAGCAAATCGTGCATCCCCTGGCTACATAAGCCTACTGATACTATATTCCTCAGCTCCATTTATGCTTGTACCGGTTGCCACTGGACCGGCAGTGTGTCACCGCGCTCTGCCGTAGCTGTGCCAGCATGCTCCTCAGCTCCATCTGTGGCTGGACCGGCGACGTGTCACTACTCCAGTCGTGTCACTGGAGCAGTGACACATTATTTCTGGACCGTCACACCTCTATCCCATGCCCGGACACCTATGACGTAGTAGTGAGATAAGAGTCTAGCGATGACAACTGAGACATCGTAAATAATTCGGCTGACCGTGAGCTGAATAATTCGTGGAAAGCTGTTTTATCGTCTTGGATTTCACTTCGTGCGCAATAACCCAGGAACCGGCCCCGTGGTAGCGTGCTTGCCTCTTACACGGAGGCCCCGGGTTCAATTCACGGTCGAGTCAGGGAATTTTACCTGTATCTGAGGGCTGGTTCGATGTCCACTCAACCTACGTGATTACAATTGAGGAGCTATTTGACAGTGAGATGGCGGCCCCGGTCTAGAGAGCCAAGAATAACGGCCGTGAGGATTCGTCGTGCTGACCACACGACACCTCGTAATCTGCAGGCCTTCGGGTTGAGCAGCGGTCGCTTGCTAGGCCAAGGTCCTTCGCGACTGTTACGCCGGGGGGCGGGTGGTTGTAATAACGCAGAATTCTATCAGACCTCTTGTCTACTAGAAGACAAGTGTGTGTTGGTACCGGTATTTCCTGGCGACGTTACCGATAAGCGATAACTTACAGTCTTACGTATTTCAAATGAGAACTCATAATATGTAGGTGGTGAATAAATTGTACACTGTCTCGCGACCACGTTGTCAAACTGCCGATAGCCTACCGGTAAGCCATGCGTCGTACATATAGGGTACCGGTATTATTTATTTATACGTTGTGCAACATCTCGCAAATGAGACTGTGTTGCCAAAATGCCCATAAACCATACACGTATTTAAATTGCGCATTCATGTGCAACTTACATTGCAGTTCCATTTACCTTTTAACCAGGTTGGTGAACAAAATTTGGACGTGCGACGATTATGCGATTAAATGTTTAAAGTCCGATTTTTGTATTGAAAATAAAGGATGCGACGATTACGCGGTGGCGACGATTATGCCGGGAAATACGGTAAATTCGCTGGCACGGGGTTGGGTGTATGTGTCGTGTTCAACGTCATTTTATCCTCATCACGACGCGAAGATCGCCTACGGGAGTCAAATCAAAAAGACCTGCATCTTGCGAGCCGAACTTGTCCTCGGACACTGCCGGCACTAGAAGCCATACGCCATTTCATTTTATTTCATTGCCAGGATCACTTGATACGAGAACTGGTAAAAGTAGTAGGGCAATAGGGTTCCCAAGACCATCGCGTCAGCATTTTTTTTTTGCTGCATCACCACCTGAGGTCTAGTAGTGTAGCTATATCGGTTCCAATGCAAGGTCATTGACCCCTAGTATAGTAGGTGAGCAATGTCGATTTGCGGATTTTGCATAAAAGAACGATCCTAATCTCACAGTCGCTATCTTGAGGGGCCTAACTACACTTTAACGGATAGTTGCCCTTCCCGACGCCTAAGAGAGCAAACCTAACCTCATGGAGGGGCCTAAACTTAGTTTTACGGCTAGATGCCTTTCTCGACGTGGACAGTCGTTGTCTTGGAGGGGCTTAACCTTACAGGACGTTGTTTTTTGGGCGCGATGCCCTTCCCGACGCTATCTTGCGTAGTAGGACAATGATGATTCTCCCGGCATTGTTTTAAGTAGTAGGGCAACGGGGATTCACATAAGTAAGCACAAATGGAGGAGTCTAACTACACAGGGTCGTAATTTTACGGCAAGATGCCCTTCCCGACGCCAATTGCACAAGATAGCGACTATACTCAGCTCCTTTGAGTCGGTTTAGGGGCGCTTGCGCAAGATGGCAGCTATATATAGGCTCTTATGAGACGGCCTATGGGCGCTTGCGCAAGATGGCGGCTGTTTTTATGAGACGGCCTAAGGGCGCTTGCGCAAAATGGCGGCTGCTCTTATGAGACGGTTAAGGGCGCTTGCGAAAGATGGCGGCTATACATAAGCTCTTATGAGACGGCCTAGGGGAGCTTGAGCAAGATGGCGGCTATATATAGGCTCTTATGAGACGGCCCAGGGACGCTTGCGCAAAATGGCGGCTGCTCTTATGAGACGGCCTAGGGGCGCTGGCGCAAGATGGCGGCTGCTCTTATGAGACGACCTAAGGGCGCTTGCGCAAGATGGCGGTTATACACAGGCTCTTATGAAGAAATCTGACTCGGGGGCCTATTGAGCAAGATGGTAGCTATACACAGGCTCTTATGAAGAAAGCTAGCCTAGAGGCTACTGCGCAAGATGGCAGCTATACATAACCCCTTATGAGACGGCCTAAGGACGCTTGCGCAAGATGGCGGCTATACACAGGCTTGGCTATATATGTGCTCTTATCAGAACGCCTAGTGCCATAACAAATACATTGGTTATACTCAATCCCCTAGCAGTCGAACAAATTATAGGATAAACATTTAACTTGAAATTTCGGTTCGGAAATATACTCTTTGAATCTGTTGGCATGTGTTATAAGCATGTAGCTCATGCGGAAAGTGAAACTAAACGGAACGCCTAGTACTATAAGAAATGCATTGCTTACATTTAAGCCCCTAGCAGTCGAACAAATTATCGGATGAACATGTAACTAGAAAATTTCGGTTCGGAAATATATTATTTGAATCTGTTGGCATGGGTTATAAGCATGTAGCTCATGCGGAAAGTGAAATAAACAATTTGCGTAGCGCTATAGGAAATACATTGCTTTCATTTAAGGCCCTAGCAGTCGTACAAATTATCGCATAAACATGTAACATGAAATATCGGTTCGGAAACATATTATTTCAATCTGTTGGCATAGGTTATAAGCTTGTGGCTCATGCAGCAGCGAAATTAAACAACGCCTAGTACTATAAGAAATACATTGGTTACATTTAAGCCCCTAGCAGTCGAACAAATTATCTGATAAACATATGAAATAAGTACAACATTTTGAATTCAAGGAAAAATTTATTGTATATTTATTTACAAAATTAAAATAATCTACTACAACAGTCTTGGTTTTGCTGCCGACAAGGTTGCTATGCTCTTTAACAGCTTTCTGCGAAGAGGTAGCATGCATCTGAAATTGCAATGCCTCCTGCAATATTCAAATTAAACAAAACATTTAGTGTTTATGAAATACATTATACTATATATGTTATGCTTCACAAAGAAGATAATGCAGTTCTTACTTTGTTGTTATTCATGTGGTTTGTTCCTTGTGTGAATTATCTTGATCATGTACTGAAATGAATGAAAAAAGTTCATCAATACACTGTGTACATTGTTCAATCCTCGGATTTGGTCCTTCACAATCATCATTTTTACCTCGATACTTGTAATGACGTTGACAGGTTTTGCATAAAGCTACGTTGATTGACATCTTACTGTAGAAAGGAAGGATATCCCGAAAGTTATTTACGAAAGGAGCAGCGTACGTAGATAAAAATCCTGGTGGTAAACATTGACTCAGATGTTTCGGCATCTGAGACAAGGTCCCATGTTTATAGAACATCTTAATAACTTTACTTACTTGTGTGAGATAAATAAGATGTTGCGTATTAGCATGCGAACAGCATGCACATTGACAGTTTTGTTTGTTATTAAGAGATTGTCTGTAACCTTGTAGACTTTTTCTTCTTTCTGTTCCATAGCGTACGATGTCGAAGCACACACTAATGTTGATGATAAAGGACTATTCCGTAGAAGGAGGGATTGAGCTAACCTCAGTAACTGTGATGAGGAGGAAGAGGAACGTAGCTGACCTGTGAGGCGGAGGAGAAGGAACACGACTATGTCCGGTTAGAGGAGGAGGAGGAAGAGCAGGAAGCTTGTTATCTTGACAGCTGTTTAACAGCTGTTACATTTAAAAAATAATATCGGGAAGGAACTATGTCATTGACATTTCTCTATCTAAGAACGTGACGATACGGAGGACAGCACAATCCCTTCTCCTCCTCTTCCTTGTCTTTATTACAGGTATAAAAGTCAGCTCAAACCCCTCTTCCTCCTACAGTTCTGTATCCGACAGCGTAACATTGAATTCAAAATGTTGTAATTATTGCATATGTTTATCCGATAATCCCATGCCAACAGATTCAAATAGTATATTTCCGAACCGAAATTTCAAGTTACATGTTTATCCGATAATAGAAGAGGACAGCACAATTCCTCCTCCGCAGCGATGACGTCAATATAGTTATGCTTGTTTAGTTGTGTTCGTTAACAAGGTTACTCTAGTAACCTCAAGCCTTTACGGTAGGCGTAAAGGGAATGCAATAAGTAGAACATTTATTTACTGATTTTATCCTATTTCTACATGTAATGTCACAATAACATTATTGTTGTAACTTGTGTGCGTCTTTACACAATAATACGCCTACGACGTAATTTGTCTTCTATATCTTGAATCTCTTGTACATACACTGTGAATCCAGCATCTTGATAAGCTCTTAGGAGTTGTAATAGTTCAACGAGTAAGTTAACGTCTTTAGAGTACCTTACATCTGCATAGGGTAAGAGAGTTTTGCTAATACGTGTTGACAGCTGATGCGTAGAAAACGGAAGAACTTGTTTTGATGCGGTATGTGCTTCTGCAATGTTATCAGCAGATAAAAACCCGGTTTGTACACAGTGTATGGATGAACTTTTTCCATTCACTTCAGTACATGATCAAGAATTCAGAAAAGGAACAAACCACATGAATATAAACAAGGTAAGAACTGCATTATCTTCTTTACAAAGCATAACATACATAGTATAATATATTTCATAAACACAAAATGTTTTGTTTAATTTGAATGTTGCAGGAGGCATTACAATTTCAGAAGCATGCTACCTCTTCACAGAAAGCTGTTAAAGAGCATAGCAACCTTGTCGGCAGCAAAACCAAGACTGTTGTAGTAGATTGTTTTAATTTTGTAAATCATTATACAATAAATATTTCATTGAATTCAAAATGTTGTAATTATTGCATATGTTTATCCGATAATCCCATGCCAACAGATTCAAATAGTATATTTCCGAACCGAAATTTCAAGTTACATGTTTATCCGATAATCTGTTCGACTGCTAGAGGCTTAAATATAACCAATGTATTTCTTATGGCACTAGGCGTTCTGATAAGAGCCCATTTAATAGCCGAGCCTATGTATAGCCGCCATCTTGCGCAATTGCCCATAGACGTCATCTTTCTCCATAAGAACCTGTGTATAGCCGCCATTTTGCGCAGTAGGCCTCTGGGCCAGCTTTCTCCATAAGAGGCTGTGTATAGCCGCCATTTTGCGCAAGCGTCTTTAGGCCGTATCAGCTGCCATCTTGCGCAGTAGCCTCTAAGCTAGCTTTCTCCATAAGAGCCTGTGTATAGCCGCTATCTTGCTCAGTAGGCTCCTGGGCCAGCTTTCTCCATAAGAGCCTGTGTATGGCCGCCATTTTGCGCAAGCGCCCGTAGGCCGTCTCATAAGAGTATGCATAGCCGCCATCCTGCGCAAGCGCCCGTAGGCCGTCTCATAAGAGCAGCCGCTATCTTGCGCAAGCGCCCCTAGGCCGTCTCATAAGAGCAGCCGCCATCTTGCGCAAGCGCCCCTAGCCTGTCTCATAAGAGCCTATGTATAACCGCCACATTGCGCAAGCGCCCCTAAGCCGACTCAGAAGGAGTTGTGCACAGCCACCATCTTGTGCAACTGGCGTCGGGAAGGGAATTTTGCCGTAAAACTACGGCCCTGTGTAGTTAGACTCCTCCATGTGTGCTTACTTATGTGAAACAACGTCTGAAAAAATCATCATTGTCCTACTACTCAGGATAGCGTCGGGAAGGGCATCTAGCCGTAAGACTACGTCCTTTAAGGTCAAGTCCCTCCAAGATAACGACTGTCCACGTCGAGAAGGGCATCTAGCCGTAAAACTAAGGTTAGGCCTCTCCATTTGTAGGGAGAGGAGTTACGGAATGTAATGTGCTTTTAATGTACGTAATACGCGATTATTACTAAGCTTTGACGGCAGAACTTTTTGGGTGCGAGCAGTTCCACAAATAATATTTCGAACTTCAATATTTTATAATAAGCCGTCTAATAAATTGATATTTACTGTCTGGCAAATCAACTCTGAAGGCGTGAGTTTCAGTTCCTCAACAATCCGTGGTACATATCCTGGCCTCCCTATTGAGTGGTGTATGTTCACGGCCAAGCTGTCACCATGTGACGCAATAACTGAGCTAGATTCTTCTTGATATGCCAAGGTCCTTAATTTTCCATGGGTTTGGTTTTGTTAGTTGTATATGCTTCTTACTCACTCTTAAATGTTTACCTACTTTAATTACTTGTTTTGAAAATGCGTTACAATGTGTTTTTCTCCTCTTTTTCAGGTATGTGCCAACTGAAAAGTAACTGAACGCTCTTAGGGTAAGTCTTGTTAGTTTGAGGAAGTCTGTTTGTATTTAGAATCAAATATCTTTTTCTTTATCATCCTTACCGACCCAAACAGACGTGTTTCGTAGCCAGTTTGTGGGGATTTCGTGGAAGTACTTGTGTAGAGATACAGAGTAAGCGCAGAATGAATGTAAGGTGGATGAAGTAAAGTAGGGAGTACCGTCAGCATCATTGATATTGTGGACCAAAATAAATTAGATACAGGAAAACTCGATAAGAGACGGGAAGTACTTGTGTAGAGATACAGAGTAAGCGCAGAATGAATGTAAGGTGGATGAAGTAAAGTAGGGAGTACCGTCAGCATCATTGATATTGTGGACCAAAATAAATTAGATACAGGAAAACTCGATAAGAGACGCTGTCCAAGAAATCACACGGATACTGCAAGAAGAAACTAAGCAGTTCTCTTTAGGAGCTGCCTGGCCGAGGCGGCAAAGGCTTGCTCGGTTCGCCTGGGAGGACTTGGGTTCGTTTCCTCGTCAAGAAGTCGTAACGAGACTTCCGTATCCGGAGGTGCACATGGCCTGCACCACGTTAATTGAGAGCCGGGCGTAGAGCTAAACCACTCTACCCCACCAGGTGTCGAGGTTACAGATAGTTCCTTCCACCGTTCCGAGAGCCTTTTTGTATGTAAAGTATATTACATACTGGCGTATCATTTCATTAAAATAGTGTAATGGAATTAAATACTTTACACTATATTGTATACACAGTATTACACCCTCCTGACGTCATGGCGAGTGAATCACGAGTTTTTAATATCGTTCTTAACATTGACGATGGAATTGCTAATGAATCAGCGAGCTGTTTCTGGTTAAGATTAGTGTTTTAATCGTGCTGCTTTCGCAAAATTGTAATTAAGATGGTCATGGATTATTGTTTTAAGTTTCTTAGCTCACTCCCTTGTCCATGATTGCTGCATTGGTACGTAAAAACTGGCCTTTCCTGCAGACTCCCTGTGGCGAGATTCATGCAGACTTTGGAGGTTCAAACGGCTACCCGGTGGCTGTTGCACTCTTTCCTAACGAACGAATGAACAAAGAGAGACATTTATCCGACCTTTTTACCATGTATCTGAGACTACTTCAGAATGGAATCCAAGAAGTGTGAATTGATTTGTAATTTCTGGTAGTACCGGGAATCGAACCCGGTCCCCCGAGGATGACAGCTAACTGTTACGCTACGGAGATGGACACTTCCACATGAAGAAGTTTCTCTGGAGAAAATGGGCAAGATTTGAGATTAAACTCGCGAATACAGGGAAATTTCTAATGTGTATTTGGTGTATTTGATGGCTGGCTTGAAATGCATCAAACATCTGAGGTCACAAAGCTTTCTGAGTCTTTTGATTATTTTTGGAAGAGATGGTTGGAAATGCCTCAGTCCAGCTTTGAAGTGCTACAGGAGGAACCGTAGAACCACAAGGATGGCACAACCAAATCACAAACTGCTTCAATCTTTCTTTCTTTCTTTCTTTCTTCCTTAACTTTCTTGATCACTTTATTCTCTAGGGTTGGCTTTCCCTCGGACTCTGTGAGAGATCCTACCTCTACCGCCTCAAGGGCAGTGCCCTGGAGCGTGAGAATTTAGATCGTGGGATACAACTGGGGAGGAGGACCAGTGCATCGCCCAAGCAGCCTCACCTGCTGTGCTCAACAGGGTCCTTGTGGGGGATGGAAAGATTGGAAGAGGTAGACAAGGAAGAGGGAAGGAAGCGGCAGTGGCCTTAAGTTATGTACCATCCCAGCATTTGCGTGGAAAAGAAGTGGGAAATCACGGAAAACCATTTCGAAGATGGCTGAGGTGGGAATCGAACCCCCTCTACTCTGTTGATCTCCCGAGGCTGAGTGGACCCCGTTCCAGCCCTCGTACCACTTTTCAAATTTCGTGGCAGAGCCGGGAATCGAACCCGGGCCCGTGGGGGTAGCAGGTAATCACACTAACCACTACACCACAGAGGCGGACGTTTCAAAAACTTCAATAATTAAAAGAGATGTAACCCCCCAACCATGACACTACAGCCGTGAAAGGCCTTGACCCACCAAACGACCGTTGCTCAGTCCGAAGGCCTGCACATGACGAGGTGTCGTGTGCTCAGCACAACGAATCCTCTCGGCCGTTATTCTTAGTTTTCTGGATCGGTGCCGCTGTCTCGCCGTCAGATAGCTCCTTAATTCTAATCACATAGGCTGAGTGGACCTCGAACCAGCCCTCGGATCCAGGTAAAAATCTCTGACCTGGCCGGGAATCGAGCCCAGGGCCTCCGGGTAAGAGTCAGACACGGTACCCCTACACCACGGGGCAGGCTAAAAGAGATGTAAAAGAAATTTAAAATGTAAATATAAGTAATGTTTGAATATGTAAATAAAAATGTATATAAAGTACATACTGTAACAACTGTAACATACTGTAACAGTATCACTGACGGAGTTAACTCTAGGCTCGACAATTATTATGTATCAACAAGCTAGAAAGAGGACTATAGAGTGGATAGGGGGCCGCCATATTTGAATCTACTTGAACGCCACGTCTGCCATATTCTAAGCGATCGAAACAAGTGGGCGTGGTGATGAAGCAAGTACACAGGCTGCGGGAATAAATACCGCTTCACAGATTTCTTAATTAGGAAAGCACTCAAAGATGCATAATGTATTTTAAAAGGCCATTAAAACTACAAGACACAGGCTACATACTTACATTTATTGTATAACGAATGAAAATTTCCAGTAATTACAAAATAAATCACAATGCATTGCCATTAAACAAACTGAGCCCTTCTTACAGAGAATTAAAATATAGAACAGAAAACCGTGAACAAAATAAAATAACAAAGAGAAATAATGCATAGCCTATGACATGAATAATAATAAAAATAATAATACCGGGCGAGTTGGCCGTGCGCGTAGAGGCGCGCGGCTGTGAGCTTGCATCCGGGAGGTAGTGGGTTCGAACCCCACTGTCGGCAGCCCTGAAGATGGTTCTCCGTGGTTTCCCATTTTCACACTAGGCAAATGCTGGGGCTGTACCTTAATTAAGGCCACGGCCGCTTCCTTCCAACTCGTAGGTCTTTCCTATCCCATTGTCGCAATAAGACCTATTTGTGTCGGTGCGACGTAAAGCCCCTAGCAAAATAATAATAATAATAATAAGAAGAAGAAGAATTCCTGCTCTCTCTCTCTCCTCAGTTACCAGGAATCGGCATTCTGTATGAATTCAGCCCATTTTTACGTTCGGATGCCCTTCCTGACGCCAACCTTAGGAGGAATTATGTATTCACTATTGCGTGTTTCTGTGGCGGTTTGTAGTTATGTTCTGTTGTGTGTAGATGAAGATGATTATCCAGTCTCCGATCCGGAGGAATTAACTGTAGACTACCCAGGTAAAATTCTCGACGGGGTCAAATCCGTGGCCCTCTGAACCGAAGGCCAGCACGCTGATCAATCAGCCAAGGAGCAGGATACTAAATAATAATAATAATAATAATAATAATAATAATAATAATAATAATAATAATAATAATAATAATAAAGATGAGATCGCCGGGTTGAGTGGCTCAGACGGTTGAGGCCCTGGCCTTCTCGCTCCAACTTGGCAGGTTCGATTCTGACTCAGTCCGGTGGTATTTGAAGGTGCTCACTTTCGGCAGCCTTGTGTCGGTAGATTTACTGGCACTTAAGAGAAATCCTGCGGGACAACATTCCGGTACTTCGCCGTCTCCGAATAAGTAGTAAGTGGGATGTAAAACCAATAATAATCAAATTTACAAAGAATAAGTATTCTAGAGACGTATGTTTGAAGTGAACAATGGTGTAATAAAGTATCCCATAATAATAATAATAATAATAATAATAATAATAATAATAATAATAGTAATAATAATGGTAATAATATTAAAACGGGAGTCAGACAAGGGGACTGCCTATCACCAATATTATCTTTAACATTGTTCTAGAAAAAATCATTAGAACCTGGGAAAAAGCCTTGGAAGTGAAAGGAATAAAGGGAATACATTTAGGGAGGAAAGGACAGAACTTAGAAATGAAGTGTTTGGCTTTCGCGGATGATCTTGCCCTCTTGGCTCACAACCGAGAAAATGCCCAAATTATGCTGAAAACTCTACATGAGATCGCTGAGAAAACGGGTCTCAAAGTATCATATGAGAAGACGGAATACATGGAATATGGACATCAAGGGGAGAGACACTTAGAAGTGAAGCATGGGACTGTAAAATGAACTGAGAAATTTAAATATCTCGGGGAATGGATAGAACCTAACGGACTGGATAAAGAAGCGAATAGGGCAAGAATTAGAAAACTAGAATTATCTTACAGGTTAACCCAGAGCGATACAACAAAAGAGCAATATCTTACAAGGCGAAACTTAGACACTACAACACAGTGGTAAAGCCAGAAAGTCTCTACGCTTCAGAGAGCCTGACAATGAATAAAAAGGTTGAGGTTCAAGATCTCGAAAAAAAAGGAAAGGAGAATCTTACGGAAAATTTTAGGAGCACAGAAAAATGCTGATGGTGAGTGTAGGAATAGAAAAAAATGATGATCTTTACAAATACACCGAAAAAATCATTGTCACCATGTGAAAGCGAAGGCTAAAATTCTATGGGCATCTAGAAAAAATGGACGAGAAACGGCTAACTAAAAAATATTCAGGTACATCACTGGACTGAAAGCTTCGACGAAGTGGGTAGAAGAGGTAAAAAAAGATGCAATAGAAAGTGGACTTACAATGAATATGACTCACAACAGAAAAGAATTTAGAAGCCGAGTGGACAGCATCAAAACATTCCAGGAGAAACCACGAAAATGTAGACCCAAACTGGTCATAGTCGTACCTGAGAAAGAAAGGAAGATCAGAAGTGAAAAGATGAAGAGGTTCTGGGAGGAGAAGAAGAAGAAGAGAAAGCCTTAAATTCAATGCGATCCATAGGCGGCCAAATTCTGAAATAAATAAATAAATAAATAAATAAATAAATAAATAAATAAATAAATAAATAATTAATTAAATAAGGAAGTGGCAGTGGCCCGTGTTACAGCAGGTCCCGCATTTGCCTGATGTGAAAATGGGTACCACGGACAACCAGATATCAGGGCTTTCGACAGTGGGATTTGAACGCACCATATCCCGAATGCAAGGTAAGAGCTACAGTATATGCTGCAAACAACGTAGCCAACTCGTTCAGTGGTAGTGGAGATATAGGATTGAACGTAGGCAGAGCGTATGAGGTGACTACGTAATTCAAAACATTGTAGGTGTGGCGTTGGACTGCAAGCGTCTTGTACCATCGCTGTTAACTATTATATTTATTTTCAAAATGCCTTGTGCTGTGCTCTGCAGGATACCATTTGATAGTAAATCGTGTTGTTTTTTTTGCTTTACGTCGCACCGACACAGATAGGTCTTTTGGCGACGATGGGACAGGAAAGGGCTAGGAGTGGGAAGGAAGCGGCCGTAGCCGTAATGAAGGTACAGCCCCTGCATTTGCCTGGTGTGAAAATGGGAAACCACGGAAAACCATCTTCAGGGCTGCCGACTGTGGGGTTCGAACCTACTGTCTCCCGAATACTGGATACTGGCCGCACTTAAGCGACTGCAGCTATCGAGCTCGGTAATCGTGTTATTAGTTTTTCGCTCTACCAACTACATTTTTACGTTTTTCGGAGAAGCTGAGGTGCCGGAGTATTGTCCCGCCTGTGTTACTTTACAGGCAGATAAATCTACTGACACGAGGGTGACGTACTGAGCACCTTCAAATACCAAGTCTGCCAACTTGGCACTCTTCCAGGCAGGAAACCTTTTATTATGTTTTGCTGTTTTGTCAGTTCCTACAAGAAAATAAAAGTCGACCTAGAAAGATCTTTTGCCCCTACCTTGCACCATATGTTATGAAACTGCGTGTATTTGGAAATTGCGGAAGTGTTATGTTGAATGTGAGAAAAGGAACATTAAGGACGACACAAATACCCAGTCCCCAGGCCAGAGATATTAATCATTTATAATTAAAGCCCGATGACCCGGCCGGGAATCGAACCCGGGGCCGCCGGGTGATAGGCGGACGCATTACCCCCTACACCGCGGGGCCGGGGGGGCTAGGCCTACTGTACACAGGCTGGATTGTGTTACAAGCACAGGCAACGTAATTCTGCTAATCGCCATCTGTGTAGGCCTACTTTACTAAAAAAGAACTTATTTGAAATATGTTAATATGTCCTTTATGTTTTCTTTACAATTTATGCAATTGTGAGCCTCACACGAAAAGAGTATAATTCATGCAGTTAATTTGTTCGATCTAATCTACTGTATTAAAAGTAACGCACTGTAAGCGGTGGAAGTATATGGATGGCGCTTAAAATATGGCGTCGCTATTTCGCCTTGGCACTACCCAGAGCGCTGTAGCAGTCA
The DNA here is from genome assembly GCF_040414725.1 of Anabrus simplex. Taxonomy (NCBI): domain Eukaryota; kingdom Metazoa; phylum Arthropoda; class Insecta; order Orthoptera; family Tettigoniidae; genus Anabrus; species Anabrus simplex. The sequence goes on from NC_090265.1 coordinate 768,638,139, forward strand.
TGTTAGCCACTCTATAGTCCTCTTTCTAGCCCGTTGTTATGTATTTTCGCCATTCAGCGGGTCCAAATCCTAGAAAAAGTGAAATGGGAATCGGTTTAAAACATTTTGAAATATGAGACTTTCTTGCCCAATAATACGTTTCACTGACACGTACGGATCATATTGCGCGCTATTTACAGGGCACCGTACTTCCAAGAATATGTTTGACTGACAGCTTGTACTTATACATTAAATACAAGCTTCTGTGAAACATTCCTCTGTTCCGATGCTATTCAACCCTCTATTTGCAACTAGTTCCACACTTCTGTCCGGCTCCATGGCTAAATGATTAGCGTGCATGGGTTACATGGGTCCCGGGTTCGATTCCAGACAGGGTCGGGAGTTTTAACCATCATTGGTTAATTTCTCTGGCACTGGGGCCGGGTGTATGTGTCGTCTTCATCATCATCATTTCTTCCCCATCGCGACAATAATCACCACCACTCTTACGAGCAATCCTTCTCGCTGCTTTCATGTCCGTTACTACCAACGTATGAATAGGATTTCCTGAGCTCGCCCAGCATTCACTTCTTTATAATTTACACTAATACCTTCCTGGGAAAATACACTTCCTAAATAATAGAATATTTAAATACTGGGAGTAACCAAGCCCCACAATCTCAGGGTGTATTATTATAACTCGTGTACTGTGCAGATGGCCTTGAAAAAGACTTACCAGGTCCAATGTATCCCACCTGCGGCATATCTACACAAGCTAACTTTGTATGGTACTATAGCTCAGTCCATGTTAAGAAAACAGCATTGCTCTTATGGATCTACAAGCAGTGAACATACCCCCTCTTAGATCTCATAATTCCTTGTGATTAAGGAATATTATAATGCTTTTTATATCGACGAAAGAAAGAAATTGCATGGGGCATGTTTTTGTCCGTGAGTTATTAAAATAACTACTGAAGCTTTTGTATTTCGTAAATACATTCGCAGGGGGGAAGCATAATGGCCATCGCTTTGTTGCCTTCCTTCATTTTCCTTCTGAGTTGCTTTGGTACATGCAACGCGTAATCCGTTTTATGCTGTGAATCGCCGGCTCCTTATCATTGTTGTAGAGAAGTACGGTAATCTGTTTTTTGTGTCTGTGTTCTAATATTCTTGTACTGTACAGCAGTTGTTACTGAATATTTCGATGCTGTGGTGCGCAGCGATACATCAGGCCATGACTTGTACTGTTACAGAAATTGCCTATGATTTTTATCTGTGCTTGGTTTTGTTATTTAGCTTTTGTTTCTTAAGCGCATGTTTTGGACACAGTTTTACCACTTTTTCACAAGCGTATTTAATTGTTACCATTCTTTTCGTGGGGCGATATGATGGCCCAGTAGCACCCGGTGTTGTCTGTGGAAATTTATTAAATGCAATTATCTGCATCCTCCACCCCCAGCCTATAAAACTGATCTGTTATCTATTTTCTCCCAGTTTGCCTTGAACTTCAATACTGAGGTTTTGTATGTGCAGTACTTTACCCATGTTGCTGTAAAAACATTAATAGGCCGGACCCCCTCCCCCCACTTCTGTTTACAAACCCTGTACCTTAGATTTTTTTTAAATGCAGCTTAGTTTCTTTCTTACGGAGCTCGATAGCTGCAGTCGCTTAAGTGCGGCCAGTATCCAGTATTTGGGAGATAGTGGGTTCGAACCACAATGTTGGTAGCTCTGAAGATGATTTTCTGTGGTTACCCATTTTCACACCAGGCAAATGCTGGGGCTGTACCTTAATTAAGGCTACAGCCGTTTCCTTCCCACTCCTAGCCTTTTCCTGTCCCATCGTCGCCATATGACCTAACTGTGTCGGTGCGACGTAAAGCCACTTGAAAAAAAAAGTTTCTTCCTTCTTTTATTTTGATTTTAAGTACTGAGTTTCACCAATATATATGCTGTGATAGTACATATATCACACCCCCGAATTATATGTAGAAGTTAGAGATATTATTGTCAGTATTCGATTTATTATTATTATTATCATTATTATTATATTTCATTTGTATATTTTGCCATTTATATTGGTAAGCTGGAAGATATCCACATATGTAGGTATGAGTAATTTGTTTTGCACGAGTGGGAAAACACTGCTTTAATAACTCTGGTAATTTGAATGAGTCATATGGCTGCCCCAGTGTGTGTTGTGATGTACTTGTGTCAGGAAATTCTATTAGTCATGTATATATCCCAGCCTGATGAGATGAGCTTGTTGTTGTACCAGGGAAATTTGATGATTCATGTAAAACTCCCCAGAGTTTGTTATTGTCTTGGGAGGAAGAAGTAGTTCAGGGCTTGGTCTTGACTAGAGATCACTCATGATTGGTGGGCAAGCACCAATCCAGACGTATCATCTGAGAGGAGGGGGATGTTGATGTCTATAAAGGTTGATGATACGGCGGCAACCAGGAACATTGTATGGGACATTGTAAGGAACATTGTAAGGGTGATTGTAGAGGTGATTGTAAAGGAACGAGAAGGAAGATAACTACAACCAGTGACACTGTATGAAGGAACGACAACTGGCACACTGTACGGGAAGGAAGTGGTGCTGATACACGGTACTGGAGTGACACGGCTGCAATGGACTGGACTTCAAACGTTCGTAGAGCGTAGTCTTGTTATGTTAGTGGAAAGTGGATGATTGTGGAGAGTGCTTGCGCATTAAGTATTGTAGCACTTGTGGCGGCCTAGCATTATATGTTGGTGAAAGCTATCTCAGACTTTCCATAATTTATGTTGAGGATCGACAGACGTGTGTATATATCTTTACAACAAGTGTTAAAATATGTGAACACAGTAGTACAAGGTACAGTATCTGTGTGATGTGATAACTGCCGATTATGAGAATCGGTAAGTCGAATTGATATAGAGACAGTGAAGGGTATTTATCTTCATACATGTACATTGTTCATCGGACGATCTACAAATGGTAGCTTAGTTCTCGCTTTCGTTTTCCCACGATTTTCATTATTATTGTTGTTGTTGTTGTAAATATGGAGTCTTCCAGCAATATTTTATGTGTGTATTATATGTATAATGTTGTATGTTGATGAGGTGCTCATGCACGGAATGTGTTAAGAATATAGTTAGCTATTTTAGAATCAGTGTTATTGATGAACCTAGGTGCAGTTCCTACCTAATTAGTCGTTTTCAGGAGGTTAGGTAAGGCCTGCAGCAGATGTACCAGTACGCAGCATTATGTACACGCCCTGGGATATAAAGTTTATCATGCTCTTATCTAAATTCGAGGGATCCATTCTGGTGAACTCTGGCGCCCATACTACGGACATTTCGGTTAATTATGCTTATTAATTTTATTAAGTTTTTGAGTAATTTTATATATTTTTATTCATGATTTTATTTATTATTATCATCATCAAAAAAAAGTTACAATGCCACGGCTTTCCCGTGATGCTATTGAGCAGAGATGTTCAATATGGCAACCCTGTTGTCATAAGAGCAATACTGTTTTCTTAACATGGAATGACCTATAGCTACTATACCCAGGTGAGGGATTTTTACCTGGATCTGGCTCGAGATGCGCACAGCCCACGGCGCTGGTCTAGAAAGCCGAGAGGATACATCGCGCTGGTTTGTTTGTTTATGTTCCCCTTTCGTTGTTAACGTGTGTGAAAATTCTTCACCCTTATTTCGTCCGGCTCCATGGCTAAATGGTTAGCGTGCGGGGATTCGGACAGACATTTAACAAACGCTGCTTCTTCACATTCGTCATTTTTGACGTATAGCAGAATTCGAGGAACAGTCCTGCTTTTTATTACATATCCAGATTTCCTCACATGTCTTGTAGAACAGAATGTTAGTTTATCATAGACCCCATCACCTGCACTAGTTTGCGTTATAATGTTGAATTTGAGGTAATCTTCTTCTTGGTCTCATTAAGGTCGGTATGGATGTGTATTTGGCCCAGTTTTACGCCTGGAAAACATTCTCAACGCTCCCTCTATGTGGAGAATGTAGATGAATAAGAGCCACACGAGGCCAGCTCGCTCATTTGTCAGTCAAGGAGTCATATTCGTTGTAATTTCAAGATTGTATTTTTCGTTGATAATAAAAAAGCTACTATTACGACGCTCTGTACCATGCGAAAATTAGGTTATATATTTTATTGCAATATCCGTAAGACTCGACAACTGCCCTGTACCGTACGTTGTGCTGTGAAGTCTGTGTCGCAGCGACATAGATAGGACTAGGATACTTTTCACAGCGACATTTTATGATTGCAACTTGTTTTTAACAAAACAGTTTTACAAAGAATGCATTACATTTAGCGTAATTATACCTGTACGTCTCTGTGGTGTAGTGGTTAGCGTGATTAGCTGCCACCCCCAGAGGCCCGGGTTCGACTCCCGGCTCTGCCACGAAATTTGAAAAGTGGTACGAGGGCTAGAACGGGGTCTACTCAACCTCGGGAGGTCAACTGAATAGAGAGTGGGGGTGTCGACTCAAACTTCAGTCATCCTTGAAGTGTTTTTCTGTGGTTTCCCACTTCTCCTCCAGGAAAATGCTGGGATGTACCTAACTTGAGGCTACGGCCGCTTCCTACCCTCTTCCATGTCTACCCCTTCCGATCTTCCCATCCCCCCAAGGTGAGGCGAGGTACTAGTCTTCCTCGTCAGTTGTATCCTCCGACCCAAAGTCTCATGCTCCAGGACACTCCCCTTGAGGCGGTAGAAGTGGGATCCGAGGGGAAAAAGCAACCCTGGAGGATAAACAGATTAAGAAAGAAAGAAGTAATTATACCTTTGCATTACAAAATATATAAAGAGGGCTTTTTTCTGACGAGAATACCGTGCTCCTTATTCTCCAACGATATAGTGTATCTTATATTTGTGTTTGTGCTCTCTGGACAGATCGATCTACTGCATGTGAATGTATACGAATGGAGTCCCAGTCATTTTTCTCCATCGACCGAATCATGCGTAGCAGAATATTTATTTTCTTGATGCCGCTACGTCACGACGGGATTGCCAGGAAACCCCAAAGCCAACGGCTTCGGTGTTATTCATTATATTTGTTTTGACGATGACAGTACCACATATTAACCATCTTCAGCCACTTGTTCAGAGAAGTACTTGACTACGAATCTACCTCGAGAATTAAACTTCCACTCCCTGCAGCTGAATTGAAAAGATGCTACATTGGAATGTCTTATTATATTTCCCGCCAATGGAAGCAGTTGAAAAGCTTCCACGGAATCGTCATCACCGTTCACTTCCTTTGATATCAAATTCAATTAAATTGTGAGCCTCATTCTAGCAGAGAGTGGATTTGGACACTATACTATAGGATTTTCCTCATTCTAGCAGCGAGTGCAGTTGTTCACTGTACTAGAGAAGCTTCCTCATTCTAGCAGTGAGTGTTGTTTTCTCCATGCTATTACACTTTCCTGATTCTCCATGGGTGTAGAGGCGCAGCTCGCAGTTATAATCGGAGCCGCCTCATTCCTGACCTGACATAGTGAATAATTCATTGGTCCCAGGTAGGCGATGTGAGTGCTCCAGACGTAGGTTGATGACCAGGCGCCCGGAGACTGCTCGCCCGAAATAGCCGCAACCCTGCGCCAGTTGGAGAGCAGAGCATGTTCCCCACACATAGGCCTATCCACGTGCTTGTACTCCTCTGTACATTACGTTGCAATTTCGTTAACATCTCGTAAACTTTGAAGCGTTCTTGTCATGCTTTATCTCTAGTTCGCATTCTTATCAACATTACTGTTTCGACAAACCTCAGAGTCCTAGATTAGAACACCAAGAAATCGTGACTACATGGTAATACTGTTAGCATTGAGTTAAATGATCAGGCTTCGGATAATTGTGCACTTAAAATGCCAAAATATGCATGAAAGTATGTATTAAAAGGTGTCAAAATTTACAATAAAATTTTTGAAATATGCATTGTAAACAACCATAAACCTCATATCGATTATCAATCATCAATGATCTGGATTGAGGGCTGTCGCCCAGGTGACAGATTCCCTATCAGTTGTCTACCTAGCCTTTTCTTGATCATTTTGAAGGAACTGCATTTTATGTCATAGAAATAATATTCAACTTTAAATATCAAAATAACAATAAATTATACACCGTACCACAATAAAATGCTCGAGTTTCTCAATGAAACTCACAAGTCTTGATTACATCATGATGCAACAGGTGCTCAAACACAAACGTGTGCTTTTCACTTAAATGGTTTTATACCCAGAAAACACTCTCTTTACATCACATATCACAATTGGAGCATAACCCAACTTAGTTAAATCAGAGACATTTAATATCGATGCATCGTCAATGTTTTCATTGTCTTGATGAACACCAGAAATGTCTTTAAGTTTACGGAGACCGGAGTTTTTACTGCATTCTTCATCTTTTTTCCGAGAAAACTTGATTTGTTAGGTTTATTAGAGATCATTGACTTCTTCAGCAATTCCAGTAGGCCTACTAACATGAACAGCAATTTCTTGATGGCTGAACGAATGAAGATGAGTTACTACGAATACCATCTTTGCCCAAAACTTCTTGGGTTTCTTAATAGAAGCAGCTACTTCTGTTGGACGTCGGATGAACAGATGGTCTGAAACTATCACTCTCATTCACAAGGTTTAGTTTATTAGGCCAGTTATTTATGGCCTCCTGTTTGAGAACCATTACATTACTGTTGGCACTCGTGGTATTGAGATGAGGAGTGGGATCTGTACTAATCGAGAACTCTCTACTGATTTAATAGGACCTGTATTCTACTCGTACAAGGTGTCAGTCCGTAACTGTAAGAGAAGCTCAGACCACTCGGTCAGGTGACGAAAGAGTGGGAGTATGAACTGTGCAGAGTTCATCAGGGAGAGATGAAAATCAGGAGCCTGGGCCGTCCTGAACGAATAAATATCATACCGGCAACAGCTGTAAAGAAATGCTGATATAACTTTTCTTTTACGTAGAAACAGTGGCGGTGCACAAAGTTCAAACCCGATGTGAGATTCTGCTGCGGTTTATGCCGATGTTACTAGTTGGGTGGACATGGTGTAGACAGATGGGACAAGCCTGCTGATACAGACTTCTTATGCTGTCGTGATAAATGCGTCCAGTGAAACAAGCGTCTATTGATAACTACCCTAATATACGCGTTTATTCCTGTTACTAGAAATGTAACCTAAATTGCTGGCTTTAATATTTATTATAACAAGCCTAATGTTGTATTAGGCCTTAGCCGATATGTATTTTTAAAATTTTGACCGTTCCATTCACACTTCTTTGATTATTATATTACTTTGTTCATGCTTAGGCACCCTAAATTAGGCCTACTGGCTGAAAAATTGATTATGATAATTTTGTCATATAAGCTGTTCTGAATGCCATTGTAACTGCTCACAATATATGAAAACCGAGTGTTTATAGATGACAAAATATAAATCTTAGCATTATTTTACTATTCGCAGGTTATTGTAAAACTATTAATTACTTGTAATCAAATGCAAAAAGACTCATTTTAACAGCTTTTTGTTGTTCTTAAAACCATTTTTAAATACGAAACTCGCCTGTATTCAACGCGGAAACACTGTGGGGAACGCACAGACTTAATCCCGATATGGCGGCTCCATAAGTAACATTGGGTTATTACCGTTCCGTCGTCATTCGTTCGCTTTATATGTTATTGGTTGGTGCACGCATAGCTTACACAGCTGCACGCTCTTCACTATAGAATATTCATTAAGGAAGGTCAAGGGCAATTTGGGGACTGATATAAATGGCGGCTTACTTCGTATGCTTCAAAATCGACACTTATTTCCCTAGTACTTTGTCTTTAGTCTTTGCTCTTCCTGTGATGCCACTTGAGGTACAACGATCATATTGAGACCCACGTAGCCTGGAAAACCACTTTCTACAGTTCCAGGGGCACCTTACATGGCGACCTGTGCGAACCACGCCCAAGAGTGCAACCTTGGCCGAGACCTGCTATGACCTTGGGACACAGAGCCGGTTGGCTGAAAGTTGAGGTGGTAGCCGCTGGAAGCTTTCTCTGGAGGACTGAATTCGGTGCAAACGTTTTGAAAAACCTAAGTGTCCTCTTAAGTGATTTGTCTTATTTTCAGAAGTAATTATAATGTCCAGTAAATACATGTCTGGTTCAGACGTCATCTGTGACAATTCTTAGATGTTGGGCTCAGCCGAATGTTTTAAAAGGAAGTTCCTCTATTAAGAGAGCAAGATGCCGGCCGACACTTCGAGGAATGAAGGAGTCGCCAAAAGAAAGGAAAGGACGACACATGACGTGAAGGTCTCCCAAAACTGAATACCACCGGGCTCCGAAGAGAACAACGGAGATCGGATAGAAAAGTTGAAATTCAGGAGTCTGACAGAAGTAAGTGAAAAAATGCCTGGCTCAGCTATGGGCCCCATGGCTGCCGATCCACGCGAGTCCTTGAGGGTTGTCCCCTTTAGTTGCCTCTTACGACAGGCCACCTCCACCGAATAACATCCGGATCTCATCTACCACCGTAAGAGTATTGTTCTATGTACTGTGCCCTACAGCCTCCGATACACGTCAAGCAAATGCTGAGAACGTATCGGAAATACTGTAGTGTCGTAGAAATACCTTCGTCTGTCGTAAATATTGGCACATAGCTTTCCATCATATCCTGTCCTCCTCAGCTCCATGCTACTCAGTCGGTGAGTTCCAGGGATTTCGTGCGACTTATAAATGCCTAGGTTTCTTTTATATCACGGTTGTAGTGTGAGTTGCCAAAAGAATTGATTTAAAACAAGATAACAATTTATAACATAAAGAGGGATGTAAAATTCAATAGCAAACATGAATCATAGAACAAGAAACTTTGCATAAAGATCTGTACAAAAAATTCTGCCATGAAGTGGCATATTCAATCTTCATCATAATTCCGCCATTAAGTGGCATAATTAATCTTCTTTAGGCGTACTGCTGAGAGATCTCGCTTATGCTGGCTTTGTGTCATGGCGCAGACAGACTCTACTCGAAACCGACTTTCAACCTATTAGATCGTGTTACGTACATTTAGTACGTGTTGAAGAGATGTTAAGTACAGAACAAAAATGGCCAACCAGACACCAGTGGGGTCCGAACCCACAGCCTCCCGATTTCGCGTCGTTTGCTTTACCAATTGAGCTATGGTGACCTAGGCCATCTCTGTTCTGTTGGAAAGGATCTAAGCTACAGGTCTGGTACTACTACCATCACACTGCAGAGTGCGTTTAAGTTGTGGGTTCGGATCCCACTGGTGTCTGGTTGGCCATTTTTGTTCTGTACTTAACATCTCTTCAACACGTACTAAATGTACGTAGCACGACCTAATAGGTTGAAAGTCGGTTTCGATTACAATGCGGTCGTGAAAATTCAATATTGGCCCTCAACGGGCAACTTAAACGCACTCTACAGTGTGACGGTAGTAGTACCAGACCTGTAGCTTAGATCCTTTCCAACAGAACAAAGATGGCCTAGGCCACCATAGCTCAATTGGTAGAGCAACCGACGCGTGGGTTCGGATCCCACTGGTATCTGGTTGGCCATTTTTGTTCTGTACTTAACATCTCTTCAACACGTACTAAATGCACGTAACACGACCTAATAGGTTGAAAGTCGGTTTCGATTACAATGTGGTCGTGAAAATTCAATATTCGTTGGCTTGGCCCTCAACGGGCATGTAATAAAGTACAATAGTGAAATGCGTAGATCCTTGCAGCTTTCAAATACGTACAGGCGACTTTGCTCCAAGCCCATTCCAAGCCACCCCGCCTAGGCCGTTGACCTGCTGCTTGGGTGAGGGAGAGTTTCAAATCAAAACAAATGACGTCAGCAGCAGCTCTGCTTGCCCTTCACTTCTCCAGACATGATTACGTCACACGGCAACCATCATTCTTTGCCACATAAGACCCTCATAATTTACCACCCTGACTATGTGACAGCTCAGTGGGGTCCGTTACACATTCATAATTTTCTTTCTTCCTTGCGTACACGCAGATAAGAGGCGTAACCGCCTGGCCCTTTTCATATTATTATAAATCGCGAAGTATCAATTCTTAATCTCATTTCGTGAGTATATCTGCACACAGTACAGCTCATCTGTGGAACTCGTTACAGGCCATTTAACATCATACATTATACACCTATTTGTTGCATAACCACGCAAATTAAGGCTTATCTAGCCTAGCCACCTACGGGCTGATCAAACTTATACATGTGGTCTTGGCATCATATCTCTGAACTCTGTGATCCACCGTTCAAATCACGCTCATGTATGAGAAATTGTCTGATGGAGCTGTTGTGATGACCTTATTGATTACAACGCTGACAAACAAGTTATGGAAACAACATCTGTAATACATGCTCACGCAAATTTCTCTCTAGCTAGCTCACCTAACTCACAAGGTCTGTCTATCGATGTTACTCGACCGTATGGATCGCTTTCTTTAATGATCTTACTTATCTTCAAATGTAAATGACAGAATCTATTTACACAAATAACAAGAAGCAATCTAAAACAGTGAACAAATATAAACTAACATTGAAAATAAATAAAAATTACACTATCTACGCATGCAGTCCTGAGTGTGAAAATTATTTCATTATAGCCTGAAGGGTGAAAAAGATTTATTTACAAACATCTGCGAAGCTATTCTATCTCTAACCCATGCTTAAAATAGAGTCTGTCTGACCTTAATATTTCCTCATCTTAGCGGTCTTCCATGGTGGACTACAGGCTTTAGCACGCCATGGTACAGCTGTTGTCACACGACATCGATCTTTGGTTCGTCTCCAGTGGCTTCCTCCATGGTCTTGCTTCTTCTCGTGCAACTGGGACGCGCCATTATGTATTGGCACTTACGGATGAGCGTTCGTGGGGTATAATGTAACTGAAAGGAAATGCAGTTTTTATACCTGTCTCTGTGTTTACGTGTATATTCCCTTATTATCGCACATCAGCTTTACTCCTATCGTTTATTTTGAGTAAAGTTTTAAACAAACCAACGTGCTAAACCGCACACGCACTTCAATTCTAGCCACACGTACACCAAAGTTCTAGGCTAGTTCATCCGTCCTCCTAAGCTAAGCTCACTACTGTTTGTGCTATTCACCTAGCTGCTTCTAGCTTAGTCCCCTGTACATCGGCAGATTACATTCTGTCCACATGAAAAGTTTCATTACAAGACTGCTAATCTGCACAGTATAGTCTGAACTCACACAGATCTGAGAGCAAGTTACCATTCAGGCTTCACTGTATTTATGCCTGCACAACGGGCAATTCTAGAAAAATAAGAATGCCTCTAATCCGCATCATCACTAGCTGATTTCTGCTCGATTTTAGAATACAATTTCAAAGTAATTAAGTGGTATTTTAACCGCGCAGATAAAGGAAAGTTCTCCAAATCTCTAACACAGTTCTAAGATGCTTTGTTACACAAAGATATGCCTTAGCGTGATCGACACACATCACATACATTCACGATCGGAATTGGGTGTAGAGTGGGGTCCTGCCCGCGTCTGCTCACTATTTATTAGACTGATAAACCAAGCCCCGCTAAGTTTTTCCCCGTCCGGGATAATTCACATCCACTTGGGCTCCTTGTGTGGAGCTGGCGTGCTTCTCACAGTACTTGAGACGAACATCACTTAATTACAGGAGATGATAATTAGCATAGCCATGCATATCAAATCACTCAGAACATTATTCCTGATATTTCTATTACTTTATCGCCTCCAGATTCCGTCTGTAAGTGGAGATACGTCTCCAGTTTATTTTTTCGTCAGGTCTGGTGTTTTCCGCCTTTCTTGTTAGCAGATTGGCATCAGAAAATCCCCTCGCATCAAGTGGTTGGCGTTCCCTGTCTCTGTCCTTGTCATACAGTGAGCCACACCCGAACTGACGCTATGATGCATCCAAAAATGCGCGCTATTGCACCATATTGCCCTTTCTTCGTGGTCTCATATGATTATTCTCGCTGCATTAAATAGTACGTCCATCGGCCCATGAACAGAACTGTTCAGTACTGACAATAAAATTCCGATTTCCACTGGAACACAAAAGTAAACAGTCTCTCCCGGTGAAAGAGCGCTGCTCCTCACTTGGAGAACATGAACATGAGTGAGCACAGGAAACTTGGTATGCTTTAGACATTTATTCAGTGAATTTTACAGTTAGCCTCCATTTGTGTTTTGGCGCATGTTGATAGAACTAATTTATAACCGAGCAAGTTGGCTGTGCGGTTAGGGTCGCGCAGCTGTCAGCTTGCATTGGGGAGATGGTGGGTTTGAAACCCACCGTAGGCAGCCCTTAAGATGGTTTTCCATGGTTTCCTATTTTCACACCAGCCAAATGCCGGTGCTGTAGCTTAATTTAGGCCACGGCCGCTACCTTCCCACTCTAACCCTTTCCACCCTTCCGTTGCCGAAATCATCCGATGTTTTAGTGCGACATTAAAAACATACGTATGTGCAGTACAATCTGCTTTACGTCGCACCGACACAGATAGGTCTTCTGGCGGCGATTGAATAGGAAAGGGCTATGAGTGGGAATGAAACGACCGTGGCCTTAATTAATGTACAGACCCAGTTTTTGCATAGTGAGAAAGTGCGGAAACCACGGAAAACCATCTACAGGGTTGCCGACAGTGGGGTTTAAACCCGCTATCACCCAAATGCAAGCCAATAGCTACGTGACTCAAACCGCGTGGCCACTTGCTCAGTGTTTTCATTCCTGTTCTAAACTTAAATAATTTGCTGTAAACCTGAACACAAACTTGTACGTACTAAATAGTCCCGATGTGCCGTATCTCTCACGTGATCACCATGTACACATACTTTTCAAATCACTGCGATGGTTCTCGGAGTTACGAATGTTCCATTGATTGACACCCGCATCCACTTGCAGAACAGTCTGTTGTGAGAGGTCAACGACCCGTTACATAACGCTCATCCCACAGGAGCTGTGATTGCGGCCTCGTAACTATCAGATCTTCCTGTGACGCGCTGGCCGTTCAGCCTCCATCACGAGTACAATCGTTCTCATAGAAATCATCTCACATTTAGCGTGAACTTACGGGAAAGCTAACAATGTGTTACAGTACAGTGCTTCCCAAACTTGTCCCAGAAGTTCATGTGGATTTCGCCAACTCGCTACATGTAGATTTATCGACACGTAAAAGAACTACTGCGGGATAAAAATCACGGCACTCTAGCGTCTCCGAAAATTGTACAAGTAGTTAATGGGATGTAAAATAATAATAATAATAATAATAATTATTATTATTATTATATTATTATTATTATTATTAATTTATTTTTATTATTATTTTTATTATTATTATTATTATTATTATTATTATTATTATTATTATTATTATTACGGGTATGCCCGTGGAGCAGAAAGAGGTTAAAGAAGGTGCGGGCTTGAATGGGTCTAACTACGATATCAAGGATTGATTCAAAACTTTAACAAAGGTTATACAGTATATCTTTTAGAACTTCAAACTTAACAATTTTTCATAACAATGAAACATCAGGTACAATGACAATCTTGAAACAAGTCTAGGAAAATCCAAGATTAGTGAACTTTACAGATCCTGGGCTTCAGGCCCCTCGATTTTCAATTTCTCAGCTCCCAGCTCAAATTTACAAAAGAGCACACATTTATTCAAGGGCAGAAATCCCCTAATACAATTTCTAGCCTTCTAGAGGCACTCGTTAATCTGACAAAACCTTTGAAAAATAGCTAACAGGCTCTCAGTTTTCCAAGCCTATTCAAGGCAATCACTGGCCTCTCAAGGCACAACTTACAATTTGAAAAATGATTTTATACAGGGGTATTTAATACCCAACCTACGGGGCCTTCATGGACAAGAACAGGTTAAATAACTGGCCCAGACACAAAAGGAATGGAGGCATACACTGCGCTCCAAGACAATGAAAACCTAAAAACCTAAAGGGCCCTAGGCCGATGAAACAGGGGCTATTCCCCAACTACTTAGGTGACTCGTGTAGAAATTACTTTACCACATTACAGAATGAAAAAAAAATTATAAAACGTAGTCACCTCAAACCAAGATGAAGGGGAGCTCGAGAGGGTAATTCACTCTCTATCCCCGATTTACAATTAAAGGGTTTCCGAAGTTTTCACATTAGCCGAAAGATGATCTACATTTTAGAAAAGTAGGTTACGTAGTTAAAGTTTCGGCCCTTTCACTCGGATTAAACTGCGGAGGTAGCAAGAAAGAATAAAGTTATGTGACCATTATCTTGTAGATGTTCTAGCTGCCGACGAAAGAGGCCGCCCGCCTCCTGCTTAACACACACACTCAGAAAGATGGCGATCATTTGGCCAATAAAACGTGAAAAACCGCAGTTTATAAACCCTCAGGGAAGGTTCGAGATCATTCAAGACTAAACTAGCCACACCCTCTCAATTTTATTGGTTGAGTTCAAAAGTAACACTCAAATACGAACAAGAAGCCTGTGATAGGTTGAAAATTAATTACAGAAATTTTTCAGTGGCCATATTCAAAACTGACGGAAAGGAAAAGGAAATATTGCCAACCCAAAAATAAATGAACATTAATCAGTTACAAAACCCTAGAAATACAAAACTTCTTTAAAAATTATAAGTTCCTTCACTTTGCACCAGGGTGCATGATCATAGTTTTTGGTAGTGTCATCTGTGAGGAAATGTCCAAACTTCTAGATGTATTACAAACAAAACTAGGAGAAATTCAGTCAGTTTAGGAAACTTCACAATAACAAAATTACTCAATATTTTAGTGGTGACATCTTCTGATTAAAGTTCCAAGTTGGTGTAGTTTCAGTTTCACTGTTTGACCAATAGAGGAATTCATTTAGACGCTGATTTTGAATGCGCGGCGTTGAGGTGTACCTCCCGGTACAATTATTTTATTATTATTATTATTATTATTATTATTATTATTATTATTATTATTATTATTATTATTATTATTATTATTATTATTTCGTTATGCCCATTCATAGAACGCGCTGGAACTTGTTCGCCTTCCTATTCTTCCAAAATCTCTTCATGAACTCACTCTGTTGCCTCTTCCGTTCTTCTTTTGTACTAGTCCTGCTGCTAGTTTTCACCACAAATGTCTGTTTATTTACTGAGGTCCTGAAGACTTCGCGATTTTTTCATGACGTCTTCCCTGAAGTTCAATTCATTCAGATCTTCTCTTGTTTCCTCCAGCCAATTTATTCTCTTGTTTTGGGAATTTATTACGTTAAATAACCTTTTTTTGAGTCTACTATTATCCATCCTAAAAATGTGTCCAAAAATTTCAAACGTCTCCTTCGTGCAGTATTGATGAAAATATCTGTATAACTATAGAGATCTGCAGTTCGCCTTTTTAGCCAAATTCCATTTTCTTGTATGGAGCCGAAAATTTGTCTAAGAATTTTACATTCTTTTTCAGTATCTGCATTTTTAGAATGACCTCCAAAAGTTAATGTTTCTGATGCATATAGAGCTTCCGGTAGAATAACTGTTTCGTAATGTTTCAATTTAGCATCACGTGATGACCCCATGTCAGTCTAAATGCTCTCTGAAGTTTTTAGGCCTTTTCTATGTTAGCCAAACTGTCTAGTCCCAAAAGAAGAATGATTTCTCCAAGGTATTTAAAAAAGATACCTGTGAAATTGTCCCATATGCCGTTTCAATTTTATGTTTCTTGCACTTTTGCTGAAAATTCTGCATATACGTGGTGTATTCCAATGATATCTGAAAGCCTGCCTGTGATGCTATTCTGTATAATGTCTCGATAGCATACCTAGTTTCCTCCTTGTTCTTAGTGATTATAGTTAGGTCATCTGCAAAGGTCAACCATTTCACTTTGATTTTGTTCCCACCAGGTCCGATGGTTATGCCTGAGATATCCTTTTCCCAATCTCTGATGTCTTTATCAAAAACGAAGTCCATCTCTTTGACAAGCACCTGTGTGTACTCCAAAAGGGTCAAAAATTTCCCCCTAAAATGTCAGTTTAGATGTTGTATTTGTGAGGATCTGACGTATCAATTGTCTGGTTTTCCTATCCATTCGAAATTCTTCTAGCGCAGGGCCATCCAGCTATTGCGCTCCGAGAGCGCGCCCGCGCTCGGGGAGCACTAAGCAGTCAGACTAGCGCTCCTTCCCCTACCACCACTAAACTGTGGCAGCGAGGAGACCTGAGACGGACGATGTTCGGACCGCGCTGACTAGATACGTACGTACAGTCGTGCGTCCGACGGCTTTTGTGGGTTTGTTGACATCATACTGATAGGGCTGTTTTGCTGTAACAAATATACCGCATATACAAATCGATAGGTATTCCGATGTATGGAATATGCAGGAAACGAAATCAAGTGTTAAGTAAAGAATACAGTAATGCGATTTATTCAAAACTGAAAATTGAACATATCTGAGAGGAAAATTCAACAACCTTTTACCAATGTTTTACCAATATTCTTAAACAATTACGCGAGTTTCTGTCGCTCATCGTTACCCGATATTTACTTTTGGTAAGCTTAAGAACCGAAAAGAAACGCTCACAAATTTATGTACGTTGAGCCGAACATTGATAGAACTTTACATGCATGTTTATATAAAAGGCGATAGCTGCAGTGCTTAAGTGCGGCCAGTATCCTGTATTCGGGAGATAGTAGGTTCGAACCCCACTATCGGCAGCCCTGAAGATGGTTTTCCGTGGTTTCCCATTTTCACACCAGGCAAATGCTGGGGCTGTACCTTAATTAAGGCCACGGCCGCTTCCTTCCCACTCCCAGCCCTTCCCTGTTCGATTGGCGACTGAGGTCTGTCAAATCACCGTAATCATCCCTGTGGTTGACACTGTAATGCCGTTACAAAGTGTGTTTTTTAAAACACATAAAACCTCAGTGGCACACTAAAAAATCGGCTGCTCTCTTCGGCCCGGCGGGCAGACCGCTCGCTCAGCTAGCCAAGCTCCTTCCACCACTACCGAAACTACCTTCCACCAAAGCGCTCGGAACACTGGCTTGGAGCGCGGCCAGAGCGCTAGCGCTCGGGGAGCGCTGTTTGGATGGCCCTGTTCTAGCGTGTGGAACAAGGTCTGTCTGTCCACAGTCATACGCTTTATTCAGGTCCACAAAGGTGACTGTCGTGTTGTTGCTTCTGCGGATCTTCAGAATTATCTCCAGATTCCATATCTGTTCAGCACACGAACGTCATTTCCTAAAACCCGCTTGATATTCCCCAATCAAACGATCTGTTTCTCTAGTCGGCTTAGGAGGGCTTTAGATATAATTTTATAAGCAACGGATCTGTTTTGTCACGTTTCTTATACAAAAGATGAATCAACGCTCACTTCCAGTCCTGCGGGATCGCTTCTGTTTTCCAGATTTATGTTAGGATTGCGTGGATTCTTCTAGAAAGCCCTTCTCCTCCAAGTTTTAACATATCTAAGGTAATGCAATCTTCTGCCGGTGCTTTATTATTTTTAAGAGATCGAATGATCACTGCTGTTTCTTCCAGTATCGGTGGATGTGAATCTGGGTTTGGCGCGGGCTTTTCAAAGTGAAATTTGTCCTTTGATGGGTCACAATTGAGTAGGTCTTTTAAGTAATTTGCTAGGATCTTGCAGTTTTCTTCGGTGTTCGTCTCTAGTGTGCCATCTGATATACGGATACATATGCTTGGAGGCTGATAACTAGATAGACTCTCACGGAACGTCTTGTAGAAATTCCTACAGTTGTTTTTAATAAAATCCTGTTCTATGTCTATGAGTTTGTTCCTGTCGTATGCGCGCTTTACCCTGCGAATTATCTTAGCTGTCAATTTCTGAGTCTTAACGAATGCCTCCCTCCCATCGTTCAGTCGCCTGGTGTCCGTTCCATTTTTTCCAGACTTTGATTCTGTCTTCAATTGCTTTATCACAGGTTGATTCCACCAAGTGTGTTTTCGTTTCTTCGGGGGCCGTCCTAACTTCTGTGCTGATATTAGAATTGTATATCGCAAGTCAGGCCAGTCCTTGGGATCTTGTTCTTTTATGCCGTGAAGAAATGCATTTGAGTTTTGTTTAAGGTATTCAGGATCCATTCTCGGTAATCTATGAAATTTGGGCTTGGATCTATTACGTTGGAATTTCACTTTGACGTGGGTTAGGTGGTGATCAGAATCAACCACTCCCTTACGTACTCTAACATTTTAGATTTCACATATGTTCTGTTTGGAGACTGCTACATGGTCGATCTGGAATTTCCCTAATACGGGATTTGGTGATTTCCATGTTTTCGTCTTGTGTGGAGGCCTGGAGAAATATGTAGACATGGGTTGCAAATTAAAGGATTTATAGCAATCTATTAGGTGTTCACCATTCTTATTTGTCCTCATATGTGCTGGATGATGGCCTACGATCCATCTGTACGTTCTTTCTCCACCATTCTGTGCATTAAAATCACCTAGTAAGATCTTCACATGATGTTTAGGGATGCTGCTGATGGTTTCCTCAAGGAGTTCACAGAAGTCTTCAACTTTCTGAGGGCCGATGACCTTCGATGTTAGGCCCCTTAAAACAACAAGCATGCAAGCAACTTTCTGAAGATTTCTCTTATTGTCGCTGTTTATAGGTGCATGAGCATTAATCAAACAATATTCAGTTCTGAATTTGCTATTGATTTTCTTATCAAAACGGCTGTTCTAAATTGCGGTAGTTTCTCTCCGATTTTTATGGCTGGTTTACCTTTATATATCCTACAGTTTTCTGAATCAAAATGGTTCTTGTTTTGGAAGCGCGTGTTCTGTACTGCTGCAATTTATTCAGGATGTCAATTAGTTGTTTGAGTTTCCCAGTTTTCAGAAGGGTGTTTACGTTGACTGTACCTATTAAGTTATTTTTCTTGGGACGAAGAGATTTTGAGAAGCTCCGACTCTTCTCAGCATGATGCTCTCGATCTCCCAGAATTCGATGATCGCGAAGACTGTGTGCGTCCGGGGCCTAGGGTAGATGCTTTGATCGACTACGGCCCATCATGCCAGGTTCACGAGAAGTTGGAATCATTACTTTAGATGATCACATTATTACAACTCGATTGCTTAGATCGAGAGGTGCCCCTTGATATTCTGTGGCTGTTCAGAGTGTGTTTGGTCCGCGAGAGCTATTTTATTTCGCTCAGATTCACCTGTAAGCCGGTGAGGACCCCCTATCCGCCACTGGGACGCGCCCGTGAGAGTATCGCCTCTCCCCCTGCAACGGCATCGTAGAAGGTCTGTGGTGTTATTATTATTATTATTATTATTATTATTATTATTATTATTATTATTATTATTATTGTAGTAGTAGTAGTATCGGTTCGTTGTGTAATTCACTGTAGTCATGTCCTAGTTCGTGAACCACGGGCAACGGCTGAGTGACCTAGTAAGTGGTCCTATGAGTCGGGATACCAGTTGCTAGAATGGGAGTGGGCATCTCGGACATATTCTGAGTCATGAGCCTCCTTGTGCTCAGGGGACTAGGATTATATAATCCACTGTGGTCCCTAACCCGTTGGAGGGGAGATTCTGACTGGGACTATGTGTGAGTAGGGTAGCAAGCAACCTGCTTCACAGAATTTACCGACCTAAGAGCATTTTAAGCAAACCTCGCACATGTGGGAGTAACGGAATCCCACTCCCATTTCACCGGCGAGGGACACCTTGGAAACAATGTGACGTACCCATTCTTGCCCACAGATGTGTGACAAATTTGTGACGTGGCGGGTCACCTTAATTTTAATATAAATAATATCTCATTGTTTCTTCATAAACAATATACCATGGGCGCCAGCCTTCAAGATATGGCTTGAAAACGATAGTTGATAATTAATAATGATAATAATAACAACACGTAATGAGACTCTAAAAACTCCCAGGGGTAGGGTGACGGAACACTAACCATTAAGTACACTAACTTGCAAATTAAGGATCATTAATAATAATTTCAGAAAATACAAATAAAAACAGCTATTTATTAGGATGAAAAACGTGACGTAACGGCGTATTAACGGAATCTGAACTTACGGAAGCAAAAGAAAAATTGAATGAAATAAACTCTAAGAAAATGAATCGTTACGCGAAGACTTGCAGTAATTTGTGCCATTAGGTCACCATTTGTAGACTCTGTTATCTGGGTGCAATCATGTAGTAGCTGATGTTTGATGGACCTCTCGTACAGGCGGCGTCATCTCTTGTTGTGGATTCCAGTCCTACTTCTGCTTTGTGCATAGCACACTAGTTGTACTACGACTTTCCTCCCTTTTAACACTTCCTACTTTACTCCTTACATAAAGTCGTAATGAGTCCCAATTTTAATAGCAAAACCACCATGGGTTACGTTCATGGAGAGAATACACCTGTATTCTTCCGCATTACGGAACAGTAGCGTAACTAAATTCATAACAAAATCTCTCCTGCCCTATTACAGTCAAAACCGGTCTCCCGTTGACTTTAACTCTCGTCATTGAGATGACAGGTCCCAATGAGAGTAAATTTTGAGTAGTACACTACTAAGATGCGAAGTGAACTAAAGATCTTCTCCGATGTCAAGACGTACAGCGCTCCTCCGATGATAGATTAGAATCGTCCTTCTAAGTAGTTGTAAGTAAGAGTGTCCTTCCAAGTGCGAGTGTCCAAGAGTCTCCCTCCATCAACCACATCACATGGTCCAGTAAGATTTGAGGTCTTATCCCTTCTCCTATGTATTGCTGTGAATCCATCCTGTTGCTTCATTACGTCCATTCACATAGCTTGAACTTCCCCGCGGAAACAAAGCGTCAGGTAGCGAACTTCGAAAAGTAGGCGTTAACAAGGTATTAACTGTCTCTTCAGAGTGTGGAAGGGGTACGGTCTCTCGTAAGCTTGATGACGTACATTTCCTGGTAATGGACTGAAATTAGCCTTATGACTCCGGTCACCTCACTACGGCTATTGGAAAATTTACTGCATGCTATTAATACGAATGATGTTGAAATACTTTACACAATAAGTTGTTCGTTCAGAATACGTTATAGCCGCGATACAAAGAAATGAAATGATGATGTGAAATAGATGATTAAAACCAAAAAAAAATGTTATTTGCTTTTACGTCCCACTAATTTTACGGTCTTCGTAGACGCCGAGGTGCCGGAATTTAGTCCCGCAGGAGTTTTTTACGTGCCAGTAAATCTACCGATACGAGGCTTTTGTATTTGAGTACCTTCAAATACCACCGGACTGAACCAGGATCGAACCTGCCAAGTTGGGGTTAGATGGCCAGCGCCTTAACCGTCTGAGCCAGTGATTAAATATATACATCTCTTCAATTAATTACACAGTTCAATAATTTATTACATGCTGTGATGTTCGAAACATCACAACAATTTGGAATGGAATTCGATGGGAATTTATCAATATTAATGGAATTAAGGAAGAAAATATGTGGAACCATCTGAGTCAGCAAATATATATATGCGTCTGGATGTGCTAGGAGTTAATGACATTCGGATAAGGGGAGATAACCAGAAACAGATATGAGATTTTAGTGTACAGGTGTTAAAAAGGGATGGGCAGAGTGTGGGGTAGGACTGTTAGTCAGGAATACTATTGCGCGCAACATAGCTTCTGTTAGGCACGTACATGAGGGGTAGGTTTAGCAGTTGGAGGTATTAAGGTGAAAATTGTATCAATCTCTTCACCATGTGAGGGTGCAGATGGCGGGGGGGGGGGGGGGGTTCTTGACAAGTTTTATGAAGCACTAAGTGACATCGTAGTCCAGGTCAACAGCAAAGATAGGAGAATGCTAATGGGCGATTTCATTCCGAGAGTTGGAAACTGAACCGAGTTGGCCACACAGCTGTGAGCTTTCACTCGGGAGATAGTGGGTTCGAAACCCACTGTTGGGAATCCTGAAGATGGTTTACCGTGGTTTCCCCATTTTGTCACCTGGAAAATGCTGGGGCTGTACCTTATGTAAGGCCACGGCGACTTCCTTCCCACTTCTAGCCCTTTCCTGTGTTATAAGAGATATTTTATGTGCGTGAGGCGCACGTGATAACCACTAAACTGCGGAAACAATATATGGGCCAATTAGTTCAATACAGTAGTGCAGGTGTTAGGTTCATGAGGGGTAGGTTTAGCAGTTGGAGGTATTAAGGTTCCTAACTTTGCCAGGTATAATATAATATAATATAATATAATATAATATAATATAATATAATATAATATAATATAATATAATATAATATAATATAATATAATATAATATAATATGAAGTACATACATCGGAGAGTGGATACCGGAGGACCTAAGTGAAACGATGGCTCTTGAACAAAAGAAAATCAAATTAGACAAAGCCTATCACTCCTGCAGAAAACTGCATGCCTCAAAGCATTTATCAAAGAATGTAAAACTGAGACACTATAATGCAGTAGTCAGACCATCAGTCCTCTACGCAGCAGAATGCCTATCCCTAACTAATAAGACCCCACTGGGAGCCCTGGAAGTGCAAGAACGGAAATTCCTGAGAAGAATAATAGGGCCAGGGATCCTACAGATGGAAGGCGATGGTACAAACCCAACAATGAGCTCTACCAGCATCAAGAAAACTACATAGATGCCATCAGAAGAAAACGTCTGACTTTCTATGGACACCTACACAGAAGGGATCCTAATAGATTATCCCATAAGGTCTTCAAGGTTGCTAACAAAAGCAAAGCGTACTGGATTCTCCTGGACCAAACAAGTGGACAAAGATCTTGCAGAGCTTAATATTAATCAAGCCCTCATAACTGACAGGAATGCATACCATTTAATGGTCAAAACTAAACCTTTCCTAACATCCCTTACATCAGCTAGCCACAAAGGAGCCGGGAATTGGTCAGAGGAGCGCAGGAAGGAATTCAGCGAGAAAATGAAGGAATACTGAGCCAACAGGAATGCTCAAGAGGCCGCTAAAAACCCAACCAGTACGCCAAAAGGGGCAGACGACGACAAAAACACAGCTAGAACACAAGCACCGTGGTCTGCAGATGGCCTAAACGCAAAGAAAAAAATAATGTAACATAATTAGAGATAATAATAATAATAATAATAATAATAATAATAATAATAATAATAATTTCGTGTGGCTATTTCTAGCCGAGTGCAGCCCTTGTAAGGCAGACCCTCCGGTGAGGGTGGGCGGCATCTGCCATGTGTAGGTAACTGCGTGTTATTGTGATGGAGGATAGTGTTATGTGTGGTGTGTGAGTTGCGGGTATGTTGGGGTCAGCACAAACACCCAGCCCCCGAGCCATTGGAATTAACCAATGAAGGTTAAAATCCCCGACTCGGCCGGGAATCGAACCCGTGACCCTCTGAACCGAAGGCCAGTACGCTGACTATTCAGCCAACGAGTCGGACATAATTAGAGATGAGAATTGTAGGCTCTAAAACAGCTAAAATAGGCAGGCACATAGGCTCTTAAATTAGCCAAAATCGGCATGTAAATATGCACTAAGGTGTAAAATAGGCAACAAAATAGGCACGAAAATATACTTATAATTTAATAACACACTCAATTATTATAAAAGGGATTTACAACAAGCAACTTTTCAATGTTTTCCGGTAACAATCTTGTTCTCCTGTCGGACAGAATGTTTTGTAATGAAAGAAAGATCTCTCAACATCACTGGAAGTTTTTGGACAAAACTTCAAAGAAGCCACTTCGTCTGGTTTTAGTTCAACTGCTTCATCTACCTCACCTCGTAGCACCCTGGCTACGTTTACCGTCGCTTTTCATCATGGATTCAGCTGCAGGACTCTTATGGAACTTTTTGCTGACAGTGGCTACCTTTCCAGAGGTTCGGTCAAAACTTCCCCTGACTTCTTCCACTACTATAAATGACTCCACCAGGGGGGAGGCCACTCTTCTCCAGCTCGGTGATTGCTTCCGGCAGCTTGTTGAAGTTTGAAGATGCTCCAGTTTAAGCACGGGGATATTAGCTCCCACCATTGCAGTGCACAGATCTATAGAAAATTGTTGTTGGTCGTTGTTCACAGTGGACTGGTAGAAAATCTGCGTTGATACAGCTTTTGTACTCGTGTCAAATGCATCGCAGTATTTCTATGTTGATCTATATGGTATCTTTTCACATATGATCTGAAAAATAATAAAATTGACTTAAATTACAATATTCCTATATCTTAAATTTCTACATCTGGGCTAACTGGCAATAATGCTTAGTATTAACATGCATTTGTTTCATTAAAAAAAAGAAAAAGACTATTAGAGGTGATATTTCTAGAAGTACAAAACTTTAAAGTAGGAACAAGAGAATTCGTAATTTGCATGGAAAATGTCCTAAAAAATGTTCAGTTATAATCTGGCAGTTTCCTGTCAAGTTCACCGGGTGAAAAAATAATAAAAATGACGTGAAACGATACCTGAGTAGCGTAGAGGCAGATCTTTTCTATATGCTTGCCAGGGACTCATCAAGCTGCCCCTAGCATTATTTTCACTTAGAGCATCCAGCGTTAAGAAAATATGGGCTTTTAATTCTACTGGTGTTACCCACTTTAGTTCTACATGTATATAAGAATTATAATGAATTCCTATGCCCGACTCGTTGGCTGAATGGTCAGCGTACTGGCCTTCGGTTCAGAGGGTCCCGGGTTCGATTCCCGGCCGGGTCGGGGATTTTAACCTTCATTGGTTAATTCCAATGGCCCGGGGGCTGGGTGTTTGTGCTGTCCCCAACATCCCTGCAACTCACACACCACACATAACACTATCCTCCACCACAATAACACGCACTAACACATATGGCAGATGCCGCCCACCCTCATCGGAGCGTCTGCCTTACAAGGGCTGCACTCGGCTAGAAATAGCCACACGAAATTATTATTATTATTATTATTATTATTATTATTATTATTATTATTATTATTATTATTATTAATGAATTCCTATCAGAATGTATAATTTTTCTTATGAAACAAGCATTGGTTGTGCCATACAATACTGAAGAAGACGTAAAATAAATTTTGTATATGCGGTTCAGTACACTGAACAGCCGGCCATGCTTCTCACATCGCGCGCCACATTTCAGCGTGTAGTGCGGAAGTGTGTACAGTATTCATTCATTCGTTCATTCATTCATCATCTGGTTACCCTCCAGGTTCGGTTTTTCCCTCGGACTTAGCGAGGGATCCCACCTCTACCGCCTCAAGGGCAGTGTCCTGGAGCTTCAGACTCTTGGTCGGGGGATACAACTGGGGAGTATGACCAGTACCTCGCCCAGGCGGCCTCACCTGCTATGCTGAACAGGGGCCTTGTGGAGGGATGGGAAGATTGGAAGGGATAGGCAAGGAAGAGGGAAGGAAGCGGCCGTGGCCTTAAGTTAGGTACCATCCCGGCATTCGCCTGGAGGAGAAGTGGGAAACCACGGAAAACCACTTCCAGGATGGCTGAGGTGGGAATCGAACCCACCTCTACTCAGTTGACCTCCAGCCCTCGTACCACTTTTCAAATTTCGTGGCAGAGCCGGGAATCGAACCCGGGCCTCCGGGGGTGGCAGCTAATCACGCTAACCACTACACCACAGAGGCGGACTGTACAGTATTCAACTCGTGTAATAACTCAGCTCAACTACTGCGCGGCATGTTTTCCATTTTGCGTGTGCCACTCATTACTGATTGCTTATGTAAGGGAGATATTCGGCACATTAAAGTGATCGTCTTTCTGGGGCGCATAGTATTTTGTTATAAATATATTGTGTGTCGTTTTTCGTGTATTGCATTGCTTTTGTCTGTTTAGTATTTTATATAATCAATCAGCGAGTAATACATTTAAATTATGGCTGAACATGTGAAAAGGAGAAGTGATGAAGTTGCCAGGAGAAAGGAACGGCAAATGGTGCTTAATACATTTTCGTATTTGAAAACAAAGCATCCAGGACAAAGTGTAAGCTGGGTAGTAGATGGAGCCGCAAAGTTTTTAGGAATTCTGAGGTCTTGCGTCTTCAGAATAAGGAAGGAAGCCAAAGAGTCCCAGCAAGAAGCGGGAATGGAACAAGTTAATTCGCAATAATTTCAGACTCATTAAATACGATGATTTCTTCAGAAGTGGAATACAGCGCATTGTTCATGAATTCTATTTTAGATATGAACCGCCAACTCTGAACTACCTGATTTTGAGAAATCATACGAATAGGTCATTCAGCATTCTGTATTTTATGTTGCGGAATAATATAATATAATATAATATAATATAATATAATATAATATAATATAATATAATATAATATAATATAATATAATATAATATAATATAATATAATATCACAGTCGATACTGCATAGTGCCAGTGTGTTGTCCTGCTCGTGCCAGTAATTTTACCGACACGAGGTTGACGTATTTCAGCACCTTCAAATACCACCGGACTGAGCCAGGATCGAACCTGCCATGTTGTGCTCTACCGTCTGAGCCACTCAGTCCGGCAATGCATAGTGTGAAGCACAAGCCACTCTCCAGGATCCCGAGCACTCACTCAAAAAAATAGGAACAATTTGAAGGTGCTCAGATTAGTCAGCCTCGTATCCCTAGAAAGAATCCCACCGGACAAAATTCCGACCCCTCGCCGTCTCCGAAAACTGTAAAAATAGTTAATGGTACCTACTGCTATCAGAAGTATTCATGGTGAACAAGAGTCCTTAAGGGTCTCTGCTGTATGTTGGGATAATTTATGCATTTATTGATGTATTTATTTATTTATCCTTTTATCTTCCAGGGTTGGTTTTTCCTCCTCTGCCGCCGCAAGGGCTGTGTCCTGGAGCGGTGTCGTCGCGATTGCGGACACAAAATATTTGGGAAGAGTGCCAGCTCGTTCCAGGGTTTTCCCCCTTTCAGTTGCGTCTTTATTGTGGACAGTCTCGATTGCGGACACATCATTAGTATTCTCGATGTGCCTATTTCCTACAGATAGGCCTTCGTGAAATAAAGTATATCTAGTACTTTTATTACTAGTGCAAGTGCGTAAAGGTTCATTGTTTGTTAGCGCTGACCGGGATATCGTGCCTTTTTTTTTTTAGAGCACCTCGCTTATTTTCGGGGTAGGCCTGCCGTGTAGCTCCGCACATGAAATTAACGGCAGGGGTTCGGAAGACCCACGAACGCCATGAACCCGCACGGTTAACCGTACTCGGCCTTTAAAATAATGATGACCTAGTTCCATAATTAACTGCTTTTTGTTTTGCTTTGGCAGAATAACTGTTTGCACGTTTTAAGAAGTTTGTAGTTTTTACTATTAATTAATGTCCGACTCGTTGGCTGAATGGTCAGCGTACTGGCCTTCGGTTCAGAGGGTGCCGGGTTCGATTCCCGGCCATGTCGAGGATTTTAACCTTCATTGGTTAATTCCAATGGCTCGGGGGCTGGGCGTTTTTGCTGTCCCCAACATCCCTGCAACTCACACACCACACATAACACTATCCTCCACCACAATAACACGCAGTTACCCACACATGGCAGATGTCACCCACCCTCATCGGAGGGTCTGCCTTACAAGGGCTGCACCCGGCTAGAAATAGCCACACGAAATTCTTATACTACTAATTATTTACGTATTGATTTAGGCTTGTTATTATTTCTCATGTATAAGATACGTCATAATTTTACATACATACTGTTAATAATACACTCTTATTTACAACATACGTTTTCTGAACGAACGACACTTACGCCTACTTCATTCTGAGGACAAATGACATCACGTCCATAAACCGTTCCAAGTTGCCATCCTCATTGTACTTCTCGTGCTTCGAGCAATTCTTATTCCGTCCAGTTTACGGTACTTTCTTTTTCTTTTAGTTCCTTCCAAATTTAAGTACATCCGCATAACTGAATGATCCGAATTCTCTGCTTCCAGCTTTAGAAGGTGATGAGATTTCTTATTCTTGGGTGAGGCCTTCCAATTTTATTATTGATTTTGTAATTCCACCCTTCAATTGTATTGCTTGTTCTTTGTCTAACGTTAAAACATTTCGACATCTCCATCGGGATAGATTCATTCAACAGCCATTGCTCAACAAAATAGTCGAATAATTCTGTTAATTTCACATCCAGCGGAGCTTGACTGTGAATTGGAATAAAATGTTAATAATCAAAATAAGAATAACAAATATTTAATAAAAAACAATTATTTTGGTTGCTAACAAATACAACAAAATTAAGTTAAAACATTTCTACGCGCTTCATAACACGTGCAGGGACACTTTAAGTTTGTCAATCTGGAAAAAATTAATTGGATCACAAATAGTAAATATAATGTATTTTAATAGATTTGAAACTGAAGTTTAAATGAATTACAGTTGAAAATCAATAGAGAGGTATACATATTAAAATTATTAAAATCTTATAAGATTAAGTTCTGTTACATATCTTAAGTAAATAATTTTCCTTTGCACTTCTTCGTCCACTCCCTCAAACAAATCCATGTGGTAACACCATATTTACTAATTCTAAACTGTCTGTGACTATAACCATACAATAAGGTACATGGCTTACCTTTCTCCGTCTCAATAAATTCCATAATAGCACAACGATTAATGTGCAGAAACAAGCAAACGAACTAAAAACTCAACACAGTGGTAGAGCTAATATTCAGTATGACAACTAGAGCAGAACTGGATTGTAAGAGGGGTGGAAAACCCTGGAACGAGCTGGCACTCTTCCCAAATATTTTGTGTCCGCAATCGACACTGTCCGCAATCAACACAGCACCCCTGGAGCGTGAGGCGGCCTCACCTGCTATGCTGAACAGGGGCCTTTTGGTGGAATGGGAAGATTGGAAGGGATAGACAAGGAAGATGGAAGGAAGCGGTCATGGCCTTAAGTTAGGTACCATCGTGGCATTTACCTGGAAGGGAAATGGGAAACTACGTAAAAACCATTTCGAGGATGGAGGGAGTCGAACCCACTTTTGCTCATTTGGATCTCCCGAGGCTGAGTGGACGCCGTTCCAGCCCTCGTACCACTTTTCAAATTTCGAACCTGGGCCTGCGAGGGTGGCAGCTAATCACACTAACCACTGCACCACAGAGGCGGACGAAAAGTCATGCCCCAGGTGACGATCGAACTCAAGACCTTAAGATGATGAGACTTACTCGCTGCCGAGGCTCTTATTTATTTATTTATTTAATTTATTTATTTATTTATTTATTTATTTATTTATTTATTTATTTATTTATTTATTTATTTATTTTCACTAAGTCAGATAGATTTTCAGTGACTATGGGATAGGAAATGGCTAGGACTGGGAAGGAAGTGGCTGTGTACAGTCGAAACATTTGCCTGTTGTGAAAATAGGAAACCATGTTGAGGGCTGCCGATAGTGATGTTTGAACCTACCACGTACCACGCAGCCATCGCGCTGGGTGCTATAGTAACTGAGTGTCGTGCTTGTCCCAGTTTCAAGCTACAATCGTGACAGTCGCGTTAGGTAATTAACGAATCTTGTTCACATTGTAAGGGACATGAGGTAAACCTACCGGGAGAGCTATTGTGCAATGATTACATGGAACGGCGGGGAAGACGACCGGAGGTGCGTGAAGTCAAGTCACTCAAAACATGTCTTATGTGAATTAAAACAATTTACATTTAACGCGTTTGGGTATTCAGTAATACAGTTTAATAGTAATTCTGCATCAATGTTGGAAAGTGTGTGCGTCTCACACTCCTTGACAGGTGACATTTTATAAGTACATAGTAGACATCGGATTTATATGCTGTGTGATACTGTATTTAAATATGCACTTCCTTTCGTGCTATTAAACATTTGTATGAAATGCAAACGCAACATTCCTTTACTATACACACGCCATTCACCCACACCATACATAAAATCATGCTCATGAATAAACAACTCAATGACAAACAAATATCACACTATATACAGGTGCGGGTTTTCCACTAATACGAACAGTCCGTGCGCAGTTTTTGAGATGCAATCTGTCATTGTTCACTGTTAAAACAATATGCATACGTCTCGTAGGTAAGACACAATGTGTTATTAGGGTAAATCAATTAGTAAGGTTGCAGTATAAAAAATACAAACGCAAGAAACACACTAAAATACACATTCATCTTTCATTTTATACTACACATCCTAATTTTCTTCTCCACAAGTTGCTTTGCCATGCATTACAACAGTCTTCTCCACGTTTTCTGGTTTAAATCTGTGGCATTTGTCTGTTAAAATAGCTTCAATGTGGAGAGTGATCTGTCTACATCTACGGATGTGACAGGACAGTACGTGAATTCGGAAGCGAGTGTACGTTTTAAACATTCTGGTATATCCACATTTTCAGTACCTGCCAAATATGTTTTTGTAGCTACCATGAATGTCGTTGCCCGCATTTCGTTTAAGGACATCACGATGGTATGTTTGCAGACGGAGTCCGAGGTTATTGGGATACCTTCCACATCACGCTTCACATTCTCCATAATGTTCAGAGAATCACCAAAATGCAATTTATGTGTTTCTAGCTTCTTGATTCATTATAGTATGATTTGGAAGTGTGTCCTGATAAGTGTCAGTTTCCTTTCAAGCGTTTCCTTGCCGAAAGCGTTCACGGTATTAATTACTTAACATTTTCTTGATGACTGCTTGTAAAACACGTTCAAATATGCATAATAAAAGAAAACATGTACAATAAATCCGAAATTTGAAATGTAGGGCCAGTAGTATAATTTGACAGTTCTAGCGCCACCTCCACCTCAGGCTCCCAGATGCCTTCTCCACCTAAGCCAGAGGCCTCTTCCAGTACTGCCAACTTAACCTAACTAGCGCGAAATTTGAATTTGTAAACAAAGCCACGTGCTTTTTGACAGACAACAACGCATCGCTAACCTCAGTACTGCCATCTTGACGGGCCTAAACCTCAGTAGTGCCAACTTAACCTAACTAGCGTGAGGTAAACAAAGCCACGTGTTTTTTGACAGCTGTCATCGACAACAACGCATCGCTAACCTCAGTACTGCCATCTTGACGGGCCTAAACCTTAGTGGTACCAACTTAACCTCACTAGCGTGTGGTAAACAAAGCCACGTGCTTTTTGACAACCACGTGCTTTTTTGACAGCTGTCATCCGCCATCTTTAAACTACAGAGCACTGTGCTGCCCTCTTTAGATGTAAAATTCATCACCTGTCATCCGCAGTGCTGCCATCTTGACGGGTCTAAACCTTAGTGCTACCAACTTAACCTCACTATCGTGAGGTAAACAAAGCCACGTGCAGCTGTCATCCATCATCTTTAATCACAGTGCTGCCCTCTTTGTGGTGGCGGATAATTTGAAAAATGCTTTTTGATAGCAGCCATCTTTGAGCACCGTGCTGCCCTCTATGTGGTGGCGGTAAATTCCACGTGCTTTACAAACCCATGTGATTTTCTGACAGCTGTCATCCGCCATCTTTATTCCAGAGAGAACAGTGCTGCCCGGTGGCGGCAAATTCCACGTGCTCTTGTTTGGAAACAAATCAACATGCTTTTTTTTTGACAGCTGTCAACCGCCATCTTTAATCACCGTGCTGTCCCCTCTTTAGCTACTTACCTTTGACAGCTGTCATCCGCCATCTTTATTCCAGAGAGAACAGTGCTGCCCGGTGGCGGCAAATTCCACGTGCTCTTGTTTGGAAAGAAAGCCATGTGCTTTTTTTTTGACAGCTGTCATCAACCATCTTTAATCACCGTGCTGTCCCCTCTTTAGCTACTTACCTTTGACAGCTGTCATCCGCCATCTTTAATCCAGAGAGAACAGTGCTGCCCGGTGGCGGCAAATTCCACGTGCTCTTGTTTGGAAACAAATCAACATGCTTTTTTTTTGACAGCTGTCAACCGCCATCTTTAATCACCGTGCTGCCCTCTTTAGCTGCTTACCTTTGACAGCTGTCATCCGTCATCTTTAATTTAGAGAGAACAGTGCTGCCCGGTGGTGGAAAATTCCACGTGCTCTTGTTTGGCACTGCATTGCAATCAAACACTGATTAGAAAAAAAATCTCTTCTCAACATGAGCTAGACAATAACATACTTACGAATCTGCTCATCACCTTCTTTCTTGCTTTTCTTCTATGAGTAATAAACAAAAACTCTATCTTGCAAATAAGGAGCGGGAGGGAGGTAATACCTAACCTAAAATAAAAGAATATGTCAATTCTACATTATTTATTTACATCTTGTATGTACAAGTTTTATCTCGAATCGTTTTACCCTAGTGATGTTTGCGTACTTCTCGATGCAATTCTTGAATGTACAAGTTTAAACTCGCCGTACTACTCTCTCAGCGTACCTCTCCCCTACAATATGTACAGTGAATTGCGATGTAAGACAGCGTAACGTAAGTACACACCTCTAGCATAATGTTTACATCTGCTTTAAGTAAAGTAGTACCTATCAATACTACTATGCCCCCAGGCTAGCGTGTTGGTAGAATTTGGAATGACAAACCGTTTGCAATCATCGCTATTAAGGGCTACCTTACTAATTAAATGAGTGTACAACTGGTGCTTCTTGCTTCTAATGACAGGCATTTGCTTATGCAAAACAGGTGGATTACTTTTAATGCAATTGTTATAGTTTTCAAAACTTAGCTGATTCTGAACGACATTCTTTTTAACCCCCTTCAATCTCTTTATTTGTAATTCATTTAAGAGTTTTATGCAATATGACTTGGATTTAGTACCTACAAATGAATCGATAATATTCCCAGCACATTCATCTTTCATTTTACCTAGAACCTTTTTGTTCACTAGCGGTAGATGATATTGATTATCTGCAGGATAGTTACTTGTATCAAACCTACCCAAGTCCGGCTTTATATCATTGTAATAGTCATCAGTTTTGATTTGATAAATAAACGAATCGGTATCTGTGTAGAGCAATTGCGCATTATGCGCGTACTTCTTCATCATATAATCGTAATGGAATTCATACATGAGTGTTTTAGCCAACTCAAGTACTGCAAAGCCGACGTAGGTAGGTTTGTCATACTTAACCTTAACACGATTCATCTGTATAATAACTAAATTCTCATGTATGATGGTGCAGCTGTGGAAATTTGGTTTACTTATTAAATAGTTAGCACCATACCTTTTCTTAATATTATCCCAGTTTGTAATCAATTTTACATCAACGCGTTTGTCAACATTTTCCATAGTCTTACCAAACACACTGTTATTCATGAGCTTGTAGAAATCTTTTTCAAACTCGTTAACCGCATTCGTTCTTAAATTATTGTTCAGATCGATATATGGCTTTAGCCACGGTGACTGATTAAATTCTAGTACGCGATGAATTTTGGATAACTTCAAACCATGCTGCAAACACTGTTTTAAATTTCGGTAATGAATGATATACTTAGATTTATCGCATAAATTAGCAATGAGCATTTTCGTCGTTGATGCAATGTACGGGGGCTTCATATTTTCAGGGCAGAACGGTAGGTCATTATGAGAAGTGTGTAACTCTTTAGGATACTGTAAGTCAATTTCGAGGAAATAACCTTTATCAGCTTCATCGCCTAGGGCGTGTAGCTGTAAAGCATCAATTTCGCACTGCGTCAGCCAGCGGAAACCACTCACCGGTAGATGCTGACTCATCGCCCACCCATACTGATTATTAGCATCCAGATAAACGATATACTGAGATTCCTGACTAGAATCGAAACTCGGCATGTACTTATTATTAGCCCTCGAATATCGTCCGCTGCACTGACTCAGACCGCCTCGAATGGATGCTTTTATAAAGTGCACCATATCGATATCGGTTAGCAGTTCCAAATTCACACGCGTGTATTTTAACATCGCGTCCCAACTTAACCCAGGTGCAGTAAAATACTGACATGGGTCAAGGCTGTAGGTGTTCATGCAAACAAAGCGAAAATTTTCAAAAATATCAGCTAACAAAAGTACATCTGTCTTTAAATATAAATCGGAGTATTCACCTAGCGTTTGAATGTGGAACTGCTCCCAGATATGTTGTGCATGTAAATAGTCATCATCACTAATATCTGCTGAATTCAGCGAGCTGTAAAAGGATTGTTTCGATGGTAAGGCACGTTCTTCGAGGCGGTCTAAGCAGTCGAGATATTCATAACAAAAAACACCCTTACGCCGAAGTAAATTAAACTGCGCTTCTTCAGGGAAAACGCGTCGAATTTCTGTAAATTGTTCAGGCTGTAAATGACTAGAAAGTTTATCGAGGCTACTCGCCCTAAAGCGAAACGAGTCAAGGAATCTCAGTTTTATAGAATGCTCAGCATCTACTTTTACAGACTTTGCAAACGCAATGTACCGCTCTTTATTCTGAGGGATTATATCTACTTTTTCATCCGAAGCTCCAAATTGTGAAATGATGAAATGAGAGTCGTAACCAGATAAGTTATGAAAAATTACAGGGATAAATTTAGGAACTCTATACTTAAGATTACAGCTATAATGAGCGGCACATCTGTAGAAACCAGTTAAATGATCATGATCAAAAACTTTAGGGTCATTTTCGGAAAATTCCCCATCACAAATGCTACACTTTGTAGCACGTTCATGATCATTTAACTGAATTTCGGTGAGTGGCTTCATAGGATTATTACTATTCAGAATACGACCGAGACGAACTGCATCACTTTCAAGTCTTTCTAAAAATATTTTAGCAGCATCATGTCCTCGATACAGCTCTAACTTGTTAAGCGTACTATCGTAACTACACTTGATGTAATACGCGAAGCTATACGGGACATGCATGTGCGTAGTATTAGTGAAAGAGTTGTCAGGATTAGGTGAGCATGTGTTGCATAGCGTGAGGATGGCTTCAAAGTCTGCATAAATCACGAACGGTACCCACATCTGCTTGTGAAAATTTGTAAATTTTAAAACATTATTGCCCGTAGTAGGTATCTCTGTACGTACATGATTGCAGTCATTCTTGGAATGCTTCGTTAACTGATCTTCAGTTCTAAAATACTGCAAGCATCCATCACATAGCCACTTTTTACCATCATGTTTTGACAACTGACTGCCAACAAGTCTACTCAGATTTTTAATCCAGCAAAAGTGGCTATTCTCACTGTTTTCAATATAGAGTAAATTAACCTGAGTACTCTTCTTATGACATGTATAATACAGAGGACCTACTACAGACTTTTTCTCTACACTATACACATTAATACTAATGTTATTTAGTTCCTCAAAGCGCTTAATATCCTTTATCTGCACAGGAAATTCTATACTATCGAAATTTAGTTGCGTTGAATAGTGTAGATATGATGATGTTCTATTCGCTACATTCGATTTAGCAGGATTTAAAGCCGACATCACCGCCCATGCAAAACATGCTTCGTCATTGTTTTGGATGTTTACAACAGCTTTTCTTTGCTGAATCCATGTCGGCAGCTCGATGTGCGAAGATCCACGCATAGGATTGTACTTATTGATGTTAACTTCTAGATACATTATTTCAACTAAAGCCCAGCCTGATTCCTTTTCCTGAAATTCCTCGCTCTTAGTTGAAATAATGTTAGAGACATCCCTAAGTACATCACCAAAATTAGTCGACTCACTTATGACAAAATTCTTCGTATTAAATGATTTAATGTCCGTTATTTCGGATTCATCCGTGCTTTTAATGTACAAGGCGAAAAGTTCAAAATTAACTTTAAATAAACTATGATTGGACAAAGATTTAGCAAGAAGCTGTTGTACATCCGGTTGAACGCGATTTAAAAAGTTTGAAGTGCTCTGAAACTTTTGACTGGTGCGAATTCGGTAACTAGCAATCCTACTTTTAAATGCTGTATTAATTTCCTCGATGTTTGCGTTACTACCACTTCTACACGCATTATTTTTATGCGCATTACTCCGTAAGTGTCCCTGAAAATACGAAGATGGTACATCAGTGTTACAGTGCTCGCAGTGAATAGTTTGAAGTTCATTTTTCCTAGGTTTTTTACTACTAGTACTTTCTACAGCTACATCAGTAGCTGCACGCTTTTTCCCTACTACTACCTGAGGGCAAGTAGATATTTGATGTACCTCTGCTAAGTGAGCCTGGTATTGCTCTACATTAGCGAAGTACAGTCCGCAAACATCACATAAAGCAGATGTTATGCTAGGGTGTTTTGATTTCATATGGCGCATGAAGTTATCTCGCCTTGTAAACGATGCCTCACACTGCTCGCAGGTGAACGTAGACGCTTCTCCATGTTTGATTTGTAAATGCCGTGTAAGGGCATCTCTTCTTGTAAAAGTTATATCACACTGCGAGCAGGGAAACATCTGAAAAGAGAACAACCAATAGAGATTAGCCTAAAGTTGCGATGTTCAACCTATAGAGGTCGGACATGACTGTGAGTTTGAAATTATACGATTAACCTCTTCTATGGCATGCGGGTTAAAGAAAATAACTATTTATCAATAGACTAAAGTTACGATGTTTTACAAGAAACCAAGTTTCAGCCTGTTGAGGTCAGACATAGCTATGCATGCGTGTTTGAAATTATAAGATTAACCTCTTCTATGACATGCAGATTAAAGAAAATAACTATTTGTCAATAGACTAAAGTTACGATGTTTTAGAAGAAACCAAGTTTCAGCCTGCTGAGGTCAGACATAGCTATGTGTGTGTTTGAAATTATAAAATTAACCTCGTCTATAGCATGAGGATTACAGAAAATGACTATTTATCAATAGACTAAAGTTACGATGTTTTAGAAGAAACCAAGTTTCAACGAATAGAGGTCAGACATTGCTGTGAGTTTTAAATTATAAGATTAACCTCTTCTATGACATGCAGATTAAAGAAAATAACTATTTGTCAATAGACTGAAGTTACGATGTTTTAGAAGAAACCAAGTTTCAGCCTGCTGAGGTCAGACATAGCTATGCATGCGTGTTTGAAATTATAAGATTAACCTCTTCTATGACATGCAGATTAAAGAAAATAACTATTTGTCAATAGACTAAAGTTACGATGTTTTAGAAGAAACCAAGTTTCAGCCTGCTGAGGTCAGACATAGCTATGTGTGTGTTTGAAATTATAAAATTAACCTCGTCTATAGCATGAGGATTACAGAAAATGACTATTTATCAATAGACTAAAGTTACGATGTTTTAGAAGAAACCAAGTTTCAACGAATAGAGGTCAGACATTGCTGTGAGTTTTAAATTATAAGATTAACCTCTTCTATGACATGCAGATTAAAGAAAATAACTATTTGTCAATAGACTGAAGTTACGATGTTTTAGAAGAAACCAAGTTTCAGCCTGCTGAGGTCAGACATAGCTATGCATGCGTGTTTGAAATTATAAGATTAACCTCTTCTATGACATGCAGATTAAAGAAAATAACTATTTGTCAATAGACTAAAGTTACGATGTTTTAGAAGAAACCAAGTTTCAGCCTGCTGAGGTCAGACATAGCTATGTGTGTGTACGTGTTTTAAATTATAAAATTAACCTCTCTATAGCATGAGGATTGAAGAGAACGACTAAAGTTACGATGTTTTAGTGAAACCAAGTTTCAGCCTGCTGAGGTCAGACATAGCTATGTGTGCGTGTTTGTATAAATTTAACCTCGTCTATAGCATGAGGATTAAAGAAAATGACTATTTATCAGTAGACTAAAGTTACGATGTTTTAGAAGAAACCAAGTTTCAACGAATAGAGGTCAGACATTGCTGTGAGTTTTAAATTATAAGATTAACCTCTTCTATGACATGCAGATTAAAGAAAATAACTATTTGTCAATAGACTGAAGTTACGGTGTTTTAGAAGAAACCAAGTTTCAGCCTGCTGAGGTCAGACATAGCTATGTGTGCGTGTTTGAAATTATAAGATTAACCTCGTCTATAGCATGAGGATTGAAGAGAACGACTATTTATCAATAGACTAAAGTTACGATGTTTTAGAAGAAACCAAGTTTCAGCTTGCTGAGGTCAGACATTGCTGTGAGTTTGAAATTATAAATTTAACCTCGTCTATAGCATGAGGATTACAGAAAATGACTATTTATCAATAGACTAAAGTTACGATGTTTTAGAAGAAACCAAGTTTCAGCCTGCTGAGGTCGGACATTGCTGTGAGTTTGAAATTATAAGATTAACCTCTTCTATGACATGCAGATTAAAGAAAATAACTATTTGTCAATAGACTAAAGTTACGATGTTTTAGAAGAAACCAAGTTTCAGCCTGCTGAGGTCGGACATTGCTGTGAGTTTGAAATTATAAGATTAACCTCTTCTATGACATGCAGATTAAAGAAAATAACTATTTGTCAATAGACTAAAGTTACGATGTTTTAGAAGAAACCAAGTTTCAGCCTGCTGAGGTCAGACATAGCTATGTGTGTGTGTGTGTGTGTGTTTTAAATTATAAAATTAACCTCTCTATAGTATGAGGATTGAAGAGAACGACTAAAGTTACGATGTTTTAGAAGAAACCAAATTTCAGCCTGCTGAGGTCAGACATAGCTATGCGCGTGTTTGAAATTATAAAATTAACCTCGTCTATAGCATGCGGATTGAAGAGAATGACTAAAGTTACGATGTTTTAGAAGAAACCAAGTTTCAACGAATAGAGGTCAGGCATACCTTAAAATCTTCGCGCTGCAAACTGTTACTCGGATGAATAAAATGCGTGCGTTCAAGCCTGAAACTCGAATGATAATATTCTGGTCGAATCTAAAAAGAAAAGAACAAACATATATGAATGCAGTGTAGGGTGTATCAGCTAGCCTAGTTATCTTTACAACTCAAAGTTCGAAAACATACCTTAAAAATGAATGTGCTGCAGACTGTTACTCGGATAAATAAAATGCGTACTTTCAAGCCTGAAACTCGAATGATAATATTCTGGTCGAATCTAAAAGAAAAGAACAAACATATATGAATGTAGTGTAGGGTGTATCAGCTAGCCTAGTTATCTTTACAACTCAAAGTTCGAAAACATACCTTAAAAATGCATGTGCTGCAGACTGTTACTCGGATGAATAAAATGCGTACTTTCAAGCCTGTAACTCGAACGGTACCTAAAAAGAAAAGAACAAACATATATGAATGTAGATGTCTATTACCTAGCGTAGAAGTTGCTTTGCAGACAGTAACTAACAGTTCTAGCTTACCTTAAGATAAAGGCTGAAGAATAATATT
Source organism: Anabrus simplex (assembly GCF_040414725.1). Lineage (NCBI taxonomy): Eukaryota > Metazoa > Arthropoda > Insecta > Orthoptera > Tettigoniidae > Anabrus > Anabrus simplex. Next base: position 768,677,360 of record NC_090265.1, read on the forward strand.
CACAGCAGACAGTACTTAGACGGGAGATGTGTACGTGATAAACGCATACAGAGAACTGTGAGCACTTCACGCAGACTGCAGCGAGTAAATATGCTGCTTGTTACCAAGCGGATGTGAAAATCGCTGACAACTGCAGTACAGTCGGAACGAAGTGTTTATGCAACAAGAGCACTCCTGTAGTCCCGCAGGCTGACGTATTTAAGCCGGAATCGAACCTCCTGTTGATGCCGAGGTGTCAGAATTTAAGAGTTCTGCAGTGGATCGAGCCTTGGAAAGTTAGCGCGCGATCCTCGACTTCTGGACTTAAACGGGAGGGTACTAAGCTACATCCGCGGTATTCCTTACCTGTAGGCACTTAAAGGTATTGGGCTAAAACTACATTTAGCTAGATCATGTAATGACGATCGCGCAGGCCCCTCGCCTAGCATTTGCTATTTTTACGGCTTCTAGTTCGAACCCGCTATCTTCCGAAGTAGCGAGAATGATTGAAGAGTGTTTGAGGGTGATTCATTTGTTGGATGGAGGTGTTAAGCTGGCTTCTTCGGTAGGAGTAGGCTATGTCGGGATATCGATTTAAAATCCTAGTCAGGAGGGGCAACCGGTCGTATAAAACTATGGTGTGAGGCGGGGTGTGCAAAAAAAAGCTAGCAATAAGTAAGGGCTGTTGATGGGGACGTTAAACCTTGTGCAGACTCCTTCGAAAATGATTTTTTGAGTACAAGACGTTGAGGGTGATTCATTTGTCGGATGGAGGTAATAAGCCTTGTGCAGGCTTCTTTGGTAGGAGTAGGCTATGTGTCGGTACCGGGATATCTAGTTATAAAACCCGCTACAACAAATTTATCACGTATACTGCGATTTAAAATCCTAGTCAGGAAGGGCAGCCGGTCGTAAAACTATGGTGTGAGGCGGGGTGTGCAAAAAGCTAGCTATAAGTAAGGGCTGTTGATGGGGGGCGTTAAACCTTGTGCAGACTCCTTCGAAAATGATTTTTTGAGTACAAGACTTGACGGTGATTCATTTGTCGGATGGAGGCAATAAGCCTTGTGCAGGCTTCTTCAGCGGGAGTAGGCTATGTGTCGGTACCGGGATATCTAGTTATAAAACCCGCTACAACAAATTTATCACGTATACTGCGATTTAAAATCCTAGTCAGGAAGAGCAGCCGGTCGTAAAACTATGGTGTGAGGCGGGGTGTGCAAGAAAGCCAGCTATAAGTAAGGGCTGTTGATGGGGGGCGTTAAACCTTGTGCAGACTCCTTCGAAAATGATTTTTTGAGTACAAGACTTGACGGTAATTCATTTGTCGGAATGAGGCAATAAGACTTGTGCAGGCTTCTTCAGCGGGAGTAGGCTATGTGTCGGTACCGGGATATCTAGTTATAAAACCCGCTACAACAAATTTATCACGTATACTGCGATTTAAAATCCTAGTCAGGAAGAGCAGCCGGTCGTAAAACTATGGTGTGAGGCGGGGTGTGCAAGAAAGCCAGCTATAAGTAAGGGCTGTTGATGGGGGGCGTTAAACCTTGTGCAGACTCCTTCGAAAATGATTTTTTGAGTACAAGACTTGACGGTAATTCATTTGTCGGATGGAGGCAATAAGCCTTGTGCAGGCTTCTTCAGCGGGAGTAGGCTATGTGTCGGTACCGGGATATCTAGTTATAAAACCCGCTACAACAAATTTATCGCGTATACTGCGATTTAAAATCCTAGTCAGGAAGGGCAGCCGGTCTTAAAACTATGGTGTGAGGCGGGGTGTGCAAGAAAGCCAGCATTAAGTAAGGGCTGTTGATGGGGGCGTTAAACCTTGTGCAGACTCCTTCGAAAATGATTTTTTGAGTACAAGACTTGACGGTAATTCATTTGTCGGATGGAGGCAATAAGCCTTGTGCAGGCTTCTTCAGCGGGAGTAGGCTATGTGTCGGTACCGGGATATCTAGTTATAAAACCCGCTACAACAAATTTATCGCGTATACTGCGATTTAAAATCCTAGTCAGGAAGGGTAGCCGGTCGTAAAACTATGGTGTATGATCTAAGAGGCGGGGTATGCAAGAAAGCCAGCATTAAGTAAGGGCTGTTGATGTGTTTTAACCTCTCCGTACAATCATAATAGTTTACGTTAGGAACTTACATAGGCTAAATGCTACACATTCCGTAGCAGAGCCGGGAATCGAACTCGGACCTCCGAGGGTAGCAGCTAATCACACTAACTACTACACCACAGAGGAGGACTATTTCAGAATATTTTACAACCTTAATTAGTACTGTGTTTTAAGAGCTTGAATGGTACTCAGCTAAGAAGACCTTCGCGAGTTACAAGCCGCTTATCAGCATGCAGTGTCCTCGTTCAAGGTTACTACTACAGCAGGAAGATACGTGTACAATTTCAGCTAACACACGCATTCCGCGGCTCGCTCTGATACAACTTCAAGGACTGTAGAACAAACCCATAGCCTACAGTATGCATGCCTCTCACCCGGTAGTCACGGGTTCGATTCTCTTGGGAATAAAAATGTGTTTAAATCGCAAGAATTTGTTGAGTTGCCCTTCCTAACGTAAAACTAGCAGTATCTAACCTCATACACTATAGTTTTCAACTGGTTGCCCTTCCTGACGTCAAAGAACTCGGATTAAGAATCTGTCGAGAATCGGGGCTTTTACAGCTAGATTTTAAATCGCTGTATCACGAACTATTGTTTTACTACCGGTTGCCCTTCCTGACTAGGATTTTAAATCGCAAGAATTTGTTTTAAGACTAGTTGCCCTTCCTAACGCAAAACTAGCAGTATCTAGCCTCTTACATCATACACTATTGTTTTCAACCGGTTGCCCTTCCTGACGTCAAAGAACTCGGATTAAGAATCTGTTTTACAACTTCTAACACGAGAATCGGGGATTTACAGCTAGATGGTCTTCTTAGATTTTAAATCACTGTATCACGAACTACTGTTTTACAGCCGGATGCCCTTCCTGACGCAAAACTAAGATTTTAAATCGCAAGAATTTGTTGAGTTACCCTTCCTGACGCAAAACTAGTAGTATCTAGCCTCTTACATCATACACTATTGTTTTCGAACGGTTTCCCTTCCTGACGTCAAAGAACTAGGATTAAGAATCTGTTTTACAACTTCTAACATGAGTATCGGGGATTTATGGCTAGATGCTCTTCTTAGATTTTAAATCACTGTATCACGAACTATTGTTTTACAGCCAGATGCCCTTCCTGACGCAAAACTGGCAGTATCTAGCCTCTTACATCATACACTATTGTTTTCGACCGGTTGCCCTTCCTGACGTCAAAGAACTTGGATTAAGAATCTGTTTTACAACTTCTAACATGAGAATCGGGGATTTACAGCTTAAAGATGGCGGATGACAGCTGTCAGAAAAGCATATAGGTTTGTAAAGCATGTAGAATTTACCGCCACCACATAGAGGGCAGCACGGTGATTAAAGATGGCGGTTGACAGCTGTCAAAAAAAAAAAAAGCATGTTGATTTGTTTCCAAACAAGAGCACGTGGAATTTGCCGCCACCGGGCAGCACTGTTCTCTCTGGAATAAAGATGGCGGATGACAGCTGTCAGAAAATCACATGGGTTTGTAAAGCACGTGGAATTTACCGCCACCACATAGAGGGCAGCACGGTGCTCAAAGATGGCTGCTATCAAAAAGCATTTTTCAAATTATCCGCCACCACAAAGAGGGCAGCACTGTGATTAAAGATGATGGATGACAGCTGCACGTGGCTTTGTTTACCTCACGCTAGTGAGGTTAAGTTGGTAGCACTAAGGTTTAGACCCGTCAAGATGGCAGCACTGCGGATGACAGGTGATGAATTTTACATCTAAAGAGGGCAGCACAGTGCTCTGTAGTTTAAAGATGGCGGATGACAGCTGTCAAAAAGCACGTGGTTGTCAAAAAGCACGTGGCTTTGTTTACCACACGCTAGTGAGGTTAAGTTGGTACCACTAAGGTTTAGGCCCGTCAAGATGGCAGTACTGAGGTTAGCGATGCGTTGTTGTCGATGACAGCTGTCAAAAAACACGTGGCTTTGTTTACCTCACGCTAGTTAGGTTAAGTTGGCACTACTGAGGTTTAGGCCCGTCAAGATGGCAGTACTGAGGTTAGCGATGCGTTGTTGTCTGTCAAAAAGCACGTGGCTTTGTTTACAAATTCAAATTTCGCGCTAGTTAGGTTAAGTTGGCAGTACTGGAAGAGGCCTCTGGCTGAGGTGGAGGAGGCATCTGGGAGCCTGAGGTGGAGGTGGCGCTAGAACTGTCCAATTATACTACTAGGGCCTATGCACTAATCTAAAATATATGCAAATATGCATATATAAATATGCACTATTAAACCTGATAATTTGTCCAATTTCAGCTTCAAACGCATTTCCTTGTCAGTTTTGGAGGTCTACAAAATATGCATTTTCATACAAATGCGATGTTTAGTTATAAGTGCTACTGCTACACTTCCTGTGACCGCCTCTATCAAAGACCGATTTTTAAAGTAACGGATTTAAAATTCCATGAACGCAACGTATTTTGTGTCTCTATTTGAAGACCACTTGTCAGTGAAATTTGGAGGAGCAAAACGTATGAGTGACAAGTGCTCACCACATTCTTGAAGAGGTAAGAGGCATCTTCCATAAAATAATTTAAGAACCTTAGTTTTGTTGCAAACAGTAAGGCCTGCATTGCGTGAGGGCATATCTAATAAACTCAGGAATACACACTCTCAGTTAGCAAGGAAGTATACTGATATTTATCCTACAAGTATTTAAAATCAGGGACAAGAGGGTGTGCATCATAATTCATTTCTTGGGACGTGGTGTGGCGGTAGAGAATGCGAGAAGCGTGTTTTCTCTTGAAGATCGCGTGGAAGACATTCGTGATCTGAAAGTCAATCAGCCGAAAACTGTAAGTATGCCAAAACTCAGATCAATTTAATTTTAAAATCCAAACATAGCATTTTAACTGAGTGGAGTACTAATGTGAATCGCGATATTACGGAGAAACGCAAGAATCTCTCTTAGGCATCTGTGGTTGGGTTTTAATTAATTTTGTTGGGTAAACACCAAATGTTTACATGCCGATATCGTACAACATGGAGTGTCGAATGTACTTTTTTCCTTTCTTAATCCGTTTACCCTCCAGGTTGGTTTTTCCCTCGGACTCAACGAGGGATCCCACCTCTACCGCCTCAAGGACAGTGTCCTGGAGCGAGAAACTTTGGGTCGGGGGATATAACTGGGGAGGAGGACCAGTACCTCGTTCAAGTGGCCTCCCCTGTTATGCTGAACAGGGGATGGGAAGATTCGAAGGGGTAGGGAAGGAAGAGGCCGTGGCCTTAAGTTACGTACCATCCTGGCATTCGCCTGGAGGAGAAGTGGGACCACGGAAAACCACTTCGAGAATGGCTGATGTGGGAATCGAACTCCCTTACTAATTAGTTGACCTCCCGAGGCTGAGTGGACTCCGTTGCAGCCGTCGTTTCACCTTTCAAATTTCGTGGCAGAGCTGTGAATCGAACCCGGGCCTCCGCGGGTGGAAGCTAACCACACTAACCACTACACCACAGAGGCGGACTGGACGTTTTGTCGCCCTTGACAAATCCGACTATTGTACCTTTGCCGGGTTTGAACCCATGATCTTGGGATCCGCAGGCCGACACTCTACCACTTATCACACAGCGATATTAATGGTGCAAAATTGCACGCTTTAAGTTTACCGCTAATGAAATCGAAATGAATAGTTGCTAAAACTGGCGGGATGTTACTGCTAGGAATAGGTGGCTTAAAAGATTCCATGTGCGTAACATCATTTTCCGATGAGTCGATGGCGGAGCGGGCGAAGAAAGTAAGTGATGCAACTTGCATGAACTGGAAAAAAATATCCATTTTTTGAAGGTTACGATATGAAAACGTCTTCGACCTGAATTAATCTAGGCTGTTTTCTCCATCTTTTCCATTTAAACCACTGCAATATGCACGTAGAAAAGTTTCGAAAGTGCGTATAAGTCTCTTTCAGTGTTAATGAAGAAGAGCAACCGTCAGTCATCGGCAGATCTCTTCGTCCAAGATGCTTTAAAAACATGGACTTCGAAATGATTTGGGGAGGAAACACCAAAGCTTGGTTAACAAGACTTATTTTTAAGCAATGGTTTTCAAATGTAGACTACATTTTTTCAACTTGCTTTACGCCGCACCGACACAGATAGGTCTTATGGCGACAATGGGACAGGAAAGAACTAGGAGTAGGGAAGAAGCGACCGTGGCCTTAACTAAGGTACCACGGAAAACCATCTTCAGGGCTGCCGACAGTGGGGTTCGAACCCACTATCTCCCGAATGCAAGCTGATAGCTCCGTGACTCAAACCGCGACCTCCAAAATACCTTCAGGATCAGAAGAGAACAAGAGTTGACAAAGGGAGGTCTCATATAAAAGTTGAAAGTGAGTAGTCTGACTCAAATAAGTGGAAACAACGACTGACTAAGCCAACTCATCCCGTCCTCCTTTGTTGTGAGCCCGTGAGGGATGGGGTCATATTGTAGGTCCGGCTCCAGGGGTAAATGGTTAGCGTGGTGGCCTTTATCCACAGGGGTCGCGGGTTCAATTCCCGGCAGGGTCGGGAATTTTAACCACCATTGGTTAATTTCTCAGGCACGGGGGCTGGGTGTATGTGTCGTCTTCATCATCATTTTATCCTCTTCACGACGCGCAGGTCGCCTGCGGGAGGTCAAGTCAAAAGACCTGCAGCTGGCGAGCCGAACATGTCCTCGAACAATCCCGGCTCTAAAAGCCATACGCCATGTCATATTGTAGACTTTTAACAGATCACTGTTGCAGATAACATTCGTATGACGTCATTGTAAGGGCGAAGGCGAAGTCAAATATGGAGAACAAGAGCGTGGGCGTGTTGAGTTCCCAGCCCCCGTGACGTCATCGTGCCGGCAGGCAGATGCTCTATCGCTATGGCAACAGTTGTATACATTTCCATGGGAGATGAGCTCTGACGCAATTCTGCACGGGCGGTCGGAGCAGCTCGTATCTCCGTCCAATATCCGACACGTTCGCACTAAGATAGCAGCAGGGAGTAGCGGGACTATACAACTACTTAATTTAGAAACGCTGACGGTTTCTTAACTGCAAAATTATGCGTCTCGTATGATGAAGGTGGTAAATGAAACGAATTAAAACGAATTATCTTTAACTCTTGAAACAAAATCGCTTTTCTGAGTGAGGGCCGTGCGCTCAGGGGCGCGCAGCAGTAAGCTTGCATTCGTGAGATAGTGGGTTCGAACCCCACTGTCGGCAGCCATGAAGATGGTTTTCCGTGGTTCCCCACTTTCACAATTCACTTAATTAAGACCATAGCCGCTTCCTTCACATTCCTAGCTTTCCTATACCATCGTCGCTGTAAGACTTATCTGTGTCAGTGCGACGTAAAGCAACTTGTATAAACAAATAAATAATCACTTTAGGAAGTGGTGTTACCAGTTAAGTGGTTTTCCGACTGGATCTAGTTTTTTGAGAAATATGTCACGACTGGAAATATATTTTTTTAACGTTGATGGACAGTTGGGTGACCCAGTGGTAAAGAAGCATTGGCCGTTGGTTGGAAAGAGAAGTTTGTGGAACTCCCTGTCTTACGGAATTGAAATTTTTGAACGTGTTCTTAAAAGAGACAATATTACACAGAGTCTATTAAATATTGGCTAAAATATAATCACAAAGTACGCATTTATTATCCATTTTGGTGAAAAGAGAGAAGTTTCGGTATGTCAGTAGGAATTAGTTCAGGTTTTACTCGTATATACGAATTATCAACTCACATCCGTACAAGAACCAGTGATCAATGAATGGTCTCACAGAGCACTGCAATTCCTCATATACAGTATGTTTTCTGGTGAATGTCTTCCTGTACTGTCACCATGTCTCAGTAGACTCTGAAAATCCCTTACATTGTGCAACCTTTATTTCAGTCATGTTGGCCAGTGAGAAACGCTTACTCATAAAGGTAGCAACACATGTGGCATGGGCATGGATGTCTGAAGATCATAATCAAGACTTTTTGTTGACTATACTGAATATATAACAAGTGGCTCTTTTCCATTGGGCCCCTCAATTATTGAGCCAAGGAATCCTTCCATAGACGTATGAATGTACCAAATTAATTCTTACGTACCATATATCGGAAGTCACGTAGTTTGTCTAACACTGTTTTAGTTTTGTTGAACGTATGGGCTGGATAGCAAATGCGGAAAAACGTAAAAGAAATTCCGGAATAATTAATTTTCATTGCCACAAAAATACTTTTTCATTATCGCAAAAGATTTCTACCTGGAAGCTCAGTCGGGGATGCGTTCGTAGAGTTGCATAGTATTGCTCCCAATAACAATCTGTTATATTTTTTCGAGACTATGTACTGTACTTGAGAACTATGAAAGTGAAGACGCTATATTTCCCTCTAATGTATGCTCCAGTATACCGTACCAGCAGATGTAATCAGAACTACAGATGGTGCGGAGTCGTTTCCAGGCAATTAAAACAACAATTTTAGAAACCCCATCCTTGTATCCACGAGTTTTCGGAAGCTTTAAAGCAATTGCAAAATGAAACTTACCTTGCTTTAACACAGTGGAAAATAAAAGAAAAATAGATAGACGTGACCGTGAAAATCATCTTGTTGCTACTGAATTGTGGGACAGGTATCAACGTGGTGAATTACCGTTACTGGAGTACGGTACGTGAAAAGAATTGCTCATAGGTTCCAGCCTACCCCACCTTAGGACAAGACTTATGGCCGGTTTCACCAAGCTTCGTTTATTAATTTGACGACTGTTTAACTTTGACGATTCGTTTATCGTCCATTTTTTCGTTTCTTCAATATCTGTTTACTTTGAAGATCGTCAAACGCACCGTCAATTTTGCCGCGCCGATTTTCGACCTTCAAACATGACGATTCGTTTAAAATGGTGTATCCGTGTTGTAAACACTGCAGTGTTCAATAGTAGTTGGAAATTACAGATCTCTTTTAAAGTGTTTTAAGCGTTTCGGCATTTTACAGGAAGTGTTAAAGCATTTCACAGAACGTTATTTAGAAGATCATGAATGTGGGAGACAACTTTGATGCTTAATTACTGTATATAGAATTATTGGAAAATCTGGGACCTGAACGTGCAATTTCTGACCGTAATGGTCATTTCTTCTCAATGGATGACTTCAATTTTGTAACTAGGTACAGACTTTCCAAAAGAGTAGTACTGAAACTTTTAGAGCAAATTGAAAATAGACTGGAATATCCTACTAACAGAAACCGTCCGTTACCACCGATACAACAACTACTTTTAACTCTACGTTTTTATGCTACTGGTTCTCTTCAGTTGGTACTAGCAGATGTGAATAGTGTATCTAAATCAACAATTTGTCGCTATATTAGGAATGTTTCCGAAGCAATTGTTTCCTTGAGACCCCTGTATGTGAATTTTCCTGAAGGTGACGAAGCTCGTTCAGTTATTTGCGATTTTTATATGATAAGCAACTTCCCTGGAGTAATAGGAGCCATCGACTGCACACATATACCTATATTGTCTCCTGGTGGACATAATGCAGACGTTTTCCGCAACAGAAAGTCCTATTTCTCAATTAATGTACAGACTATTTGTGATGCTAATTTACTAATAAGGAATATTGTTGCTAGATGGCCTGGATCCGTTCATGACAGTTTTATTTTTGATAATTCTGAAATAAGAATGAAATTTGAGACGGAAAGAATCCAAGACGGACATCTCCTAGGGGATAATGGATATCGGCTTACACATTTTCTTCTTACGGCATTCTTAAATCCACGAAATCAAGGCGAGGAAAACTACATCAGAGCCCATATTAAGACAAGAAACACTGTTGAACGACAATATGGAGTATGGAAAAGGAGATTTCCGGCCTTATCACTGGGTTTAAAAACAACAGTAACAACACCTTTGTCTGTCATAGTGGCTACCGCTGTGCTACATAATATTGCTATGCAAACAAAGGAAGATGAACCCCCGGAAGATGAAGTACTCCATCACTATCTAGAAGAAAAAAGACGACTTAACAGGAATTATTTAGTCTTTGAGGAAATTAATGTAGCCTACCTGGCTTAGCTGATCAAGATGGTCCTCCAGTTGTTAATCGGAACAGAATCGTTGAAAACCATTTCCGTTAAGACTCTGGTTTAAAAGTGGAATACATTTAAAACACACGAGTTCTGTATCACTAATATTATATAAACAAGCACACACTTTATTGATTTCTATAGCACATAACAGGCAATTAATGTGACTGTATGCTTGTTACTAATAGGTCATTGGTTAATGTTACTTAAGTTTATAGGTTAATACATTCGTAGATTATTATTATTATTATTATTATTATTATTATTATTATTATTATTATTATTATTATTATTATTAAATTTAGTCTATTGTTTCTTCAAATAAAAGGAAAGTTTTGCCTCTAGCACTGCACTTCTCAGTTTTTCATTTTCTTGCTTATTTTTTTCGGTTTCTTTTTTCATGTGTATTAAGGCTATTTCTTCGTTATGCCTTAATTGCAGCATGTCTAATTCTTGCTTGCAGAGATCCCTTCTTGCTTCTGACAATTCAGTAACTTTTTCACGAGCTTTCAATGCTTCTGATTTCTTTATATTCTTAAAAGAAGGCCGGTTTATTGATGCCCACGATATCTTGCTACCGCTAGTTGATGGTGAAAGGTCATGGATTGTATATGGGACCGTTTCTTCTCTGGTATGAATAAGGATCTCTGTACTAGGTTCTTCTTCAAACGTCACCAGTACATTGCATGTTTCAATAGTGTTGCTACTGGATGCGGTTAGGCCTACGTATGCAGAATCGCTATCCAAGTTGTTGGGAAGAGGCTCTACTTGGTCCCTGATTATTTCTAGGAGTTGTGATGATGTTTGGTCTAATGAAGGGGTTACAGCAACTCCACCTCCAGTTTTAAACATATTCACCTTATCCTGGCATCTGTTTTGCTTAGCCCTTCTTTTGAAGTTGTCATAAAACATTTTCAGTTGTTTCACTGACCTCTTACAAACAAATTCATGAGAATTAAAACAATTTGCAAGTTCTATCCACGCTTTCTCTTTATCACGCAACGTTATGCCATCGGTTTTCTTGTTTTCGATTGTCTCTTTCCTTTCGGCAACAAGACTCACGAACAAACTCTTCTCGTCTTCAGAGAATTTGGATCCTCTCTTCTTTGACGAAATATTATTATTATTATTATTATTATTATTATTATTATTATTATTATTATTATTATCCATTTTTGAGACCACTCTTACAACAAAAAATTAAATTACAAAACAAGTCTATTTTCAACCACGGCTCAGTACTTCAATTATTAATCGAGAAACGGCAATCAGAACGTACGATAAAACTCGATATATCGCGATATAACGTCGTTTTGAAATGCGAGATCGTGTCAAAATAAACGGAGCGTCTATTCCAGCTCACTAGTGATGATGAAATGTAAAAGGTTTTGACGAAGCGTCAAAAAGAAACGGGTCGTCATTTTTGACAGACGTCAAGCATATTAGGACGAAGCTTGGTGAAACCGGCCATTAGTGTTTCACCGGGCAAGCAGTGTGCTGCGCTGCCAGTTTTAAAGGTAAGCTCTTGTACTGTACATTTTATATTTGCGGTAGTGATGCGGTAATGAAAATAGGAAGTTTCGCGATAAAGCTAGGCTGATTTGCGGAAGTGCAATCCGCCGAACGTATGCACGCATTGTGTATTTTAGCTTTTGCAAGGCTTTTCATACCCTTCGTGGCCCTTCCCTTACTTTCGCCGGTATCTTCACTCTTCCAAGTGTTGGATCTCTTCCATTTTCCCTCTAATTAATGTTAGTAACAATAATTAAAACAATAATCACCACCATCGAGAGAGAACAACAGTTGAGGGGGGGGGGGGATTAAAGCAAATACAGTACAGATAATACGCGACACTGAGCGAGATATCGAGGGACAGCTACTGGAGCTCACTCTAGCGGATAGACCTGAACAGTACTGATTCTGTCATAAGAGCACGTGTATTTTTGTGTGAAGTTCTTGGTGTTATTTATGCGTTTTCAGTGAGTTGACATAAATAAATAGTAGTGTGTGTCATTCCTTGATATCTCCTCTCGACATGAGGGGAAAGGTATGTGTTGTGTTTGGCTCCAGTTAATTACGAAGTAGAGAAAAATGCGCGGTCGTTCTTCAGGTTCCCTCGTGAGAAGAACATGTAGGTAATATTGTGTTTGCATAAATATTCTTCCAGTGACAGAGATTTTTATAGTACTTCATAATCTTCTGACCTGCTCGACCCATATTTTAACTGGCATAAAATGTAATACGCATATTTTATTCTATAGTGCAGCAGTTAACCTTCAATACCGATGTGTTGTTATAGGTGTGATCTGTGGGTTTTGAAATGTCACAGAAGCGATTTGGATAAGGTGTACAAGAAAGAAGGGACGTTACGCTTATATAAGAATTATAAAGATCTGTTCAGATCATTTCCAGGCCAGCGACTTTAGAAATCCTCGACAATACAGCCAAGGGTATGTTACATTTTTGCTCTAATTGTACGTAAATATTCCTTAACGCATCACTATCAACAACATTTTCATACTTTTCTTTCTTTATCCCTCTTCTCAGATTAAAGCCGGGATTTTATAGATTATCTTTCTGTTAGTAGGTTTCATGTTAGGAGGAAAATTGTCCAGCTATTAAATGTTAATTCATTGCATCATATGTGTAAGGAATGTGCCGATATTTTTATTAGCAAGTGTCTTAATGTGATGATACAATGTTAAGCTAAGTGGCTCAGTCCGGTGGTATTTGAAGGTGCTCAAATACGTCAGTCTTGTGTCGGTAGATTTATTGGCACGTAAAAGAACTCCTGCGGGACTAAATTCCGGCACCTCGGCGTCTCCGAAAACCGTAAAAGAGTAGTTAGTGGGACGTAAAACAAAAAACATTATTATTATTATTATTATTATTATTATTATTATTATTATTATTATTATTATTATTATTATTAAATGTAAATTCATTGCATCATATGTGTAAGGAACGTATTTCTGTTAGTAGGCTTCATGTTAAGAGGAAAATTGTCCAGCTATTAAATGTTAATTCATTGCATCATATGTGTAAGGAATGTGCCGATATTTTTATTAGCAAGTGTCTTAATGTGTTGATACAATGTTTTTAAATGAGAAAAAAGACAAATCCAACCGTAAGAGTTCAGGCAGGAATGCTAAAGCTAAAAAAGTAATGCATAAATGAAAGATCAAGCCGTTTCACACCAGTCCATTTCACTTCTTGTTTATATGTCTAATTTCAGTCTTTGAATAATAACTCTTTAAATAATTCTTCATTCATTTATCCAGAATTGCTTTAGCAACTTCGAAGTTAATATCTCAGTAACACTTTCTTTCTAGACGTAATTTATTTATCCATTTCCGTATATAAATTTCCATTGATATTTGAATTTAGCACGATTTGTTCAGGCCAAGTCACTAGGAGCGCCACCGTCGAATTGTCTCTCATTTTAGCAAGGCGAAATCTGTAAGTGTCGCGTATTATCTCTACTGTATTTGGTTAAAGTGAGCGAGTCTGACACAAGTGAGTGGAAGCAATGAGGACCCATACTCCCACCTCCCTCCCCCACGGAGAGGTATTTTGTAAGAAGAGGATGAATTCTTATGCGAAAATATATTTACATTGGTCTATTTTCAGACTTATTTTCCCCCTCCAAGTGATATGTAAAAACCTCTTAAGTGATAAGCGACTGTAACGTCTTCGTACAAGTTTTTTAAAAAAATCAAAAAAAATACAAAATGACCGTAAAATATATCATATTACATATCTTTTTGCTCACTATAAACCAGAGAATGTGATTGTGTAATAATATTGGGTACAGACCTTGATTCCATTTTGTTGGGGGCGGTGAATGGCAGTTTTTCATTTTTGAAAACAACAATGTTTCAACTTTCACTGTACGTAGCCTCAAAACTATAAAAGACCGAGAGTACATATTTACAGTAAAACTAAAGAACAGAAAGTTATGTACAAAAAAACCAAAACTATGTACATCTCCTCCTTGGGCATAATTATTTACTTCGAGTCACTCGCAAGAGTTTTTCTTTGCCGGGCTGAGTGGCTCAGACGGTTGAGGCGCTGGCCTTCTGACCGCAACTTGGCAGGTTCGATCCTGGCTCATTCCGGTGGTATTTGATGGTGCTCAAATACGTCAGCCTCGTGTCGGTAGATTTACTGGCGCGTAAAACTCCTGCGGGACAAAAGTCCGACACCTCGGCGTCTCCGAAAACCGTAAAAGACGTTAGTGGGACGTAAAAGCAAATAACATTATTATTAAAAGAGTTTTTCTTTTCTTCCCCTGTAGAAGTGTTTCAACTTATGGTATCAAGTAAGATGAATGCCATAATTACGCTTAGGGCACCAGAAGTTGCTTCGCTTTCTTTTTATGGCCGGATCTTCCGAACAAACTATGCATAATCTTTCTTTTCGCCCAGGTAAATTTGAAGACAATGTTCATCTTGTTGGCTGAGTCTTGGATGTTCAGGCTGAACTCCCTCTGCTAAATCTAATACAATGCAGTTCACACAAATGCATCAAATACAATGATGTCGAGAAGATTGAAAAATATTATTTTCCAATATTTTTTGCTGGTTCTGCTACAGGACTGATGATAAATGCTTTTCTCACTGTTATCAACACAAAATAGCCAATGAACTAAACTATCGATTAGTGCAAAGTTCGACGATATTCATTGAATGGTTGGCCAGCAATACGGCTCTAAAAATGAGTCGTTAATAACGACTTTAGGCCTAACATTTCACAAAGGCATAAATGAGTCGTTATCACTTGGTCCATTTTCAGACTTATTTTCCTGTACAGTAATGGCAGCTGGGTAGACTGAGCGTACCTTATTTATAAGCTGGAATTTAGAGACATAAAAGTTACGAGAATGAAATAGAAGAGGCGCTTCGTTCACTCACAGGGGATCGCGAGACAGAAAGGTTCTTTGATGCTCCTTTTCTCTGTCCCCTGGTTGTACAATCCGTATGTACTAATGTTTTTGGGTGTCGCAACAATGTGCTCTTTCTTTTTCCTCTGACTGTACAAAATGTATGTCACATTGTGATGCAACGATGTGCTCTTTATTTTTCATCTGATTGTACAAAGTGCATGTTACAGTGTGATGCAACAATGTGCTCTTTCTTTTTATCTGACTGTACAAAGTGTATGTCACAGTGTGATGCAACACTGTGCTCTTTATTTTCTATTTGACTGTACAAAGTGTATGTCACAGTGTGACGCAACAATGTGCTCTTTCTTTTTTATCTGACTGTACAAAGTGTATGTCACAGTGTGACGCACCACTGTGCTCTTTATTTTCCATTTGACTGTACAAAGTGTGTGTCACAGTGTGACGCAATAATGTGCTCTTTATTTTTCCTCTGATTGTACAAGGTGCATATCACAGTGTGACGCAACAATATGCTCTTCCTTTTTCATCTGATTGTACAAAGTGCGTCCACGTCGCATGTTTCCAATGCGTTGTGTGTGGTTCAGAGCTGTAAATGCACGTACCGATAGCCGGGCAGTGTAGCTCTCACATTGTAGAATGCGGTGTTCAGCTATGTCAGCCTCGTGCTGGCAGATTTCTCACACGTAAGAGAACATCTATTATTATTATTATCATTATTATTATTATTATTATTATTATTATTATTATTATTTATTAATGCCTTTTTTACAGTGGCGAAGTTAGAGCTCGAGGCCCTCTCTTCCACTTAACCACATTCATTCTTTCTCAATCTGTTTACCCTCTAGGGTTGGTTTTTTCCCTCTGACTCAGCGAGGGACCCGAACTCTACCGCCTCAAGGGCAGTGTCCTAGAGCGTGAGACATTGGGTCGGGGGATACAACTGGGGAGAATGACCAGTACCTCGCCCAGGCGGCCTCACTTGCTATGCTGAACAGGGGCCTTGCGGGGGGATGGGAAGATTGGAAGGGATAGACAAGGAAGAGGGAAGGAAGCGGCCGTGGCCGTAAGTTAGGTACCATCCCGGCATTTGCCCGGAGGAGAAGTGGGAAACCGCGGAAAAAACTTCCAGGATGGCTGAGGTGGGGATCGAACACATCTCTACTCAGTTGACCTCCCGAGGCTGAGTGGACCCCGTTCCAGCCCTCGTACCACTTTTCAAATTTCGTGGCAGAGCCGGGAATCGAACCCGGGCCTCAGGGGGTGGCAGCTAATCACACTAACCACTACACCACGGAGGCCACTTAACCACATACTAGTGAATATTATTATTATTATTATTATTATTATTATTATTATTATTATTATTATTATTATTATTATTTGATGTATAATTTGGGGGTAGTAAGGTGAGAAAGTCAAGGTTGAATAAAGTTAGGAACATTAAAATGAGAGAAATTATGGAGGTATAGAGGAATTTGTTCGACGGGATTGAAGAAATACTGTAAAATTAAAATGGTTGGGACACGTGAAATTGGTAGCATATGGCATTATCCCCAAGATGATACAAAACTGGAAAGCACCGGACAAGATTGGATGGATGACTTCGAGAGGTTGAGGTGAGGACGTGTTGGTATCTCGCTTCATTAGTCTTGCTCGGACTGTACTGCTGACTCACAGACAGTGCCCCCACAACGTCCTCCATTCATACACATCCCATGTGTCACTGCCTAGTTCTTTTCCTGAAAAAGGCCAGAGAGAGAGAGAGAGAGAGAGAGAGTGTGTGTTTGTGTGTGTCAGGTGTTCTGATTTGGAAGACTGGAAGTGAGGAGGTCATTGGGACTCCATGTGCACCATTTAGCGGGTTCGGTCGTGGTCAAGAAGTGAAATGGAAAAACTCACAGTTCGACATAATGGTGTATTTTTTTAAAGGGTGTGCACCCGGCAGGATTCTTACTCTTACCAAATTCTGAGTTCGGTTACCTGATAGGATTCGCCGGGTGGTGTAAAATTAGAAGGCACACTTACATTCGAGAGGCCAGCGGTGTAGGGGCCAACGCGTCCGCCTGTCACCCGGCGGCCTCGATTCGATTCCCGGCCGGATCAGGGGTTTTTAATTGTAAATGATTAATATGCCTGGCCTGGGGACTGGGTGTTTGTGTCGTCCTTAATGTTCCTTTCCTCACATTCAACACTTTACACTTCCGCAATATCCAAATACGCGCAGGTTCATATCTTTATAGGTCGACGCCCCGAACAAACAGCATTAAAAAAGTACATTCGAGAGCCTAGAGTCTTTCTCTTCGGGCTAAAAGCGAGCTTATCGCGATCATCACCACGGGATCTATAGTTAAACGTGCAGTCCGAACCACTGGGCCAGGAGTCGTCTACCGCGCTTTCCCCAGCGCACAGTGATGACAGGGAAGGGCGTGGAAAACTCCTTAGGCTTGGAAAACATCGGCTTCAGAAGAGAACCAGTAAGTGGAATCAGTGTCAGCTATGGGAACAGTGGTCACCAAGTTAGAGCCCCCGATCCCTCTTTTTGTCGCCACTTGCAACAGGCAGGGGCTGATCTGAGGGCTGGTTTGATGTCCACTCAGCCTACATGGGAAATGTTGAGGAGCTATCTCATGGTTAGATAGCGGCTAAGGACTAGAAAGGCAAGAATAACGTCCGCGCTGACCATGTGCATTTCGTAATCTGCTGACCTTCAGTCTGATCAGCATGCGCCTAACACTTCATATTCTATCGCTTTCCCACAACAGCTGATGCCCTGCATGAAATAGACATCTGTGAAAATCAAACTGAAATGTATACGGAAGAAGTAAGCTCTCGATTCTCTGATGACAACCTGGCCAGAACAGTAACAGTGACACGGGCATTATTACGTATGTTTCTTCCTTGTTATTTATGTTATTTGTTGTTTCATTTTTAAAGAATTCGTTAATATTAAGTCTTTTCTTTATTAAATGTTTTGTTATGCAGTCATTATAAAATGGAATACTTCGTACCTGTATACGATTACTTCTAAATAAATAAATAAATAAATAAATAAATAAATAAATAAATAAATAAAAGCCTTGAGGGCTGCAGCGTCATGGAGTTACATTAAATTACGACTATTCATTAGAAATGAAATTCATTGATATTGATGTGGATATCAGTTCCGTTGCAAGATCGAAAGGGTCAGATGTGGTACTGCGTTAAAATTACAACCAATTTTATTGCAAGAGATGCAATGCTTTGTTTTAAATACTGGGGTAAACGTAACGTTTTTATAAAACATTTTAAATTTTAATTTCTTAAATAAGTGAAATAGTTGTTCCCATCACTTACTAGTAGGTATCATCTGCGATAATAATAATAATAATAATAATAATAATAATAATAATAATAATAATAATAATAATAATAATAATAATAATAAGTATGTGATTATGCTTTGCAGAGCATGTGCAATACTATAAAAATTAACATTGTATTCGTTTTGTAATATACTTGTAATTAAACGGCTGACGACCCGGTTTTAATTCTCGATTGCTCGGTACTCTAATGCGACGCGTCTCTCTGTACAGAAACAGAATGTTCACGTCTGTAAGGTATCAGAGTTTGGACGCTAAGTAATAAAATGATCAATGTTTCAGCTGCTATAGATTTCAAGAGAAGAATTAACTGTGTCACGAACTAAGATCCGAATTATTTCAAATGGCAATCCTGATCTACTCGCTTTCATTGCCAACTTAACATTTCACTACTACTAAAACGTTTTCATTCCGTCAGTAGTTCGCTTCTTGTAATTTGCAGATCAGACTTTACAACGGAGTTGCAATTTATTTAGTGCTTGTGTTTTGTTGAGGGGTACCTTCCTGAATACCACATTTTGCTTATGAATGGCAGGTAATGCCTCCAGCAACCTCGCATTCTGACCCTAGACCTTCCCCTCCCTTAACAAATATCTGTGCCACTTCCTGTTCCATGCGCCATGCCGCGCCGCGCCGTGGAGAATTCCAGACTCCCAGCAGATGTTTCTATTGGCGGGCTGCGTGTGCGCACGAACAAAAGTCCCCTCGCCTCGCCTCGCCTCGCTACGCCAGGCTGAACGCGGTGTAACGCGTAGTGGAATTTTCTCAAATATATACGAGTCATATCTCCTGCGACTTGCTTGTGTAGTTCAGTAAACTGCGAGTAATGATAATTTTGGTGTTTGTAAATTACAAGTTTTTCATTTCAAAGGAACGAAGAATGTTATTGATTTTACGTCCATAGCCCACCTGGTGAATACGATTGTTAAGGCGTGAAGTATATATGGTCTGACACCGTGGTTAGCCGGTTCGTATACTCAGAATGTTGGCCGGCAGGGTAGGAGAGGTGGTTATACAATTTCTAATCACCAGACTGCGTGCCTACAGCTTGGATTGAATTCCAAACCTCTCCGCAGTGCTCATATGGCGTTATGGCATTTGACGTTGTTGATGGTGATTCGTCCGTCGGATGACGACTTAAACCTTGAGCAGACAGGAGTAGGCTGTGTGCCGGCGCCGGGTCTCACCCTCCCCCTTCCTACTCTCATACATAAAGTCATTCATCTCATTAACTCCTCTGAATGAGGTTGGCGTCAGGAAGGGCATCCGGTCGTAAAACTCGCTACGAAGATTCACCTCACTTCATACCCGACCCCGTAGAGAAACGGGACAAGGCTTCGACATACAAATATTGATTTTACGTCCCACTGGCTAGTACGGTTTTTCGAGACGCCGAGGTACCGAAATTTTGTTCCGCAGGAGTTATTCACGTGATGGTGAATCTACGCGGAAGAGGCTGACGTTTTAGCACCCTTACACATGGTCGACCGTGCCTTCAAATATACTGCCGGACTGAACCGGGAAAGAAATCCTTAAATGACCTCAGAAATTTCCTCGTGCAGTCAAAAAATCCCTGGTGTATTGTCCTCAAGTTGTTGATGATGATAGTAATAATACAGAAATAATGAACATACTGAATCTGTACAAACCATGAATTTGAGATAGGCCTATTCATAGTAAACATGAAGAAAAAATGAACTGTCGATGGTAAAGCGTTCTCGACAGTTTGCTTTCCCCAAGCTTAGCTGTTAATCACAATAGAAGCATTTATTACAATAAGATAAGCGTCAACTCCATCAACGTTAATGGTATACGTAGAACAGTGAAGTTGTGAATGAAAAAATCATAATGAGCAAAATTTGTGTATTGAAAATGTAATGTTTGTCGTACGAACAAGACAATAAATTAAGTCGTTTACACAGTGCAAATAAAATTTTCCATTTAGTGACACATTTGCTGTATTACGCCATATTTAAACCTTGCAGGTGTCGCAGTCATCGTCCGTCCTCAGCCATGACACTCTGGAATTCTACTCATATGACAGTCGTCACATGATCTCGCTGCCATGAAAGAGATTTAAGGGGCTTGGCGCTCGCATGACGTGGGGGACCTCATTCATGCGCTGGCGGAACGTGTGACGTCAGAGAGCCGCGTGCTGAGAACATGAGACCAGAAACATCACCGGATGCGCACAAGAAACACCATGAATTCGCACCTTAACATTACAAGTTGCTTGACCTTCAGTTTTCTGCGTTCATAAAGTAGTCTATCTTTGGCCGCCATAAAAAGGATGATTTCTAAGATGAAACATTGCACTATGTAGTGAAACTTTTGGATTAAAAGTGCTAGTAGGACGCAGCGAATGGTATCACAATATTAGCTGAAAAAAGGGGCGCAACAGTATGTTTGACAGTGTATTTGTTTCAGCGTGGTCAAGAAATACTATAATAATAATAATAATAATAATAATAATAATAATAATAATAATAATAATAATAATGTCCGCCTCTGTGGTGTAGTGGTTAGCGTGATTAGCTGCAACCCCTGGAGACCCGGGTTCGATTACCGGCTCTGTCACGGAATTTGAAAAGTGGTACGAGGACTGGAACGAGGTCCATTCAGCCGCAGGAGGTCAACTGAGCTGAGGGGTGTTAGAGTTCCCCCTCAACCATCCTTGAAGTGGTTTTCTGTGGTTTCCCACTTCTCCTCCAGGTTCCTAACTTAAAGCCACGGCCGCGTCCTTCCCTCTTCTTTATCTCTCCCTTCCAATCTTTCCATCCCCCCACAAGGCCCCTGTTCAGCATAGCAGGTGAGGCCGCCTGGGCGAGGTACTGGTCCTCCTCCCCAGTTCATCCCCCGACACAATGTCTGACGCTCTAGGGCACTGCCCTTGAGGCGGTATTGGTGGGATCCGTCGCTGAGTCCGAGGGAAAAAACAGTCTGGAGGGTAAACGGATTAAGAAAGAACAAATAATAATAATAATAATAATAATAATAATAATAATAATAATAATAATAATAATAATAATAACAACGGAAATTCGCCAAGACTGGAAAAATCAGGAATCAAAGTGGCCGACATCACTGACCGAACCTGCTACAGAACGAAAATCAACAAGCGGGAAGTAGAGTCAGAGAGAAACCACAAGGAAAAGACAGGAGCTAAGTGGACAGAAGAACGAAGAACCACGATGAGAGAAAAATTGAAGGCTGCCTGGCAAAGAAGGAAATGTACAACTTCTAAGTGAGCTTTCCGTAATCAGTTTTCTGGTCTTTTTCGCATCTAATAATAATAATAATAATAATAATAATAATAATAATAATAATAATAATAAGCTGTGGGTGGGCCTTAGTTTGGTCATGCTATTTTACTTAGGCTTCATTTAGGCTTCATAATTGTAAGTACTATGAAACTCTCTTGTCATCTCGTCTTATGAAAGCGCTATTTTCTATTGTTGAATTTTGCAGATGAGCGGTATTCTCGATAAAGAAAACAAAGCAACCAGTGAATGCAACCAAACAGATGTCAAAAAGACACCGCATCCCAGGATCATATGACGAGTAGAATATTCCAGAACGTCAGAGGACTGTGATATGGCATAATGCAGCCGATGGTGGGCGGGAAGCAGCGTGTTATTGTGGTGGAGGATGTATGAAGTGCATAAATACCCAGTCCCGAAGCGAAGGGAATTAACTACACCCGGCCGGGAATCAACCACTGACCGGTCAGCTTAGGAGCCAGGCTGTGATACGATAGAAAAACTGATATGCATATTGTGAGCTTACATTAGCTCCGATCTTCTCCGCTTTCCTAAATATATCGTGTTATAACGTATAGCCATACTCTTCTTCGTCTGGCGCCATGGCTAAATGGTTAGCGTGCTGACCCTTCGTCCAAGGGGTCCTGAGTTCGATTCCCGGCCGGGACGGGGATTTTCAGCTGTACTGGTTAATTCCGATGATTCGGGGGCTGGGCACGTGTGTACCGTGTTCAGCATTAGAATTCATTTTAGGTAGGGCTCCATCTTCGTTGACACGCAGGTCGCCTATAGGGGTTGACTTGAAAGACCTATACCAGATGTCTCCAGAGGTCACACGTCATTATAATACATTATATCTTCTTCTTCGCCCTAAAAGACTGCCTAGACTTCGCAACAGGTGAGCATCTGATCTTCAGCCAGCTAGCTCCATGTTAATAGTAGGCTTTACACAACACCAAATTTGTAAATAACTGAATTACCTTCATAAGTTTAATACTAATGATAGCTGGAGACACACACATGACTACATCGGATATGCCGTGCATATCGACCAAGCCACCTTGGGTTTGAACAAGTTTATTGCTGCATTTCATTCTTAGCTGCAGCTTGCCCAAGGAACAAGAGTGTCCTGAAGATGGTTTTCCGTGGTTTCCCATTTTCACACGAGGCAAATACTGGGGCTTCACCTTAATTAAGTTCACGGCCGCCTCCTTCCCATTTCTAGCCCTTTCCTGTCCCATCTTCCCTATAAGACCTATCTGTGTCGGTGCGACGTAAAGCAACTTGCAAAAAAAGAAAAAAAGAACAAGAGTACCCGAACAATAATACAGTAGATACAGAACGAATGAATGGTTTAGCCCTACACAAGATGTTCATTCATGTTGTTTACTTTACAACTATTTTAGAGATAAGTACCAGCTGCATATTAAGTAACATGTTCTGTATTGTAAAATAAAATGTAAACAAATATTTCTGTAATTCCTAACGCGAAGATATAATCTATCTATACTATAGAGGTGGGCAAAACAGTTGCTAGTAAACAACGGTTGCCGCCGAAACAGTTGCGCTCATGTAACAGTTGTATAAAGCGGTTGCAAAATAACGTACTCCTACCGATATGAATAGAAATGAGGTAGTACGTCAACCTTGCTCAGCCGCGGCAACGTCTCTCGACAGATATAAAAGAACTGAACTAATTTACGCATTTCACAGTGATACAGCACAACCATTGGATGTATACAACGCGATCAACCACCCTGAGCCAAGTCCGACTCGTTGGCTGAACGGTCAGCATGCTGGTCTTCGGTTCAGAGGGTCCTGGGTTCGATTCCCGGCCGGGTCGGGGATTTTAACTTTAATTAGTTAATTCCAATGGCACGGGGGCTGGGTGTATGTGTTGTCTTCATCATCATGTCATCCTCATCATGACGCGCAGGTCGCCTACGGGAATCAAATAGAAAGACCTGCACCTGGCGAGCCGAACCCGTCCCGGGATATCCCGGCACTAAAAGCCATACGACATTTCATTTACCCTGAGCCAAAAGGAAAAATTGCCTCACAACATTGACAACACCTTTTTTCCCCTTGGAAATATATCATAATGAAATGTTTAAACAATGTGTAAACCATTCCATTTGGGTTTAATCAGTTAAGGTGTTTTCTGAGACGCAGATGCACCAACACGACGCTCACGTATGTGAGCAAACCCCCTCCGGGCAGATTTTACTTTGAGAAATACCCACTAGGATCGCTGTCTCTTCATTGCTGGTTCAGCATGACACGCCGTGATTTTTCAGCAGAGATGACCACATCACAGTAACAGGAGTTCGATCGTTGGCTGTCAGGGCAACTGCTGAGCTGTCATCTACCGCTTTGGTACTGTACTGTACTGTGCTGTGCTGCGTTAGTTTCTGTCCAACAAGTACTTCGACGAATTCAGGCAAGCTATTGGTGTTTCCAAATATAGAATCGTTCAGGAATATTTTTCTATTGATGAAGACATTTTACGTGCCAACGCACCGTCCACTCCACTATGCTCCAGCACGAATAGATCTTAAAAACTACACAACATGCACCATTGGGCCTCTTATGATTTATTACCCATTCAATGCTTTGTATTTTGAAGCCGAGGCCATTATGCTCACTGTCTTACATGCGCACGTCACGTGCTCGTGACGTAATCATTAGGAAGTTTTATGCTTTCTTTGAAATGTCATCTCAACCTTGACAGTCATGAACTTCATTGTAACGTGACGGCAAATTTCAGAGCAACCTTACTTGTGCTTTCATTCTCTAAATCCGGACTGAAATAGTGAGATCATGATGAAAATACAGTCCAACACAAGAAAAGCTATAACAAATACCTACATCAAGAACTTCTTGTTTACCGGGCGAGTTGGCCGTGCGGTTAGGGGTGCGCGGCTGTGAGCTTGCATCCGGGAGATAGTGGGTTCGAACCCCACTGTCGGCAGCCCTGAAGATGGTTTTCCTTGGTCGGAATAGACCAAGGCAAATGTTGGAGCTGTACCTTAATTAAGGCCACGGCTTCTTTCTTTCCATTCCTAAGCCTTTCATATCCCATCGTCGCCATAAGACCTACCTGTGTCGATGTGACGTCAAGCAAATAGCAAAAAAAAACCTTCTTGTTTAAATGAACGTTTTTCTTTAAAAGTGATTAATCATTTTAAATATATACACGTTCTTCAAAAATGAAAATCCAGAACCTTGAAATCTTCAATTTTAAATCTTTCGGAAATGTGAAGTGTGAAACATGAGGCTGTTTTGCCGGGCTGAGTGGCTCAGGTGGTTGAGACGCTGGCCTTCTGACCCCAACTTGGCAGGTTCGATCCTGGTTCAGTCCGTTGGTATTTGAAGGTGCTCAGATACGTCAGCCTCGCCTTGCAAAATTTACTGGCACGTAAAAGAACTCCTGTGGGACAAAATTCCGGCACCTAGGCGTCTCCTAAAACCGTAAAAGTAGTTAGTGGGACGTAAAGCAAATAACATTATTGAGGCTGTTTTGTTATTTCCCGGAGTGTATCAGACCAGAACGCTGTTTGACTGGAAACGGTTGACCAGGGATACTCGCAAGTCGTGCTGGTCGGAATAGACACAGGTTTTTGAGGGAAATCTGGCACGAAAGACAAATGAAACGAACATCACCCAGGTAATTGGGAGCAATGCTGAATCGGCCCATGTAATCAAATGTGAGACCCTCACAAGGCAATTCTAGGATTTTTACTTCTGGACTTTTAAACTAATTTGGTAATTATTTATATTCCTCAGTTCACTAAAACTTTAAATTAAAGGCGGTTTGTGGTTCGGTAGTTTTTCCCTCTAGAGTGGCTTCGTTTGGTTTTACAAATCCTCTGGGTCCCTGCAAGGAGTCTTTGAGATCGAAGATTACCTTTGTTTTTTGTTTTGTTTTTTGTTTTTTTCATTACAGATACTTAATTGTTGGAGTACATGAAACAAATTAACACGAAACACTTGTAATAATTGTTGGCTTTACTGAGCACTGAACTTAAAAAAATTCCAAATCCCCGAAACAGAAACAAGAATTTTAGTACCGAAATACAGTATGTGAAACGGTCGTAAACCAATAGGGAATCGGTGCTGTCCTCATTCAACATTTTACAAATATCACAAGATGGTCACGTGTTTCAACGTGACCTGGCGAGCGGAAATTTCGCGCCCTGCTTTAAGTAATCTAACTTGAATTTCGACTTTATTCCAGATTACGCACAAGTACGTCGTAGGCTTCGTAATTGCAATTTCTTTCTTAATCCGTTTACCCTCCAGGGTTGTTTTTTCCATCGTACTCAAGGGCAGTGTCCTGTAGAAGTGTGAAACCACGGAAAACCAGTTCGAGGATGGATGATGTGGGAATGGAACTCCCCTCTACTCAATTGACCTCCCGAGGCTGAGTGGACCCTGTCTCAGCCCTCGTACCACTTTTCAAATCGGGAATTAACCCGTGCCCCGGGGGGCACAGGACAAAATATCCGAATTTCAGAGGACAGTTTAACAAACCAGTTCGCCACCTGGACGACGAGTCTCAAAATATCCGAACTGCTTCAAAACACCCTGCATGTAGGGTACCACAAGAAATGAATTTCATAGTTAGTCCTGTGTCACAGGACACCACAGAGGCGGACTAACTGCGATTTACTTCGTAGAATCTATAACGTGTAAAATGAAAAGCAAACGGAAGCTCTTTGAAGGAAATAATTTGTCAAAACGAAATAATATTGATGTGCTGTTATATTAGCAAACACGTATCACTTGCTCCTTTAAGAGCTTAGGAAACTTGGTTGCCGTGCGTCCTATGCAGAGGCAGAACAACTATTAAAAAAATAGTCTTGTTACTGCGTGTCGTCTCAAAACATCCGAGTCTCAAAATATCCGAATTTCAGAGGACAGTTTAACAAACCAGTTCGCCACCTGGACGACGAGTCTCAAAATATCCGAACTGCTTCAAAACACCCTGCATGTAGGGTACCACAAGAAATGAATTTCATAGTTAGTCCGTATTGTCAACCTTAACAGGTTAGGGGTTCTTAATGGTTGGGTAATTCCACCTTTACAGTACTATACAAGTTTTATTCCTTTTTCCATTTAAAAATTGACATGTTTCGTCTTTCTTATATGAGACATCATCAGCCATATACAATCATAGTAAAAACATAATACTCCTGATAATAATAAAAACAGTGACTTATCCACAAATCTAGGAGTCAGTATGACTCAGTCATATCATGCATAAAAATAACTGAAAGCAGTTCATATTGTTAAAATATCTTGTGATGAAAATATTATGTCATAAAGGTAGGCTGATGGAAATTGTAATTTCCATTGGATGTATAATTCTTAAAATAAAAGTTCAATATTAGAGTAACAATGATGTTTAGAAGTAGGCCTACGTTGTTTGTAGTGGAACGTGGCTTATTTCATCTAGGTGGAATTTCCTCAATGTATTGGTTGCGTTGCCGGACAAACCGTGTGGTTACGTATATGGTGGATTGTGAGAATGAATCTAAAACTAAAGAAAGAAGAGGTATAAGACCTGAACAAGTTCTAAGGCGTCTGAGTACTCTCTCTCTCTTGCCCTCCTTGCCTGTGTGTATGCAGTATTATCATAATAAGCAGAAAGTAATACATCAAGGTTCGAAATGGTTCATTGTTAGCACCCGGTGGAGCTGCAGGACCTGCCCTCTTCTAAGAAAACCTCAATCTTGAAGTGTGCCTGCCGCATAGCCTCACACAAACTTATACGACGGGGACGCTGAAAACCCTCGCAAAATTAGGCCTAGTTCCATCGTTTGAAATGCAGTTATTGCTCTGTCGGATATGAACTACCTTGATCACTTACAAATTTTACTATGAAAATATTTTTTCGTCAGAATGTTGCCACAGGTTTCAGACCGTTATGACCATGTAGCCGTTTTGATTCTTTCTTTCTTTCTTTCTTTCTTTCTTTCTTTATCTGTTTACCCCACAGGGTCGGTTTTTCCCTCGGACTCAGCGAGGTATCCCAACTCTACCGCCTCAAGGGCAGTGTCCTGGAGTGTGAGACATTGGGTCGGGGGATACAACTGGAGAGAATGACCAGTACCTCGCTGAGGCGGTCTCACCTGCTATGCTCAACAGGGGCCTTGTGGGGGGATGGGAAGATTGGAAGGGATAGACAAGGAAGAGGGAAGGAAGCGGTCGTGGCCTCAAGTTAGGTACCATCCCGGCATTTACCTGGAGGAGAAGTGGGAAACCACGGAAAACCACTTCCAGGATGGCTGAGGTGGGAGTCGAACCCACCTCTACTCATCTGACCTCCCGAGATTGAGTGGACCCCATTCCAGCCCTCGTACCACTTTTCATATTTCGTGGCAGAGCCGGGAATCGAACGGGGTGGCAGCTAATCACACTAGCCACTACACCACAGAGGCGGACCGTTTTGATTCTTTCGTCTAAAATGCAATATCTTCTTCCCTTCGACCCTTCGAGATTCATATCCACCCTGGCTATTTGAAAATCAGATGGTCCAGCTTCTCAAACAAGATACCAACTCCTCGAGGTTCGATTCCCGGCCGGGTCAGGGGTTTTAATTGTAAATTATTAACATTCCTGGCGTGGGGACTGGGTGTTTATGCCGTCCTTAACGTTCCTTTCCTCACATTCAACACTCTACACTTCCTCCATTCCAATTACACGCAGGTTCATATCACATGGTCCAAGTAGAGGCAAAAGATCTCTATAGGTCGACGCCCCGAACAAATAGAAAGGAAAAAAAAAACATCCTTCGACAGCATTATTTGTTCGGTGTCGTTTTCCACGGCAATTTCACTGCTCAAGTGGTATTTGTAGACTGTCCAACCACTGGTCGTCGAAGTAGTCGGAAAAATCTTTCAAATAAAACGAAAGTAGCGAAGTACGGGCACCCAGCTAGTAAAGTAAAGAACTGTTTGTTTTTAAGCCCCTGTCACGTATGCAGCTACCTACACGTCTCGGATATTTTGAGACTCAGTAGCTTATTTATTTTAGGCACATATATCTTGCGGATATTTTGATACTGTTTTCTGTCATGTTGTCTGTCTATCATGTTGAATATTTTGAGACTGATTTGACTTATTTCTATTTGGAGGATGGATCTACTATCATATTTTAATAAATATGATTGAAATTTAATAGAGGACTATTCTTGTACTATTTCTTCATCATGTACAGTACCAAAGTGAACTACGGTCGAGATCAGTGGTAATAAACTCCGGCGAGCTGGTAGAGTTCAGCACTACTGTTTGTTATGCACCAGATCGATCTGTTCCCTGCCTTGTACGTTATTCTTCCCTTCACCCTACACACGAGCTGCAATTTCCGGAAGGAAACCTTTCACCTTCACCAATCATGCAAAGCCACATTTTGTTTCAAGTACTGATGGGGCGGAGTGTAACTTACATGGGATTTACTCAAGAAAACTAGGCGGCTGTTCTATATTTACTGTTGTTTGCCCAAATGTCTTCACCATTTATAACAATTTGAACTGTTCGCCATATCGTTGCATGGAAAAGGGCTTCATTTTATATCATCATCATCATCATCATCATCTGTTTACCCTCCAGGGTCGGTTTTCCCCTCGGACACAGCGAGGGATCCCACCTCTACCGCCTCAAGGGCAGTGTCCTGGAGCTTCAGACACTTGGTCGGGGATACAACTGGGGAGAATGACCAGTACCTCGCCCAGGCGGCCTCACCTGCTATGCTGAACAGGGGCCTTGTGGAGGGATGGGTAGATTGGAAGGGATAGGCAAGGAAGAGGGAAGGAAGCGGCCGTGGCCTTATGTTAGGTACCATCCCGGCATTCGCCTGGAGGAGAAGTGGAAAACCACGGAAAACCACTTCCAGGATGGCTGAGGTGGGAATCGAACCCACCTCTACTCAGTTGACCTCCCGAGGCTGAGTGGACCCCGTTCCAGCCCTCATACCACTTTTCAAATTTCGTGGCAGAGCCGGGAATCGAACCCGGGCCTCCGGGGGTGGCAGCTAATCACGCTAACCACTACACCACAGAGGCGGACTTCATTTTATATGCGCAACCAATATGAGAAAATTTGACTCAATATATTTTCTATTACTTAAAAAAAATTAAATTGCCGAGAGAGCATGTAATACACCACATCTAGATTCGTCCGCTGAGTTTGTGACTGTTCGCTCTGATGTAGGCCTGGCTGGCCTTTGGTTCAAAGGTCCCTGGATTAGATTTCCGGCCAGGTCGGGGTTTCAACTTGAATTGGCTAATTCCACTGGCTTGGAGACTGTGTGTGTGTGTGTGTGTGTGTGTGTGTGTGTGTGTGTGTGTGTGCGTCGTCTTTAACATGAAAATTGTGTATAAAATTATTTCATCACGTTTAACAATAAGGTACGACCAAACTTTCAGGACGTATTCCTCACATGTAGAAGGAGAAAATATGTAATATGGAGATATTATTTCCATGTTAGAACTCGTTTTCTACAACTGTACGTAGTACATTAACACAGGAACAGAACGTACCAGCATATCACATGAAACTGTTTCTGACATTGAAATGCCCTCCGCTAATATTGATACATGTGTACGCAGTACTCCAGGGATACATCAGCTGAGGCACCAGGGTGACGCCGTCTCTCAGGTTGAGAGATTTGTTACGGTGAAAGAGATGCTCGGAGAAGGTGAGGGGGTTGGCGGCCGTGGCCTATACTAGGAACTGTTGCGGCATTCGCTTTAGTGCAGGAAAATGGAAAACCACGGAAAACCATTATCAGGATAGCCGACGGTTGTGGCTAGCCCCGTCCCGTCTCCCGAATGCAGAGACTTAGAGCTACGGTAGAGCCGTGACCACGCCTCCTCTGCTCGGTTGGCCGGTCGGAGTGCAGAGCTGTTGGACCACAGACCAGCCGTGGCCACTTGTGGACCGAGAGCCACTCTGCGTCTACCGACCAGGGCCTGGACAGCATGTCCTGGCGTACCCCTGGAGCAAGTGTTTGAACAAGAATGGTGACTAGGCCTATGTTGAATAGTCCTACTATTTACCTGCATCCAGCATGCTAGCTCTTAATGTGCTCAAGCCATTATTATTAGACATCATTAATACATGGCCGCCTGCTTGATGGCCATGATCGTTAAGGCGTCAAGTCTGTATGGTCTGACATCGTGGTTAGCCGGTTCGAGCCCCGTTGGTCGAAAACTTATTTTAGCATGAGAATGTTGGCCCGTAGGATTGGAGAGGTGGTGGTATACCATTTCTAATCACTAAATTGTCGTGCCAAAAGCCTGAATTCAATTCCTTAATAATAATAATAATAATAATAATAATAATAATAATAATAATAATAATAATAATAATTGCTTTATGTCACATTAACCACTTTCACGGTTTTCGGAGACGCGGAGGTGCCGGAATTTAGACCCGCAGGAGTTCTTTTACGTGCCAGTAAATCTACGGACACGAGGCTGACGTACTTGAGCATCTTCAAATATCACCGGACTGAGCCAGGATCGAACCTGCCAAGTTGGGATCAGAAGGCGAGCGCCTCAACCAGCCGGGCGATTCCACTCCAAACCTCTCTGTAGTGTTCATATTGACTAGGGGCATATGGCGCTGTTGATGGTTATTCGTCCGTCCGATGGAGACGTAACGCCTTGGTGCTATTCGACATGAGTAGGCGTTGTGCCGGCGCCGGATTTCACTCTCTCCCTCACTTCTGTTATATATCATCGCATTAACTCCTCTGATGAGGTTGATGTCAGGAAGTGTATCCGGTCGTAAAAGGTTGCTTCGAAGATTCAGCTCACCTCATACCGGATAACACGGACGGGACAAGGATTAGACACACACAAAAATTATAATTCTTTGCCGTTTTTCCGGAATTTTAATTTAATAACTAACGTTTGGACAATTTTAAACGTAACCTAGTATTCGGTTTAGTATTTGTTGTATTAAATTGCTGGTTTCACATCTAATTCCGTACTCTGATGAAAAGTGTTAGTCAGCCCAAAGGTTGTAGGAAAACAGGAACACGTAAAGAGGCGTACAATTTATGATGAGGAGCGAGGTAATTTGCCTTTGCTTTCCCCACTAGGCCACAAAGGGATATTGCAGCACGACCAGCACCTTTCATAACAGCCGGACGCAGTCTTCTTCGCTGTGTTAAGAGACACATGCAGTTGCAGTGTTAAAGTGCGTTTTCCAAGGTGCGATTGTAGCCGCAACGGCTATTGTAGCCGCACGGCAACAGCAGTCTCCATCTCCGCGCATGCGCAGTTTGAATTTGGTCTGCGACTCGCTGCGATTGCGGCTTGAGCCACCACACTGGTGCAGTGAGCAGTGCTGGCGGCCGTAGTCGCTGCGACGGAAGTGACCATTGCTCAACACCTCCTCTGCAAGCATTCTCCTCTGTCAATCAAGGGCCGATAAGAGTCGAGCCGTGCACAGATGTTAAACAGTCTTGATGGTTTCTTGTCAAGATTAGTGGGTCATAATTTATAGGCATGAATATACAGTGTAATATGTACTTTTAAATAAAATGCAAATCCCACTCTGCATTATCATTTTTATGCCTTTTTATTGATTCCTTCATTCCCTAGATTACACCAATGGAATGGCATGTAAATAATTGACATATTGGCGCAATTAATGTTGTGTCACTCAATTAAGTTGCGGGTTTGTTAAACTTGAAGTTTACCGGGCCAGTTGACTGTGCTGTTAGGGGCGCGCAGCTGTGAGCTTGCATCCGGGAGATAGCGGGATCGAATCCCACTATCGTCAGTCCTGAAGATGTTTTTTTCGTGATTTTCCATTTTTACACCAGGCAAATGCTGGCGCTGTACCTTAATGAAGCCACGGCCGCTTCCTTCTAGCTCCTAGGCCTTTCCTATGCTATCGTCGCCATAGGACCTATCTGTGTCGGTGCGACATAAAGCCACTAGCAAAAAAATCTTGAAGTCTATTACGACCATAGATTTACTGATCGTTATGTCTTACTGTACTGTAAAAACACTTATTCAGCTGAGCTCAACACTGTTAAAATAAGGTTAAAATATCCGTACCTGAGAGTGAGTGCAAGTTTCTCAGCTGGGCTGATAGGCTTCTTGTACCGATTTTATGGGATTTTCAGAATGTCACTTTTTAAAAGAGAATATAACTAAACACTCAGTCTGAAATACTTCCTGAACTTTGTCTCATCACTTAAAAGATGCCTCTTCATTAAATTGTTATAGCGTCCTTCCTCATAGTGCGATGCAAAGATACTGTTGACTTTCCTTCTTTTTGGGCCGAGATACCACATTAACAATTCTTCTTCTTCTTCTTCTTCTTCTTCTTCTTCTTCCATTCAAATGTTAAGGAAAGCCCTGCCATTAACGAAATCGCCCGTTCTCTCGTCCATTTCTGACGGACTGGACTGCGTGACTGGCGGCTGGAGTCGTGTCTAAGAAAACACCGCACGTGCCCGTCGCTTGCGGCTGCTGTCGTCAACGTATATGGCGACCCCAGTCGTTGCGGCTCTGGCCGCCGTGGCGGCTACACTCGCACCTTGGAAAACGCACCTTTATGCGGTTGTATTTTAAATCGCACAGAGTAACAGTTCGCCTGTGTGGTGTAGTGGTTAGTGTGATTACCTGCCACCCCCAGAGGCCCGGGTTCGATTCCCGGCTCTGCCACGAAATTTGAAAAGTGGTACGAGGGCTGGAACGGGGTCCACTCAGCCTCGGGAGGTCAACTGAGTAGAGCGGGGTTCGATTCCCTCCTCAGCCATCCTGGAAGTGGTTTTCCGTGGTTTCCCACTTCTCCTCCAGGCAAATGCCGGGATGGTACCTAACTTAAGGCCACGGCCGCTTCCTTCCCTCTTCCTTGCCTATCCCTTCCTCCCCAGTTGTATCCCCTGACCCAGAGTCTGAAGCTCCAGAACACTGCCCCTGAGGCGGTAGAGGTGGGATCCCTCGCTGAGTCCGAGGGAGAAACCGAACCTGGAGGGTAAACAGATTACGAACGAACAGAGTAACATCTTCTTTAAAAAAAGGATCGATGCTTCCCGACCTGTGCCACTGTGCTGTCGCTACCACATCCACTGCCAATTAAATCAGCGTCATTCACGTGCCATGCGTACTGTCACTTGCATCACATGATACCAAACATGATACGATGCTCGACACTGGCGGAAGACGGCCTTATCGTGCCGGAAGTTGTATTAACACCCTCTTGAGAGAAACCACACTTCCCCGCTCAGGATGGCTCTACATTTCATTCTTCCCAACCCTAGGATCAACTCTTCTTTGCTTTTGACCGCAACGAGCACAGAGTGTCTTTATCTTCATAGTATTTTCTTTTGTGGATCCCTCTATCCTCCAAAAGGTCGGACGTCTTCCAGTTTTCCTCTGATTAGTATTAACACCACCATCAGGGGAAGCCGAACAGCTTGGCTGACGTCCGGGGGTCGAAGATCATGAAGTGAAGTGTGACTGTGACATCCAGAACCATTTTAATATTTTAGATTTTAATTTTCAAGCTAATTTATAATGTTTCTGTCCGACTCAATGTCTGAATGGTCGGCGTACTGGCCTTCGGTTCAGAGGGTCCCGGGTTCGATTCCCGGCCGGGTCGGGGATTTTAACCTTCATTGGTCAATTCCAGTGGCCCGGGGGCTGTCCCCAACATCCCTGCAACTCACACACCACACATAACACTATCCTCCACCACAATAACACCCTCATCCATGGCTGTGACAATATGGAAGTTGCTGGGGTATGGGTAGTGCTGAGTAATGACGTTCAGAGCATGACTAGTGCATCTGAGTGTAATGAAAGGTGCTGCTCATAGGGTCAGTCGTGCTGCAATAGTACTTTCTGACCCAGTGAGGAAAGCAATGGCAAACTACCTCACTCCTCATCTTGCCTAGTACGCCTCATTTTGGCGCTGCCATTGGTTTTTGGGGTTTCCTTATAACCGCATAACCTTTAGTGGTGCTATTTGAGGATCCAACCAGCCTCTGAGGTGATGACCTAACAGACACATGTCCTTCTGCGTTCAGTCTGCAAGCCTCTGTGAATATGTCTGGTATCGTCTCTAAGACCACTCAGCCATTGCCCATGGTTCACGAACTAGGACGTGACTACAGTATTCCACACCAAGTCTTCCCAGCCCAATGTTTGCAACATTTTCGTAACACTACTCTCTTGTCGGAAATCACCCAGAACAAATCGTGCTGCTTTTCTTGGGATCTTTCCCAGTTCTCGAATCAATGCAAGGGTCTGATTGGGGTCTAAAATGTTCAGCTCGACTAACTCGTAAACCATAAAGGATGTCCACTATCTGTAATATTGTGTTGGGTGTTAATAATCGCTGAGATAACTATATATTTTTAAATGGAACTATACTGGTGGGAAATTCAAATTCAAGGGTGTGGTTGTTTTCAAAATCTGAGAAGGCTTCGTGAGCCAGCCTATTCGAATGAATGTTATTGCATATCCGTGTTACCTATCGCGATATCACGCGAGTGTGTGCGGGCACAGCCTTAGTAACTTTACTGAAAGTGAAAACAGATCGTCGTTATTTTTAACAGTCTTACGAGTGATTTGTTCGTCTGCTGCTGTAGGATGCTGTGGCAATATTGTGTATGTCATTCTACCAATTTCTGGGATTCGAAACATGACAATCGGCTAAAAACAGGAAGAGTTAAAATCACCATGCAAGTGAAGGAAACTGCGAGGTCAGAGAGTGTCGACAGATGACCTTGAGATCCGCCCTCTGCTGTGCCATGTGCGAGCCTAACGGAAAGTTCCTCTCGCGTCAGATAAGATAAGAGGGCAAGCGTTGGGGTGAGCGCCAAGTCCACCTGTTGCTTTAGCTCTCCGTCTGGATCAGTGGTAGATCCTAAGATCGCCTAAAACGTCGGCATGTAAAACATTGCTAGTGACACATTTGGTGTTCACCCAACAAAATGAATTAAAACTCAGCCATAGATCACCTAAAAGTAAAATGAAACGTCGAAATAGACTCTCTGGTAGTCAAAGTGGCGTCGAATGGATATACCTGCACACATTAGCTGGAACCAATTTATTATTATTATTATTATTATTATTATTATTATTATTATTATTATTATTATTATTATTATTATTATTATTCGCAGTGTAGAAAATTTCGAGATTTTTGTCACGATCTCTTCGTACGAACTGATACCAACTATTAAACTTCAGAAAAAAAAAAAGAAAAAAAACGAACCAGTTTAAGCAAGATAGCAGATTATTTGACAACTGCACCAACCTCGTTCCTGCTTCTCCAGTTTTAGAACTCATTTTGCTGTAATTCTGAGCCCTTCTGAACATTGTCCTAGACCGGAAGTGGATGGGTGTCGGTTAAGGAAAGGGATACGGAGGGAAGAAAGATGAGAATCACAAACCGGATACGCCTACTGCCAAGTGACGAAAGTGAGAACTCTGGCATCATTTATTTAAACTGCAGATCAGACTGACGCAGACCTGTCAAACAACACAATACCATTTTTCATACGGTGAGTGTTTCCACGTAGATGTTATTTACTAGCTCTTACCATGAAACGGTCCGGCTCCATGGCTGAATTTTTTCTTTTACAAAATCCTATATGTTCTTTTGTCCCTACTTGCACCATGTGATATGAACCTGTGTGACTGGCGGGCGCGTTGCCCACTACACCACGGAGCCGGACCTGGCTGTGTCGCGGATTGATATTGGTTACGTCAACAACGAAATATCTATGTATTCTTTGTATATGTATAGTTGCCTTCTTTACTCTGTGACGTGTGTGTATTGTTGATAATAATAAACGTGATATTGTGAACACGACGGTGAAGTCCTCTTTTAATTCAGTAGTTACGATTTATAACACAAAATCTTGGTGCCGAAACCTCCGGGAATATTACGAGTTCAACGCGACACGAGAGAACAGAAGAGGATTTTCACACCACGGACACGTATGTTGAGCGACTTAAATCTCGACATAGGTTATCTACGCATCTCTGAGGAGGAGAAAGGATCACCAACGCAGAACTGCCTACAACTTCAAAAGTAGTATAATGGGAGAGTTCGGCGGCCGCCACCGCCACCGGGCTCCCAGAGGCCACCTCCACCACCACCACCACAGCCAGAGGCCTCCCAGATGCCTCCTCCACCACCACCACAGCCAGAGGCCTCCCAGAGGCCTCCTCAAGCACCCGCGCGAAATTTGAATTTGTAAACAAAGCCACGTGCTTATTGACAGCTCTCATCGACAACAACGCATCGCTAACCTCAGTACTGCCATCTTGACGGGCCTAAACCTCAGTAGTGCCAACTTAACCTAACTAGCGGGAGGTAAACAAAGCCACGTGTTTTTTGACAGCTGTCATGGACAACAACGCATCGCTAACCTCAGTACTGCCATCTTGACGGGCCTAAACCTCAGTAGTGCCAACTTAACCTAACTAGCGCGAGGTAAACAAATCCAGGTGTTTTTTTTGACAGCCACGTGCATTTTGACAGACAACAACGCATCGCTATCCTCAGTACCGCCATCTTGACGGGCCTAAACCGCAGTAGTACCAACTTAACCTAACTAGCGCGAGATAAACAAACCCACGTGTTTTTTGACAGCTGTCATCCGCCATCTTTAAACTACAGAGCACCGTGCTGCCCTCTTTATCGCAGTAGCTGCAAATTCGTCACCTGTCATCGGCAGTGCTGCCATCTTGGCGGGCCTAAACCTTAGTGCTACCAACTTAACCTCACTAGCTCGAGATAAACAAATCCACGTGCTTTTTTGACAGCTGTCATCCGCCATCTTGAATCTATAGAGCACAGTGCTGCCCTCTTTAGCTACTTACCTTTGAAATGTGGTGGCGGATAATTTGAAAAATGCTTTTTGACAGCAGCCATCTTTGAGCACAGTGCTACCCTCTTTGTGGTGGCGGGAAATTCCACGTGCTCTACAAACTCACGTGCTTTTTTCTGACAGCTGTCATCCGCCATCTTGCATTACAAACCTCAGTGCTGCACTCTTTAGCTGGATGCCTTTGAAATGTGGTGGCGGCAATTTGAAAAATTCTATGTGCTCTTGTTTGGAAACAAAGCCACGTGCTTTTTGACAGCTGTCATCCACCATCTTTAATCAATAGAGCACTGTGCTGCTATCATGCGGGCAATTTCGTCAGCTGTCATCCGCCATCTTTAATCCACAGAGCACCGTGCTGCCCTCTTTATGACATGTAGTAGCGGGCAATTTGAAAAGTTCTGTTAGCTATCATCCGCCACCTTTAATCAAGAGAGCACCGTGCTGCCATCTTTAGCTAGATACCTTTGAAATGTGGTGGCGGCAATTTGAAAAATTCTATGTGCTCTTGTTTAGTAAACAAAGCCACGTGCTTTTTTGACAGCTGTCATCCACCATCTTTAATCAATAGAGCACTGTGCTGCTATCATGCGGACAATTTCGTCAGCTGTCATCCGCCATCTTTAATCTACAGTGCACCGTGCTGCCCTCTTTATGACATGTAGTAGCGGGCAATTTGAAAAGTTCTGTTAGCTGTCATCCGCCATCTTTAATCAAGAGAGCACCGTGCTGCCATCTTTAGCTAGATACCTTTGAAATGTGGTGGCGGCAAATTGAAAAATTCCACGTGCTCTTGTTTAGTAAACAAACTCACGCGCTTTTTTGTCAGCTGTCATCCGCCATCTTACATCGCAAACCTCAGTGCTACACTCTTTAGGTACATACCTTTGAAATATGGTGGCGGATAATTTAAAAAGAAAAATTCTACAGCAGCCATCTCTCGGCGCTAATTGCACAAGATGGTGGCTATACATGACTCTTTAAAGGTGCTTATGCAAGATGGCCACTATACATAGGTTCTTATGAGACGCCCTTGGGATGAATGCGCAAGATGGCGGTTATACATGGCTCCTTATGAGATGCCCTATTGGTGCTTGCGCAAGATGGCGGTTGCTCTTATGAGGCGGCTTACGGGTCCTTGCACAAGATGGCTAGAGACGCCCTAACGATGCTTGCGCAAGATGGCGGACGCAAGATGGCGGCTATACACGACTCCTTATGAGACGCCTTAAGGGTGCTTGCGCAAGATGGCTGCTGCTGTTATGAAGAAAGCTAGCTTAGAGGCTAACGCGTCGTGCTAGTTCGATTCATTAAATTTGGGGCTTAAATATCAAATGTTAAATATCTCGAACGCGGTGCATCGTAGAGCAAAACGGACAAAAAATTTTCTGCCCAGTACCTCGGTTAGCAGTACGAGGAACAAGAAAAACATAGTCTAATGATGAGATCAATGGTTCGGTTCCTCCTAGGCCCTTTGGCATTCGCTCTGTTTTAGCTTGTATTGAAGCAAGTCTTCGTAACATGATCAGGTTTAGCTATGGTAGAGAGTATAACGTGCCGTGCAGGTTCGATTCATTAAATTTAGGGCTTAAATGCAAAATGTTAAATATCTCGAAAACGGTGCATCGTAGAGTAAAACCTGATACCTAGGTTTGCAGTATCAGGTACATGATAGCATAAGAAAAACATAGTCTAATGATGAGATCGACGGTTCGATCCCTACTTAGGCCCTTTGGCATCTGCAGCTATCTAATTCTACAAGATGGCGGCTATACATAGCTTCTTATGTGACAGCTTAAGAGCGCTTGCACAAGATGGCTGCTGCTCTTATGAGACGCCCTAGGGGTGCTTGCGCAAGGTAGCAGCGACAAGACGGCGACTATACACAGCTCCTTATGATACGGCGAGAGGTGCTCACACAAGATGGTGGCTGCTCTGATGATGAAAGCTAGCTTTGCATCGTGCAGATATCTTTATAGCACTAAACCTCATACCTTTGAAATGTGG
Organism: Anabrus simplex; assembly: GCF_040414725.1. Taxonomy (NCBI): domain Eukaryota; kingdom Metazoa; phylum Arthropoda; class Insecta; order Orthoptera; family Tettigoniidae; genus Anabrus; species Anabrus simplex. The sequence continues at coordinate 768,716,922 of NC_090265.1, forward strand.
TGGCGGGTAATTTGAAAAATTCTACGTGCTTTTGCTTAACAGCAGCTATCTTTAAACAATAGCGGCTATACATAAGCTGTTAAGGCCTCCTCTTATGTCAAGGCATAGCTCTATCGAACAAGTTTAAAGCTGCATCGGGATAGCTAGAGTAAGCACGTGCTGCAGTGATGACGTCATTATGCATGTTTAGATTTGCAAATCACTAAAGAAATATAACAAGACTAGAATCGAACACTGCACTCTATGCCGTTAACTTTATCATGTGATCGGAACATTGATTGTAGTGTTTAGAACGCTAAATAAGTAGAATCGAACACTGTACTCGATACAACATGTGTTTAGAACATGTCAGGGGATACCTTTGTTCTAAGAAGATTAGATTACTACACATTCCTTGTAGGGCTAATAGGCTAAAGGGCTAATGGGCAAAAGGGCAAAAGGGCTAAAGGGCTAAAGGGTTAATGGGCTTAACGGCTAAAGGGCTAGGGTGCCTCTCCTCTCTTTATCCGGGCTTGAGACCGGCTCTACAACTAGAGGCGGAGTTAACACCCTAAGGAAGTAAGAATGTTGGGAAATAATCTATACGAATATAGCTACTCGATCGACTATATACTACAGATGGATGACTTAGGTGAGGGTAAGCGCTTACTTAATAATACCTACACGACGTAATTCATGCTCTATTTCAAAAATATCTTCTTTGTACTGTGTGTAACCAGCATCATGATAGGCTCTTAGCAGTTGTAAACGTTTTACGAGTACGTTGGGGTCTTTACAGTACCTTATATCTACATAGGGTAACAGAGGCTTGTTGTGAACTTTGAGTCTATATGCAGACAGTTGATGTGTAGGGACTTGTTTTGATGTAATACGTGCTTCAGCAGTAGCGTTTCTAGGTACAAACTTAACTTGTTTCGATAGCGATGAAGCGTTGAAATTTCCTTCTTCTTTACCTTGCATCTCTTCTTGAGATGTTTGCACTGCGACAGAACGTGTAGTAGGCTTAGGAAATGAAGTAAAATCATCAAGCTGTAATGGCAATGAATTTTCTTCTTCTACTTCTACTTTCCCTTTACTACTGTTTTGATCAACATCATTATCCTTATTATCATAATCATGATCTTGCCTCTCTTTATCTTGAAGTTTGTGCTTAGTAACAGAACTCGCAGCAGGTCTAGACAACAAGGGATAATTAAAAATCTCTCGCAGAGGTGTACTTTTTAAACATAAATCAGTGTTCCCTTGAATATGGTTGAGCTCTTTGTATTTTGTTCCCGATGAAGCTACATTACACGCGGATTCATGACGTTGAGCGTTGTATGCGTTCTTGAACTCTCTTCTACAATGTTTGCATTGAAAAAGTGTCCTACATGATATCTCATGACGTCTCCTGTGATAGCTTCGGGAAAATGCTTTTCCACACTCTTCGCAAATATACCTAGAAGTGGGTTTATCCATGACGGACTTTTATCTTCTACTAACAGATTCTTCTTTAAATCTACTTGACATTTGTTACTCTCTACTTCGATGATGCGAACAGCTTAGCGATTAACAGTAAACTAACACAAAAGCGTATAACCAAGGTAGCAACAGTAAGGTTTAAGCCCATCAAGATGGCAAGAGTGAGGTTAGCGACGTTCTGTTGTTGGATTTTAAATTCCGCGCTATAACATGCATAAGGTGGCAGCCTTGAGGTTTACCGCCGTAAAGATGGCAGCGGTGAGGTTAGCGACACTCTATTGTCCTTCAATGTGAGGTTAGGGTCCGTCAAGAAGACAGCTGTAGGAAAAGCACGTGGCTTGGTTTACTAAACAAGAGCACGTGGCAGTGACGTCACGGTCACGTAGTATGCTGCTTCAGAATGCTAAGTTCAATGTCTACACCTACGTAGTTAACACTCTGCTATGTTCACAAGATTTTTTTTCACATAGTTATTCTTTATGCTTTAAGTTCGTGCACATAGGTTATGTTAATATAGCAGCACATGTACAAGCGTTGGCGCACGCCCGCGTAGAAGTTGTTTAGTACGATAGTTGATGTATGCATTATCAAAAGGTGATATGTACGCGCTTTTAAACCTTGCTATTCTTACTGTTACTATGTTCGCAAAGATCGCTATTCTTTACGCTTTAAGTTCATTCGCATATGTCATGCAAAAATAGCAGCGCAAACACGTGTGAACCTTGTACATTCTAGCAGGATGTGTTTAGTACGATAGTTGATGCATGCAAAATCGATAGGTGTTGTGTACACACTTTGAAACTTAACTATTCTTCGTGCTTTAAATCCGTGCACATAGGTTATGCTAAGATAGCAGCACACTCTAGCAGGAGAAGTTTTGTACTCTAGTTGATGCATGTATAATCGATATGCAATGCGTGCACGCATTTAAAACATTGCTATTCTTACTGCTGCTGCTATGTTCACAACATTTTTATACATCAGTATTCTTTATGCTTTAAGTTCATGTGTATAAGTTATACTAAGTTAGCAGCATACTTATAAGGTTGTCGCACACTCTAGTGGAAGAAGTTTAATAGGAAAGTCGATGCATGCAAAATCGATAGGTGATGAGTACACGCTTTGAACTTGGGTATTCTTTGTGCTTTAACTTCATGCAGATAGGTTATGTTAAGATTGCAGCACACACAAGCGATGATCGCACGCTGTTGTGGAAGAAGTTTAGTACGATAGTCGATGCATACATCATCGATAGGTGATGTGTACATGCTTTGGAACATAGCTCTTCCTTGTGCTTTAAGTTCGTGCACATGGGTTAGGGATACACAAAAGCGATTGCTACATGCTCTAGCGGAAGAAGCCTAGTACGATAGTCGACGCATGCATCATCAATACGTGATGTGTACACGCTATTCTTTATTCTTTAAATTCACATACATAGGTAGCAGCACAGAATTGCGAACGTTGTACACTCTAGCGGCAGAAGTTTAGTACGACAGTCGATGTATGAAAAACCGATAGGTGATGTGTACGCGCTTTGTAATATAGCTATCCTTTGTGCTTTAGCTTTATACATATACGTTAGCAATACACATATGTGATCGTTGTACACTCTGTCGATGCATGCAAAATCAATAGGTGATGTGTACACGCTGTTAAACATCGTTATTTGTTATGCTTTAAGTTCGCGCGTACAGGTTATGCTAACATAGCAGCACGATCTAGCGGAAGAAGTTCAGGGTGATGTGTACACGCTTTGAAACATGGCTATTCTTTGCATTTTAAGTTCATGCACATAGGTTATGCTAAGATAGCAGCATAATCTAGCGGAAGAAGTTTTAGTACGAGAGTCGATGCATGCGAAATCGATAGGTAATGTGTACACGCTTTGAAACATGGTAATTCATACTGCTGCTCTGTTCCCAAGATTTCTAAACATAGCGAATCCTAATGCTACTGTTAACGACGTAGAGCTGAGGATTGATTGCGTGACCGTGACGTCACTGCTACGTGCTCTTGTTTAGTAAACCAAGCCACGTGCTTTTTTTGACAGCTGTCTTCTTGACGGACCCTAACCTCACATTGAAGGACAATAGAGTGTCGCTAACCTCAGTGCTGCCATCTTTACGGCGGTAAACCTCAAGGCTGCCACCTTATGCATGTTATAGCGCGGAATTTAAAATCCATCAACAGAACGTCGCTAACCTCACTCTTGCCATCTTGATGGGCTTAAACCTTACTGTTGCTACCTTGGTTATACGCTTTTGTGTTAGTTTACTGTTAATCGCTAGGCTGTTCGCATCATCGAAGTAGAGAGTAACAAATGTCAAGTAGATTTAAAGAAGAATCTGTTAGTAGAAGATAAAAGTCCGTCATGGATAAACCCACTTCTAGGTATATTTGCGAAGAGTGTGGAAAAGGATTTTTCCCGAAGCTATCACAGGAGACGTCATGAGATATCATGTAGGACAATTTTTCAATGCAAACATTGTAGAAGAGAGTTCAAGAACGCATACAACGCTCAACGCCATGAATCCGCGTGTAATGTAGCTTCATCGGGAACAAAATACAAAGAGCTCAACCATATTCAAGGGAACACTGATTTATGTTTCTGTTACTAAGCACAAACTTCAAGATAAAGAGAGGCAAGATCATGATTATGATAATAAGGATAATGATGTTGATCAAAACAGTAGTAAAGGGAAAGTAGAAGTAGAAGAAGAAAATTCATTGCCATTACAGCTTGATGATTTTACTTCATTTCCTAAGCCTACTACACGTTCTGTCGCAGTGCAAACATCTCAAGAAGAGATGCAAGGTAAAGAAGAAGGAAATTTCAACGCTTCATCGCTATCGAAACAAGTTAAGTTTGTACCTAGAAACGCTACTGCTGAAGCACGTATTACATCAAAACAAGTCCCTACACATCAACTGTCTGCATATAGACTCAAAGTTCACAACAAGCCTCTGTTACCCTATGTAGATATAAGGTACTGTAAAGACCCCAACGTACTCGTAAAACGTTTACAACTGCTAAGAGCCTATCATGATGCTGGTTACACACAGTACAAAGAAGATATTTTTGAAATAGAGCATGAATTACGTCGTGTAGGTATTATTAAGTAAGCGCTTACCCTCACCTAAGTCATCCATCTGTAGTATATAGTCGATCGAGTAGCTATATTCGTATAGATTATTTCCCAACATTCTTACTTCCTTAGGGTGTTAACTCCGCCTCTAGTTGTAGAGCCGGTCTCAAGCCCGGATAAAGAGAGGAGAGGCACCCTAGCCCTTTAGCCGTTTAGCCCATTAACCCTTTAGCCCTTTAGCCCTTTTGCCCTTTTGCCCATTAGCCCTTTAGCCTATTAGCCCTACAAGGAATGTGTAGTAATCTAATCTTCTTAGAACAAAGGTATCCCCTGACATGTTCTAAACACATGTTGTATCGAGTACAGTGTTCGGTTCTACTTATTTAGCGTTCTAAACACTTCAATCAATGTTCCGATCACATGATAAAGTTAACGGCATAGAGTGCAGTGTTCGATTCTAGTCTTGTTATATTTCTTTAGTGATTTGCAAATCTAAACATGCATAATGACGTCATCACTGCAGCACGTGCTTACTCTAGCTATCCCGATGCAGGTTTAAACTTGTTCGATAGAGCTATGCCTTGACATAAGAGGAGGCCTTATCAGCTTATGTATAGCCGCTATTGTTTAAAGATAGCTGCTGTCAAGAAAAAGCACGTAGAATTTTTCAAATTACCCGCCACCACATTTTAAAGTTATGAGGTTTAGTGCTGTAAAGATACCTGCACGATGCAAAGCTAGCTTTCTTCATCAGAGCAGCCACCATCTTGTGTGAGCACCTCTCGGCCGTATCATAAGGAGCTGTGTATAGTCGCCGTCTTGTCGCTGCTACCTTGCGCAAGCACCCCTAGGGCGTCTCATAAGAGCAGCAGCCATCTTGTGCAAGCGCTCTTAATCTGTCACATAAGAAGCTATGTATAGCCGCCATCTTGTAGAATTAGATAGCTGCAAATGCCAAAGGGCCTAAGTAGGGATCGAACCGTCGATCTCATCATTAGACTATGTTTTTCTTATGCTATCATGTTCCTGATACTGCAAACCTAGGTATCAGGTTTTACTCTACGATGCACCGTTTTCGAGATATTTAACATTTTGCATTTAAGCCCTAAATTTAATGAATCGAACCTGCACGGCACGTTATACTCTCTACCATAGCTAAACCTGATCATGTTACGAAGACTTGCTTCAATACAAGCTAAAACAGAGCGAATGCCAAAGGGCCTAAGTAGGAACCGAACCGTTGATCTCATCATTAGACTATGTTTTTCTTGTTCCTCGTACTGCTAACCGAGGTACTGGGCAGAAATTTTTTTGTCCGTTTTGCTCTACGATGCACCGCTTTCGAGATATTTAACATTTTGCATTTAAGCCCCAAATTTAATGAATCGAACTAGCACGACGCGTTAGTCTCTAAGCTAGCTTTCTTCATAAGAGCAGCAGCCATCTTGCGCAAGCACCCTTAAGGCGTCTCGTAAGGAGTCGTGTATAGCCGCCATCTTGCGTCCGCCATCTTGCGCAAGCATCGTTAGGGCGTCTCTAGCCATCTTGTGCAAGGACCCGTAAGCCGCCTCATAAGAGCAACCGCCATCTTGCGCAAGCATCCCTAGGGCATCTCATAAGGAGCCATGTAGAACCGCCATCTTGCGCAAGCATCCCAAGGGCGTCTCATAAGTACCTATGTATAGTGGCCATCTTGCATAAGCACCTTTAAAGAGTCATGTATAGCCACCATCTTGTGCAATTAGCGCCGAGAGATGGCTGCTGTAGAATTTTTCTTTTTAAATTATCCGCCACCATATTTCAAAGGTATGTACCTAAAGAGTGTAGCACTGAGGTTTGCGATGTAAGATGGCGGATGACAGCTGACAGAAAAGCGCGTGAGTTTGTTTACTAAACAAGAGCACGTGGAATTTTTCAATTTGCCGCCACCACATTTCAAAGGTATCTAGCTAAAGATGGCAGCACGGTGCTCTCTTGATTAAAGATGGCGGATGACAGCTAACAGAACTTTTCAAATTGCCCGCTACTACATGTCATAAAGAGGGCAGCACGGTGCACTGTAGATTAAAGATGGCGGATGACAGCTGACGAAATTGTCCGCATGATAGCAGCACAGTGCTCTATTGATTAAAGATGGTGGATGACAGCTGTCAAAAAAGCACGTGGCTTTGTTTACTAAACAAGAGCACATAGAATTTTTCAAATTGCCGCCACCACATTTCAAAGGTATCTAGCTAAAGATGGCAGCACGGTGCTCTCTTGATTAAAGGTGGCGGATGATAGCTAACAGAACTTTTCAAATTGCCCGCTACTACATGTCATAAAGAGGGCAGCACGGTGCTCTGTGGATTAAAGATGGCGGATGACAGCTGACGAAATTGCCCGCATGATAGCAGCACAGTGCTCTATTGATTAAAGATGGTGGATGACAGCTGTCAAAAAGCACGTGGCTTTGTTTCCAAACAAGAGCACATAGAATTTTTCAAATTGCCGCCACCACATTTCAAAGGCATCCAGCTAAAGAGTGCAGCACTGAGGTTTGTAATGCAAGATGGCGGATGACAGCTGTCAGAAAAAAGCACGTGAGTTTGTAGAGCACGTGGAATTTCCCGCCACCACAAAGAGGGTAGCACTGTGCTCAAAGATGGCTGCTGTCAAAAAGCATTTTTCAAATTATCCGCCACCACATTTCAAAGGTAAGTAGCTAAAGGGTTCAGCACTGTGCTCTATAGATTAGAGATGGCGGATGACAGCTGTCAAAAAAGCACGTGGATTTGTTTATCTCGAGCTAGTGAGGTTAAGTTGGTAGCACTAAGGTTTAGGCCCGCCAAGATGGCAGCACTACCGATGACAGGTGACGAATTTGCAGCTACTGCGATAAAGAGGGCAGCACGGTGCTCTGTAGTTTAAAGATGGCGGATGACAGCTGTCAAAAACACGTGGCTTTGTTTATCTCGCGCTAGTTAGGTTAAGTTGGTACTACTGAGGTTTAGGCCCGTCAAGATGGCGGTACTGAGGATAGCGATGCGTTGTTGTCTGTCAAAAAGCACGTGACTGTCAAAAAACACGTGGATTTGTTTACCTCGCGCTAGTTAGGTTGAGTTGGCACTACTGAGGTTTAGGCCCGTTAAGATGGCAGTACTGAGGTTAGCGATGGGTTGTTGTCGATGACAGCTGTCAAAAAACACGTGGCTTTGTTTACCTCCCGCTAGTTAGGGTAAGTTGGCACTACTGAGGTTTAGGCCCGTCAAGATGGCAGCACTGAGGTTAGCGATGCGTTGTTGTCGATGACAGCTGTCAAAAAGCACGTGGCTTTGTTTACAAATTCAAATTTCGCGCGGGTGGTGGAGGAGGCCTCTGGGAGGCCTCTGGCTGTTGTGGTGGTGGAGGAGGCATCTGGGAGGCCTCTGGCTGTGGTGGTGGTGGAGGTGGCCTCTGGGAGCCCGGTGGCGGTGGCGGCCGCCGAACTCTCCCATTATACTACTTTCAAACCAACAGATAAGACGAAACACAATTGCAGTATACGTAGTGTCGACCGTAGATTGTAATTTTTTCTGAACATTTAATGCATAGAAAATTGAAGGAATTTCAATATTACTCGTAACAAGAAATATAACCCCACCTACGTCAAAATATCCGTAATGGCTTCCATTCCAAAGAGATCTATGCATGCAACACTCGATTAGAACACTAGCGCCGTCTGTTGTAAAAAGGGAGTAACTAAGCTATGATCTTTAACTTTTAATAAGACATCTCTGGCAATCATTCATTGACAATAGTGTATGACGTAACGTTGAGCCGCGCAATCATTTCACATGTTTATTTTTTTGTCTGAATATTTCAAGGAGTAATACTTTTCAGATCAGTGAAGAATTGATTTACTAGTAGGAGACATTATGGAAGGCAGTATAGCGAATCAGCTCACGAAATTGAAACGTAGACGAGTAACTCAACGTTCGAACACTATGCGTTTTATTAATGAGATTCATTCGTTCAATCAATCCACGGACTTAGATGAAATAGAGCATATCCGCGAGCGTCTACAGGAAACGTTAGCGTCCTTAAATGCGTTAAATGACAGTGTCCATGATTTACTCGATGACGCGGAGTACGAAGACGACGTGGCAGCCTGTGAAGAATATCTGGACAACTCCAAACGGGCGATTAGAAAGGCCACGGGCCTCATACAACAGAAAAGCGCGAGGAATGAGGCCGACTCTACCACTACGTATCCGAGTGTCCTTGTTCAACCCACGACTACAGCGGAGATAAAGCTTCCTACCATTAAACTGCAGTCATTCTCAGGGAACGTAGAAGAATGGCCGGGATTCTGGGAGCAGTTCGTGTCTTCCATTGACAAAAATTCGTCGGTGTCCGTCGTAAACAAACACGTATTTCTCCGTGGGTACTTAGAGGGAGAACCAAGGCGTCTTGTAGACGGTATATCTATAACGGCAGACACATACGAACAAACTAAACAAATTCTGATAGCACGATATGGTGATAAGAACAGGATTATTCAGTCTCACCTCGATTACTTGGAAAATCTCGAAGTTGCAGTCTCGGAGGCCCCCGAAGTATTAAACACGACCTACATTGAATGCCATCGCCGGATACAAGCATTAAGAGCACTAGGTGAAGACGTCGACGCATATGGTCGAATTTTAGGACCCAAACTATTACGAGCCTTTCCAGAGGACATCTGTCGCCGTTGGCTCGTTCACGCTAAAAGACTAGGCATACAAGAAGGGGACACGACTCGACTAATGGCGTTCCTTAACGAAGAAGTAGAAGGAGCTCTTAACGCTCAAAAGATACGGGGTGGCGCCCTATTAACGACTTCTTCATTACCCACAGCAGCCACTCTTCACGTAAACACAAAACCAAACAAACAAAAGGGGAAGCAGACACCTCAACCAGACCCGTTCTCTGTGTACTGCGAAAAGTGAGGTCACTGGGGTCAGGATTGTCAACAGATGAAGGATCCCCAGGTGAGAGTCGAGAAACTGAAAGCCACAAACCGGTGCTTACTTTGCCTACGCCGTGGGCACAACAAGACACACTGTTTTAAGAAGAGGAAGGCATCCTGCAACAAATGTCGAGGGTCACACCATGTATCCATTTGTACCGAGGGCAGCAGTCAACACACTTCCGTGGGCAAGATAGGGGTCATCACGTCCGATTTCACACATCTGCAAACGGCCCGTGTATGGATCAAGGGGCCGACAGGGCGAAAAAGACTAACTCGTATCCTGGATGCAGGGAGTCAATCGAGCTTCATCCACAATTCTCTGATTGATGCGTTGCAGCTTAATGTTACTGATCGCAAGACTCTTGAGATAAGCACGTTTGAATCACCCTCCAATATGTACGATATTAGACGGAAGGTTTGTTTCGATATTATGGGCTACTCAACCAGAGCTCAAGTATCGATTACCGACTTTGAAAGTCACAGCTCCTACACTTTTCAACCAACTGCACCCCAAGACATAACCGCGCTAGCATCGCTAAGGAAGATGAGGCTGGCTGATCCGAGTGACGACCTTGACAAAGATCTTCCGATCGAGGTACTTATAGGTGCGGATTCATACTGGAAGATAGTAGCAATGAAAGAACCTATCAGAGTAACAACATCACTGGTTCTTCTTCCTACTATCTTCGGTTACGTTCTCAGCGGAAGTAGATCTGGCACTACGATCAACCAAATAATGGTCCATCATGTCTCACTCACAACGGATCAGATAACTGATGAAAGCGTGCGACAGTTCTGGGACTTAGAAACTATTGGAATTGTGGATAACCAAGAGCGAAAATTATCCATTAAAGAAAACACTATTTTTCAAGAGTTTCGCGACTCTTACCGCACCGAACATGGACGGAGAGTTGTATCATTACCTCGAAAGGTAGGCATTACAGGACCAGGGCATGAACCAGAGCTGCACGTCTTCTGCGATGCTTCGGAGAGAGCATACGGAGCTGTCGTCTACACGAAGTCAACGCTTAACCACACTCCGGTCACAAAACTCGTCTGCAGCAAAAACAGACTAGCACCCGTGAAGAAGTTAACTCTACCAAGACTAGAGCTGCTAGCTGCACTTGCTGGTACACGCCTTCTTCACTACTTCTCACAAGAGACTGGCTGTGACATCACGAAGGCTCAGCTGTGGAGCGATTCTACTGTTGCACTTGGATGGATTCGCAACGATCCGAATAAGTGGAAGACCTTTGTCTGCAACCGCGTAACAGAAATACATAATCACGTAAACCCCAGTCAATGGAGACACTGTCCTGGAGATCAGAACCCTGCAGATCACCTCACTCGAGGAGTATACGCAGATCAGCTAGCCTCCTTAGAAACATGGTGGCATGGTCCTCGCTGGCTCATCAAAGACAGAGGCGCATGGCCACGTGACCCAACACCCACCTGCACGCAGTTGCCAGAAGCCAGGAAGACGCAACAAGTTCTCACGATCACTATAGCGGAACCCCTACTGGATATCTCGAGGTATAGCTCATACTGGAAATTGCTACATGTCACAGCTTGGGTACTTCGTTTCGTCAGTATGTTGAGCAAGAACACAAAACACCCCAATGCACTAACGGCTGAAGAGCTACGTGCGTCACGCACATACTGGATCAAAAGGGTTCAAGAGGAACGGTTCACTATTGAACTAGCTGCATTGCGAAATGGTGAACAATTACCAGGCACTTCACAGATTGCTAGATTTAACCCATTTCTACATGAAGGTATCATCCGACTTGGTGGCAGACTACAATTCTCAAATTTGTCTCAAACTGAGAAACACCCAACAATTCTGGACGGCCGTCACAGGTTCACCGAGTTAATCATTCAAGAGACCCACATCAAACTTCACCATCTTGGAGTACGCATAGTACTGGCAGAACTACGTGAAGAATTCTGGATTGTGCGAGCTCGACAAATAACTAAGAAGATTCTGCATTCTTGTCTACCGTGCAAATTAGCGCACAACAGCAGACCAGTGGTGATTGAGGCGCCATTACCAGCAGACCGCCTACAGATGACACAACCCTTCTCTGTGATTGGGATCGACTTCGCTGGACCCCTGTACGTTAGATGTGGCAACAATGTTAACAAATCGTACATCATTCTTTTCACTTGTGCCACCACCCGTGCTATCCATCTCGAGCTATCTACGGATATGTCTACGGATAGATTCTTGATGGCCATGCAGAGGTTTGTCAGCAGACGAGGTGTGCCGCACACCATATATTCTGACAACGCTCAGACCTTCCTCACTGCTCATAACGAGCTTATGGAACTCAATAAGATTATGACAGACACCAAGGTGCACCACCACTGTGCTCACAATGGTATTTGTTGGAAGTTTATCGCACCAAGGGCGGCTTGGTGGGGAGGCTTTTGGGAGAGAATGGTTGGCTCTGTAAAAAGATGTCTAAGAAAGGTACTCGGCCATTCCCAGCTGAACGAAGAAAGTCTCAATACAGTATTGACAAGTGTTGAAGCCACCCTCAATAGCAGGCCAATCACCCAGGCCACAGACACGGGAGATCTCCTGACACCATCCCATTTTTTAGTTGGAAGAAAACTAACGTCCATCCCAGAAGGGCCAGAACCGAGCACGAGGAAAAATCTCGTAAAGGAATACAGATTACAACAAAAGGTCTTGGGGGACTTTTCACGACGCTGGAAAAAGGAGTATCTGCTTCAACTGAGAAGTCACCATGAGGTCAAAAATCAAAAGACCAATACACATTTGCCCAATATCGGAGACATCGTCCTCCTCCAAGAAGACGTCAGACCTCGCCACATGTGGAAGAAAGCGAGGATAGAAGAGATGCGCCCAGGAAGAGACGGACATGCAAGAACGGTCGTTCTGCGGCAGCCTGACAACACGCTCATTACTCGGCCAGTGCAGCTGGCCATCCCTTTGGAGATAGACCAGGGTGGGGAAGATGTCGCGGATTGACATTGGTTACGTCAACATCGAAATATCTATGTATTCTTTGTATATGTATAGTTGCCTTCTTTACTCTGTGACGTGTGTGTGTATTGTTGATAATAATAAACGTGATATTGTGAACACGACGGTGAAGTCCTCTTATAATTCAGTAGTTACGATTTATATAACAGGCTGAATGGTTAGCACGCTGGTCTTTGGTCCAAGGCGTCCTGGGTTCGGGTCGGAGATTTTAACTTTCATAAGTTAATTTCTATGGTTCGCGAGCTGGCTGTTTGTGCTGTCTTCATCTTAGGTAGGGCCCCAACCTCACTGACGCGCAGGTCGCCTATACGGCGGCAAGTCGAATGACCTGCATCAGGCCTCTCCGAAGGCCATACGGCATTAATTAGCCTTGAAACGAAATACTGGTATTACAGTAACCTTGAAAGGAACTGTTTGAGAACAACTGATTACCACCACCACTTAAACTCAAGGTTGCGATACCGAATCTCTTTTGCCACATTCGAGTATTTAAATGCTGTTTAATTTGTAATTTGCATACAATTTTCAGTATTGATTGTTATGGCTTTAAGTAACGAACGTGCAGGATCCATGGTAAATACGTTTAAGTAAATATGTGTGAAGTAGAGTTCTAGATGTCTGGTCTATGCTTAAGGAAGACGATGGAAATGTAGAAAATGCCTGCTTCTGTTTCATAGGAACTTCGTCACCGAGCCGTAGGTTATTCAGCTGGGATGAACTGAACTCACGTTTGCAACTCCAAGGGGGCACACAAATGGATAATGTAAGGTGGGACTACCAAGCGTTAGGTCCTATGTTGCATGATTGCTGGTTGGTATGATTGTCTGTTAAGAACTTTTGTTAATTGGCAGAATTATAAAGGCGTATAGACGTCGTTGCGACAAGTTTACCCTATTTTCCAGTATTTCAGGAAATAATGTGGAGGTGTTGAAATATGGAGGTGGCAAAGTGGAAGGCGTAACAAGGTACCGGCTGGGTCTATAGGGAGATGAGACTATTAGAACGTACAGACAAGCATCTGCCATCTGTACGGGCACGCATTATGAGGACCACAAGGAGTTTGGTCGTAGTGATGGCATGGGCATGCAGTATTGGGAGTGGTGGGTTTTGTTTGAGGTTAGTTGGTGCTGGTTGAGAAGGATAGAAAACATTCTAATAGCTCTATTGAAGTGAGACTGCGCGGTGTGATTGTCTGAGATGAGGGGTACAGGTGATATTGAGGCTTGAACGAGACAGGTGTTGTTGAGATGGTGGTTCAGAGCGCTGTAGGTGTTTTCTTCTGGTGTAATGAGCCTCGAGTGCTTTTTTTGAAGAAGAGGCAGCCAGGATGTGATGCTGCGTGGCTGTCAAGGCAGTTTGCATGTTCCCGGGACACTGTGCACTGTTTGCCACATGTGTTACAGTGGGTGTCATTAGTAAAATTTGCAGTTGAAGACCGCGGTAGCATAGTGTGATGAGAGAAGGGTAAATGTGAGGTTTCCGGGGGTTAGCGCGGGTAGGAAGGAGGGGTTAACCTGTTTTACTGTAGGTACAGTCGGTTGTTGCTAGATTTCAGTTAGGATAGGTTGTGGGACTGGAGAGTGTGTTTGGGTGTTTGGTTTTGATTGCTTTAGTTTGTGTATAGGCTTGGCGGGTGAGGACAGGTGCAGTTTGAGTGCTAGAATCCACTATGGACAGCGAAGTGCTGTAGTCAGTTAGTACAGGAACAGGTTCTTCGTATTCTTCTCTGACTATAATCTATAGTTGTTTTTCAGTCGCGTACGGAGACATGAGCCGTGAGACACCCGGTGTTATGTGATTTCCTGTGTGAACGCTTGAGTGTGCTGTCAGCTGCTTGTGACTGAAGGTGTGGCAAGCAGAGTGCCATGTGATAGATGTTCCTAGCAAGCTCGGTAGTGATGTACTGAGTAACTTATCGTGCTTCTGGGACCGCTTGATGGCCGTAGTAAAACGGTCCTTTTAAATCACATGAGCTTTGTATTGCACTGCGAGCCAAGGGTCGTTGGCGAAACTAACTCTTTTTCTTTCCGGAATGGATGTTTAAAAGTCTCGATATTATTATCCCGTTATGGCCTGCTACGGACCACGTGCCAGTTTTAAGTTCTCCTGCCTTTGGCGTTTCTTCCTATTTTCTTTCGAATCCTTTCACTGTGTTTCTCCTTTCTCACCTCAGACCAGATTGTACCAGTTTTCTTTTCCCTTTTGCTTTCGAATCGTTCCATATATTACACTTTGTTTCTAAAAGTACCCCTTTCTTTGATTTCTTCTTCTCATATTATTTCGTTACGAATCTTTCTTGATCTCTTGAATCCAGGTTGTTGTTGACGATTTCCCCCAAAGATATTTGAATTTTTTTTCTTAGTCTGTTTTCATCCATCCTAAAGATATGCCCAATAAATAAGAGTTTCCATTTATTTATTGTTTCCGTTATGTTTTGTATGTTCTGTATGTTCTGATAGGTTTCTTTATTACATCCACAATTTTCTACTTTTCAGTTGACCCCGCATTTTTCTAATGATTATTCTTCCTAATATTTCAAGCTTATCTAATCTATAATATAACACTAGTCATTCGCTCGCTAACAGACATTCCGGTTTCACTACTGCGTTATAGTGCCTTATTTCAAGAATTTTGGACAAACACTTTTTATTGTAAAATTCCTTACTAATACCATATGCCCATTCCATCTTATGTGTCCTTTCTTCTACAGAATCCTTTTCTAAACCATTTTCCTGAATTATCTGACCCCAGACATTCCAGTTTATTCACCTTCTCGATCCTATCAATGTCTGTCTTTAAAAAAATAGGAGCATTTTTTAATGTTCGGAATAAATTTGGCTTTGTCTTAAACCTGTTTCGTTGTTTATTTATTCCAAGAGATTGATTTGTTTTGCTGCATTTGTTAGGTTTTCTGAAAGTATAGCGAAATCATCTGCAAATGCCAGGCAGTTTATTTCACCTTCACCTTTTCTCCCCAGTTTTATTGGCGAACTTTTGTGTTAATTTAATTTTTATTTCCAAATTCTTACAATTTTCTCTAAGAAACAGTTGAGGAGGATGGACGATTAACCATCGTCTTTCCTTAAACCTGTGTTTATCTTCAAAGGTTATGATATTTCGCCCGTAAAGTTTAACTTTGATATTGATACTCCAAATTTCCAAATAGGCCTAATTTTATCCATGATTTCCATATCAACAGTCAGATTTTAAAAAAAAATTCCAATGAATGTTACAACTATGCCCTTGGAGTAAATTACTCTGTGGCAGATTATGGACCACAAATTAAATATTTGTTCTGAACAAGATCTGCCTCTTCGAAATCCACCGTGATATTCACCCAGTTGATTATTGGGGATTGTCTGTACTCTGTTTAGCAGATTTTTGGATAATATTTTGTAAGCAACTGTCAGAAGGCGGCCGTAGCCTTAATTAAGGTACAACCCCAGCATTTGCCTGGTGTGAAAATGGAAAACCATCTTCAGGGCTCCCTCTAGGGACACCATGACCTTGACGTCGGTGTAGGGGCTTGTGTGCTTGTTGATCCCGAGGGCTGTGCCAGCTCAGGGTTACCCTTGCTGGATTGGCCTCGGTGTAGGGCCAGACTAACAAGGTGTCCCCCGAGTTGCTTGAGAGGTGTCTGTGCTCTTTATTCTTCATCACTGTTTGTACCTATCTATTCTCACCTTCTTAAATTTCATTCCTCTTCCTGTCTGGCCACCCACTCTGCCTCGGGTAGATTAGGTTAGTACGGAGGTTTTATCCTTCCCCAATCACAAGTTTCGGGTCGTGGCGAGGTGATGCATGGCTACTGGGAGAGTAGTTCCTAGCGACCCCCTCCAGATACCGGGCGCCCTCTGGAGTATATAGCCTTGCCTTCGGCACGTTTCCTTGGCTCTGCCGAAGGTCGACCTCATATTTCCGGAGTACACGTGGGACCAAAAACGGAACCTCTCTCTTCTATTTCTTCTGTTCCAAAGGGTGGCACCCTTCAAAAAACAGCGTCAAAAATTGGTAAGAAACGAAAGCGGTATATTCCAGTTCCAGTGGATTATGTAAGTGACGAACGTCTTCCTCGATTCCTGGTTGCTTCCGGGGTCGATGGTAAGAGTTTTCTTGATGAATGTCCTTTCATGATCAGCAATTCCATCGAAGAAATTGTTGCTGGTGAAGTCGGCGAGATGCGCAAGCTCCGCGATGATACTATGATCCGGTACCTAGCACGTCGGGGTGTAACCGACATGAAGAGGTTGAAGAGTCGTGTGGGTAATAATCTACTCGATACGGGTGCTTTAATCCTTACCTTCGACGCCGAGACCGTACGTGAACGGATAAAAGTGGCAATGTATCGTCTGACTATTCGTCCATATATTCCGACACCACTGAGGTGCTACACCTGTGTGCGTCAACTGCCCGAGTGTGCATGCTCCAATCTCCAAGGAGTGCCCCACATTCAAGCAGGAGAAGAAGATCAAGGAGATAAAAACGCTGGAAAAGCTATCTTATCCAGACGCCCGGAGGAAGTTCAAGACTATGGCTGCTCCGGAGTTCTCCATCTCCTTCGCTGAAAAGGTCGCAAACGTACGGATCACTCCACAGAGTTTTGTACAGAACAGCAGTATTGAAAACGCATCGATAAGTCAAAGCCAGCAACAAAAGAAAATCGCTAAGGAAACTGAAGTTTTAACAGCACAAGGACCGAAAAGTGCGTTATTGCCGACGTTGCATGGGAAGGTTTTTTCCCAGGAACGCTCGGCTGGGAAGACCTCCCCCAACAGGGCGGGGGGAATGACGTCCCCAAATAGGGCTGGAAAGTCCAGCCCTCCTTCCAGTGCCAAGCTTACAAAGGAGGAGAAGGTGAAGCCACAGAGCTCCCTAAAAAACTGGAGAAGAAGCCTTCTCCAACTAAATCGGGGGTCACAGGATCCCCGAAGAAATCTGGGAAGCCATCTGCCGGCTCTCCTCCAAAAAAGAGAGAAACGGTGGGCAAGAGCGAGAGGCCCCGACGCCCTTTTGTTCGATCACTTTCTGGAGAACCTAGTTCTCCCAGGAAGAAGGCCCACTGTTCCCGATCAGTGAGATCACCCTTCGCGGAGGGTCCAGTCACCGCGCCTCCTTCTTCTGAGGAGACAATGGAGACTGAACCACTCATTGCAGTAGATGGTGATAATGACAAAAACTGTACCGACAAAGGCGGCGGAACCTGGCAGGAAATGGACCGAACGAAGGGCAAGAAATTGCTCTGAATTCGAAGCTTTACCTATCCACACAATGGCACTATTGCAGTGGAACTGCAGTAGTTATCACTGTCGCCTAGCTGAGTTTCGTCAGTTGATATCCGTCTGTGCGGCCTCCATAGTCTGTCTACAGGAATCTCGTTTGAGACCTGGACACGACACGACTATGAGAGAATATCGTCTTTATTCCAAAGACAGAGTAGCTGTGGATGGCGCGGGTACTGGGGGCGTTTGTAGCCTAGTTCGCTCCGACATCTTCAGCGAAGAAGTACCGCTCCGTACTCAGCTAGATGCAGTTGCAGTTCGCACTCCGTTGCCAGTAATGACAACGGTTTGCAACGTGTACATTCCACCGGATAACGACCTTGAAATTTGTGCACTACAATATTTGATCACTCAGTTGCCTCCTCCTTTCCACATGCTGGGAGATGTGAACTCCCGTAACATACTATGGGGTTCTCCGTCCTCCTGTTCTAGGGCGAGGATGCTCGAGCGAATGATCAACCAGTTTGATCTTTGCGTGCTTAATACAGGGGAACCGACACATTTCAGCAGCGCACATGGCACATTCTCACACCTGGATGTCACTTTGTGCAGCCGTGCGCTAGTTCCCCTGCTACGGTGGCAAGTACACGACGACCTCTGTGATAGTAACCACTTCCCGATAATTCTATCTCTCTTGAATCAAAGACAGTCCGAAGTACCCAAGCGTTGGTTACTTCGGTGGGCAAATTGGCCAGAATTTTCGAAACGCGCAGTGATGGTTGATGATAAACTGGAGTCCGTTGACGACCGCGTTTCTTCCATTACTACTGGAATTTTGGCTGCTGCGGAGGAAACAATTCCTTCCTCATCCGGTATTCGTCGCCGGAAACAGGTCCCATGGTGGACGAATGAAATTGCAGCAGCCATACGTGATCGCCGACGGGCTTTTAAGCATTCTCGTCGGAATCCTACGATGGCCAATCATATCACTTTTAAGCGTCTGCGCGCGAAGGCCCGTTTTTTGATTCGAGAAAGTAAGAAAGCTACGTGGGATAAGTAAATGGTGATAATGACAAAAACGATACCGACAAAGGTGGCGGAACCTTGTCATCCATCACGGCAGATACTCCGTCATCACAAGTGTGGACAAAACTCTGCCGTATTGTCGGAGTAGAGAATGTGCCCTCAGTACCCGGAATCTCCATTAATGGAGATATAGGTACGATTCCTTCAATCGTTGCCGACTACATCGGGTCACATTTCGCAGATACGTCCAGCTCTAGGGGATACGACTCTGCATTTCTTCCAATTAAGCGTGAAGCAGAGGCACGTCATCTCTCTTTTGCCTCTAGTGCTTCGCATCCCTACAACGTGCCCTTCACGGAGTGGGAGTTGCGGAATGCACTTGCGCTATGCAGAGATACGGCTCCTGGACCGGACAAAATCCATAATCAAATGCTTAAGCATTTGAGTGACAAGTGTCTCAAGGATATTCTCACCCTATTCAACAGAATATGGAGTCTTTCGAGTCCGAGTAGGGAATGCATTTTCTCAATATTACGTTTAGGAAAATGGAGTACCTCAGGAATCTGTACTGAGTGTCATGCTGTTCGCAATCGCCATCCACGACATAGTTGCCGCTGCTGGGCCCACAGTCGTTCCATCGCTGTATGTAGACAACTTAGCTCTATATTACAGCTCCGGAAGGGTGGCGTTTGCTGAGAGACAGCTACAGCAAGCTATTACCCGAGTCGACAGATGGGCCCTGCAACATGGTTTTCGATTTTCAGCAGCAAAAACCTCAGTTGTACACTTCTGTCGACGTCGGCCTGTTCATCCCGAACCAGAGCTCCGCTTGCGAAACAGTGTCTTACCAGTGGTTGACACCTGCAGATTCCTGGGTCTCCATTTTGATAAGAGAATTACGTGGCAGCCCCACATCCGTCAGTTGAAGGTTGCCTGCATGAAGAGACTTAACATGCTTAAGTTTCTCAGCGGCACTTCGTGGGGGGCTGACCGTGCGGTACTGCTACGATTTTACGCGGCGACGGTCCTCTCCCGAATTGACTATGGAAGTGCGGCTTATGGCTCAGCATCAAAATGTACGCTGAGCCTTTTAGACAGTATTCACCATAGTGGAGTAAGGCTGGCAACGGGAGCTAGCCGCATTCCCAGCCTACTCGCTGAAGCAGGAGTTCCACCTTTACGGATAACGAGGCAGCAGTTACTCCTCACGTACGCTGCCAAAATTCGTGAAATGCCGCTTCATCCAAGCTATCAATGCATCTATCGTACCCAATACCACCAGAGGTGCGAAGACCGGCCGAATGCCGCACGGCCGGTTGGGTTTCGGATTGATAGCTTATGTCATGATTTGAATATCGATATCGGTGGTTGTCTTGAAAGAACTAGGTTCCTCCGTGGTTGGTTCCGCGACTGGTTATACGTCTAGATCTGCTCCGTGGACCCAAGGTGAACATGGATTCCTCCGTTTATCGGAGGTATTTCCAGGACTTCGTTCACCAATATCCGGCTGCGAGACATTTCTTCACGGATACTTCTAAAATCGGAGATAATGTTGGTTGCTCTTTCGTCATTGATAATATGAGCACGAAGATCTCGCTTCCTAGAGTATGTAGGGAGTATACTGCAGAGCTTTACGCAATTTTAGAGGCTCTGCAGTTTGCACTGTGTGCCGAAAGAAGCCACTTTCTTATGTGTACCGATTCGTTAAGCTCTCTGCAGTCTGTTGAAACCTGTTTCTCGCAACACCCACTGGTACAGCAGATACATGACCTTCTAGCCAGGTTAAGGGATGCTGGCGCCAGAATCACTTTCGCGTGGCTTCCAAGCCACGTTGGGATTGCGGGAAACGAACTTGCGGATGAAGCTGCAAAGGAAGCTGTACTTTTACCTCCAAGACCAGTCAATGTACCTGCTAAGGATATTTGTTCTCAGCTACGTCGTGCCATCTTGGCGCCCTGGGAATCGGACTGGCTAGCTATCCGAACTCCCAACAAGCTGAGAGCAATTAAGAAGACAACTACCGTGTGGCGGTTCTCTTTCCGACCTTCATGGAGAGAGGCCATAGTATTGTGCAGGCTGAGGATAGGTCATTTACGATCCACGCACTCTTATCTCCTAAAGAGGGAAGACCCCCCCCCCCCCCAAGTGTGTTCTTGTGGTGCCGACTTCACCGTGGCCCACATCCTCACAGAGTGCGCTGATCTCTCTGGCCTAAGACGGAGCCCCGGCCTGCAGGATAGTGTTGGCTACTGAATGCTTGATTCGAAGCAGTGTATCGATTCATTCAAGTGTCCGAGTGAATCGATTCACAGGAACGGCGAGCTCACGGCACACGATTCAGCTTACTCCCAGCGGACAGTGCTGAGTGGCGCACTCACTGGACGTTGACGGGGAGCCGAGCTTCCGCTGCAGCGAGACAGTGAATCATGGCACATCGAAAGAATCGTGAACGAGCGCGGCTCAGTGAGACACATGATACACACGGCTCCTTATCGGTTCACTGGACACGCGGAGAGCCGAGCTTCCGCTGCAGCGAGGCATACAGTGAGCCGTGGCACACCGAAAGAATCGTGAACGAGCCGGCTTAGTGAGACACAAGATACGCACGGCCCCTTATCGGCTCACTGCAGCGAGACATACAGTGAGCCATGCTACACTGAAAGAATCATATGCTATAATGGACTCTCGAGCTCAGCTCATTTGAAAATAATACCCATTTGCATTCACTGTCCTCTTCTTACAGGGAGGTTTAAATAATAGATGGATTTATTTGCAGTGTTAAAAAGGTAGTCACAACATAATTCTGAAGTAGCTAGTAAGTAGGTAGGCTATTAGGTTATACTATTTATTAGTTTAATGAATCTTAGTATTATAACTTAGTTGACTTTTGACAATTAAACTCGACTCTAGCCTGCCCTATGACTATGAGTCATGCTCATGACCACTCAAAAGTACCTGTTTTATATTGGGAAGAACGGCTCAGTATTCTCTCAGTTCATATGTCACATCGTTGCACAAGACTTCAATCATATGCGGACAGACGCAATAACAGTATGTTGAATCAGAAAACCAGCGGGCTACTGTACATTACGGGTAGCCTATACAAAATATGACGATTTCAAAAATCCTCAGCTGATAGAAAAATACATATTTTCAAAAATGACTGAGCGAGTTGTCGTGCGGTTAGTATCGCGTAGCTATGCGCTTGCATTTTCAAAAATGACTGAGCGAGTTGTCGTGCGGTTAGTATCGCGTAGCTATGCGCTTGCATTCAGGGGATGGTGGGTTCGAATCCCACCGTCGGCAGCCGTTAAGATGGTTTTCCGTAGTTTCCCCATTTTCACACCAGGAAATGCTGGGACTGTACCTTAATTCAGGCCATGGCTGTTACCTTCCTAATCCTAACCTTTCCCACCCTGCGTCGTCGGAAACCTTCGATGTATTAGAGTAACTAGCATTTTTTCTAAGAAAGGAGTTCATAGTATGAAGACCAGATGGCAGCTGCGAGCACTGAATGCTGTTGCTGCTGTCTTACCAGCACATACTACACAGATGCAGTAGGAGCGGTGACCAATGAGCCGTGAATCGGATCACTGTATCGATTCAGTAACGTGAACGGAATCAAATGAATCGATTCAGTAAAATGAATCGAATGTTCCATCACTACTGCAGGAAACACTCGAACGCATACTAGCCGATGACGCGACTACTGCTGATCTCGTCATCCGCTTTATGTGCGACAGTGGACTTATCAAGGGTATAAAAATTACAAGTGCACTGTTACTCAGGGAACGCAAGTTCCCTTTTGATTCGTTAGTAGTTTTTCGGCCTAATTCTGTAATTTTTTTGCTTTATTTTGTACTGTGTTTCCAAATTCCTTTGTTGAATAAATAATTTTGTTCTTTATTTTAAATTTATTTTCCACTAATTTTTTCGGAGAGAATGATTACCTCGTTGTACTTCCTCTTAAAACAAAGTCACCACCACCACCACCACCACCACCACCACCACCACCACCACCACCACCACCACCATCTTCAGGGCTGCTGACAGTGGAGTTCGAACCTACTATCTCCCGAATGCAAGCTGATAGCTACGTGACCCAAACCGCGGGACACTTGCTCGGTAACAGTTTTAATAAACTGAATAAGAACTATAAGATGTGAGATATATCATAACCACGTTTTCTTTTCATCCTTCCTTGGAATCCTTTCATTCTTTAAGACTTTCTTCTTAAAAATCTCTCTTTCTATAGTTCCTCTTCCCTCAGTTTATTTCAGTCTATATCTTTTTAGACATTATTATTATTATTATTATTATTATTATTATTATTATTATTATTATTATTATTATTATTATTATTATTATTTCATGTGGCTTTGGGGCCCTTGTAAGGCAGACTTTTGGCTTAACCATATTTGGTTAATTCTGACGGCACGGGAATGGGTGTATGTGTTGTCTTCATCATAATTATTTCTCATCACGACGCTCAGGTCGCTTAACTGCATCTGGCGAGCCGAACTTGTCCTCGGACACTCCTGGCACTAAAAGTCATAGCCTACGCTATTTCATTTCATTTCGGACTAAATCAACTTTACATTGGTCTACTTTGAGACTGACTTTCTTGTACGATATTGACTACTTAGAAGTTAACAGAGATGAAGGGAGCGAGAATGATTGCTGGTGCGAACAATGGCTGGAAGGTACTCGGAATGAGGAGAGAAAACCAAAGTTAGGGATGATCTCGATGAATGAGGCTGTTTGTAGAAACCCAGCTTAGATGCTGGCATTTTGAGAGGCGAATGGAGGAAAATAATGGACTGTGCCATGGAGGTTAAGAGACGTAGATGGAGATCAAGTTGAAGATGGTACTCAGTTTTACATGATTTCATGATAAGAGATGTTGGACTGAAGAAGACCTGGAGGCTAGTTAATTGCAGATGGAGGATTGTGGGATGTTGCACTTGCACGTGTTGACAGCACTGCTGTAGTTATTTAAGACTAAAATAGGAAAACTTAATTAACCTACTTCTTTTTGTTTTTTAATTTGCTTTACGCCGCACCGACGCGCATAGGTCTTATGGCGACGATGGGACAGGAGTGGGGAGGAAGCGGGCGTGGCCTTAATTAAGGTACATCCCCAGCATTTGTAGGGTGTGAAATGGAAATCCAGGGAAAACCATCTTCAGGGCTGCCGACATTGGGGTTCGAACCCACTATATCCCGGATGTAAGCTCACGGCTGCGCGACCTTAAGCGCACGGCCAACTCGCCCGGTACTTTTGTTCAGTTGAAGTGGAACCTCGCCTATATGCCACTTTTTGCTACGTTGCGGCAGTCTGCAGTTGTAGTGGAACACTTAACTTTGACCCTAAATGTGCCGGACTTCTTGACAGCTCACAGAAAGGCGCTTTCTCAATAATCTTAGATACGGTTATGTGCAAACACGCGCGTAATGCTTTAGGTCCTAGGCCACGCCGAAGTCGTCGAGGAGGAAACGTATTTGGCAGCGAAAGTTATTTCGAGAAACTCACCTGTGTTACCTTTAAAGGTTAGAAGGTGGATAAGGTCGATTGGTGGCGCCTATATACTAGTGGTTTCCTGTTTCTTTCCGCTGCGTAGGTGTCAGTATTCAATTATCTAATCTGTATAATGATTTCACGTTGCACTGCGGAAACATACAGTATATGACGATCGTGGACAATGTGGATGCAGTTTTAGGTCACTTGTAACTCAATATCCGCTATTCTTTGAAATTCATGTACGAGTGCGTCATTTGTGACCTATAAACCTCATCCGTCACACAATGATAACATATTACGGAGTTACTGTCTGGAACCAAGGTCACGGAGATGAATAGTAATTACCTGGAGAAGTGCTCAATCTCGTCTGCTGACCACGTTGTTTTTTTCTTTCAGATTTGCCAGTACAGCATTAATATAGCTCGTACATTGAAGGAAGACCATAGTATTTCTTCCAGCTATTTTCTCACGCATTGTGGGAAATGCTCGGCAGGATTGTACAGCTGGGCAACCATCCTTTATTAACACTTATCAGAAACAAAACAATGAAGAGTTCTGAACCTTCAAGGGATGAAGGTATCGGTAAAAAGTGAAGGGTGTGAAAATCAAACATTCCCTAAGCCTTGCACCATCGAAGTCAGAAGTCAGATGATCGAGGAAGGCCAACCCACAATACCAAAATGCGGTTCAAGAGAAGGCTTGTCGCCGTTACGTCACTTGTCTTATTCACACGGGGTTCAGTCACTGCAATTTTGCAAACCATTTCTACCGGATAGGAGTTCCAGACCCGCCTTCGAGTTCCTGTGACCGCCAAGAAATCGCTCACCCAAACACATCTTCTCGTGCCAACTTAACCATGTGCAGCGGAAAAAAATAATAACAACTTTACTTTCAATCAACTTCCAACTCCCATTTATCATCCTAGCAACCAGAGGTGCATAAAGCAATTTTCAAGTTCTTAAAAAACACCGATTTAAGACTATATAAAGTTTGCAGGGCTACAACATCGAAAAATATAACTTATCAGACTACAATAATAATGATATTGCCTTTACGTCCCACGGTTTTCGAAGAAACAGACTACAGTTGCAGTGTGTACATTTCTTCTTTATTCTCTCTCTGTGTGTGAGAGTATTCTGTAAGGACGAAATCCAAGTACACTATTATGGAAGATTCATACGTGCGTATGTGTTGCAAGCGTATATATACTGTTCATGTTTTTTTATTCAAATGTATTTGTAGCTTGCTGTTTGCTCTGTTACCTAAAGCCAATATATATATACTAAAGAGAAGGATATCTTGGCCGAAATCCCTATCTCGTACCCACGCATTAGGATCTACAAATCGCATCCCCCGTTTCCTGCATATCCACTGCATAGTGTCATGTATATCCCGATCACCTTCCAGTCAATATCCCACTGATGACAATCTCTTCACCCGCGCTGTCATAACCCGATCCCACACATCCCCAGTTGCGGTGGTACATTACATCGTCGGTATCAACCTGCTCGTCACCCTCCTCTTACTTACACTTTCATCAATATCTACCTTCACATAATTCCTGAATAGAGTCTAATACTCTACCCTAGTTCCCTTTCCTCTGCTCACTTTCCCCACGTGCCTAACAATGGAGTTCCCCATGGCCAGAGCCTCATTAGATTCCCTCCCCTCCTGGTCCTGTAGAACCTACTTCCTTCTCCCTTTTCTCACTCTCATGACCCTGTTCTACTCTCCGCTTCCCTTTCCTACCTTTCCCTATCCTCTTACCTCCCCACTTCCACACTTCCCTCTGCTGTTCTACCTGCTGTGACTCATACAGATTTCTTAGCAATACCTCTCCTGAACTCTCCATCTGAATGAACTCCTTGGCCCTCAATTTCCTTCCGTTTAAAACATTAGCCTACATGTCTTCTACAACTTTGCCCATACCTTCCCCTCCCTCTTGTACACAGTACCTATCAAATCCTATACATTGTTGAAGGGAGAGGGACACCTATCTTCATTCCTGTCCTCCGTTAGAATACTAATCAACTCCCTGTTGTTCGGTAATTTCATATCACGAATTCAAATTAATTGGTGCACATGCTTAATATTAGAGTAGACAGGTAATTTAGCCTAACTGCTGATAGTACTTCTGTCAATAAATCTCTGGATATGTTCACTGCA
Organism: Anabrus simplex; assembly: GCF_040414725.1. NCBI lineage: Eukaryota > Metazoa > Arthropoda > Insecta > Orthoptera > Tettigoniidae > Anabrus > Anabrus simplex. Next base: position 768,743,389 of record NC_090265.1, read on the forward strand.
ATCAAGTTTACCTTGGTTTCTCACACTTTTTCTCTTCATCCCGGACAATGCTCTTCATGTCTCTGATCAAACCTATATTCCTATAATTCACCATTTGTCTCACATAACAGTAGTGTGAATAATTAAATAGAACAAGTAGTTTTGTTTGCTTTACTTTTTTACTTGTCATATTTATGAGGGCTATGACTTGGACGTCGAAAACGACACCGAGTATGGGAAGACGCAGTGGCCAAACAACCGTTCCGTGAATTTCTATGCAATGTTGAAACCTGGCGAGAAAATGTATAGAAATGCACGGATCATCATCCAGTGTAAGAACAGGATTTGGGCTGTGAATGGTGCGTCCTTGACCACCTTGTAGCTTTATTACTGTCAATTGAAAATAATTCATTTAAGACTCATAATTTGATGAGCCATTACCATGTACTGACTGTGATAATTAGGCTCCTGTTTTCGGAGGAAATACAACTGGGCACAGGAAAGTCCGCCACTTCGAACAATGAAAGAGTCGGGAAAATATAGGGAAGGCCACGGGCCTCGCAAACCTACTACCGTTGATGTCGGAAGAGAGCGAGAGTTAACCAAGCAAGGTTAGACAGCCTAGTTGAAAGTGAGGATTCTGACAATGCCAACTTATGCTCCCAAGCTGAAACCCCTGGTCGCACCTGACAAGTGGGGGATACCGTGAAATTTTTGTTGAACACCGCGCTGACCATGGTCACACACAGATTCACTTGCCGCTCCGAAATATGTGCGTGTGCCTCTAGCAATTGGTCGTCAGGCTAGACAATCATCTCATCACAATACTCGTCGAATATTTTATTGTACATTTCCGTTCTTTCCTTAGAGCAGAAGGCACCAGTAATACACGTTCCCTTGGTCAGGGGAAACTTGTTATCTGCCAACATCCGGAACAAAACGCATACTTTGCGTTTCAGTCCTTGTAGAAACTATACCTACGTTCCTCATTTAGCCACTGAGAGTGGCTACACACCTAGGTGGTCACAGTTCGAATGCCAGCCGATGTTTTCAGATGAAAGGTGTTGTCTCTTGGCCTGAATTACACATAAAACTGGAGGTCGTCATCCGCTGTCACGTAATACATGTATTTCATTTCCACATACAATCTGTATCGGCCTTGGATTATATTTCTTCCGTTCAGCTCCTGTGGGGACGTGATGTGGCTGTTTATGGATGCCAGACACATTTATCCCATTAGGCGCTATTGGCCAGATTAGCTTAGGTCGGGTTAAATTGCCTAACTACACAGTGGTCGCGTAATTTCGACTGTTAAGTTGCTGCGGTCCTTCTTCCGCCCACACATTCCTTTTTATGAGAGGGAATTACATCTGTAGTGTTGTCACAGTATTATCAGTGAATGTGACTCGCAACTTCCCGCGGAATCTCTCCGTCTTTGTTTCGTATTGCCCTAGCTACCGTGTGCACGCTATCTGGCTGTTTGCTCCTCAATTTCGACGTTCCGTTTTTCTCTAGGCCTGCTAGATGGCAGAGTAAACCGAATCTCTCTTGGGCATCTATGGCTGAGTTTTAATGAATTTTTTCAGGTGAACACCAAATGTGTCACCAGAGATCTTTTACATGCCGACATCGTACGATATGGAGTGTCGAATATACTTTTCTTCCGCCGGGTTTGAACCCACTACCTTGGATCTACCACTGATCCACAGAGGGTGGCCTAAGCATAGAAGAAGTGACCACTTGATGTTTGAGTTGAGAGTAACCTACACACACAAACAGAACTCTGGGTATAGGGGGGGGGGGGGGAAATCAGCATCCTAGGAGTCGAATTTACTTTTCCTTTGTACAAATGCTCTTCATAATTGTTTGTTCCAATATTCGAGTTTACAAGATAGTGTTAACACAACAAAAGTCCTTTGCTAAAGTTGGGAGAAACTAATCAGGTGCTCGACAAAATCACAACTTCAACAATGTTTACGAACAGTTACTTAGAAATAAACACTGCATTTCTTCAAAGAAACAGGTCCTATTTAGGCCTACATGAGGCAGCCGACTAAATCTGATAGCGAGATTTTCAAATGTATGTGTAGCGATCTTACTAGCAGTCTCTGTTTAATACCCAATATCCACCAGCAGATTTTGATCTGCCACGTAAAACGTGGGTTGCCTTTAACAGGTGTAAGTGGGGCATAAGAACTTCACCTTAACTGCAACTGTGGTGCGTAAAACAGAGTATTCGGCATATTATTACTGAATGTCGTAACAGGGCGTACTTGGATTCGCTGGAAGGCTTTGCTCGATCCTCTAGAATGGCTATAGATAGCTAGACAATTTAGATATAAAATTTTAAATATTTCAGGTGCCCAGAAGATTGTTTTCTTTTTTAGATTGTTACAACCAAAACTGAAATTTTATTTTATATATATTGTGTAATTTTCCATAAGCTAAATAAATAAATAAATAAATAAATAAATAAATAAATAAATAAATAATATAACAAATGCGCACATTTGTGCATTTTTACAATATGAAATACTTCTCTACCTGTATTTTAAGGACAAACTTAATGTATGGCAATAACTAGGTCTTCAATGTAATGTAAATAAATAAATAAATAAATAAATAAATAAATAAATAAATAAATAAATAAATAAATAAATAAATAAATAAGTGGCTCTAAGTACATGTTGGTGTAGGCTACAGACACGGTTAGCGCTATCCAATCAATCGTAACTATGATTCAAATATGTGCAAAATATTTTATTTTGCTTTGGAACAACGTGCGATGGCTACTCGATGCCCTGGTTCTACAAGGAAGTGGCCTTTGTACATCTGTGTCGGATTATGAGGTAGATGAGGACTTCCTTGCAGTCGTAAGAAAGAACGAGCTAAGCTTGACTGAGGGTAGAGAGCGACGCCACCTCTCATTACACACCACAGCTTCTCACCAGTCTCGTTTTATTGTGTGAGTAAATAAATATTACCGGTAGGCCTATTATAAGTTTGATGCGATGATGGCATAATTGCACCTGAAGCATGTATCGGATGCCTATCCTCTAAGGAACATGAACCTCATATAAGCCACGAACACTTCCTTCACTGAAAAATTGTCTTATTTAAACTAAAGTCTCTTACATTGCTGGATAAGTGAGGAAGAATGATTATTCAGTTGAGGAGATACAAGAACGTCATCTCTGTAATAACTGTACAGCACCGGTAAGTTAAAAGCATTGCCATGAGATTTGGAAGTTACATCTGGATGTTTTCGCTTTCCGTCTGTGGAAATCAGAGCAAGGCACTATCTGTGGAGACTTGTTTTCCACACAGGAAGACGAGATTTGACAAGGACAGCAGGTCATTCTCCATCATCGACACCTCCCACAAGAACTCTCGGTGACCCACTGCCATTATGACAGGTCGTCTGCGTGGGGTTTCTTGTTTCGTCATAGTACACCACCATATTATCATATACTTACTCGTATGCCGTCACTAAACCAACTAGTGTTGAATGCTGTAATCAACGGTGACTTCATTTAGGTCTCTCGTTCCCTGTGATAATAGATTTATTTTGTCTGTGCAGTATATAAACGATTGTTTCTTGATCTATCCCTGAAGAACACAACTTAAATCAAGCAGTCCTCTGTACACCCTATTAGTTCCTGTAATTGTGGCTTAAGAGGCGGCCGAAGTCAGTTCTAGATTCGCATTTTATTTCAAAATATCGCCACTAGTCTCGTTGCTGTCGACAGCTAACTCCAATGGTAGTTACATCGCGGGTGCATAGATGTCAGTATGACAGGCCAAGGCCGAGCGAGCGATTCCCCTCTCACCCTCCAGCGTCACATAGTCTGTCACCAGGAAGTTGTGATACAGTACTTGCACGGAGCTGATGGTGTTGACATTTGTACGGAATGCGAAACATTCCAGGAAATTATTGAGCCTGGGTTAGTGCTGAGCAAAACAGTCAAAATAAGGTACTGTTTCCGACAAATATAAATGAAATGGCGTATGGCTTTTAGTGCCGGGAGTGTCCGAAGACAAGTTCGGCTTGCCAGATGCAGGTCTTTTGATTTGACTCCCGTAGGCGATCTGTGCGTCGTGATGAGGTTGAAATGATGATGGAGACGACACATACACCCAGCCCCCATGCCAGAGAAATTAACCAATTATGGTTAAAATTCCCAACCCTGCCGGGAATCGAACCCGGGACCCCTGTGACCAAAGGCCAGCACGCCGGACACTGTTTCCGATGTTGAAATGAAGTAGAGCATCAATCCCGTCCCCGCCTCACGTCTTCCCTGTACCGGCCAGTCAGTGATACATAATATAATTCTATCCAATGAAAATACAAACTGATATAACAGAAGTTAATTCATTTACGAATTTTTTAGTCACACAGTGATACTTTGGACATACGATAAATATTGTAACGCGACCAAGAACGGAATTTTCCAACAACCCTGAGTAAAAAAAGAGCCTTAGAAATTTATAACATTTTTTCCTCTTGGAAACAAACAGTTCTGAAATATATAAACAATGTATAAAACATCCCATTGTATATTGTGTTAAAATTTGAATTCGATCAAATAACTTGTTTTCGGAGACACAGAGGTGCCGCAATGTTGTCCCGCAAGAGTTCTTTAACGTGTCGACCTTCCAATAACACAGCCCTGAGCCAGGATCGAACCTGCCAAGGGGCAGAAGGCCTGCTTTCCCGAGCCATTGTGAGAGTCTCTTTGTCTTTACAAAGACGGATTTGAAGTCGTATGCTTTCGTATAAGTTTTAAATAATAAATGTTACCGCATCTAAATATCCATTAGTTCTGTATTTCATGACTTAAGTGGAGTGTAATTAGAGTAACTAAGCTCAAAAATATACTTCATTCTCGCTCTCGGTGACGTCAGGCGCTTTAGCCAATAGCAACGCTGCTCACCGGAATGACCTATCTGACCTGTGAGTTATTCCAGTTGCGTTGGATAACCCAATTTCCAAGAAATACAAGGACTGTAAACGACGGTTTTGTATACCTACCCGTTATGAAACTCGGAAACGGTGGTGGTAAAGAACGCAACAGCTGAGGGGCACTGCAACTTCCCTCTGTAGGTGGGGGTAGTAGAATAACACCCACAGTATCCCCTGCCTGTCGTAAGAGGCGACTAAAGCGGGCCACATAGGCTCTGAACTTGGGAGTCTGGGTTGGCGACCACAGAGCCCTTAGCTGAGTCCTAGCTTTATTTCCACTTACTTGTGCCGGGCTCCTCACTTTCATATATCCTTCTTCTTCGAGTGACATCTCCTTTTTTTGCTAGTTGCTTTACGTCGCACAGACACAGATAGGTCTTATGGCGACGATGGGGCAGGAAAGGGCTAAGAGTGGGAAGGAAGCGGCCGTGGCCTTAATTGAATCGATTATTTCAGAAAGCAGTCAAGTGCCCAAAAATGAGTAATACGCACATTTTGGTGCTGAAACCAGTCAAGAAACGTCGTCCTATAATAGTCACGCATTACGTTGAATTTCGTATTTAGTTCAGAAACCAGTTAAGTGACACCGCTTGGTTGGTTTCTGCGATAAACTGCTGGTACCTTTCCGGTTGGCGCTGCTGTTCTGAATCCAGAATAACCAGCTGTTCATCTGCTTTTGTTGTCATTGTAGTGTTTCTGGAATCGTATGTTCCTAGTTTTGTGAACAACTGATTCAAAAAGTGTTTCTTTTGTTCAGTGCAGTGTTTTTTATATTCTTAGTAATATGTCTCGCCTCTGTGGTGTAGTGGTTAGTGTGATTAGCTGTCACCCCCAGAGGTCCGGGTTCAATTCCCGGCTCTGCCACGAAATTTGAAAAAGTGGTACGAGGGCTGGAACGGGGTCCACTCAGCCTCGAGAGGTCAACCGAATAGAGGTGGGTTCGATTCCCACCTCAGTCATCCTAGAAGTGGTTTTCCGTGGTTTCCCACTTCTCCTCCAGGCAAATGCCGGGATGGTACCTAACTTAAGGCCACGGCCGCTTCCTTCCCTTTTCCTTGCCTGGCCCATCCATTCTTCCCATCCCTCCACAAGGCCCCTGTTGAGCATAGCAGGTGAGGCCGCCTGGGCGAGGTACTGGTCATTCTCCCCAGTTGTATCCCCGACCCAAAGTCTGAAACTCCAGGACACTGCCCTTGAGGCGGTAGAGGTGGGATCCCTCGCTGAGTCCGAGGGAAAAACCAACCCTGGAGGGTAAACAGATTAAGAAGAAGTGATATGTCTGAAAATTCAGAAGCGGGTTCGAATCCCACTGTCGGCAGACCTGAAGATGGTTTTATAAATGTATACACACAGAGATAATACAGAAACATTAGTAGCAACTACTATTCAGTATGCGGATTCTCAACCATTACTACATCTCTTTCTGTAACGTTACGCCGTTTAGCCATTCTTTTAGTGAGATATGTTGTAGCTTATTCGAACTGACGATTCACCTCCGACCTACAATTACCAATAAAAATAAGTTAATTGTCTTAGTTTGAATAGTAAACATCATTGCGTCACTAATATAACAAAGACAATTCAATAAAGTCGGATAACACCTACCTCAGATAAGGCAGCTGTTCTAAGTTCATTCGCAATTTCATGGTGTTCTTCACCAACATATTTGTCATATTCTTCGGCGTGTTTTAAAGAATAATGTCGATGAATGTTAATTTTTTTTTGCTAGTGGTTTTACGTCACACCGACACAGATATGTCTTATGGCGACGATGGGATAGGAAAGGCCTATGAGTTGGAAGGAAGCGGCCGCGGCCTCAATTAAGGTACAGCCCCAGCATATGCTGAAAATGGGAAACCACGTAAAACCATCTTCAGGGCTGACGACAGTGGGATTCGAACCCACTATCTCCGGGATGCAAGCTCACAGCCGCGCGCCTCTAACCGCACGGCCAGCTCACCCAGTGTTAAAATTTTTAATAAAGTTTAATGCCATTCCATTGCACTCGGTAAAAAGATACGGCATAATGAAACACGACAAAATATAACGTGCTATTGAAAGGTCATACCACAACTAGCGAGTAACAAAGTATTGTCAGCCTGTCCACTGCCGCTTGTTATGAAGCAAGGGTGAGGAAGCGACTGATAGCAGCTGAAGATCTCGCTCACCACATCCCTGCGTGGGTAAGAGCTAATCTGTCATCATCCCTCTTCAAGGACAAGGCGCTGCGGCATCTGACGGAAACTGGCTGAACTACCAGCACTAGAATTCGGCCGACACTCGTAAGTCAATAAGCAGAGCTTTATTAAAATCACGATTAAATATATAAAGAATCCCTAATTTTGAAGTATGTTAAAGTAGCCCCTTAGAGAAAAATATAAACTTCGCTACGGTATAGTTTGCTTCCAATTTGAACACCATCTTGACTTAAAACAAGTTTAGGAAAACCGCGGTTCAGAGCTCAATTTCATATGGAGATTCGTTATTTTAATTACCATTTTATAACTATATTTGAATTTCTTTTTGAAATGTTTTTGCACTAATGAAAAGTGTATCACAGACTACCGTGCGCTATAAAAACAAAATAATTTTACCTTGTTCCGTTTCCTTATAACAACTCTTACAAACTTTTGACCCATGTTACAACAACTACTGAGCTGGTGGCCGGCCGTTCCAGCTCCGGCCGCCTCTTAAACTGCGGATGTGGAAATACTCGCTGGTCTGCTGTATTGAAACTGGTCCTGATCCTTCATGTTGCCCCCTCGAGTCGATTCTAACTTGAGTAAACATCTCTTCGCTCAAAAATAGTGGTATATAAAAGATAGGAAACTTTGTTTTGTACGTTTTTGTGAGGACTAATTATTAACGAAGATATTTGAAAATTAATTGTGAGATTTCCTCTAAACTTTTACTCCACTTGTTATTTATAGGCCCAAGTCACTTGATAGATGGACAGATATGCAAATGAGATTCCTAGAACTGGTTGACAACTGACGAAATGAAGAAAATATTGAATTTCCTGCGACGTAACCTATTGCTCATGTCCTCCTTTACCACCCTGCTAAACCCAAACCCCACGGCGCAACAGCCCCGAAGGACCATGGCATAGCAAGCGAACGCTGCTCAGCCGCCCGAACTTAGACGGTGGCCGCTATCTCACTGTCAAATACATCCTCGTCTGTAATCACGTAGGCTGAGTGGACCTCGAATCAGACATCAGATCCAGTTAATAATAATAATAATAATAATAATAATAATAATAATAGCATGCGGCCTCCGAAGAGGCCTGGTGCAGGTTTTTCGAGTTGACGCCGTGTAGGCCGTATAGGCGACCTGAACGTCTTTGAGGATGGGGCCCTACTTGTGTTGAAGATGGCACACACGCGCACACACACACACACACACACACACACACACACACACACACAGAGAGAGACAGAGAGAGACAGAGCCACTGAGGCATCGGAATTAACCAACGAAAGTTAAAATCACCGACCTGGCCGGGAAACGAATCCTGGACCCTCTGAGCCAAAGGCCAGCACACTACCCATGGAGCCGGACTCAGATCCAGGTAAAAGTCCCTGACCTAGCCAGGAATCGAATCCGGGGCCTCCGGAAAAGAGAGAGCCACGCTACCCTACACCGCGGGGTCAACCTACCACCTTCCTACTTCCTTTTAACTCGACTCCATATAAACTGCCTGCGAGTAAATTTCGACGTTCCAGTTTACTTTACCAGATGGCAGAGGAACGGATCTTTGTGGATGAGTTATCAGGTAAACACCTAATGTGTCAGCAGAAATCGACATCCTACGTCATGGAGTGTCGATGAACTTTTTACCATCCTTCAAAAACCCAACTACTTCTCCCAGTTTCCATCCCGTGATCTTGGGATTCGCAGGCCGACACTCTGCCACTGGCCCACAGAGGAAACTTAGGTGAAATTATTTCATTCACTGCAGCAACGTGTATGTTATATGTAGGAAGGGATTTTAAGGTGCAAAGTATGGTCAGAAAAGGTGAAAAGATTCTGAAAATATATACAAAAAGGTGCAAAAAAGGTGCTGGATGAAAGCACGTTGTTAAGATTTAAACCAGTTACATATACTTTCTTTATCCAATTTATTGGGTTTTAATAATTGTTATATTAGATTACACACAACATTTCAATGTCTTTGACAGTAAGTCGCTGGCGCTTTGAGTCAATTGATCCTTAAAGGATCCATAAAGAGAGAACATCAGAGGGTGCATAATATTTCACTCAGACTGCATATTAATACGTGAATGGTGATGTTAATAATGATAATAATGTGTTGTTTGAGCCATCAGTCCATAGACTGGTTTGATGCAGCTCTCCACACCACCCTATCCTGTGCAAACCTTTTCGTTTCTACATAACTCTGTAATTCGGCTTCTCGCTGTTTTGGTTTCCCAAATAAATAAATAAATAAATAAATAAATAAATAAATAAATAAATAAATAAATAAATAAATAAATAAATAAAATAAATTAATAAATAACTGCTGCATCCTACATCTGCTCTTATCTGCTTGTCATGTTCATACCTTGGTCTCCCCCTACCGTTCTTATCCTCTACACCTCCCTCAAAAACCAACTGCACTATTCCTGGGTGTCTTAAGATGTGTCCTATTATTCTATCTCTTCTTCTCGTCAAATTTAGCCACAACGATCTCCTGTCACCAGTTCGATTCAGTATCACTTCATTCATGATTCGATCTATCCATCTTACCTTCAGCATTCTTCTGTAACACCACATTGTAAAAGCTTCTATTCCCTTTCTTTCTGAGCGAGTTATCATCCATGTATCACTTCCATACAATGCCACACTCCAGACGAAAGATTTCAAAAATATATTTTCTAATTCCTATGTCATTGTTCGAAGTGGGCAAATTTCTTTCCTTGCTGTGCAACCCTGCATTTTATGTCCTCCTTACTTCTGCTATCGCTAGTTAGTAACAATATTCATCTATTTCTTTTTTCATCTTGTACACCTTACACAAGACTCCGTCCATACCATTCAGCACTTTCTCCAGATCTTCTGCAGCCTCAGATAAAAAACGTTTCTAGCATGAATAACAATAGACTAAATAAACAAATCATCAAATTGAACAGCTATAAATTCAAGCCAACGTGGTTCATTGAAATTGAAAACGATATGAAAAACGCTGGAATTAAAATAGATAGGTAGTAAACAGAGCACGTTTCAGAGAAGTAACACGAAAGACAGGATTTCAGGAGAGAAAGAAATTAACTGGAAGAAAATGGACTCTAGAGGAAAAGGAACAAGGTTATCAGAAAATGAAGGAAGTTTGGAAACGAAGAATGTTAAATGCAAAGAAAAGTAACCAAAGCTGATTTATCGTACCCTCAAAAGAGTTATTTGATTAATAATAATAATAATAATAATAATAATAATAATAATAATAATAATAATAATAATAATAATAATAATAATAATAATAATAAATATCATTATAGACTGTTATGCCTTTCAGCATACAGTCTGCAAGCCTCTGTGAATTTACTAAATGTCACCACATTCCTCTATTTGGAACTAATGCTGCGGCCTTGTTTCGTTAGATAGGTCAATTGCCTCACACGACTCCGCCACCGAAGTCGGTTTATGCATACAGCTTCACCCATCGAGTTCATTCCTAACTTAGCCTTTATCTTCTCATTCCGAGTACCGTACCCTCCTGCCATTGTTCCCACCTGTTTGTACCAGAAATCATTCTCGCTACTTTCATGTCTGTTACTTCTAACTAATGAAACGATATCCTGAGTCCACCCAGCTTTCGCTCCCGTAAAGGAAAGTTGGTCTGAAAACAGACCGATGTAAAGATAATTTGGTCCGGGAGCTGACTTCCTTCTTACAGAATACTGTTGATCGCAACTGCGAGTTCACTGCATTAGCTTTACTGCACCTTGATTCAATCTCACTTACTATATTACCATCCTGGGAGAACACACAACCTAAATACTTGAAATTATCTACCTGTTGCAGCTTTGTATCACCAATCTGATATTCAGTTGTGTTGAATTTCTTACCTATTGACATCAATTTAGTCTTCGAAAGGCTAATTTTCATACCATACTCATTGAATCTATTTTCAAATTGCAAGATATTAGACTGCAGTATTTCGGCACAATCTACCATTAAGACCAAGTCGTCAGCATAGGCCAGACTGCTTACTACATTTCCACCTAACTGAACCCCTCCCTGCCATTTTATATCTTTCAGCAGATGATCCATGTAAACTACGAACAACAAAGGTGAAAGATTACATCCTTGTCTAACCCCTGTAAGTACCCTGAACCAAGAACTCATTCTACCATCAATTCTCACTGCATCCCAATTGTCAACATAAATGCCTTTGATTGATTTTAATAATCTACCCTTGATCCCATTGTCCCCCGGTATGGAGAACATCTTTTCCCTCGGTACCCTGTCATATGCTTTCTCTAGATCTACGAAATATAAACACAACTGTCTACTCCTCTCGTAGCTTTTTTCAGTTACCTGGCGCATACTGTAACTGGTCTATCTGTAACTGTAACTGGTCTGTAACCACACTGGTTTTCATCCAACTTCCTCTCAACGACTGATCGCACCCTTCCTTCCAAGATGCCAGTGAATACTTAGCCTGGTATACTAATCAATGAGATACCTCGATAATTGTTGCAATCCGTCCTGTTCCCTCGCTTATGGATAGGTGCAATTACTGCTTTTGTCCAATCTGAAGGTACCTTACCAACATTCCATACTAATCTTATTATTCTATGAAGCCATTTCATCCCTGCTTTCCCACTATACTTCACCACTTCAGGTCTAAGTTCATTTATCCCTGTTGCTTAATGACAATTGAGTTTATTTACCATCATTCCCATTTTCTCAAGTGTAATTTCACCAACATCATTTTCCTCCTCCCCATGAGCTCCGTTGTTCCCGACACCACCATGGAAGATTTCATTTTACGTTAAGAAGATTTTCAAAATATTCCCTCCACCTGTCCAGTGATTCCCTGGGATCTATTATGAATTCACCTGGATTACCCAAAACACTGTTCATTTCCTTTTCCCCCCTCCCTTCCTAAGATTCTCAATCAATCAATCAATCAATCAATCAATCAATCAATCAATCAATCAATCAATCAATCAATCAATCAATCAATCAATCAATCAATCAATCAATCAATCAATCAATCAATCAATCAATCAATCAATCACTACTGATCTGCATTTAGCGCAGTCGCCTAGGTGGCAGATTCCCCATCTATTGTTTTCCTAACCTTTTCTTAAATGATTGCAAAGAAATTGAAAATTTATTGAACATCTCTCTTGGTAAGTTATTCCAATCCCTAACTCCCCTTCCTATAAACGAACATTTGCCCCAGTTTGTCCTCTTGAATTCCAACTTTATCTTCATATTGTGATCTTACCTAACTTTAAAGACACCACTCAAACTTATTCGTCCATTGATGTCATTCCACGCCATCTCTCCACTGACAGCTCGGAACATACCACTTAGTCGAGCTGCTCGTCTTCTTTCTCCCAAGTCTTTCTAGCCCAAACTTTGCAACATTTTTGTAACGCTACTCTTTTGTCGGAAATCACCCAGACAAATAGAGCTGCTTTTCTTTGGATTTTTTCCAGTTCTTGAATCAAGTAATACTGGTGAGGGTCCCATACACTGGAACCATATTATAGTTGGGGGTCTTAACAGAGACTTATATACCCTCTCCTTTACATCCTTACTACAACCCCATAACCATGTGCAGAGATCTGTACCTTTTATTTACAATCATATTTATGTGATTACCCCAATGAAGATCTTTCCTTATGTTAAGACCTAGGTACTTAAAATGATCCCGAAAAGGAACTTCCACCCCATCAACGCAGTAATTAAAACTGAGAGGACTTTTCCTATTGAAACTCACAACCTGACTTTTAACCCCGTTGCCTACTGTCCATCTCACAACATTATCGAAGTCATTTTGCAGTTGCTCACAATCTTGTAACTTATTTATTACCCTGTACATAACAACATCATCCGCAAGAAAGCCTTACCTCTGATTCCACTTCTTTACTCATATAATTTATATATGTAAGAAAACATAAAGGTCCAATAATACTGCCTTGATGAATTCCTCTCTTCATTATTACAGGGTCAGATAAAGCTTCACCTACTCTAATTCTCTGAGTTCTATTTTCTAGAAACATAGCCACCCATTCAGTCATTCTTTTGTTAAGTCCAATTGCACTCATTTTTGCCAGTAGTCTCCCATGATCTACACTATCAAATGTCTTAGATAGGTCAATCGCGACGATACAGTCCAATTGACCTCCTGAATCCAGGATATCTGCTATACCTTGCTCGAATCCTACAAGTTGAGCTTAAGAGGCATAACCTTTTCTAAACCCAAACTGCGTTCTATCAAACCAGTTATAATTTCGCAAACATGTCTAATATAATTAGAAAGAATGCTTACCGAAAGCTTACGTGCAATGCATGTCAAACTGACTGGCCTATAATTTTCAGCTTTATGTCTATCACCTTTTCCTTTATACACAGGGGCTACTATAGCAACTCTCCATTCATTTGATATAGCTCCTTCATTCAAGCAATACTCAAATAAGTACTTCAGTTATGGTACTATATCCCAATCTATTGTCTTTAGTATATCCCCCGAAACCTTATCACCGAGCTCGATAGCTGCAGTCGCTTAAGTGCGACCAGTATACACTATTCGGAAGATAGTGGGTTCGAGCCCCACTGTCGGCAGCCCTGAAGATGGTTTTCCGTGGTGTCCCATTTTCACACCAGGCAAATGCTGGGGCTGTGCCGTAAATAAGGCCACGGCCGCTACCTTCCCACTCCTAGCTCTTTCCTGTCCCATCGTCGCCATAAGACCTATCTGTGTCGGTGCGACGTAAAGCAACTTAAAAATAACCTTATCAATTCCAGCTACTTTTCTAGTTTTCAGCTTTTGTAACGTATTGTAAATGTCATTGTTGTCATAGGTAAATTTTAATACTTCTTTAGTATTAGTCACCTCCTCTATCTGGTCATTATCCTTGTAACCAACAATCTTTACATATTGCTGACTGAATACTTCTGCCTTTTGAAGATCCTCGCATACACACTCCCCTTGTTCATTAATGATTCCTGGAATATTCTTCTTAGAACCTGTTTCTGCTTTAAAGTACTATACATACTCTTCCATTTTTCACTAAAATTTGTATGACTGCCAGTTATGCTTGCCGTCATGTCATCCTTAGGTGACTTCTTTGCTAGATTCAATTTCCTAGTAATTTCGTTCAATTTCTCCTTACTTCCACAGCCATTTCTAACTCTATTTCTTTCCAGTCTGCACCTCCTTCTTAGTCTCTTTACTTCTCTGATATAATATTGTGGATCTTTACCATTCCTTACCACCTTCAAAGGTACAAACCTATTTTCACATTCCTCAACAATTACTTCATAACAATTTCTTTATTACTGTGCAGAAAAGTTTACCTGCTGGTTGATCTAGCCTTTCCAGGTTATTACCAGATTCTTCCCCCGACTTCTTTTTGGATTCAGCAAGTATTTGTTTCCTCTGTTTCTTTCATCTACGTACAATTTCCTGTCTACAGGAGCCCTTGCTTGGAGCCATTTCTGATACGCCTTCGATTTACGTTTACAAGCTGCTCTCACTTCATCATTCCACCAAGATGTTCGCTTTTTCCCATCTTTACACACAGTTGTTCTTAGGAATTCCCTTGCTGTTGCTACTATAGCATCCCTGTATGCCACCCCATTAACTGCTTTCTGTCCACTGTTCGGAACTTCTCACCAATTATATCCATGTACTTCTGTCTAGTTTCCTCGTCCTGGAGATTTTCTACTCTTATTCGGTTGCAGACAGTTTCACTTTCTCTGTCCTAGCCCTAGAAATACTTAGTTCGCTACAGATCAGATAGTATTCTGTTTCATCGAAAAAACCTAATAATAATAATAATAATAATAATAATAATAATAATAATAATAATAATAATAATAATAATAATAATAATAATAATAATAATATAGAAAGCCTTTACGGCCTTTACGAGAATCTTGCAATGATCGCTGCTTTTCAGATCGTGAAGCGAAGGCGTGTGCTTAGGTTTCGACTTCGAAGTTTAATGTTCTTTATAACCTATGTTTTATGTTTGCTGTATTGCATGGAGTGATTTATTGTTATTGGTTGCTTGTCATCGTTTGCGATATTTACTTCGCAAACGGCACATCGAAGAATGATGCCATCAGTTTCGATAAACTGCATGTTGAATTCTTCTGAAAATGCATACAACTTCTCCTCGTTAACCATGGGCATTATTTTGTGATGTAAAAAATACGTTCTTGTCCGGACTGATAAAACACAAACACGACCAACAACAGAGTACACAGTCGGTAAGTGGAATGGTTAAATTCCTGCCAGTACTATATAAATGAACTTTGTTTAAACTGTTGCAGGATCATTGTTTAAATTTTACTTTGGTATCACAGCTCCAGATTGGCCATTCTTGCTGAGGTTTCCATTGTTGCTGGAATGTGAATTATCAGTTTTAAAAAATATATATTTTAATGTGTATTTATTGACTATTATTGACTTCTGCTTAAACAAAATTTTAAAAATCTGTTCAGTAAGATAAAAATCTGTCTATAGTTTTAAAATTTGGAGATGCAGTGCTGAAACATGAAAGAGAAGGAAAAAGGGGAGAAGTGTAGTAATATCACAAAAAGGTGCAACAAAGTCTGTTTATTACGCTTCATTTCGTGTCCCCACATACATATATTGACCTAAACCTTAAAATTCTTTCATTAGTGACATGGACATTCTAACAGTGTTTTAAAAACTGAACTGCTGCTGCATAATATCTCGAGAGACCAGAGCATGTATCACGATTTACTACTGACAAGTACACTCAGTATCGGAAATGTTCCCTCTTGTTACATTTTCTATTCAGGATATAGTTCTGTATACTTGTAGGTTCCCTCAAGAAAGTGGAAGGGGATATAACCTTCGGACGGATAAGCAGTAGTGGATGGACGTCGTCTCCCGACGCTATGATCACGCGATATCTGGTGAAGGTCATCCACTTCAGCACAGAGAAATATGTCAAATGAATCGTGGAGCATAACTCGTCTCTTTAAATATTTCGCATGTATTTCACTTATATATCAACCACTGAAGGATCAGCTTCGCAAATCTCAGTGTTATATTTGCAAGTCAACACTAAACCTGTCTCTTATAATGTTCCTTACTTCTAATTGCCCTTTAAGATTCTAATCCTCCGTGATAATAGCGAATTTGTGGTCAGGTTGGCAACACCGCAAACACCCAATCCCCGGCCATTCTCTCGTAACGGCCAAGTAATACTAAGGCCTGAAGACATGACATTGGACAGCGTCCCGATAATTCCAAATAGAAGTGGAACTGAATGCCTCGTCGACACCAGCAGTACGAAGAGTACTGCTAGAGAACGATCACCAACGAACCTGAAGTGGAAAACTTTTGAAGCGGGGCTCTTTAGGTTGTTGATGATCAGTCAGCCGGAAACTGAAGTAGAACACTTTGGTAGCGGGTATATTGTGCTTCTTGATGATCGATCAGCCCGGAAATGAAGTAGAACACTTTGGTAGCGCGTATCTTATACTTGTTGATGACTAGTCAGCCGGGAACTGAGGTAGAACACTTTGGTAGCGGGTATCTTGTGCTTGTTAATGATAAATC
The DNA here is from genome assembly GCF_040414725.1 of Anabrus simplex. Classification (NCBI taxonomy): domain Eukaryota; kingdom Metazoa; phylum Arthropoda; class Insecta; order Orthoptera; family Tettigoniidae; genus Anabrus; species Anabrus simplex. Next base: position 768,760,110 of record NC_090265.1, read on the forward strand.
AGGCGAGAACTAAAGTGGAACACTTTGATAGCGGGTATCTTGTGGTTGTTGTTGACAAGTCAGCCGGGAACTGAAGTAGAACACTTTGGTAGCGGGTATCTTGTGCTTGTTAGTGATAAATCAGCCGGGAATTGAAGTAGAACACTTTGATAGCGGGTATCTTGTGGTTGTTGATGACCAGTCAGCCGGGAACTGAAGTAGAATACTGTGGTAGGGGGTATATTGTGCTTGTTGATGATCAGTCTGTCGAGAACTGAAGAAGAATACTTTGGTAGCGGGTTTCTTGTGGGTTGTTGATGATCGATCAGCCGGGAACTGAAGTAGAACACTTTGGTAGCGCGTATCTTATGCATGTTGATGACCAGTCAGCCGGGAACTGAAGTAGAACACTTTGGTAGCGGGTATCTTGTGGTTGTTGTTGTTGACCAGTCAGCCGGGAACTGAAGAAGAACACTTTAGTAGCGGGTATCCTGTGCTTGTTAATGATAAATTAGGCGGGAATTGAAGTGGAACACTTTGATAGCGGGTATCTTGTGGTTGTTGTTGTTGACCAGTCAGCCGGGAACTGAAGTAGAACACTTTAGTAGCGGGTATCCTGTGCTTGTTAATGATAAATTAGGCGGGAATTGAAGTGGAACACTTTGATAGCGGGTATCTTGTGGTTATTGTTGACCATACAGCCAGGAACTGAAGTAGAACACTTTAGTAGCGGGTATCTTGTGCTTGTTAGTGATAAATCAGCCGGGAACTGAAGTAGAACACTTTGATAGCGGGTATCTTGTGGTTGTTGATGACCAGTCAGCCGAGAACTGAAGTAGAACACTATGGTAGCGGGTATATTGTGCTTATTGATGACCAATCAGCCGGGAACTGAAGTAGATCACTTTGATAGCGGGTGTATTGTGGTTGTTGATGATCGGTCAGCCGGGAACTGAAGTAGAACACTTTGGTAGCGGGTATCTTGTGGTTGTTGATGACCAGTCAGCCGGGAGCTGAAGTAGAACACTTTGGTAGCGGGTATCTTGTGGTTGTTGATGATCGGTCAGCCGGGAGCTGAAGTAGAAACACTTTGGTAGCGGGTATCTTGTGGTTGTTGATGATCGGTCAGCCGGGAGCTGAAGTAGAACACTTTGGTAGCGGGTATCTTGTGGTTGTTGATGATCGGTCAGCCGGGAACTGAAGTAGAACACTTTGGTAGCGGGCATTTTGTGCTTGTTGATGACCAGTCAGCCGGAAACTGAAGTAGAACACTTTGATAGCGGGTTGATGACCAGTCAGCCGGGAACTGAAGTAGAACATGTTGGTAGCGGGTATATTGTGCTTGCTGATGACCAGTCAGCCGGGGACTGAAGTCGAACACTTTTTCCAGCGGGTCTCTTGTGGTTGTTGATGACCAGTCAGACAATATGGTAAAACAGTTGTTTAGCCCACTGCCTTCCTGTCGGAGTAATACGCCTGTTCAGTTCCAGGATAATGACATCAGTACTACGCCCTTCCTTCGTCCAGGTAGGTCAACGTAACAGAATTTCCCAACCAGCTTCTCAGGGGTTCTTGCAGTTGCGATGTATTTTTTTAGCGTGGGATCCGGAGAAGACTTTGATGCGCGATACGAGTTCACCCATTTTCAACCTGGTGCGTTATTAATCCTTTTTATCTCCCCCGATGAACGTCTACATCCGACTCATCAGTAACGACATTCAATCAATGAAAAACTAACTACTATACCTAATTCTAACATGATATTCATACATAAATTCTCAAGTGGGGTTTTCTTAATCTAGCATTATTATCGCAATGCTCTCCTATGGTATAAAAACTGTTGGCATGACTTGGATTCATTCACACTACGGTCACTTCTTACTTCAATATACATGGATTGGCACATAGCCTATGTTAATCGTGAGAGCTAGGCATGTCAAAGAAGTTGATTTCGTCGATCACATCAGGCACAATAATTATTTTACACTTTCAAACAACATTATATTCTATCAAACTACATAAATATCTTAAAATAACAAGAAACTTAGAGTCTATCTCAATTCCTCCGCGATTTTGGGATGGACTGGTCTGCTTGGACACTTCTCCGTGCGGATCGATTGTGTTTTCTAAGTTGTACTTTCCGTGAAAAAGCGTGTTCTTTTTCCTTGTTTGCGAATGGATATCGCTAATACGTTAATACGCTTCTAGGTTAGTATTTCCTTTTCTTTTCTGCAGTTTTGTAATGTAATTTTATTTTCTTGGCTGAATTACTGTACGTCTGAATACTTGGATTGCCGATAAAATAGTCGTTCATATTTTTTCTACTGTTGTCTCGTTTTAATAATCCAAATCTCATTCCTTTGTCTTTTACACGGCCAGCTAATCTGGATTTCTATGACAATGTATGCTTATGTTTGATGTCACCGCCTGCCATTGTATTTATTCCGATCACCTTAATATTTCCACTTTAGGGATAGCGTCATGGTACAGTACAGATACCAAGATCACACAGATTATCATACTCGCTAATCGCGAAAAATTCGATGGAATGGCCCACGTCTGTTCATATAATATCTATTATCTGAAGTTATTGGTTTCAGATTCTGATTTGCGTTAGCTGTAGAAAACCAGTAGGCAGCCTGAATTTGTTTTTCCGTGGTTTCGCAATTCCACAGCAGGTAAATACTGGGCTTAATTAAGGCCACTGTCTTCACCTTCTTAGTCCTTTTTGCCCTTGTCAATGGGGGCTGGAGAAGATATCTACGGTATCCCCTGCCTCTCGGAAGAGGCGACTAAAGGGGGACCAGGGGCTCTGAACTTGAGAGCGACCACGGGATTCAGTGCAATTGCGGGTGGATGCATGTATCCGTGCTAACGGATTTCATGTAAGGAAGAGTGGTATGCTGGTGCGTTCTGTTCCTGTGTTTCCCATCATCAATGTAGAGTTGTAGAAAACGACTTCTAACGTGGAAATAACATGACTGTATAACGTGTGAGGAATGTATCATGAAAGTTTGGCCCCTGTCCTCCCAGTAGCCTTATGCTTGAAGAATGTTCTAATCCCATATTAGTACTACACTCCTTATGCACACTGCGGAAAATCCAGGTTTTTGGCACGGAATCTAGTGATTAGACATTTTAGGCTATATCACCACCTCTCCTATCCTGCCGGCCAACATTCTGATGGTGATAGTTTTTTCTACTAACAGGCCAACCACGGTGTCAGACCATTAATGAACCTGGCCAGCAAGTGGACAGTGAGCTCACTGATCTAGTTGCAGGTGGTTCTTAGTTAATTCACATAGGCTCGCAGACTGAATGGTCTAAAATAATGATGTATTTTATGTATCGATAGGGAATTTCACATGTACGAGTTCAAAATTCCGCCGCGCACGTTGACGTTTGAATGTAGACTTGGATGGTGTGGGATCGTGGTTCATTGGCCTGGTACGAACAGCTGTGCGATCTATTGAATTAGTGTATCATATCGAAAGAAGGAGAAGTGGATTATCGCATCGGGAAGAGAGTGAGGTCATAGGGGCTGAACCGCTTAGCAACCAAGGAGACATCCGTTGGCCAAAGAACATCAGCAGTTTGAAACAAATTAAATTGCATTTTTTACCATCGTCATTATCTGTCTAATTTGGAAACACAAATTTCATGCCTGAACTGACTCTCCAATTTCCTCTCCCCCATCCAAGTACTGACCACGTCCAATGTTGCTGTGTTTCAATTTGCCTGGTCCGCTGGTACGGTGTTGGTTTAACTAGTGTTTGACTGTTGCACCAACTCAGATGAGTTTTTGGCCGTCATCTGATTTATATCATTCACATATACAGTGTTTCATAGGAATAACAAGTGCCACTTGTACAGATGAGGAAACACCTTCTGTCGAACTGTAAGCTGAACATGGGTCTATAATGAAGCAAAGGGCGGACAGGAAAGATGAAAGCTACTAGACGGAATTACACAAAATGCAATAAATGAATATCGGAAACAGTTTGTCCAGACGAGTCGCTGAGGTCATGTCTTTTGCTCTTATTCACATTCTGTAGGTCATTACCATGTACTATTTATTGATGATAATAATTTCTTTCTTTCTTTTCGTTGCAGGTAAGGCTCATGGAGAACAATGTTAGAATTCAGGTAACAATATATTATATAAAAAACATTATCTCAGAGTTTCAAGGGGTCACATTTTACAGGAGTAAGTTACATTCACACCACCACCAAAGTCTACCAGTTTATATTTCAGCATAAATTGATCAAAGGCATTTCTCAGACAGAACTGACATGGCATTTCGAAACATCACACTGAGAACTCTCGATCAAACTTCAAAGGTGTGGTTAAAAATGTTTGATCAATTTATAAAGTGAAAACCGTTTGATCAGTACCTCGTTAAAACTGGTTTAAATTGTTGATCAACTTGTAGGTTTAATTAAAACTGTTCAGTCAATACCTCATTCCTTTTTCCCCCGGTCATTTCTTTCTTAGGATGCTTTTATTAACAAAGTCAATTTGGAATATCGCATGGTATTGTATTTAGCCTCTCTTGCTCAGCACATCCTTTGCTGTCTTAAATCTTCAAACTCAGTTTTGTGGGATAATTCCAGGTCCGTGTAAATAAGGATTACAGAACATGTTAACACACCAGGATAACAATTAAAAATGGGATTTCTGATCGCTGTGGAACCTTTCTATATTGTGAACAGAGTCCATGACCAATGTAAAATGATTGACTCGCATGGCAAGTAAGCACCTATTCTGCCACATCATCTGAAAGACCAAAAACAATTTCCTTCTGTTTGTCTCTCAAAGAGCTTCTGGGTTTTCATCCCGTTCAAGCTCATGTTGAAATTTTGGGTAACATGAATATGATTGGTCAGCCTCTTTTTAACCGCATGTGGGCCGATGACCTAGCTGTTAGGCCTCTTTAAATAACAAACATCATCATCATCATCATCATCATCTTCAACCGCATGGAAAATAACTACTTCAGTTCGTTCAGTTATTTCTGTAGACTGTGTCACGACGTCTTCATAGCGCTGTAAACGATTACATTGAAAGTGTGTCCGACGTACTTCCCCCTATTTCAACAGTGCAGGTCACTGCCGCACATCACAGGAATCTCTCGGCGACACTTTTGTATAGAGGGCGCAGTTTCAACTCCAGTGTCTAGTAATATCCACCCCTCTCGGCGAACTGGAGTGTTGTTTTCAAGAGTGACGTATGGAAAAGTAAATGTAGCTGCTGCTTGTGGAGTAGTTGTAATCGACCTGCAAAATATACGCTGTAAAAGGAAGATAAAGTGAGTTTCTCTCAATGGTTGGCCGGCAGGCGCGCTCAGCTTATCTGCCTCCCGTTGACTCATCACTCCCCGCTCCGCGGCATAGCAAGTGTCGTGACCTACCTGTCCTGTGAGACGTCCTAGTTGGTTAGTCACCAGGCCGTTGGAGTTGGCGAATTACCTGTCCTGCCGAGCGGTAAAGTAGGGAGGTAAATTGTAGGTGCGAACTCTGTCCCGCAACTCCCAAAATAAAAGATGAATTAGCTTCACTGTCCTTTATTACCCAGGACGACTATGTACGCCATATATAAATTCATTTACAGGTTCTGAATAAGTCGGTCTGACGAGAGCTTGCTTCACGAGTCTAACCTACGGATATGCGCTAAATTCGAATTCTGCCCTGTGGCATGTAAGTACAACTTCACTGTCACCACTAACTGCTCGGAAGAGCCTGGTCCTAAGAGTACGAATTACTAGTCGAGAGAGAGCCCCGCGCCATCTTGGCTTACGGTTATATCTGCTCACCTAGAAGCAAAGGTCGGTCCCTTCCCACTACCTTAGGGGTTGGGCCCATGGGCGTTACCTAGCTGATCACCTTGTAGGTGGCGCCCTCAGTTACTATTCTGAAGTAATTGTCTCAGTAGGTGCTGCCCTCTGGGCACTGCTGTCTCTGTCCCTTTCCTTGCACTTTTGTTTCCTTGTCTCTACTAGAGTACAACTGTACTAGCTCTGTGCTCTTTGTTGGCGAGCCGCCGGCTCCTGTACCGACTATTAGACTCTGCTTGTCAATACACAAACAAGCGAACATCCGCTGTTGTAAACATATTTTCGTAGGCGCGTTCCGCAAGCCCTCTGCCTGACTAATGCTCTCCATTACTTGTAACTTCACTGAAAGCTTCTTCTTCCATCTAATTATTAAATCTTAATATAATTACCATACAATTGTTCTGGCACTACAAGGTGTCCCGTATTACTGGTTATTACTCTGACACTGATATTCCAAGATCGAATCTCGGCTGCGAATCCTGGCTGCCGTTCATCTGACAGTCCGCCGGTTCGAGCCCTTGGGAGGTCGGTACACGACACAAGGACAGCACTTTGCTCACATTATCCGTGCATGACATGAGATAACATTTAAAATTAGGAAAATACGAATTTAAAAAATTAGTAATTAAGAAGTTACCTTGTATGTTTTCAATTTTTACATTTTCGTAGCTCTTCGAAACCCTAGCTTCTTGTCCATAATCATTTTTGTAGGATTTTGTAGGCGCATGTTCTAATCTTTCTGCGCTTTCATTTACTTTCTCCCCGTTAAGAACACGTTTTGTAACACTTCGCTTCTTATCGAGTAAGAACCAGTTCCTCTCAATTTGTTTACGAGTTTCCGCTCGATCTCTCTGTATGGAGGGTGTACACTTGAAAATTGTGTTACAAATCGCCTAAACTTCCCTGCAAGACTCTGTTTTCACATAATTATCGTACATAAATGTTCTTTCCTCTACCGTGTACACATGTGGAGGTATTATGAGAATTATACCCCGAAGTAAAACTTCACAACTGGAGAACAGTTGGAGCGACAATAAACGTTCTGAGCATGAACCTGAACTGCGAAGTGCGGGCATTCCCATGCTGCCGCTGGGCTGTGTAACGGGAAGAGATGAGTATATGAGAGGCCGATAAGGTGGGTGCGCCTGCCGGCCAACCGATGAGAGAAACTCACTGTAGGAATTCTACAACATTTGTGTAAATCAGCAGATAAATAATTCATCCTCTTCTGTCAGTGTAGTTTGGAATACAGTATTACAGTGCTGACAGAAAGTAACAGCAGTATGAAAATAAGAATTATATTTTTGCTGCCTATGGTTAAATTGGAAACAATATATTCCCTGAATAGGCACTGGTACAAATTGGTGAAAGGCTCTGATCCTTAGTAGAGAAAAGACCTCGTTCCCGAATGTTTTATCTCGCCCTCTATCGCAGTTATATCCACCTCTGTAGTGTAACTTTCGGCAGGGAAGGCTTGGGAGTAAGGATACAAGTATGTATCGAGTTGTCAGTGGAGAGATGGCGGTGGAATGACATTAGTAGATGAATAAGCTTGAGCGGACCTTTAAAAGTAGGAAAGATCATAGTATACAGACAAGAAGTGAGGGGTTGGAATAAGTTATCAAGGGAAATGTTTGATAAATTTCCAAGTTCTTTGAAAACGTTTAAAACAATTGATAGGGAATCTGCCACCTGAGCGATAGCCCTAAATGCAGATGATTGATTGATTGATTGATTGATCGATTGATTGATTGATTGATTGATTGATTGATTGATTGATTGATTGATTGATTGATTGATTGATTGATTGATTGATTGATTGATTGATTGATTGATTGATTGATTGATTGATTGATAACGGTTAGTGCTGTTTGACTGCTTCCTCGGAGGTCCTGGTTCTATTTCCAGTACTGCCAGATATTTAAGATTGGCAGGAAGACTTGTACAGTAGATGCAGCTCACCTGTAAAGAGCTGCACCACCTCGGGGAACTGAAAGCCCACCAGAACGTATGCAGCGGTCTAAGCTACCATCCGTGTTCCAGCTCTCTGTAGAGTGTGTCACCACAGATCTCTCACATGAGGATACAGGACTTCTCTCCGTCCTCTGCCACGGTGTCGGGATCCCTAGGCCGAAGTGGAGCTTAACCAGCAGACTATCGAGTACAAAATACAAAATATGTAAGGAACATTATAACATCTGGAAAATAAAACATTTTATTAGTGAGACAAATACTTGTTTCTTTCCCTCAAGAACTCTTCAGATGCTTTCAAAATAGTTATTTATCGTGCGTATAAAACTTGTCACTGATTGTGATGTGCAGGTGCAAAAACAAAGCAATTAACCGTGATCAACAACTTTTATAATCAGTGACAAATGTACGCAACTTAAAAACTTATATACGCATGATAAATCACTGATTTAAGAGAATCTGAGGATGCTCTAGAACAGGGATGGCGAACCTATGACCAAGTGTGCCACTAGGTGACACGCGAACACTTGTGTGGGACGTCAGACAACATACTAACATATCTGCATGTTGTTAACATGTAATAAATAGCATATTTCAATTACGCTTTAATAAATAAGTATGTCACAATTAATTCTATGACCATATTATTTACAAATTTTAATAGTTTAAAGCAAAAATATATCTTATTCTTAAAATTAGCCTGTTTTTAAAAATGTAATTTTCAGTTATGTTTGCAAAATAAAATCACGAAACACTCAGTCGAATGGATTTATATGTAATGCACTCTTAATATCTAAACGAAGTCAAATGAGGGGAGTTTCATGATGATTTTAAAGGAAAATCACCGATGGCACACTAGACGGTAAACAAGTAATAAACAAGACCTTAACTGACATGCTAGTCGCTAAAGGTTTGCCATCCCTCCTTTAGTAGAATGAAGCATGGAATTCTGTTATTTATATGTTTTATTTCCCAGGTATGTTGGTGTTTTACGTTCGACAACTGAAAAAATTAAAGATTACATTAAGTCGGCACTGAAAACTAATATTATAAAGAGGAAAAATTTGTTTGTAACGAATAGACTCAAAAACTACTGAACCGATTTTAAACATTTCTTCGCCTATAGAAAGCTACATTGCGAGTGAGTAACATGGGCTGTATTTTATTTTCAAAACAATTCGAAGTGGGGGGCACGAGGGGGAGATATAAAAATAATAGGCTAATATAGGAAAAAACGAATTTGTCGTATAAGGACGAGACAAAGCTCAATTTAATCCTCTTGACGCAAAGAACAAAACTCCGTAAGCCCTACGGGCCCGAAAACCATGTTTTAAGGCCCTAACCAACCGTTACGGAGATATTGGCACCACTCTACCCCTGCTATAGGAATCGGATAAAGTAATGAACTGCCGTAACCATGGCAACGTCAGCTCCAGGATTCTACAGCAGCGAAATTATCTACAATAAATCACAAAAACTTAACATGTTACAGGCATGAAAATTGATATTTGGAATCCTCTTTAAAAATAAAAGAACACAAATATTCGTTTTCAGAAAATCCGCTTAAGGGGGGCGGGGTGAAAGAAAGTGAGGAAGGAGTTGAATTATTTATATGAGGATACATATATCTAAATAAAAGAAGATGTTACAGACTTTAAAATTTGTACTTGGAATCTATTTTTTAAAATGAACACACTCTTTTTGGAAAATCCACTTAAGGGGGTGAAAAGAATAAAAAAGCGGGTGAACTTTTTAAAAATGAGTGTCTTCTTCTTCTATCGCTTTATCCACACCTGTGAGGTTGCGCGTGCTGTGTAGCACATGTGGATTAAACCCTGTTTTACGGCTGGATGCCCTTCCTGACGGCAACCGTATGTGTAGGGATGTAATTTATACTTCTATACTAATATTAGATATAAAGAGGAAAAATTTGTATATTTGTTCGTAACGGATAGACTTAAACACTACTGAACCGATTTTAAAAATTACTTCACCTGTAGAAAGATACATTGCCATTGAGTAATATGGGCTGTATTTTATTTTCAAAACAATTTGAGGGGGTTGGGGGGAGACGGGGGAATATATAAAAATATTAAAATAATAGGCTAATATAGACGAAATCGAATTTGTCGTACAAGGACGAGACAAAGCTCATTTTAAGCCCCTTGACGCAAAGAACAAAACTCGGTAAACCCTTCGGGTTCGAAAACCATGTTTGAAGGCCCTAAAACCAACCGTTATGGAGATATTGGAACCACACTACCCCTGCTCTAGGAATCGGATAAAGAAACGAACGGCCGTAACCATGGCAACGTCAACTCCAGGATTTCTTTTTTTTTTTTTTTTTTTTTTTTTTTTTTTTTTTTTTTTTTTGCTATGGGCTTTACGTCGCACGGACACAGATAGGTCTTATGGCGACGATGGGATAGGAAAGGCCTAGGAGTTGGAAGGAAGCGTCCGTGGCCTTAATTAAGGTACAGCCCCAGCATTTGCCTGGTGTGAAAATGGGAAACCACGGAAAACCATTTTCAGGGCTGCCGATAGTGGGATTCGAACCTACTATCTCCCGGATGCAAGCTCACAGCCGCGCGCCTCTACGCGCACGGCCAACTCGCCCGGTCCAGGATTTCTACAGCAGCTAGATTATGCATGTACGTTTGGGCATAGCTGCCGACCAAAATTGATACACATATGATTAACTATCTGGAAAAAATAAACTGTTGTGTAAGACGCTCATAGCACTCCTTTGAAGGGGGATGGAAAGGGAGTGAAGTATAAAAACAATAGCCCCGGAGATCTCCGTAGTACAGCGACCAGCGGTTGCCGACGGGCCTCCGTTTTTACGTACTGGCTTAGGTTTCAGCATTTTGCGGAGTCTGTTACATGTAGTTTAAACTATTTTCTATCAAATCATGGAGTAGTAGGATCACTGATGTTAATAGTGCCGATATTTTGGTCCACTTTTACGATCATTGTAACCATGAAACCTATATACTGTACACAATTGTCAAGATGGTGCGCCCATTATTTGAAAAAAAAAAAAAATTCTCAACATTTATACTCAGATTCATTATATGATGTGCGACATGAGTGACAAGCTCTGAGAATTATAATTCTCGATAATTATAGTAGTTTCTTTTATGCATCGCGTATTTCCTTTATCATTTGTAATAGTTATGAAATGTCGGGTCAAACAAATACATTCAATAATATTTATATTTGTGGTACTATCTGCCGAAAGTATACTTACACTAAACCTGCAGCTTTGTGAAGGGAGCAGGTATATCTAGGTGGGAATGAAGGAAAAACATGGTAGCAAAAGATCTTAGAGGTCGACGCTAATTAGGAACTAATATTTAGAGGCCCCATGAAGAAAAGAAGAAGAAGAAGATACACTATAATTCCAAACATGACAAATAATTTCTACGTAATTAAGTAAATACACCAGTGATATAAATATCTAATAAAGTCAGTCACACCGATAGTATGAGTAACTAAAGTCAGTTTCTGATAACCCGTACGAAGAACGGGTACTTCTGCTAGTAATAAATATGTGCTGTATGAAAATAATTATTATTATTGTACCGGGCGGTACACCTCCACGCCGCGAATTCAAATATTGCGCCAGTTGAAATCCCTCTACAGGAGGAAGCCTGAACTTTAACAATCTGTATTAACTCAAAAGTTTCTCGGAAAATGTCTCTACTGTAAATTTTGAAGTGTTCTGAACTATGTCTGTTTCGATTTGTATTTGTTTGCTCTGTAGTAAGAAGTGTGAACATTCTCTTCTAGATGGCACTACTTAAGAACTACAATTGTGCACCCTAGTGCGAAGTGAAGGAACCTTTTTTTGAAGAAATTTGGTATTCATAAGTTTGTTCTTTGTTAAATTTCTTTCAGTCATTGTTTGGGTTGGCAGTATAACCCTTCTCTTTCCGCCAGTTTTGAATTTGACCAATGAGTAATTTCTGTAATTAATTTTCCACCAATCCTAGATGTCTTCTTCAGTTTTGACTTGTAATCTTTAGCCGACCAATACAAATTTATGGGCGGGTTGTAATCATTCATGAAACGTCTCGAATTTTCCGCGAGGGTATATAAACTGCTGATTTTCTGGTCTCCTCGCCACTTCAGTAACATCTCTCCTAGTGTGATTATGTAGCAGGGGGCGGGAAGCGCCTCTTTCTTCGGGCAGCAGTTCATCCATAAGGTAATGGCCATTTAATAACTTCATTTCTCGCTAGCTCAGCAGTTTAACCCTCGGGGCAGGTTCGAAACTTTTCTCATGTAACCTATCTTTAAAATGTAATAGACACTTGGTAAAACTTCGTCTCTTTAACTATAAATTGGGATAGAGAGTGCTAAACCCTCTCGAGCTCCCACTCCTATTGTTTTGAGGTGACTTTGTTTTCACAACCGTTTCTTCCTTTCTTAATGTAATAAAGTCCTCTTATACAAGTCACCTCTTTAGTATGGGATTAGCCCTTGTGTATGCGGCCTAGTGCCAAGTAGGTTTTAAAAGTGTATTAGGAGTGCAAGTTACGCCTCCAGTCAAGTTGGTATTTTGGGCCATGTAATTAACCTGCTTCTTTACTGAATAGGCCCAGTAGGTTGGGTATTTATTACCCCTGTTCTTGGTATGCCTTGAGGGCAGTTTGAAGTATAGTTTGTTGTGGCCTTTGATGGGCTTGAATCTTGAGAGCGGGTTTGCTCTTTCTTAAATTTGGTTTCTGTGTGCCTCGAGGAGGCTTAATATGGTAATCAGGAGCCAGTGCTCCTTGGCATGATTGGGGTTTTCTGCCCCTTTGTTTGAACTTGGTATATAGGTAAAGTTGGGCTTATAGCTCAAGGTTCGTGAGTGTCGGGCTCGAAGCCCAAATTTTGTAATGAACTAAAATTGTAGTTTGTTAATTTGTTGATCTGCTACTTGGTACCTGTTATATTCTGTTATTTAATTATCTTGAAAAGAAAATATAACCTTTGTTAAAGTTTTAAATTAACTTTAATTTCGTAAGTTGAGACCTATTCCCGCCCGCACCTTCTTTCACCTCTGCTGTTCCACAGATACCTCGGAACAATTATGATGATGATGGTTAAACGCTTCTCTAACAGGTAGAACTCAAATGAAGATTATACTGATCACGTCCACTTTATGATTATTTGAATCATAACAATGTTTAGTACGTACGAGCTGTGAGCACACCACTACCGACGCCCCAGTGTCTTGTTCTTTTTACGCTTTCTCTGCTACCAGTACGTCCTGGAAGCACGCAACGTCCGAATATTCCCCGCGCTCCACAACACAACGCGGCCGAATTGACTCACACAAAGCGCGTACAATCTCGTCTTTCATTGCTGTATCTCAACGACTTCTGAAAGGTTCTGGGTAAAACAGAGACAAGATGAATATTTTAGCAATAACGCTACATTGTGGCATTACGAGTGCCAGTATTCTTTTCTTGTCAGTTTTCCCGAATACATGAATGACTTCATGCAGTTTTGAAAGCATTACGAGATAAGCTTGCAGTGCACGCAATAGCGAAAATAAAAACTGCATTTTTTTTACAGTTACTTTACGTCGCGCCGACACAGATAGATCTTATGGCGACGATGGGGCACGGAAGGACTAGGAGTGGGAAGAAAGCGGCCGTGGTCTTAACTAAGGTTCAGCCCTAGCATTTGCCTGGTGTGAAAACGGGAAACCACGGAAAAACATATTCAGGGCTGCCGACAGTCGGGTTCGAACTCTCGATCGCCCGTCTGCAGCTATCGAGCTCGGTAAACACCGCGTTACTATCGACTTCGTTTTTAGGAACAACTTACAATTATCTGCACTCCACCCTATTCGATGAATGTTTAGATATGAAATTTTATTTGCAACTTCTAATCGAGGTTGAGTAGAATACTACGACTTTGTCATACCTGTGTCAGCTTCTTCGCAAAAGGGATCACGAGAAAATATATACAAACATTGATAGCCTGTAGTTCTTCCGATGGCACGAAGGGCTCGTGTCACCAGCTACTCTGGGGCACGCTCTTTCTTAACTTTGAAGCGCGTTAGGACATATTAGATCACAGACTTTGGTTTTCGTGCTCAAGGAAGGTTGATGCAGGACTTATCTTACCGTAAAGAAACGAGGGAAGTCCTCTCATTAAAAAAGAGCCATGTTAAATTATATTGTGTCGCTTTGTTACATTTTTCACGTCTTCTGTGTAGCTAAAGTATGAACGTGACACATTCGGCGGGAACGTTACATTTTTCACGTCTTCTGTGTAGCTATAGTATGAACGTGACACATACGGCGGGAACTTGGAACAGCTAAGCTGCCTTGCCGTGTGTCACATCAGCTGATTCGAACGATAAACAGTAAATACCGTGGACCACACTCAGGCTTGCAATATGCTCATTGTTGATATTAGTCTATATATATAAAATCAGAGTTTTGTCTGTACATTGCTCAGAATTTGAAAAGAATGGTATTTCTGTATCGGTCATGTCCACAGTAACAAGAAAATGCATTTTTTTTACTTTTCCGTAATGTCTGTCTGTCTGTCTGTCTGTCTGTCTGTCTGTCTGTCTGTCTGTCTGTCTGTCTGTCTGTCTGTCTGTCTGTCTGTCTGTCTGTCTGTCTGTACACGCATCACGAGAAAACGGGTGAACAGAATTTAATGAAAGTCGGTATATAGAGTCGAAGAAGAAGAAACTACAGTCTAAGTTGTAAACAATTTTATTCACCCTGGTTGAAATTGTAGTTTAGGGGAAGGCGCCTAAAATTTAATTTTTAAATACCTATGTTATTGGTCATATCAAAAAGAACTACAAAACAAAATTATAGAGAATACAATTCCCGATCATTTATGTTTTATTCAGTTTTACTGTACCGACTAGAGTGGTATTTCAGAGCCGGAAGAAAACTAAATCTGAAGGCCTACAATATCGAAAGCGCATAACGTTGATCAGCAATAAGATTACATTGACCATTGTTTGTTGTGATGTTCTTTGTCTCTTATGCTGCCGCTCAACTCAGATAGATGGGAATACTGCTGCGTAACGAGTATAACAGCCTGACTGAATATTGGCGGGAAATAGCAGGGGAGTTGCAGAACTTTCTTCTTTAGCATGCCAATTCCTCTGGTTCATACATTTTCTGATACTGCCGGTACGTAACAGACTGTTTCATCATAGTATTCCAGCTATTGGATCACTACTCTGACGCTCTGGTTTGAATGAGCAGTGTTCATACTTAAGGCAGAGGCTCACTTATTAGTAGTAGTAGTAGTAGTAGTAGTAGTAGTATGGCCTGGTCTAGAATTACAATTTAGGCCTATTCCAAATTACCACAATTCACTGAATAACTCAAAATACAACCCTGAAAAGAGGCGTTTCTTAAGAAAAGCTTCTTCTTCAGTTTAATTAAATTCTACATCATTGTATTCCAAATTAGCAGTGAAGAGGGGATTTCTCCTCTGGCTTGGAGGAAAAATTTACCTCCAAGTCAGACAGATATTTCCGCCGCCTTTGTAGTGAACTGAGATTTTCCGACTCATCGGGTACTCCTAGGAAACAGATTAGTAAAAGAGCATAGTTTTTGCCCTGGGAGTCTCCACTATTCGACACCCCCACCCGGCCGAAATAAGACGAAGTGTGTTCACGGATCACGGCTGTCTGCGGCTGGTCATTCCAGTTCTGGAACTTTGGACTGTTAGATCGGCAGCATAGTACTGTTCGTTGAAAGTGAGAAAATGTGTGGATTTTCAATTGATCGAGTATTTCATAGAAAGCATTGCTTTTAATCGTACCATTCCTACTGACGTCATTGTAATGACCTATGTTCATTTCCGTTGGGAAAACTACTAAGACGGTCTTTCTGAGGATGTAAAAAGGCAGGTGGAGAGTGTCTGCCATTATAATGAAAGCTCCCCAACCTGATTGTGACTGATGGTAGGCAAGGGAGCCTACCATTACCGGTACAATGAAGATTCCATAACCCAGTCTTCATATGAGAAAAGACGTTTGGTGACTTCCCCGTCGCGTTTCTAGGGTAAAGTTAAGTGCTATGCAATTTAATACAACCTTGCACACAACGTGTACACTACCTAACCTAGAATTCTGTATACAATGTAGAATTCCGTAGCGAAGCACGGGTACATCAGCTAGTATATTTATAAATGCATCAGTATTTACATGAATAAAGATTTACACATGAAAACTATGCAGATTACATTGGTATTCGTTTTCACTACCTATAACATACTTTCAAACAATTAAAAGCGCAAAACACATTCTAGTTGGATGATGCAGCTGTACTCACCAGACAGGGAATAGACTCCTGGATATCCATTATTTGTCTCACTACATAGCTATGTATTACACTGATACCGTACTACGTGTTAATTGTTACGATTTACGCATTACTTTCACACCTACCCTTCGCAGTCATAGTAGTTACTTTTACACGGTCTTTGATAACATAAACAACTAGTTTCCTGTTCATTGTGGAGATACAGAAATTATTGCCGTGTCGAACTGAAAGAAATTCATAAATGTGACATAAAACAAATGCACTTCCGAACAAATTCAAATTCTTGAGGTTCATTAATCACCAGTGAAACAACTCCAAACCCTCAGTCGCTTGACAAAGAGTTCGATTCCTTCTATTTCACCTAGCTATCTGTGTCCTCCACATCATCATCCTCATCGTCGAAGCTTGCCCACACTAATGATCTAGGGTTACCATACGTCCCCATTTATGCGGACATGTCCGTATTTTCGACATTTAATGTAACATTCGCGTACATGTATACAATTTCTGCTAATGTCCGCATTTTTTAAATTTTGGGAAGCAAGATATTTTGATATTTATTTCCATTTCGTATCGTCAACAAGTTGTATGTTTTTGTATATTAATTAATTTAATTTTCACAATATGCATAAGTAGAGTCAGCTACTTACGACACTTTGGTGTAACGAATGAGACCACCGTGAGCTGAGGCATACAAGAATTGAAAGCCTCGATAGCAATCTTGAGGCATCACCTCTACGCTCCATCCACTTGACTACATCATTTAAAGTAATTTATCTGCTGTTTCTTCGTTTTTTGTACATTATCAATAGAATGATTGTTTTTACACTGTACTCTGTACATAATTTAAATTGTATGATATTCTTTGTCGGTTTGGCAACCTCAGTCATTTGAGGAAGAATAAATATATCTTAAATCTTAAGCACTTTCACAGAATTTCGTCAGAGACATTTCTCTGCGCTTTCATGTCATTACGTGATATATTTTACATGGTTTATCACAAACTTTTCATACGCATATTTTTGTTTATCGATTATTGAATTACACAGTTTGTTTTTCGCTTACGATCGATGCATCAATCTTTCAAGCAAGCTTAGAGACATTTCTTTTTCCTTCCAGTTTTTATTTAACAATTTATGTTTGTGCGATACACGTATAGACTCGAGCGAACTAGTGTATTCATCCAGTTGCATCTTCATTGAATTACATATTCTTCACCCAGTGAACCAAACCGGAAGAAATGGTGCAAGTACACTGAGTCGTGTAATAGCGAAGAACTATTGCGCAGTTCTTTGCAGTGCCAGTCCGTAACACTTGTTCTCCTTAATACAGCCACAGTGGGCAAATGAGCGAAATAGACTGACAGTTGATTCTGTAAAAGATATTGCAATGGTAAAATTTAATTTTAGACATGTGAATTGCAAAAACATTTTGTGTCAACAAAAGGAACTGTTAAAAAAGATTCAGTCCAGTGAGAAATACCCATGGGACATGGGCTCTAAAATGTAGTTATGTCGATGTATTTTGTTTGTTTCCTATATAAATATAGCTATTTGACGACCAATAACGTTTAATTCGGGATTCAGCAGTCCTACATGCGTGTTGAGGGTGTCCTCATTTTGGTGTTTCAGAATATGGTAACCCTAATTTCATCCGCTGCAGTATCTAAAATTCCCTCTCGATCCATTGCCTTCTTTATTTCCTTCTGCACATAACTCAGCCTATCCTTGGGTCGAGCCTCGATGAAATCTTCCCTAACCAATCTTTCTACCTCCGTCAAGTTGAATACGCTGGCAGTATGGAGCACTAGGTGACAAATATCAGCCAATGGGAACTCGCCGACGTCCATATTTGGCTGCTCCCACCACCCTCCACATCCATCCACCATATAACTACTTCAAACAATCATAGCACTTGTTATTAACCGGACCTAAATCCAGAGACAGCCCCTTACCAGCCACTCCTCCCCCTAACCCCCACCTCCCTTCGTACCAACCATACAATACTGCATGCCCTAAGCATTCCTTCTCCTCTCCTTACGAGCTAGTAAAATTCCCTAGTCAAACCTCGTTCAGGCGAAATTTGTTCCCTTTCAAAGACTCCCCAATACCTATTCCAGACGCTCCAACTATTCTTATCCTGGAAGCACTGGAAATAGGGTTAAATACGGTTCAGCACGTTGCACTGACTATATCGCGAGAAATCCCGCGCACTTGAGTACGCGCGACAATGGTGCTGGTCACATTGTCATCACTGACAATGTCGGCGGATGCAATCTCCCGCCAAGTAGCGGTTTTGCGTCTCGTTGCGGGGTCCATAATAATAATAATAATAATAATAATAATAATAATAATAATAATAATAATAATAATAATAATAATAATAATAATAATAATAATTCACGAAATTTACTTATTTGTCATAAGTCTGTACAGAGTTCTCCTCCATTTTCACGGACACTATACATATGTGTATATAAATGCCTGAATGAGTTATTTTTAATGAATGATTCCATGACCGAATTAAATTGTCATGCATGCATGAATAAATGAATGAATGCTTCTCAGTCACGGATAGCCACCAACTGAGGAGAGAGCATTCGCTGAATACCTCGAACTAGCTCGGGAGATACGTATTCGACTACTCGAGAGAAAGATTGAAAAATGGGAGGAACTATGCCGTAATATCTCTGAAAACGAGTCAGATCGCGAATTTTGGCGGATCACTCGCAATCTGACCAACCCCCCCCCCCCCCTCCCTCCCTAGGCGTGCTATTCACGGCAGCCAAGGCTTAGTATTTTCCCCTTATGATAAAGCTGAGGCCTTTGCTGACTCAGTTGAGAGTCAATGTATAACTCACGACATTTCTGACGTTGACGACGACGAAAACGAACGACTAACCCGTGAGATACACAGAAAAGCCTAAACGTTCAAACGACAATGAAGACCTGACAATGACATACCTGACGTAAAGCCTCAAGAGGTCCGCAGGGTCATCAAGGGCTTAAATGAGAGCAAGTCTCCCGGAGATGACAAGGTATCGAATAAAAAAATCAAATCACTGCCTTATAAGGCACTATTATTTTTGGCATCCATCTTTTCGGCTTGTATGAAAACGGGTTACTTCCCTGGGACTTGGAAGACGGGGAGGATGGTCGTTATTCCAAAATCGGGGAAGGGCAGACTTTTCCCACAAAATTACCGCCCGATCACCTTGTTATCGCATATCTCTAAGATATTCGAGAGACTTCTTCTTACGCGGCTCACTGCCTACTTGGACCCGCGTAGGATTATGCGACCCCAGCAGTTCGGCTTCAGGTCCAGGCGCAGTGCCTCTGTTGCGGCGTTGCGCCTAGTCCAATACGTCACAAGGTCGTTCAGTATACGCCGTAGCGTGCCGGCAGTATTTTTTGATGTTGAAAAGGCTTTCGACACTGTCTGGCACGAAAATTTAATTGTGAAACTGCTGGAAACTTACAAAATCCCAGCGTATTTGGTCAAAATTATTCAATCTTACTTAACTAATAGGAGCTTTTATGTCTCCTGTGAGGGGGAGAAATCGACCCCAAGGGCCCTCCCAGCCGGAGTCCCCCAAGGGGGAGTCCTCTCCCCGATATTATACGGCCTATATGTGAACGATCTTCCCACCCTGCAAGGTGTCGAGGTCCAGCAGTACGCTGATGACATAGCCATTTATACCACACAACAGAGAAATAACTATGCCCTCAGAGCGCTGCAAAAATGGATATCACTGTTCTGGAAGTGGTGCGTAAGGAACAAGGTGAAAATTAATCCTGCCAAGACGCAGGCAATTGTTTTCACCAAGCGCCTTCCTAGAATTTGGCCGTCTTACTATTGATAATGTCCCCCTATCTCGGTCTAAATCTGTTCAATACCTAGGTCTCACATTAGACCGCGGGCTAACGTGGAAACTGAATATAAAACAGGCCTTACAGCGTGCTACGGCAAGGGTGGCAGCCCTGAGACCCCTGCTATGGAATAGGTACATCTCTAAGTGTATTAAGAGAAGCCTATACCTGGCATGTGTCAGGCCTATACTCCTATACGGCTGTGAGGCCTGGTGCTATATTCCGAAAACACATATGCAAACCCTTCAACGCTTTCAAAATAAAACCCTCCGCCGAATAACAAATGCACCAATTCTGCGGTCTAACAGGAGGATACGAACTGAACTACGTATCCCTCTTGTTAGAACTCAGATATATAAAATAGTTAAGGCGGCTAAAACTAGAATCCTCCTTAGTCAGTCTGCCGACCCTGGCATCCTACTCTTAAAACAGGTCGTAAGAACCAAGAAGCCGAACACTCGCGGCCCTTGGCTAACTTATGACTTGTTTTAACTGGTAACGCCCCCTTTTTCGGCCTCATTTTTTCCTTTATAACTGAACCTGCCAAATTCAAAATTCAAAATTAACCCCCCCCCCTGAAACGGCCCGTTTGTTAAGAAGGAAGCTCCCTACCTCTTAAACAATTTCTTCTTCGCTCAACTTTACTCCGACCCGACTATTTGATTTTTAACAGTGTAGCGACGTGGAGAAATATTTCTTCTTCACGACATATTGTTTTTCCCCCGCCAGTGCACATGATGGAGATTTTCCGACTCATCAGCTATGTCGCGGAAACAGATGAGTAGAGGGCATAGTTTTCGTCCCGGGACTCTCATGTACTCGCTCTCAAAAAAAAAAAAAAAAATGCACTGACTACAATGTCATAAAGTGAACCAAACGTACAAACAAGTCATGCTCTACGAGCACCCAAATTAAAATGAAATTTGTGACCTATCAGGTCATTTGATACATTCTACTCTGTCAAATTTATTTCTTTTAGACTCATGGCTTTCATCGTAGTTCAAGTCCGCCTCCGTAGTGTAACGGTTAGTGTTATTAGCTGGTGTCGTCGGGTTCGATTCCCGGTTCCGCTAAGGAGGTATACAAGTTGAGATACTTCATCATACTTGGAGAGCAGGAGTTTGGCCATTGTCGAAGTCTCGGGTTCTATTTCCGGCTGGGTGAAAGGTTAACTCCCTCGACTCAGGACTGCACCTTAGTGTTCACCCGAATATTCATGCAGCTTGTGCACCACGCATCACGTCAATAAGGCAAACGCAGGGGCTGCATCCGGCTGTAATAATCACTCGTACCATTTCATTATTAAAAAGCATGGGTACTGGGAAGGCTGGATTGCCCGCTTTAATATTTCTAGGTCAAGTCTTGTTCTACCCATACGTGTTGGGCCTGGGACGGGAGTCGTAAAGGAGGGCTGATTATCCCATGCATTGCAGAGAATCCACCTGAAGGTTTAATCACGTCACTCTGTATCGAGTACGTGGTGATAAGAGCGCGGTTCAATCGCCATCGCAAGTGGACGTGACTG
Source organism: Anabrus simplex (assembly GCF_040414725.1). Lineage (NCBI taxonomy): Eukaryota > Metazoa > Arthropoda > Insecta > Orthoptera > Tettigoniidae > Anabrus > Anabrus simplex. Next base: position 768,781,591 of record NC_090265.1, read on the forward strand.
CAAGGCCCTCTGACCGGTACAGCTCATACACCGTCCCCTCCTAGTGGAGCGGTTAGCTCATGATTCTTGGTAGGAGGGCTTTAAGGTAGCTGCATCACCTCTTGAAACACAGAGCATTATCACACAGGTAAAAACTTGAAGATTGTAAATCACGGACAGCCACCTTCAGGGTTGACGATAAATGGGGTTCGAACCCGACATCTCCCGAATGCTACACGACCTATTCTGCTTAACCACATCGCTCGGTAACTTGAAACTTATCGGAATTGGCCTACATTTTCAGTTCTTGTCTGTCATCCGGAGGGACCAGGTTTGATTCTTGACTTGTCTAAGGGTTTTCATTCTGGATAGGGTTGGACTAGAGTTCATTCAGCCTCGAAAGACCAACTGAGGAGCCGTATGATATGAGAGGCATCGGACAGCAGGCAGGCCAAGGGTTTTGTTCTTTTGTCATTTAAAACGTATTGTTCGGTATTGCATTTGAACACGAGCACGGCATCAGAGTGGTGACTGGCCTCAGAAGATAGATGTACAGTCGCTCAAGAAAAGAATGAGCGCGTATTCCTCGCATTTAATATTTTTTCAGACGAACTTATCAACAAAATATATGGCACCCCCTGTGGATCCCCACGTTGTTGTTGCTTGAGTCATTAGTCCATAGACTGGTTTGATGCAACCCTCCGTGCCACCCTATCCTGTACTAATCTTTTTATTTCTATGTAACTGCCACATCCTACATTATGTTCTAATCTGCTTGTCATATTAATACCTTTGTCTACCCCTACCGTTCCTCCCGCCTACACTTTCCTTAAAAAACAGCTGAACAAGTCCTGGACGTCATAAGATGTGCCGTAACATTCTATCTCTTCTTCTCGTTAAATTTCGCCAAATCGATCTCTTCTGACCAATTCGATTCAGTATCTCTTCTTTCCTTATTTGATCTGTCCATCTCACCTTCAGCATTCTTATGTAACACAACATTTCAGAAGCTTCTATTCTCTTTCCTTTTGAGGTAGTTATCGTCCATGTTTCACTTCCATACAATGCCACGCTCCAGACTAAAGTCTTCAAAAACATTTTTCCAATTCCTATATCAATGTTCGAAGTGAGCACATTTATTTTCTTAAGAAAGGTCTTCCTTGCTTGTGCTACTCTGCATTTTATGTCGTCCTTACTTCTGCAATCGTTAGTTATTTTACTACCCAATAACGATATTCATCTACTTCCTTTAAGACTTCATTTCCTAATTTTATATTACCTCCATCACCTGACTTTGTTCCACTGCACTCCATTACTTTTGTTTTGGACTTATTTTTTCATCTTGTACTCCTTACTCAAGACTGTGCCCGTACCATTTAGTAATTTCTCCAAATTTTTTGCAGAGTGAGATAAAATAACATATCATCTGCAACATCGGGTTTTGATTTCTTCTTCTTGGATTGTGAATCCCTTTCCAAATGCCTTTTTGATTTCCTTTATCGCCTGTTGTAAGTTATGTAAACATTGAAAAGGAGAGCGGACAAACAGCAGCCTTGCTTCACTCCTTTCTGCACTGCTGCCTCTTTTTCGAAGCCTTCGATTCTTTTCACTGCAGACTGATTTTTGTACAGATTATAGGTAATAACTTTCACCGGTGTCTGATCCCGATCATCTTCAGAATCTCAAATAGCTTGGTCCAATCAACATTATCAGACGCTTTTTCTAGGACTAGAGAAACATTGTAACTTCAATTATTATATCTGAGAAAAGTGCTTCTAACTCAGCGTCAGCTCGCTGCTGTCTTAATAAGATCATGAGGTGAATAAACAGTATACAAAATTAATGTCAAAATCATCATCTTGTTCAACAGTTTCCCGCCTATAATCACAATATCACTTCATACTGGAGGTGCTGAGACTATCTTTATATCACGTAACCTTCGACGGGTCTCTCCTTTATTCTGGACCACGGGATCTACAAGGCCGCACCTAAACGCTACTTGCCTGGTTGTTCCTTCCCTGAGGGATCGGTGGGGGGCTGTTGGCTCTTTCAGGGTGTCAGGTTACCACTCTGCGTTGAGTCGCTGACTGCATGCCTACTGGTCAAACTATCTCATTAATGTAAACATATTGTTTTGTCATTTTAAGGCACATTTTTTTTGTAGAGCACATTATGCTCAAAATCTGTCTGTCGTTGTCAATTTAAACTCTGAAAATGTAGAGGACAGCTGTGCTTATAATGTCATTTAAAAATCAAGACGACACAATTATGTCGGTTTTTAATTATACACTGACCGGCCCCGCGGTGTAGGGGTAGCGTGCCTGCCTGTTGCCCGGAGGGTCCGGGTTCGATTCCCGGCCAGGCCAGGGACTTTTACCTGGATCTGAGGGCTGGTTCGAGGTTCAGGCAGCCTCCGTAATTACAATTGAGGATCTATCTGACGGTGAGATAGCAGCCCCGGTCTAGAAAGCCAAGAATAACCGCCGAGAGGATTCGTCATTCTGACCACACGACACCTCGTAATCTGCAGGCTTTCGGGCTGATCAGCGGTCGCTTTGTAGGCCAAGGCCCTTCGGGGCTTTTGCGTCATGGGCTTTGGTTTTTTTTTTTAATTATCGACTAATGACGGAGCTAAGATTACGAAAACCGGTTATGGATTAAATTATTTTAATGTATGCTGATATAGACTGTTTTAATGTTAGTGAATGTATCAAGCCATCATGACCGAGCGGGTTAGCCGTGCGCAGCTGTGAGATTCGGGAGATAGTGGGTTCGAACACCACTCTCAGCAGCCCTGAAGATGATCTTTCGTGGTTTCCCATTTTCACACCAGGCAAATGCTGGATCTGTATCCTAATTAAGGTCATAGCCAATTGCGTCTCACTCCTAGCCCTTTCCTGTCCCATCGTCGGCGTATGACCTCTGTGCGTCGGTGCGACATAAAAAATATAATCAGAAGTTGAATATGACTCCCCACCAATATTGATACAAGTTGTAAGCTCTCTTTCGAGGTATGGAAGATCCTTCTCTATTTGTTACACAGAATTCTTCAGTAAGATTAACATCAACAACGATACTCTGCAGGAAATAAATAAGCAATTCAGAATCGTAAGTATTTTCGTTGTTATTCTTCGAGTGATAAATTTGTACTGCGAATAAGATCGGAACTTTTATTTTGTACAACTCCTGTTATGTACCATTTATCGAAAGGACCAGTATTAACCGAGATATTTGAGAAAAATATTTATAACCCTCTCTCCGACATTCATAAGTACTGATTTTCAATAACTCCTGTTCAGTATTCTCATGGTGCTCGTGCATAAATATAGACAGAACATAACCATGAATTTTTAAAAATTGCTTTTCCTACCTATTCTGGACAAGACCGACAGACAGATACGAATTATTAAAAAATCTGCCCAGAGTATATATAAAACTATTATTTACTTAAATGAGTTGTTGACATGAAGACATCATTCGTGCAGTAGTTTAGCTACAGGGCCGATGACCTTCGATGTTAGGCCCCTTATAACAACAAGCAAGCAAGTTTAGCTCCAGGCTTTCCGCTCGCACGGCAGAGGTTCAAATCCCAGTCGATCCTGGATTGGAAGTTTCACCTGAATATCACGTGGTGTCAGAAAGTATATCCAGCGTTAAACCCCGGCCTAAACCAAAATCAACCTGGATGACCCCAGTGACCCCAGAAATGTCTGGGATAAGCTGAAGACGTACGGAGTTTCTTTGCCCTCTGATTAAATTGTACTTTATATTGTCGTAGGCAAAGTAAGCCAGAGGTCAGTCCCGTTATTTTGGCAGGTAACATTACCGTAAGTAGAAGCAGACATTCACAAGTTATTTAACCCGATCCACCGTGCAGCTATATGTTGAGACTTATTGAATTTGGCGTTGCGAACTAGCCTCGAGCCCAGGAACATAGTAGCACGTAAGAGCTGAAGAAAGTGAGATGTACGGGGATAACATTCCTAGGCACGCTCTTGACCAGCGGCGAGCGAGAGTGATGTAACAGCCTCAGGTGTTGAGCCATACTTATTAATTGGAAGTTATAATACTTGTTCACCAGTTATCTTGTCCTCGGACACTCCCAGCACTAAAAGCCATACGCCATTTCATTTCACCAGTTATCTGGCAAACATATCCCAGTGTAACATGTTAGCACGTTTTAAATGGCTCATGTGGTGTGGGTTCCAGAAGAAGAGCCCTTGAGGAATTCTCCTGTATTTTAAACGGTTCATATTACGTGGTTTGTGTACTAGCACCACTCTCCTGTAATTTAAATGGTTCATATTAAATGGTGTGGGTTCTAGCAGCAAGACTCCTTTATTTTAAATGGTTCATATTACGTGCTGTGGATTCTAGCAGTAAGACTCCTGTATTTTAAATGGTTCATATTATGTGGCGTGGGTTCCAGCAGAAGAGCCCTTAAGCAAATCTCCTGTATTTTAAATGGTTCATTTTACGCCCTACACTGCATGATGTTTTATTTTCTCTTTATTTTAATTCTAGACATATATAATGTAATCCATAGTAAGGCAAAAATAGTTAAAAAATTCTTAAAATGATTTTGAGAGATTTATTGCAAGAAAACTAACATGAGCCTAATTAGTCCCACCATGCACTGTCGACATATTTGTTTTGAAGGTGCACTTCCCATTTTCAGGTTGCTCACTTGTGGAGAAATTCCTTGAAACAATTCTTTTTGTTTGTAATGCACAAAGCTACACCACACTTTTCGCAAAATATAAGGATTTTCCCCTTGCACAAGGGAAATTTGCACCGTTGTTGAGTGTCTTTGTGAATTGGCCATTGTTCCAAGCTATCTTGACTGACTGGTTGTGGAGGGTAAACTGCTGCTGAGGACTTCTTCCTCTTCTTTACGAGGTCTCCTTGTACTTCAAAACTTGGCTGTCCTCACTTTGGGGTGATTGACAACCCCACTTGACGGAGTGAAAGGGCTAAATCTTCCCGCAATTTCATTCGACATTGCAAGTGCGTGCAATATCTCCTCTCTCAAGAATTACACTTTTTATCATGTTTCTCACCTAAAATATTATTCTAAATGGAATTAATATATTTGTTGACATTTACACACATAAAATGCAATGAAGTAGGTAAGCAGCATATGTCATTCCATGTTTGAGGTTATCATACCACTACATGATCAAACTGCATAATGGGACGAATTAGTCACATATTTATTTTTCTAAAATAAATCTATACCAAACATCAAAATGCTTTTTAGTGTATAGGAGTATGAGCAGAAGACTTACCAGTAACAGTATGACTTATCTTTTTTGCACAAGATTACAAATACGTGCTATTATTGCGTGTGACTTTTAGCGTGAATAATCAACTCCCTCCCGCTCTGGAGGACTTTCAAATATTTGCTTCTGCTTGTGTTTCCAACCTTACGAAATATAAAAAATGCTTGCTTACATACACAGATGTCACAATCCTTCGTCCCATCACCCATAAAGGTTCACTTTATCTTGCGTAACTATAGTTACGGTGAAATATTTATTATGTGCCGAAATCGTCCCACCATGCAGTGTAGGGTTAGCACGTTTTAAATGGCTCATGTGGTGTGGGTTCCAGAAGAAGAGCCCTTGAGGAACTCTCCTGTATTTTAAACGGTTCATATTACGTGGTTTGTGTACTAGCACCACTCTCCTGTAATTTAAATGGTTCATATTAAATGGTGTGGGTTCTAGCAGCAAGACTCCTTTATTTTAAATGGTTCGTATTACGTGCTGTGGATTCTAGCAGTAAGACTCCTGTATTTTAAATGGTTCATATTATGTGGCGTGGGTTCCAGCAGAAGAGCCCTTAAGCAAATCTCCTGTATTTTAAATGGTTCATTTTACGTGGTGTGGGTTCCAGCAGTAACTCCTGTATTTTAAATGGTTCATATTACGTGGTGTGTGTTCCAGCACCAACTCTCCCGTATTTTAAGTGGTTCATATTATGTGGTGTGGAATCCAGCAGTAACATTCCAGTATTTTAAATGGTTCATATTATCTGGTGTGGGTTCCAGTAGTAACAATCCTGTATTTTAAATAGTTCATATTACGTGGTGTGGGTTTCAGCAGTAATATCCTGTATTTTAAATGGATCATATTACGTGGTGAGGGTTCCAGCAGTAACAATCCTGTATTTTAAATGGTTAATATTGCGTGGCGTGGGTTCCAGCACCAACTCTCTTGTGTTTTAAATGGTTCATATTATATGGTGTGAGTTCCATCTGAAGAGCCCTTGAAGAACTCTCCTGTATTTTAAATGGTTCATATTATGTGGTGTGGGTTCCAGCAGAAGAGCCCTTGAGTAACTCTCCTGTATTTTAAATGGTTCATAATACGTGGTGTGAGTTCCAGCACCAACTCTCCTGTATTTTAATGGTTCATATTATGTGGTGTGGGTTCCAGTAGTAACAATTCTGTATTTTAAATGATTCATATTACGTGGTGTGGGTTTCAGCAATAACGCTCCTGTATTTTAATGGTTCATATTACTTGGTGTGGATTCCAATAGTAACACTCCTGTATTTTAAATGGTTCTTATTACGTGGTATGAGCTCCAGCACCAACTCTCCTGTATTTTAATGGTTCATATTATGTGGTGTGGGATCCAGCAGAAGAGCTCTTGAAGAACTCTTCTGTATTTTAAATGGTTCATATTACGTAGTATGAGTTCCAGCACCAACTCTCCTGTATTTTAATGGTTCATATTATGTGGTGTGAGTTCCAGTAGTAACAATTCTGTATTTTAAATGATTCATATTACGTGGTGTGGGTTTCAGCAATAACGCTCCTGTATTTTAATGGTTCATATTACTTGGTGTGGATTCCAATAGTAACACTCCTGTATTTTAAATGGTTCTTATTACGTGGTATGAGCTCCAGCACCAACTCTCCTGTATTTTAATGGTTCATATTATGTGGTGTGGGATCCAGCAGTAACATTCCAGTATTTTAAATGGTTCATATTACGTGGTGTGTGTTCCAGCACCAACTCTTCTGTATTTTAATGGTTCATATTATGTGGTGTGGGATCCAGCAGTAACATTCCAGTATTTTAAATGGGTCATATTACGTGGTGTGGGTTTCAGCAATAACACTCCTGTATTTTAAATGGTTCATATTACTTGATGTGGGTTCCAATAGTAACACTCCTGTATTTTAAATGGTTCATGATACGTAGTGTGGATTCCAACAGTAACACTCCTGTATTTTAAATGATTCATATTACGTGGTGTGGGTTCCAGCACCAACTTTCCTGTATTTTAATGGTTCATATTATGCGGTGTGGGATCCAGCAGTAACGTTCCAGTATTTTAAATGGTTCATATTACGTGGTGTGGATTCCAGTAGTAACAATCCTATATTTTAAATTTTTCATATTACGTAGTGTGGGTTCCAGCAGTAACATTTCTGTATTTTAAATGGGGGGGGGGGGACAACAACGTTGGTCAACGTCCGTAGGTTTAACCTTAAAGTACCCTACACGTGTTCTCTGGGTGGTGCTGATAGAGCAATAACAACAATAAGATGCCGTCGTGCTGCCCTACAGGGCTTCACGGTTATGACAATCGAGAAATCAAGTTAAATAACAATAAAAGCAGTCCTTCTGAGGACTCGCATTTTCAGACCCGAACCTTCGGATATCAGTTAACAATCTGGCAACTTAACATCGAAGGAATCAGTAAGGCAAAATGTGAATACTTATCCAAAATCATTTTGGATGATTCCGTGGATGTAGATGTGCTTCAGGAAACTCATAGGGAAGATGACCTCCAACTGAACTGTAGGGGTAACATTCCTAAATACCAATTAGCAACAGCAGTAAATCATCCTAAATATGGCATTGCCACTTTGGTCAGGAAAGATAGAGTGAACTATGATGTACTTGAAAATGCTGTGAATCAAACTTTCTTCTCCTCATCTATACAAGTGCAGAATGTTGTGATAACTAATGTATATAAGCCACCTACAGTCGATTGGCCAGATCCCATCGTGCTGGTACCTACAGAAAATAGCATAATCATTGGAGACTTCAACAGCCACCACAGTTTATGGGGTATGATGAGTGTGATGAGAATGGTGACAGACTGCTTGAATGGATGGACAAGAGAGACCTTAAGCTAGTCTACTTTGGCCGTTGGAATAAAGACTATTCACCCGATCTCTGTTTCGTTTCTTCCAATCTCATGACATCACCAGTACACAGGCAGATACTGAAAAATTTTCCTCGAAGTCAACATAGACCCATAATTTACAAAATTGGCCTGCAGATACCTGTCATTAGGTCTATACCTAAACCTGGCTGGAACTTTCAAAAAGTTGATACCGGGCAAGTTGGCCGTGCGGTTAGGAGCGCGCAGCTGTGAGCTTGCATCCGGGAGATAGTGGGTTCGAATCCCACTGTCGGCAGCTCTGAAGATGGTTTTCCGTGGTTTCCCATTTTCGCACCAGGCAAATGCTGGGGCTGTACCTTAATTAAGTCCACGGCCGCTTCCTTCCCATTCCTAGGCCTTTCCTGTCCCATCGTCGCATAAGACGTATCTGTGTCGGTGCGACGTAAAGCAACTAGCAAAAAAAAAAAAAAAAAAAAAGAAGCTGATTGAAATGCTTATGCATTGCACATAGATGCCAATATTAGATGGATAGCTCCAACTTCAGAAAATTACCGTAGGTTTGTTGGACTAATAAAATCGGCCACAAAATGAAGCTATCGAAAGGATTACATTCCAGGTTGGAATGAGGAAACCAGTCGCTTGTCCGCTGAATATGAGAAAGAATGTAGTCAAGAGAAAGCAATCGAACTTCTCAAATCCTCAGATTATGCTAGAAGAGAGAAGTGGATAACAACTGTAAGGGAGCTCAAGTTCACACATTCCAGCAGAAAAGCATGGTCTCTCATCAGCAAGCTCGATCGAACTTCCACACCATCAAGAAATCACTCCTCAATTAATGTGGAAACCATACCTAATCACCTCGTCTCAACATCGCGCATTTCAGGGGATAAGAAATTCACCAAGCAGTTTAAATCAGAACTAAGGCAGAGTAAACAAGACACCCAGCCAAATGACCAGTATACAAGTCCATTTTCTCCAGAAGAGGTATAAAAAGGTTTGGACACACTCGGAGATGGTAAAGCTTCACGACTTGATAGCATATACCCTGAACTTATAAAGAACTGTGGCCTAGCAACCAAACGTTGGTTTGCTTCTTTTTTCAGTGATCTTCTGCAATATTTCTGCTGCTTTATTCAAAACAGCTAGAATTATTGCTATCTTGAAGCCAGGCATGGATCCGAAATCACCTCAAAGCTATAGACCCGTATCTCTACTAAGTGTTGCATATAAGCTTCTAGAAAGACTGATCCTTAATAGAATATGTCCTGCAATTGAACACCTTATTCCACTTGAGCAAGCTGGTTTCCGGCATGGTCGAGACTGGGGTGATCAGGTTCTTTCTTTGACTTCCTTCCTTGAAGCAGGATTCGAAGGAAAATGAAAAATCTATCTGTGTTCCTTGATCTCACGGCTGCTTATGACACCGTTTGGAAAGAAGGCCTTTTCCTGAAACTCATCAGGACTATACCATGTCTTAAAATTTTTACCAACCGGGCGAGTTGGCCGTGCGCGTAGAGGCGTGCGGCTGTGAGCTTGCATCCGGGAGATAGTAGGTTCGAATCCCACTATCGGCAGCCCTGAAGATGGTTTTCCGTGGTTTCCCATTTTCACACCAGGCAAATGCTGGGGCTGTACCTTAATTAAGGCCACGGCCGCTTCCTTCCAACTCCTAGGCCTTTCCTATCCAATCGTCGCCATAAGACCTATCTGTGTCGGTGCGACGTAAAGCCCCTAGCAAAAAAAAAAAAAAAATTCACCCTGATAAAAAAATATGCTCAGTAACAGATTTTTCCAAATTCTTACAGAACATGTCCGTAGCAGATTCCATAAACTTAAAAATGGCTTGCCACAGGGATCAGTCTTGTCTCCCATTCTCACAACTTATACATCCATGTTCTCCCAGAAACTGTATCTCGCAAGTTCACCTATGCAGATGATATCGACCTCATCATACAAACAACATACTTCAATGAGGCAGAAGGCGATGTATCCCAAGACCTTGACAAGATGGGTGATTATTTAGAAAATGGTGCCTGAAACCTAGTCCACTAAAGACAGAGGTAGCTACGTTCCACCTAAATAACAGGCTGGCAAACTATCAACATACGATCAGGTTGGAAACCACACACTGCAGTGTAATACCAACCCAAAATATCTTGGTGTAAGTTTAAACAGGTCCTTAACCTATCGACGCCATCTTGAGAAACTGGCTGCTAAGTTTAAAAGCCGTAACAACTTGCTGGGTAGACTAGCTGGAGCTTCATGGGGCACAGATGCATGCACACTACGAACAACTGTTCTATCAATAGTATATTCACCAGCTGAATATTGTAACTGTTCCCTCTCTTCAAAACACTTGGGGAGATGAAAGTTATTATCTTGGGATACATGAATATTAAATAAACTATTTGTAGCTTGCCCGCAAATTGCCACGCAAATAGAAACAATTAACATTCCATGGTTCCCCATTTCTCTATGTAATGTTTGGGCGCCATGGTTACAGTTTTAAATAAAACTGTAAACCAAAATTTATATTTACTAGCATAGAGACTTATACATAAATCACAGGGGTAGGATTTTAAATAATTAACCATTAAGTATCGCTTAAGAAAGAAAATTAACGCAATATAAAATACAAATGAATTTATTATTTTTAAAAAAATGAGATGAGTCGGAAAAGTTTCCTTAAAGCGTGGAGGAATTTAGAATTTACTGAATTTACTATCGCTTGCTTTATCTAATTGAAGCTCACCAATTGCAGCTTCCGTTGAAGTCATCTGGTTTCCGTGGTTACTCGTACTCTTCTTCTCGATGTAGACTTTGCTCCATGGAATCCTTCCTTCCTTCTCTGATATGGTACGGGCTATCTGGACTAGCACTCCCTGCTTGCCTAGTCTTTAAAATAGATATTGGCCCTATACTTGTAAAAACTGACCAGCGTTGATCGTATGAGGAGAAAATTCAGAGATATGAATTTTTCCATATTAGTAGAAATCTCAATCCAACTGAGCTATACTATTTATACGGTACAGACTTGTACCAAATTTCCGTAGACTTGAACTAAACATAGTTCTTCGTCCATAATATTTACTGAAAATAACACAAGCCGTAAGCTTGTTTCTTCTCACGCAGATCCGATAACATTACCGCAACTAAGTACTGTATTGAAACGACAACACATTGTACAAAAGTAACTATGTCGCAGAGCGACCACACACTGTTTCAAAAATCAAATTACGTCGTTCAAAGTTGATGTTCACAGTAGAAGTACTAGTGATGGAGTATCCGTAGTTAGGTTGTAAGGTTGTTAGCTCGAAAGGCCGTAAGGTTGTAAGGTTGTAAGGTCGTAAGGCTGTATAGTCCCGTTCTCGTGTTGAGAATCAGTATATATCCGGGCTCACCCCCACTCTTGGTAACAGTTCAATCTCAACACTCATATACAACGAAGTATGTGATTCGATAGATCGAAGCATCAACTCCCCTTCTCTTCCTCGACAAGTCCAGAAGGCGTGGCGATGATATAGCTGACCAGCTTGCAAGCCTCGCGCACGGGTCGCTGTTTACTAGCCTTGGTCATAAAATAAACCCATGACTCACGCAAAATCCCAAGCTTCAAGAATAACCCTCCGTATACACAAACATGAGATGAAATGAAAACAACTATGTCTCAACATATTGACCGTATTTACAACATAATGAATTCTTATCCTACATAATATAATAATTTAAATAATAAAACGATGTTATCATATATACAATATGATTCCAAAAAGCCTTGATTACAAATGATTGACGTTGAATAAATATGTTATTACAAATAATTGCCGATGGCGGATAAACTTGATATCAAATGATATCGCGTAAAATGATATTATATTAAGTTAGTAGGGCTGGAGAAGCCTGGACGGTTACAATATTGTTCCTCTGTATGGCTCAAAAAGCTCCCATGCTAGTCTAGTTGATGTCCAACTGCACCACATAATGAGAATTATATCTGGTACATTGCGCTCTACTCCTATTCAATGGTTACCATTACTGAGCAACATTCAGCGTCCTCGCATCAGACGGCAAAGCGCCCTTGTTAGACTGCGGACCAGGATAGCGAAGAACAATTACCTCCCAATACATCAGGATACAGATGAAAATGCCGTAATGAGACTTAACTCACAGAAACCTGCCTGGAAGACGGCAAAGGAATTAGTTAATTCACATTTCAAGCCTGATGAAATATGCCTGTTAAGAACTTGTACATTGTCGATTGTCAACTGTAGCATCATACGCTACATAAATAATCAATTTTTAATGGTTCATATTACGTGGTGTGGGTTCCAGCACCAACTCTCTTGTATTTTAATGGTTCATATTGTGTGGTGTGGGTTCCAGCAGTAACAATCCGGCATTTTAAATGGTTCATATTATGTGGTGTGGGTTTCAGCATCAACTCTCCTGTATTTTAAATGGTTCATATTTCGTGGTGTGAGTTCCAGCAGAAGATCCCTTAAGCAACTCTCCTGTATTTTAATTGGTTCAGGTTACGTGGTTTAGGTTCAAGGAGAAGAACCCTTAAGTAACTCTCCTGTATTTTAAATGGTTCATATTGTGTGGTGTGGGTTCCAGCAGTAATAATCCGGTAATTTAAATGATTCATATTGTGTGGTGTGGGTTCCAGTAGTAACATTCCAGTATTTTAGATGGTTCATATTATGTGGTGTGTGTTCCAGCATCAACTCTCCTGTATTTTAAACTAGCTGATGTACCCGTGCTTCGCTACGGGATTCTCAGAAATACTGACTTTGTGGTTTTCCTAACTGAAATCAACATAGGTCATTACAGAAACGTAAGTATGAATGTAGCGATTAAAAGCTATGCTATCATATAAAATACTCAATCAAATGGAAAGCCGCACGTTTTATCACTTTTAACGAACAGTGTTGCCGCACGTTTTATCACTTTTAACGAACAGTGTTGCGGTTAGATTGCGGTGCCAATCTAATAGTCCAAAGTTCCAGAGCTGGGATGACTAGGCCGCAGATTGCCATGAACACTCATCTGCCATTATTCCGCTAAATATGCACACTGTTCATTCCAATCAGTGCCTCAGAGTAGGGATTGAATAGCCCGCATGCTATGATGACCCAGTGTGTTACGTACCAGTAGTATCAGAAAATTTATAAACCAGGGGAATGGCATGCTAAAGAAGAAAGTTATCTAACTCCCCAGCTACTTCCCATCAATATTCAGGCAGGCTGTTACACTCTGTACGACTGGGCGAGTTGACCGTGTGGTTAGCGGTGCGCAGCTGTGAGCTTGCATCCGAGAGATAGTGGATTCGAACCCCATTGTCGGCAGCGCTGAAGATGGTATTCCGTCGTTTCCCACTTTCACACCAATCAAATGCTGGGCCTGTACCTTAATTAATGCCTAAGGCACTCCTAGCCCTTTCCTATCCCATCGTCGCCATAAAACCATTCTATGTCGGTGCGACGTAAATCAAATAAATAATACTCTGTTCGCAGCAGTAGTCCTATCTACTGGAGATGAGGGGCAACAGAAGACACAAAGCCACCGCCGTCCACAAAGCATATCACGACAAACAATGGTCAATGTAATGCTATTGTTGATCAATGTTAGGAGCTTTCTCTATTGTAGGCCTTCACATTTAGTTTTCTTTCGACTCTGTGATTTGTAAAATATTTTATACCGTAAACTGTAGTTTCTTATTCTCCGACTACATAGCGATTTTCATTAAATACTGTTTACCTATTTTCTCGTTACTCGGCGCTGATATGAACTTAGTAATAAAAATCCAAATTCATGAATATGTTTGTGATCATAGCCAGTACGGTAACAATGTCATGAATAATACATGAATAAGACATGAATAATAGGAAATTTAATACTATATAACCTTAGTTATGTAGCATTCATCGATTACACCTCTAATAAGAAATATTTGAGAATTACATTTTAGGCCTTCCCCTAAACTACCATTTCACTCAGCGTGAATAAAATATTTTACAGCCTAGACTATAGCGACTTATTTCCTGACTGTGCATACCGATTTTCATCAAGATAGGACTACTAATAACAACAATACTTGAGAATTAAATTTTAGGCCTTCCCCTAAACTACCATTTTTCTCAGCGTGAATACAATTATTGATAGCCTAGATTGTAGAGGCTCATCCCCCGACTTCACATACCGATTTTCATTAGACCACTAATAACATAAATAGTTGAGAATTCAATTTTAGGCCTTCCCCTAAACTACCATTTCACTCAGCGTGAGTAAAATGATCTATAGCCTAGATTGTAGAGGCTCATCCCCCGACTTCACACACCGATTTTCATTAAATTCTCTTCAACCGTTTTCTCGTGATGCGTGTACATACATACATACATACATACATACATACATACATACATACATACAGACAGACAGACAGACAGACAGACAGACAGAAATTACGGAAAAGTAAAAAGTACATTTTCTTGTTACTGTGGACATGACCGTTACAGAAATACCATTATTTTCAAATTCTGAGAAATGTACAGACAAAACTCTTATTTTATATATATAGATGGTTCAAATTTCGTGGTGTGGGTTCCAGCAGAAGATCCCGTGAGCAACTCTCCTGTATTTTTAAATGGTTTATATTACGTGGTGTAGGTTCCAGCAGTAACAATCCTGTCTTTTAAATGGTTCATATTACGTGCTGTGGGTCCCAGCAATAACACTCTTGTATTTTAAATTGTTCGTATTATTGGTTTTGGTTCCGGCAGAAGAGCCCTTGAGGAACTGTCCCGTATTTTAAATGGTTCATATTACGTGGTGTATGTTCCAGCATCAACTCTCCTGTATTTTAAATGGTTCGTATTATGTGGTGTGGGTTCCGGCAGAAGAGCCCTTGAGAAACTCTCCTGTATTTTAAATGGTTCATATTACTTGCTGTGGGTTCCAGCACCAACGCTCCTATATTTTAATGGTTCATATTATGTGGTGTGGGTTTCAGCAGTAACAATCCGGTATTTTAAATGGTTCATATTATGCGGTGTGGATTCCAGCAGTAACAATCCTGTATTTTAAATGGTTCATATTTGGTGGTGTGGGTTTCAACAGTAACACTCCTGTATTTTAAATGGTTCATGTTACTTGGTGTGGGTTCCAGCAGTAACACTCTTTATTTGAAATGGTTCATAATACGTAGTGTGGGTTCTAGCAGTAATACTCATGTATTTTAAATGATTCATATTACGTCTTGTGGGTTCCAGCAGTAAGTCTTCTGTGTTTTAATTGGGTCATATTACGTCGTTTAGGTTCCAGGAGAAGAGCCCTTAAGCAACTCTCCTGTATTTTAAAATGGTTCATATTACCTGTTGTGGGTTCCAGAAGAGGAGCTCTTAACCAACTCTCCCGTATTTTAAATGGTTCATATAACGTGGTGGTGTTCCAGCAGAGGAGTCCTTAACCAACTATCCCGTATTTTAAAGGGTTCATATAACGTGGTGGGGTTCCAGCAGAGGAGTTCTTAACCAAGTTTCCCGCATTTTAACTAATTTTTGTCATATCAGCTTCCGTATTTATCTCCAAAATACTCCCGTATTCTTAATAGTCAATCATTTTTGTCAATTTTACGACTCTAAGGAAACTATGCTGCGAAATAAAATTTCCCACATATCAATAATTTGGAAAATTCTAATTGATACAATTATATTCCCATCTACGTAAATACATTAAAGTTCGGCGAATATGTTTTAGCATTGTGTTCTTGTGATCTTGTAACATTTGATGCGATTTTAATTACCGATACCCATTTCGAATAATCAAATCGTTGGTAGCAATTTTCAAAACACACTTTATGATTGTGTTTGTTTCGTTTCTTGCGTTCATACCAGCCGTTGTATCTGCATTCAACCATAGTCGTCTCGATCTCCCTCTGCCTTTCTTACCCCCTGTGGATGAGTGCTGTATGATCGTAGGTCTCCATTTGCCTCACACGACCCCACTACAGCACTCCACACGACGTACCCGAGGAGTTCAGTTCGGTTTAATAGTCTTGGCTTTAGCATATGCCTGATTTCGTTGGCACATCTGTTTTCATTACAGAAGACATTCTATCCATACATTAGCCTACAGTCATCTCCTCGGTATTCTCAAACGCTAAATATGATAAAACATTTCTTGTTTCAGTTCTCTCTTGAACACGATACACGGCAGAGCAGGCTCCTTTGTAACCGCGTAGAAGTGCGTGTATAGAGATGAACAGTTCGTTAATGTATTGCTCTTTCTGGAATAAATACCTTAGGAGACCCTTTGGACAAAGCTAAATGAGAACTCCGACCTGCCTACATCACCCTTACAGCAGGCAGGAAATATAGGGCAGTGATGCCATATTTCTGAGAAGTTGAAATAAACCAGTTAAATGAGAAATCCGGCAGTGGCGCGTCTGCCGTTGTGTCATCAATGGCGGCAGAGCGATGTCTTACATCAGGTTTGGCTGCCGTCCAGCTCCGTCGCCTCGAAATAGCATCGCACTCCTCAGCGATGCCAACTATGTGATAGTAAGTCACATGGTTTCCAATTCCGTATGATGAGTTCGTAAAGCAGCGCAGTCCGTCCGTACGTCCGTAGAGGTCGTGGTCCATTGGTTCGCAGGTGGAGGAAGTACTCCAAATCCTACCATTTGTGAAAGACTATCTCAAGTACGCACTTCGTCCAACACACCAACACACGATCCACGTAATGGCTGTCAGTACTAGTGGCTGGGTGGTTATTGTACCAAAGATCGTGAGCTAGATCCCGACCGAGGTTCTTGGATTTTTTAAAAACGGGAACATCCGTAATCATGTCGGCACATTAAATGTTCATTGTGATGCGTCTACACAGGGTTGTCGTTAATGACAGTGGCGTGAGTTGTTAGCGAGAAGCTGATTATTATTATTATAATTACTTGCCGAAAATGCAGGTAAGAAACTCGTGTCCTCATCCCGAAGTGGTGCAGCTCTTTTCAGGCACAGCCCCAATGGAGGTGAGCTCCATGTATCATTTCAATCACATACCAGCAGTAGTGTAAAGTGGACAGTTCTAGCGCCACCACCGCCACCTCCTCCTCCTCCTCTACACGCTCTCGGGAGAGGCCTCCTCCACACGCTGGCTAATAGCGCGACCCTAACCTCACATCCGCCATCTTGGAGGGGCTTAACCTAACGTTTTATGCGTAAGAGAGCTAGCCTAACCTCATGAAGAGGCCTAACCTCAGTTTTACAGCCGTATGCCCTTCCTGACGCTTAAGGTCGCGACCCAAACCTCACACCCACCATCTTGGAGGGGCTTAACCTAACTCTTTATGCGTAAGAGAGCTAGCCTAACCTCATGGAAAGGCCCAGCCTCAGTTTCACAGCCGGATGCCCTTCCTGACGCCCAAGAGAGTGAGCCTAACCTCACATCCGCTATCTTGGAGGGGCTAAACCTAATGTTTGACGACAAGACAGCAAGCCTAACCTCATGAAAGGGCATAACCTCAGTTTTACGGCATGATGCCCTTCCCGACGCCAATTGCACAAGATGGCGGCTATACATGGCTCCTTATGAGACGCCTTAAGGGTGCTTGCGCAAGATGGCGGTCGCAAGATGGTTGCTATACATAGGCTTTTATGAGACTCCCTAGGGATGCTTGCGCAAGATGGCGGCTATATGGCTCCTTATGAGAGAACTTAAGGGTGCTTGCGCAAGGTGGTGGCTGCTCTTATGAGACGGCTAAAGGGTGCTTGCACAAGATGGCTGCTATACATAGGCTCTTATGAGACGCCCGAGGGATGCTTGCGCATGATGGCGACTACAAGATGGCGGCTATACATAGCTTCTTATGAGACGGCTTAAGGGTGCTTGCACAATATGGCTGCTGTACATAGACTCTTATGAGACGCCCTAGAAATGCTTGCGCAAGATGGCAGCTGTCTAATTCTACAAGATGGCGGCTATACACAGCTCCTAATGAGAAGACCTAGAGGTGCTCGCACAAGATTGCTGCTATACATAGGCTCTTATGAGACGTCCTACGGATGCTTGCTCAAGATAGCGGCTATACACAGGGTCTTATGAAGAAAACTAGCTTAGAGGCTACTGCGCAAGATGGCAGCTGCTGTTATGCATGCGGTGGAGGACAATTTGAAATTCCACGTGTTCTTGTTTGTAAATAAAGCTACGTGCTTTTCGACAGCGGCCATCTTTAATCAACAAAGCATCGTGCTGCCATTTTTACCTACTAATTTTGAAATGTGGTGGCGGGCAATTTGAAAAATTCCACGTGTTTTTTGACAGCTGCCATCTTTTAACTTCAAAGTAACGTGTTGCCATCTTTAACTACTACCTTTGAAATGTGGTGTTGGCAATTTCTACATGCTTTTTTGATAGCGGCCATCTTCAATCAACAGAGCATTGTGCCGCTATCTTTACAGCACTAAACCTCATACCTCTGAAATGTGGTGGTGGGTAATTTGAAAAATTCTACGTGCTTTTTTGACAGCTGTCAGCGGCTATCTTTAAACAACAGCGGCTATACATAGGCTGTTAAGGCCTCCTCTTATATCTCTATCGACCAAGTTTGAACCTGCATCGCGAAGGCAAGAGTGTGCAGCGATAACATCATTATGCAAGTTTAGACTTGCAGATCACAAAAGAAGTGACTGAAACATAACAAGACTAGAATCAAACGCTGTACTCGATGTCATTAACTTCAATATGCGTTCAGAACATTGTTTGATGTGTTCAAATCACTAAACAAGTGATCAAGACTAGAATCGAACACTGTACTCGATACAACATGCGTTCAGAACTTGTCAGAGGATACCTTCGTTCTAAGAAGATCAGATCGCAAAAGAAGTGATTGAAACATAAGACTAGAATCAAACACTGTACTCGATGTCGTTAACTTCAGCATGTAATCAGAACATTGACTGATGTGTTCATAACAGTAAATAAGTGATCAAGACTAGAATCGAACACTGTACTCGATACAACATGTGTTCAGAACATGTTAGGGGATACCTTTGTTCTAAGAAGCTTAGATTACAAAAGAAGTGATTAAGACTAGAATCGAACACTGTACTCGATGTCGATGTGATTAGAACATTGATTGATGTGTTGAGAACACACTAAATAAGTGATTAAAACATAACAAGACTAGAATAGAACACGATACACGATACAACATGTGTTCAGAACATGTCAGGGGATACCTTTGTTCTAAGAAGATGGATTCGAACAGAGAAAAAAATAATAAGACTAGAATTCTGAACAGCTGGTGCAAGATAGCGGCTGTTATAATGTCCTCCTCCTCTTCCCGCTTGGTTAAGGCATATCTCTATCGAACAAACAACGCGATCTCATGCATAAGGCAGTGCACATACTGCGTAGCCAACTCGCACGGTAAACGATAATATGAATACAACAAAAGTACAACTTTAAATGATTTGCCTTCTATTATTTGTCTTGTGCGAAAAGCAGTCGAACAAGTTATCGCATAAACATGTAACATGAAATATCGGTTTGGAAACATATTGTTTCAATCTGTTGGCATGGGTTACAAGCATGTAGCTTATGCAGGCGAGGGCTACTACGCAAGATAATTGTAAAATGCTGAACCGGAAAAGTAATCGTGCTACACACATGATAGGGAATGGAACCCGGGGATTATGTCTTTTCAGAAGGGCAAAGGGATGAAAGGACTCTTCCTCTACCCCCTTCTCCTGACTGTGTCCTCCTCCTCCTCCTAGGGCTAATGGGCTAAAGGGCTAAAGGGCAAAAGTGCTTTATTGTTAAAAGATGGCAGCTGTCAAAAAACACGTGGAATTTTTCAAATTGCCCGCCACCACATTTCAAAATTAGTAGGTAAAGATGGCAGCACGATGCTTTGTTGATTAAAGATGGCCGCTGTCGAAAAGCACGTAGCTTTATTTACAAAAAAGAACACGTGGAATTTCAAATTGCCCTCCACCGCAAGCATAACAGCAGCTGCCATCTTGCGCAGTAGCCTCTAAGCTATATTTCTTCATAAGAGCCTGTGTATAGCCGCCATCTTGCGCAAGCATCCGTAGGACGTCTCATAAGAGCCTATGTATAGCAGCCATCTTGTGCGAGCACCTCTAGGCCTTCTCGTAAGGAGCTGTGTGTAGCCGCTATCTTGTAGAATTAGATAGCTGCTATCTTGCGTAAGCATCTCTAGTGAGTCTCATAAGAGCCTATATATAGCAGCCATCTTGTGCAAGCACCCTTAATCCTCTCATAAGAAGCTATGTATAGTCGCCATCATGTAGAATTAGATAGCTGCCATCTTGCGCAAGCATTCCTGGGGAGTCTCATAAGAGCCTATGTATAGCAGCCATCTTGTGCAAGCACCCTTAAGACGTCTCATAAGAAGCTATGTATAGCCGCCATCTTGCGCAAGCATCCCTAGGGAGTCTCATAAAAGCCTATGTATAGCAGCCATCTTGTGCAAGCACCCTTAAGCCGTCTCATAAGACGCTATGTATCGTCGCCATCTTGTAGAATTAGATAGCCGCCATCTTGCATAGCCGCCATTTTGCGCAAGCACCCCTGGGGCGTGTCATAAGAGCCTATGTATAGCCGCCATCTTGTGGCTACCATCTTGCACAAGCATCCCGAGGGCATCTCATAAGAGCCTATGTATAGCAGCCATCTTGCGCAAGCGCCCTTAAGAGGTCCCATTAAGGAGAACTGTATAGCCGCCATCTTGCAGCCGTCATCTTGCACAAGCATCCCTAGGGCGTCTCATAAGAGCCTATGTAAGCAGCCATCTTGTGCAAGCACCTTAAGTTGTCTCATAAGAAGCTATGTATAGCTACCATCTTGTAGCCGCCATCATGCGCAAGCATCCCTAGGGAGTCTCATAAGAGCAGCAGCCATCTTGTGCAAGCACCCTTAAGCTGTCTCATAAGAACAGCCACCATCTTGCGCAAGCACCCTTAAGTTGTCTCATAAGGAGCCATGTATAGCCGCCATCTTGTAACCGCCATCTTGCGCAAGCATCTCTAGGGCGTCTCATAAGAGCCTACGTATAGCAACCATCTTGCGACCGCCATCTTGCGCAAGCACCCTTAAGTTGTCTCATAAAGAGCCATGTATATCCGCCATCTTGTACGATTGGCGTCGAGAAGGGCATCCGGACCTAAATCTGAGGTTAGGTCCTTCCAAGAGGTTAGGCTTGCTGTCTTGCGCGTCAAAAGTTCATGCGCAAGCACCCTTAAGGCGTCTCATAAGCAGCCATATATAGCCGCCATCTTGTGCAATTGGCGTCGGGAAGGGCATCCGGCCGTAATACTGAGGTTAGGCCCTTCCATGAGGTAGGCTTGATGTCTTGTAAGCCAAAATTTAGGTTAAGCAGTACCGGGAATCGAACCCGGGACCCCGAGGAAGGCAGCTAAGAACACTAACCGTGCAGGTAAATGGGTGCCAGAGGTCATCATAGGATTCCTCAATTTAGAATAATAATAATAATAATAATAATAATAATAATAATAATAACAACAACAACAACAACAACAACAACAACAACAACAACAACAACAACAATAATAATAATAATAATAATAATAATAATAATAATAATAATAATAATAATAATAATAATAGGAACTTATAATTTACGATAGAGCATGAAGAATTCCATTTTGGGTAGTGTAGATAATGACTGGCAAACTGGTATCCTGTTGACAGGGCCTTACCTAATACTGCCATAAACGATACAAAATGGTAGGAGCAAGCAAACAAGGCTGACATAAATTACTTTAACTATCTATTTGACTCTCTAAAGAAAACAACAATGAATATATAAAAATTGCTTAGAAATGAGAATTTACAATGTGTCTGGCGTGAATCTGATCAGCCCTAAAACACTTTTCCCTGTAGAATGTTTCATTTACTTCCCACCTTCGAACGGGCGCGGTTACTCGCTTCAGAGATTGTTTTTTCCTTCTCTGGTGTTGAGCCATGCGTCCTCAAGCTACGGAGCTGTTATTGTTTCGATCTCCTGGTGAAGACAGTGCCGTGTTATGCATCCTCTCCTCTCTGCTTGTGGGTGCCGTCCAACTTGGCACACTTGATAATACTTACCACATAATCCACGCAATAAACGTACAGTCCGAATAAATACAACAGTTCGTGTGATATAATTTTAGTACCTCAACCGAATTATGACAAAAGATCACAGATGTCGCCTTTGTTGTCCTGTGACTTTACGACGTTTGTTCCCGATCTTGTCTATCTAGTTTTCTCCATGGCTCTTCCTCTAAGTTTTTTTTAATATTTTTAATCTGGGTGTAGGGTTTTGGCGAGCGACATAATGTTTACCCACGTTTCTTTTTACAAGCGTTATTTTAAACGTTCTAAGACGCAATGTATTTTGTCTCAGGTTCCCAACGTGCTTTTGCACATGTGTTAAGGTAATGTTTTCTGGTTTTGAAGTTGGCCTTGTGGCATTGTGGTTGGCCACTATTTCTTGCTCTCCGTAGGTATTTATTTATTTATTTATGCATTTATGTATTTATTTATTTATTTATTTATTTATTTATTTATTTATTTATTTATTTATTTATTTATTCGGTGGCCCGGTTTGTTCTTTCTGTTGTTGTCCATGTAACGTTATTTATATCGGCTATGTTTTCCTTTGTGTCACAGTTCGGTGTATTGATTTGCGTCTTGCTGTAATTGAGTGTCTGCATTGCGTGAATGAGCTCGGTTGCACCTTGGACGTGTGTTACTTCGATTTTATTCTACGGTCCATTTACTATATTGCTCTCCGATGTCGCCACTATGCTGTCGTGTATCGGAAGGGCCTGTACATGGATGGTTTGTGCTGTTTTGGCTTTTAAATTGTGTATGAGAGACGTATTGATGATGTGATTTGGGCCTCCGATCTTGTGTGGGTTCGGCTTTGAATATCCGCGTGAGACGATATTTATGAACCGTGGTTCTACATTTGGGTCCTTTTGACCATTGTTATCTTTTATGCGTTCCCTGTGTCTTGGACCCCTTTAAAAAAATTGTGTAAGTATTCGAATGTGAGATATGTGGGATGCATATCATATTGTCTAGTTGTGTCGTTTGTTCTTATTTTTCCTTTTTTGGGGGCTTTGGCATTATTTTTCGGGCGTGTATGTGTTCCTTTTGCAACGCCTTGTTTGTCCCTGATCCGGGGCGCCATGCCTGCGTCCGCCTTCTTTTCCTTTGATCTTTGGTTCGGCCATATTTTATCTTTCGTCGTTCTTTTTTTTTGAGTTCATTGGAAACCATTGTTGAGTGGCATCCCATAGATCGGCCGTGTATCGCGACTCGTCCTGTTGATATGGAGATCTAATAATTTATTATTTTGGGGTGAGCTCTGCATCACGCATTCATTGTATTTTGTTCCCAGGTTACAATTTCTTTTGTTATTTTCTAATTAATTGTATTCTACGTGTGGTTGAACCTGTCGGCTGATTCACGTTATGAGGAGGCGCGATGCTATGAGGATAGTGAATAGTTTATTGAGCTCATGTTGTAACTTTTTTGATGACTACCATTAAATAAAATCATGAATAAAAATATATAAATAAAATTACTCAAAAACTTAATAAAATTAATAAGCATAATTAACCGAAATGTCCGTAGTATGGGCGCCAGAGTTCACCAGAATGGATCCCTCTAATTTTAGATGAGCATGATAAACTGTATATCCCAGGGCGTGTACATAATGCTGCGTACTGGTACATCTGCTGCAGGCCTTACCTAACCTCCTGAAAACGACTAATTAGGTAGGAACTGCACCTAGGTTCATCAATAACACTGATTCTAAAATAGCTAACTATATTCTTAACAAATTCCGTGCATGAGCACCTCATCAACATACAACATTATACATATAATACACACATAAAATATTGCTGGAAGACTCCATATTTACAACAACAACAAAAATAATGAAAATCGTGGGAAAACGAAAGCGTGAACTAAGCTACCATTTGTAGATGGTCCGATGAACAATGTACATGTATGAAGATAAATACCCTTCACTGTCTATATCAATTCGACTTACCGATTCTCATAATCGGCAGTTATCACATCACACAGATACTGTACCTTGTACTACTGTGTTCACATATTTTAACACTTGTTGTAAAGATATATAGCCTACACACGTCTGTCGATCCTCAACATATAAATTTATGGAAAGTCTGAGATAGCTTTCACCAACATATAATGCTAGGCCGCCACAAGTGCTACAATACTTAATGCGCAAGCACTCTCCACAATCAGCCACTTTCCACGAACATAACAAGACTCCGCTCCACGAACGTTTGAAGTCCAGTCCATTGCAGCCGTATCACTCCAGTACCGTGTATCAGCACCACTTCCTTCCCGTACAGTGTGCCAGTTGTCGTTCCTTCATACAGTGTCACTGGTTGTAGTTATCTTCCTTCTCGTTCCTTTACAATCACCTCTACAATCACCCTTACAATGTTCCTTACAATGTCCCATACAATGTTCCTGGTTGCCGCCGTATCATCAACCTTTATAGACATCAACATCCCCCTCCTCTCAGATGATACGTCTGGATTGGTGCTTGCCAGCCAATCATGAGTGGTCCTCTTCTCAAGCCCAAGCCCTGAACTACTTCTTCCTCCCAAGACAATAACAAACTCTGGGGTATATTCCATGAGTCACCAAATTTTCCTAATACAACAACAAGCTCATCTCATCAGGCTGGGATATATATATGACTAATGGAATTTCCTGACACAAGTACATCACAACAAACATTGGGGTAGCCATATGACTCATTCAAATTACCAGAGTTATTAAAGCAATGTTTTCCCACTCGTGCAAAACAAATTACTCATACCTACATATGTGGATATCTTCCAGCTTACCAATATAAATGGCAAAATATACAAATGAAATACTGATAATAGTAATAATAATAATAATAATAATAATAATAATAATAATAATAATAATAATAATAAATCGAATACTGACAATAATATCTCTACCTTCTACATATAATTCGGGGGTGTGATATATGTACTATCACAATGTATTGTTTCCACCTGGGCCTGTTTTCCAATTTTATTTTCGTGTGGCCATCTACTATTTTTATGTAATTACTATTTAATAAACTCTTTGTTTATCTATCGGCGTTATTATTGTAGGAGTAGGAGGGCTAGCCTTTTTAATTTTATTCTCTCGGTTTAATAGGCTCGAGTTCAGTTCATGACTTCGTCTCTATAGTCATTTTCGACTCGGTCTACATGAACATTACCGTTACCTCAGGTTGTTTTGAGCTTCCACCGATTTTTTTTCACACCAATAAATACAGCATTTTTCGTTATCTTGTTGCCTGTGTATGCGTTGTGTTTTCCGGCTACTTATTCCTCGGTGCTCATCGTGCCCAGACCTGTCGTGGGCATGCAAGAAGAATAACACGGGGCTGGTCTAACAAAACAACATATCGTATTCAGGTTCGCATTGTGGGGGTACACATGGCAGATGGAATAGTAGAAAATTGTCGCTTTAAACTAATGAGTCCTCTGAATAACACTCCCTGTTTATAAGCTCACCGGACAAAAAAATAGTCACCCCTGGAAATACCATTACACGCATCATTTAATACCGTGTAACTCTGTCTCTGGACTTAACAACCACCTGGATTCGGTTAGTAAGTATGTCCACAAGGTAGTGCAGTTACGCCGCATCCATGTTAAGTCACTCGCTGAGGATTTGATCGCGCAGTTATACCAAATTGCGGGTATGCTGATGTCGTCGTTTTACCCGGTGTTACAACATATCTCACAGATTTTGAATGGAGATCAAGTCAGGTGATTTTTCAGTCCAATCGAGATATAATAGTGTGGGGAGTGTCCATAAAACCAGTGGCATATGCGTCCAGCCCGATGAACTTCGCTGTTGTCATCTTGAAAAATCGGGGTATCAATACTCATTATGCAGTTGTTGACTGAAAGGCAACATCTGATCATCCAGAATGTGTAAATAAACATGCTGGTTCATGTTAGTGGTCACAGGGGCCGATTACGTTTGATGTTAGGCCCCTTAAAACAAGCATCATCATCATCATCATCATCATCATGTTAGTGGTCACCTCAGTGGGCGGGCCCAATCCGTGGTTTTTGTGCGGGCCCAATCCGTGGTACGAAAAACACCCCCAAAACATCACAGACCCACCTTCGGCTTGATCCTGACTTTGCACACATCCAGGATGAAATGCTTCACTTGGCCTTTGGTGCACTCGACGACGTACGCCATCGGAACATAGGCAAAAACATGATTCGTCAGACCACTGTCCACGTTCGATAATTTCTAGCCCATTTAAGACGTGCAGATTTATGTGGCTGTGTAAGCAATGGCCTCTTGCCAGGTGACCGACTCCAACTGTTCACTGCATGCAGTTCCCGTCGCCATGTTCTCTCGCTAACATGTTGGGATGGACCTTCCTTCATTGACTGCAGCAATTCCTGTCGGGTTTGGAAGCGATTTTGATTCACAAGCCGTGAAACGCGTCTCCGGTCGGTTTCAGTCATATTTTTCCGAGCACAAACGTCATGTTTCGCGACCACGTGTAGTATACCGCTGCTTGTAGACACGTTGAACAGTCCGCTCCGAAATACCAATAAATACAGCAATTTTACGCACTGTTTGGCTAGGGACACGGTCAAACATAATTGCCCCTTTCTGCCACTCTATCGCCCTCAAATCAACCCATGTTGGCGTACACTGTCCGCTTGAAATATCGGTGTCTCACTGATCGCTACTGCATTATGTTCGCGTAGAGGCAGTGCGCGTGCGGTTGAGCACGGGACTTGTTCGCTGTGCCGTCTGTACAGACTTATCTGTGCGTGCGCACTAGGGTGACTAATTTTTTGACCGGTGAGCTTATATCCGTTTTTCACGTTTTCAACTTAACTTGAACTTCAGTTACTTCCGTTCCTGTCAACCACGTTTTCCTAACAAGTTACTCGGACAAACTCTCTTCTCTCGGAGTGTCCACCTTTCTCTGGCACGCAAGTAAGATGAATTGCGATGCCCCAGAAAATGGCTGTCTGATTCTTACCACGTATATAAAGAGTTTTGACTGCACGGAATGCCTTACTTAAAAATTATAACCCATAAATTTACATCATGCTACCAGAAATGTAATTATGCCATAATAATATAAAGGCCCCTTATTTTTTCACATGAACAACCTAATATTCATAAATTGCCATGCGTGTAACACTTCACTCACACACAGAGAGAGACAGAGAGTGAGAGAAAGCAAGTTTGTTTTTAACGTGACTACTGATATCATGAGCATAACCACATGACCTCCAGTTTAACGTGACTACTGATATCGTGAGCATAACCACATGACCTCGAGTTTAACGTGACTACTAATATCGTGAGCATAACCACATGGCCTCCAATTTAACATGACTACTGATATCGTGAGCATAGTCACATGACCCCCAGTTTAACGTCACTGCTGATATCATGAGCATAGTCACATGACTTCCAGTTTAACGTGACTACTGATATCGTGAGCATAGTCACATGACTCCCAGTTTAACGTCACTGCTGATATCATGAGCATAGTCACATGACTTCCAGTTTAACGTGACTGCTGATATCATGAGCATCGCCACATGACCTTCAGTTTAACGTGACTGCTGATATCGTGAGCATAGTCATGTGTCCGCCAGTTTAAAGTGACTGCTGATATTGTGAGCATTGTCACATGACCTCCAGTTTAACGTGACTGATGATATCATAAGCATAGTCACATGGCCTCGGAATCCTGAGTACAGGGAAATGACTTTTCATTACCAAAATGGCACGTACAGCGCCCGGTATGGTGAGACATGCGGCTACAACACCCCCACAGAGGGGAACTTGAACACTAACCTAACACTACCATAATTAATCCCCAATTACACACATGTCACGATGTCTGTCTTAAACAGTCTGCAAAAAAGTATAATTACAGTAGAGCACCGGTTATCCGGAACAGTTGGGGATTGGAAGTGTTCGAATAAACGATTTTTCTCATAACCGATGTTTGTCCAACCCTTGTCCCGTTATCTACGAGGCCGAGTATGAGATGAGGTGAATCTCTCGTGGCGGGTTTTATGACCGGATGCCCTTCCTGATGTCAACCTGATCAGATGAGTTAATGAGATGAAATTAATGACATGGTTTATGATTGGAGAGGGTGAAAGCCGGTGCACGTAGCCTACTCCTGTCGAATAGCACGAAGGGATCTGCTGAAGGCTTAACGTCTCCATCTGACGGACGAATCACTATCAGAAGCTCATATACCCTCACTCCATATGAGCACTGCGGAGAGGTTTGGAATTTAATCCAGGCTTTTGGCACACAATCTAGTGATTAGAAATTGTATACCACCACCTCCCCTACCTTGCCGGCCAACATTCTGATGGTGAAAATGTTTCGACCAACGGGACTCGAGCCAGCTAACCAAAGTTTCAGACCGTTTAGACGTCAACGCCTTAACGATCATGGCCACCAGGCGGGCTATTTTTTTGATAAGCGATTATTTACGAAAAAAATGTTAAACGCAAATCTGTATATATTTGTATCACGTGTCTTACACAATAACTTTACATAAAGTAATGCATTAAAGTAGGTCTACAGTTTAGGAAAAGAAGTTCAACATTGTTCTTGCTTTTACTGGCAAGCACACTTGAAAATTTTATAATGACATCACTGTTCCTTTTAATGTCCGATATTGTTTGCAACGCCATATTCCCGAGCTAATTATGATCCACTAGCACCATTCTTCAACGCTGCTATTATATTAGCACTGAGAACAACGCGTTTACGTTTAGCCGCCACCGAAAGCGGCACAGTTTGCCGAAACGCTTTCGGTATTAGGGTAATCGATGGTGTACTGGCCTTGATTGTGCAGTGCAGGCTGTAGGAAACAAATACTCAAATATATCCTAAGAGGAGCACATTGTGGACCTCCAGCAAGGTTCAGGGGAGGGGCCCCGGCTCAGTCCGGTAGTATTTCTGCGGGACAACATTCCGGCACCTGGACGTCTGAAAACCGTATAAGTATTTAATGGGACGTAAAATGAATTCAGTACTGCCACATGGTGTGATACAATACAGTACCTGTGTGGATCTCATAGTTGTGAACAACCGCAGCCTAAGCGACGGTAGTCCAAACTGTTTAGTGCTGTCTGAGAAAAACTCTCCAACGTAGTAGCCAATTGGAAGTTATCCAAAGGAGAACGCCCGCCATAGATACAGGTCCAGGGATCAATCGTCATGTCTCGCTTCCGCCTGGCATAAGGTCAGAGGGATAACGAGATGAGTCAGGACTCAGGAGAAGGCGTGTTTCTTCTGCTGCTTTCCAACTTCAAGAAAATGTGGTCGAGAGAACTGGAATGTTCTCGCCAACAGTTGAAATATTTGCATGGTTTCTCCCAATAGGAAAGTAATCTAAAAATATCTATTATGAAATAAAATTGTATAGAAAGATTCTTTATATCAAAGTAATTGGCCTACCATTGCTCTGTTGTTAGAAATCGCTAATTGCGTAAGCGTTATATTTTCGAGAAAATGTACGAAGCACCAATGTTACCATACATAAAAGACAAAATTTCACTTCCCAACAAGACAGCTGCCATTAAGGTAGCTTTTATAGGAGGCAAACACTATATTAAATTGCCGCAATATGCTGTCAGGGAGTATGGGAGTTGAAATTCACGTTGAAAATGACTTTTTTGTGAAAACATTCTATTTTCTTTTTTCTTTTTGCATTTTATGAAAGTTTATCTTTCTAGTTTCACAGAATAAGTTATATAATTAATTAGGCCTACAAGATTGTGAGTGGCTTCAAAAAAACCTTAACCGTGTTGTGAGATGGACAGCAGACAAGGGGGGATGGGGCGGAAGGTCCATTGTGAGTTTCACAAAGAAGAAAAGTCCTCTCAGTTTGTATTAGTGCTGATGGGATGGTAGTTTCTCATGGGGATCATTGTAAGTACCTACGTGTTAATATAAGGAATGATCTTCACTGAGATAATCACATAAACGGTACAGACCTCTTCGCATGTTTATGAGGGTATTTAGGGGGTTCGAACCCCACTGTCGGCAGTCCTGAAGATGGTTTTCCGTGGTTTTCCATTTTCACAGCAGGCAAATGTTGGGGCTGTACCTTAATTAAGGCTACGGCCACTTCCTTCCCACTCCTAGCCCATCGTCGCCGTAAGACTTGTCTGTGTCGGTGCGACGTAAAGCAACTTTTAAGATATTGTTTCTCGACGGCCAGGCTCTAGCTGAAGTGAGTGGTTTGGGGCAGCAGTATTCATTGACATCGATTGAGTTGGAAGAAATAACTGCTATTCTTTGCAGTTCTAGTTATATACTCAATGAGAACAGAATTGAACGGTGACACTTCATGGTATTCTTTCTCTTAATTACATTCTCTTGAAGACAATATTGTCACCTTAATTGAGATCTTTGCTGCAATTCTCATCCTTTGTAGTTGTGATTACGTACTTAATACGAGTAGAATTAAAGCCTGACACTTCATGACATTCATTCACTTGAAGATGATATTGTCACCTCAATAGAGCCCGTAACCCCTTTGTAGTTGTGATTACATACTTAATACGACTAGAATTAAAGGTTGACACTTCGTGATATTCATTCTTTTGAAGATGATATTGTCACCTCAATAGAGCCCGTAACCCCTTTTTGTAGTTGTGATTGTGTACTTAATACGTATAGAATTGGAGGTTGACACTTTGTGGTATTCATTCCCTTGAAGAGGTATGAATTCCTGTTGAATACGGTCTCTCGTACAATATCTAGTAACCTTTAATGCTGGAGACAGCACGTTCACATCTCCACAATGCGTTAGGCTGACGATAGCAATCCCCTCCTACTCTCTCATCAACTCTTTGTATTCATTGGCCTGGGACATTGAAGACTTCCATCTCGTCAGAGACCTTTGGCGGCCATCAAACATTTAAGCTACCCGTATCAGCGTTGCCATATCACGATGTCGAACCAGGGCTGGAGATTCCGCAGCCAGGATAATCTTCGACACGTTTCTCTGCTATGATCACTAAAGGCCTCAGTCTTCGCATGATTTTCCGGCACCTTCTCTTTGTAAGATTATTTATTTATCGTGTCAGAAGCGACAAACATTACATTAAAGAAATAATAGTGCATGTATAAATAAAACACTTAAAAAAACAAGAAAAAACACATAAACTGTACTGTGTGGTCGCAGGATTAAACTGTAGAGGACCAAAAGCTGGCCACTTCAAGAGTATTTGGTGTCGCCTTGAGCAGGTCTTCCACTGTACCACGTGTTGGTCATGCACCACATTGCAAGCCCCACTTCTGCATCACCCATCAATTTAGATGCTGGCTTCTTGCTTGCCTCTCTTTAAATTTTACTTGCCGTGATGTACCTGGAACTGCCTCAGCAGATCGTAAGAAGCTTATTCTTGGTCTAAGACGTTGGCAGGCTGGTTGATAACCAAACCGAGGATGTGCTTGAGTGCCTTATTCTTCTCCTTCCTGGCAGCTGTTTCTCGACGGATGTCGGGAGGTGTTATACAGTGGAGCTTTTCCAGAGGTTTAAGACGCAAACAGCCAGTGATAGTTCAGCATGTCTAGTTGAGTGCCATATCCACGGTTTTGGCATGGCAGGATTTATGTCATACTGGGCAGATGTCTTCACTACATCTGGACGTGCTGTTCCAGTCAACTTCCGTACGATGTACTGTGTAGCAACATCTTTGTAAAATGAAAGCACGTCATTGGATGCGAACTCTCTTTATTTCTTCACAGAAGAGACAATATTAGAACACAATTTCTGTGGGTTCATGGAGTGAAGAAACTCCAAGGAAATAAAACGAAGGCACCAGTCTTAAACGTTAATGGTTGAAAGTAGAACAAAAGACTTCCACATGTTTATTAGCATTTCAGATCATGATTATGATAAGAAATTTAACTTTCTGAGGGTTCATAATGTTCTTAACGCCAAAAAAAAGTTATACATATTTTATGTCCTCTAGATATTTACGCATTAAGCTGGTATTCACTGGATGATTGAGCTGTGCGGTTTGGGTCATGCAGCTGTCAGCTTGCATTTGGTTTGAACCCCACTGTCAGCAGCCCTGAAGGTCGTTTTCCGCGGTTTCCTATGTTCACACCTGGCAAATGCTGCGGCTATACCTTAATTAAGCTCACGGTCGCTTCCTTCTCCAACTTGGCAGGTTTGATCCTGGCTCAGTCCGGTGGCATTTGGAGGTACTCAAATACGTCATCCTTGTGTCAGTAGATTTGCTGGTACGTAAAAGAACTCCTGTGGGACAAAATTCCGGACTTCGGCGTCCCCGAAAACCGTCCCCCTGTGGGTGGAGGCGGTAGAATAAAACCCACGGTATTCCCTGCCTGTCGTAAGAGGCGACTAAATGGGGCCCTAGGGGCTCTGAACTTTGGAGCGTGGGTGGGAAACCACGGGGCGCTTAGTTGAGTCCTGGCATTGCTTCCACTTACTTGTGCCAGGCTCCTCACTTACATCTATCCTATCCGACCTTCCTTGGTCAACTCTTGTTCTTTTCCGACCCTCGACGCTATTAGGTTTGCGAGGCCCTTCGTGGCCCTTGTCTTCCTTTGGCCGACATCTTAATTTTTCGAAGTGTCGGATCCCTTCCCTTTTTTCTCTGATTAGTGTTATATAGAGGATGGTTGCCTAGTTGTACTTCCTCTTAAAACAATAATCACCACCACTACCCCGAAATCCATCAAAAAGTAGTTAGCGGGACGTAAAACAATAACATTATTATTATTAGACCTCTCTGTGTCGGTGCGACGTAAAGCAGATTCTAATAAAATTAAAAAGAAAATACAAACATGATCCTTCTGACATTTCCAAAACACGTTGTAGGTCTTAGTACACAAATGAGTGTTAACTGTGCTTGATCATATTTCAAGTGAAAGACGTCGAGCTTGTGGACTCCTTATTCTCTAAGCTCATCTCCTCTGAAAACTATGTTTAATGTGACGAACATATTGTGATTGATTGATGATTGATTGTTTAAAGGGGCCTAACATCTAGGTCATTGGCCCCACGAACATATTTTAACAAGAGAATTATCAAGGTAAATATTCGCTTCAAACTGATTTTAGGGTAGGCCTAGTAAGTGCCCGCCGTAGGCCAGTGGTGGTGGATCCCAGCTCACGAGTTAGTCTGAATTGCATTCGGTGTTTTCCCGACAAAATGAATTTAAACTCAGCCATAGGGCTCTTGCCTTACTGATCGTTAGCTTTCGGCTCTACAGTTGCTTGGTGAATGGTCAGCGTCGAGGACTTCGGTTTAGAGGATCGCACATTCCCTATCAGTTCTTTACCTAGTGTTTTCTTAAATGTTTTCAAAGGACTTGGACATTTATCGAACATTTCCCTTGATAACACATTCCAATCCCGTACTCGTCGTCCTATAATTGAATATTTGCCCCAATTTGTCCTCTTGAATTCCAACTTTGTCTTCATAGCCTATTGTGATCTTTCCTACTTTTAAAAACTCCGCTCAGGCTTATTCGTCTACTCATGTCATTCCACGTCATCTCTCCACTGACACCCCGAAACTTACCACATAGTCGAGCATCTCGTCTCCTTACTTCCAAGTTTTGCCAGCCCAAAATGTTGTAAAAATTTCGTTATAAATAATAATAATGCCATTTGTTTTACGTTCCATTAATAGCTTTTACGGTTTTCGGAGACTCCGAGGTGCCGGAATTTAGTCGCGCAAGAGTTATTTTACATGCCTGTAAATCTACCGACATGAGGCTGACGGATTTGAGCACCTTCAAATACCACCGTACTGAGCCAGGATCAACCTGCCACGTTGGTGTCAGAAGGCCAGCGCCTAACCGTCTGAGCCGCTCAGCCCGCCAAAATTTTCATAACACTACCCCTTTGTCGGAAATCACCCTGAACAAATCGTGCTGCTTTTCTTGGGATCTTACCCTCTCCTTTACATCCTTACTACGACTCCTAAATACTCTCATAAACATGCGAAGAGATATGTAATCTTTCTTAACAATCTCGTTTATATGATTACCCGAATGAAGATCCCATGAACACAGTAATTAAAATTGAGAGGACTTTTCCTCGTGGTGAAACTTACAACTTGAATTTTCATCCCATTGTCCGCTGTCCCTATCACTACATTGTTAGTTCCCCTGCAGTCGCTCACAATCCTGCAACTCACTTACTACTCTATACAGTAGAAAATAGCCTTATCCGTGATTCCAGGTTCTTTACTCATATCATTTATATTCATAAGAAAACATAAAGGTCCAATAATACTGCCCCGCGGGACCCCCCATCTTAATCATTACAGGATCAGATAACAGTTCACCTAGTCTACTTGTCTGAGTTTTATTTTCTAGAAATTCAACCACTAGTCCAGTATCCCTTATTATTCTCTGTAGTCTCGCATGATCTATCCTTGGATAGGTCAATAGCGTTACAGTCCATTTGACTTCTTGAATCTAAACTATTTGCTGTGTCTTGTTGGAAGCCTACAATTTGGTCCTCACTGCAACAACAACACAGTTTAATACGTCCACGGTATCCCCAGCCTGAAAGGAGCCCGCCTGGACTGACTCCGACATTACCACGCTCCTCATTCGACCTCCCTTGATCTCCGCGGTTTTAGGTTTGTGAGCTCTAGGGAGTCTTCTTCACGTCCTTCGTGCGCCTTCCCTTTTCTTTGTTGCCGATATTTTGATTCATACGACCATTCTCAAGCTCTTCTAGACAACTGTAGCGTCTGGTCTAAGCAATGACGTTGTCCTTGTGATAACGTCGACAACGGTTGCTGTTATACGATCGGTCTGGATATGTATCGACCAAACCAAAAACTGTGAAAGACAATTGCAGTTCAGTAAATTAGAATAGACCATATTTCACATTTATGACCTGATGCATCGTCCGTCGGATGGAGACGTTAAGCCTTTAGTAGACCCCTTGGTATTACTTAGTAGGAGTAGTCTATGTGCCGACAAACGGTTTCACCCTCTTCCTATCTCCTCCTCATCATGATGATCATCATCCATCCCAATATTATAAAGTGAGAAAGTTGGAGACTTTGGAAACCATTCAACTGATTTTAGTATGTCTTATATATTGTTTACAAGTGGATCATGCATCGGGGACCTTCTATTTAACAATAATAAACATACATGCAATAGTTAAAATTGAATTTCTTATTAAAATATTAACACACATTTTCTATAACGGTTTGCCGAAAAATTTGCATTGCGAGTATGTCGAGCGCGGTACTGTCGTGCATTGAACACTGTTCACTCGTTAGATAAGAATAAATACGAGTGGCTTCATGTCACGTCTCGCTGCTGTTTAAATTGTATAGTGCATTTTCTCACGCTCTTGTTACTAAAACCATCCTGTCACTGATTTCTCCTCTGATCAGCGATGTACTCCTACACCAGCAGATCGAACAGGTTGGCTGGGTGCGTGCTCATGAGACACGATCATAATAATTAATAATGTCATTGGCTTTACGTCCCACCAACTACTCTTACGGGTTTCGGAGACATGGAGACAAAATCCCTCTTCGGCCATTCTCGAAATGGTTTTCCGCGGTTTCCCATTTTAAACGCCGAGATGGTGCCCTTCTCAAGGCCACAGGCGCTTCCTTGCCATTTCTAGCTTGCATAGTGACTAATACTCGCATACAGCGGTACTTGTAGCTCACTCCCATGGGAAGACGCTACACAACTGGCAAGCCGAACATATCCCCGAGCACTCCATACGCTAAAGGAAAAAAATACCAAGACGATCGAAGAGGCTGTGATAGCTGTACCACCAGTCCTACTCGTGTCTGTTTCGGTACGCAAAGAGAGGGGTTGGTGCACACCCCTCCACCGTGTCAACACCCACACATTCCGGTTTTTTAATGGTCCATGCATTTTGCTATTTGCTTTACGTCGCACCGACACAGATATGTCTTATGGCGACGATGAGGTGGGAAAGGCCTAGGAATGGAAAGGACGCGGCCGTGGCCTTAATTAAGGCACAGCCTTCAGGGCTGCCGACAGTGGAGTTCGAACCCACTATCTCCCGATTACTGGATACTGGCCGCACTTAAGCGACTGCAGCTGTCGAGCTCGGTGGTTCATGCATTTATGATATTACGAGAGAAAAATAGGAAATTCCACAAATGTCTATTTATAATTACTTCATAAAATAAACCGTTGTGACCATCATAAAACCCTACTTTTCTTCAGAAAATGTTTTGTTATACTGTTTCTGTTCCTACGGTTATATGTTCACCTCAGATGTTTCGATCTAAATCATTATTGAACAAGGGGTGTGTGTATGTGACGAGAAGTATTTCGTCAGCGGTATGTAAAGATAATTGAACATAAGGATAAAGTCCAGGTAGGGAAAGTGACTAATACTAGCGATGTATTGAAATTTACCTATGATAACAAAGATATTTAAAAAAATACAAAACTTGAAGACTAGAAAAGCAATGGGAATTGATAAGCTCTGGCAATGGGCGGGGAAATAGTGCCATATCTTAAATAATTTGATTATTGTTTGCATGAATGAGCTATTCTAAATGAATGGATTGTTGCTATAGTAGCCTCAGTGTATAAAGGAAAGGGTGTTAAATAAACGTAAAGCGGATAATTACCGGCCAGTCAGATTAACATGTGTTACATGTAAACTCCGAGAAAACATTCTTTCTGATTATACTGGACACAATTGCGAAATTACTAACTGGTTAGGGAAGCTTATTTTAGTGAGGCTCTACTTGTAGCAAGATATAGCAGATATTTTAGATTCAGGAGGTCAAATGGACTGTAGCGCTATAGGCCTATCCAAGGCCTTTGATTGGGTTGATCATGGGAGAATACTGACGAAAATAAGGGCTATTGGACTAGACAAAAACGTGGCTGAATGAGTGGCTACATTTCTTGAAAACAGAACTCGGGAATAAGAGGAACCCTTTAATGATTAAGAACGGGGTCCTGAAGGCAGTATTATTGGACCTTTATGTTTTCTTATATATACAAATAGGGTATGTCTGGCCAACGCGGTAAAGGGGTGCTGGATTCACCCGGAAGGACATGGGTTCGATTCCCCGTCAAGAAGTCGAAAAATTTAAGAAACGAAATTTTCACTCCCGGGGGTGTGCATGGTCCTGAGGTTCACTCAGCCTACACAAAAAATGAGTACCAGGTTAATTCCTAGGAACAAAGACGGCCGGGCACAGAGCTAACCACTACACGCTATACCCCACCAAGTGCCGAGGTTACGGATTGTAGAAGCCTTTACCTTCCACCGCTCCAAGGGCCTTCATGGCCTGTACGAAGATGACTTTGCTATGTATATAAATGATTAATGAATAAAACACTGGAATCACAGATAAGGCTATTTGTGGATGATGTATAGAGTGGTAAATAAATTACAGGATCATGAGTAACTACAAAAAAGACCTCGAAGATGGAATCGTACAACTTTAAGAGATTGTTCTTGTGCCTTGTTGATGTTCATAGCGAAACTGAAATAAACGGGGAACTGCAGACATCTAAACTTAAAATGTATACCCGAAGAAATTATTCGAATCCGAGGAATGAATATTACTTCGCTCACGGCATGTCCAATCATGAGAATGGCTTCATTAATATTAGTCATCAGTTTCAGAGTCGTGTACATTGCAGAGGGCAGGATTCTTATTCTTAAGAAGGATAATCGGTGCCACAATCGTCCGCTCTAACATGTTGGAGGGTACTCCAGGTGACTCCAAGTCTTTCAAAAGCTCTGCCGTGTAGGCGATAGACTTGTAACTTTGTAGAACATCGGGTAATTCTTGTAAAAGTTGCTTGTTGATGGCGTTGACAGCTTCCCTTCTTGGAGCAAGAATTGCTCTTTGACATAGCCATGCGTCTTAGGTGAAAACCTGTGCCCATCTATGACAAACATTTCAGATCTTTGTTTGACGTAGATTTGGCTGGGCATCGCACAGAGGCAGACAGACAGACAGACATACAGACAGACAGACAGACAGACAGACAGACAGACAGACAGACAGACAGACAGACAGACAGACAGACAGACAGACATCATGGACCGAAGGAAAATGGCTTCCCATTCCACGGACTTAAACTGGCATCTTGACTGATATATGTATAATTCCTTGTTTATTCTTATCGTCTATGTTGTGCCCTATATATTTCCTCTAAATGTATACATGCCCAAGCCTTGTCCCCTTTCTCTACGCGGTATGGGTATAAAGTGAGATGAATCTTCGTAGTGCGTTTTTACGACCGGATATCTTTCATGACGTCAACCTGATCAGATGAGTTAATGGGATGAAATGAATTATGTGACATGATATATGATTGTAAGAATGAAGATGAAACCCGGAGCCGGCACATAGCCCACTCCTCTCGAATAGCTCAAGACTTTACGTCCCCATCCGACAGGGGCATATGCCCTCACACCAAATAAGACCAAAAACGGCTTTCTACGCCATGGACGTAAAATGTCTCCTTGAATTGTGTTTTCTACCTACCTTATGTACGTTGCTTAGCGACAGTGACTCTATGCATATAATCTTGGTGACAGCACGTTGAATTGTCATATCCCAATACACGTTTTCCGATGGGTTTTCGTTCATAACTTATCAACGAAAGCGAAAATGAAAATTCCGGCTTCGAGATGCATTCGGACCCCCTTCCATCTACCTATGTTCAAAATTTCAGATCTCTGCGTGGTGTAGATTTTGCTGGGCATCGCGCACAGACAGACAAACACTTATATTATAGATTTAGGTTTTGTAGTAAGGATGTAAAGGGAAGGGCGTATAAGTCGCTGGTAAGACGACCCAGAGTATGATTCCAGTGTATGGGATGCTCACTAGGATTATTTGATACGAGAACTGGAAAAATCCAAAGGAATGCAGCAAGATTTGTTCTGGATGATTTCCGGCAAAAGAGTAGTGTAATGAAAATGTTGCAAACTTTGGCCTGGGAAGTCGAACTGCTCGACGAAGTGGTATGTTCTGAGCTGTCAATGGAATGGCATTAGTACGCGAATGAGTGGAGGTTTCAAAAGTAGGAAAGATACGAAGATAAAGTTGGAATTCAAGGTGACAAACAGTTCATTTATAGGAAGAGTTAGGTATTGGAATAATTTTCGATGCACTTCTGTTTCGAAATTATTTTAAAAAGAGTAAGTAAACAACTGTTTGCCTCCTGTGTGACGCAGCTCCAGGAGCTCTGGTCCTCGTTTTACATGGCTAGGGCCTGAATGAAAGAATCAGAGGATGAATCTACCTCTCTTCAGTCATTGTCTACATTTCCTCATGTGGAGGAAAGAGCGTTGACATGTCCCTTAAAACACCCATAATTCAGTCCTTGGGTTCAGTGTTGAGAATACACTGTATGACGAAAATGTTGAAAAGAAGTTGTGAACTAATGCTAGTTATTCATGACCTATTACATTGAGCTGGGTGGGAGCTCTTGACCCAGGCCATAAAATTTTACGATCTCTAACTACAGGTTTAGAGTATTGCAGTTTATTGAAGATGCTCTATAATTAGAGGTAGGTTGCTGAAAATGTCTGTATTACATTATGCTTGGCCAAATCAGGGATGGCTTTTATTTTATTTTATTTTATTTTATTTTATTTTATTTTATTTTACTGTATTTTATTTTATTTGGAGGCAGATATAAAAAAATCAACTCAAAATGTATGGCTCACTTTTTCATTTGTGCGCTCTTGCTGTTGCTGTTCTTCGTTATCAGTGAGAAGTCTTGTCATATCCTCCTTTTGGTTGCAGGCGGTATAATACATCTACAGTCGTACGAGGCGACTAAAAGGGAGACCTGAACGGCATGGGTTGCCTATCATGGAACTGTTACCTACTTTTCTGTCAGGCTCTTCCGACCCCGACGGTTTTTCCTGGTAGATTTCTTTCTTTTGCTGATACCTCCTTTCTCCGAAGAATCGTACTTTTCCCTTATTAGTACTAAGGGGAGTCGTTTCTGAAATGTTGCGATTTTTGACCAAAATATAATTTTCAGTTTTTACCTTAAAAATCCCCAATTCTTCCTCTTTCAAATCCCGTTATCAGGTTTTACTCAACGCCATTTTTAAAGCTCTAAATGCCTCACGCTGAGTTCTTTCGGACAACCATTTCAATAGTACCGCTACCTTGTAGTAGGCCTACGCTGTGCGTGACGGGAGAAAGACAACTGAGGGGGCAATTTACAGTCCAGGGCAGTTTCAAAGCAAGTAGGCTACGTTTCTTAAAACTTTCAATTGCTCTTATCTATCTTAAAACTTCTTCAGCTCTTTACCGTGTGTAAAATGTTCCTTGCAACAGAGTTCATATCGCATTGAGCTGAAATTTCCAGAGAGTCTTTGAATATGAACAGGAATTAAAAGTAGCTCTGCATTTTATTATCAGTTGAATATTACCTTCATGTTTATACTCCTGAAATAGCATGAAACTAGATTTTTGCCTATTGAATGAATAATGAAAAATTGAGGAAGTCTTCTATACTTTATATCTGACTGCAAAAGCCGGAATTTTTCTTATATATATGAGTATTTTTGACAAGTCTGCCAAATGATAGCACAAAAAAATGAAAACTGTGACGCAAGAAGCATTAACATTTTGTATTTGTCAATAACTCTGCTTGTTACTTGTTGTTTAAAGGGGCCTAACATCGAAGGTCATCGGCCCAATAACTCTGCAAGAAATTAACTAATCCATTATATCTTATTACTATGTGCTTGTATTTTAAATTTAGTTTTGATACGGGTATTTTAGAAGTTCAAAATTGCAGTCACGACTTTCAGTCACGACTCCCCTTAAGAGAGGACAGCTCTGCATCCAAGTGCCGATGTTTGGTTTGTGATGAATACGAGTTGAGACACTGATGAAGACCCGTTCCTGGACTTTAGAGAGAAAAGAAGGCTACAGTTCTTTTATGTTTGTGCGGAAATGTTTCGGTATCATCTCAAACATCTTACAACAGCTTAAAAACACATTTCCGGTAGCTCGATGTGTTCAGCTGTCTGAACAGATAATTATTAATGGCGCATGACCCCCAGAGGCCTGGTGCAGGTTTTTTGAATTGATTCCTATAGGCGACCTGCGTGTTTGTGAGGAGAGGCTCTACATAAATTGAGGACGACACACACACACACACACACACACACACACACATGCACAGTCCCCGAACTAGAGGAACTAACCTAGCCAGGAATCGAACTCAGGAATCCTTGGATCAAAGGCCAGCAATGGAGACGGATATCTAAGAGATTTTATTTTAGATTCTTGTTGCGGACTGCTTTCACTCTGGATGACGTGGATGTGGAGACCATGCGTGTCGGAGAGCTCGCCAGCTCGACGTCTGTGAGACGTGAAACGATGGCGCTATGAACAGGACAGTGAGAATCAGCCTCGTGTCCCCTTAGCCTCTGGGTCTCAGATTCTCTTTACAAGACGGCGAGTTCGACTCTGGCTGAAGTCGGTGGCGTTTGAGTGTGTTCGGCAGGGACATCTCCTTATCGCTGTCTGTTCAAGTCTCTTACAACTGAAGGGACATTGAACAGATTACGCTATTGTGTGAAGAGAAACAAATTATAAGGAGACTTTTCGTTTCGAGAAGACTTAGATTACGATGTAAGCATTAAAAAAAAATCTTGCGTATATGTTTGAAGGCAATAACTGGGGCACAGAGTTGTTTGGAGACAATAACTGGGGCACAGAGTTGTGTACTGCAGAGGAAACTGACGTCTAGAACTGATCATAACCACCTTCATTCTTCATCATCTTGGCACTGATTATAAATGTGAACTGTTAAACACTATCCGAGACCGATGACTACCAGGCAGTTCCCGGAATTTCAATTTGCTTCTACTGTACTTGTGATAGGTTCATTCTTCCATCTCTGCGCTGTAGATAAGGCCAGCAGACAGGTCTGGAAGAGCGCTCCACCAGAATGTCGTAACCTACGATAGTTTATGGGTAAATCAGAGGGTTTCGACCTACCTCGTGCTCCAAGAGAAACAGTTCAGCACATTGTGGAACAGCATAGCGAGGAAAACCCTGGGACTTTTTGCAGCTGGCGGCGTCGAGTGTGGACTGTATAAATAATGTGAATAGTTCCTTAATACTGCGATTCTTATGTGTTTCTTTTGTTTTCATATGTTCAACAAACGAACTCGTTCATCTTTCTTGTCTTATCTCTTCTGGTAAAGTAAAGCTTGCAACCCTGACCGCATCTTTCGTCTGTTTGTTCCCATTTCCTAAGTATCAGCCAAGTCTTCTTCTTACTTCCCCTATTTCATTTTCTTTTCAATGGAGGGTGCTAAGTTGTGAATAGAACTATTGCTTGACATAACAATACATTGTCGTCGGTTCCTTGCCCCGTGCAGTTAGGTCGTCGTGTGGATGATTGTCTAAAGGCGCCAAGGTGAAAATCTCCGGTCTTTTATGGTTCACTTGTATGCAAACACACTTGATGACAATGTCAACGTTCAGATTTAGGCGTCAGGTGTTCTTTTAGCGCCAACCGTAGCACAGTGATAACCAGGTGTTGTGTGTTGCCAGTCAGAGAATATATCAGGTAGAACGACTGCTTTTGTCCTCTGGCGCAAACAACAGTGCAGAGGTGTGACTGTTCATTTAAATTCTTCCAAGATAACCGTAACACTGTGCTGTACTGTGACAATCATATTCACTTGATGCAATGATACTGTGAGCTGTCGCCGGTTGCTGTTCAGCTGTCCGCTCGTTTATCAAAATATTCACTTTTTAAAATAAGCTTTCCAGAATCACTGTCACTCGCCCTTAGCTGTCAGTTACATTCCAGAAAGTGATCTTTTCTCAGTCCAAGTCCAAATCGAAGCTTATTTGCGACCCAGCTTGTGTGGCAATGAAAGTTGGGATTGCCGACCACAGACACGTCAAGTGGTTTGTAGTTTGGTTGTTTCAACTGTTGTTTAGAAATTCGAATGTGACGTCGTTACAGTCATATTTTTATCCTATTTTCCAGTGTTTCTAGGAAGAATAGCGACCTTTATTGGAGTGACTGAAATGTGGTTGTGGCTGTTATGGGTATAGAGCGAGGTTTGAGCGGGGTTGCCGTTAGTTCTGGGACGCTTGTGAGGGCTACGAGGAATGTAGTGCGGTATGTTGACGGCATACAATATTTAGGGGGGGGGGGGGCTTACAAGGGTTTAGTTGGAGTTTGTTAGGAAAACAGTCTGTGACTTTAGAAGTTCTGTTGGTTCGAACCCACCTGTCGGCAGTCCTGAGGATGGTTTCCGTTGTTTCCTATTTTCACACCAGACTAATGCTGGGCCTGTACCTAAATTATGGCCACGGCCGCTTTCTTCCCATTCCTAGGCCTTTCCTATCCCATCGTCGCCATAAGACCTATCTGTGTCGGCGCGACGTAAAGCAACTTGTAAAAAAACAAGTAGTCCTGTTGTAGAGTGAGGCTGAGAGGCATAGTTTATTGCGATAGGGTCAGTAGGGGGATTAATTTTGATACCTAGGAGGGACACGGGAGGTTGAGTTTGTGGGTTGTAGTAGTGATAGAAGCTGTCGTCTGGCGTCAGGCAGGATACAAAGCTGCGTGCACACTTCGCCTGCTAGACCTACATAGAGTAGTAGTGGTGTAGCGGTGTCGTTGGTGCATTCTGCAGGCGAATAGTGCAGTTGGAGGCAATTATAGCACATTGTGGATGTGAGGTTTTTTGTAGTTGGTTCGGGTTCGACCCTTGGTGTGGGCAGTGGTTTGCGTTGCGGAATGTACCTGTTTGATTGTGGATATTGTAGGCAGTTTAGATTGGGGTGTGGCGGGCAGTTCTTCTGTCTGAGTGTATTGTGACGCTGCGGGATGAGTTGGTTTGTGTTCCCTGCTATTTGGTTTTAATGGAGTTGGTTTGGTTATAGGCTATACGGGGACCCGTAGAACTAGAGTAATCATTTTCTTGCAATGAAGATTTACAAAAAGTATATTTTCCCCTAACATATAAGTAGGAAAAGATTTTTTGAAAGCCTATTTCA
This sequence comes from Anabrus simplex, assembly GCF_040414725.1. NCBI lineage: Eukaryota > Metazoa > Arthropoda > Insecta > Orthoptera > Tettigoniidae > Anabrus > Anabrus simplex. The sequence goes on from NC_090265.1 coordinate 768,825,885, forward strand.
ATAGGTAAACTGCTTTTTTTGATACACTTAAAACTCTTTATTGTAGATACTAGTGTTATTAACTCGCACCAAAACAATTGGTTTCACAGTACATTCCACGAATTACTTTTGCTGGTTCGGAGCTGCCGAGCTGCCGAAATTTAGTCGTAAATAAGTTATTTTAGTGACATGTTTGAGTACCTTCGGGTACCAGGTTCGAACCTATCTATTTGAGCTCAAAAAGCCAGGGCCCTAACTGTCTGAGCCACTAATCCTAGTGGAAACAACAAAACGAAGAACGGCATCTGTCGTAAACATTGTACCTGAAGTTGTGGCAGAAATGTGAATTGTTAAGTGTAATTTGTTCCTATTTACATCCCTGTTAACAGGTGATATTCCTAGTTGATGTTAGATATGAACCTAGAATTCGTGAACAAGTTCTAACTGGTCTAACACTGCCGCTAAACATAAAATAATACTTGGCCATTCAACTCCACGTGAATGCTTGGATGGTTCCTTATGTTCTTCACAAGACTAATACTATACCCTTTAATACCGCTAGGTTCATGATGGACATAAATAGCTTGTCGTTGAAGATGAGTGGAAGGAGAGGAAAAGCTATCAAACTTGTTTCCATCGGGGCCACTAAAGAACAAGTGTCGAGCAAAGGGAGTCCGTGTCGTCTCAAAATATCCGAATTTCAGAGGACAGTTTAACAAGCCAGTTTGCTACCTGGACGACGAGAGTCTAAATATCCGAATTTCAGAGGACAGTTTAACAAGTCAGTTTGCTACCTGGACGACGAGTCTCAAAATATCCGAATTTCAGAGGACAGTTTAACAAGCCAGTTTGCTACCTGGACGACGAGTCTGTAAATATCCGTATTTCAGAGGATAGTTTAACAAGCCAGTTTGCTACTTGGACGACGAGAGTCTAAATATCCGAACTGCTTCAAAACATCCTGCGTAAGCTTAAAGTAATACTACAACAAGGTGCGAAAAGTCTCATTGAATCGTTTGTTTCAGAAACGACACTTCTCCAACGTACCAAATTGTTCAGATAAACAGGAAAAACTGTCTGTAGTGTGTAATGTCATTTCTATCCTTCCGATATTTATTTTGCTTATTCTGCTGTTGAAATGACTATGCCAGATAGGTTGTTTGTATGAATTAGTCCAATACTTTCCTTTACAGACTTTGTTGAAAATGGTGGAGACGTGCTGTTTCTGCAACAAACGCCATTAATGAGAATATAAGGAAGTGTAACATTGATTTTAACGACATTTCAATTTCAAAAGGAACTTTATTAAATAAAGTACAACCGGGCGAGTTGGCCGTGCGTGTAGAGGCGCGCGGCTGTGAGCTTGCATCCGGGAGATAGTAGGTTCGAATCCCACTATCGGCAGCCCTGAAGATGGTTTTCCGTGGTTTCCCATTTTCACACCAGGCAAATGCTGGGGCTGTACCTTAATTAAGGCCACGGCCGCTTCCTTCCAACTCCTAGGCCTTTCCTATCCCATCGTCGCCATAAGACCTATCTGTGTCGGTGCGACGTAAAGCCCCTAGCAAAAAAAAAATAATAAAGTACAAATTTTGTACTGAGGAAATACAGTGTTTTAACCCATTATTTAATAGTTATTTGTAAGACTTACTTATGTGCACATATTATGATTAGACCACATTGTATAGGAAAATAAACAGAAGAATACTCCTTTTATGTCCCTTTCCAAAGTTCAAAATCTTATCTTTGAACAATGCTTCTCACATCTATTGCGCTGATGTTGTTCATGCAAACAGTACATTATAAAACTCATGGTGTTCTTCTGGTATGTAAGATTCCAACTTCTTTATGTCTGCTAATTTATTTTCATTTAATGGAACACAGCCTTGTGGATAAGCAAGTCTAGTTGGTAACACAGGGAGACTGGTTGCAGAAATAAGCAACTTGAAAGTATGAACGCACAGTCCATCAATACAGTATTTTCCTAAGACATGATTTGCCTCATACTGAAACTCCACAAATTGATTTATATGAAACGCGACTTTTGCATCTCTTTTCACACCTCCTCCTAGCGACTCAAGTGAAGTAAAAACAACACCTCTCCAGCATAAGTGTTCTTTCTGCACAAAACGGAAGCTCTCATTCGCGACTGACAGGCAGAGATATACGGTAGAAGTGTTTTTTCTGCACAAAATGGTAGCCCTTCGTGCATTAATCATGGCAGTATTAATAACTCATATAGTGTCAAAAAGTGGAGAAGTGCTGTTTCTGCAACAAACGATTCCATTGTTTTCATCAGCTGGAGCTGCGTGACCTGCCTTCTTCTAAGATAAACCTCAGTCACGAGGTGTGCCTGCCGAATAGCCTCACACAAACATATACGACAGGGGTCAGTACACCCTCGGACACTATGAACCCTCGGACACTATGAACCCGCGCGAAGTTAGGCCTAGTCCCTAGTCCCATACAGCTATTGCTTTATCAGATATGAAGAGCCTTTAAAAATTTTACCATGAAAGTCAAAATTTTGCCACAGGTTTCAGTCCGTTGGGATGACGTACGAGATTTCTGCAGTTTCCTCGTATTTAGCTGTAGCCCTTCTGATTCTTTCGTCTAAAAATGCACCTATTTCAACCTTCGAGATTCATATGCATCCTGGCTATTTGAAAATCAGATGTTCCAGCTTTTTTTTTTTTTTCAAACAAGATACCAACTCCTTGAAGTGGGAATGAGATTTGTTTTATCAGGCGGTTGAACTTACAGCACCATTCTTCAACGGCATTGTTTGGTCGGTGTCTTTATCTATTACAATTCCACCGCTCAAGTGGTATTATTTTTCAGATTGTCCAGTCACTGGTCGTCGAAGAAGTCGAATTTTTTTAATAAAGTAAAATGAATAATAATAATAATAATAATAATAATAATAATAATAATAATAATAATAATAAATTCACCCTCAACGTTATGAAGTACGACACCTAGCTAGTAAACTTAAGAAGTCCCTATAACCTATGCAGCCTACACTTCTCGGATATTTTGACACTCATTAGCTTATTTATTTCGACTACCGGAAGATCAAACAGGAAGCTCGAAGGATGTAAAAGCAATTCAGCGCATTCCGGATTTATGTTTTACACAGCCTTCAGGTTCGGCTTGAGATGGGAGCTCGCAGGATTGTTACAGTTTCCTACTAGGCTCCCGGTCATTCATCTCGGATCCCGCGTACTTAAGGCTACTACCACTGTTCTTCTAAATAAAAATAATTTAGTCAGAGTAGGTGGGGAATGCTTAGTTACAGAGTTCAGAAACAATGAGTATGAAATAAGTAAAGCATTGAAACGTTTATTCGGACTGTCATATTTACAGCCGGAAGACGTCCTGGACTGTTTCACTGAACATTTAATGACTAACAAACCACTTTAAAAGTTTTTGACTATATTTTTTAAATACTTATTTATTGTCGCTTTAACTTAGCAAGTCATATTGCGACATTCATAATTATAAATAAAGGATAATTACATTGATTACATAGAGTTACAATTACAAAAATAACAGTACATATTGATCAGATAGTGATTACATGTCATTGAATGGATTTCTTTCTGTAAAAAATTTAATGATGTTTTTACACTGAGTATCTGTGTTCAAGATGTCACATACACTATTATTCTGGTTTGAATTACACAATTGTCTTTGTTGATCGTATAGATGACATTCTAGTAAAATGTGGTCAACAGTTTTTCTTTTTTGACAGGTGTCACATATTGGTGGAGGTCTCTTAGAGAAGATATGTGCATGAGTCAGTTTGCTATGGCCTATACGTATTCTAGTAATGAGCACTTGTTCTCGGCGCTGAAGGAATGAAACATCAAATTTATCTGTAGATCCACGCCTGATATCATGGAGTCTTGTGAGTTGTTCCCGTGTCCACTCAGTTAACCATTGTTTTCGGATCTCTGTAGTAAGAGAAGGAGCAACATCGGTGTGAGGAATTGGAAAGTTTGGATCATGTACAGGAAGACGAGTTGCTTCTTTAGCTGATATGTCAGCTTGCTCATGGCCTTTTATTCCCTTATGTGAGGGAATCCATTTTGTGGTAACTTGCTGTCCTTTATTTTTCACAGCATTGTCTGCAGTATGTCTTGGGCTAATGTATTTGAAGATGATGCATTTTGAATGAGTTTTACTGTTGATAAAGAATCACTAAGGATTAGAAAAGGTTCTTTTTGGGGGGAACTCTTTATGGATTCCATAGCTTTTAGGATAGCATACAGAACACATGTGAATATGGAGCATGTAGCTGGTAGTGCATACTTCACTGTGTAATCAGGGTGGACAACAGCACAGCCGCTACCATATTCGGTTTTTGAGCCATCAATGTATATAGGAGTGTGTCTGGGCAGACTTTCACATTTTTCAGATAGCATTTGTTTACGGTACTGTCTGTTGTTTCTTTATTGAATTCACTTAAATCTAATATTATTGGTGGTGGTTCAGCTTTCCATGGAGGGAATGTGTTGTCTTTTTTAGTTCTTGAAGCAATCGGGGGAACTGAAGAATTAATTTCCTGTAAGTATTGCGTAAACCTAATGTGGAAGGATATATGTCTCTTTTGTTGCGAAGAATAGCGTTGAGGCTGATAGCGTGGGAAAACATACTCGTGTGCTCTGGAATGAGGAGAGGCCGCTATCTTCACTGCGTAGTTGATAGTCAGTTGTTTTCTGCGAGTCCGAAGAGGGGGTTCATTAGCTTCTATTAATAAACTTGAGATCGGGCTAGTTTTGAATGCTCCCAGGGCAATCCTGAGAGACGTGTTTTGAATCGGGTCAAGCATTTTCAATGAGGATGCTGTGGCTGAATTATATATAATAGAACCATAATCCAGTTTGGTGCGAATTATAGATTTCTAAGTGCACATCAATACATGAAGATCTGCTCCCCAGTTGTTAGCTACCAATGATTTGAGTACATTAATTCGATGTAGGCAATCTTTTTTTTAAAATAGTTTTTAGATGAGAGTTCCATGTTAATTTTCTGTCAAAGGTCATTCCTAGTATTTTTATTTCATTTACTATCTCAATTTTATTTCCCTTGAGGTACAATTCTGGGCAGTTACTATCACTCTTTTGTTTGGAAAATAAGATGCATTTGGTTTTGGTTGATGAAAAGGTAAATCCTGTGTGTTTTCCCCATTTGGCAATATCTTCAAGAGAATTTTGTATAATTGTTTGGGTGGTTGACAGGTTGCGACCTCTGCAAAATATAGTCATGTCATCAGCAAAGAGGCAAGTTTTTACAGGAGGGTTAACGCATGACGTGATGCCATTTATAGCTACTAAGAATAGTGTTACACTCAGAACTGAGCCTTGTGGGACACCATTTTCTAAACTAACTTCTTGGGATAGGACACCATTAGCTCGAACTTGAATGCGTCGGTCTTGCAGGAAGTTATAGATAAAACTGATCATATTTCCCTTAATATTATGTTGCAGCAGAGTTTTAATAACGTGAGTTTTCCATACCATGTCATACGCTTTATGAATATCTATGCAGACTGCAAGGAGATGTTCACCATAATGAAAGGCATCCAGGATTTCTGATTCGAATACTACTAAGGTGTCAGGTGTTGAGTGAAACTGTCGGAAGCCACACTGTTCTGCAGTGAAGAAATTCTGTTGTTCTAGAACCCATTTTAGTCTTTTAATTATTATTTTTTCCATTAGTTTGCACATAGTGCAGGTTAGAGCTATTGGTCGATAGTTATCTGGTAACATGTGGTCGCAGCCAGGCTTAGGTATTGGAATTACTATAACTTTCCTCCAAGCTACAGGAAAGACTTTCTGTGATCAAATGAAATTAAATATTTCAGTTAGGAAGGCTAGGCCTTCAGGAGGAAGTTCTTTCAAGAAGTCATATATAATATCGTCAGGACCTGGGCTTGTACATCGACAGCTATTGAGTTCAAGTAGTACTTCAGTAATACTGATATTATCGTTGTAGCATTGGTCAGCACTTAGATGGATGTGTGACTGTAAATCAGGACAAACTTCACGAGAGGATACAAATTCCTATTCATAGTTTGAATCACTTGAAATTTTTGCAAAGTTCTCTGCTAATGCATTTGGAATATCGTGATGTGTAGTTGTAACTGAAAGTAGTTGTTCTTCAAGACTGAGGGGATTTAATACCATTGGTTTCTTCTTAGGCTGTTTAAAGTCTTGGGTTTTATGTGATCCTAGAACAGGAAATTCAACATCTGTTTTATCATCTCCCGAAATAGAAGAATTATCTAAGAAGGAATTATTATCAGCCTTGAAAGTGTTATTTGAAGAGTCACTTGAAAGCAAGGTTCGTTTTATTCCTTGAGATTTAGTTATGAGTGATTCTTTATTTACTTCATATATTGGGACTGAAGTGTTCAAATTCAAGGAGATGTCCTGTTCAGGGAGGTTTCTAGAGGAAGATGATGTGTCATTAGAATATTCAATAATTTGCTGAGGGTCAGTAGTTGGCTGAGGATTCATAGTTGCATTTGCTGGGCTGGAGGTGTCCTCCTTGGAGGAAATTGAATGTTGATCAGGTGGCTGGTTGTTTACTTCTAGAATCTCAGGTAGCGAGGGACATACTCGGGCCAGGTGACCTTCTTCTTTGCAAATAAAACACGTGGGAACGTCTGACGAAGTGTAGATCCAATAATTGATTCTTTCAAAACATATATGTAGTGCATTCGGTAGTTTATTGAAATCGTCAGGTTTAACATATAGTTGTCGGCGGAAGCTAAGAATGTGTGTGAAACCCGGAATATTAATTCCAGCCTTTAGGCTGGATATAGATGACATTGGTTTGATACCCAGTTGTTGTAAGTGTTCTTCAATGATTGTATTGGGTAAAATAGGACATACATTGGATAATATCACTCTCTTGTTTGCGACAATTAACGGTCTGAGAGTGAGATCAATATTATTGATTCTAATTATAGGGTGACTGAGTGACAATTCCTGAACAATTTTTGTGTTTGATAGGAATATGCAAATTCTTGAGTTTGAAATACGAGATATATAACGTATGTTAGCTGGATCTGTTATTTTTCCTACAGCAAGGACGTAGTCTCTTATTGGGATTCCGACGTAAGCATCAATAATAATAGCCTGTTCTTTTCTTGGTGTTAACTGCATTACAGAAGCATAACTTATCTGAGACTGCTTAGGTACATTATGGGTAGAACTGTCGGTAAGGTTATGTACGGACTGATTTCCTTGGTAAGAAGCCACTGAGTGGTAATACATTTAGTCCAGTATTTGTATTGAGAAAGGACTTGAAGTATGTTTATTTAGATTAAAACTGGCACACATCAATAACACGTTTGTACTCATTCACTGCCAACTCGATCCCACTCACTATATTTTTGAAACTTTATATAGGAGAAGATTGCAACTTGGCTCCCTAAGCGTGCGCCCTCTGCCCTTCTCTTTCTACAAACAAGTGGGAAGCGTTTCCTAGCAAGTTCGGCAACGTGTGGAATGCTGCCGATGTTGTGGATGTATTAAAAAAATGAAATAAAAACTCGCAGCTAGAGGAAGACTGTCCACGTTCAAACATTCGTTAGGATCTTTCCTTTATGTCACAGATAGATCTTATGGCGACGATGGGATAGGAAAGGCTTAGAAGTGAGAAGGAAGCAGCCTAGTGTGAATATGGGAAACCACGAAAAACCATTTTCAGGGCTGCCGGCAGTGGGGTTCGAACTCACAATCTCCCGGATGCAAGCTCACAGCTGCGCGCCCCTAACCTCACCGCCAACTCGCCCGGTAGGATCTTTCCGGTGAGCTGAGTACTCAGAACTTCATAAAATACAGTGTGTTTGCCGAAATCAAAAGTCTGTGTAGCAATAACATGACGCACGGCGTGAGGGAACCCTCTTTACTGCATAACCACCTACCGACTTCTCGAATGGAAGTAGTATAATTGGACAGTTCGGCGGCCACCACCACCACCGGCTCCCAGAGGCCACCTCCACCACCACCACAGCCAGAGGCCTCCGAGAGGCCTCCTCCACCACCACCACAGCCAGAGGCCTCCCAGAGGTCTCCTCCACCACCCGCGGGAAATTTGAATTTGTAAACAAAGCCACGTGCTTTTTGACAGCTGTCATCGACAACAACGCATCGCTAACCTCAGTACTGCCATCTTGACGGGCCTAAACCTCAGTAGTACCAACTTAACCTAACTAGCGCGAGGTAAACAAAGCCACGCGTTTTTTGACAGCCACGTGCTTTTTGACAGACAACAACGCATCGCTAACCTCAGTACTGCCATCTTGACGGGCCTAAACCTCAGTAGTACCAACTTAACCTAACTAGCGCGTGGTAAACAAAGCCACGTACTTTTTTGACAGCTGTCATCCACCATCTTTAAACCACAGAGCACTGTGCTGCCCTCTTTATCGCAATAGATGTAAATTCGTCACCTGCAACGAGCTAGAAAGAGGACTATAGAGTGGCTAAAATGGCTGCCACAGCGCTCTGGGTGGTGCCAAGGCGAAATAGCGACTCCATACTTTAAGCGCCATTCTTCCGCTTACGATGCGTTACTTTTAATAGATTAAATCGAATAGATTATGCTCTCTACGTGTGTGGCAAGCTAATGCATAAATTGTAGAAAAAAACACGAAGAATGTAATCATATTTCAAATAAGATTTTTTTTTTACTAAAGTACACAGTTATGGGCGATTAGCAGAATTACGTTGCCTGTGTAGCACAATCCAGCACGTGTAGGGTAGGCCTACTTTTATTTTGTTGTAGGAACTGACCAGACAGCCAGACACGATAAACTGTATCCTGCCTGGCTGAGTGGCTCAGACGGTAGAGCGCTGGTATTCTGAGCTAAGTTGGCATATTTGGTATTTGAAGGTGTTCAGATACGTCACCCTTCTATCAGTAGATTTACTAGCACGTAAGGGAACTCCGGCGGGACATATGTCCGCCACTTCAGCGTCTCCGAAAACCGTACCAAGTAGTTGGTAGGACGAAAAACTAATAACACTATTCATTATTACATTGTATCCTACAGAGCACATTTCCCTAGCATTTTGAAAAAGAAGTAATGTGAACAAATACTTATTTTTCGTAAATTATTATTAGTTTTACGTCCTACTAACTACTTTTTCTGATAAGCCGAGGTGCCTGAATGTAGACCCGCACGAGTTCTTTTGCGTGCCAGTAAAACTACTGACACGAGGCTGAGGGATTTGAGCACCGTCAGATACCATCGTACTGAGCTAGGATCGAACCTGCCAAGTTGCTTTGTGTCCGGCTCCTTGGCTGAATGATCAGCGTGCTGGCCTTTGGTTCAGAGGGCCCCGGATTCGACCGAGTTGAGGATTTTTACCGGGTAGTTGACAGTTAATTCCTCTGGATCGGCGACTGGATAACAATCTTCATCTACACACAACAGAACATACTACAAACCACCACAGAAACACGTAATAGTAAATACATCATTCCACTCAGGGTTGGCGTCGTCCTCAGGAAGGGCATCCGGTCGTAGAATCAGGCTAAATCCATACAAATGCCAAATCCAGGTAACTGGCAAAATACCAGGATTTATTATTATTATTATTATTATTATTATTATTATTATTATTATTATTATTATTATTATTATTATTATTATTATTATTATTATTAAAGTTATCGGAGCCTCCATGGCTCAGACGGCAGCGCGTCGGCCTCTCACCGCTGGATACCGTGGTTCAAATCCCGGTCACACCATGTGATATTTGTGCTGGACAAAGCGGAGGCGTGACAGGTTTTTCTCCGGGTACTCCGGTTTTCTCTGTCATCTTTCATTCCAGCAACACTCTCCATTCTCATTTCATAGCATCCATCAGTCATTAATAAATCACGTTGGGAGTGGCGACCCCATCGCACTAACAGCCTATATCTGCTTCATTCATTACATTCCTGACCCGGTCAATGACTGGAAACCAGGTTGTAGGTTTTCATTTTCATTAAAGTTATATGCATTATTTCTCGATGTTGTTACATTACTTTGTTCAAGGTTTTCTGTTCTATATTTTCATTCCCTGTATGTAGGTCTAAATTTGTTTAATGGCAATGTACTATTGTGATATGTTTTGTAATTAGGGCTACCGTACTGGAAATGCACTAATTTTCTTTCTTTATACAATATGTAAGACGGAGCTCGATAGCTGCAGTCGCTTAAGTGCGGCCAGTATCCAGTATTCGGGTGATAGTGGGTTCGAACCCCACTATTGGCAGCCCTGAAGATGGTTTTCTGTGTTTTCCCATTTTCACACCAGGCAAATGCTGCGGCTGTACCTTAATTAAGGCCACGGCCGATTCCTTCCCATTCCTAGTCCTTTCCTGTCCCATCGTCGCCATAAGACTTATCTGTGTCGATGCGTCGTAAAGCCAATAGCAAAAAAAAAAAAAAAAAAGATATGTAAGTATGTAGTCTGTACCTTGTATTTTTAATGTCCCTTTAAACAGGCATTATGCATCTTTGAGTGCTTCTCTAATAAAGAAAACTGTGAAACTGAATTTATTCCCGCAGCTTCTGTACTTGCTTCATCACACGCCCACTCGATTTGATCGCTTACAATATGGTGGACGTGGCTTTCAAGTAGATTCAAATATGGCGGTCCAATAGCCACTCTATAGTCCTCTTTCTAGCTCGTTGGTCACCTGTCATCCGCAGTGCTGCCATCTTGGCGGGCCTAAACCTTAGTGCTACCAACTTAACCTCACTAGCGCGAGATAAACAAATCCACGTGCAGCTGACATCCGCCATCTTTAATCTATAGAGCGCAGTGCTACCCTCTTTAGCTACTTACCTTTGAAATGTGGTGGCGGATAATTTGAAAAATTCTTATTGACAGCAGTCATCTTGCATTGCAAACCTCAGTGCTGCCCTCTTTAGCTAGATACCTGTGGTGGCAGACAATTCTACGTGACAGCAGTCATCTTTGAGCACAGTGCTGCCCTCTTTGTGGTGGCGGCAAATTCTACGTACTCTACAAACTCACGTGCTTTTTTCTGACAGCTGTCATCCGCCATCTTGCATCACAAACCTCAGTGCTGCACTCTTTAGCTAGATACCTTTGAAATATGGTGGCGGCAATTTGAAAAATTCTACATTCTCTTGTTTGGAAACAAACCTATGCGCAGTCATCCACCATCTTTAAACCACAGAACACCGTGCTGCCCTCTTGCGTCAGCTGTCATCCGCCATCTTTAAACTACAGAGCACCGTGCCACACTCTTGCGTCAGCTGTCATCCGCCATCATTAAACTACAGAGCACCGTACCGCACTCTTGCGGGGTAATTTCGTCAGCTGTCATCCGCCATCTTTAATCAAGAGAGCGAAGTGCCGCACTCTATGTGGTGGTGACAAATTCCACATTCGCCATCTTTAATCTACAGAGCGCCGCGCTGCACTCTTTGGTGGCGGACAATTTGAAAAGCTGCCAAGAGAGCATCGTGTTAGCATCTTTATTCTTCGACATGTGGTGGCGGATAATTTGAAAAATGCTTTTTGACAGCAGCCATCTTCTATCAACAGAGCACCGTGCTGTGCACTCTTTGTGGTAGCGGTAGACAATTTAAAGAACATGTCAAGGAATACCTTTGTTCTAAGAAGATATTACAAGAGAAGTGATTAAGAATATAATCGAACACGGTACTCGATACAACATATGATTAGAACATCGGTTGATGTGTTTACAACATATCAGGTGTATACCTTTGTTCTTAGAGAAAAAGTAAGACTAAAATTTTGAACAGCTTGCGTAAGATAGCAACTCTTATAACTTCCTTTACTTTGCTAAGGCATAGTTTTATCGAACGCAATCTTGCACATATCGCGTACCTACATGTTTATACTTGAACACATACTGCTGTTCATAGTTCGATATTGTAGAACACTGCATTGCAAGACTAGAATCAAACACTTTTGAGGTAAAAAATTCTGTTTTCGACATACTTACCGAACTAGGCGATACTATACTTACGAATCTGCTCATCACCTTCTTTCTTGCTTTCCTTCTATGAGTAATAAACAAAAACTCTATCTTGCAAATAAGGAGCGGGAGGAAGGTAATACCTAACCTAAAATAAAAGAATATGCCAATTCTACATTATTTACATCTTGTATGTACAAGTTTTATCTCGAATCATTTTACCCTAGTGATGTTTGCGTACTTCTCGACGCAATTCTTGTATGTACAAGTTTAAACTTGCCGTACTACGCTCTCAGCGTACCTCTCCCTAAAATATGTACAGTGAATTGTGATGTAAGACAGCGTAACGTAAGTACACACCTCTAGCATAATGTTTACACACACATCTGCTTTATGTAAAGTAGTACTGATCAATACTACTATGCCCCCAGGCTAGAGTGTTGGTAGAATTTGGAATGACAAACCGTTTGCAATCATCGCTATTAAGGGCTACCTTACTAATTAAATGAGTGTACAACTGGTGCTTCTAATGACAGACATTTGCTTATGCAAAACAGGTGGATTACTTTTAATGCAATTGTTATAGTTTCCAAAACTTAGCTGATTCTGAACGACATTCTTTTTAACCCCCTTCAATCTCTTTATTCGTAATTCATTTAAGAGTTTTATGCAATATGACTTGGATTTAGTACCTACAAATGAATCGATAATATTCCCAGCACATTCATCTTTCATTTTACCTAGAACCTTTTTGTTCACTAGCGGTAGATGATATTGATTATTTGCAGGATAGTTACTTGTATCAAACCTACCCAAGTCTGGCTTTATATCATTGTAATAGTCATCAGTTTTGATTTGATAAATAAACGAATCGGTATCTGTGTAGAGCAATTGCGCATTATGCGCGTACTTCTTCATCATATAATCGTAATGGAATTCATACATGAGTGTTTTAGCTAATTCAAGTACTGCAAAGCCGACGTAGGTAGGTTTGTCATACTTAACCTTAACACGATTCATCTGTATAATAACTAAATTCTCATGTATGATGGTGCAGCTGTGGAAATTTGGTTTACTTATTAAATAGTTAGCACCATACCTTTTCTTAATATTCTCCCAGTTTGTAATCAATTTTACATCAACGCGTTTGTCAACATTTTCCATAGTCTTACCAAACACACTGTTATTCATGAGCTTGTAGAAATCTTTTTCAAACTCGTTAACCGCATTCGTTCTTAAATTATTGTTCAGATCGATATATGGCTTTAGCCACGGTGACTGATTAAATTCTAGTACGCGATGAATTTTGGATAACTTCAAACCATGCTGCAAACACTGTTTTAAATTTCGGTAATGAATGATATACTTAGATTTATCACACAAATTAGCAATTAGCATTTTCGTCGTTGATGCGATGTACGGGGACTTCATATTTTCAGGGCAGAACGGTAAGTCATTATGAGAAGTGTGTAACTCTTTGGGATACTGTAAGTCAACTTCGAGGAAATAGCCTTTATCAGCTTCATCGCCTAGGGCGTGCAGCTGTAAAGCATCAATTTCGCACTGCGTTAGCCAGCGGAAACCACTCACCGGTAGATGCTGACTCATCGCCCACCCATACTGATTATTAGCATCGAGATAAACGATATACTGAGATTCCTGACTAGAATCGAAACTCGGCATGTACTTATTATTTGCCTTGGAATACCGCCCGCTGCACTGATTTAGACCGCCTCGAATAGATGATTTTATAAAGTGCACCATATCAATATCGGTTAGCAGTTCCAAATTCACCTGCGTGTATTTTAACATCGCATCCCAACTTAACCCAGGCGCAGTAAAATACTGACATGGGTCAAGGCTGTAGGTTTTCTTACAAACACAGCGAAAATTTTCAAAAACATCAGCTGACAAAAGTACATCTGTCTTTAAATATAAATCGGAGTATTCACCCAGCGTTTGAATGTGGAACTGCTCCCAGATATGTTGTGCATGTAAATAGTCATCATCACTAATATCCGCTGAATTCAACTAGCTGTAAAAGGATTGTTTCGATGGTAAGGCACGTTCTTCGAGGCGTTCTAAGCAGTCAAGATATTCATAACAAAAAACACCCTTACGCCGAAGTAAATTAAACTGCGCTTCTTCGGGAAAAACGCGTCGAATTTCCGTAAATTGTTCAGGCTGTAAATGACTAGAAAGTTTATCGAGGCTACTCGCCATAGAGCGAAACGAGTCAAGGAATCTCAGTTTTATAGAATGCTCAGCATCTACTTTTACAGACTTTGCAAACGCAATGTACCGCTCTTTATTCTGAGGGGTTATATCTACTTTTTCATCTGAAGCTCCAAATTGTGAAATGATGAAATGAGAGTCGTAACCAGATAAGTTATGAAAAATTACAGGGATAAATTTAGGAACTCTGTACTTAAGATTACAGCTATAATGAGCGGCACATCTGTAGAAACCAGTTAAATGATCATGATCAAAAACTTTAGGGTCATTTTCGGAAAATTCCCCATCACAAATGCTACACTTTGTAGCACGTTCATGATCATTTAACTGAATTTCGGTGAGTGGCTTCATAGGAATATTACTATTTAGAATACGACCAAGACGAACTGCATCACTTTCAAGTCTTTCTAAAAATACTTTAGCAGCATCATGTCCTCGATACAGCTCTAACTTGTTAAGCGTACTATCATAACTACACTTGATGTAATACGCGAAGCTATACGGGACATGCATGTGCGTAGTATTAGTGAAAGAGTTGTCAGGATTAGGTGAGCATGTGTTGCATGGCGTGAGGATGGCTTCAAAGTCTGCATAAATCACGAACGGTACCCACATCTGCTTGTTAAAATTTGTAAATTTTAAAACATTATTGCCCGTAGTAGGTATCTCTGTACGTACATGATTGCAGTCATTCTTGGAATGCTTCGTTAACTGATCTTCAGTTCTAAAATACTGCAAGCATCCATCACATTGCCACTTTTTACCATCATGTTTTGACAACTGACTACCAACAAGTCTACTCAGATTTTTAATCCAGCAAAAGTGGCTATTTTCACTGTTTTCAATATAGAGTAAGTTAACATGAGTACTCTTCTTATGACATGTATAATACAGAGGACCTACTACAGACTTTTTCTATACACCATACACATTAATGCTAATGTTATTTAGTTCCTCAAAGCGCTTAATATCCTTTATCTGCACAGGAAATTCTATACTATCAAAATTTAGCTGCGTTGAATAGTGTGGATACGATGATGTTCTCTTAGCCACGTCTGATTTAGCAGGATTTAAAGTCGACATCACCGCCCATGCAAAACATGCTTCGTCATTGTTTTGGATGTTTACAACAGCTTCTTTTCGCTGAATCCATGTCGGCAGCTCGATGTACGATGAACCTCGCATGGGATTGTACTTATTGATGTTAACTTCTAGATACATTATTTCAACTAAAGCCCAGCCTGATTCCTTTTCCTGAAATTCCTCGCTCTTAGTCGAAATAATGTTAGAGACATCCCTAAGTACATCACCAAAATTAGTCGACTCACTTATGACAAAATTCTTCGTATTAAATGATTTAATGTCCGTTATTTCGGATTCATCCGTGCTTTTAATGTACAAGGCGAAAAGTTCAAAATTAACTTTAAATAAATTATGATTGGACAAAGATTTAGCAAGAAGCTGTTGTACATCCGGTTGAACGCAATGTAAAAAGTTTGAAGTGCTCTGAAACTTTTGACTGGTGCAAATTCGGTAACTAGCAATCCTACTTTTAAATGCTGTAGTAATTTCCTCGATGTTTGCGTTACTACCACTTCTACACGCATTATTTTTATGCGCATTACTCCGTAAGTGTCCCTGAAAATGCGAAGATGGTACATCGGTGTTACAGTGCTCGCAGTGAATAGTTTGTAGTTCATGACTTTTTCTAGGTTTTTTACTACTAGTACTTTCTACAGCTACATCGGTAGCTGCACGCTTTTTCCCTACTACTACCTGAGGGCAAGTAGATATTTGATGTACCTCTGCTAAGTGAGCCTGATATTGCTCTACATTAGCGAAGTACAGCCCGCAAACATCACATAAAGCGGATGTTATGCTAGGGTGTTTTACTTTTTTATGTCGCGTAAGTGCATCTACCCTCGTAAACGATGCCTCACACTGCTCGCAGGTGAACGTAGTAGACGCTTCTCCATGTTTCATTTTTAAATGTCGTGTAAGGGCATCTCGTCTTGTAAACGTTACATCGCACTGCGAGCAGGGAAACATCTGAAAAGGGAACAACCAATAGAGATTAGCCTAAAGTTGCGATGTTCAACCTATAGAGGTCGGACATGACTGTGAGTTTGAAATTATACGATTAACCTCTTCTATGGCATGCGGATTAAAGAAAATAACTATTTATCAATAGACTAAAGTTACGATGTTTTAGAAGAAACCAAGTTTCAGCCTGTTGAGGTCAGACATAGCTATGTGTGTGTTTGAAATTATAAAATTAACCTCGTCTATAGCATGAGGATGGAAGAGAACGACTATTTATCAATAGACTAAAGTTACGATGTTTTAGAAGAAACCAAGTTTCAGCCTGTTGAGGACAGACATAGCTATGTGTGTGTTTGAAATTATAAAATTAACCTCGTCTATAGCATGAGGATTGAAGTGAATGACTATTTATCAATAGACTAAAGTTATGATGTTTTAGAAGAAACCAAGTTTCAGCCTGTTGAGGTCAGACATAGCTATGTGTGTGTGTTTGAAATTATAAAATTAACCTCGTCTATAGCATGAGGATTGAAGAGAACGACTATTTATCAATAGAGTAAAGTTACGATGTTCGGAAGAAACCAAGTTTCAGCCTGTTGAGGTTAGACATAGCTATGTGTGTGTGTTTGAAATTATAAAATTAACCTCGTCTATAGCATGAGGATTGAAGAGAACGACTATTTATCAATAGACTCAAGTTACGATGTTTTAGAAGAAACCAAGTTTCAGCCTGTTGAGGACAGACATAGCTATGTGTGTGTTTGAAATTATAAAATTAACCTCGTCTACAGCATGAGGATTGAAGAGAACGACTATTTATCAATAGACTAAAGTTACGATGTTTTAGAAGAAAGCAAGTTTCAGCCTGTTGAGGTCAGACATAGCTATGTGTGTGTGTTTGAAATTATCAAATTAACCTCGTCTATAGCATGAGGATTGAAGAGAACGACTATTTATCAATAGACTAAAGTTACGATGTTTTAGAAGAAACCAAGTTTCAGCCTGTTGAGGTCAGACATAGCTATGTGTGTGTTTGAAATTATAAAATTAACCTCGTCTATAGCGTGAGGATTGAAGAGAACGACTATTTATCAATAGACTAAAGGTACGATGTTTTAGAAGAAACCGAGTTTCAGCCTGTTGAGGACAGACATAGCTATGTGCCAGCTTAGCATTGGCCAGCAGGTATTCATCGCTGATCGCGCGGAATTTGAAATGTCGCAACTTTCAAGCACCGTAGTTAACGCCCTAATGAATGTTGGCACCCAAACTTGATGCCGACATCGTTTCCGATGTTCGGAAGAAACCAAGTTTCAGCCTGTTGAGGTCAGACATAGCTATGTGTGTGTTTGAAATTATAAAATTAACCTCGTTTATAGCATGAGGATTGAAGAGAACGACTATTTATCAATAGACTAAAGTTACGATGTTCGGAAGAAACCAAGTTTCAGCCTGTTGAGGTTAGACATAGCTATGTGTGTGTGTTTGAAATTATAAAATTAACCTCGTCTATAGCATGAGGATTGAAGAGAACGACTATTTATCAATAGACTCAAGTTACGATGTTTTAGAAGAAACCAAGTTTCAGCCTGTTGAGGACAGACATAGCTATGTGTGTGTTTGAAATTATAAAATTAACCTCGTCTACAGCATGAGGATTGAAGAGAACGACTATTTATCAATAGACTAAAGTTACGATGTTTTAGAAGAAAGCAAGTTTCAGCCTGTTGAGGTCAGACATAGCTATGTGTGTGTGTTTGAAATTATCAAATTAACCTCGTCTATAGCATGAGGATTGAAGAGAACGACTATTTATCAATAGACTAAAGTTACGATGTTTTAGAAGAAACCAAGTTTCAGCCTGTTGAGGTCAGACATAGCTATGTGTGTGTTTGAAATTATAAAATTAACCTCGTCTATAGCGTGAGGATTGAAGAGAACGACTATTTATCAATAGACTAAAGGTACGATGTTTTAGAAGAAACCGAGTTTCAGCCTGTTGAGGACAGACATAGCTATGTGCCAGCTTAGCATTGGCCAGCAGGTATTCATCGCTGATCGCGCGGAATTTGAAATGTCGCAATTTTTAAGCCCCGTAGTTAACGCCCTAATGAATGTTGGCACCCAAACTTGATGCCGACATCGTTTCCGATGTTCGGAAGAAACCAAGCTTCAGCCTGTTGAGGTCAGACATAGCTATGTGTGTGTTTGAAATTATAAAATTAACCTCGTCTATAGCATGAGGATTGAAGAGAACGACTATTTATCAATAGACTAAAGTTACGATGTTCGGAAGAAACAAAGTTTCAGCCTGTTGAGGGCAGACATAGCTATGTGTGTGTTTGAAATTATAAAATTAACCTCGTCTACAGCATGAGGATTGAAGAGAACGACTATTTATCAATAGACTAAAGTTACGATGTTTTAGAAGAAACCAAGTTTCAGCCTGTTGAGGTCAGACATAGCTATATGTGTGTGTTTGAAATTATAAAATTAACCTCGTCTATAGCATGAGGATTGAAGAGAACGACTATTTATCAATAGACTAAAATTACGATGTTTTAGAAGAAACCAAGTTTCAGCCTGTTGAGGTCAGACATAGCTATGTGTGTGTTTGAAATTATAAAATTAACCTCGTCTATAGCATGAGGATTGAAGAGAACGACTATTTATCAATAGACTAAAGTTACGATGTTTTAGAAGAAACCAAGTTTCAGCCTGTTGAGGTCAGACATAGCTATGTATGTGTTTGAAATTATAAAATTAACCTCGTCTATAGCATGAGGATTGAAGAGAACGACTATTTATCAATAGACTAAAGTTACGATGTTCGGAAGAAACCGAGTTTCAGCCTGTTGAGGACAGACATAGCTATGTGTGTGTTTGAAATTATAAGATTAACCTCGTCTATAGCATGAGGATTGAAGAGAACAACTATTTATGATTAGCTTAAAGTTACGATGTTCGGAAGAAACTAAGTTTCACCGAATAGAGGTCAGACATACCTTAAAATCTTCGCGCTGCAAACTGTTACTCGGATGAATAAAATGCGTGCGTTCAAGCCTCAAACTCGAATGATAATATTCTGGTCGTACCTAAAAAGTAAAGAACAAACATATATGAATGTAGTGTAGGGTACATCACCTAGCCTAGCTATCTTTACAACTCAAAGTTCGAAAACATACCTTAAAAATGCACGTGCTGCAGACTGTTACTCGGATGAATAAAATGCGTACGTTCAAGCCTGAAACTCGAATGATAATATTCTAGTTGTACCTAAAAAGAAAAGAACAAACATATATGAATGTAGTGTAGGGTACATCAGCTAACCTAGCTATCTTTACAACTCAAAGTTCGAAAACATACCTTAAAAATGCACGTGCTGCAGACTGTTACTCGGATGAATAAAATGCGTACTTTCAAGCCTGTAACTCGAATGATAATATTCTAGTTGTACCTAAAAAAAGAAAAGAACAAACACATATGAATGTAGGTGTCTATTACCTAGCGTAGAAGTTGCTTTGCAAACAGTAACTAACAGTTCTAGCTTACCTTAAGATAAAGGCTGAAGAATAATATTCACAGCAGACAGTACTTAGACGGGAGATGTGTACGTAATAAACGCATACAGAGAACTGTGAGCGCTTCACGCAGACTGCAGCGAGTCAATATGCCGCTTGTTACCAAGCGGATGTGAAAGTCGCTGACAACTGCAGTACAGTTGGAACTAAATGTTTATGCAACAAGAGCTCTCCTGAGGGTCTTACGCTGAGTTCTGCAGGTTGACGTATTTAAGCCGGAATCGAACCTGCTGTTGATGCCGAGGTGTCAGAATTTAAGAGTTCTGCAGCGGATCGAGCCTTGGAAAGTTAGCGAGCGATCCTTGACCTCTGGACTTAAACGGGAGGGTACTAAGCTACATCCGCGGTATTCCTTACCTGTAGACACTTAAAGGTATTGAGCTAAAACTACATTTAGCTAGATCATGTAATTACAAGTTATGACGATCGCACAGGCCCCTCGCCTAGCATTTACGGCTTCCAACAGTAGGAGTTCGAACCCGCTATCTTCCGAAGTAGCGAGAATAATTGCGGGTACAAGAGTGTTGAGGGTGATTCATTTGTCGGATGGAGGTGATAAGCCTTGTGCAGGCTTCTTCGGTAGGAGTAGGCTATGTGCCGGTACCGGGACATCTAGTTATAAAACCCGCTACAACAAATTTATCGCGTATACTGCGATTTAAAATCCTAGTCAGGAAGGGTAACCGGTCGTAAAACTATGGTGTATGATCTAAGAGGCGGGGTGTGCAAAAAAGCCAGCATTAAGTAAGGGCTGTTGATAGGGGGCGTTAAACCTTGTGCAGGCTTCCCCAAAAATGATTGTGAGTACAAGACGTTGATGGTGATTCATCTGTCGCATGGAGGCAATAAGCCTTGTATAGGCTTCTTCGGTAGGAGTAGGCTATGTGCCGGTACCGGGATATCTAGTTATAAAACCCGCTATAACAAATTTATCGCGTATACTGCGATTTAAAATCCTAGTCAGGAAGGGTAACCGGTCGTAAAACTATGGTGTATGATCTAAGAGGCGGGGTGTGCAAAAAGCCAGCATTAAGTAAGGGCTGTTGATGGGGGCGTTAAACTTTGTGCAGGCTTCCCCGAAAATGATTGTGAGTACAAGATGTTGAGGGTGATTCATCTGTCGGATGGAGGTGTTAAGCCTTGTGCAGGCTTCTTCGGTAGGAGTAGGCTATGCGCTGGCACCGAGTTTTACCCTCTCTCTACGGTAGTATATTACATTCTTAGGCAGTTTCGAGGGTGTGCAAAAAAAGCCAGTATTAAGTAAGGGCTGTTGATGGCGGGTGTTAAACCTTGTACAGGCTCCTTCAACAGGAGAAGCCTACATGCCGGCGCCGTGCAGGCTCTTTCGATAGGGATAGGCTATATGCTGGTACCGTGTTTTAACCTCTCCGTACAATCATAATATTTTATGTTAGGAACTTACACGAGCTAAATGCTACACACAGCTAAGAAGACGTTCCGTGAGTTACAAGTGGCTTATCAGCACGCAATGTCCCCGTTCAAGGTTAGTGCAGCCGGAAGATGCGTGTACAATTTCAGTCAACACATGCATTCCGTACCTCGCTCTGAATGACTGCGCCGATACAACTTCAAAGATAGTGTTCTATGCGGTAGAACAAAAAATGTAACCCATAGCATGCTACTAAAGCTTAACACTGTAAATGTTTGGAGCTCCTGTTTTACAGCTAGATGTAGTTCCTAACGTAACAGGACCGGGATTAAAAATATGTTTTACAGCCGAGTACCCCCTTCCGTAAATAGCAAGGATCTGTTTTACGGCCGGTTGCCCTTCCTGACGCGAGATTTTAAATAACAAGAATCTGTTTTACAACAGGATGCCCTTCTAGGATTTTAAATAGCAGTATCTAGCCTCTTACATCATACACTATTGGTTTCGACCGGTTGCCCTTCCTGACGTCAAAGAACTGATTTAAGAATCTGTTTTACAACTAGTTGCTCTTTTTATCACGAGAATCGGGGTTTTACAGCTAGATGCTCAAAGCAGTATCTAGCCTCTTACATCATACACTATTGTTTCACGGTATGGCCGGTTGCCCTTCCTGACGCGAGATTTTAAATAACAAGAATCTGTTTTACGACTGGTTGCCCTTCCTGACGAAAAACTGGCAGTATCTAGCCTCTTACATCATACACTATTGTTTTCGACCGGTTGCCTTTCCTGACGTCAAAGAACTGGGATTAAGAATCTGTTTTACAACTAGTTGCCCTTTCTAACACGAGAATCGGGGTTTTACAGCTAGATGCTCTTCTTAGATTTAAAAAAGCAGTATCTAGCCTCTTACATCATACACTATTGTTTCACGGTATGGCCGGTTGCCCTTCCTGACGCTGAAAGACCAGGATTTAGCCAGTTACCCTTCCTGATACAACAAGACTAGGATTTATTTTTTTAGACTGCACTTGGCTAGAAATAGCCACACGGAATTATTATATAGAAAGAGAATTACCGGCTCCTGCAGTTTGGTTTAGTGTGCTTGCCTCTCACCCGGCAGTCTCGGGTTCGATTCTCTTGGGATTAAAAATATGTTTTACAGCCGAGTGCCCTCCCCCTCCTGACGTAAGAGTTTAAATCGCAAGAATCTGTTTTACCACCGGTTGCCCTTCCTAACGCTGAAAGACCGGGATTTAGCCAGTTACCCTTCCTGATACAACAACTCTAGGATTTATTTTTAGACTGCACTTGACTAGAAATAGCCACACGAAATTATTATATAGAAAGAGAATTGCTGGGCGGATGACAGCTGACGCAAGAGTGCGGCACGGTGCTCTGTAGTTTAAAGATGGCGGATGGCAGCTGACGCAAGAGGGCAGCACGGTGTTCTGTGGTTTAAAGATGGTGGATGACTGCGCATAGGTTTGTTTCCAAACAAGAGAATGTAGAATTTTTCAAATTGCCGCCACCACATTTCAAAGGTATCTAGCTAAAGAGTGCAGCACTGAGGTTTGTGATGCAAGATGGCGGATGACAGCTGTCAGAAAAAAAGCGCGTGAGTTTGTAGAGTACGTAGAATTTGCCGCCACCACAAAGAGGGCAGCACTGTGCTCAAAGATGACTGCTGTCACGTAGAATTGTCTGCCACCACAGGTATCTGGCAGTACTGAGGTTAGCGATGCGTTGTTGTCGATGACAGCTGTCAAAAAGCACGTGACTTTGTTTACAAATTCAAATTTCCCGCGGGTGGTGGAGGAGACCTCTGGGAGGCCTCTGGCTGTGGTGGTGGTGGAGGTGGCCTCTGGGAGCCGGTGGTGGTGGTGGCCGCCGAACTGTCCAATTATACTACTAATGGACGTGTGTTTGTGTGTGTTTGACCACAATACGGCGCTCCAGCTGCATCAGGCGAATACCCTGGCCAACATTTGTACGTAGGCCACAGGGCTGGCGGCCGTTGGGCTCCTGGCTGAGTGTAAATTGTTATCTTCCTATTCCGAAGGCTTCAGGTTTTCGAGCCGTGAGGAGACGGTCATTTCCACGCCCTTCGTGGCCCTTCTCTTCATATCGCTGTTTCTTTCATTCTTCGAAATGTTGGACCTCATCTTCTGATCAGTATTAGAGGGTGTAGTTATCTGGTTGTACTTCTTCGTCGAAGGATTTGTTTTACACGGGCTGCACCGCCATTACCACCGGCACCACCAATCCTCTCCATTCTTTCTTTGCTAGACACGCACCTCTTTTCTTACGGGCTGCACCGCCATTACCACCGTCACCACCAATCCTCTCCATTCTTTCTTTTCTAGACACGCACCTCTTTTCTTATTTAGTCGACTCGCGAGCATGTGCGAGGAAAAGTGAGTCTTGCAGGGTTTTTCATCTTACTCTAAGCTCTACGGCTGAGCAGTCAGCGCCTTGGCATTCGACTTTCAGGTTCCTGGATTCGATACCCTACCGGGTCGTGTGATTTTAAAGGTGAGCAGTGGGTGTCTGCCCTGTTATACCTCTGTCTTGGAACTTCGTGAGACTATCGAGTTAGTGTCTATCTTTCCTGGTATCGGTTTTAGAATTATGTCGCCTGATAAATTTTCCAAAGGAAACGATGACAGATATAATAATATTTGCCATGAAAAACAGGGAATTCTTTTGTTATCAGTCGGAAATGTTTTCGTGTAGACGAGTAGCTTTCTACATAACTATGTTAATAGACAGCCCGCAGGCTTCCACGAACCACGTGGCATTGAATCCTTTCTTTGCTGGATAGCGCTGCAGTAATATAGGTGAAGTGAATGAGCTAGTACAGGACTCCAGCTGAGTCAGGCACTTCCTTGTGTCAAGCTTCTCACCCTCGGTTTTCCAATACAAGCCACGAATCACATGTATGGAACTAACCAGTCATTACAACGATCAACCCACGTAAAGTAATAACTAGGGCCCGGAGGTTTATGAGCTAAAAATATTAGAAATATGCAAGCATTTATGACCTAAAATGTATTAAAATATGACAATAAACATGACAAAAGTTTTTTGGTCACATTTTCAAAATCTTCAAAATCTTGCCGTTGTTTAAATTAACATTAGAGTATATTGAAGATCTACTTTTACAGTCTAGAACATTCAATAATAATATCAATTTTATTATTACACTTTGAATTTATTTAATTACTTAATTATTTAATTACTCAGTTACCCTGGACAGAATGAAATGAATGTCACATTTTGATGGGCGATCAGAAAGAATTACAATAACAAATTAGGCCCTACATACATTTTAAAGTTTTCAAACAGGAACCATCTTCTATTTTCACGCAACATTGACTTATAACGGGGAAAAGGACCGCTCAACATCGCAGGATGTTCAGGATGTTCAGGATATTATTGGGCCATATTTGAAATACGTCAAATCATTAAGAGTTAAATTGAGGCTGTCGCTTTATACGCATCTGTCTCTTTCTACACAGCTTACCCTTCTATTTCACATAGATACGTATTTCTAAGAAAGATAATTGAAGAGAAATTACAGACAACAATTAGATGAAAAATCCGTCTTTGATACGAGGGGGGGCCCTAGTAATAACCCATGGGTAGAAGATGATTTTTTCGCATTAAATACCCTATCGCTTGAATTCCGCTATAAAAATGTCTTAAAATTGTTCATAAAAAGTCCTGTTTGTGTGATCTGTGAATTATTTATGTGAAATATATATAAAGAGTAACAATATAGATAATCATTCATTATTCCTTATGTAATGCTTGATTAGCACTTGCCTTTTCACCTTACATGACCATAGTTGATATCTTCGGTTAACGTATAGGCTACTTAGTATCACGCTGTCTTTTAAGTGGGCCAAGTAGCGAAAGAAGTCGTGAAGCAAGTCAGAGGAAAACACTATATCGCCATTCAACATTAAAAACCATCTTCAGGGCTGCCGACAGTGGGGTTCAAACCCACTATCTCCCGAATACTGGATAGTGGCCGCACTTAAGCGACTGCATCTATCGAGCTCGGTCGTTTCAATATTCTAGGAAATCCCTTAATGGTATGGCGATATAGCATACAATAAAGGGAAATTTGATTGATCCACCTTTTTTTTTTCAATAGGCTACATAATATTATGTTGTTACTTTTCAATACGGACCAGATATGGTTTTCCGTGGTTTCCCATTTTTACACCAAGAAAATGCTGGAGATGTATCTTAATTAAGGCCACGGACGCTTCCTTCCCACTCCTAAACCTTTCCTGTCCCATCGTCGCCGTAAGACGGTGGCGTGCCAGATGCGACCGTGCCACTAGCGACCGCATAATCTGTAACCGTGCCGGATGCGACCGGCTTTGACAAGAAAATTGAAATTTGATAAGCTTTGTCATCACCCAAGATAAGGTAAGCTAAATCAGAACCAGAAAAAGTTAGAAAAATGGCCAAAAATTTAGAACACTGCTTACGGGGTAGGGAATGAAATTGTCTTTGTTCTTTTCAACTACTAATCCGCAAACTGTGCACAACATTAATGTACACTGAATTAGTCATCGGGAAATACAACCCATACAGTTTTTTTACGGAGAACAATTCGAACGATTGCATGAAAAGCTCATAAATAATAATGAATGAGTACATTTCTTACGAAAGTTTAAATAAAACAAACATTACTTCACACACACACACACACACACACACACACACACACACATTTTAACAAGGATTATTTGTTTTACAGTTAACTGATCTGTAAGTACAGCTCTTGGGGATCATCAGAACCAGTCCCTGGATTTTCGGGAAACAGATATGACAGAGCAGCATCTTCTTCAGTTGCTTTTCAAGAACTTTCCTGTGAAGTACCAGTACGGAGTGTAATGTCATTTCAACAAGTCCTATAAGCAGCTGCTGCCCCTACTTTATGTAACACTTCTGGGGGAAACTCGTTGTCTTACAACACGAAATATGGTGATGCGTTTACGTCTTTTCCTAAAATATGTCCATATATGGAGCTGCGTTTCCATGTCTGGGAGAAGGTACCAAGCAGGTTAGGTCAGTGCATTGCAGCACGACTAGTTACAGCTACTTCGGGAGGCTGCAGGGTTCGAATGCCCCGTTGGCCATTCTCGAAAATGGTTTCTCGTGGTTCCCATGTTCATCTTCAGGAAAATGCCTTGATGGCACCTTCCTCCAATTTCTACCCGTGCAGTTACACCCACAGGCAACACCCTCATACAGCATACATCCTCGGACACTCCTGGCACTCAAAGCCAGATGTTAAAAAATGTTAATCAATCAGTGCTTTGTTGTGTCTCCTAGTGAGGAGTGTTGTAGCAGGTATAGGCCCTACAGAGAATAGCTGACATTGAAAACGCCATGCCCATGCGTGAAGCTGGTGGGTCTGGGCCTGATCTTCGTACAGAGGACCGCATATTAGAATTTACTGCAGAGGACCCCCAGCAGCAATACTCGCCAAATCGCGGCACTGGTAGGAGTGGACCGTCCTACGAACATAACGGGAAGACTGGCAACATCAGTATCATTTGCAGTGTGTTCAGCACTACTGGAAAGAAATTATGCACCGCAGATAACCTTTTGTGAATAGGTCCATCCTCAACCCAAAGACTTCATGTTCACAAATGAGGTCTCGTTTACGAGGAATGACAGCTTCAGTTTTGACAACGCGTATGTGTAGCGGAGAACAAGCCCCATGCTATGAGACGTTCCCACCACCAGGTTCGGTTATCCCATTAATGTTTGGACAGGGATTTTGGGGATCATTATCAAAGAATCTGTGATATTACCTCATAGAATGGCTAGCGTATCTTATCTACAGTTTCTAGGAGGCACTCTACCACTACTACTACTAGAGGATGTTCCACTCCATACGCGACGGCATCTGTGATTGCAACATGATGGAGCACCCCCGCACTTTACCAACGCAGTGCGCCGTCACCTGGATGCCGCCTATCCGCAGCGATGGATCGGCCGACAGGAAGTCCCGATCAAAATCCCTTAGATTACTTCTTTTGGGGGTACATGGAATCTAAGGTTTATCGCAGAGAAGTGGAAATTCTGCAAGAGTTCCGGGAATGTGTCTTGGAAGCTGCTCAGGACATCAGTCAAAACAACGAGGTACTGAAGCGTGTTCAAGAGAATTTTCTCCGAAGGTGCCGAGCATGTATTGGCACCAATGGTATTTTCTAACACTGTTGTAACAATGAAAATCATTTCCCACGGCCAACCTGGTCAAGTGTAGTATTCTCTAAAAGGTACATAAACGTTTGTCGTTGTTTTAATGTTTGTCTTTTAAAAAGTAAATGCGTTTAGAGTTTTACGTGACTTTTACTTTTGTGATCATGAGCCACAGGACCTCCATTTTAATGTAGAATCCGACCCATAGGACGTGTCATTTAATTTCGTAAATCCCACACGTATTGGCCGGGAATCAAACCGGGACTGCCTTGGTGAGAAGCGGGCAGTGGTACCACTGGGCTAGTTTCTATTACTCCCCACTTTATTCGGTTTTTACTGCGGGTCAGGGTTTGTAGCAGATTTGGCAGACTTTTACGGCTGGATGTTTTTCTTGACGCCAACCATTAGATGAGAAATGCTACGTGTTAATGTGGTGGTGGTGATTATCAGAGAGAAGAAATGGAAGGCATCCGACACTGCGAAAAATGAGAATATCAGCGAAAGAAAGACAAGGGCCACGAAGGGCGTGAAAGACTCCCTAAATACCGCCGGGGTCGGAAAAAAACGAGAGTTGACCAAGGAAGATGGGATAGGATAGATGAAAGTGAGAAGCCTGGTACAAGTAGGTGGGAGCAGTGCCAGGACTCAACCTAGTGCCCCGTGGTTGCCAACCCACGCTCCCAACTTGAGAGCCTCTTAGGACAGGCAGGGAATACCCTGGATGTTATTCTACTGTCCCCACCCACAGCGGGATGTGGAGTTAGATAACTTTGTTCTTTATCATGACATTCCTCTGGTTCATCGATTGTCTGATACTTCTGGTACGTAACGCACCGGTTTATCATAGTATTCCATGCATTTGATCCCTACTCTGAGGCGCTAATTGAAATAAGTAGTGTGCACTCTTAAAGGAATAATGGCAGAGGAATGTTCACAGCCGTCTGCAGCCTGGTCATTCCAGGTCGGGCGTCTTGCGCTTCTGGATGTGAGACTATGATAATGAGGTAGGGAGAGGGTGAAACCCGGTGTCGGCACGTAGATCGGCAGCATAGCACTGTTCGTTAAAAATGAGAAAATGTGCGATTTTCTATTTTATTATTTCATATGATAATATTGCTTGTAATCGTGACATTCCTACTGACTTCATTGTAATGATAATGACCTATGATGATTTCAATTGGGAAAACCACAAATACAGCCTTTCTAAGGATGTAAAAAGGAGTTCATTACTATTCATAAACTTTAACAAAAAGGTAAGCTAAATATAAGCTAATGGGTTCATACCCCGTAAATAGGATTGTCCTCCTTTTTAATCTTCACTACTCCTGCTAAAACTTTATTTACTACAACTTTAATTTTAGGCACACTCATTGCCACTACATCAACTTCGTGATTAGGGGTTTGAATAGGATTAGAAATTAACCTCTTATCTTTTATTCCCCTGATAACTGACACAAAAAACCTTATATCAACAGAAGCTTCCCTAAAATACTTCTTAGTGCAAGCCTTAGCATCCGCTGCACTACTTTTCTCTATTATTTTAATGTTTGTATTATCTAATAATCCTTTTTATATAAATACCGAAGTCTTTTCAACCTTGATATGTTCAGCATTGCTACTAAAAATGGGAGCCGCCCCCTTCCATTTTTGGTTTCCAGCAACAATAGAAGGTTTAAGATGAAAAAACTGTTTTGTTCTAATAACCTGACAAAAAATTGCCCCTCTAATATTGTTGGCATATATTATTGAAATAAACATTTTCATTAGAATAATTATCCTTTCCTCAGTACTAATTGGATCTTTAGGAGGATTAAATCAAAGCTCTCTACGAAAGCTAATAGCTTATTCTTCTATTAATCATATTGGTTGAATAGTTGCCGCCATAGTAGTAGGAGAAAACCTATGAGAACTATATTTTATTATCTATACATTTCTCACCTTATCTCTTATTTTAATGTTTAATGTTCATCGCATTTACCATATCAACCAAAACTTCTTAACAATAACTAATAACCAAATTACAAAATCTTGTTTATTCCTCCTTCTACTTTCTCTTGGTGGTTTACCTCCTTTCTTAGGATTTATACCTAAATGATTGATTATTCAAACCTTGGTTGATCTAAACTATCAATTCATCGTCATCATCATAGTGATTATAACCTTAGTAACATTATTTTATTATCTTCTATTAACATTCCTTGCATTCCTATTCTCCTACACTGAATTAAAATTAACTTTAGTTGGTTCCTACAATCGTACTTTTTTACCCCTCCTATTAACCTTTACTGGAATTTCAACATTGGGATTACCCTTCTGTTCCGTCGTCTATTTTATGCTTTAAGGCTTTAAGTTAATAAAGCCTTCAAAGCTATAAATAAAGACAAAGATCTTTAAGCCTTAATAGGTTTTACCTACTCCTTTAGAATTCCAGTCTAATATCATCATTGACTATAAAGCCTGGTAGGGGAGAAGAATTCTCCTAAATAAATTTACAGTTTACCGCCTATAATCTCAGCCACCCTACCGCAACAATGACTTTTTTCAACTAATCATAAGGATATTGGAACATTATACTTCATTTTTGGTGCCTGAGCAGGAATGGTAGGTACATCTCTCAGCTTATTAATCCGTGCAGAATTAGGACAACCAGGTTACTTAATTGGTGATGCCCAAATTTATAACGTAATTGTCACTGCTCACGCATTTGTAATAATTTTCTTTATGGTAATGCCCATCATAATTGGAGGATTTGGAAATTGATTAGTCCCTCTAATACTTGGGGCCCCTGACATAGCCTTCCCTCGAATAAACAACACAAGTTTTTGATTGCTCCTCCCTTCACTTGTCCTATTACTTAGAAGTAGCTTAGTGGAAAGCGGTGCAGGCACTGGTTGAACAGTTTACCCCCCTCTCTCCTCGGGAATCGCTCATGCTGGTGCTTCTGTTGACTTAGCAATTTTTTCTCTCCACTTAGCAGGAGTATCATCAATTCTAGGGGCCGTTAATTTTATTACTACAACTATCAATATACGAGCCCCTGGAATATCACTAGACCAAACACCTTTATTTGTATGGGCTGTAGCCATTACCGCTCTTCTTCTCCTCCTCTCCTTACCCGTTTTAGCAGGTGCTATTACTATACTATTCACTGACCGAAATTTAAATACCTCATTCTTCGATCCTGCAGGTGGGGGCGATCCTATTCTCTATCAACACCTCTTTTGATTTTTCGGACACCCCGAAGTCTATATTTTAATTCTCCCAGGATTTGGTATGGTCTCTCATATTATTAGTCAAGAAAGAGGGAAAAAGGAAGCATTTTGTACTTTAGGAATAATTTATGCAATAATAGCAATTGGTCTTCTCGGATTCGTCGTATGGGCACACCATATATTCACTGTAGGAATAGACGTAGACACACGAGCCTATTTCACATCCGCCACCATAATCATTGCGGTCCCTACAGGAATTAAAATTTTTAGTTGATTAGCTACACTTCACGGAACCCAATTAACTTATAGTCCAGCCTTACTTTGAGTATTAGGATTTGTTTTCCTCTTCACAACAGGAGTTGTGTTAGCCAATTCCTCAATTGACATTATTTTACACGACACATACTATGTCGTTGCCCACTTCCACTATGTTTTATCTATAGGAGCAGTATTTGCAATTATGGCTGGATTTATTCAGTGATATCCATTATTTACAGGATTAACCTTAAACCCTAAATGATTAAAAATTCAATTTACAAATATGTTTGTTGGAGTAAACCTAACATTCTTTCCTCAACACTTCTTAGGACTAGCTGGTATACCACGTCGATATTCTGATTATCCAGACAGTTGTACATCTTGAAATATTGTTTCAAGCCTAGGGTCAACTATCTCCTTTATTGGAATTATCTTCCTTATTTTCATTATTTGAGAAAGTATAATCTCAAATCGAACTGTATTATTCCCCTTAAACATGGTAAGTTCATTAGAATGGTATCAATCCTATCCCCCTGCTGAACATTCATACTCTGAGCTACCTATATTAACTAATTTCTAATATGGCAGAATAGTGCGGTAGATTTAAGCTCTACATATAAAGTTCATCCTTTTATTAGAATATTAAAATATGGCAACCTGATCGAATTTAAATCTACAAAATAGTGCCTCTCCTTTAATAGAACAATTAATTTTCTTTCATGATCATACACTTTTTATTTTATTAATACACTGACTGACAGAGCAAATGCAACACCAAGAAGGAGTGGTCAGAACTTTATGCCAATTGCAGGGTAGACTGACGTCACTGAGGTATGCTCATGATGTGAAATGCGCCGCTGTGCTGCGCACGTAGCGAACGATAAATGGGACACGGCGTTGGCGAATGGCCCACTTCGTACCGTGATTTCTCAGCCGACAGTCATTGTAGAACGTGTTGTCGTGTGCCACAGGACACGTGTATAGCTAAGAATGCCAGGCCGCCGTCAACGGAGGCATTTCCACCAGACAGACGACTTTACGAGGGGTATGGTGATCGGGCTGAGAAGGACAGGTTGGTCGCTTCGTCAAATCGCAGCCGATACCCATAGGGATGTGTCCACGGTGCAGCGCCTGTGGCGAAGATGGTTGGCGCAGGGACATGTGGCACGTGCGAGGGGTCCAGGCGCAGCCCGAGTGACGTCAGCACGCGAGGATCGGCGCATCCGCCGCCAAGCGGTGGCAGCCCCGCACGCCACGTCAACCGCCATTCTTCAGCATGTGCAAGACACCCTGGCTGTTCCAATATCGACCAGAACAATTTCCCGTCGATTGGTTGAAGGAGGCCTGCACTCCCGGCGTTCGCTCAGAAGACTACCATTGACTCCACAGCATAGACGTGCACGCCTGGCATGGTGCCGGGCTAGAGCGACTTGGATGAGGGAATGGCGGAACGTCGTGTTCTCCGATGAGTCACGCTTCTGTTCTGTCAGTGATAGTCACCGCAGACGAGTGTGGCGTCGGCGTGGAGAAAGGTCAAATCCGGCAGTAACTGTGGAGCGCCCTACCGCTAGACAACGCGGCATCATGGTTTGGGGCGCTATTGCGTATGATTCCACGTCACCTCTAGTGCGTATTCAAGGCACGTTAAATGCCCACCGCTACGTGCAGCATGTGCTGCGGCCGGTGGCACTCCCGTACCTTCAGGGGCTGCCCAATGCTCTGTTTCAGCAGGATAATGCCCGCCCACACACTGCTCGCATCTCCTAACAGGCTCTACGAGGTGTACAGATGCTTCCGTGGCCAGCGTACTCTCCGGATCTCTCACCAATCGAACACGTGTGGGATCTCATTGGACGCCGTTTGCAAACTCTGCCCCAGCCTCGTACGGACGACCAACTGTGGCAAATGGTTGACAGAGAATGGAGAACCATCCCTCAGGACACCATCCGCACTTTTGTTGACTCTGTACCTCGACGTGTTTCTGCGTGCATCGCCGCTCGCGGTGGTCCTACATCCTACTGAGTCGATGCCGTGCGCATTGTGTAACCTGCATATCGGTTTGAAATAAACATCAATTATTCTTCCGTGCCGACTCTGTTTTTTCCCCAACTTTCATCCCTTTCGAACCACTCTTCCTTGGTGTTGCATTTGCTCTGTCAGTCAGTGTAATTACTCGACTGACTGGCAGTAGGAAGTGGGCCTGCCATCGTAATGAAAACTCTCCAAGTTCATTGTGACTGTAGTAGGCAAGAGGAACTGCCATTATAATTCCCTAATCCAGTCTTCACATGAGAAAAGACGTATGGTGACTTTCCCGTCGCTTTTCTGGATAACTTTAACAACTATGCAACTTAATACAATCTTACACACAACGTGTAGAGTACTTAGCCTAGAATTCTGAATACAATGTAGGATTCCGTAGCGAAGCACGGGCACGTCAGCTAGTCATATCTAAATTTGATTCAGAATCGAATTACGCTGTAGCGGGGACTCCGAACTTAAGGTTGAAACCCTTTCAGAAAACAATCGGTAATGTTTGGTAACAAAACACACGAGTAGCGTTACGAAAATGTTGCAAATCTTGGGCTGGGAAGACATAGAAGTAAGAAGACGAGCTGCTCGACTAAGCGGGATGTTCCGAGCTGTCAATGGAGAGATGGCGTAGAATGGCATTAGTAGACGAATAAGTTTGAGTGGTGTTTTTAAAAGTAGGAAAGAGTTAGAATTCAAGACGACAAATTGGGGCAAATATTCGTTTATAGGACGAAAAGTTAGGGATTGGAATAATTTACCAAGGGATATGTTCAATAAATTCCCTAATTCTCTGAAATTATGGTCTACTTACTTATCGTGTCCTATTAGTGCCGGGAGTGTCCGAGAACGTATTCGGCTCGCCTGGTGCAGGTCTTCCTACCTGACTCCCATGGGCGTCTTGCGCTTCTGGATGTGAGACTATGATAATGAGGTAGGGAGAGGGTGAAACCCGGTGTCGGCACGTAGCCTACTCCTCTCGAATAACACCAAGGTGTCTGTTCAAAGCTTTACGTCGTCATCCGACGGACGAATCACCATCATCAGCATCGTATTCCCTCATTCCATTTGAACAATGCGAACAGGTTTGGATTTGAATCCAGGCTTTTGGCACGCAATCTAGTGATTACAACTTGTGTACCACCAACTTTCCTACCCTGTCGGCCTACATTCTGATGGTGAAAATTTTTTTCATCCAAGCTAAGTGGTTCAGGCGGTGAGGTGCTGGTCTTTCGACTCCAACTTGGCAGGTTCGATCCTGGCTCAGTCCGGTGGTATTTGAACGTGCTCAAATACGTCAGCTTCGTGTCGGTGGATTCACTGGCACGTAAAATAACTCCCGCGGTACTAAATTCCGGCACCTCGGCGTCTCCTTAAACCAGAAACATAGTTACTGGAACGTAAAGCTAGCAACATTATTATGATTATTTTTTCGTCCAACGACACTCGAACCTGCTAACCACGGTGTCAGACCTTTATTTTAGAAAATACCAAGTTAGCTACTGATAAGCAATCTGCCACTTGGTGACAGCCTTAAATGCAGATCAATTGTAAGTGATTGATGGGTCGCATGCGGCACGATGCTTATCCACTCGGTCGCTATTGGCACGATAATAGCCGGGTCGCATCCGGCACGGTCGCTTCTGGCACGTAACCCCGTACCGTATGACATATCTGTGTCAGTGCGACGTTAAGCAACTAGCCAAAAAAAAAAAAAAAAAAAAAAAAAAAAAAAAAAAAAAAAAAAAAAATGGAAACGAACAGATCCTTGTGTCGAATTGAGAAATCCTTATTCTGCCTTCTGTTGCCCTTCACACACGTAATATTGAAATACAATTTCAAGCTCGGTATTTTCCATGAATTTCGCTGCATTGTCGTACTTACCGCAAAATAAATAAATTTCACTTTAAACTGGCCTTGTCGCTTTAATTCGCTGTAATTCGCTAACACAGTATCATCGTTGTCTTAACCAGAATCATATGATTCTCTCTCAAAGCACCCAAGTATAAACCTAAGTACATAACTTTCAGAAATACGAAGGATATAAACGTGGATTACTTGAACGTTATCAACTACCATATGGAGTCTAAATGACTGACGCTAAAGTTAATACAATGGTAAAAGGCTTATATGACAAACATGCCCCTAGGGTTTCTCACCCTTCTTGTCCATCATTATTTGATGAAATCAAGACAACCATGGACCATCGTGACTTGTTATATGGACGTTATAAACAAACCCCAGATGATTCAGACTTCGAATCTTTCCCCATCTTAAGAAATCGCACAAAGCAGTTGATCAGAAATGTAAATATGTAGATATTTCCGTAATTTAGCTAACAACTTAAATTCTAATCGCGCATGGGACCAACATCGTTTCCTGGGAATAGAGAGAGAGAAATCCTGACATTCCATTTGACGAACTGAACGTTTACTTTATATTCAACCTACCCCCCACTTAACTGCACTGACATACGCCCTCCCCTCCTGCCAGTCCACCATGTCATAAAAGATCACGTTAAAAATCCTATTACTTTTATACATAACATTAAGGATCCTGTACGAAGCGGAGACGGGACAGGTTTTTCTCCGGGTACTCCGGTTTTCCCTGTCATGTTTCATTCCAGTAACACTCTCCAGTATCATTCCATTTCATCTGTCATTCATTAATCATTGCCCCAGAGGAGTACGACAGGCTTCGGCAGCCGGCACAATTTCTATTCTCGCCGCTAGATGGGGGCTTCGTTCATTCCATTCCTGACCCTGTCGAATGACTGAAAACAGGCTGTGGATTTTCATTTTCATTATGGATCCTGTCCTGCCTGTACTGACGAACATACTACATTAATGTAGTACCTTGTGGAATACCGCTGTTTATGATTTGAAAGGAAGATCTAACTTTCTTTACCTCGTAATCTACTTCATAATTTACTTCAACGCACTGCTTACGCTGTTGTAAGTAAGGAGGGTTTTTTTTTTTTTTTTTTGCTAATTGCTTTACGTCGCACCGACACAGATAGGTCTTATGGCGACGATGGGATAGGAAAGGCCTAGGAGTTGGAAGGAAGCGGCCGTGGCCTTAATTAAGGTACAGCCCCAGCATTTGCCTGGTGTGAAAATGGGAAACCACGGAAAACGATCTTCAGGGCTGCCGACAGTGGGATTCGAACCCACTACCTCCCAGATTCAAGCTCACAGCCGCGCGTCCCTAACCGCACGGCCAACTCGCCCGGTAAGTAAGGAGTTAGCAGATGTGAAGCGACACTACAATTTCTTCAGCAATATGTCATCGACTACACAAGTCTAAAAATATTGAAGTAACAACATTATTATAATCAAGATGATTTAAAACATTATGAGTAAAAGTTAGAGCAGTAACAGCTGACAAACCTGTCCTGAATCCATGTTCAAAAAATCTTGCTTGTTGTGAAATTGTTTCCCATAAAATGCAAGTAGGCGTTATTAAATTACTTTCTGGAGGAGTTTACCTAAAGCAGACGTTATAATTATTGGCCTGCTCCTTTCGTATCAATAGGTTTTCAGACATATTGGGAAGATTCCATACATTGGCGCTTGGTTTACAAGGTTCATTAACGGGATAATGCATCCAGTTGAAAGAGAATTTCCTGGGCTATCTCACTTGGGTAATTATAGGGAATTGAAAAACTGATTTGCCTAATCTAGGAAGGTTGTTAATCTCATGTGCACACAACTTCCTGTGATATTTCCATGGCGAGAATTTATTGAAAGTAGTGCACACTTCGTGTGGGGGTTAACTGTAGAATCATTTATATTTAAACATACATTTCTAGGAATGTTGCTGTGAAGTTCATTTTCCCTTCTTATTTCATTAATAAAAATGTAATGGCGTATGGCTTTTAGTGCCGGGAGTGTCCGAGGACATTTTCGGCTCGTCTGGTGCAGGTCTTTTGATTTGATGCCCCTAGGCGTCCTGCGCGTCGTGATGTTGAAGAAGACACACACACACACACACAGCCCCTGTGCCAGCGGAATTAACCAATGATGGTTAAAATTCCCGAATCTGCCGGGAATCGAACCCGGGATCCCTGTGACCAAAGGCCAGCATGCTAACAATTTAGCCATGGGGCCGGACTTTTATTTCATTTATAATATTCCATACAGATTTAGTCACATTACTGTATTTTGTTAGCTTTCTACTAATATTTTAAACCTGTAATTTAGTAAGAGTCTCTCTGCAGTGAACTCCGAGAAATTTTTACTCATTGCAGTGAAATTCTGAATCGGTTGACTTTAAATTTCATTATGCTGCTTTCATCTTCTCTTGAATGTATTTCAGTTCTGATGACTCTAACCTACCTACCGATGTCTTTTTGTTCTCAACCTTCGTTTTTTCACAGGCTTTGTTGTGGTGGATACTGAATAGCTCGTGAAATACATCGATTATAAAGATTAGATTCCTATTTGAGGACTTTTTTAAGTAATTAACGTAGAGGACACTAATATACCTACTGGTATGTTGTTCAGTTATGTTCTGCTGGATGATGTATCTGTTATATGACCACCTGTGGATATCTCTGTAGTCTATAAGCCAACCTGTAATTTTGAAACTTGTAAAATGTAAGTTCTCTTTCCTAAGACCGTGTTCTGCTACAGTGTTTACTGGTAGGAACTCGCCTACTGATATTGAACATTCTTAATGTATCATTTATTATTTGTTCTGAAACACCATTACTTGATTTTTTTTTTTTTTGCTTTACATCGCACCGACACAAATATGTCTTATGGCGACGATAGAATAGCAGAGGTCTAGGAATTGGAAGAAAGCGGCCGTGGGCCTTAATTAAGGTAGATCCATCTACAGGGTTGCCGACAGTGGGGTTCGAACCCATGATCTCCCGGATGCAACTTCACAGCTGTGCGCCTTTAACCGCACGGCTAACTCGCCCAGTTTTTTTATATGTCTAAAACCACGTAACCTATGATCAACGTCTGAATTGCTATTTGTTGAACTATGGAAGCCCCTGACTGCATTTACATTATTAATAAAGGGAGTACTGTCAGAAGAATTGTCCACGTATCTTATCGCCCATATGGACAGGTTTCTTTCTTTCTTTCTTTCTCCTACCATTGTTTTATTAAATCCAATTAAATTTTCTAGCTGACTGCACATTTTGTTCCTGTGAGGCCCAGGCCTTGTAAACTGTTATCTGCATAATCTCTCCGGTTGATATGTTTTCATGAAGTTACCATTCTTACACTGTGGTTATTAGTCGCGTCGGCTGACTGGACCTCGAACCAGCCCTCAGATCCGGGTAAAATCCCCTGACCTAGCCGGGCTATTGGGCTGGAGCGAA
Source organism: Anabrus simplex (assembly GCF_040414725.1). Lineage (NCBI taxonomy): Eukaryota > Metazoa > Arthropoda > Insecta > Orthoptera > Tettigoniidae > Anabrus > Anabrus simplex. The sequence continues at coordinate 768,864,162 of NC_090265.1, forward strand.
CTGCACATCCAGCGACTCGATGCTGTTTTGTTCATACCGGGTCACTTGCTTATTCATAACGACAGGCCGAGCGAGGGTTTGAAATAGCATTCCTTTATATTTCTCGTTAGGACTGTTACCTTGCATCTCTGAGACGGTCCCTGTGTTAGATCTACCTCACAAGGTATGGACAACACTCAATCGGTTGAGAACAGAGTATGGAAGATGTGCAGACTCACTCTTCAACTGGAGAGTGCAATTCTCACTCGCATGGTGACTGTGACGCACCACGGCAGACAATTCAACACATTACGGAAGACCTGACTGCAGAAATAGAGCCTACGGGAATTCCTAATGGCAACCCTGAATTCCATCAGATACATCCAAAAACGAGATGTGTGTTTATAATATAGTAATGAATGTAATTATGTTTCTCAGAATGTATCCGAAAAGCCATACGCTAAATAAAATCAATCTTATGAAAGTAAATACCCAACCCATGATGCAACAGCCCCGAAGGGCCATGGCCTACCAAGCGACCGCTGCTCAGCCCGAAGGTCTGCAGATTATGAGGTGTCGTGTGGTCAGCACGACGAATCCTCTCGGTCGTTATTCTTGGTTTTCTAGACCGGGACCTCCATTTCACCGTCAGATGGCTCCTCAATTGTAATCACGTAGGCTGGGCTGAGTGGACCTCGAACCAGCCCTCAGATGACATGGCCGGAAATCGAACCCGGGGCCTCCAGGTAAGAGGCAGCCACGCTACCCCTATACCGCGGCGTTGGCATAAAAGTAAATACTGTGTATAGTATTTTTACGGTTCGAACCCCACTGTCGCCAGCTCTGAAAATGGTTTTCCGTGGTTTCCCATTTTCACACCAGGCAAATGCTGGGGCTGTACCTTAATTAAGGCCACGGCCGCTTCCTTCCCCCTCCTAGCCCTTTCCTGTCCCATCGTCGCCGTAAGACCTATCTGTGCCGGTGCGACGTAAAACAACTAGCAAAAAAAAAAAAGTATTTTTACGGGCGGGTAGGTGGGTCCCTTCGGTAACGCAAAGTAAGGCAATAGTTGACTTAACAATGTATCGGTAGGATGCGCGCTGAAGAAAAGTGAACGGAGTTCGGGATGTGGAAGGGGCAGAGAGGGGCAGTGGAGGGGAGGGATTAGGCAATTCCACTCCGCTGTTTGACAGCTGGAAGCGTGTTCAGTCGCTTGCTTGCCCTAGCTGAGGGCTTTACTGTGAGTATTGTAGTGCTAGTGAGTATCTTAAGTGCACTTGACGGCTACGGCTTCAACCACGGATATAGGACATTCTCTGGATGTGAGTATCGTAGATTTAAGGCCTCATTTGAAATCTTCAGGAAAATAAGAGAACTGACCATTTGCGATGAAACTGTTGTCCGCAACATGACAGAATGCGTGATTCTGAATGGGAATAGTATGCACCTTTATTGATAATTTCAGACTGCATAATATAATCCATTATAATTGAAACAGAAGTATTGAGAATAGAATATTTTGACACGTTCATTTACGGTACTGTACTTTTTAGTAATATGGGATTGTAGGGGATGAAATACTGCTCTTATCGAAATCTCATCCGGTGAAAAGTATTTTATGTGACTTTATAGTTATGTTTCTAACTGCTCTGAGCCTTCCGGCTATAAATTACACTACCGTTGATTGTACGGCAAAAATGATTACTACTATTAAATTTAGGACATGCATTGATCATTCACCCAAGTCGAGTCCAACGGTTCGCTTTGTAAATAGAGTGAACTGTGCATTGCAGACAGAGCGTGTAACCTGATATCATGGGGTCATTTGACCAATTTTCTGCTGTTGCCTGGACGAACACACTGCTTCATGTATTTGAAACGTCTATGAGATTGTTCCGTCGGAAATGCACAATAGCCTAATTTTCTTTGGTAGGTTCTTAAGTGACTATGGTGAAGGTAAACAGGTGGATGAATATTTACTGTTAAAAATTGCGGTGCTGACTTGTAGTAACCTCTCTGCTATAATGTTATGTGGACGGTGAAGTAATACTGGAGAACGTCTAGTAGACACCTTTTTCGAAGTAGACTTGTATTTTAACTCGTGTCTTAGATAACTTGTGAATCATCCATCATAATGAGCTTGAGTAATTTTTACGTCGCGCTTCAGCTGAAGTTGGGAAATGTTATTTGCCGTTAGTCTTGCAAATATTAACACTGTTTAATTAAGTTTCCTGACGTAAGATTGAGTTATGTAATTGTCCCGCTGAAGCTCGGCCAGCTTTGGTAGGTCAGTAATCCCAGTCGCTGAAAGGCTTTAGCACGACCCATTTCTCTGTTGACTTGCTCGCTGGCTCTGCTCACACATAGTCTGTGGTAAAATACATCGCATAACAGAAGAATACGAAAACTGTTCCAGGAAGTGTGCCTGTGTTAGTAAACAACTGAAAGTTCGATGAGACAACTTTTTGAACTTTTTTCTCTAATACAGTGTTGTAAAGAAAGAGGATGTTAGTTCATTCAAATATTCTAATCTCCTTTGTAGTGCCATGGTTGATTATATTTTGCGGTAGAATCTGCTGTGATGCAATAAATTGCTTCGAATTGCTAACCTCGGGTTAATTTCCTTTACAAAATGGTTCACTGTGTTACACCCAACACTTTGATAACGTCTAAATCAATGGTGAAGTGGTGATATTAAGAGTTGTTGGTTTAAGTAGGTTATTTATACTTAATACAGATTTCACTAGTAGCGAAGATGGGGAGTACCTCAGTAAACATAGGAATGCTAGGATGTGAAGTTCCTTCCTCCTAAAGACATACACCACTTCAAGCACTCGGGAAATGGAGAAAAGTAATCGCTGAAAAGTTACGGTTACCGCAAACATGAGTTGCGATGCATTGTTAAAGAAACATTGCATGGTTACCATGTTTGTTGCCCAACATAGTGTGTGTGCCGTGAAAATGATGTTCAGATGGCAATTCCTGTTAAATGATTTAGAATTGTTTGAAGTCACTATGATGTATTAATCCTTGCACGCAACGAATAGTGAACACCGGGAGATAGTGGGTTCGAACCCCACTGTCGGCAGCCCTGAAGATAAGTTTTCCGTGATTTCCTATTTTTACACCAGGCTGAATCTTAAGACCACGAACGCTTCCTTCCCTATCACATCGTCGCCAGAAGACCTAGCTGTGTCGGGTGCGACGTAAAGCAAATTTGATTTTTTTTTTAAAGTGAAAATTAGATGAGGTCAAAATAATTCGCTGCTCTGAGACATCGTTCCATTGGTCATTTGTACTGGGTAATGAAATCATTAATACTGTTATCAGGATACGCATTGAAACTTAATAAACATTGTGTCTGGTAACAGAAAAGGCCTGCTATACTAAAAAGTGGTGCATTTGGCAGAATTTTAGGCCCACCCTTTCAGAGCAGTTGATAGCAGTCGTGAAGATTGCCGTTAATGTGAATCATATTTGATCGTGTTTTCATCACAAACTAGACGGAGTGGATTAATCAAGCGTATGTATGTAAATGTCAAGTGCCCTGTTACTAAGGGAAATTAAGGTTTCCTTTCGATAAGTTTCTGACGTCCTCGGCGTAGAACAATATTTTTTTTTTAATTCATTTTCAAATTCCTTCGTTGAATAAAATAGTTTTGTTTTATTTTAAATTTCTTTTCCGCTTAATTTGTTCAGAAAGGACAGTTACCTATTTGTACTTCCTCTTAAAACAAAAATAATCACCGCCACTCTCATTAACTCCTAATGAGATTGATGCCAGGGAGGATATCCGGTTGTAAAAACGCGCTACGAAGATTCGTCTCGCTTCATACCCGCCTCCGTAGGGAAACGGGACAACGGTTGGGCATACATGAACAATTAAACTAAGATATAACTGTAAACATCATGGAGTGTCACGATATAGTCCATTTTACAACCATAGTGCAACATTGTCCGTGGTCATGGACATAACACATCATAGAAATGAGTCAAAAATTGAGATGCTTTACTATTACGTAAGTAATGCTGTAAGAGAGGCTTCCTAAATGCTACAAATTAAATCGCGACTGGAAGATAAACTGTTCAAGTATCGTTATCACTTTGTCACGAATTAAGGCGTACCTATTAAGACAAAAACAGGTGCATTGAAATCATAGAAAAGTGCACCTCATTTTGGCAGAAATCCGACAGTTGGGTAGGTCTAAATGTGATACCATAAAATCGACAATAGGACTGAAAGGGTCAAATATTTCTAGGGCTCCTCGAAACACTACTATAAACATGTACGTAGATGAGACGTTTCAGGACGTCCCTTAAGGGCGTGGACGATTAAAGGGACAGTAGTGGATTACTTGCGAGATAAGTGCTAAGAATGGTCAGTCTTCTCGAGTTCTCTACAATCTGCCCATGAACTTTCAAGGTTGAAACAGTTCTGTGATGTCTTTTCAATTGTCTGTCTGGCTACTGCCATGCTCAGCTCACGTCAGCCTTGACTTAGTGCTGAACTAACAAATAGTCCCGTAACACTGACCTTCATTCATGTCTGAGATAACGCTACTCCTGTCGTGTGGATTTTAAAGAACTGTTGGTAATATTCAGAGGACGTACGTTCAACGTGTTCTAACTTCGACATTCAGCTCATTCGCTGTCCTAAGTTGAAGGAAACTTTTCACTTGATCGACGCGTTACTGCGGACAGCCCAAGGTGCACCTCTGAGGTAAGGCAGTTGGATTGTCCGAACCTCTTTATTTAGAACTAGCTTGAAATCCTTCCAAGAATAATCCTTTTGGCTCTTCTTCGATCTGACATATTCTGTGTGTGTGCGACGCCGGTGTTAATTATGCCCTTTACCTTGGTTATTCGATAACTGTTTTTATAGAATACACATATTTATGCAGGAAGTTGGACAATTTCCAACGCGTGGCCATGATCAGCTTTTGTAAGCTATTTCTTCAGTGCATGACTTGTCCGAAATATCGCAGAATCGGAGACCTTGACGGTTAGGCGACCAACACATTCGTACAATGAGCTGCTAAAGGCATTCTCAGCCTAATCTTCTAGCACCATATTTCAAACGCTTAGATTGGTGCACGATGATACTCCGGGAGTCCACATATCTCTCAAGTGTGAGAAGTCTGGTGACTCAGCTTCTCCCCCGGGTCGGTATTTAAGCAATTTCGATGCTTTATTTTTCTTTCGTGGACCTATCATTGCTTGAAGAGAACTAGGTGTTGTCTTCTCTTTGACGTGAACGCTTCATATTTGAATATAAGAAGTAATTTTTTACATTCCTTGATTACATATTTCGTAGAAATGCACGGTTTAAGGGAATTAAATTATCTAAAAGGCAAGAAATATTTGTGGGCTAAATGAAACTATAAAACAGTGTTCGCAATGTGTCTAGGAACTAGTGAGGTTGTTGTTGTTGTTGTCGTTGTTTGGATAATCATTCCCAAGACAGGTGTGATGTATTTCTGCATGTCGCCCTATCCTTGCTAACCTTATGTTCGCAGTGAGCGAATTAATTTGCTTAAGAAAGGCATTCCTTGCTTGTGGTAGTCTGTATTTTATGTCCTTACTTTTGCCATAATGTTCTACTACCCAAGTCATATTCATCTGTTTCCTTTAAGACTTGAATTTCTTAATCTAATATTTCCTGTATCACCTGACTTTGTCCGACTGTACTCCATTACTTTTGTTTTGGATTTATTTATTTTCATCTTGTACTTCTCCAAGACTACGTCCATACCATTCAGTAATTTCTTCAGACTCTGATTAAATATCAGTAAATCTGAGTTTTGATTTCTTCTTTCCTTTTCCAAATTCCTCTTTGATTTGTTACCGCTTGTATATAAACATTGAAAGAAAAGAGGGAATAAACTGCAGACAGATTTTTGTACCAGTATAGTTTGTAGACAATTCTTCGTTCTCGGTATCTGATCCCTATCACCTTTACAATCTCAAATAGCTTGATCCAATCAACATTATCGAATCCCTTGTCTAGATCTGGATCTACGAATGCCTTGTCTAGATCTGGATCTACGAATGCCATGTTCGTGGGCTTGTATTTCTTAATTCGATCCTCTAAAATCGGACGTAAAGTAAGGATTTACTTCACGTGTTCTAAATTTCTTTTGAAGCCAAATTGATCTTCTTCCTACTCAGTTTCAACTTGCCTTTCCATTCCTCTGTAAATAATACGTGTTAACGTTTTGCAAGCGTGAGATACTGAACTTATTGTGCGGTGGTTTTCACACTAGTCAGCATTTGGTTTCTTGGGAATAGGTAGGTATAACAACATTGTCTAAAATCGGATGGCACTTCTGCACACAAAATGGAATAACCTTGTCCTGCCGGTTTCTCCTAAGGTGGTCAGTGATTTTGAACGTATGTCATAAATTCCTTTTCCAAGACTTTTATTAAGATACTATATGAAATGCACCTTGGCACTTCATAATTACGTAAGTATTTTTTATCACCGCGGTAGTTCCTTCTACGGACCAGTGGCAGTGTAGACACAGGTACCGGAGTTTTGAAGAACGGATAAAAAGTTCATTCTGCACTCCATGCCTTCATATCTGGTGGTCAAAATTCACCCATAGATCTACCTCGACGCGCACACAATGCCTGCACACTGTAACTAAAGCTAGTTAATAATAATAATAATAATAATAATAATAATAATAATAATAATAATAATAATAATAATAATATTACAGCGGTTTTGGAGCTACTTGTGAGCATTAATTCGAAAGTGAGATGCAATGCACGTTGCATTCTTCGTCTGTTTGAAATGGATATCAGAGCGGTTTTCTTATTCGCAGACAGTTAAGTTTCCATATAAGCTCAATTATAGGAGTGTTGCACTCGAAGGAATTCAGAAGTAATCAGTTGAATTCGAACTCCCACAAAGTAAACTCGTCAATTGCACTGGGACCATATTTATTCGCAATAAGTGGCGATACTAACCAGTCAGAATCGCTGGGTCCTCCGTCTCAACATAAGGGGCACACTGAAATCGGAAAGAGGTTACAATGAAGTTTGGTTTGACATTCTGCCATCCTGAGATATTTTTGCTGAACAGCCAAAACTCAGCACTTCCGGATTATTTGCTTCAACTTCTTAGCATCTGATGAATTATTTCCTTCCTGAGATTTGAGTTTCAAATACAATTACTTAGGGAGTGCGTTGCTCAGTTTAACGCCTAATTTTAGCGGTGTACATCCACTTCCAAAAAAAATTTGTAGACGCCGTCATTCCAACACAAACTGGTATACATTATATTAAAATGAGACACACCGAGCTCGATAGCTGCAGTCACTTAAGTGCGGCCAGTATCCAGTATTCGGTAGATAGTGGGTTCGAACCCCACTGTCGGCAGCCCTGAAGATGGTTTTCCGTGGTTTCCCATTTTCACACCAGGCAAATGCTGGGGCTGCACCTTAAGGCCACGGCCGCTTCCTTCCCACTCCTAGCCCTTTCCTGTCCCATCGTCGCCATAAGACCTATCTGTGTCGGTGCGGCGTAAAGCAACTAGCAAAAAAAAATTAAAGACCGCAAACATTGTGTTGAAGAGCTGATTGCTCAAGGTACTGAACACAAAGAAATAGTAAACATTACCTTAGGAGTATTTATTTACTATAAACACAGCTCAGTTCGGAATATTTTGAATACCGTACGCGCACCTTTTAGCGATACATGGACACCCTAGTGCTGAATAGGTCGATCTCGGGCATCTTCGAGATTCGTATTGGCAACCTTGGAAATACAAACTATGAATCGCTTATGCATCGCTGTGTGGCATCTGGCGTACACTTTACGTACTAGTACTGCTGTTGTTTATACAGCAAAACCAAACTATAGAATTCATGTTGGGAACAAGATTCGCATCGAGAAATGTTATATAATGTTATATAAAGTGTGTATGACAGTTGTTGACTTAAGATAATAAAGGTTTAGAAAATTCATATCGATCGATCATATTATCGAGTCAATTCAGATTTCATTTTCATTCCGTTGGCAGTATTACCGGAACCGTGAGAGGCCCCTCCTTGCTCCACCCCCCCCCCCCATACAAAGAAAAGGTGCGCGGACTATACAAAATTGGTGATACAATGGTTTTGAACACTTCGAGTGCCATTATGATTATTTTAACCATACCCGTTGTAGCAAACAGCTCCATGCAGAGTCGTAAGAAAAACTGATCAACACAGAAATTAACCACCGGACGCAAAATTATACCCAGGCCGGGCTGAGTAGCTCAGACAGTTGAGGCGCTGGCTTTCTGACTCCAAGTTGGCAGGTTCGATCCTGGTTCAGTCCGGTGGTATCTGAAGGCTCAAATACGTCAACCTCGTGTCGGTAGATTTACGGGCACTTAAAAGAACTCCTGCGGGACAAAATTTCGGCACCTCGGCGTCTCCCAAAACCGCAAAGGTAGTTAGTGGGATGTAAAGCCATTATTATTATTATTATTATTATTATTATTATTATTATTATTATGTATACCCAGATTTGACCATCCTACGCAACTGATGCGGTCCGCCGACCAGGTTGTTAAATGGTTAAGGACCGAAACTCGCTACAGAACGTTCGTTAAGAGTGAAGTATAAATTCATGTGTGTAGTCCGATCACATTGCGTACGAACTGCGCAGAAGATACTACTTCCGTAGTCACGTGTTTTCTGAAATACCATGAGCGTACCGCGAGCTTCAAGGGGCTCACAGTTTACGAACGTGGATTGCTAGTGTGCTTTGTTTCCGCAATCCTGTCTTCCGACCTAATGTCACTTGTAACATGTGACAATTGTAACATTACTGCTACTCTTAACATTATTACATTCATTCGCCTCGCGCTTGGGCTCAAATTATAACAACTCCGCATATCTCAAATAATAATAATAATAATTATATATTATATATAAAATGCATGATATTAATGAATTGCAATTTTCTGCAAGTGCCAGTAAATGGGCGCCAGAAGTCTCTATAGGATTCCTTAATTTTGAATATTAATAACGATAACAAACAGTGGTAGAAATTATAGAAGCATGTAATCAAGATTGCCATAAGTGAATTGAACTGACGGTGATTTTACTATTTGTACGAACATAAAAAGAATGTTAGATGAATCTGTAATGTTCACAATCTGAATTAGACCAGCCTTGGTAACTATTCCTCGTGGGAGTCTCAATATAATTCCCATCTCAGTAATGGGCTAGGACTCACTCCTGCTGATCGTACTTCCCTATTCGGTTTGGACATCACTTCCTGATGATCCACTGTTGCCCTTGGTTCCGTCCCCTGGCTGGGATATATACTAGAATATATGCAGGCGCGCATAACACCATCCTCATTTTGCAGTAGTAGGTCTATCATTCACATGACTGGCTGGCATAGCAATTGAAGTAAAGTGTAAGAGCAGTTTAAACTTACGAACCAATACCAGTGCCGTTCAATCTTTCACCTGATGATCCTTGAGACTATGACCACATAGCCTAACATGGCTCCCTAAAAACTAGGTATGCTGGCCCGCCATTATGGTTCATTCCTGCACTACGTTGGTAAGGCAGTTGACCGCCCCAGCCTTGTATATCCCTCTTTTTCTTCTGTTCTCCACGCAAGAAAATAATGCTAAACATACTGTAAAAAAACTCATTCTCAGTATTACTCAAACGGTTACTCAACATAAATGTTAGTATATTTCACATTATTGTGTAATCTTTACTCGAGACGGTGATTGTAAATGCAAAGTCGTTGATAATTTGCCTTTTAATTAACATACTAGGCATGTACTTAGTGGAGAAATATTAGAAAAAATAGGTCGCTAATAAATCGGTTTTATTATATTAAGTAGAATGTTGTTCATAAGCTATGCGCTGGCGGTACCGTCAGATGAAATGAGGAATACCCGCGTATTCATCTAGGCTACTGTCATTCTTAAATCGTGGAATTTGACGTGGTAATCGGTCAATGCCGAAGATATATAAATTGTTATAGAAGATTTTGATACCATACTGTGATCTGTCTGTATTTCATACTTGCGTGAAATTGATTCAGCACTATTTTCAATGTTGTCGAAATAAAAAAAAATCGTCGAAAAAAATGTTGAAATATGATGTATGAAGACGAAAACGCTCAAGTACCTGGGATTCTTTAAGTTTTTCTTTTAAAATTTAGTCCCTTTTCTTATTTACCACTATTTTAAGACATTCTATATGTAAAATAAACTTAATTTTTGGTGGGTGTTATGAATCTCATCAACTTATGCAGTTGTAATGAACAGGATTTTAATTTATTCAACTGAACATTCATGAAAAAATGTTATAAATTACATTCGGGAAGAAAATTGGAATCAACTACTTCTATAGCTGAATCTTCTCTCCCAACCTGAAGTATTGCACTGATAATCGGTTACCAGTGACTTGTAAGGGAAGTGACCCTCGAGCTGTGGATAATATTGAACATTTTGACTTTGGCAAAGTTAACGGTTCTTTGTTTTTCTCTTCAGAGATTCCTCTGGTTTGAGAAGTAGTATTTCTCAACACGACTCGCCTTATGCAACTTCATTAGAGTTGCAACATTGGTTAACTTTCTCAGGCAGCACATTCAAAAAAATATTTAAGTAATATTTTACAAATTTACTGTCTCCTTTTATTACAGTATTTACAAAACAATAACATCCCGTTCTTTGTTTATATTTTTCTCTTTTCCGAAGCATCCCTTACATTTTACCTCATTTCCGTACATTCTTGTTAAAGTCCACAACAGCATAGGATCGAATTTTGAAGAAGTGTCATAACATTTTTTCTTTTAAATTACAGCACGTTGGAGAACATGTACTGGTACATTTTTCATTCGAAATTTTCTCCCTTAAAAGGTTTGCATAATTTTGCTTTATATAATGCTTATAGTTCGTATAAAAGACCTCACAATTACAAATTAATTTCATAACTTCACAATTTGGTTTCTTTAGACCACCCAAATTTAAAAAAAATACGGATGTTTCAGAGCTTGAGTCAGTAAGCTCATGGTTTAAAACCTGTCTGCATATAGTCCTACCACAGATCTTAGTTTTTAATAATGCATTTGTTGTACTACCACGAATGTTAAACAAATTATTTCTGTCATATGAATTTAGTTTTGACAAATATTGTAACTGTGGCGTTTGGATGTTGAACTCCTGTTGCTGGACTTTGGGAACAGAACTGAATATTGAATGGTCAATGTGACTGAATTAAGGGGTGTAGTAATGTCGGTGGGAGCTGGATGCAGGTTTTTAAGTCAACAGTTGAAGTAGGTGTAACAGAGGAGTGGAGGCATAATGAACCAGAAGGGAATCTAAACATGTATCCCGCAATAGAGACATTACTACAATTAGGTGCAGAACAACCCACCATAATGTAAAAAATATCCACACTAATATAGCACTATGCTGTCCCTGCACGCGGTGATTAAAGCAATACGTTCAATGTGACGAAACGAGCACTCGTAGGAGAAACTAGTCTGATCACATAGCCCATTGGACCGGAATGGCGGCTTAGCATACCCATCTTATAGAGCCTTAGCCTAACAGCCTAGAAACTAACGTCACTTCATAGATAATTTCTCTGCAACGATTAAAATATAGCTATTTCTTCAATTAATATCCGCTATACTAATTCAGAAGATATGGCAGCAAGTCAACTAACCATAGCTGATGTAGGACAGTTCTTTCTCATTTCGTCATTCATCTGAGTTTATTCTTAGACTTCCCATATTTAGGTATATTACCATGTTTTAATCTTAAATTAATTTCGTTTTTAGGTCACCCACCATAGTTTCTTAAAATCGCGAACACTGGCGAATACTTATCTGGGTACCTCCAAACTCGTTATGTAACAGTACCGATGTTCGTTCAGATTTCACGTTTTTCACTTCATTTTAACTCGAGTTCACGCGCTGGTAACTCCTGGCTCTGGGTTTCTCCAAGATCAACTCATTTTGTTACACAAGACTGGTTCTTACCCAGTATAACTTACACGTATCTCACTGAAAAATTACAATCCATTAATAGAATAACTCTCGATACATTGCCCCGTAATAAAATGCACGTAGTTAATGTACGTGTACCATATGTTACGCACTGCCAATCTTCAGTTTCCACCTGTACGTAGGGGGTGGGAGAACCGTGCGACCTTCTCCGGCCGCAGCGTGTGATAATTCCCTCGTGTAGGCATACACACTGCAGACTTTCATTTTCAGTGGTTGCGTAGGCGAGTGGTTCACATGTATTTAGCATACCTTGGTGTCGCAAGTCCCAGTCTTTCCAGGGCTGTTCTTCCAGCTTCCAGTTGGCTCTGAAGTTCTTCTGGGCTGTAGGGTACCTTAAAACTGTATCCCAAAGCCTTTATCTTTTAGAACAGCACCTTGTGACAAATATGGGATCGTGCGTACCCAATTTATCAGACTTGTTACTATCCGTGAGATGAGTAAGGGAAAAACAATTCAGTGATTTATGGGAGCTGAGAAGAATGCATGGGGATATAATTTGCACTGCTACTACAAAGTAATATACTATGGAATATGTACAAATAACGTTCTTTTGAGGGAGTTATGAAAGACTCAAAGGAAGGTCAGTGTATAATGAAGATTCGTCCTGTACTAAACTTAACAGTGCGGTAATGTAATCATCCTAAAGCTGAAGTGTAGGAATCAGATCAGAAGATGGTCCGGGAATACTCTGGATGCTCTCCTAACACTAATCAGAAAGATGTCCGATGCTAAGAACAATGAAGGTATCGGCATAAGAAATGCCTTGCGCGTGTTGGCCAACGGAGGTCGGGTAGGAAAGGTGGAATAGTCTCTCAGCGAGAGGTCCTGTGGCCACTAACTCACGCTCTTGCGACAGGCTGGGGGATAGCGTCCCGCCCACAGGCAGTGTAGTCGTCTTCTATATGCCGTATCCAGTCTCTCGGACGTTGGCGATCTATATGGACAGTGTAGTTGTAGGCAGTAGATATTAATTTCTGTCGGAGGGCTGATGATAGTTTTCCGTGGTTTATCAGTCTAATGCTAGGCTTTACCTCAAGGCCACGGCCGCTTCCGTTTTACTCCTGTCCCATCGTTGCCGGTGCGACGTAAAGCAACTTGTAAGAAACAAGCAAAAAAAAAAAAAAAAAAAAAAAAAAAAAAAAAAAAAAAAATCATCGGGTAATGAGAAGGCCAGACTCCAGGTTTCGTTCTTACTGCAGTCTACAGTATACTCTGTACTTCATGTATTATTTCCCAGGGCGGTTCATACGTAAAGCAGCGAGTTGAAGGATTGATCACTCCGACAAACTTAGTGTCCACTTATAAAACATTTCATGCAAATACGTGTATTTTTATTCTTTGGTCGCAAGTCGGCGTGTTACATCAGCAGTGGCTATAGACTAACGTCGCTACAAAACAAGCATTTTTTGTTGTTTTGAGTTTGTACTGCCGCAGAAAGCATCTCTCCCTAAATGAGAGTAACATATTCGAGCGAAGAGTCAGTCGCTGACGTGAACATAGTGACTTTTACTTTTCAAAGTGAACGCTATGTGCACTATTGACCTACACAGGTGGCCCAGAATACGTAATGCCTAATGCAACACCGGCTGCCTGTTGCTGGCGCGCGCGTGAAGATGTTTCTAACAGAATCGTGATCGGGGAACCGGTCTTGCAATCGGATAACGAAACTGCCTCATGAGGTGATTCCTCACTTTCCCTGTCTGTTGGTCAGTGCTAAAACATTAGGAAGTATTCTTCATAAGATATTGTAATGGCTGTTACTGGATCATTGAAACTAGTAAGTTACAGGAGCTGGGATGGAAAAGACACAGTTTCAAGCGTTCTTGCGTTTGCTTGCACACGAGTTAACTTAAGTTTCTTGAAGCTGAAGGTAGTCTTCATTGCTCTCACCGTCAGTTGGTGACGTTAAGCCTTGGTGTTATTCGACAGGAGTAGGCTCTGTGCGGACACCAGAATTCGCCCTAATTTCGAGTACCCTACTGTCATTGTTCCACCTATTGTACCAGCGATCATCGTCGCTACTCTCATGCCTGTTACTTCTAACTTATAAGATCCTGAGTTCACCCAGCTTTCACTCCCATACAGTAAAGTTGGTCTGTAAAGATAGTTTCGTCGGAGAGCTGACTTCTTTCTTATAGAATACCGTTTTATATAAATTCTCGCGGGTTTCTTCCCCCGACATCGATTTAGTCTCGGAAAAACTAATTTTCATATTATACTCATTGCACTGATTTTCAAGTTTTAAGATGTTATCCTGCAGACTTTAAGCACTCAGCTATTATGGCAGCCGTCGCATAGGCTGAACTTTTTACTAAATTCTCACCTGAGTCTCTCTCTGCCAGTTTATACCTTTTGAATAGATGATCCATGTAAACTATGAACAATAAAGGTGAAAGATTACAGCCTCGTCCAACCCGTCAGTATCTTGAACCAAGAACCAGTCTACAATCAGTTGCCAACATAAATGCCTTTGATTGCTTTTAATAATATAACGTAATCCCAAGAAGACTTCTGATAGTACGTGACCTGCATGTCTGCGAAACGGGGCCCTATCTAAGATTATTTCTAATGCTGAACACATCACGAACACTCCCGAGGCAGAAGAATTAACAAATTACGGTCCTACCCGGCAGGGAGTCGAACCCGGGACCCCTTGGACCAAAGGCCGGCATGCTAACCATTAGATCTACGGAACTGTCTATTCCTCTCAATTTTATGGCACGAATGGGGTTACGCGTAACTCAATTGGAAAATTACGTATTTTCCGTCACTGTTCATCAGAAAACTGGAACGCACATGTCTGTGAATGCCACGCTTATGTTGAGAATCCCACATATGTATATCAACAGATAAAATACGCTGTCAGTGAGCAATTGTGAAGCTTCTTAGCGTTTAGTTAGTGTGCAGGTTGTTACTCGTAAAATGTCAGGGAGAACTGGCAGGAAACTGCGCGAATCATCTAATGAACACATTCTTTCGTTACGAGACTTCGCAGCGAAGATTACGGCTACTTTTGCCTCTCACGTCTGAGAATAAAGATACTAAGAAGACTAAAAAGATTGGAAAGAAATAGTTAGAAATGGCTGTGGAAGCAAGGAGAAATTGAAGGAACTTACTAGGAAACTGAATCTAGCAAAGAAGGCAGCTAAGGATAACATGATGGCAAGCATAATTGGCAGTCATACAAATATTAGTGAAAAATGGAAGGGTATATATAGGTATTTTAAGGCAGAAACAGGTTCCAAGAAGGACATTATAGGAATAATTAATGAACAAGGGGAGTGTGTATGTGAGGATCTTCAAAAGGCAGAAGTATTCAGTCAGCAGTATGTAAAGATTGTTGGTTACAAGGATAATGTCTAGATAGAGGAAGAGACTAATGCTAAAGAAGTATTAAAATTTACATATGATAACAATGACATTTGCAATAAGATACAAAAGTTGAAAACTAGAAAAGCGGCTGGAATTGATAAGATTTCTGGGGATATACTAAAGACAATGGGTTGGGATATAGTACTATATCTGAAGTACTTATTTGATTATTGTTTGGTTGAAGGAGCTATACCAGATGAATGGAGAGTTGGCCATAGTAGCCCCTGTGTGTAAAGGAAAGGGTGAAAGACATAAAGCCGAAAATTACAGGCCCGTAAGTTTGACATGCGTTGCATGTAAGCTTTGGGAAGGCATTCTTTCTGATTATATTAGACATGTTTGCGAAATTAACTGGTTCGATAGAAGGCAGTTCGGTTTTAGGAAAGGTTATTACACTGAAGCTCAACTTGTAGTATTCCAGCAAGATATAGCAGATATATTGGATTCAGGAGGTCAAATGGACTGTATGGCGATTGACCTGTCTAAAGAATTGGATAGGGTGGATCATGGGAGACTACTGGCAAAAATGAGTGCAACAGGACTTGACAAAAATGACTGAATGGGTGGCTATATTTCTAGAAAATAGAACTCGAAGAATTAGAGTAGGCGAAGCTTTATCTGACCCTGTAATAATTGAGGGGAATTCCTCAAGGCAGTATTATTGGACCTTTGCTTTCTTATATATATATATATATATATATATATATATATATATGTGTGTGTGTGTGTGTGTGTGTGTGTGTCTAAATAAGTGGAATCAGAGAAGGCTTTTTGCGGATGATGTTAGTCTGTATAGAGTAATAAATAAGTTAAAAGATTGTGAGCAACTGCAACGCGACCTCGATAATGTTGTGAGATGGGTTAAAGGTTGTGAGTTTCACAAATAGGGAAAGTTCTCTCAGTTTTAATTACTGCGTTGATGGGGTGAAAGTTCCTTTTGGGGATCGTAAATAAAGGGTACAAATCTCTGCACATGGTTGAGGGTATTTAGGGTTTTAGTAAGGATGTAAAGGAGAGGGCATATAAGTCTCTTGTAAGACCCCCAACTTGAGTATGGTTCCAGTGTATGGGACCCTCACCAGGATTACTTCATTCAAGATCTGGAAGACATCCAAAGAATAGCAGCTCGATTTGTTCTGGGTAATTTCCAACAAAAGAGTAGCTGTGAAGAACTGAGAAAGAAGACGAGCTGCTCGACTAAGTGGTATGTTCCGAACTGTCAGCGGAGAGATGGCGTGGGATGACATTAGTAGACGAATAAGTTTTGAGTGGCGTCTTTAAAAGTAGGGAAGATCACAATATGAAGATAAAGATGGAATTCAAGAGGACAAATTGGGGCAAATATTCATTTATAGGAAGGGGAGTTAGGGATTAAAATAACTTACCAAGCGAGATGTAATAAATTTCAAATTTCTTTGAAATAATTTAAGAAAAGGCTAGGAAAACTGACAAGGAATCTGCCACCTGGGCGACTGCCCTATATGCAGATCAGTATCGATTGAATGTCTTTTCAAAACGAAAAATAATGTATCTTCATATTAATAAAATTGTTTATAGTAAAAATAAATAATAAATAAATAATCGTATGGCCTCAGCTACCATGTGCAGACATTTCAATTTGACGCCATCTGGCTGTCTGCTCGTCAATTTCGACGTTCCGTTTTACTCTAGGCCCCCGCTAGATGGTAGACCGAGTAAACCGAAAATCTCTTCGGCGTCTATGGCTGAGATTTGATGAATTTTGTCGGGTAAATACCGAATCTATCACCAGAGATCTTTCACATGCAGACATCGTACGACATGGAGTGTCGCATGGACTTTTTTCCGCCCTTCAAAAATCCGACTACCTCTGCCGGGTTTGAACCCGCTATCTTGGGATCCGGAGGCCGACACTCTACCGCTGATCCAGAGGTAGCTTGTCTATAGGAAATGCATTCTTAATATATAAATGTTAAAATGCTGTGTCTTGACACACCCCTAGTCTGCAGTTGAAGTACAACCTCCTCTCTCAGCGCATTCCCATAGTGTAGTAGTCAGTGTAGTTCATTGGTCAGTTATCATAATTTTATGACTGAACTAGGAGTAATTAAAAGGTTTTAAAGTTCAGTTCACGACTTGAGTACCTTGTTTAATGACCTTGAAACTCTCTTAACTGTGTGGCGAATGTTATCTACTGTACTTCTGGTCGAGCGTTGATACGTATCTTCTAGCTCCTCCGTGCATAATGTTCGGTATCTGAGTCCGACTTGACGTACTCCCATACGCCACTAGAGACTGAAAATAGACATGTCTGGCGGCCCCCGATGACGTTTTGCCGTTAGTCCGACCTCCCGTGGTCTCTTCGTGTTCTCTCCAATATGAAGAGGTCATGGGAATCTTTATCTGTTACGTATCGTAGATAGACGCCAGTCTTCTATATTCAAGAGTGGAATAGCAGTGTGCGAAATCAGAAAGAAATGGAGGGGTGGGGAGAAGCATCGTAGGGCTTGACTACTAGTGTTTATTTCAGGCAGTGCCCAGTGGGGGAGGGGGTATACAATTCACCGGTATGTAAATTGCCCCCTCCACAAAAATAAAAATTTTAAATCTTTTTGTTTGAATTGTTATAACAAGAATGAAACGCGTTGGAAGGTTATTCAGTTTGTACGTTCCTTAACCGAATATTGTCCTATTGTCTCCTTAAACGTTTAGTCCCACTGTTCTATAAAAGATTTGTGACCAGGACTGTGGTAATCTGGTATAGCCTCTCCCAGTTGGATTATGTAATATTTGCGACTGATTAAACTTCATGTAAAATGGTTCTAACTTCGAAACAAACGGACCACTTGACTTCTTGTGTTGGTTAGTACCCTTCGAGCTCGACCAGACTTCTTGGTAGGGGCGGTTCTCTTCTTTGGAGCGTGGGGTGGTGCTCAGTTTGGTCAACTCTTGTTCTCTTCCGACCCCGACAGTATTAGCTGTGTGAGGCCCAGCCAGTCTTTAATTTCCACCACCTTCGTGACTTCGAATTGTCGGACCTTTTCTGTTTTGTCTCTGATTAGTATAGTGTTAATAGAGAATGGTTATCCAGGTGTTCTATTACAACTACCACAAGAGTTGCTTTGTCGGAGTGTCGAAGAACTCTTGCCACCTGCCGTAATGGTCTAACATTACATTCAGAGCGTTCTACCTTGTGCTGAGTTCTGGTTGGTTTGACCATGCATTGCATAGCAGAGGTTAATTAATATAAAAATGCTGTAGAATGATAGATTGGTGCTAATCTTAAAATTATATTTAGAAAAGGGGGACTTTGAAGCCTTCACTATGTCTTGCAGTCTGTTTATTACCGGCGAAATACAACAGATCGTCTAAAAATGTCTTGAACGTTGGGAAAATTAACTTATTTTCATTAGCTGGTTTCATTTATATCTTACATTCGTGTGATGGCCGACGAAAAACTTAATCAACTGGATGGAACACCGCCGTTTATTAGGGTTGGGCATTGATATGGGTTTAGCCCAGCGTTATAGTTTTCTCTGTAGAAATGTATTAACACAAGCACAAACACCCTTGCTGGTACTCATTAAGTGACCATTACTAGTAATTGTTTAATAATAATAATAATAATAATAATAATAATAATAATAATAATAATAATAATAATAATAATATTATTATTATTATTATTATTATTATTATTATTATTATTATTATTATTATTATAGTAATGTTATTGGCTTTACGTCCCACTAACTACTCTTTAGTTTTCGATTTGCCAGAATTTTGACCCGCAAGAATTCTTTTCCGTGCCAGTAAATCTACGGACTCGAGGCTGACGTATTTGAGCACCTTTAAATACCACCAGACTGAGCCAGGATCGAACTTGCCAATTTGGGGCCAGAAGTCCAGCGCCTTAATCGTCTGAGCCACTCAGCCCGATACTGGTAATTGTTCAACACCGAGTGATGTAGACCGGGAGACTGGCGGGTTCAAGTACTAGAATGAGATTTCTAGAGGAGTGCAGTGAATTGGTAAATGGTTAATTATATGATTGAATTGTGATTGTGCATGCATGCATGAATGAATGAATGAATGAATGACTCTTTTCACGCGGTCACGGATAGCCACTAACTGGGGAGAGAGCATTCATTGATGAATGTGTGCGACTTGGACGAATTGAACATTCCATTATGAATGAAATCCAAACTGCTAAAATGAAGAGCATGAGCGAATGGACTGTATTCCAAGTCCCCTCTCCCAGTCGCGGATAGCCACCAACTGTGGGGAGAGTTACATGAATTATGAATTGATGAATGGATGCTTCCATGATTGAATTTTTCATGCCTGAGTGAATGAATAATCACTCCTCTCCCAGTCAAGGACAGATCTTTCTATAACAATGTGAAATTAAAATTGAATTTGCATAAAGCTAATAGTAAAATTGAAAGTGCACAAATAACAGTACAACTGTATATCCCCTTTAATTCGTCGTGCTGAAAACGACACCTCGTAATCTGCACACTGGCCCGAAGGAGAACACTGACCCTTCGATTTATCGGAGGCTCTTTCTGTCCTTTTTGGCCGGTATCCAGGGTCAGTCGTCGTTTACACGGATGGCTCGAGAACAGACACTAAAGCGGGCTGTGCGTTCGTTGCCGAGACTGATAGGTTTCTTTTTGCTCTCCCGGAAACCTGTAGTGTGTACGCAGCACAGCTCTACGCTATCTGTGAAGCTCTGCGGTATACACCGTCCGATGAGCGCCGACACTTTCTTCTGTGTACTGACTCCTTGAGCTCGCTACAGTCTATTGGTAAGTTTCCCTCGGCATCCTCTGGTGCAGCGGATCTAGGACCTGCTGGCCGGGTGTTCAGATGCCGGCACCAGAATCACGTTTATGTGGCTCCCAGGCCACGTCGGTGTAGAGGGAAGTGAGTGAGCAGATATGCCTGCCAAGGAGGCAGTTACACTGCCCCCGTTACCTTACAAGGTTCCAGCAAGTGATATTCGCACTCGGCTGAGACATTTGGTTATGTCCCTTTGGGAGATGGAGTGGCAGGCCACTCCACTTCCAAATAAGCTGAGAGCAATAAATGGTACAAAGAAGGTATGGAGGACTTCCCTTCTGGCTTCTCGGAAAGAAGCAGTGGTATTATGTCTTCGGATCGGCCACGGTATACTAACGCACTCCCATTTTTTGAAAGGAGAACCCCCTCCGGTGTGTACTTGCGGCGATCATCTTACCGTTTTACACATCCTTACGGAGTGCGTGGACCTGGTCGGTCTGCGCCGTAAACTAAAACTCCCGCGTACCATCTCCCTCATCCTGTGCGATGACGAGCAGTCCGCAGACCTCGTCATCCGTTTTGAGGGATAGTGGTCTTTTTTCGCGTGTGTAATATTGTTCTTGTCTTAGTGTATTTTTGTCGAATGCGCTTTTAACCCATTGACTCTATTTTAGTTCGTGTTGCTTAGTTTAATGTGTTATTTTAACTCATAACTTGAATTATATATATGTCTAGGCAGTGCCTTAGTCGACTATCACCTATTTTCTATCCTTTTATTAGAAAATGAGGCATTGCGAATTAGATCCACTGCTTTTTTAAGTCTCATTTTTCATCATTTTAAATTCTGGTCAGTGGATACATTTTAATATTTTACTTATCTCATGTCAATCTCGTACCATTAGGGGCCGATGACCGTAGATGTTCGGTCCCTTTAAACAACAAGCAGCATCATCATCACGAGAGGGCTCGCACCTCACACACTAGAACACTTTTGTTCTGTCATTCGTATTCTCCTATCACTTCAATGAAGTATATTTTAGCATCTGCACTGTAGGTAGGGCCCCAAAGTGTCGGCTTTTCTTTCTAGAAGAAAAAGTTGTTATATTCTCTTACATTAAATTAAATTAGTTTTATATCTCATTTTACTATAATTTTCGCATTTTATCTCTTACTCAGAACATTTCAAAAAGTGGTGTACTGGTCGTTCCGAACACTTCACCACCACTAGCAATAGGTTGTGTTGTTAATATAGTGCTGTCCGGCTCCATGGCTGGCTTTTGGTCCAAGAGGTCCCGGTTTTGATTCCCGGCCGGTACTTCCATTGCTTAATTTGTCTGACACGGGGACTGGGTATTTTTGTTGACTCAATTAGATTAGACGCGCAGGCTGCCTGTACGGCGTCAACTTGAAAGACCTGAACTAGGCGCCATTTTTTAGTGCTGCGTTTTGAGGAGGATGAGATAACATTAAATTATTCAGCATTATTCAAGAGAAGTTCGCCCATTTGGGTGTTCACATGTTACCGAAGCTAAACTGTAAAACAAGTTCCCGTTGAATTCCTTATTTTTCAAAACAAAACACTACATTGACAGGCTTTGAAATATTTAAATCTACAATTAGACCACCTTGCTACGGTTTGAGGCCGGATGCCTTCCCTGGCGCTACGTGATTTTCCTACTGAAAAAATCGTTCCCACGATTGACCAGGAGATAGCGAGAAGTTACAGCCAACTTACGCGGGATAAAAAGACCTAAGAGAATGAGGCAGTGTCAAAGAATAATTATATGAAATAAATAAGGATAATATCTCGCTGTCTTGAATTATGGGAGTAACGTTTCATTAGACAAATCTTCAGGCAATGGTAGTGTGTATTCGTGCCACACCGCCAGCCATGAACACCAAATCTTAACACCAATATGTTGAAATAGTTCAGGCGTAGCGAAGCAGTAATTACGATTCTGAACACTGGAAAGCATACATTTCGCCACTTATGCTTTAATATGAAGAGGAAATAGAGGACTAAAGCTGCGCGACTTATGATTTCATATTAAGAAGTAGAAGTTAAAAGCCGCGAATGAACGTACCCCTCCTCCTCCAAGCAATCGTAAGCTTTCCAGCAGTCAAATCACAATTGACCCCGGCAGTACCCATTCGTTAATAACTTCCAGCAACGTATCCTTGTTTCTACTTTCTACTGGAACAACAAAAAAGTGTGATCGCCCCTTTCAACACCCCGAATAGCCACTGACTGACCTGTAATATATCTGCCGCGGTGGTATTTAGACTTGCCGAATTTGCTTTCGTCTATTTCCACAATAACATTCGGTCCACCTATTTTTCTGTTCCGATCTACTCATGCGACACAAACTTCACGGCAAAAGCTACTCAAATCTACCACAGTTGTGACCGAAACCTTTAAAATAGCGTATCTCGGCTTTGGTAAAGTGCACCAAAGTACAACGAAATATCCTATATCGAATAACGAATGTTTCAATTTCTCAAAGAACGGATTTCTTTTAGCACTAACCCACCATCCACATTTGACACCGTTGTATCTTCGAGAGCACCTAAAAAATAAATCGCTGCCTGACGAACACTGAGTTTGGTGCTTTTTCCACATTTTTCACATTTTCTCTCCCTCGTGATGAGGCCTTGATAAAATAAAACGATAATAAGTCTTAGAATTTACACCTAAATAGAGCAAAATTTACTATTTTCACACAGCAGTCTCCACAACCAGCGACATTCATTTCAAATGGTAAGTTGTTGATTAAATGATTACCATAGCAACGAAAAGAATAATTAAACATCGCGCGCAATCAGTACCCTCCCGTTCATCGCCCGGCCAAGTTGGTAGTTCGTGCTACGTAATGTTACGAACTAAGTTTAGTTGTTGGTAAGTCATACTAGAAACTAATTAAAGTTGGTACCACCAACTAATTGAACTGACTTACATCCCCAATGACAAATGAACATTAAACAGCGGTTCTGTGTAATTATTTCACTCGGTTCTTCCATTTGCTAATTTCTTAAATTCCTGTTATTTGTTTGTAAATCTCGTATATCGTCCACTGCGGAAGGAATCTAAAAATCCACAGCCACTCTCACTGTCTCAATATTGAGGCTTCTGCAAAAATATACACACATTGTCTAACTGTGCGGAAAAATGCCTTAGCATATTGCGCGGGGTACTTGTTTGGTATCGATGCGTTAATCGGGCTTCTTACGGGCTCCAGTATTAAAACATGAAGTTATTCGAGCCAATAATTCGAGTGAAACCATCGGCGCAGCTCACGGCGGGTGATCTTGGGTTTGTGGGGGAGGGGCTGGACCTTGCGCCAGCGCCCTATGGCTCGTGCGTCATCACCATATGAATGAGGCTGAGAGACCTCCTGCCGGAAATGAACTCGCTGTGCTGTAATACAAGATCATGACCCTGTTCCTGTCGTTACACACGGGTTACGATCGCCTCTAATTGTTTTGCGTGCCAGCACCTTCAAATACCATTGAACCGCCTAGCCATTCAGCCTGGCTTACCGAACGGATTTTGATGCCGGTTCATTTATCGAGGAAGATTCAGGTATACAACAAAAGTGGCAATTTTACAGTTCGGTCCAAAAAAGTATCCCCACCTACAAATTTTACTTGATGCATGTCAAAACGAAGAGGCTATATTTCATTTGATTACTAAACTTTTTTAAGATTAAAAGTTAAATTAAGTTGTACAGAACATATTACATAAAAATCAACTTACATTAATATTTTGTGTGTTCACCCCTATTTAAGGGCCTGAACTCGATATGTCATTGACTCGAGTTTTTCACATGTATCAAGTGGAATTTCATGGTACCAGACTTGAACAATTTTCTCAATTAACTCTACTTGTACAGCAATATTTACATAGTTTTTGAGACATAATTGCCCACCAATTCTCAATATGGTTCATGTTGGGAGAATTTGGGGCCCACCATAACCGCTCAAAACCCAGGTCTGCACAACACTCCTGGACAACCCTGGCACGGTGACAGCTAGCACTGTCATCTTGGAAAATGAAAGGCCCAAGATTTTCTCCACTGAAATGATCCTTTGCTGTATTTAATACCTCATTTTTAAGGATATCACAGTATTTTAACCCTGTAATTGAACCTGCGCAAACCTTAGTTCTTCCCACTCCTTTCACAGTGATTGCTCCCCACAGCATTACACTTTCGCTGAATTTCGTTTCCACTACACAATCTTTCTTTAATTCCTTTCCTGGTTCAATCCACAGTTTCAAAGAAGTCATTGCCATACACATTAAATTTCTTCTCATCCGAAAAAATCACTCTTCCAGTCCTCGGATGTCCATTGTTCGTACAGATCGACAGACTTTTTCTTTCTTCAACATGCTTTTGTGTTAGGAGGGCTTTCTTTGCAGGTTTTTTCTTCAGGTTGAGTTCAGAAAGGCGTCTTTGCACTCTTTGACGGGAAGTTGAGGTCCCAAACTCCTGCTCAATCTTAAAAGCAATCTGCCTTGAACTCGGTTTTCTGTCTTGCTTTGCCATAATTTTCATTGCCCTGCACAATCTGGGACTGGAGATTTTCTTCCGATCACATTTGTACCTCAAACTTGACTTTCCGGTTTCAGATTGTTCCTTTATTTCCCACAGTTTTGTGGTCAATTGATAATTTCCTAGCAACTTCCCTATTCGAGAAACCCATAATCTGTGAAACCAAATATTTGTATGAATAACCACGGAAACAGTCATTGTTATTTACGCCTTAAATAGCACAATAGATAAATATAAAAACTGTCTGGATACTTACGGAATTAGGTTTTCACACAATTCTTCATAAAATGCACATAATTCAGCTTAACAAACAGCTGACAGAAAATTGGAGGGAAGACAAACTAGACAACTGGGGGAGTGAAATAAAACTTCCAAGTATCTAAGTGCCATCTATTATCAATTTTTGTAACTGATGTATATTTCATTTCAAAAACTTGTCGAGTCAATGACCCATCGAGTTCAAGCACGTAAAAAGGTGCGAGGTGGACACACACAATATTAATGCAAGCTGATTTTGATACAATATATTCTGTACAACTTAATTTAACTTTTAAAGAGAAAAAGTTCAGTAAACCAATGAAATATAGCCTCTTTGTTGTTGTTTAGACCTGCATTAAGTAAAATTTGTAGGTGGGGATATTATTTTGGACAGAACTGTAGTTACGGAAGTCGAAGAAACGAGCATTCATCGTGGCTTAAACAGTCACTCGGTGGCCCTGGGTTTGATTCCCGGCCAGGTCAGGAATTTTTTATCTGGACCTGAGGGTTGGTTCGAGGTTCACTTAGCCTACGTGATTACAGTTGAAGAGCTTTCTGACGGTGAGATGGCGGTTCCGGTCTAGAGAACAAAATACCTGCCGAGAGGATTCATCGTGCTGGCCATGAGTCACCTCATCTGCAGGCCTTCGGGCTGAGCAGCGGTCGCTTGGTAGGCCAACAGTACCAGTTACTTCGTGTTTGTTTTGAAATATATTCCTGGTAGTTGCGTTGGCCATGATCCTTAAGGCGTCAAGCCTTTATGGTCTGACACCGTGTTAGTCCCGTTGGTCGAAAAAAAAGGAACCATCAGGATGTTGACTGGTAGGGTTAGTGGGGGTGTATACAATTTCTAATCACTACATTGCGTGCCAAAAGCTTGGATTAGATTCCAGACCTCTCCGCAGTGCTCATATGGAGTGATGGTATATGACTCTGTTGATGGTGATTCGTCCGTTGGATGGGGATGTAAATCCTTGAACACATCCCTTAGTGCTTTTCAACAGGAGTAGGCTATGTACCGGCACCGGATATCTCACTCTCCACTCCAATCGTATATCAAGTTATTCATTTCACCTCAATTTCTCCTGGGGTTGACGTCAGGAAGGTCATCCGGTCGTATACTCACTACGAAGATTCACGTGGCCGGTCGTATAATTGTTGTATAAACTCGCTACGAATATTATTTCAATATTAGGATCAACTATTTCATTTATTGGAATTATTGTCCTCATTTTCATTATCTGATAAAGTATGATTTCAAATCGAGCTGTATTATTTCCTATAAATATAGTAAGTTCATTAGAATGCTATCAATCCCACCCACCGGCTGAACATTCATACTCGAATTGCCCATATTAACTAACTTCTTATATGGCAGAATAGTGGGGTAGATTTAAGCTCATACCCGACCCCGTCAGTGCTGGGAGTTGCGTTTGAACAACCATATACACAACGTCCGTGAGTTTGTTCCTAATATTCGTAGAGTATTCAGTTGGCTGCTTTGAGCGTCATAGTGTGACGTATTAGAAACTACGTGAGGCGGATACTCTTTACGAACGGGTGGAAGGACGTGGGAGACCTAGTACAGGATTGTTGCTGTTTATTTTACTGAGGGCTAGGACTAGGAAGGAGTGGGGTCCGAACCCACATGGCCCGCCCCGCATAGCCCTCTTCCTCAGTGGGATGCAAGGTTTCATTTACACAACGTGGAAAGGCTCAGCAGTCTGTAATCTGTAATGACAAGTAATATTTTCTTGCCTAGAAAACGCTTTGGGGGAGTTCAGGAACATGCGAATGTTATTCTTATTTAATTCCAATGGCTAAGGCATTAAGACTAACTAGAGTGCGAAAGAAACGGGATGTGGGTTCCCAGTGTCAATGAAAATGGAATTGTGTGAAATTTCTTATATGTAACTGAATAAGGTTCTAGTCTCCTTCAGTCTGGTTTTGGTGCCTCAGTAATTCTCACTTTGATGATGCGAATGTTTGGCAAAATGTTTTTCTGCTCTCCGGTGATAGGTTGTGTAATATTAGCGAGAGTGCAGCGTTTGCAAGAACAAGTTAAGCGAAAGTGTGCAGCTAAGTGGTGCATTCCTGATGTAGTCATCGGACGAGCCTTATGCAACCCGCTATAAGGAGCAGAGCACATTCCTGACGCGAAAGTTGTGCTCACTTCCTCTGCACTTCGTTGGTGAAGAAATGGGAGAGGATTGTTTATTTCACACCGCGCTCCTATGTCCAGGTTATCCTCCACCACACCCTCTGCACGTTGATGAGGTAATGGTAGACAATTAGGGTTTATTGGTTGTTAAAATTACTCTCGTATGTTATCCCGAATTCTCATCCACCAATGTAAGGTGCTATATCTTCGCTGAGGCAACGGATTCTGGAATGTAAATAAGGCACAAGAGTTGAGTTTGCGGCCTTATCCCTAAAGCGGTTGGAATATGTTACAACCTTCAAAGCTTAGTCATTATTTCATCTCGTCCTCAGTAAACGACACTTACTAAATGTTCTCAAAGATATGTAGGCGTTATCAAACTATCTAATTAGATATTCAAAATGGGTGGCTGTTCGTGTCTATATTCATAGCTCGGCCATTGTTTTTTCTCAGTTGTACTGTTCTACAAACTGATCACTTGCAAAAATACATTTCCCAAAAAGCGCTAATTTTAAATTTTACTTTAAATAAACATATTCTTTTTTTCTTCCTTTTGAATGCAAATATTTTTTATCCAAACAACCGACAACCCCAGGCACATGATTGTGGTGAGTTTGGTAGACACTGTCAGCTTGCATTCGGGACATAGTGGGTTCCAATCACACTGTTATGAAGCAAGGGTGAGGAAGCGACTGATAGCAGCTGAAGATCTCACCACATCCCTGCATGGGTAAGAGCTAATCTGTCATCATCCTTCTTCAAGGACAAGGCTTTGTGACGCTGCGGCATCTGACGGAAACTGGCTGAACTACCAGCACTAGAATTCGGCTGACACTCGTAAGTCAATAAGCAGAGCTGTATTAAAATCACGATGAAACGTATAAAGAATCCCTAATTTTGAAGTATGTTAAAGTAGCCCCTTAGAGAAAAAAAAAAAAACTTCCCTACGGTACAGTTTGCTTCTAATTTGAACACCATCTTGACTTGAAACAAGTTTATGAAAACCGCGGTTCAGAGCTCAATTTCATATGGAGATTCGTTATTTTAACTACCATTTTATAACTATATTTGCATTTCTTTTTGAAATGCTTTTACACTAATGAAAACTGTATCACAGACTACCGTGAACTATAAAAACAAAATAATTTTACCTTGTTCCGTTTCCTTATAAACACTCTTATAAACTTTTGATCCATGTTACAACTACGGAGCTGGTGGCCAGCCGATCGAGCTCCTATACACTACCGAACTTGCAGGGGATGTTAATCTGACCGACATGACAAAACAGAACCTGACGTGGGTATCAGGCATGTTGTAAAAACCTTTGAGGTGCCGTGACCTATACCGTTTGAAATAGTATTTCAGGAGGCGGCCCGAGTTTAAATGGGACGGTCAGACTCAGGAAAAGGAACTCAGAGTAGGCACTTATTGTAAAGATAATCTTAAGTGAGAAGGTGCAAAGTATAGGACGCTAAATATTTCCAATTTCAACTGAATTTTAATTTCATCCCCGCAAAATCAACACTAATTCTGGTTCCAAGTGTTACGCCTAGGGACTCGTTGTTCGATGTGTGTGTATCAAGGTTAGATTGAACTAGGTTTAAAGCCCGAATTTATTTATAAATCTTGCTCTTTCGGTTGTGAGTAAGGGTTCTCAACCTGCAGCTTAATGTGGTTAGTGGTACAAAGAATGCAGACAATGCCGGCTGTTTGGTTCGTCCTGATTACAACACTCGGTGTTTCTAGACGCCCAGTTAGATGGAGCGCCATGCACTTTTGCCTCAGTACATTGGGTATTTGACATTAATATTGAGTTTTTAAAATGTCTACCCTTCCGGTAGTCGGTGCGTGCAGCATCTATATAATGTCTAGGGGTGGTTATTACCTACAGTACCTACCACATTTTACACTATATTTGTAGTTGTCAATACACTGTCTTTTTGAGAGCCTCCATATGGGGGATGGAGAAATATATACATTTATAAATAAAAATGAAGTGATAGCTCGCACGACGCGGCGGTCAGACTGTAGTGCGGCTCGTTTTTCTCAAATTCCGTAATGGCAGAGGTAACTGGTGTATGACCTTTCAAGTCGTCGGAGGAGGATGTGGGATTGTAGTCCACATCAGTACTGACAGATGTCGTGTCCAAGGACACGAACCTTCATCAAGTAGCAGCACATAATACATAGTGATTATTTTGGTAACTTAATCCATTGGCCTTGCTGTCGGAGCAGCCATGTGTTGGGGGTGATATAGAATGACAGTTAAAAACAGAGTTGTGAGGTCAAGAGGTCTCACGAGGAAGTCGATACGGACAAATCTAAAAAGTCACGTCCTGTCGTCTGGAGATGGCAAGAAAAGGGGGTAGTTTGAAGGATACCATACTTAAAATTAATGGGCGACCCAATTAAGTGAAACGGGACGCAGTCATGTTTATGATGACAAGTATTAGAAATGGGGGAGTTTTTTTGAGCATAGGTTTAAGGGGGAGAAGTAAAGTTCATGTTAATAAATATTGCCACGTGCATAGTGTGGGATTTGAGATACATGGGGGAGGTAGTAGCACCAATAGTAAGCCAGTAAGGCTTTATCTGAGAGGAGGGGAGACCCTCATATATTGCTAGTCCCTTTAAATACGTATGTAATTGAAGGAACGAGCGTCTTATTGCATTAGTCTTCGCTTTGGGAGCCTTGCCTTCCGCTCACGTTAGAGAATTGCGACCAATTCTCCAAGCGGTCTCGCTACTTAGAATATTTCTTAGATCAGGTTGAACGGTGGTGCTAACACTTGGTATTCACCATTCATACTTTGATTCTCGACTTAAGCCCTAGTTCTTCTGGGTTTTATCGTAGTTGACAACTTAAAGCTTGAGGAATCTCTGTGAGACTCCACGATACTCTGTTTTTAACATCGCTTAGCATTTCAGTGGTACTCTAATGCTTTAGAGTCCACTTGCATTTACTTGGAGTAGCCGTTCTGAGGAAGGCTAGTTCCAGTACGTCACAATACGTGGCCGACTTCAATTGTACGTGTATATTCTTTGTACGTCATCTGTCAATATACGCACATATATAGGAAATCATGAGTTTCAATTCTTAACAACCAACTTACCTAACGCCTATAAATTACCATCTTATATCCCTTTCGTTTTTAGTACTGTTGTTAGCCATCAGGTGATTCCACTCACCGCTCGGCGTCTCACCTGTTGGCCGGGATACGACAGATGATGTGCACACTCAGGACGCCAGGACGTTGAGATAGTTAGCCTGCAGGAGTGTAAATTCCATTTTAACTACGGTTCTCCGTACAATGCATGCATATATTCTTTCATATAAGGACATACATAATTAAATGTGTTCAAGACGGCGTTTGCGTAGCATGTGCCGAACAACATGCTTTATAATCGCCGTATACCAGGAAAATAAGCTACTTTAAATGTCGTCATAAGCAATGTAAAAAAAATAAGGCATTTATTTGTTTTTTTCGCTATTTGTTTTACGTCGCACCGACACAGATAGGTCTTGTGGCGACGATAGGATAGGAAAGACCTAGGAATGGGAAGGAAGCGGCCGTGGCCTTCATTAAGGTGTGAAAATGGGAAACCAGGGAAAACTATCTTCAGGGCTGCTGACAGTGGGGTTCGAACCCACTATCTCCCGGATGCGAGCTCACAGCTGCGCGCCCCTAACCGCACGGCCAACTCGCCCGGTGTTAGGGATTTAACATGCTGAACTCTATGATCTGACGAATACTATGCCACTACCATATCGCTACTGTAGCAGAACGACACCTCGTTGGTGTGCACAGCCCGAGTCAGCAAGTCGACTTGCGCCCGCGTGCACAAGTACTGTGCTCACGGCGAACAAGCTTCGACACCCGTGGCATAGTGTATGGGGAAGAATAGAGCCAGCCGTGACGGGAAGCCCTTCCTGTTCCAGGAAGCAGGATGCTCTCATGTAAGGATTCCACAGCAGGTGGGTAGAGTCCAGCTTCACATCTGCTCGAATCGCCATAAAGAAGGTGGTGAGCGGTTTGTAGAAACTGAAATTACTTCGCACATGTCAAAATATACGAACACCTCATCGAAGGTTTACTCAGCCAGTTATCGTCTTCGGTTAGCGGGACTTAGTGTTCTGAGCCGCGAAGGCTTACCTGGTTACCCACGATATTTTAGTGCGTATATTAAGTTAACTGCCAGTCCCGCGGTCTGGACTAGTGATTCTGTATCTTGCTGAGAATCTTCGGGTTCGACTCCCAGCCACACCAGGAACTTTAACCTGGATCTGAGAGATGGTTGGAGGTCCACCCAGCTTTTGCGTGAACAGCTGAGAAACTGACAGTGAGAACGGTTCCGGTCTAGAAAGCAGAGAATTAACTGCAGAGAGGATTCGTTGTGCTGACCACGCGCCGCCTTGCATTATGTAGGCCTTCGGACTAGGCGGTGATCGCTTGGTAGGCTAAATCCCATCCAAGGCTCTAGTGCCGTGGATTTGTTTTTGCATAAAGCTAATTAAGAACGAGTCTAGTTTTATTTTGAATAGTGTTAATATTTGTTTTTCATTAGTCCGAAAGTTGTTGGATCCCAGTTTGTCATAGGATAGGTAACACTGAAAACGAGTACTAATTCACTTGCATATGTCTGTCAAGCCGACCAACTCTGCATTATGAGGGATCGTGTTACTAGCATCACTCATACAGTACTTCTACATTGTCAAAGCCGAGGAGACGACAGGTCGAACGAGAAGACGGTGTATTCTGAACATGCTCTCTCCAGAGATGGGTCTTGGCTAATTCATATTGCGGCAGTGTAAAAATATAGGTCGGCCATTCCGTAACACTTTCTAATCGTACAACTCGTTGTGTGATACTGCATTGAACATAGCAGCGCAGTATTTGCCGTCAGATACTGGAACTAACGTCCCTCGGTTATTCTTTTTCCCATGCCCAGTCTCCCACAGCAACTCGGTACAGTTGTTCAGGGCTCCGCATACCAGTCCAGTCTTTAATATGTTAGTGTAAGGGCACACAGGAAGCGGCGCGGCGCGGCTCGGGGCGTGCCGGGTCGGGGCGGCGCGTCGTCTGCGCGGGTATTGCACACACAGGACGCGATATCGTACAGGTGGTAATCGACAACATGGCACTGCACAAAGCTGCACGTACAAGTATCCTCTGTGCAAGTAACTCTTTTAAATTGACAATTTTGAAGCGACGGTGGAGGAGAGGGTGGGTAAATGAAGTGTGTTTAAGGAGAGCTGTTCATGGAGAGTATCATCACTTATTTCCAGTTTAAAGAAAGCACGAGGAACACTTTTTACGTTACACAAGAATGTCAATATCAACATTTGGGTATATCCTTAGCAAAGTTAAAAACGATCTGGAAAAACAACCAGCCAACTGGAGAAAACCTATCGGTCCAGAGGAGAGACTAGTTGTTTGTCCGAGGTAAGTCAGTTTCATATGGCTTATATCAGCATTACTTTTGCATTTGAAAATAAATGAGCTGGTAGAGGTGGTAAATGAAGGTTAGAGTACATGCTTTGTAAAATATACTAAATGTATTCGAGCCATGACATTTTATAAAACAAATGAAATCAGAATTAAAGATCCCCTGAGGGAACTTTTTGAATGACAATGTAAAACACAAACTGTTTCAATGTAGATATTTCTTTATATTTTACCACTGCTGTTGTGGAGTCTCATGATTAGAAGGTATACGTTCTTCGTCGATGTAATGAAATGTTCCAAAAGCACCACCATGATCTGATTTAGCCATTTTCGCATCAATGAACAACTGCGTAATTTTATTTCTCATTGTTAACTTTTCTAAAGGTGACATACCTTTAAAAAGAGGCAGAAAGCTCATTAAAAAGTGATAATCTTCACATTGTTCATTAATATTTTAAGGAGTTTGACTTTTTGCTCTTCTACCAGTAACATTTTCTTTGCTACGATATCTTGCACATTTTTTTTCCTCTTACGGGGATTTTGAGAACCGAAACTTGAGCTAGGGTGGGACATAATTGAGGGAGTTTCAGAACGTGATGCAACAGTCGAACACTCGCCTTCTACCTCCTCCACACCGTCCTGTTTTTGTAACTGCGTACCATCGCCGCTATCATCAAGTTAATCGAAGTTCATGTCGTTGGCATACGGGGATGAAATCGTAGGAGACGGGTTCAGGTTTTCAGATGTACTTGGATTCATCTCATCTTTCAAAAAGTAGAGCAACTCAACAAATGGCCAGGTCGAAAGTTGCGTTTTACCGTCGGCATCACCAGATTTGTATTTCATCATCTTTTCCAATTCCTTTCTGTAATTATCTCTTATGTTCTTCCATTTACTTCGAGCTTCAACCTCTGAAAGAAAGTAAAAACACTTCTGAAACAAACTTGTTTTCTGAGTTAATGGGGTAGCTTGGTATAGTAGGTCAAGCCGGGTTTCAGTAAAAGAGTAACAGACACTACCCCCATTTTTATACTATGTAGTATCGATAAATTTTATCTTTAGAACTGGCAGCGTTGGAGGTCCTTATCACTTAGTGTTTTATTTAATTTCATAATTTATTTCATTTTTAAGGGAAACGGCAATTGCTGTCACCCTGTTGCTGTAAAATCTACCAAATGTTTTTTACATATATTTTGATAACAAATTACAACTATTGTTGCTGATATATTAATTTGATTTTGTTTTAGGTGTTTAGCCACAGGTGCTTCATTTCAAATGCTGGCTTATTCCTTCTGAATGGGATATTGAAGCATGAAGTCTATTGCGATAGATTCGTGCAAATTACTGTGGAAAACCCTAGTGGAAGATCACATGCCTGTGGCCATTACTGAATAATTAAAGCAATCAAGAGCGGGCTTTTGGGACTTATGGAACTTGCCAAATTGTGTAGGAGCACTTGATGGAAAGCACTGCAGAATAAAATGTCCTCCACTTTCTGGATCGGAATTCTAGAAAAAAAGGTTTTTCTCAGTAGTCCTGCAAGGTGTGTCTGATCCGGAATACAAATTCTTAGCCATTGACGTAGGTGCGAAAGGTAGCCAGAATGACGGCGGTACGTTTGCTGCTTCTTCACTACGAGTATATGCAAGCCTCGAAAACAACACTTTCACTATGCCCCCAGACTTGCGAACTTCCTACTTTTTTCGAAATATTACCAAACGTTCTCATTGCAGATGAAGCATATCCATTGAAAACGTACCTGCTGAAACCATATGCGCGGAATGATCTGACTCCTGCAAAAACAACCTTCAATTATAGATTATCATGAGCTCGGAGGTGTATTGATTGTGCTTTCGACATACTTTACTCAAAATGTCGCATTCTTCAGAAAGACATTGAAACGACTGTACCCCACGCTATAACAATAATAAAGTGTGCTTGTGTTCTCCACAATGTTGTGAGGGACAAAGATGGTGAAAATTACCCCGTGTTCAGAAGCCACAACTCTACGCAAACATAGGAGAAATAACAGATACACATCTCGAGCACAGGAGATCAGAGATAAATTTGCCAACTATTTAAAAACTCAAAAGACTTTTGAGAGGAGACTATAGTGTCTAAAAGTGTGGTTAACTTTATTATTTCATAAACTATAGTAGTTAGAATAGAACTGAATTGAATTGAAAAGAATTTCTTTAGAAATAGTCTAACATCAACATTATATAACCATACCAGTATGCTGTGTTGTTTTGCGAAATATAGCTAGGTACTTACTTGTTGTATTCATTGCTCTTCCTATTTCATCCCACAGCTTCTCAATCACACCTCTGTTGCGATAATGCTTGTGCCTCGATTGCCAAATAGGCGGTCTAGCAAATACCTCGTTAATAAGTAGTTCACCGTCCATGGTACAACGTGCAGCCCGCGTCAACCCGCCTCAAGAAAACAAACTCGACTGTTCCAAGTTGGCCCGCGCCGCCTCGCGCCGCTCCGGCTCGCTTCAAGTCGCTGTTTGTTTGTGCAGTCCCATAGCTCAGTGCGTACTTGTTCATACCGCCCCGGACCGGCCCGGACCGCCCCGCGCCGCACCGCTTCCTGTGTGCCCTTACACTTAGTGTTCCCCCTTTGCCCTTCAGATTTTCCCTTTAAAATAACTTGCAGAATCTTGTATTTTTCGCCACCGGGTATATGGCCCAAGTAAGCTATCTTTCTGCTTTTGATAGCAACCAGTAGTGTGTTTCACTGTGCACCCGTTGTAAAACCCGTTCGTTGCTTATATTCTTTTAAGCAGCTTGTAACATTCTCTTGTGTAGCATTCACAGCGATGTCGCAGTTTTAAAATTGAAAGAATCATTACATAACAAGGATTTGATTCTGTTAAGTGTGGTTCGAGCTATTTCTGTACGGGTCTTGACTTCCAAATCGGGATGTAAAGCGTCAGAAATCCAGAAAACCAAATTCAATCCCAAAAGTAATGCTGTTTCATTGTTCGGTAGCACTCTTGTTCTGTATCTTGCTGAAAATCATTAGTTTTGGTTCGTCAGCATTTAAGCCCATTTCTTCACCGGTGTCATTCAACTTTTTTAGAAACGGCTGTAAGCTCTCATATCGTAGTGTGCTTACATTTCTCAAATGACACGCACTTCCGCATCTACTACGCGGACGAATATCTAGGTGATTTGTCACATCTTAATCACAGCTTTTTACTTCCAGTCACTGCCTTCGTAATGATCAGGCCGTACTGTAGCTCCGGTGACGTCACCCAAAGAGGCGGTCGGCTAGGTCCGTCCGACCCGCGCAGTGCAAACACACATCGTTGTAATGCGATACAATTTGTCTTTTTGTTAAGAAATATTAACGAATGGTTTAAATAATATAACAGATGAAAACAATAACACTGATCTCTCGAAATACAGTAAATAAGGCAGACATAACTTTAGGAGTACTGTATATGGTTTAGAACGTGCTAAAAATAGTCAAAGCACTTGTCAACGCACTCAAATCATATTTTATTAATAAAAGCATGGTGAGAACGAACGTACAAAAAATAAAATGTATAATAATATAACGCATTACCTCCATAACATTAGATGTCCATAAACACGGCAGATTTCCTGGTTTTCTTCTTGGAACTTTCTTCCACACAAACATTTGTTTAAATTTTATTTTAGTTATTTAAGAATACGTTCGCCCAAATGGTAACACACCGGTCAGCAAGATATACTGTTTTCCCACATTAACATACAATTGTAGAGGAACTAAATTGCATTGCTTCTAGTACCAGATGATTAAGCGCAGATTTTGGGTCCTCAGAATACAAAAATATTTTGTAACTATCAGAAACAAGAACTTCAAAAATTTTATACACCTGAATTCCAATTTCAAGTGAGAAACTAGATGGATACTTCAACTCTCCACAATTTAAATGGTTTAAATAACTCACTTCAGGGGGTAAATCACAAATTAAGTCTGAAGCTGTAATTAGTTGTCTTACACAAGCATTCACATCTGAGAGAGACTTTAAAGCTAACACAGCCAGCAAGAAAGATTATTTCTAAAGCAGAGGATTCCATCTCAATTTAATCATATTCAGCAGGCAAAAGGAATTCATTGGATATGTCTTGGTCTGAAGCTGAATTAGTACCTTTGATCATCTCAGAAACATTGAAAATTGCTTGCCTAGACTTTAACTTCAGTAAGTTTGTAACTTTCATTTTTCTCTCAGATTCTATTATCTGCTGAACATAAACATTGTAGTTGCAGCCACTCATCTGCCTATACTTCCAAATCTTTGCTCCAAGTCATCAGTTTGAAAAGTGCCTAAAATGACATAATGAAACCTCAGATCATTCAGAAGGTATTTATAGTTCGAGCAAGTTCTCAGTGGAATGTAACAAAGCTGAGAATGTCTCCTTACTGAGCTTTCCAGAACTTTTGGGAGAGTCAATGATAACAATATCATTCCAGCTTTTTAGCCAGGAACAAAAAGGAATACAAATACTAAACACTTTCCTGATCCATGTTTCTAATAGGTTCAGCATATCTCTCTCTCTCTCGAACGAATCCCCTCCTCGGGATGCTTCACATTAACAATCCACCCCTTCCTGATAATTTGCAACCACTCTTTCGTACCCTCTGTATCCTGGACAGTAGACATTGCAGCAATTGTTTTATCGTCAAAAAGCGCTACAGCATAAGTAACATTTTGTCGTTCAAAACTGTTTGGATAGCACACTCGAAAGGAAAGTCCTGGGGCGTGCTTTACAAGATGAAGTTTCTGGTCCTGAAAAATTCTTCTGACATCCTGAAATTTACACAAAAACTAAATTGTTAACATCGTCCATTGATGGGTAGATGAAAGTACTGTCCCTCTAATTTAATCAATTTTCTTAAATTCAACAGATGAACTGTATCAAACAGTAAAAAGTAAAAGGGTGGATCACACTGTCATTACTTAACAGTGTGTAACATTTAACATTAACCTTAGCATTGTCTGCAATAACAGCAACAACCTCATAGCTTGCTTCATGAAGTGTGTGTAAAAAAATTAATTACTGACTTATGGAGAAAATCAGCATCCATACTTTTTAACTTTTAACTTTCTGTTTTGACAAAATAGTGTGCCCATTGCATTTTCTGACGTTACAAAATGGCGTCAAAGTAGACGTATATCCCACACAAGTCAGAATTATGTAAAGTGAACTATGATTTAAAAGTTCACAGGAGGCCAAGATCGAGGAGAGAGCACAATTTCGAAGTAAAGAACATTAAAATATCAAGTGGATTGTTTAAAAAGAAACATTACACACTAATTTGCCAAGATACTAGACGATAACTGAAGACATTAGCTGCGTTGAAATCTCAAGTAAGACACAAGCAATTACTTGTCTTAAGAAGATTCGGCGTAATACAATAGATTCAGCGCACAAGAACAGAATTGCAGCGTAAAATAACAAGATTTAAATTAAATAAGCCAAGCAACTGGTCAGACAAGGACCGTAGCGTAACGTCGAATGCTATAGAAGATCGAGATCGGAGGACAGAAAAAAAAAAAATAGTCAAGAACTTTACCTAGAAAGCAGAATTAAGGGATTCAAGAAAATTAAAAACGGAATCATCTGAATTCTATACAAACATTAAGGCAGAAATAATACTGGAAATTCACTGAACCCAGTATTAAATATGTTGGGAATTGTCAGCTCGATAAGCAAGCATATGAGCAAAATTGACAAGATATTTAGACTGCACGAAGCATTGATATGAATTTTTCATATCGGGATTTATTTATGTTAAACTTAGCGCAATAATGAAGATGAACATGAGTTGCTAAATTCGCACTGGACCGACCTGGAGATAAGTATGTCACCGGCCAACCAACCAACCTGATGGTTAGATTCCAGTTGATCCACTGTTTCCAGCCGGGCAAGAACAGCTGTAGCGCAGACAGGTACAAAATCGTCATAAGCCAGAGAATGATAAGCTAAGTTTACTCAATTATAGTTCTTCCACCGAGCTCGATAGCTGCAGTCGCTTAAGTGCGGCCAGTATCCAGTATTCGGGAGATAGTAGGTTCGAACTCCACTCTCGGCAGCCCTGAAGATGGTTTTCCGTGGTTTCCCATTTTCACACCAGGCAAATGCTTGGACTGTACCGTAAAGCCACGGCCGCTTCCGTCTCACTCCCAGCCCTTCTCTGCCCCTTCGTCGCCATAAGACCTATCTGTGTCGGTGCGACGTAAAACAACTAGCTATATATATATATGTATATATGTATATATATATATATATATATATATATATATATTAGGATGTAGTAACCTCATGAAATTATTAGTTATTGTGATGTATTTAAGATATCGAGTGACTCAATGAAGTGCAATGTTTGAATTAAAAATAAGTTGTGATAAAATCGATATATCTCGAAGAAGTGACTACATATATATTGAGTGTATTATGATAGCTATGGAATTTATGATTATTTGCGAGAATGAGTATAGATTTCACACAGCAAAATGAGAGCATATGTACGTGATAGATTTCTTAAATGGCTTAGAAAGCCGAACATGCTCTTGATCATCATAATGATATGATATGGAAAGGATATGTAGATAGTATGAACTATTCCTTGTCGATCTTCGTCATGAAGAGGTATCATGGTATACTAGATGTTAAATGCTATTTCTGAGAGATGATTTATGATCCAGTGAAGCGAATATAGATTCAATGAAGTTGAATACGTCGTGGGAATTATTCTATATGAGAAGAGGTTATGATATAAAGGAAGATGGTTATGTTGAGAAGTATCATTGAATGAATTGAACGATATGCAGAATTTAATGGAGAAATGAGAAGGCATTGGAGTGAATTGTTATGATATTAGATGCAGAGGAGATGTAATGATGGATGCTGAATACAAATATTAAACTTCTGGATCAGTTATATGAGGCAAGTGCATGAATAGATTAATACGTCGTGGGAATATCGTAAGTCAAGGTAGGCATGGCTAATCCAAACGCATATGTCAAAGCAAATGATTCTTGCTACATTTAAAATAATGTTGTGTTGTTAGGAAATATCCATATCGAAGGTCATATAGAGGTAGTGCAGGGATTGAAAGATGGAATGTATATGTAGCGGTGTTGAGTATTGATATCTGAGATGATAATCAAGCTATCATACTAAGTTGAAAGGTGTCACTTAACTTTTGAATGCAAATGAGACTTCATTTAGAGTCAAATGTGGAATAAGGGGTCAAAATTATAATTAAAAACTAGAATAATTAGAAATGAGATTCAGATTTTTATTTTTATTTTAGAAAGATACAAGATGATTTTCAAGTGATTAAATATAGTAAGACTAGGATGATAGGTGCCAAGATTATAAGTGGCAGTAGGTGTTAGTAACCTTAGTACGTCACTCAATGGAGATAAATATTGATGAAGCAATGACAAACAATTTAGCGTTCGAAAACTTAAAGATAAACATTCAGATATGAGAAAAAGCCTCCGTGGCTCAGACGGCAGCGCGTCGGCCTCTCACCGCTGGATACCGTGGTTCAAATCCCGGTCGTTCCATGTGAGATTTATGCTGGACAAAGCGGAGGTGGGACAGGTTTTTCTCCGGGTACTCCGGTTTTCCGTGTCATCTCTCATTCCAGCAACACTCTCCATTCTCATTTCATAGCATCTGTCATTAATAATTCACTTTGGGAGTGGCGACCCGGTCACTGACTGGAAAACAGGTTGTAGATTTTCATTTTCATTCAGATATGAGAAATACGGGTCATTTTAAACAGTGATATGGTTGGTTTTTAAACTAATTATCATTTAAACATGTGGTGAACTAAGGAAAATATTTAAATATCAGATAGCGGGTGAAGATAAGGTGTTAGCTCATTAAGATTGAGAATGAACAATTTTAATCAGCGTTGATGAAAATGAAATCGTTGGATAATGTTAATTTTGCTGATTTATGGAGCAAATGCTTAAATTACTCTTTCTTATGCATTTTATTAAGTTAATAAAGTTGTTGGACGTGTGTGATTAATTTGTAGGTTGCTGTTGTAGGATAATTTAGTCGTAAGTAGATTTTTGCGATCTTTGATATTATGTTGCGTTGGGACAGTATGCGAAAGGATGGAGACGTTCATCTGATACTAAATCATGAGTTATTGCGGTTGTACTTCTCTTCTGAATTCACGTAAAACTGGACTATTTGTAAGAAGAATTACCCTGAGAGATGATAGAGTAGTCAGAGTATTTTTATTTAAGTCGTTGCTGGACGCAGGAAGGGCGCAATAGATTTAATCATATAAAGCCTGAACAGTAGCTGCTGATGTAAGATCCAATGAATTCCTTGCCATGCCAACAATTTTGTTGCCTTTGTATGTAATTTTTGGTTTAACATATCTAACAGACGTCCGGCTCCATGGCTAAATGGTTAGCGTGCTGGCCTTTGGTCAGAGGGGTCCCGGGTTCGATTCCCGGCAGGGTCGGGAATTTTAACCATCATTGGTTAATTTCCTTGGCACGGGGGCTGGGTGTATGTGTTGTCTTCATCACTTCATCCTCATCACGACGCGCAGGTCGCCTACGCGCGTCAAAACAAAAGACCTGCACCTGGCGAGCTGAATCTGTCCTGGGATCTCCCGGCACTAAAAGCCATACGCCATTTCATCTAACAGACATACCAGTTTTTCATGCGCTTCTAAGGCATCACATTTTACTTGAAGATACTTCTCAAGCGAATCATTAACATCAGAATTAATGCTAGACAAGGTGAATGTTTTGAGATAAGAGGGATGTGGCAA
The DNA here is from genome assembly GCF_040414725.1 of Anabrus simplex. NCBI lineage: Eukaryota > Metazoa > Arthropoda > Insecta > Orthoptera > Tettigoniidae > Anabrus > Anabrus simplex. The sequence continues at coordinate 768,905,537 of NC_090265.1, forward strand.
CACAAGAGTTTACAAATTCCTAAGAAATCTATAAGCAGTAGGAAATGAATAAAAAAAGCTACAGGAAAAACTAAATTATCAACAGAATACCTCATCTGACTGGAAAATAAAAGTGCAAGCAGTTCACTGATGAAATCCAGAGCAGCTGTTATTCTTTCCTCACAAACATCATTACACGCTTTAAGAACAATCTGGATATGTCTAATTTTATCCTTAATTTTAGCATCTTTAGTGCCGTTAACAAATTAACCAGTTTAGATTAAGAGTTGCATATCAGCTCTGGGCCTAAAATATATGAAAACTGCCGTACCTCAATACTTATCCTATCAGCATCAATGTTTACTTTTAATTCTTTATCAATGGTCACAGTTCTTTTAAGGGATGCACATTCACTGAAATCTACCTTCATAAAATACAATTTTTCACTTTTACCTTTGACTGTCCAATCTAAATGATTATACTTTGATTCATTATTTAAAACCTGATCTAAATTTTAAATTTCATCTTCTGAAAACCACTGAGTATATTTCCTGTTTTCATTCTCGATATAACTTTTTTCTCTGGATCTTTACGATGAACGCGATTGTCTGAAGTAATATACTTTGGTAAATTTGGGAATATTGATGGTACGGCATCACTTGTCAGTTCCAATTTCTTGCGTGGTACCACCCTTTCAGTTCCTAAGCAAAAACAGTTGACCCATTTGTTGTCTACAAGATAAACATAATTTTTTCAGTGTTGCAATAATGCTAAAATCTAAAAGATTAGGATTTATAAACTGCATTCATTTCTACATTTTAAGCTGTTTTAATCTTGCTTAGCATCAGAGGAAAAAAGGCAGCTAATTCTCAACATTCCCTACCCAAGAAACATCACAAATTCAGGCTCACTTACTGACCTTTAAATTACTTGTAGGCTTATTATGCAAAACTCCCTACTATAAATCTGTACCACAAGAAGAAAGAAAAAAGCAGGACTCGCCATCAGCACGGGTTGCTCTGATTTCTCTCACAATCTGGTCTTCAGGAAAATGAATGATGCATACTCCTGTATTCCTTGTAATTTTTAAATTTTCCCTTGGCATTTTCCTGAATTCTTTCCTCATCCGAAGGAAATGAAATACTGGTGTATATTCACCTGTGTAGTTGGATTTACGTTCTGGCACACAACAGCTTCTTGGCATAGTGGCAATCGCTTTTCACACACACACACACACACACACACACACACACACACACACACACACTTCAACTCAACCCATTATATTTACACAACAGAAAATATTCAATTAATATATTTAACAAGGAGCAATATCCTCTTAACTCCCCACGAGATAGCATACCTAACCTAAACGACATTCTCACTATTTCAATTACAGTTAACTATGTGAATCGTTTGATTTGATGAATTAAGATAATTTAGAAGAAAAGGCATTTATCGTACTTAAAAATCATTTACTTCCAATGACCCCTATTCACAGAAAGCTTTCAATCATTTCGTATTAAACTCAGATGCAACTCGTAACATTAGTCCTAATCGATCAGCTGATTGCCTTCGCGCGCTTCCTACAGTACGGCCTGTTACATTACGAAGGCAGTGTTCCAGTTGGTCCTGTCACGTCTATCGCAGTGCCGTGTAACAGTTGAGGGTTTCCCTTCTCTGACTGTCAGATGTTTCTTCATAGTCTGTGAAGCAGGCATATAAATACACTGACTGACAGAGCAAATGCAACACCAAGAAGGAGTGGTCAGAACTTTATGCCAATTGCAGGGTAGACTGACGTCACTGAGGTATGATCATGATGTGAAATGCGCCGCTGTGCTGCGCACGTAGCGAACGATAAATGGGACACGGCGTTGGCGAATGGCCCACTTCGTACCGTGATTTCTCAGCCGACAGTCATTGTAGAACGTGTTGTCGTGTGCCACAGGACACGTGTATAGCTAAGAATGCCAGGCCGCCGTCAACGGAGGAATTTCCAGCAGACAGACGACTTTACGAGGGGTATGGTGATCGGGCTGAGAAGGGCAGGTTGGTCGCTTCGTCAAATCGCAGCCGATACCCATAGGGATGTGTCCACGGTGCAGCGCCTGTGGCGAAGATGGTTGGCGCAGGGACATGTGGCACGTGCGAGGGGTCCAGGCGCAGCCCGAGTGACGTCAGCACGCGAGGATCGGCGCATCCGCCGCCAAGCGGTGGCAGCCCCGCACGCCACGTCAACCGCCATTCTTCAGCATGTGCAAGACACCCTGGCTGTTCCAATATCGACCAGAACAATTTCCCGTCGATTGGTTGAAGGAGGCCTGCACTCCCGGCGTTCGCTCAGAAGACTACCATTGACTCCGCAGCATAGACGTGCACGCCTGGCATGGTGCCGGGCTAGAGCGACTTGGATGAGGGAATGGCGGAACGTCGTGTTCTCCGATGAGTCACGCTTCTGTTCTGTCAGTGATAGTCACCGCAGACGAGTGTGGCGTCGGCGTGGAGAAAGGTCAAATCCGGCAGTAACTGTGGGTCGCCCTACCGCTAGACAACGCGGCATCATGGTTTGGGGCGCTATTGCATATGATTCCACGTCACCTCTAGTGCGTATTCAAGGCACGTTAAATGCCCACCGCTACGTGCAGCATGTGCTGCGGCCGGTGGCACTCCCGTACCTTCAGGGGCTGCCCAATGCTCTGTTTCAGCAGGATAATGCCCGCCCACACACTGCTCGCATCTCCCAACAGGCTCTACGAGGTGTACAGATGCTTCTGTGGCCAGCGTACTCTCCGGATCTCTCACCAATCGAACACGTGTGGGATCTTATTGGACGCCGTTTGCAAACTCTGCCCCAGCCTCGTACGGACGACAAACTGTGGCAAATGGTTGACAGGGAATGGAGAACCATCCCTCAGGACACCATCCGCACTCTTATTGACTCTGTACCTCGACGTGTTTCTGCGTGCATCGCCGCTCGCGGTGGTCCTACATCCTACTGAGTCGATGCCGTGCGCATTGTGTAACCTGCATATCGGTTTGAAATAAACATCAACTATTCGTCCGTGCCGTCTCTGTTTTTTCCCCAACTTTCATCCCTTTCGAACCACTCCTCCTTGGTGTTGCATTTGCTCTGTCAGTCAGTGTATTTCTGTTCTTGGCATTTTTGCAGAACTAGCAGTTCGAAAAGTGTTTCGGGAGTCCCCAAAATATTTTCTTCAATATATTTTCGCATTTCTTTCTTATTCTATCGTGAACTACTGACAAGTTACTGGCTTATTAAACTGATCAAGTCGATAGTTAGCGCATTATCATGGGAACATCTCCATACATTTCACCTTGGACACGGTTATAATTATTTCGTTCTGCGATATGACTATAATAAAAGAACTGTACTTCTATCAAAAGGATTATTGCTCTCCAATGGTTTGGCCCCGTCTTGCAGTGATAAACTGCAGAAATAAATGGTGTTAAGTGAAGTAAATGCCCTGGAGCCACTCGGAGACCAGAATTGATGCAGAACTCCCTAAATTTCGGCTCAGAGAGTTGGTGGGAGGAATCTCATTTTGTCTGGGTGTTAAAAGAAATAAACAGCTATATATCCCTGACAATTTGACTTAGGTCTTTTAGTGTTGGGAAAGTTGTTTGTCCCATCACAATCGTAGAGGAGACAACTCGTGTTGGAATCCCAGTAACGGCATAATTAATGACTTCGTCGCTTTATTTAGATTTAACATATCCTCAATTGTACAACGCGTTATAGGTGTTTCAGAGCCGCAATATTGTCAATAACAAATCTGAAAAATCTTTCTGGCGATATTATTATTATTATTATTATTATTATTATTATTATTATTATACAATTTCAGATTCGAAGATCCAGTGAGCAAGAACGTAAGTTATAGGCTACCTGTCTTTGTACGGAAATGAGTTAAGAGTTCGGCCACATGTTTCAATAATTTCTCACAAAAGTGCCAGAGTAATTTAATATTTTAAACAATAACAAGCCAGTGGTGAAAGGTGTGTGATAACGCTAGGGGCCCGACAGGAAGCTGGTTATACCAGTTCCGGTGCCATGGCGCCCCCGGCACCACATCCGCTACTGTGGATATTGCACGAGACATCAGTAGTCAGGCCCACTTGGACAACAGTTCATGTGAGTTCTGTCATGTTTAATGGACTGAATCTGTCCTTTAAGAGTTTTAATGAGATGAAATGTGGATCATACGTTATTACCAGCTGATAATAGCGCAATCCATAACTTTATTGCAGTTTTATAGATCTGTGGTTGCTGAATGACTTATTTCAAATTCTGGTTACGTGTTTATTTTTAGCAAACTACATTGACATAACGTTTAAATGAGTCGCATTTTCGTACAATTCCTCCATCACAGACATTAGGATATTGGAAAAATTCAAGTTCTGAGCGCTTAGGAATGTTAGAACAACCTTGATGTACTAAAGTATGCTGTATTTTTTATTACTTCTGTCCATTTTTCTAGCATTTAAAACTTCAGTCCGCATTGAACTGAGCCGATTTCGAAACGATTAATTCATGCAAGTGCCTTTTTTTTTATAATGAAGTCGCCGAATTGCAGAAATAATGGGATGTTTGATAGTGTAGTTTCCGGTAAATACGGTGTGTGGTCAGACTATTCGACTGTTTATGGGTGACAGAAGAAGTCGCGCTAAATCTTGGGGAAACACACAAACCTTTTTGTTCGCTGGTTGTAGAATCATCTGTTAAATTCAGGACGGAATACAACGAACTTACATGTTTTCACTCGGTTTCAGGTGTATGAGGGATCGGTTCCACATTGTTGGCTTAGAGTAGCTTCAAACCACCTCTTCTGGGCCTTTTCACTTCATGTCGATTTGGAACGGCCGGATGCCCTTCCTGACGTAGTCACTATTACGTTCCCCCTGTTTGTGGGTGCGATAAAATAACTCCCACGGTATCCCCTGCTTGTAAGAGGTGACTAAAAGGGGCCCCAGGAGCGTGGGTTGGCGACCACGGGGTCGTCAGCTGAGTCATTGCATTACTTCCACTTGTGCCAGGCTCCTCACTTTCATCTATCCTATCGACCTCCCGTGGTCAACTCTTGTTCCTTTCCGATTCAAACGGTATTCGAGCTCTCGAGGCCTAGGGAGTCTTTCATTTTCACGCCCTTCGTGGCCCTTTCCTTTCTTTGGCCGATATCTTCATTTTTTGAAGTGTCGGATCCCTTCGGTTTATCCCTCTTAGTGTTAATAGAGGAGGGTTGCCTACTGTAGTTGACTTCCACTTACCGATAGTAACAACAACAACCACCACCACCACCATTGCGTATTTCTGTGGTGTGGTGAATGTAGAAGTGTAGTAAGACCTCAAAGGTGCCGGAGTTTTGTCTCGCAGGAGTTCCTTTACGTTCCAGTAAATCTACCGAAGAGACTGGCATGTTTGAGCCGGGATCTGCCATCTTCAATTATTTCTCGTCAAGTAAAAGATTTAAACCTTGGCATGCATGAAGTGAAGAGTGAAGACTACAGAGAAGGGTGGAACCAGTTCGCGAGCTGATGTCAGGGAGCAAGTATTTGGGTGCGGTGCAAGTTGAGTCCGCGGCTCGAAACCGGGTCAAGGATGTTCTGGTGCAGGGAATTAACGGGACTGGTTGTAACGTGAGATGTTCGGCGCTTCTTACTTTCCCTTCGTGCCTGCTAAGGGTGAATTCGTTCGCTTTAGATGGGAGTGGTTCTCGGCACGCTTATGGCTCTGAGAAATGTTAACTTCACCAGGTACTGCATCATCGTGTTCAATTAAAATTAGTAAGTTCGTACTTGGCGGTGTACGTGAACTTGGCCGATCTTATTTTCTTTTGCTTATATTTTAATCAGTCAAGTATTTTTAATTAGGATTTTAATCCGTCATATTTTATTGAGGTAAAGCGTTCTCCCTTCTGACTGTTTTACTTCATCGCAGTCAGTCGGTATTTTTAATATAATTCATTTGATGTCACTTGAAACAGATGACCTTAAATTCAGATTCTTAAGACGATAATCACCACCACCACCATCAGAAAGTTTATTTCTAGCTGTAGCTAGAAACGGTTCCCTTGAAACCACGATTGAAATGCAGCGTGGAGTTCGGAAGTCGCTTGTGAAACGGTACGTAGTCTTCGTTTTGACGAATTAAAACCATGTCTTATTTTATAGGGGAAACCTAGAGCTATGCAACATTCTCTCCAACCGCACAAAAGATGCTGATACTCTTTTGTCTCAAGATCGCACTGTGGTTGGTAAACGCTTTGAGGTGTAGTACATTAGGACCATAAAGAATCGAAGTTTCGAAGTTTTTACCCTTATTTTGAAAAATGTAATTCCCTGAACGAGAGAAACATAATTTGTGCATTTTTATGGGAATTCGCAAACAAATGAAGAAAAATATAAAACTTTGCTCTGAGACAGAGTTGAAGGTAACAAGTTTTAACTGCAGTTTCTCGGAAAATCATTTGATAGACGCATGTGAACTATTGTTACTGTATCTAGAGACGTGAACGTTTCCAAACCCCTTTATAACTACGGTGACACGAAAACTGTAACAGTTTTAATGTGGCTTTTAAATTGTTCTATTTCTAAACCATCGTATTAAAAAAACTTGTTATGAACTTCAGTCAGTGATGTAGTAAATATTTATCAAATTTAAATATTAAACATATCGCAATGAATGAATGTGTAATGTATGCTAAACATTTGAAGGCTGTAGTACCAATACTTCAAGAGCGTGTATCTAACGACATGTTTCAGCGAGACTTTGAACAGTTGCACAGTTTAATAAAGTGATGGTAGTTTTCTGCATCATTTCAGTTCGTAGTTTGCCCTTAAATAATCCATCTTCTCGGTAGGTCTATGGCGGGCGTACGAGAGTAAATTATTGTTCCGAACAGACAGCAGAACAGGAGCGATGTAGGTCGGTGTGTGGGGGACCTAACAGTGCGAGCGACGCCTCGTCCTTGCCATTCAGACGAGCTTCTTTGCTTCAGCAATTGAGATAACAGGATGACTGCTATTAAGGTTGGCCCAAAACGGCAGGCGACGCCTCTTCTCTCTTATTGAAATTGTAGGGCCATCACGGGAAGTACAGATAGTTCCCTTATATTTCCTACAAAGTAATCTCTCCTGATCCCGGCATGACTCAAGGAATCTCCCATTTTCCCTTCATTATTTGTGAATGGGACCGCTTCCTGTTTCTCGTAAGATTAGTGTTAAAATCTTATTTTCTAGCTAAAACACCGGCAAGACACTATTTCAAAAGCTTATTTATTCTTTCTGCTTTGTCGACGTTTTGAGTTCCGAACATCATCGCATTCCGCACAGGTCTTCAACAAAATATTCTGGTACTTCTAATTTTATTAAACTCATGCCATTTTTCTTTCGGATTTTTTATTTTCCTCTTGACTTGTTTCACCAAGACACTGTCCATATCATTCAGCAATTTCTCGAAATCTTCTGTAAACTCAGATTAAAAACATTGTCGGCAAATCTGAGTTTTGATTTCCTCTGTTTGAACTAATATTTCCTTTTCTCCAAATTCTTCTTTAATTTCCTTCGCAGCCTGCTCTGAATACACATTAAAACGTAGAGGGGAGGAGGGAGGGAGACGAAAAACTGCAGCCCTGTCTGCAAACTTGTTTCCTTTCAGCAACTTTCTGTTCATCAATCTCATTTAAGTAGCTACTCCTTGGATCGATTTATTTTAAAATAACTTCGTCAAATAAAAGTAGCCTGCGGTAGTAGAAATGGTGATACTTAGAACACCAACAATAAACAATGCAATACAGACGAAATCTAAAATATAAAGGAGTACATAAATCCTTATTTAAGATGAGTTAAAATAATGTCCCCTACTCGTTAAGCGGACTAAAAGATGTATGTAAAATATGTCTACTAACTGATTCATCACAGAGCCAAAACTACTGGACATTGTGAAAAATGCTCACTAAGAAAGGTCTCTTAGATATTCTGTGTCTGAGGGGGGTGAAAAGGGGATGAATGTTTTAAAATGAGTATATCTATATTTTCTATTTTTGGAATCTCGGTTTAAATTAAACAAGTATTTTGTTTTCGGAAAATCCACCTGAGTGGAGTAAAAATAAGTGAAAAAGGGGTTGAATCCTTTTTATGAGGATAGTTACCAGGTGTACACATGGATTTTTGCTAGTTTTGTGGTAAATAAAACTCGTAATTTTCAAGGAAATTAATTTGTTTATTCAGAATATTGGTCATCGGATTCTACTCACTTCGCCGATCTTGGTTATGAATACCATACCAGAAAAACTGCTTGTCTTTTGCGGCAAACCATTCGTCGAGCCATTTTCCAACTTCCTCGAAATTGAAGTGCTGCTCTGCGAGCGCGTGCCCCATTGATGCGAAGAGGTGACAGATGGCGCCAGGTCGGGACAGTATGGCGGGTGCGGAAGGCTGTCCCATCCAAGCGATTTGAAGGGATGTTTCACTGATTTTACAGTGTGAGACGGCGCATTGTCGTAACTTTGCCATGTCTTCTGGCCCTTTACGGTCGTCTTTCGATTAATGCGTGATTTAAATTAATCATCTGCTGGGATAGCGTTGTGCATTAACGGATTCGCCGGGCAATTGCTCATCTTCGCACTTTTGTGGTCTACCAGAGAGCGCTGTGTTTCACGTTGAAATCACCGCGTTTAAATTGTCGAAACCATGTCTCACATGTTCTAATCGATAGAGCGTGTTCACCATATGTTTCTACCAGCAAACGATGACTTTCCACAGCCTTTTTCTTTTGATTAAATAAGAAAAGCAATGCGTGCCGCAAATGTCTTTTCAGGCACACACGTCGACATGAACACTAAACGATACAATAGACTCTAGTGTTTGGCGGACTCAACTTGTGTTGGTAGGTTAATGCCACACGAACAAACTGACGTATGTCAAATTCATACGCTGCGTACTGTTCGCTGGCGCCAAGTTAGTGAAACCGGAAAAGACTTATGCATACACCTGGTAGGCCTATATCTAAAAATGGAAGATGTTACAGACGTAAACATTTGCATTTTAAACATAAAGGAACATGTATTTTGTTTTAGATTTCAGAGGGGGCGGTATCTGACATGGGGTAGATGAATCAGAAATTTCGTTGAATTTTTATACTTAAGGGATTTTCAGTGTGTCTTACTGCAGTACCGAGGAACGATTACTTTAATCAAATTACACATTCCACGCGAGAAAAGCTGCGGGTAACAGCGAGTAGATGTATATAACATAATTATGTAATTCAGGAGAATGGTAGAAAAACTTAATTGTCTGTTTTTACAGAAGGGAATGAAAATGAACGTATTACCACGAAATAATTACGTTTAAACCAATTTGTAGTAAAATCATTTCAAGAACTTATGCGATTAAGGAAGACATCTTACAAGAACAGGGAAGTGTGTTCTTGAGTTCAGTTTGACAACTCTATCATTAGAACTAGCAATGGGATAGTGAGAAACACAGGCTTCCCTGGAGACTTGATTACTGTGCTGCAACTGTTCGTATCAAAGGCAAAGAAACGAGCAGGAAATCTATTGGTGTCTAAATCTCTGTGGTGACATGGACGGATTTAAGGTAAGAATATTGTGTAACATTCGCAGATCTTGGTATATCTTCTGTCGTTTTCACAAAACGTGTATAGAGGCATGTGATAAATTTACCCAAGTTCATTCCAGCAGCAATGTGCTGCTGATTACAGTTCGTCTCCATTGTTCCAAGGAGTCCTGAGATCGATTCCCCTTCGGGTTATGTATTTTCTCTGGTTGGGGCAGAGTATTTGCGTAGTCTTCAGCCTAGTTAGGGCCCCATCCTCACAAATGCCCGTCGCCCGTGTGCGTAAACTCGAAACTTATCCGAAGGCTACACGCCACTTGTTCTTGTTGCGTGCTCGTGGTTTGTCAGCCCTGGTAGCCGCCTTCTGCATTACTTGGAAGGCATGGGTGACTCAGGCGGGGTGGTGGACCTTCTCGAAGGCGAAACGAGAATATTCCTTTTCTGGCCGCACCCCGTAGATTCCATTATTTCATCACCGGGATGTGTTCCCTGTTCAGTGATCAGTGTTGACGGTGTTGTATCGTGTCGTTGTGGTTGGATTCGAATGAAGTGAACAGCAGTCGTGTGTTGTTATAAACTGACTCTAATATAGGATTGTTGACTGCGTGTAGTGAAAGCGAGGCCTGTTAGTCAGGATTAATTGCCGTCCCAGGTAATACCAGTGAGCCAGAGGACAGACTTCGTAAATAACCACTGATTATGGAACTGTGATCAGTCTGGTTAATTTCCGACTCTGGGACTGGGTTGTTGTGTTCCTCACATGCAGAAGTTCATTTCAGCACATAATTCACAATTCATGCAGAATATTACGCTTAGTAGTAAAATATCGTATACTGAAAAATGTATATACTGTACTACTTTAACATGTGCAAGTTGTAACTTTTTTTTTATGATAATAATAAATAAAATCATGAATAAAATATATAAATAAAATTACTCAAAAACTTAATAAAATTAATAAGCATAATTAACCGAAATGTCCGTAGTATGGGCGCCAGAGTTCACCAGAATGGATCCCTCGAATTTAGATAAGAGCATGATAAACTGTATATCCCAGGGCGTGTACATAATGCTGCGTACTGGTACATCTATTGCAGGCCTTACCTAACCTCCTGAAAACGACTAATTCGGTAGGAACTGCACCTAGGTTCATCAATAACACTGATTCTAAAATAGCTAACTATATTCTTAACACATTCCGTGCATGAGCACCTCATCAACATACAACATTATACATATAATACACACATAAAATATTGCTGGAAGACTCCATATTTACAACAACAATAATAATGAACATCGTGGGAAAACGAAAGCGAGAACTAAGCTACCATTTGTAGATGGTCCGATGAACAATGTACATGTATGAAGATAAATACCCTTCACTGTCTCTATATCAATTCGACTTACCGATTCTCATAATCGGCAGTTATCACATCACACAGATACTGTACCTTGTACTACTGTGTTCACATATTTTAACACTTGTTGTAAAGATATATACACACGTCTGTCGATCCTCAACATAAATTTATGGAAAGTCTGAGATAGCTTTCACCAACATATAATGCTAGGCCGCCACAAGTGCTACAATACTTAATGCGCAAGCACTCTCCACAATCATCCACTTTCCACGAACATAACAAGACTACGCTCCACGAACGTTTGAAGTCCAGTCCATTGCAGCCGTGTCACTCCAGTACCGTGTATCAGCACTACTTCCTTCCCGGGAGATAGTAGGTTCGAATCCCACTATCGGCAGCCCTGAAAATGGTTTTTCCGTGGTTTCCCATTTTCACTTCAGGCAAATGCTGGGGCTGTACCTTAATTAAGGCCACGGCCGCTTCCTTCCAACTCCTAGGCCTTTCCTATCCCATCGTCGCCATAAGACCTATCTGTGTCGGTGCGACGTAAACCCCATAGCAAAAAAAAAAAAAAAACTTCCTTCCCGTACAGTGCGTCAGTTGTAGTTCTCTTATACAGTGTCACTGGTTGTAGTTATCTTCCTTCTCGTTCCTTTACAATTACCTCTACAATCACCCTTACAATGTTTTTGGTTGCCGCCGTATGATCAACCTTTATAGACATCAACTTCCCCCTCCTCTCAGATGAGACGTCTGGATTGGTGCTCGCCCACCAATCATGAGTGAACCTCTTCTCAAGCCCAAGCCCTGAACTACTTCTTCCTCCCAAGACAATAACAAACTCTGGGGTATATTCCATGAATCACCAAACTTTCCTAATACAACAAGCTCATCTCATCAGGCTGGGATATATACATGACTCATGAATTTCCCGACACAAGTACATCACAACAAACACTGGGGCAGCCATATGACTCATTCAAATTACCAGAGTTATTAAAGCAATGTTTCCCCACTCATGCAAAACAAATTACTCATACCTACATACGTGGATATCTTCCAGCTTATAAATATAAATGACAAAACATACAAATGAAATACCGATAATAATAATAATAATAATAAATCGAATACTGACAATATCTCTACCTTCTACATATAATTCGGGGGTGTGATATATGTACTATCACAAAGTAAAGGCTTGCTACATGGTCGAATAAGATCGGAAGCATTTTTTTAAAAAGAAAACTTTTCCCTTTGTGAAAATCAAATGATCATAATATATGTCTTTCAGTCATGGCCATCCATCAACGGCTGTTAATTTCAGATGAACTCCAGTCATGTCATAGCCTCACGGTTGCTGTGTAACAGTCTGACCAAAATCCATACCTTGCATCACAGCCTGCACGGTTGGTAGAGTTACACTTCCGTCATACTAGCTTCCTTAACGAAAATTTTCAGATGACTCCCCGTCCATAAGACATTTATGTCAATAAATGTTGGTGTCAAACGGTTTAGGTAAACTGAATATCGATCATCCCGTGAAGCTCTAGCAACAATTGAAGCAAAACTTAGAGCTTCAGGAGCATTTGTAGCATATTGTTCAATTACGTAAAGAAAGCAAATGAGTTCTGAGCGCGCGAATGGTACCCAAATCCTTGGTATTACACAGTACGTACGCTACCCGCTGGGCCATTTACAGTGAGTAAAAGAAGCGCGAAGAAGTAACAGGCATATATCATAAGTAAAATGTGGAAAATTTCCCGTTAGGGTTAATGTCATAGAAATATTTAGTTTCCTTTCATCACACTTAAGGTTTGAATAAAATGTAACAGAAGGTGAAGATAAAATATTTGTTTTGCTCGAACCTTATTAGGCTATCTACAGCCACTGAGGGCGGTCTGCGCAGTGTAATGTATCACTTAACTCATCTAAAGGAATGAGAAGAGTAGAGAAACTATATTCACAGGAAAAAACGGTAATTACTCTACATAGTAAAGATAAGTTAGAGATATTGGCAGCATTGTCAGGGATGCTTCTCATACTGTTGTGTACATAATTAAAAAAACATAGGACAGAATATTTACTCCGAAATAAGTCACAATCAGGCCGGTCAAAGAAGCTGTTTGTCCACGATGAAAGCTTAATTCTTCGATCTATGAAGGGAAGAAATAAAAGTGCTAAGGTGTTCACTACTTCACTCGCTCTGGACTTACACCTCACAGTCCGAACTAAAAGTAAAATAATCTGGATTCCGAAGGTGTGTAGGTAGAATAGTCTAGTACGTCTGCAGCAAACTGGAAGAAACGGTTACCGCTTGATGAAAAGTACTCATATGAACCTTTGTAATTTTGGAAAATAGTTATCTTTTTAAATGAGACCAATATGTCTGCAAGGAAGTGGCGCAGAAAGAATGAAGCTTATACAAACCAAAAATAACATTTAAAAAATAGAATATTTCCTCAACTGTGAAACACGGAAGAAACTGTTACGGTTTTGGGTTGCGTGAATTGTAATGCGGTGGGTAACATTGATGTTATCTACGACATTACAAACTAGAATTACTGTAATAGGATATTCAACTTTACAAAAGACTCATCTAAAGGGAAGTGCACAGAAAGTTGGGTTGGATGGTCGTTGGATGTTCAGCAAGATAACGATTCCAAACACAGAGCATATTATATTCGACAGTGGATACCCTCTATCAAACGTCCTACTACCTGAAAGTTCCACCTCAGTCCGGATTTAAATACGATAGAGAACCTGTGGCGTGAACTTAAAATGAATTACGGGTATGCCAACCGTGCAGCAGAAGAGAATTGATTGCGTGCATCCCAGAGGAGTGGGCTAAAATGGTCACCGGTATTTGTCAGGAGTACATAAATTCGATGCAAATAGTTCAAGCCTTAATTTCAGTCGAAGGCTATCAGGCCAAGTATTGAAGTGGACATTTGTTCTTTGTAGATGTTTTTCTTTGTCCAAACATCGTGGGGATGGAGGCACTTCCGTGTGTGTGTGTGGGGGGGGGGCTTCCCCTTTCTCCATCTACCACCCCTAGATTGTAAATCTACAATTTAAGGAAAAATAATTGTAATTTGTTAGAAAGAGGTTGCTTGTTCAGTCTGTGTTTTTTATTGTGGATGTACTATATTATCGCCAACATGTAACACACTGCGCGATACGCGGTATGAAATAATGTACTGTATTAGGAATATACACTTTTTAAAGGCGTGCAAATACTTTCTTTACTCACTGTGTATATGCTTTTAGGATTCATTCGCTGACCACAGAGCGTATTTCGGGACTCCAGAGCAAAAATATACTCGCACTCACTGCTCTTAGTTGGTATAGCGGTTATCGTTATCGTCAGGACATGAAATGTACTATCTTTCTCACAGTTCTCATTACACGTTACACGACTTGATTAAAATATAGATTCATCAAACGGTTCAGATTACAAAACATTCTAGTACTGATGGAAACTAGCCAAAACAGCAGTTTCGAATGAAGATCTAGTCAATAAGTAGTGTTCTCTCTCGTCCTTGGCCACTACACATTAAGGTACTCTGCTTCGGAACTTTGACGACTGGATAACTGTTAGTTCTCTTGAGCACGCTGATCACCATTAGCCAATGGTGGCAGGTTTGTTCCTCATTGTAGCACTCTATGACTAAGCCGGTTTAAACGCACCTACCGACCTATTAATAACCACTTGTTTATAACGGTGTTATTTCTGTGGGTGTGGAAATGCAAGGCCGCATAGCGCCTTGTCACTTCACGGTCTGTCCATCTTTCGAAGGTGTAATAATGAATTGGTTAGTTAAGTCTTTGGTGCGCCATCAAAATAGCTAACATAGGTTATGCAGGTAAAGGAAATCTGCAAAACCTGCCATAGACAAAACTGGAAATGACCTAGTTTGCTATCGCTGGACCAGGAAGTGCCTACTCGGCAGCTAGTCACAGCTGAGGCTACCTGTGCCGAGAAATAGCTAGAGGTAGGCTGTTCATGTAAATGGTTCAGTCGTTGCGTAAGTTATCTTCCCACATAATGGTCGGACAGACTTGTTAAGGGATAAATAGGTTTATTTTGTTCCATTATAAAGAAATCTGCCTGCAACATTTACAGATTGCCACAAGGAATGCCGAATACAAGAAAGAATTAGTAAATATTTTCGAAGAAAGTGAAAAAGACGACTATGTACGCGACAAAACCATTAAGAAAAAGGTATGATTCTGAGTGAAATGCTTTGGTGATTCCGAATCTTCTACAGAATGGTTCCTCCAGCTCCTGACAGTCATAGATTCGAAATTATTTAAGTAGGTTCGTAGATAAGTCTCTTTTTGCGTAGACATCTTCAGCCTCAGGTTGGCGATCTATGAATGGAGGTTTAATTTCGTCTGGTAAACAAATGTCTCGCAGATTCCGAGTGTCGAATGCATTTCCTTCAGGTTTGAATCCACTATCGTCGGATCCACAGTCACGAGGCTGTCGGACGGACCCAGGATCTGAACTGCTTATCGCAGCGTTCTCGACTCGTTCTGTTGTTAGTTCTTTTGAAACTTGTCTGAACAACATAGGAATGTAAATTTACGCAGAGGCTTGCAGTCTTAACGCTGAAAAAGCAGGTCAGATGCTTAGGCCTTTGACGTATTGCTTTTTCTGTTCACAAATTCTTTGTATACAGCATAAGTCTGTAACACTGTATCTGTATGTTTGTTGTAAAAAGAATGCGTACAGTGTTCAGGGTTTGTGGACATTCCTCTATTCTCAGCCGACATCGTTCCCAGTCCTTTTCTTCAGGCATGTTTCTTACCTGCAACGCCCGAATCCCTAGGGTCTTCCAAGGCCTTGCTGCAGGACATCATGACGTGTTAAGGCTCATCCAGCTTGTTCATTTTTTTTTCTTTTTTTTTTTTCTTTCTTACCTCTCCTTCAAATTTTTATACTGACGTCAGCCTATAACATGTGAAATAATGAAGAAATGCAACGATAGTTACTGCAATTCTTTCTAAGCAGCTTCTTGTAGATAGATCGTTCATTGAAATGCCTCTAATCTGTCCATGGAAACGATAAGAATACTATAAGAATTACAGGAAAGAACTCTATTTAAGTAGCAATGTCCTCTTCCAGATAATGTAGCTTAGTTTCGACATTAAATTCTGTACGTATTGGGTACGTAACAGGGGCGTAGCCAAGGTAGGGTGGTTACTGGGGGGAAGGGGTAGAATCCCTCACCCCCCTAGAACGTTTACAAAAGAAAACTAAACAGAAAACTGATAATAAACAAAGTAAATTAACATTCAGAGACGTAATTTTAAAACCAACAGATTTGTTGAATCTACTTCCTAAGAAGCCTCGAAAGTTCGATTTTAGATTGTAAACTGAAACTGTAAAACTGTTGACCTTGATAATATTCTTGTTCTGTATTTTAATGTAAGATTTTGTAGTCTACTGCAATCTGAATATAAATATAATTCACTTGCATTCCTTAAGAGTCTTGTATGGGTACACCACACCATTGTTCCATCAATTTAACTATAACGCACGCCCCCCTCCAATAACCCGATCCTGGCTACGCTACTGGTACGTAATGAGAGCTATAAAGGTAAGGAATTACAGCTAAGAATTTATTTGAAAGTATCCTCTTCTATTATAGGGAATGCGTGTTAGAGAATATCACAAATCGACAGCCTTCAGACCAGAGCTGAAAGAATAATTAAAACCACTAAGAGACAGCCCTGCCCCAAGCTGTTCGCTTCGACCGCCTGATAGAAAAGAGCGCTGGCATTAGCTGTAGTGTCATAGAAAATGCAAGGTGTGGAGAAATTTGATACTACTACTACATTCTTCGGGTAATACAGTTGCGTGCAAGCGAGATAGAAACAATGGGCAGGAATCGATCTCATACTTAAAGAATTTCTCAGAACTACGGTGTAGAAAGAATACGCGTGCAACGTTTGAACTTCCTAACTCTCCTGGAAGTCGGTGAAAATCCTCGTCATACGAGTTAACTACTCGGACACTCACACCTCGACAGAAAGCGAAGTTCTTTCCTACAGCATATACAGGATTATTAAAGGGTGTAGATTTGTAATCTGTTGTACAGTACCTCCTTTGAAACTAAATGTCGTGCCTTTAACGGCTAATCTCCGAAATCTAAACTATACCGAGCGAGTTGGCTGAGAGCTTGCTTTCGGGAGATAGTGGGTTCGAACCCTACTAGAGAAAACTCTGAAGAATATTATTTTGTGGTTTCCCCATTTTCACACCAGGCTTCCCATTCATAGCACTGTCCTATCCCATTGTTGCCAGAAGACTTCTTTGTCGGTGCGACGTAAAAAATAGTAATTTAAAAAATTACCTTAAGCTGTCCGTGACTGCGCTTGAAACATCTCACCCTTCAAACGCACACATTGGGACGAACTCTTGCTTTGTCTTAATCTACCTACGTACATCTAGAATTCTACCACACTCCAAAGGGGCATCCCTCTGGAAGTCATTCCCAATTTTCCAGTGCTGTACATTGTGAAATCTAGAATAAGATAGAGTAAATGATGCAGAAATTGTACAAAATTAATTCCTCAAGTTTGCTAAGGTCGTCAGTCTCGAAGAGCGGTACTGACATTGAACTAGTTTGGGTAGACTTTGAGCGACTGTCGGTTATCGAGCTGAGAAGATTGTGGTAGACGTCAGCCCAGTTTCTCTGTGATAGTGTAGACAATTGATCGGAGCCGCTTGCCACAACGACGTCACACTCTCGCTACACAATGTTATCGATCACATGCCCGGAACGCCTGCTAAGCTAACTCATTCATATTTTAGGTAAACCATAATTACTGCTTTCACTTTCATCCTCCCGTGGTCGACCCTTGTTCTCTTCAAACTCCGACGAGATCTAGGGAATCTCATTTCACAGCCTTCTCTTCCTTCTTTTTAGATGAGGGTTAAGTGTTGTACTTCCCACAACGCCAAACCTTTTGTTCCGACAACTCCAGTTATCTGATAGATGCTGCTGTAGGACACTCTATGCCCACTCTAGAGTAACACGTAATCTCACCCAGGCAGCCACGGCTCGAATCCCGGCCTATGAATCTCGGGTTTATAAATTAAAGACCCCCTGTGGATGCGGGCGGTAGAATAACACCTGCGGTATCCCCTGCCTGTCGTAAGAGATGAATGAAAGGGGCTCCAGGGACTCTTAAATTAGAAGCGTGGTTTGGCGACCACGAGGCCCTCAGCTGATTCCTTGTCAGGCTCTTCACATTCATCTATCCTATCCGACCTCCCTTGGCCAACTCTGGTTCTTTTCCGACCCTGAAGGTTTTAGAGCATTCGAGACCTGGAGTCTTTCATTTTCACGCTCTTCGTGGCCCTTGTCTTCCTTTGGTTGATGCCTTCATTTTTCGAAGTGTTGGAGCCCTTCCATTTGTTTTCTCTGATTAGTGTTATATAGAAGATGGTTGCACAGTTTTCCTTCCTCTTAAAACCACCACCACCACCACTGAATTCAAGTCCCGTCTGTATGGTTCGCATCCCACGTAAAACTTGTCATATTAACAGTTAAAAGGGAGGATGCCGGAAGATGCTCTGGCATAAGCTCGTGGCTCCTTTTCTCCGGTGACTGGACCAGCCTGACCTTAGCAACACTTTACCGGCAACTAGGATTGATGCCAGGCAACATTACTTTTATACAATTTACACAGCTTGTACACACTTTGAATGACCTTCAATTTCATGTTTGTTGTAGAAAACTATTTTAAAAAATTCTTCCTTGTAGTGCTAAGTGGAGACAATGACTCTTTGAACTATATTCGCGTCCAAAATTAAAGTAACGAAAGGAACTCTTTCCTCCTATTTTTCTCCAACCCTTCTGTTGTCCCGTTTCTCTACAGGGTCGAGTATGAGGTAGATGAATCTGTTGTGGCGGGTTTTTATGACAGAATGCCCTGCATGACGTTAACCTCATCAGAAGTGAGATGAAATGAATAGCGTGATATATTATAGTAGGGAGAGGGTGAAACCTGGTACTGGCACAAAGGGATCTGCTCAAAGGTTTACATCTCCATCCGACGGGCGAATCACCATCAATGGAGTCATATGCTCTCACTCCATATGAGCACTGCGGAGAGGTTTGGAATTTAATCCAGCCTTTTGACACGCAATCTAGCGATTATAAATTGTATACTACGACCTCTTCTACCCTGCTGGCCAGCATTCTGATGGCGAAACTTTTTTCGACCAACGGGACTCGAGGCGGCTAAGCACGGTGTAAGAGCGTTTAGCCTTCATCGCCTTAACGATCATGGCCAAATGGTATCAGTCATATTATATAAAGTATAAACAATGTAAACACTGTGACATTTTTATTTTTGAAACGATGGTCACAAACCACTATTCTATTGTCATAAAATCCAGGAAAATAGGGCGTGTCATCACCTGTGGCAGTAATACATGCCCGACAAGGACGTGGTTGGAGAGTGGTTGGTGGAGTTGGATGTACTCTGTTGTGGTTGAGCCGAGAGAGCAAGCAGGCCAATGAATTTGAGCTAACGCTTAATCAGTCTGTGCAGGACCTCGAAACAAACACGGTGCCACGATACCCGACGGCCGTAAAGCCATGCGGGTTTAGACGTACAAATTCATGAAAAGGTGTTTCGTGATCACAATCCTCACTCCCTCCCGACCATTATTGATTCACTTCCAATTTGGTCCCTTTTCACAATGTTTCAGGGCCGTAGCAGTGTTTCAGGTTCTCGCCAGATGCGAATCCGTCGTGGATCATTCTGAAGACCGGCCATGTTGTGTTAACTACCCTCTAGACGTAATCTTCTATGCACACATTCATTCCGTGGCCTCTCTGCTTAAGCATTTAGTTTGCCTCTATAAGCGTTTGCCATGAGGTCAGCAGTCCTACGCTTGTACCGTCCCGCGCTTATGGCTTCTTTCGGATATCACTCTTGGTCGTCCTTGTCCTGGTCTTCGGGGCACATTTTTGGGACTCCAAACACTGGTGTTACGTCCAAAAAATAAACGTACAGTCGCTTGTCACCTGGCCACTTCAGCTTGCGACTGTCCATCGCCCTCCACCGCAGGGAGTCGAATATTGGATGAATACTCCAGTACACATCTGTACGAAGACGGGTATGCTGTCTGTCGGGCAGAATACGGATGTAGTTTGCACATTACGATCACCTTATTTCCTCTTTTGCGAGGTATGTCAGTATTAGTACGTTACCATAGTTCTGAAAACAGGAATCATATGCTTCCTTTGCACATTTTGTCATACTCCGCACAGAAACTTCTCATGAACTGACGTCATTCATCCAAGTTGGAAATGGAGTCCTGCCGGCACGTTCTGACGTCACTGGCCTATTGATCGGCAGAGCTGTGACGTCGGAACATGTGATTGTTTGACCCAGTGCTGAACTTGGCTATTGATTCCTTCTGCTAAGGTGAAGAATCTGTGCTCCATATTGACGGAATTAAAGGGTGTCATTGACATACGGCAGTCTCGTTACACTTTACGTTACGTTACATTGAATGTTTCGGCATTAAACGGAAGTCTTAGTATTACGATGCGTTTCTCTGTAAGTGATCATAAGAGAATTCATGCTCGAATCCCGCGAGCGACCGCGTCTGTACCACCTTCGTCGTATAAATAAAATCGCCACGATTTCTCAGCGCGTTATCCTCTGAACGGCCGTCTGCTCCAGCATCAAGGAGAAATTGGAGAATCCTTCCTCGCGATATGAATTTCGCTTATTAGTCTTCCTTTTGAGTCGAAGATGCTGAGGTGGACACCTGACACCAGGGAGAGATTGACGTTTGCTTGCAGACAAAATGCGCGAGGGTCTTCTAGGATGGTTTGGACATATACTGAGGACAGGAGCTGTGATACTGTTGTGAAGACGGGTTACATGTTAGAAGTCGTCGGTAGGAGACCAAAAGAACGACCAAAACAGCGATGGGCGGCCGATGCCTTTCACAAATATCTGAAGAGCGTCAATCTCCACCCTGACATGGCCCAGGACCGAACTAAATGGAGACAAGGAATCCATGTAGCTGACCACACCAGGAGGGACAAACGCTGAAGAAAAATATTAGGCCTATTAAAATTATGACTAATCATGACACATGAAAATATCGATAAAAATGTACGCACGAGCAAACTCAACCAAAGCTCGGGCACTACTGCAACGTCATTCGACCGTAAGCCCTGTATGCACCAGAATACTTGGCAATGAATAGAGAACTGAGGTACTGAAAGAGCGTGAAAAAAATCTTTCGACGTGTCAAAGAAAATTGTGACAGCAAGATAATCGCGAGCCACGTACACGACGGGACATAACAATGAAGAGGACGACTACATTATGTGGACACCTAACGTGAACGAACTCTGAGATATTGAGCAGCCGTAGGTTTTCCTACTTTCTAAACAGGAAAACAGAGGGATTTGCAATAGTGGCTATCATAAATAGATATCCAGGAACGCAGTCTTTCTCAGGAAAATCTTCGGAGTACACAAGACTTTCCAGAATTAGTCGAGGCTGGAAACGAGCAAAACGTGCACAGAAAAAAGGATGCATGTGGGAGTAGTGGTGGTGGTGAGCAACCGTTCTCTTCACACTAATCAAAAGGAAAAGGAAAGAGGCCAAATACTTCGAATAGTGAAGGTATCGGCAAAGAAAGGAGGACATGAACGACTTGAAAATGAGACTCCATAGGCCTAGCAGACCTAATAGCGGTGCGGTAGGAATACCGAGGGAGGTCAGATAAGGAAGATGAAAGTGGAACCTGACACAAGTAGAAGCAACGCCAGACTCGGCTACACTCCCAGGATACCCTTTTAGTACCTTATACTGGGAATACTGAACAAACGTTTAAGCTCAGATTGGTCATAGATGGTAGAAAGGAAATAATAATAATAATAATAATAATAATAGTAGTAATAATAATGTTAGTAATAATTGGATGGCTTCATTCAGCTACCGAATGCAGCCAGTTTGATCTGAGAGCACTCAGGCTGCCTGGATATCAATTTCTACCTTCTACGGCGCGCCAGAGAAACAGATCTCATTGGCTGATTTTTGATATTGTAGGGTGAGATGTACCCGACAGTCCCGCCAATCCAACTACATATTTTAAAGTAGCCTACCCAAGTTGTAATAAAATAAGGGGGAAAATGCCTTGAACGAAAAATCTTTGTATTTTCATCATTCTTGTATGAAATCGATGTATGTCCAGCCCTTGTTCAGCCGGGCTTTGTGGCTCAGGCGGTTTAGGCTCTGGCCCTCTGACTCCAACTTGGGAGATTCGATCCTGGCTCAGTCCGGTGGTATTTGAAGGTGCCCAAATAATCACCCTCGTGTCGGTAGATTTACTGACACATAAAAGAACTCCTGCGGGACAAAATTCCGGCACCTCGGTGTCTCTGAAACCGTCAAAAGTAGTTAGTGCGGCGTAAAGCCAAAAGCATTTATTATTATTATTATTATTATTATTATTATTATTATTATTATTATTATTATTATTATTATTGTCGAAGAGCACCAAGGGGACTGCTCAAGCCTTAACGTCCCCATCCAACAGACAACTCATCATAAAGGGCGTTATATGCTGTCTCTCCACATTAACACTGTGGAGAGGTTTGGAATTGAATCCCGGCTTTTGGCACGCAATTCTAGCGATTAGAAATTGTATACCACCACCACCATCTCTCCTACCCTGCCGACCAACAGGACTCGAAACGGCTAACCGCGGTGTCAGACCATATACTGTAGACTTAGCGCCGTAACGATCATGGCAACCAGTCGGGGTTCATGCATGGATTCGATACATACTGCAGTCTATTTGCGTTTGTATTCTGGGGCAGAAATCGAAATGAAGAAATATAAGAAATTTAATCGGGTTTCATAGAAATGAATAAAACAGTCTCTAGTTATTTCTGTTCGGTTATTTTATTACACATTCTTAGAGTTAGGTGCTCTGCTAGTTTTCGAAAGAGCATCTGATTTAGATGCACATGGCCGTTTTATCCGTCCCTTGATTCTCTATCAGTTCTTGTAGCAGTTGCACGATTCGCCTGTAGACACGCAGTATCTCCCGCTTTTTTCGTTCATAAGCTTCAGATACAGTTCTCATCAGGGATGTTGTAGACAGTAACTTGTATCACACTACTTTCTGACTGTTGTGGCGCAGTTTCCTGAACACCAGCCGTGTAGTTGCATAAGAAGTGTGGAATGCAGCAGCAAGGTCGAAGGCGCGATTTAGTAGAAAGCGTGTTGCGTGTGAGGAAAGCCAAGGTCATTACTCCGTTAGATTCGACCTACCATCCATCCCTAATGTTTGGACTTCCTCTTGGACTCGACGCAGTGGTAACGTAGCCCCAGAACTCAGTCCGTACTCCGCAATGCGCATCCCGGAGATAGTGGGTTCGAACCCCACTGTCGGCAGCCCTGAAGATGGTTTTCCGTGGTTTCCCATTTTTACACCAGGCAAATGCTGGGGCTGTACCTTAAGGCCACGGCCGCTTCCTTCCCATTCCTAGCCATTTCCTATCCCATCGTCGCCATAAGACCTATCTGTGTCGGTGCGATGATAAGCAACTAGGAAAAAGACCTTTGCATGTGACATCAGAATTAAGTGTTACGGTGCAAAGCGACAGACTCAAAACTACCCGTCGCATTAATGTGGCGTAGAAAGTCTACTGGTGATGAATTATACGAATGTGTAGTTATTTCTAGAGCTTTACACCAAATTAATTTACATTATCGGTAAAAAGATCGACCTAATCCCCTTGTATGTTAAAGTAATCTGCATAAGAAATACATGTTTTGTCGAGCTGAAAATTGAGACCTGTGATAAGTGGAGTGTCTGCCATATTCCCACACTCTAAATACCAAAAGTGCGCAGCTCATTCTTAAAGGTGTAACCACACCGATGTCAGGATATTTTCGTTACATAACGCGAAGTCCATCCGCCTACAAAGAGAAACTCCCGAGCCACGTACTGGACCAATAATAGACCTGTTTTCCAATCATCTGTCAGTGTACACTCG
This sequence comes from Anabrus simplex, assembly GCF_040414725.1. Lineage (NCBI taxonomy): Eukaryota > Metazoa > Arthropoda > Insecta > Orthoptera > Tettigoniidae > Anabrus > Anabrus simplex. The sequence continues at coordinate 768,929,535 of NC_090265.1, forward strand.
GACTAACGGTTTTGCATGGTTAACGAGAAAGCTCCATACACTTCGTAAAGTTACATCAGAATTCGAGCAAGTAAAAGCATGCGATGGCCATTGAAGTGGTGCATTATAAAGGCCTTTTAGTTCAACAGTAACCAGCACGTTCCGGACGGAAATTGTAGTGTACGATCCTCTTACTCAAAGGACCAAGGTTCAATTAGCAAACCTCTTTCAGTTCGTTTTCATGTCTCCTTCGGCGTCAGTCACTTCTTGAATTCATAGAGGCTACCAGCCTCAGCAAAGAGTTCATCCCACTCCGACATAAGGATCCTTTTGGTCCGATGTTCACCCCAGACATGTTCGAGCTCGCAAATCAAACTGAGATGATGTTACAAGACCAGATTTTTTTTTCAAATAAAATCTATTGCATGGGAGTGCCAGGGAAGAGCTATGGCTGTAAACGGCGGTGAAAACTCGGGTTGCAAGTTTCACCAAGAGAAAAATTCCTCTGCTTTGATTGCTGTGTTGATGGGCTGAAAGTACCTCATGTGGATCACTCTAGCTACAAAAGTGTTACTATAACTTTACTGGGGTTGATCACATTAACGAGTTTGTAAATAAAGGTTGCATGTCTCCTCTTATGATTATGATGGTATTTAGGGGTTGTAGTAAGGAATTAGAGGATGTATACGTCGTTGCTGAGACCCCAATTGGAGTATGTTTCTAGTTTATGGGACCCACACCAGGATTGCAAGATTCCAGAACTAGAAAAGATTCAGTGGAAAGCAGCAAGATTTGCTCCGGATGCTTTCCGACAAAACATGTTGTGAATTGTGGGCTGAGAAGACTTAAGTGTAAGGAATCGAGCTGCTCGACTAAGCGGTGTGTTCAGAGTTGTCAGTAGACAGATGGAGTGGAATGACATTAGTAAACGAACAAACTTGAATGGAGTTTGGACATAAACACAATGTGGGAGGAAACCAAGCTAGCAATAAATACAACGGCGCAGGAAGTACTTGGAGAGAGAAGGAAACAGAATAGAAATAAATTGTATGACGAAGTGGGTAAGGTTCTGGAAGAGAGAAATCTTGCCCGACAAAGAATGCTACAGAGATCCACTCGAAATATGGCAATTTTTAAAGAGAAACGGAGAATAACAAAGACATAGATAAGGAACAAGAAAAGAATAGAAGAAAGGAAGAGTGGATGAAATGCAGAAGAATTTTGAAAACAAACAAGGTAGAAATTTCTTCCATGAGGTTGGACAAGTAAAGGGATATCAACCTGGAGTGAATATGCTTAAGGATGAGACTGATAACTCATTGTTGGGAAAGAACGAATTCTGGAAAAATGGGCAAAACATTTTGAAACATTACTTTGTCAGACCAATAAATGAAGAAAGAGAAGGATCAGGCCGTATGGAAACTTCAAAGAGAGATGAGGGTGAATATGGAGATGAGTGTGAGAGGGAAGAGAGGAATGAGGAGAATGGAGATGAGGATGAAGACTATATGGGATCACCATCGATTGAAGAAATAAAGATAAATTATAAAACAGTTGAAGAGCAGTAAAGCCCCAGGGAATGACCTCATAACGGCAGAAATGGCAAAACATGGAGAAGTGTTGGTGAGGAAAATACACGAGATAATTAAAAAGGTATGGGGAACAGTTACAATGCCAGAGGACTGGACACTAGCAAATATATGCCCTATACATAAGAAGGGGTCACGCATGCAATGCAAGAATTATCGAGGTATATCCTTACTGAGTATAGTATATAAAATCCTCTCTACAGCCATAACAAGGAGTTAGTAGTAGAGCAGAAAGAATTATAGGGGAGTACCAAGCTGGTTTCAGACCTGGAAGATCGACGATGGACCATATTTTCACCATGAGAATGACTCTGGAAAATAATGAATACAGTAAAACGTTCGACTAGGACCTCTTTTTATAGATTTTCAACAAGCCTATGACAAAGTTAAGAGATCGACATTGTGGGAAACAATGGAGTGTAAATTCCCACAGAAGTTAATAAAATTGACTAAGATGACCCTGGAGAACAGCAGAAGTCGGGTAAAAGTGCAGGGAAATCTGTCAAGATCTTTCAGAACCGAAGAAGGCCTAAGGCAAGGGGACCCCTTATCACCAGTGTTACTTAATCTAGTGTTGGAGAAAGCTGTAAGATCAGTAACTACTAATCCGGGTGGTAATATTTACAACAGATTGATCCGAATTTTGGCTTACGCAGATGTGGTGATATCTGCTAGAAGTAACGAGGCACTTACAACTGCCTTGAAAGAGCTGAAAGATGCGGCTGGGTCCTTGGACTTGGAGATACGTGGTAACGGAGAGAAGTGGAACACTAAAGAACTCCAAGTGGATGGTTACACCTTTGAAGCAGTAGATAGCTTCACATATCTTGGCTCAGCAATAACATCAGAAAAAAAAGTTGAGACAGATATTGTAAATCAAATTAAGGTTGCCAACAGATCCTACAGGGCACTGTATCCCCTTCTGAGAAGTAAAAACTTAAGCAGGAAATTAAAACTGACTCTCTACAAAACAATTAAATCAGTGCTTATATATGGGAGTGAGGCATGGGTATTATTGACAGAGACCACAGAGAGGAGATTAAATGTGTGGGAAAGGAAAGTGTTGAGGAAGATTTTTGGACCGGTGAAGGAGGGAGATTTATGGAGAATCAGAACAAATGAAGAAATAAGATTATTGTATAAGGAGCCGGACCTGGTGACCTCAATCAAAATGAGACGGATTGGATGGCTGGGGCATGTACAACGGATGGAGGAGGGAAGACTTCCAAGGAAAGCACTAACAGGACACCCTGGGGGCAGGAGGAGGAGAGGTCGGCCCCGGATGAGATGGCTGGAGGATGTGGAGACTGATCTGAGGACTGTTGGAGTCAGGGGGTGGTGTAGGCGTGCTGAACACCGGGACGACTGGAAAGCTGTGGTCAAGGAGGCCAAGGTCCTTAAAGGACCGTAGAGCCATGGAGTAAGTAATAAACATGGAGGGAAAAAAAACATCTACCCATTTGTGCTGTCCAGTTTTGTTTCCTAATATCTGATCGAAATTCCTGAGGTAGCACATCTTCAACTGTGCTATGGCTTCGGTTATTCTGGTCTTCAAATCATGATCAGTCACAGGTGGTCTGACATAACTATGCCACACAGTGCCTTTTCCACTGCAGAGGCCATTTGATATAGAGAAATCAGTTCTTCAACTGAATAAAACTTTTCGAGTTGGCGGTTAATATATTTTTTCCGTGTGTAAATAAAATGCTGTTACATAATGTACATTTGTAAAGTACTTTCAGAGGCATCCTATATTTGCATTATTTTGTGCAATATCTAATGAAATTCCGCTAAGCGATTTAGACGTGATGTTTCAGAAAGTTGACAATACTTCATTGGCCACATTTTCACAGCGTGTCACTGTTGAAGTGCCTCTTCTCCGCAGGCTATTTTTAAGAATTGAGGAACCTGAAGTACCAGTGATTGCGAATTCAAAATATTCTTGTCGCAGTAACCGTTGCTAAGCAACAGAGTACTAGATAAAGGGATTGAAGCAGCAACAACGAAAGCTTTCCGTATTATTCGTTGATAGCGTGGATTATAGACGCCAGAGTTAAGCAAGTAAAAGCACCTTAACCCAGAGAATGCTCAGGTCAGTAGTAAACACGAGAAAGACCAGGCGATGGGAAAGAGTAAATAAAACAGCAGTTAAGGGGAGGGACGAGGAATAATGCAATTAGAACATTGGACCTGATCATAGAAGGTAAATATTTCTAAGCAATCCGTTCAGAGTTTGATTTATGGATGGGGTGGAACAAACCTGTCAAGGCGTCTGTTCATAAGCATGTGTAGCCGAGCTAGCTAGGTGCATGTTGTTGAGTGCTAAAAGTGGTGTTACGGGATCTGGTAACCAGGTAGAGAAGTGGCCTTGAGCAGCGCGGACAGCCTTGTGTACTGGCCACCTTTCTAATGTCTCCCGGACAATCGTCCAGGTGAAATGCAGGCAGACTGCCTTGCCCTGCCTTGCCTTTGTCATGAAAATCAAGGTTAAACTCTATAAGGAATTTCTTCAGTAGAAAAACTTGGAGTAAGCCAAACGAAGTATTAATTTTCCAGTACATTCTTTCCAAAATTGACTCATCCTCAGGTGTACAGCAAGCTTCACAGGATTCCAGCGTTTTTATATCTTTCTTATGGTTCATGCTTATTTGTACTGTTCATATCGAATCAACGCTTTGATGCAAAATTATGGTAATAATCATTCTGTCGAACAATAGTCTCACGAGATATTTGTAATTAACTTCCGTAACTTTAGGATGTAAATCGAAATTGATCTAAAGACGACTCGTACAAATATTTTCAGATGAACAGTTTAAGAGTTTAAGCTACTCTGTATCTTACAGAGAGACCTAGGCCCTTTCGTAGTAATTACAGTTCATTATCAAAGATGTTCTACAACACTTCTGTTGAATGTACAATCGGAATGAGCGAATGGTAATGTGTGCCCCTCGCATTTAATATATCGGACTTGATATCATTTACATACAAACCCTGTGGATACCCACAATATTTATAGGTTGTTATTTCTGAGAAAAGTATTGCACCTGCGAGGCTTTTGCAGTACTATGCGCTCATTGTTTTGAGTGACTGACTGACTGAATGTAAAGTACCTGTCCTTTCTTGCTAATCTGTACCGGTATTCGAAAGTTCACATAGGCCTATAATAATAATAATAATAATAATATAATAATAATAATGATAATAATAGTCGAACCTCGATATCTCGAATCACTGCGAGAGCTGAATTTTATTTAGTTATCGAAATTTCGAGACAGACTGTTCCCGTCTTTGAGGATTGCACGTAATCGAATTACGTGGAGCAACGGCTTGATACTGTCGTAAGTGTTAACCATATGAAAACAAACTCGTATTTTGTCATTTTGACTACAGCACTTGAAGTCGTTGAAGACAGAATATATACAATAGTTGATCGTAAAACATACCTCCGTTAAGAACTTAGCAAAAATCTGTTAGTTTCACTCTCAAGCTTTTTCTTCCACATAGGTTTCAACAATTGTTATTGCTATAAAAACATTAAAGTTACATTCGACTGACTCAAATAATTGTCGGTGCACTTAACACAACGAGCTAGAAAGAGGACTATAGAGTGGCTAACATGGCTGCTACAGTGCTCTGGGTGGTGCCAAGGCGAAATAGCGACTCCATAGTTTAAGCGCCATTCATATAATTTCTCCGCATACGGTGCGATACTTCTAATAGATTAGATCGAAGAAATTATGCTCTTTACGTGTGTGGCATGCAATTGCATAAATTGTAGAGAAAACACGAAGAATAAATATCATATTTTAGATAAGATTCTTTTTTTTACTAAAGTACACAGTTTTGGTCGATTAGCAGAATTACGTTGCCTGTGTAGCACAATCCAGCACGTGTATATTAGGCCTACTTTTATTTTCTTGTATTTGGTATTTGAAGGTGCTCAGATAGGTTACCTTTGTGTCAGATTTACCGGCCCGTAAGGGATCTCCGGCACTTCAGCTTCTCCGAAAACCGTACTAAGTAGTCGGTAGGACGAAAAACCAATACCACTATTTATTATTACATTGTATCCTACTGAGCACATTTCCCCAGCATTTTGAAAATATAAAGTGAACAACGATGTTACAAAACGCCTGCTGTCCAACGCCACACCTGCAATATTTAGAATTTCCTAGTCACCTCATCCCCTTTGCCAACGATACGGAGTAATATGAGGACTTTCAGTCCATCACCACTACTACTGAGAGAGTTGGCTACGTGGTTCGCGGTATATAGCTCTTAGCTTGCATTCGGGGTATAGTGAGTTCTAATTCCACTGCCGACAGCACTGATAGCTGGTTTTCCGTGGTTCCCATTTTCACATCAGGCAAATACGGGGGCTGCTGTGCCTTAATGCCACTGACACTTCCTTCGCAGTCCTAGCCTTTTCCTATCCCATCGTAGCTATAAGGCGTGTCTGAGTGGGTGCTACATAAGGCAAATAAAAAATCGGCGTTACCATAATCTTCTTCCAAAGATAATCGAAGTGAATTATTCAGGAAAGTTAACTTATGTGATTTAAGATCATTATCACAAGAACTGTTCTCTTTTTTAGCAATTATTTCAAATTGTTTATCCTACAAATTCTTGTTCTTATTTTATTATTATTATTATTATTATTATTATTATTATTATTATTATTATTAAGGGATACTTTATTACACCATTGTTCACTTCAAACCTTGTACCCCACGGCTCTAGAATACTTATTTTTCGTAAATTATTAGTTTTACGCCCTACTAACTACTTTTTCGGATAAGCCGAGGTGCCGGAATGTTGTCCCGCAGGAGTTCTGAGGGATTTGAGCACCTAAATACTATCGTACTGAGCCAGGATTTAACCTGCCAAGTTGTTTAGTGTCCGGCTTCTTGGCTGAATGATCAGCATGCTGGCCTTTGGTTCAGAGGGCACCAGATTCGACCGGGTTGAGCATTTTAACCGGGTAATCGACAGTTAATTCCTCTGGATCCGGGACTGGATAACCTTCATCTACACACAACAGAACATTCCACAAACCACTACAGAAGCACGCAATAGTAAATACATCACTCCACCTAGGGTTGGCGTCGTCAGGAAGGGCATCCGGTCGTAAAATTAGGCTAAATCCATACAAAATGCCAATTCCAGGTAAATGGAAAGATATCAGGATTTATTATTATTATTATTATTATTATTATTATTATTATTATTATTATTATTATTAAAGTTATATGAATTATTTCTCGATGTTGTTATATTGCTTTGCTCAAGGTTTTCTGTTCTATATTTTCATTCCCTGTAAGTGGGTCTAAATTTTTGGTAATGTCTTGTGATTTGTTTTGTAATTCGGACTAGTGGAAATGCGCTAATTTTCTTTCTTTATACAATATGTAAGTACGTAGCCTGTATCTTGTATTTTTTTAATGTCCTTTTAAACAGACATTGCGCATCTTTGAGTGCTTCCCTAATAAAGAAAACTGTGAAACGGTATTTATTCCCGCAGCCTCTGTACTTGCTTCATCACAAGCCCACTCGATTTGGTCGCTTACAATATGGCGGACGTGGCTTTCAAGTAGATTCAAATATGGCGGTCCAATAGCCACTCTATAGTCCTCTTTCTAGCTCGTTGACTTAACACCTAGTCTACCGAGCTCGATAGCTGCAGTCGCTAAAGTGCGGCCGGTATCCAGTATTCGGGAGATAGTGGGTTCGAACGGCAGTCCTGAAGACGGTTTTCCATGGTTTCCCGGTTTCACACCAGGCAAATGTTGGGACTGTGCCTCAATTAAGACAACGGCTTCGTTCCCACTCTTAGCCCTTTCCTATCCCATCGTCGCCATAAGACCTATCTGTGTCGGTACGACGAAAAGCCAATTGAAAAAAATGCCTGGGCTAGTGACGGTCCAGGAGAGGGTTCAAACGGCTCCTATTGCCTGTGGTCAACGCACCAGGGGTGGACAGATAATATATACTGTAGCACCTTAACGAATGCCTTTGGTGGCAGGACCTAGTGTTTACAGTGCACTGTCGTCTGGGCGAGAGCAATTCTGTTGCTTTCATAGATCTGTCTGTCTTATCCTTGGCTTTGACAATATGAAAGTGACTGAGATATGAGCGATGCTAGTAATGCCAATCCTTATGCAGCCAGTCCTTGCTATGAATGGTGTGAAAATGTTGCTCATAGGGTGGGTTGGTGTAGGCATTTCAGTGGGCTTGGCAGACTGATATGTAGTAGCAACTCTGACTCGCTGAGGAAAGAATGGGAAACTACCTCACTCCTCATTTCCCTAGTACGCCTCATCAGTGATGCCTAGGCCATCTATGACAGCTGATGGCAGAGCTGTTGAGGATCCCACCAGCGGCATCGCTGACAGACTGAACATGCATACACCTTAAGGAACGTGAGCCTCCGTGGCTCAGGCGGCAGCGCGCCGGCCTCTCAACGCTGGGTTCCGTGGTTCAAATCCCGATCAATCCATGTGAGATTTGTGCTGGACAAAGTGGAGGCGGGACAGGTTTTTCTCCGGGTACTCAGGTTTTCCTGTCATATTCCATTCCAGGAACACTCCCCATCATTTCTTCTGTCATTCATTAATAATTGCCCCAGAGGAGTGCGACAGGCTTCGGCAGCCGGCACAATTCCTATCCTTGCCGCTAGATGGGAGCTTCATTCATTCATTCCATTCCTGCCCCGGTCAAATGACTGGAAACAGGCTGTGGATTTATTTCATTTTCATTTTCACTTCAAGGAACAATAACACAAACTTTAAATGCTGTATTGCACAAAATTGTACAAAATTAGTTAGGGAATATTTTTTAGCTTCTGTGGAGGAAGAGTTTGTTTAGAGAAATGGAGAAATTCGTGTAACCGAATTTCGAGTATCCCAAATAGAGAAATGCACGTGAAGAATAGAACAGACGGTAGGGAAACTGAAATTATTTCGAGGTACTGAAAATTCGAGTAATAGGGGTTAGAGATAATCGAGGTTCGACTGTGTGTTTATTATTATTGTCATTATTTTTTGTTTTAGAAGTTACTAGTTACTAGCTAGTTCAACAACTCCGAGGCCAGAGCCGGGACGGGACACACACACAGTTGGTGTCTGATTTGAGAGTGAATGTTGCTGGGCAGTAGTCGCTTCGGGCCGTATTTACACTTCTGTAGTTAATTCTGATCTCTCTTGACTCTTATCATTTACGATTTCCAAATGTATAACGGGATTTAGTTTGCATGAGAGCTCTGTCAGTTTCATATTCTCGGTCAGCTTGAACGCTGGGTGAATACTGACAGCAGTCCTCAGAGAAGGTGCTGCTGCAAAAGTCTCTGCTCTCATCATTCCACTCCGCAGGTGGTTGGAGAATCGAACATTGCTCTGGGTTGGCATTTAAGACTGCGTTAATAAGAGGAAATCATATTGTTGGAATCTCTTGAGACCGTGTGGGTTGTTAAACGTATTCCAGTACACATTAAGCTTTTTATGGTTGAATTCTCACATTTTCAGGGCTAAAAATAATTTTATGCGTTAAACAAATATTTATTAACCCAGCTAACTTCCATTTTGTATGACGATAGTGTCTCTTCGACTTGAAGCAGCTCTTCACAAAGGCGACCGCTGTTCGAATTTCTACCAATGCATGTGCGATTTTTTTTTAAAAATAGGCCCCCGTGGTTCCGATTCTACGTAAAATTGGAGGTTCCGTGACAATGATCACGATATCAGCAGTGAATAGTAGAGAAATAAGCAGTGTATGTATTCTCCCGCTGCTGTGGGCGTTCTTGAACTCCAGAATGTTGTCCCGTACAGTCCAGCAGATGGCAGAGCTAAAATTACGTGGCTGCGTGGTTTGGGTCACGTAGCTGTGGCTGCGAACCCCACTGTCGGCTGAAGATGGTTTTCCATGGTTTACAATTTACATACCAGGGAAATGCTCCGACTGTAACCTTAAGGCCGCGGTCGCTTCCGTCTCATTCCTAGCCTTTTCCTATCCCATCGTCGCCATAAGACCTCTGTGTTGGTGCGAATTAAAGCAAATTTTAAAAATATACAAGAAAATGAAGTCGTGTTGCTAAGAAGAAAGATTATAGTGGAAGGAATTGGCTGCTACCTGCCCCAAAGCAATTGGGTCAGTGTTCAAGTGAAGGGTGTCCCGTAAGATTGCATTGGCACTGAATCCGTGTTACATGATGGTGGTCGTATTGACAGGGCCTATTAATAATAGGTACCGTATCTGGTTTAGATTTACTTCTAGGTACGTACGACCACCTTAGCAGCTATCTTGTAACTGCAGACTTACTGTCGGGTTTATTATGGACACTCGAATTTACGCTTTACTAACGAATCGATAGGCCTATTTCAAAGTGAGTTTTACCAATATTGTCTTTAATTCTGCATTAGGGTGTATAAGACAAGTTGTTTTTGAAGTTCATTGTTTATTTGTGGTTGTGGTAAATATTGCCCTTGACTTTGGCTTCTTCTCTAGGAACCGCTCGGTTAAAAATTCATACGTAGAAAACTACTTGTCCGGTGATGACATTTTTATATGTTAATAGCCACATGTATTTGTAGTGTAATAATAGTTACAATTTTTTTCAACCACTCCAAACAGGAGTTCTTAGTTTTTTTAGAACATTTTCTCGACGACCCAGGATAAACGTACAACAGGAAACTTGGGCTTGTTGTGAAGCATTCAGCAGTGGTTATCAGATACTACAACCAATGTAACCGTACAGTGTGATACTGAATTTACGAAGAGTAAAATTGATAAGTTGTGCGTGCCCTGGACCGTGCGATTAACAGCAGACGGGGTGGTGAAATCGGGTACAGGGTTGCCGCGTACTCACCCCCGGCAGTTGAGTTGGAATGCCCTAACCTCGGCTTGTCCGCATGTCATTTTCAGTCTGCCTGTGTTCTACATCACTACAAGATGCCTCCGAGACCACCGTTGTCAGAGGGCGGACTTACGATCGTTTCAAGTCAATAGTTTTAAGTGCTATTTGTTTCCTTCAAAGTGGGGAGTAGGTGAGACAGGTTCCCTGTGTACCAGGAAGCGGCAGATTGCTTTGGATTATTGATGTCGTCATTGAACAGTGGAAACCGCTTCAAAGGAGAATGATAGAAATATATCATCCAGGTCAAGAAAGCAGTGTTTGAGCCCGATGATTTTACTTTAGCCACAATACGAAGAAGTATACACGTTTTTTACATGAATAAGGCATTCCCCCAGTTAACAGCCTCCGCCTAAAACTGTTGGAATTGTTTTCTTTTTACTGATACGTCAATTTCTATGCTTTTGAAACTCGGGAAACAATGTAAAAAATAAAAATAAAAAAAAGGCTAAGAAAATAAACTACCACTGGGAGAAAGGACTGTCTGAAACTTCCCTCATTTCGAGCCAGTCATAATCAACATGAATTACAATACTTCCGATTCATCAGAATACAGTGACTTTTCAGACGAGGAATATTGACGGAATTAAATATTGTAAAGATTTGTAAATAATGTAAATAACCCTTGTAAGAACTGTACGAGTTGGCCGTGCGGTTAGGGGCGCGTGCCTGTGAGCTTGCATCCGGGAGATAGTGGGTTCGAATCCCACTGTCGGCAGCCCTGAAGGTGGTTTTCCGTGGTTTCTCATTTTCACACCAGGCAAATGCTGGGGCTGTACCTTAAGGCCACGGCCGCTTCCAACTCCTAGGCCTTTCCTATCCCATCGTCGCCATAAGACCTGTATCGGTGCGACGTAAAGCCACTAGCAAAAACTGTACAGTGTGACATTTCTGAATTAGGAATACAGTCATTTTTAAACCTGCAATTGAACGCCCGAAGTCCTTACGAGAAAAGGTGATGGGAAGTGGAATTTTTACGAGGAAATAAAATCGGCGGTTGAAAGTAAACAAAACGCTGGGTGTTGCGCGCTGTGTTTACTATTGAACGCGGTAACGCTGTACCAGATTTCTGTTAATCGCATGCCCAGCGCGCACAAAACTTCTCATCTCCAGTATCACACTGTACGGTTACAGTGGGTGAACTTTCTGATTACCACGTCTGAGTGCTTGAAAACAAGCGCAAGTTTCTTGTTCTGCGCTTAATCTGGGCTGAGAAAAAGTTGCTTTAGAACAATAAGAACGTTCTTTGGGGTGGTTGAAACAAATGGTAACTTGAGTATCACACTACGAATAGATGTGGCAATAAGATATAAACGTTTCATTACCATCAGATAAGTATATATTTTTACGTGAGCGATTCCCAGAGAAGTTAAAAACCCGGGCAATATTTTCTACAATCACAAAAATACTTAATGAACTTTAAAAAAAATTCTTATACAGTCTGCAGAATTAAACAAGGAAAATATTAGTATAACTCGTGAAATAGGCCTATCGGTTCGTCAGTGATTAAAGCCTAAACTAGTGTCCAAAGCCTAAACTAGTGTCCATAATAAATCCGACAGTAAGTTTTCTTCTCCCCTCCAGTTTCTCAGTCTTGAATATCAGTGTCTGAAGCACGTGTGGGTCCACGACTTCGTTGTTGCTGAATGTGTTGATGTGCAAACGCTTGACATACGATAACGGAACTGCTGAAGATGGTCTTTCGCTTGGCCATCATTTGGTACTTATCGGGCCATGACTTTGATCAAGCTAGTAATTTTAATTTCAAGTCTGTCGTGTTTGCAGGAAATTATCATGTCGCCTGCTTGTTTGCTAACGATACTGGATTATCCAATTCCGAGGTGCCAATGGAAACGGTAAAGAATTAAGACTAGTGCAGTCATTGTTTTAATGTGTGGTTTTTGTGTTGGGAGTGTCAGAGAACGTGTTCGGATCGCCTGGTGAAAGTTTTATTTGACGTCTTTAGACCACCTACGGGTCTGGGTGGATAATGTACGAAAAGCGTGAAACCCGGTGTCGGTATGTAGCCTACTCCTGTCGAATAACACCAAGGGTCTACTCAACGGGTAACATCTCCATCCGACGGACGAATTACCATGAACGCCATGCGCCCTCGCTCCATATGAACACTGAAGAGAGTTTTGGAAATTGATCCAGGAGTTTGACACGCAATCTAGTGATTATTGTATTGCATACTACCACCTCTCCTACCGTGCCGGCCAACATTCTGAAGTTTTTTTTTTTTCCTTTTGCTACCAACGGGATTCAAACCGTTATTTATTTTAACTTTAGCAGTGGCGAAGTTAGGGCTCGTGTCCCTCTTACACTTAACCGCATAAATTACGGGCCAATAAGAGATGTACTATTCTATTGTAAAATAAAGGATAACTAACCTAAGTAGCACATATAGAGAACATATAAAGAAGAATGAAAGCATTACTGTACTGACATCGAAATGGATTTCAAATTGTCTTCCAACTGATCTTTCATTCCCGACTCCGTAGCTCCGCCATGGCTTCGATGTTCCTGTTCGTCCATCATACCCTGATCCCCATCTCAGTCCAGCCCATCCTGTTTATCGTCCACGACATCTCGCGAGATCGTCCTCTTATTCCGCTACAGTTTCTTTTGATCTTCGCTCTATCTTTCTCAGGATTGTTTTCCCTTTCTCCAGTTCTGCTCCATATCTTCGTATTTTCGTCTCTGTCGTTAGATGTAAATAACTCACGGTTAAGTCCGCCAACTTTTCTAAGATAGTTTTAAAATTCTTCGACTTTTCAGGAGAAAACTCAAAGCTGCACTTACAGTACATTTCGGCCTTTATCGTGGAAGTCGTATATTAAACCGTTCAGCTATAATGGCCGAATTCAAATACAGACTTAAAACTTCAATCTCGTGAAGACTAGTGAGAAGTGGGTTCGAATTCCACATTCGGCAACAGGAAATTTAAAAAAATCTGATTTCCCACTTCAGCTGTAGGTGAATGCCACTTTCTTTCTAGTAAACACACAGGTGTTGATGACCAGTACGTCCCAAGCCGTGGTATTTTTTTCCCGAACGCGACTACATACACGTGACGGCATGTTTTGCAAATTCACGGGATGAATTGCGGAGGAGTTCTCCAGCTTCAAGCTTGAAGTTACAGGTAATTGAAACACTGTTCTCTTACTACAGAATAAGCCTCTCCGCCGTGTACGAAAGTAAAAGCTGCTGTTAAATGTTACGGCAGGCAAGGCACGTTGCGCAGCTGCTCGGTGGTGTACAGCGTACGCCCTGGAGGCACCAGTGAGTCCCGTTAGCTGCAGACACAAACAGCCCGCCCTCGCGTCTAGCTGTATTCCCCTTCCATTTGGTTATGTCCCGCGTTTTGTTTGAATCTTACAACTACTGCTACATGCCTCTTCAGTTGTAGATGATGCATGAGGTCGGAACTTTATCCAGCAGGAGTTTTGTGCCGGAAGTCTCATCAATCTCAGCCAAGTTCGAATCTGTTGTTTGGTAGATAACTTATATGTTAGGCCCCGCAAAACAATTATCATAATCGATCTGTTATCTTCGGGACAGAAGGACCGGGAGCCCAGCAAAGTGGGAAGCTGTACTTTCATTCCGGAGATGAGAGGCTCTCTGCAGCGTTTCAAAGTTATGACCGTAATTAAATGGCTTCGGGCCTGCCTCAGTGTGGAGGTACTCACTCCAGCCAGATACGCCATTTCGGTAGATTAACGTAAGAAATCTCCTGTGGGATAAAATTTCGACCTTACAACTTGTCCGGAAACTGTAACTGTTCGTGGGAGGACCGGGCGAGTTGGCCGTGCGGTTAGGGGCGCGCAGCTGAGAGTTTGCATCCGGGATATAGTGGGTTCGAATCCCACTGTCGGCAGCCCTGAACATGGTTTTCCGTGGTTTCCCATTTTCACATCAGGGAAATGCTGGAGCTGTACCATTATTAAGGCCACGGCCGCTTCCTTCACACTCCTGGGCCTTTCCCATCCCATCGTCGCCATAAGACCTGTGTGTGTCGGTGTGACGTAAAACATTGTCAAATGTTCGTGGGAGGTAAAACAACTTCTACGACAAGTTTTTTTCCGTCATAAAATTAAACCTTGAATGCTTTCAATTTTCAAGATACTGTTCTCAGAGCAGGATTGCCATTCACAATATTGAACGAAGGTTACCGTATCTTCCATAGCGATGGCGTTCTGGGGAAAGACATAGAAACCATGAAACACACTTTTTTGTCATTCAAGGGATAACTTCATCCTCGTGGTAGAGGTGGGAAGGCGGACGTGTGAGCCAAGAGTGAACTTTTCACATAGCTTAGCGCTGCGGAGAACTCAAGCTTGCATCCTCTGTGCTACCATTACATATCCCGGCCACCTTTGTTTCAGCAATCCAGTTGTCCTTGGACGAGGATCTTACCACTGACGAATTTGCCGGATGTTTTGCAGCCTTGTAAGGAATTCTTAAGGAGAAATTACTTCCAGTATAGCATATTCAGTTGTGGAATGTTAATGTTAGGTTGTGGGAATCTTACATCATAGTTGCCTCACACAGTGTTTGACTTTTCCGAGCATATATATATATATATATATATATATATATTTTCTATTTGCTTTACGTCGCACCGACAGATAGGTCTTGTGGCGACGATGGGATAGGAAAGGCCTAGGAATGGGAAGGAAGCGGCCGTGGCTTCAAGGTACAGCCCCAGCATTTGCATGGTGTGAAAATGGGAAACCACAGAAAACCATCTTCAGGGCTGCCGAAAGTGGGATTCGAACCCACTATCTCCCGGATGCAAGCACACACACACGCACACATTATATATATAGACTACTTTTTTCAGGGGCAACTCGAAATATAAAATGGGCAGACAGACTGAGCGTAGTCTACATAATCAGCCTTGCTAGAAAGTGGCATGTGCTGTTTACAGTCTAAAGTGATCTTAAGTTTTTTACAGCTGTTGTTGTCGTACTCTGAGATACCCGGTTTGATTATTTATTTTATTTATTTCGCCGTAATGGGAGACTACGGGATTAAGGGTAGATTACAATCAAATGCATTTACGTAGACAACAGACTACAGTGAGAATTGATGGTCGAATGAGTTCTTGGTTCAAAGTACTTACAGGGTTTAGACAAGGCTGTAATCTTTCACCTTTGTTGGTCATAGTCACATGAATCGTCTGCTGAAAGAGAAGCAGGGAGGGATTCATTTGGTTGAAAATGTAGTAAGTAGTTTGGCATATGCTGACGACATGGGTCTCAATGGCAGATTGTGCCAAAAGCCTGCAGTGTGATATCTTGGAATTTGAAAATAGATGCAATGAGTATATGAAAATTAGCCTTTCTAGGAATAAATTGATGTACGTAGGTAAGAAATCAAAGATAATTGAATGTCAGATTGGGAATACAAAGCTGAAACGGGTACAATATTCTGTAAGAAGTAAGTCGGCTCCCGGACGGAACTATCTTTACATCAGTCTGTTTTCAGAGCAATTTTGCATTACGGGAGTGAAAGCTGGGTGGACTCAGGATATCTTATAAGCCATAAGTAAGACATGGCAGTAGCGAGAATGATTACTGGTAGGCCTACAAACATTTGAGAACAATGGCAAGATAGTACAGGGAATGGCGAGATAAAAGCTAAGTTAGGAATGAACTCGATGGATGAAGCTGTAAACATAAACCGGCTTCGGTGGTGGGGTCATGTGGGGCGAATGGAGGATTGGTTACCGAGGAGAATAACGGACTATGTTATGCAGGGCAAAAGGAGTAGAGGGTGACCTAGACGAGGATTACTCAGTTTCTGAGATTTAACGATAAGAAATATAGAACTAAACAAGGCCACCGAACTAGTTACAAATAGAGGATTGTGGTGGCGTTCAGTAAATTGACAGAGGCTTGCAGACTGAACGCTGAAAGGCATAACTATCTATAATAAAAATATATGTATATTTATGTTGGTGTGCCGGATATTTTACGCTTCTGCGATGTTTTACACTTCTGCGAAAACTTTGAGGATACATTTTCTCTACATTTCATGATCCAGTGCGGTTACATACTCCCTGCAAGCGCCTTGGCCATATTAAGATCTGTCTGCGAGCAGTTCGTCATGGCTGGCGAGTAATATATCGGTACAGCTCGATGTGCAGTGGAAATCGGAACTGACCGACCAACACTTTTCGTTACTGTATGTGATGTCTGCTTGTACGATGGAACACACTACGAAATATATAAATGCAAACCAGAAGAAAAGTGCCGTGTCTGAAATGTATGAACACCAAAGTTTATAACCAAACTTGCTGCCCAACTTCTGTGGATACACTTCCGATCTGTGAATGGCAATTCCGAAACTGTGTTGCTAGGGCTGTCGTTCTAAGATTCTCCCTTCTGTAATCTCGAACATTCCTTCCACTATTCCTTCTTAACCTCAGGGCTTCTACGTGGTGAGACATTTTGAGAGTCCGAATCCCTTTCGGTGATGTAAGAGCAGATCATATTGTGCAAGAACAGAACACCTGTCAGGAAATTTCACTTTCTTCAGATGCCATATACAAGCGTGCAATAGGGTTGTTATATTCCTTATTAAGTCACCCTTAACCAGGAAGATCAATGACCTCCCTCCACTTGTCGCACCTCCTTGGAAACGCGAGAGATGCGCGTCGCTCCTTTGTCCTGATCCACTTTGGCCCTTAATTATCAGGAGCAGTTTGGTTGGCTTCTTAAGGAGCAGCAACTCTCGTCTACGTCTTATAAATCGATAGGGAAGCTGTCCCATACTTTATCTAGCGTAAAATTTATTTTTAAGTTACTCATAATGTTGAGAAGCACAGTTCGGTTTGTTAAAGCCTCCCACATCTTCATATTGCAAATTAACTGGTCTCGCTCTTGGTTCTCTCACCGTTTATCGCCCGTATTCATTATCTTCATTCCGAGTAAACTTCTCTTTCTACCTGCATTCATATCTGCTACTTCCGGCTGAATCTATTCAGCTTTGTCTCTTAGAGCTAAGTCCGTGTGAAAATAGACCCACGTTAAGTTAGCTTTCTTTATCAGCTGCTGGCTTTCCACTCGGAAGGCAGAGGTTCGAATCGCGGTCGATCCTGGGTTGTGATTTTTGAGATGAAAATCTCGATGTCAGGAAGGGTATGCGGCCTTAAACCCCTGACTTCAAAACTGAAAAACCTGAGGGGCTCCAGACACCCTAGAAACGACTCGGATGAGCTGCAGAAAGTAGTAGTATTTGTGTATTTATTAATTTATAATCAGAAACGGCATTGCTGTGTACTACAAAAATCTGTTAAAAATTGAGATTTGAAACCTAATGTAACTCTAATACCCGATTTATCCACCTACCTATAGTTTGCACATATTTTACATGCGTTCCAAACTGAAATAATTATTTTCCACGGCTTAGACATGACTCGGTTTCTCAAGTACAGGAGTAGTACGATATTAACTGTTCGTGGCAAGATTCAACCCTCTGTCGAGCGGTTGAAATGGCACAAGTCTGTTCTAATGTAAAAAAAAAAAAAAAAAAAAAAAAACCCATGCATCAGGGTTGATATTATTCCCGTAGCGATCAAGTGTAATTAGTAACTTTACTCTCTTTGATGGGTTTCAGGACAAATTATGCGTATCCTGTTGACTATTTAGCACTGTGTATAGAAAAACTCTCGAGCATTATTAACTAAAGAGGCATCCCGTTATGGCTTAATAAAGAAGCGCCCATCTTCACTTTTTTGCACTCTTCTCTCTCACTTGACCTAAGAAGTGTGAGTACATGATTTTCAGAGTTTTTGTATTGTCCTTGTTCAGCCATTATATTGATTATGAAATATATTCGCAAACTGGTGAGGGTTCTGCTTTTAGCACCTTCATTTGTATCTGATTTATGCATTCCTTACTTTTTAGACACACTTAGATAAAGTTCGTCATCTGTAGCCATTGTTATAATTGATCATCGTGAGATTATGTATCTGTTGCGGGGTATTTGAGACTAGATAATGAGGTATCAGGTGATGGACGAACGGTGCGTTCATATTGACCTTTGGTCTCGGATCAGATTTGCATAGTTTCTTTTCTGAGAAGGTACTATTATGCACTAACGTGTGTTGCTCGACGTAATTACAACCAATTGAAGGTTCTAGTGAGAGAAACAAGTATTCCACTTCGACAAGAAAGTTTTCTAAAGCGTTGTTGTTGTTGTTATTATTATTATTATTATTATTATTATTATTATTATTATTATTATTATTATTATTATTATTTGTACAGTAAAGGCATATTATTTTTTCTTCTTAGCCTATTGTTAGGTAAATTAATGCAAAAGATCTCAAGATAGCAAGAGAAGACTGGAAATGGCCAAAACTCAATTATTCATAGTTGGTGGCATAGCTCTCACTAGACCCCCCAGTTGTGAGAAGAGTATGGGATTGAGAGGTTGCTGTACTGTTGCTATCAATTTAGTGATCCAAATCCAAACTCGTATGCAACTCGCTTGTGCGCCCCAGTCTTCGGAACATTACTTGGTAAGTTTCACCCTTCATTTTTAGAAAAATGCTGTGATGGTTCCGTGTTTATAGGTCCCATCGCATAGTTCACGGACCTGTTGATCAGTGCCCAACACAAGAAGCTCGGAGGCAGACGTAGCGGACCAGTGTCACTTCAGGTACTTACTGTCCACAACCTCCTGGAAGGGCATATGCGAACTCGTAGAGGCTAGAATAAAAAAGAACGTGAAATTAAGCTCGTAGCCATGTCTGGATTTATGTAGGTGAAATAAGTGAATGCGCCCATTTACAATCTGGTTTTTGTCCCCCCTATTGATCTCGTGAGTGGAACTTGCGTGGGCGTCTAAAATAGTGGTGGTTTGGCCCGGGCTACAATGACGTCACACTGCTTTACTGGAGTGGCCGCAAGGTTGCACCACATTATCGCCGGCTCGGCTCCTACGCTCCTGCTATTGGCTTGACGTCACGAGTTCCCTTTCACTGAGAGCGTTCGTTGCTGGGTAGCGCGGGCCTACTGCTCGACTCATCAGTGCAGGAGCGACTGTTCGCACTGATAGAAGCGTTGTGTGTAGTGTCTGTGGGCAGCTTGTCGATAGGTGGTACTGACACAGCGGACAACTTATTTCTGTGGATTACAACCTTTATCTCATCACTTGCATCCAGGGATACAACTGAGGTGATAGTCTTTTTATGTTTTCAATCTTTAAAGGATTGTCAGATTTAATCTTTTCGACACTTGTTGAATACTCGTGTACATGTGTTCCTATGACAGCGGTAAGATTTGAACATTTGTCAGCAGTGAATTTGGGCAAGTGCCGTACAGAGCATGAGAATAGGGACAGTTCACTTCAACATATTGAAAGTGGATTTTATTTTACATCGCAATCTCTCTTCTTGAAGTGGCAATTAAAGCTAGTATTGCTTAAGCCCCTGTATTTGTTAGATAGCATCTAGAAAGTCAGAGGTAGGAACTTAAACTTCTTATTTAACAAAAAGAGGATCGTGGAGGAGTTTAGTAAGTTCACAGAGGCTTGCAGACTGAACGCTGAAAAACGTAAGTCTTTTACATGCATACATTTTCATAGTAAAAATGTATGGATGTAAAAGTTACTCTAGGTTTGCTTGTGGCTAGGTATATATTGTTTTAAGAACAAGTGAATGGCTTACTTCAGCTTATATTTGACCAATGTAGGTATCGTTCTGGGCGGTAATGCTTTTGAACACATTGGTGCGATAAATAGTCTACACAACTTAAGTTTATGTATGAGCTTGAACAGAAACGGTCTAAATGGTGTTACGCAAGGGACTGTACAGTAGTTAAAGAGATGCAATGTGCTTAATAGGGCAGTATTATTTCGTGGTATGTTGGGAAGTTCTTATACTGAAATGTTACACTATCCTTGACGTGAATGACGCGCATGCAACTCACATTTTCTTGGAATTCACATCTGCGCGCTTGAAGGGGCATACATAGTTCGATGCTATTTGGATGACATTTCATGAAGCTGTTGAGATTTATTGCCTTCACTTTCCTGTTCGCTCGTATGTGCTTGCAGAAATTGGGAATTAAGTGCTCTTACCTATTCATGATTTTTAGAGCATGTATTTCTTTTAAAGCTCTGCATTCCTACACTCGTTGTTCTCTGTAGGTTGTCTGTACACCATTTAAAAACTTCAGAATATTTTAGCTAACAGAGAAACTTAAAGGTCGCTGTCGCATCGTAGGGCGACTGGTATATTGCGACATGTAGGAATTTTTTCGGTGTTTCAACTAAAGTTCCATCTAGTTCATCAGTCCCAAGTGTTTAATGCTTTCAGCTGCCTATGTAATTTGACCCACATACTTCCGTATCTTGGTGGATACTGTTATAAAATATAGAGATAGACTACTAGTTTCTTGCTTCTCGGTTTATACATTTCAACTTTTTTGAAACCTCAAATATGAAATGATTTATATTTTCCAATCGTGTTATTCATTACCTATGTTACAATGTTGGGTATAGATTTAATGTTTTTTTAATTTTTATTTTAATTTCTCCTAACTGATTACGTTTTGTTTGTTGCAGTGTGGCTCCTTGGAGATTGGCGAGGAGCGTCGCCGTCGTGTCACAATGATGGAGACATTAAACCTAAGCCAAGTTAGTAAGAGTACCAGCACCAGTGACAACACACAGCAGCGTCTCGCAGTGCTCAGCTACGAACAAGTAAGGCGTCTCAATGATGTTATGGACGAGGTAGTCAGCATTCATGGTCGGGGAAACTTCCCCACCCTTGAAGTGCGTCTTCGTGACCTGGTGACGGTAGTACGCGCCAAACTCGAAGGAGAGACTGCGTCTGGCGGCGCTGGCATGCGCGTCCGAGACATCCGGCTGAACGGTGGTGCAGCTTCCCATGTACTAGCCACGGAGTCTCAACCCTACAACGATCTGGACCTTATCTTCGCTGTAGAGCTCTCTGGAGGACGTAACTTTGACCGCGTGAAGACAGCAGTTCTGGGCTCTCTGTTCGATCTTCTGCCGGAGGGGGTGAGTCGCAAGAGGATCACCACGTGCAGTCTGAAGGAGGCTTACGTCAGCAAGATGGTGAAAGTTAACAATGATGGGGACCGTTGGTCGCTCATCTCTCTTGGCAACTCTCGTGGACACAAGAACGTTGAACTGAAGTTTGTGGACACTATGAGGCGGCAGTTCGAATTTTCTGTAGACTCTTTCCAGATAGTTCTTGATTCACTGCTTTTGTTCTATGAGTGCAGTGAACTTCCTATTGGTGAAAACTTCTATCCGACTGTCGTGGGCGAATCTGTGTACGGAGATTTCCAGGAAGCCCTTTATCACCTACAGAAGAAGCTGATCGCTACGAGGCATCCCGAGGAGATTCGTGGTGGCGGACTGCTAAAGTATTGCTATCTGTTGGTGAAGAACTACCGTCCTGCTCAGCCCGATTATATCAAGACTCTAGAGCGTTACATGTGCTCGCGGTTTTTCATCGACTTCTCGGACATCCAGCAACAACGTGCCAAATTGGAAAACTACCTGTGGAACCATTTTGTGGATCCCGAGGAGGAAAGTCTGAAGTACCAGTACCTGATGCTGCTACATAGCGTGGTGGAGGAATCGACGGTGTGTCTTATGGGGCACGAGCGACGCCAGACGCTGGCGCTCATCGAGGAGTTGGCGTGCCAGGTGCTGTTCGCAGAGCAGCAACGCCTCCTGGCACAACCCACCGCTCTGCTGTACGCAAATGGCTACTACTACGCGCCGGTCATCCCTTACACGTGCACATGTGCGTCGTGGATGGCGTGTTCATCGTGATGGCGAGACTGACACTCTATGGCTCTGTAGAGGGCAGCGCTAACCTCGCCCAAGACAACAGTTTTTCCGTCGTGTTTTAAAAATCACGTCCGTGAATAAAGCAGGTGAAATATTTTTGTGTACGTGTGCCTATGGTCTGGGGATATTTAAGTGTGTGATGTACAAAGATGAAGAATGAGGTGCATGGAATTTACGGTAATATTGTAAAATTCAGTGGAGAAACTGAGGCCTCTCAACGTCTTGTGTACCTGTGAAAGTAAGAGAAAAAAAAAAGCTAGTTTGAAATTTTTAGGCGACTAATAAACACCCATGTGAAGTGTATTTGCATATTTGGTGATGGCTACTTGACAAGGGCACGTACGCTGTGCTGATGTTGGTTTCATTCGAGAGGTTTCGGCCTGGTAATTTTCCATTATTTTTCAAGCTAGGAAAAATCAAACGTGTTTATACTGCAAACCCTCAGTGATGAGTGGACAGGAGACATTTTCAAACAAATATGTAAAAATCTATCTACCAAACCATTCCGAGAAAGTTACTCATTCTGATTGATTTGGTGTGTGGCTGTGAACATGTCTATTTCTGGTTGTGTATCTTTGAAACTGACGTTACAAGTGAGCTAAACTGATTGTACTCATTTAAGACTGTAGCCTGAAGTGCCAAGTGATTCTCTTTAGGTTCATCCGATTGTAAAAAACCAAAGTTAAAATTTTCTCTTGCGCAGTGCGAGGGGTTTAAAAAAATACCAACGTATTTGTAGTGAATCGTGTAAGATGTATAACAATTGGGGTGGGGGGTTATGCGCGGGTAGAATGGGGTTCACCTGCTATGATGAAAGGGGAGGGGGGTCATATTGGGGTTAAGATAAATGTGTGAAGGAATTCGAAACACGGATTGTTGCTGTTTTAGCATTTTGGGTTGCACTTTATGTAATCGCTGTTGCATTTGTGGAATTTTATTATTTATTTCGCATGGCTGATCAAACGTGCAGCTGCAAGAGCGAAAGTGTTAAGCAGGCTGGCCTCTTATTGGCTACCAGCCAAACGCCTGCATTTCGTGGTTAGGTAATTGCTAGATCAGTAAAATGAAAGTGAAAATGAATGGGTTCGAACCGTGGCAGATGATGCTAGAACCTGTTTCATAGTGTTGTGTAATTCGCAGAACAAGTGAAAGTAGATCCGATCTTCATGTTTTGGGAGTGTAACATTTAGCGCGCCGTGTGATTATTTTAACTTTATTGAATTCCTTTACGAATGTATTTATGCGTTAATCGTTTGAGGTAGTTTTGTGTAGTAATTGTGCGTTAAGATAGCTTAGATTGTGGAAGTGTTTTCGTAGGCTAGTTGTGATTTAAATTTCATTACAGATGCCAACAAATATTTTATTTTTTAAAGGAGGCATTTTCTTTCTAAATGATTCCAAATAATAGATCTCAAATGGTAATTAATTTGTTAGTGCTGTGTACAGCGAAACTGTAACATGCTTTCTCATGAGTCAGTCCTTTGTTGAAAGATGGTCCGTATATAACAGCAACGTATTCTACCGTTCGTTATAGATTTTATCTCTGAATTCAATGTTTTAGTAACACTAAAGTTAAGTTTTCTTTTTCACCTGGAGCTTCAGGCTGTAGTCTGATAAGCTGGAAAGATACATATTGTGATTGGTAAGGTTTTAATTACACTTTATTTCTAATGAAGTATTTTTTTGTTTTGTTTAAAGTGGTCATAGCTTAACCTTAGTTGTTTCGAGAATGCGAGATGTCTGTGCTTGTGAACAGAGAATTGACTGACACCCTCCCCTTCCAAGTCCTGTTTCACTTTACCCTGTCCCCGCAACAAAGTATATTACAGCCGTTTTTACTTATTTTATTGTGTTCACATAACTAGGTAGAACATGAATGTGGGGAAAATGAAAAGAAAGTTGATTAAAAAATTACTTGAAAAACTCTTCTTTTATTTGCCAAAAATAAATTCCAGCCCCTTTTCCTACCAATATCCGAATTTCTGGGAAAGGGTTTGAAAGTGCTTACAAACATTAACTTCTATGCGAGTAACTGATTATTCACTGAAGTGTACGGAGGCACGTTAAAATATAAAAAATATACTTTTGTTTATTGCAATAAATATTCAAAATTCTATGTACAGAATTGTCTGTACTTTTAGGTACATATTTTGTTTTTAGAACTGCTTATCTCAAAGTTTTAGAAGTACTAATGGGTGTTGGTAAATAGGATGAATGATATCCAATAGATTTGAAGAGATTAATTTATATTTTGAAAGAATAAACACTCAGAAATTGTACCTAAAATTTCAGATTTCTGGAGTTTTCAGTAAGCATTCTACTTTTGTACTTAAAAGTATTTTGAAATACAGTAATGAAACTGTTGAGATTCAATCTTTTTATTAAATTACTGGGAAAAAAGTGAACAAAATCCGTTAGAAACTTGAAAAAAGTGTCGATAGTACCAGGAAGTTGAACATTTGCCTTTATAAAATAGTCTTTTATTAAAATTGTAAGCAAAATTGTTGCTGTTTCTTCACCAGTCTTCAGTAAGGTTGCCAAAGGCAAACCTGTGCAAGATGAGGTAAGTAGTATTTCTTCATTTAAATAGTTATCTCTGTATTTATTTTCACACTATAGGATTTTACATCCAGTGGCATCAGATTTATAGGACTATATCTGTACAACTAATTGATAGGCTTGAGAGTAAATGATGGTAAGGGGCATAGCATGTTAGAAACCACAAATAAATTACAATATTAATAAGTTTGTGCTTGCTATTAAACATGCAATGTTCCTTACCATTGTTTACTCCTGAGTCCATCAAATTGAGGTAATGGTACAAAATTATAAAGTTTTCAATTTTATAAAATTGAATGGAAAGTGGTAAGGAATTGTTTAAAGTTTAGGTAGGCTAAATGAGTACTGAAACAGTCCGTTCAGTGGAGAGTTTTTAGGCAATGTCTTATTTTAGTTTGCAAACGTGACGTTGTTCCTTGATTGGTGCATGGAAATTTAAGAGAAAAAGGAATTCTGAATCAACGGAATTATTTGTAATTTTGAACAGGAATTTCGTAGAATCATCCACGTTTCCAGGCTATTTATTTTGAAATTTAGTAGAAGGTCCTGATATGCTATCGTGTGGATTGTTGGCAGTTCTTTTATAATAGATATTTTAAGAATTTTTGTTTTTAAAACATTGAGACAAATTTTGTGACTGCACATGACTTGCATACCGGCACTAGTATACTATTGTACTGGGATGCATTTTTGAAAAATGGTTTTCATGTTTCTGGTAGTGAATCGGTGTCTTATCAGTCGGGTACTTTCTGTGCATGGGGGAATTAACGTTAATTCTCTATTTAGCAATGCCCATAGATCACCTTCACGGGTTTCAACCTAATTTGTAATAAAAAAACAATGGGGTTGATATTTCGCTTGAACGACATTGAAATACATTTTGCTACACAAAATTCTAATGTTATCTGTTGTCCATTCCATTGTTTGAGTCTTAAGCAAGTCGCAGGCGGTGGGGATAAACTGTTCCTATACACCTTGAAATTAGCAATATAACAGACAATTAGAATACTTTGTAGTACTTCATTTGTCAGCTTGGAATACAAAAGGTCGTAGGTTAGCCCTCTGAACTATTCCTGAATCTACTGCAAATTCTTCAGAATTTTTCTTGTGAAATGACTCATTGCATCCTACCATTGACATAGGAACTAAACGCGAAGGTCGCCTACGGGAGTCAAATCAAAAGATCTGCATCTGGCGAGCCGAACTTGTCCTTAGACACTCCCGGCATTAAAAGCCGTACGCAATTTCATTTTTTTCTATGGTATAAATTAATTCAGGTCTTCTCTATCGCTGATGATATACATATAAGTCGGAAGTTGCTAACCTCCTGCTTTTCCCACACCTGTGTGGTGGCGGGTGACACTTGCTGCACATGTGCATTTGGCCCTGTTTTACGGCCGGATGCCCTTCGTGCCACAACCCTATGTGGAGTGATGTAATCACTATTGTGTGTTTGTGGTGGTTGGTAGTGCAGTGCTGTCTGGATATGAAGTGTTCGGACATACAAATACCCAGGCCTCGAGCCAGAAGAATCAGACGCCAGGAATCGAACCCGGGGACCACCTGAACAGAAGGCCTCAACGCTGACCATTCAGCCAGGAGTCGGGACACTTAACATTTAGGCCGGGCTGAGTGGCTCAGACTGTTGAGGTGCTGCCCTTCTAACTCCAACTTGGTCGGTTCTATCCTGGCTCATTCCGGCGGTATTTGATCAGTTTCTCGTAGGTTGATTGACTGGCACGTAAAAGGATTCCTGCGGGGCTAAATTCTAGCATGTCGGAGTCTCCAAAAACCGTAAAAGTGGTAGTTAGTGGGACGTAAAACCAATGGCATTATTACTTAACATTGGACTTGTTGGTTTCAAAATCTGTCATGTCCAACTTGGTTTCCAGATAGATAGAAACGTGGTAGTTTTGATAATTATATTGTATGTTCAGGCGAGGATACTTAATTACCCTTAACTATTTATGGTGGAGTGTGATCTGGATCAGGTGATGGTTTCAGCCTAAATTCTTTCATAGCTGCTTCAACTCATGTAAGGTAACTTTGTCAGTGCAATGTAGTAAATGGATTGCTAGGAATGCAGTATTTGGCTTTGTTAGAACAAAACGATTCAAAACACGTCGCAAATGCCTCGGCTATGTCTTGGTCATTGCTGAATGTTTTACTGTCGTAGTTCTATCACCTTCTATAGATTCGATACGCTTTTTATGTGCTGATTTGCCTTCGGACCTTATTGTCCTAAGTTGACTGAAGTAATCAGACTAGAATTCTATTAGTTCCCTCTAATATTCCTTCTCTAACTTTTGAAAGATGGAATCCGTGAACCATACAGGGTACTTAATTTTCTTTCGCGAGGTTTTCTATCGCATTTAGATTGGAGTACAAGCAGTGTGCTGAATTATAGACCTCAGTGCATGCGTACAAATAGCCCCAGTCTGTTAAGACATGTGAACGGTATTTCAAATTAGCATTTTTAAAACTTTACGATCGGGCGAGTTGACAGTGCTGTTACGGGAGCGAAGCTGTGAGCTTGCATCCGGGAGATAAGTGGGCTCGAACCCCACTGTCGGCAGCCCTGTAGATGGTTTTCCGTGGTTTCCCATTTTCACGCCAGGCAAATGTTGGAGCTAAACTTTAAGGCCACGGCCGCTTCCTTTCCACTCCTAGGCCTTTCACATCCCATCGTCGCCATAAGACCTGTGTGTGTCGATGTGACGTAAACTGTAAAAAAAAAAACAAAAAAAAAAACTTCGTGACGTCCGAGAACTGAATTCTTTATTCTTAGAAGTGGCCTGCACTTCTATGGCCAGAGCGGGGTTGTGTGCGTTCAATGTCCCTTGTACGTTTGACAGCTGTGACTGGCTAAAACGAGGTCTAACTATTTTTTTCTTTTACTGTTACGGTTTTGAGGTAAGTTATGCGGATTTATAAAACTCTTTAGTTTCGGGCTCGCTGAGTTGCATTTAGATCATTTCTCATTTGGGATATCTGGAACCCCATGAATTTAAAGTGTTCCTTTTAGTATATTGCTCTGCATTCTCTACACGGTTGTCTGATACAATGAATTTCTCCTTTAGATTGCGATTTCCCTGGATTAATTTTCCAGTCTGATGAAAACATTCAGGCAAGTCTTTGTTTTACGATTAAAAGTAGTGTCGTCTAGCTTCTTATGACAGAGTTCAAGAGTTCTCTAGATCAGTTTCTCGAATTTTTGGTCTTCTTTCATGTGTCTAAATTCAGTCGTTAATACTCTTAATAATGTAAATATAGGCTATTGTGTAGAGGTGGGGGACATGATTTCCGTGTACTGTTACTCTCACTTACACTTTTCATAGTCCCACTCGTTGAATCTTTTGAAATGTACACAATTCTTTTGGTACCACTTTTTATAAGTTACTCACTGTATCTTGAAAGCCCTGCCTAGTTCTTCCCTGCAATCTTCGCAAGCGCTCAGCTGATTAAGCTTCAGTGAGGCACTCCCTTGCTCTTAATAAACGCGGGATCACTAGTTATGAAAATAATTGCCAGTTATTCATTAGACGAAGTATGTTTACACTCGAGTCTCGTACAGGTACACACGGAAATCCCAATTAAGAGACTCGTAATTACACTATTTATAGAGGACACTCACTTCTGCGATCCTCGCTCTGCCACAATCTTAAGTTAACTGTAGTCATGAGTTTAGTACAGTGGCGGCGCGTGACTTTCGTCCCTGGGGGTTCAACAGAAGGAAATATCCCCCCCTCAATATCTCCTCTCCCCCCTGTCACCTGTGCCATGACTAAGTTCAGAGAATGGGCATAACGGTGCACATAATGTGCATGCCTAAAATCTTCCCTGATGAGAACTTGCATCCTGAATGGTGACCACTCATTACATTTACTCCATCGTAACCTTGTGAAATCAACTTATCTCTATTATCCACAACTTCGCTCAAAGAAAAATTTAAACACTCTGCTATTGTCTTAGCATCATGACTAGAGGGTAGAGGAAACCCCAGAATCTTTCAACTGGCTTATCGTTGGGAAGAATGATAACAAATTGTGCTGTAGTTGATATATCGGTGGTCTCATTTGCGATTACCGAAATGAAGTGCGCTGTGGTGATTTATTTTCTCACGACAGATTTCATACATGCACGAAAGCAAATCATTCTGAATGTCTTTCGAGATGCCTTTGAAAACAGTTGCTTTGGACAGATGGTCTCTTAATGCAACGTCAATTTCAGAATGTAAATTGACGAGGCCTCGAAATATGCCAGGATGTGATGATTCACTTGTTTCGTCATGCCCGCGCAATCCCATCTCAAACGCGCCACATACTTTACACAGCACATAACGAATTTTCCGTACATGGTCGTTGTCTCTATCCACAGACTGCCTGTAAGCACAGTCAAATTACTGACGGTTATCGTGTCTTCCCAGGAGATCGAATTGTAACTGGGCAAGCATGAGATTTAGAACTTCTGTGTTTCTTTATTATTTTTTTGGGCAGATATCCTATATCTACCACTCCGACTTTGGTCCAAGTCCCTTCGCTTTAATCACTTATGAATCATAAAAAAGGAAAACAAATCAACATGTTAGTAATTTCTCACCCACAGATCCACTCGATTATTTTATACGGTATAAATCCAATCTGAATTTACGCACGATTTCATTACTTTTACTTTTAGGATGCCTCGTTATATCAAGATCAGGCATTGGGCGTCCGGCATCCTTAATCTTAAGTTTACGCTCAAGAGAGAGAAGGAAAGGTTGTCTTAAGTATCATATCACTGTTCAGACTCATTATGTAGCTCCTTACGTTTCCCGGGAACAAAAATTATGGACGCAACTACAGTGCACAAAAATACACACACGGAGAAAATATTGTAACTTCTTTATGTCCTAAAAATTAAGTTTCTGAACGGCACAACAGTGCAGAAAAACACTCGCACGCTTGCACAGCGTACAACAATATTACAAATTATGACAACTATTGCAAACTGTTGTAAACACTAGCATCACACTTGAAAAACAGAGTAAACTTTAGGGATGTATGTTCGCAATGCTGGTAACTTAATTTTAAGAACTCCTGTGGCTAGGCAATTAGCGCTTTCTTTGGTATTACATTCCCGCTACTCTTTGCCTCGGTGATTAAGTCTCTCCAAAAAGTAATTATTCCAAAGAAGGCAAAATTTGGGAAAATACATCAATTGGAATTCGGCAGTTTAATGTGACTGCTGGCAGCAATGATGCTCTTCAACACTAGCGCTAATTATGTGCACTATCTTCTGCTACGTAGTTGAATTCCTGTAAGGGCAACAGATGGCAGGCACATGCCCCAACACCCCTGACAACACGACTAGAGAGTGGTATATTGCGCATGCGTAAACCACGGATATCTTTTTCTGCGATATCCTGGTCTAGTCTACGTGCCGGCCGATGTGTCCCCGCACCACGCCACTCCCTTCGCCCAGGTATGGACGGAGAGAGCGCCTTCGAAGGGGGTTCATTCCAGACAAATATCCAGCCACGGAACGTGCGCAGTTCACATGAATTGAAAGCCAGTACAAGTATATTACGGATAGATGGGCTATGCAAGAGCTTCGAGTAGTTGAATACAATTTGATATAAACTGGAGGTTCATTGCTCCATTGCGCTATACCAGAAACCGCCACTGGTTTAGTACCTACTTTAGAGTTCGACACAGAGTTCTGTAACTTGAATACAATGACGTGAGCTAAAACAAACATGTTAATTCACCAACGGGTAATATTATAAAACTGATCGATGTATAAAATGAGACGGTAGTTACCCGACAACCAGTTTATAAGTCATTTACATTTAGGGCTGCTGGGCTGAGTGACTCAGACGGTTGAGGCGCTGGCTTTCTGACCCCAACTTCGCAGGTTCGATAGCAGTCCGGTAGTATTTGAAGATGCTGAAATACGTCAGCCTCGTATCGGTAGATTTACTGGCACGTAAAAGAATTCCCGCGGGACTAAATTCGGGCACCTCAGCGTTTGCGAAAACCGTAAAAGTGGCTAATAGGACGTGAAGCCAACAACGATAACATTTAAAGGCTGTGGCACATTCCTCATCACTTGTTTACCCAGACTCGTTTTTAAAAGATCTCGGAAATTTATCTAACATTTTCCGGGATTTGTTTGTGTCAGAAGCCGGAAACATAAAAAGAAAATACCTAGACATAAAATAAAAATACCTTGAAAAAAAAGAGAACTCTCACACAAACTAAATTGTATGGTCGCAGGATTAGACTGTAGAAGACCAATAGCCGGGCACTTCACAAGAGTATTTGGTGTTGCCTTGATAAGTTATTCCACTCCCTTATTCCTCGTCCTATAAATGAATATTTACATCAGTTTGACCTCTTGAATTGCCACTTGATCTTCAAATTGTGATCTTTTCTATTTTTAAAATATCCACTCGAGCTTATTCGTCTACTAATGCCATTCCACGTCATTTCACCGCCATAGCTGCGTGACCCAAACCGCGCACCTCCGTGCTCGGTCCCCAGTTTAGTGTTCGTGCTTTCGCTGAACTCGGAAACATGGACCTCTATACTGAATCAGAACACCTAGGCAGATAGTCTGATATCTGAACGTATTGTAGTTAAAGCTTCCCGTTATTTAAGATGTTTCGTAGGGTTGCAGAAATAAATTTCTCTGCAACTAGCCAACATGTGCAGCGCGCAGTCTTGTTCCTCGGAGCCTCGCCACCCGTTCTCTTAGCTTTATCAAATTAATTCCTTTCTGCACCTCATTCCCCAAAATATAATGCTGTATTAAGCATGAATTTTGGAGCTTTGGTGCCCTTAATATTAGTTTGTCCGATTGTGTGGTTTTATGTGCAGTCGCTTAAAAAGAAAGAGTGCATGATATAGAAATTTCTTCCAGGTTCACTTCTCAGAAACAATTGTCCGGGGGCCGATGACCTTCGATGTTAGGCCCCTTTAAACAACAAGCATCATCATCAACAATTGTCTGACTCTTTGGTGAATGGTCAGTATTGAGTCCTTCCGTTCAGGGGCTCCCTGGTTCGATTCCCGACCGGGTCGGAGATTTTAATCGCGTATGAGTAATTATTATGGCTCGAGGACTGGTTGTTTCAGTCCTAACACACTCCGATTCATGTTCAGACAACACACCACATTACCAAGCACCACAGAAACACGCAATAAGTGATTACAGGGATCACATCCTTCCAGATAAGGTTGGTGTCAGGAAGGATATCCGGCCGTAAAGCAGGGCCAAATCCACATATACCGGGCGATTTGGCCCAGGCAAATGCTGGGGCTGTACCTTAATGAAGGCCACGGCCGCGTCCTTCCAACTCCTAGGCCTTTCCTATCCCATCGTTGCCATAAGACCTATCTGTGTCGGTGCGACGTAAAGACACTAGCGAAAAACAAAACAAAAAAACACACACACACACATGTAGCGGCACCTGAGTAGATGCCTGTCCATACTGTAAGAGGTGGTTGTGGTAATTTTTGTTTTAAGAGGAAGTGCAACTAGATAATCATCCTCTCTGAACAAATGAAGTCGAAAGGGGAAAACTTAAATAACATAATTTCGTTTATTCCACGAAGGAATTTCGAAACGAATTACAAAATAAAACTAATTCTATTAAGCCGAAAAGGTCCATACTAAAAGATATGGTATTTAAAGGAATAAGTGATTACTGATCATGTGATCAAATGTAATTACTGTATTCTTAACATTGCTGAATTATGCTCTGAATGTCACTAAGCACTGAAGAGTGGACTTTACGTTAATTGGCGTTTCACTCTCTTCTATTGGAGTATAAAGGGCGCTAAAAGAGAGATCGTATTAACTATTCGGTTTGCATATGACAAGTAGGTATGTTCTTTGGTGTGCCCCAAGTTTTTCCAACGATTTAGCTGAAGCATTGTGATCCTGTAATGATGAAGCACTTTGGGGGTGGGGGAGCTGCAAGGCAGTATAATTGGACGTTTGTTTTGTTATGTATATAAACGATGCGTAAAGAACCGAAGTCACAGAGATAGGTCTAACTCTTCTTGCAGATATTATAGGCCTACTGTGTAGAGTAGTAAATAAGTTACACGATTTTGAGAGACCACAAACATACCTCGACAACGTGCAAGATGGACAGCGGATAATGGTATGATGGTAAACGGGATGACAAATTAGACTATTTCACCAAGGGGGAAAGTACTCTGTTTTAATTACTGTGCAAATAGCTCACTGAGATCAATCAAGTACTTAGGTGTTAACATAAGGAAAGATCTTCATTGGGGTAATCACATTAATAAGTTTGTAAATAAAGGTTAGATACCTTTCAGTATGTTGAGGGTATTTAGGGATTGTAGTAAGATTGTGATTATTGTTTAGAGGAAGTAAAACTAGGCTACCATCGTCTATATAACACTAATCAGAGAGAAAAAATGAAGGTATCTGCCGAAGAAGGACAAGGACTACGAATGGCGTAAAGATGAGACTCCCTAGGCCTCGAGTGATTTAATACCGTCGAGGTCGGAAAAAACAAGTGTTGACCAAGGGAGGTCGGATAGCATGGATGAAAGTGAGGAGCCTGGCACAAGTAAGTGGAAGCAATGCCAGGACTCAGCTAAGGACCATGTGGTCGCCAACCCACGCTCCCAAGTTGAGAGCCCTGGGGCCCCTTTTAGTCGCGTCTTATGACAGGCAGGGAATACTTTGGGTGTTATTCTATGATATAAAGGAGATGGCTTATAAGTCTTTCGTTAGACGCCAATTAGAGTATGGTTCCAGTGTACGGGATTCTTACCAGGATTACGTGACTTTCCGAAGGAAAGCACATGATTTGTTCTGGATGATTTCAGATAAGTGTTTCAAACATTGGGCTGGAAAGACTTAAGTAAAATGACGAGCTCATCGATTAAGTGGTCGGTGGAGTGATGGCGTGGAAACACAGTAGACGAATAACTTTGAGTGGAGCTTTCAGAGGTAGGAAGGGACGAAGATAAAGGTGGACTTCAAGGGAAAATTAATTACGTACTGGAATAACTTATCGAGTGGGGTGGTTGGATGAATTTCAGATTTCCTTGACATCATTTAACAAAATGCTATGGGCGGCAGCCCTAATGCACATCAATGATGATTGAAATTGTTTTGAGTGGTATTTGCTCGGAAATCTCGCTTTTGTTACAGATTTGTCTTTCGGCATGGGCAGCAATACCAAGGGCAATGTGACGTACGTACGTAAGTCCTCAGGTGAGTCACAAGTGGTGCGGGTTATCCTCGTAGTTATTTAATCGTATGGTATTTTTTGAGAGGTGACAAGGTATACAGGACATGGTGTAACATGTCGTTTTTGTATCGTAACGTTGATACATGCATGAACCCTCCGTCGCGCTGATGTATTAAGGCTATGTGTTCTGTTCCTCAGTGTTTTCCAAGGAGGAGTTCGAACATCCCGACCATATTTTCTTCTACGTGTGAGGAATATGTCCTGGAAATTTGCCCGTACCTTGTTAAAGTCGATATATCACTATTTTCGTTCACTTTGCAAATAAACATTATATATATATATATATATATATATATATATGAAAACCTACCTGTTTTCCAGTCAGTGACCGGGTCAAGGATGGAATGAATGAAGCCCCCATCTTGCGTCGAGGATGGGAGTTGTGCCGGCTGCCGAGACCAGTCGCACTCCTCTGGGGCAATGATTAATGACTACAGATGAAATGAAATGTCAACCGCGCCGTATCATTTTATGGTACGTTTGCCTTTTCTGAAGTCTTCACGTTCCTAGCGAACTCTTGTATTATGCACTATTACTCTTTCCCATCATGTGTTGTTACCACTATGTAATCTTTCCTCATTCCGGTAGATGGCATCTCATACGTTAACATAGGTCAAAGCATTTCTTTTCTGTCCCGTCTTGTTGGGTTATCTTTCTGGTTGGTTGTGGGGGGAGTTTTTTGACTTGAGAAGATGGAAGGATTGGATTTCCAAGTCGCCTTTGTGGCTTATAAAAGATATTTCAACAGATTCAAGATGTCTGTACATATCTCGGCCTTTCGAGAATGTTAATTGCTTATGTAATCGAGGTATTTATTTTTTCTTTAATCTTCTCTTGGTTTCATTATTGCTTCGTTCTGTGCTCACCACGGTTTGTTTAGAAAGGCTTCCCTCATTACATGTGTTTCTAATTTATTTGTGTGTTAACTTTACTTTTACACGCTTCTTTCGGTATTTTCATTTACCGATCCACTATGTTTATTTTGAGAACAGAAGGTGACGCGGATTCATGTGTGTGTGTATGAGATTGTTTGTTGTGTGTGGCCGAGACCTTTTACTCATGTCGCTTCATTAACATTCCGCTTGAGCTCATGTTATATTATTTTATCGCTGTGCTGTATAATTCATGTCCACTTCATAAACCTGGTATGAATTCAAGCTAACTACGCGATTTGCCTGCTGCTGTGTGTTTTGGTGTTGGATACATTCCGTCTCTTTAAGATGGACCACTTTCTGGTTCATACTGTCTGAGCTCGAGAGCGGTTGTTTATTTTGTTATGTGCTGTGTATTGACGTTCTTATATGTCCCTCTATTCGGCGACCTAACCTCTCGGTCTATGTGTGAGCGTGGGTGGTTCTGACGTTTGAGTCTGTGAAACCTTTTGTGTCTAATTTACTTATTTATTGTTCGTTTCACATTGCCGTCATTGGCTTTCTTTACCTATTTTCTACTTTAATTTGTTTTATTCTTTGCTGGACGCCTTCTGCGTTATTTTAGTTGTTTTGCGTGAAACCATGGTAACCGCCCCTTTTCCCTTTTTCTCTCTGCTTGAATTTTATGAGCTCGGTGCACCCTTCCCTCTTCTCCCATTTTATGCTCCTTTACTTAATGATATTGTATTCTCGGGGGACGTGATTTTTATTGTTGAAAGATGTTTGTCTTATCTGGGGAATTGAAAGGGAGAATGTTATGATTAAGTGCTGTTACTCCCAAAACTTATGACTGTTTAGACCCGATGTGCTACAAAGAAATGTTTTGTACTCGCCTGAATTCATATTCTTCAATTAATTGATATAGATGCCAAGTCCTTATTCCAAACTTTTCGTCACGTCTTTTATGAAGTTAAGCGTGTGTGAAGGTAATCAATGAGTCTGGTGTATTTTGATTATGGGCCACATATTATTATTAGCTATTTGAGTTTTGGCCCCCTTATTTTACCTATGCAACTTTTTTTGATTTCCTCTCCATAATAAATTTTTGTTGCTCTTATTACTGATATATTTTTATTTCTTTGCGTCTCTTATATGTTTGTCTGTAAGAGGCCTGGGTCCAGTTCCTGGCAGTTTTTTGCTACTTTTGACCAAATCCACCGCACTGGGTCTTCGTCGAGTTCCTAGTGTCAGTTCAAATGGTAGCGGAGAGTGTAGCTGAAATGAAAGATGACGGGGAAAACCGGAATACCCGGAGAAAAACCTGTCCCTCCGCTTTGTCCAGTACATATCTCGCATAGTGAGCGGGATTTGAACCACGGAATCCAGTGGTGAGAGGCTACCGCCTGAGCCACGGAGACTCAAACATTATATACACACAGGGTTATTCACCTAAGATGTTACACGGAAATAACGTCTAAACCATTCAAGATATCGGTATTCTATTTTTATATTCGTAAATGATACCTAGGAGCTTGTAAAATAATGTGCTACTTATTCTCATTGGAGTCATTAATAACCGATTTATTGATACCCACTCCATATTTTTAAATGGAACGGCGCAAATACATACAGCTGGCCTAAAAGTTCAATTGCGTACAAATTCAAATATGTAAGTATTTTCAAAATCGGGATGTTATTTTTTGAGATATCAATAAAAAAACTCATTTGGGCTCTTGCATGTCGCATCAGATAGCGTAGGGACGGCCAAGGACTTATTGGCACGCAAGCTGCAGGGGCGTATTCTCCTTGAATGCAAGGCATTCATTGCATGCGTTATGATAACACAAAGAACTGTCTGATTTACGATTTTAGGTTGTTTCAGGTCAAATATTAACGATTTCATCTCTCAGAAGTTCAAAAGGTCCGCGCAACTGTACTAGTTCCGTTGCTTGATTACGTGTGGTGCTGGTGTAGTCTCGCCGTCTACTCCACTCTCGGAAGAAAGAGACAGCAAATGTAGGAGTTACGGACGTAAGGCATTCAATCTTAAAATTGCATTCAGTGGCAGACGTAGTTCTGAAACCCTCCGAACGATTTCGCTGCAATTGAAACTTGGTCAGAATTTGTCACCCCATACCCGTGCTACCCTCTGCCATCTGTTAGCAACTTCGAGAAGTCGACATGTTTACAGCGAACGGGACACACAGATTACCCCCCAGCGAAAACCCAACGTGACGAAACTGACCAATGCCACTGGGGTGACTTACCTCCAGTGCTTGAGTTGTGGCTAACTAGTGAGTTAATTCATTGTGTGTTTTGCTGATTAGTGAGTTCATTCTGTGTGTGCTGTTCCTGTGCTATTCGTCGTTTTCGGTGTGTTATTATATTTTGCGCACATGTGGTATTAACGACGGATGAGTCTAAAACGGATATAATTGTAAATCAGTTTGAAAAGCCATTTACTGGCCGTTCGTTTGATGAAAAGATGCAAATAGTTAAAGCCGCGAGACCTCTACCTTCCCTCGTAAATTTCTTCTTCTTCTTCTTCTTCTTCTTCTTCTTCTTCTTCTTCTTACCCTCCAGGGTTGGCTTTTCCCTCGGACTCAGCGAGGGATCCCTCCTCTACCGCCTCAAGGGCAGTGTCCTGGAGCTTCAGACTTTGGGTCGGGGGATACAACTGGGGAGGATGACCAGTACCTCGCCCAGGCTGCCTCACCTGCTATGCTGAACAGGGGCCTTGCGGGGGATGAGAAGATTGGAAGGGATAGACAAGGAAGAGGGAAGGAAGCGGCCGTGGCCTGAAGTTAGGTACCATCGCGGCATTTGCCTAGAGGAGAAGTGGGAAACCACGGAAAACCACTTCGAGGATGGCTGAGGTGGGAATCGAACCCATCTCTTCTCAGTTGACCTCCCGAGGCTCGTACCACTTTTCAAATTTCGTGGCAGAGCCGGGAAGCGAACCCGGGCCTCCGGGGGTGGCAGCTAATTACACTAACTACTACACCACAGAGGCGGACCCTCGTAAATTTAAAAACAGAAAACAAGAATTGTGTACGCACGTTCAATCCAGAAACTTACAGTAAAACTGTTTGGCTCGAGTTCACCTACATGTAATTAGGGTGAGTAGAATTGAAATTTACTTAATACATTGCGTTAACTGCATGGTTACTAGTTGCATGCCTCAGTGGAGATTCCAGGATACGCCACTGGCAAGCTGTCTCCTGGCATCGATTCCAGCCACAGAACGGATACCAGACATGAACCGTAAACTACCGTACACATAATGTGATGCACCATAACATACCCTGGGTGTGCAACGTTATTGTGTGACTGGCGAACACAACGGGGAGGGGAGACTGAAGTTTTTTTGGTTTTGTTTTGAAATTCATGTGTAACAGGTTGCGCTCAGTTTGGCGCCTTTCCCCACGGATGGGAATGGGAAGGATTCAGAAAGGACGTCGGACGTGACCTATCTCAAAGGTACCAATCCGGCATTTGCATGGCGCTGAACATGGGACACCATGAAAATCACTTTCAAGTCGGGCGAGGCAGGACTCGAACCTGCGCTCTCTCGAATGCACGCTACTGCAATCGCACTTGAGCTCCGCGGAGATTAATGCGCGTAAAATAAATAAATAATAGTGTTGCTGGCATCTCAGCACTATCATAATTGTAAGT
This sequence comes from Anabrus simplex, assembly GCF_040414725.1. Classification (NCBI taxonomy): domain Eukaryota; kingdom Metazoa; phylum Arthropoda; class Insecta; order Orthoptera; family Tettigoniidae; genus Anabrus; species Anabrus simplex. The sequence continues at coordinate 768,968,241 of NC_090265.1, forward strand.
CGAGCTGTTTGTCTCCTAATGTCCAACCTGTCCCAACCCAATTAATCCAGCATTTATAGTAAAAATGCTCCTTCGCCTGAGATAACCTATAACAAAAACCCATTACATGTGTACAATATGCTTACATGCCTGGTATCCATTTTGTGGCTGAAATCAGAGCCAGAAAACTGCTTTGCGCGTCAATATGTCCTTGCCCGACTGCACGCGGTCTGATGCGGCATGCAAAACCGCGCAAGCTGTTCTTATTGATATCTCCAAAAGTAACTGTCCGGTTTTGAAAATACTTACATATTTGAACTTGTTCGCAGTTGAACTTTTCGGCCAGCTGTACGAATTTGTGCCATTCCATTAAAAAATATGGAGTTAGTATCAATATCTCGGTTATTCATCACCCCGTGAGAATGCGTAGCACATTATTTTACGAGCCCCTGGATATCATTTACGAATATGAAAACAGATTACCGATATCTTTAATAGTATATACATTATTTCCATGTAACAACTTAGGTGAATAACCCTGTATAATGACTTTTAAATTATTTATAAGCCAGCTAACATCACGAGTAAGATCATAATGTCTTGAACGTGTCCATGATGGGAAGGCTGAGGGCAGCGTTGAATAATATACCAGGGTCGGCCAACCGGCTGGCGTGTGATGTAAGAGAGACCATGTGACGTCGGAGAGACCATGTGACAGCCTCGCTTTGTAGTAAACACGTGAAGTGCCATACATGCTGATGGCTACGGCTTTTATAGACACTTTTCACAACAAGCCACACACATCCTTCTTATTTAAAAATTTATCTCGTAGTTCTCTACCACACTGTAAATCTAATAACTCTAACTGTAGGTCCAGATAAACGTTATCTGCAACACCTGAAAATGGCGTGGTTAAAAGTTGAATATAAGTTTCCAGACATTCCAAATTGTTAAATCTAGGATCAAATTCCGAAAAAAGGTTTTTAATGATTTTGACATACCTATCAGTAATCCTCAGCCGTATAGTGTTAGTGGTACAGTACATAAGTATGGACGAACCGGGCACATCACGGTGCGAGAAGCTATCTACGCCTCCGATCTTTTTATCTTTATGGGAAGATCTATATTTATTTGTTGAAAATGATAGGATTGCTACAGCTAAATGTTTAGTTTGTAGAAAAGAGCTACAATATGTAAAAATATATAATTTACATGCCTTTGCTGGCAGGACGTAGTGTTTACAGTGCACTATGTCTTCTGGTATGGGCTAGAGCAATATTGTTACTTTCATTGATCTGTCTCAGCTTTATCCTTGGCTTTGACAAAATGAAAGTGACTGAGGTATGAGTGATGCTAGTAATGCCATTCCTTATGCAGCCAGTCCCTGTTATGAATGGTGTGAAAATGTTGCTCATAGGGCCGGTTGTTGCATGCATTTCAGTGGGCTTGGCAGACTGATATGTAATAGCAGCTTCTGGCTCGGTGAGGAAAGCAACGGGAAACTACCTCGCTCCTCATTTCCCTAGTACGCCTCTTCAGTGATGCCTAGGCCATCTATGACAGCTGATGGCGGAGCTGTTGAGGATCCAACCAGCCTTTCGGCTGAGGACTAAACATACATACATATAATTTACAACGCCACTACAGTTTGTATCACGCTGCAGATTATGATCATTATCAAGGCGAGGAAAGGGTACGTGTGATTACAGAACTAAAAGGTAAATTAAATAACTATGTCGAGCATTCGATCAGTGAGTCTGAGTCAGCAGTTCGACTGAGTTATAAAATTTCATATTTAATTGCAAAGAAACTTAAAAACCGTTCAGTGGTGGTGAGTTCGCAAAGGAATGTTTAATTCTGGCAGGTGAGGAGTTTTGTCTAAATATCATTCAAGAGTTCGAAGCTACCAGCTTGTCCGCGCACACAGTGTCGACAAAAATTCAAGACCTATCTGATGATGTCCACCTACAATTATTAGAACTGACAAAAAGCTTCCGCGCATACTCCTTAGAAATTGACGAGGGCACAGATATTTCTGACATGGCCCAGCTAGCCGTTTTCATACGAGGGGTTGACAAAAACTTTACAATTTGGGAGGAAATACTGGATTTAGTGCCTAATGAAGAATACCACGAAAGGCATCGACATTTTCAAGTGCATTGTAAGTGTTGTTGAAAATGCTTCTTTGCCATGGAACAAACTAATTTCAATAGCAACAGATGGTGCACCTTCTATGTTAGGGCGCAATTCTGGAGTAGTTGGGCTCATAATATTTTTAAAAAGGTTTCCCCGATTGCATAGGTTTGCAGCGAGAATGTTGAGTATTTTCGGTTCCACATATGCCTGTGAACGAAACTTTTCTATTTTAAATCAACAAAACCAAAACATTGAAGCCGGTTGTCAAATCACGATTTGAAGTGTGCTCTTAAACACAGTGTTTCCTCAAACATTAACTCCAAATATTGCAAAACTAGTAAACGAAACAAGACTGCAAAAATCAAGGAAACCCACGAGTGGCAACTGAGTATCGATATCATGAAATAAAACGTATGTTTTGAGTTTACAGATTACTCTCTGTACTATTTTTGTTGTAAAACTGTGCCTTTTGTCACTATTAGCGCTATTTTTTTACAGTTGGTGGTATTGTAAAACACAGCAATCTTGTGTTGAATATCAATTCCGAAGATTCACCGGAAAAAGCTAGTTTAGTTTGTATATGTAGAAATAAAGTAGCTTTATAAATTTTATGTTAATTCATAACAAAGTTACGTTACAATAAATTATGTGGAGAGAAATATGTACTACACATAACTGCATTGTACTAGGAATGACGTTGTGATTCCCCTCGCCCCTCTAGCCTTCACTTCTCAGTTACAGTACTAAGTACCTCGTATCGATGCCCGAGCAGTGTGTGTGACGTGTTACCTGACATCACACGTACACGCAGTTGGCTGACCCTGTAATATACTCAATGATCTGCAGTCTCTCCATGCCCACATATTGTTAATGTCGCTGTATTCGCTTTCCAACTCAGCCCGCCTGGTGGCCATGATCGTTAAGGCGTTGACCTCTAAACGGTCTGACACCGTGGTTAGCTGGTTCGAGTCCCATTGGTCAAAAAATATTTCACCTTCAGAATGTTGGCTGGCAGGGTTGGGGAGGTGGTGCTATACAATTTCTAATCACTAGATTGTGTGCCAAAAGCCTGTATTAAATTCCGAATCTCTCCACAGTGATAATGTGGAGTGAGGACATATGACGCTGTTGATGGTGATTCGTCCGTCGGATGGAGACGTTAAGCCTTGAGCTATTCGAGGGGAGTATTCTATGTGCCGGCACCGGGTTTCATCCTCTTCCTTCCTACCATCATAAATCACGCCATTCATTTCATCTCATTAACTCCTCTGTTGAGTTTGACGTTAGAAAGGCCTTCCCGTCATCGAAAAACTCGCCACGACAGATTCATCTCGCCTCGTCCCCGACCTCATAAAGAAACGGGGATCAGGGTTGGGCAAACATTCGCTTTCCAACTCAACTTTTACGTCATAGCTGTTTTGCAAAACTTGCGAGTGTGTTTTTGTTTTAAAAATATATCTGTTATTACTATTATAAAGACTGGACCCAGTAAATAGGGTATATTCTAGTTAGATTTGTTATTGCTATTGTTTGAAACGTCAGTACGTAGACTGGTTTCATGCAGTTCCCATGGTTCCCTAAGCTGTGCTAACTTCTTCATTGCTACGTAGACCTAACTACTGCACCGTACATGCATTCTAATGCCATGTCCTGACCTTCACCTCTCACTCTACAGTGCCATTTAAAGTCGTGGGGTCCCAAGATGTGTCCTGTCTACGGTTTTCATTACCTCTTGATTAGTGAACCAATTTACCTATCTCACTTCCAACTCGCTTCAACGACAACTACTGTACTTAACGTCTAGTCTGCATGTAGGCCTACTGTATGTATTGAACATGCCCTAGTAAGGCGGAAGTCTATTTTAAACTTAGTTTGTTACTTTGCCAGTTAATGTGCATAGTTCTCCTCCATACAGTCCCATACTCTGACTCCTCACAAAAGCCTTCAAAAAATCTAATATGGATGTCTATGTTTTCAAGTGGACAATTTATTACCTTTTTCTAATTTATGATTGCAAATAATTCAGTGTTATTGGCTTTACGTTCCACTAACTATTTGTATGTTTGTAAAGGAATATCTTTCATGCTTGGGCTTATCTTGATGTCATCTCCTCCTTACTTCTGCCTTCACTGATTAATACGCAATTAACAGTAATATTCTACTTTCTTGTAGGGGGTGGAAACACTTAGATTTTTATCTCTCAAACATTTTTCAGATAAAATTATTCTGGTTAGAAATGGGTTTTTTGTTTGTTTGTTTGTTTGTTTGTTTGTTACATTCGTTCTAGAATCATGGTTTCTGTTGCGGAATTAAAATGACTTCGTTTGTGAAATGCTTGTATTGAAACTTTTGCACTCCTAAAATGACCAGGGGCGGTGCGTAGTACTGTTGCACGGTTGCACAACTCCCATAATGTTGTACTTCACTTGTAGTCATTGCTCCTAATGTTTTAGTTTAATAAACCTAACATGTATTCGAAAACATGTTAAAATCAACCATCGTCGGTCATTCGCTGTACGAATGCTTCGTAACGGACCAACAAACACTGCTGGCTTCGAATCAAACTCAGCGGGTTGGCTTTCCTACGGCAAGTCCCTAGCGGACAGAGCGGCACAGTGTACCTCAGCAGGGACGAACCTAAGCCGTAGCATCAGGAGAATGATCGCCAGTATCGGTCTCGGGGAGTTGCACTAGACTAGCAAGTCCCCCACCGAGAAACAGTTCGAAATGTCCGCGTTAGATTGCGCCACTCTGCGGAGATTAATTCATTCCTACTTTCCTCTCACAAAGGTAATTCATTTCCATTTTTTAAATTTACAAATTTCATTTACGTTGCACCGACCCGGATAGGTCTTACGGCCACGACGGAATAAGAAAGGGCTAGGAGTTGGAAGGAAGCGACCGTGGATTTCATTATGGCAGAGACACAGCATTTGCCTGGTGTGAAAATGGGAATCCGAGGAAAACCATCTTCAGGGCTTTCGACAGTGGTGTTCGAACCCACTATACCCCGAATGCAAGCTCAGAGTTATACGACCCTAACCGCACGGCCAACTTGATGGGTAATTTATTTTCCACGCCATACCAGACGATCCACAATATTACCAACATCTTGCTTCAATGAAAAATAGGACGGCAAATTTTCAATTCAAGTGAGGCAAAAGTAACTGCGCCAGGCTGGGTGGCTCAGACGGTTGAGACGCTGGCCTTTTGACCCCAATGTGGCAGGTTCGATCCTGGCTCAGTCCGGTGGTATTTGAAGGTACTCAAATACGTCAGCCTCGTTTCAGCAGATTTACTGGCATGTAAAAGAACTCCGGCACCTCGGCGTCTCCGAAAACCGTAAAAAGTCGTTAGTGGGACGTAAAACCAATAACATTATTAAGAGTAACTGTAGTTACAGTGTATAATTAGCATTTTATTTCCTGGGTTGTAATTGCCAGATATATTTGAGATTTAGTAGGAATGTAGTTCATTAATAGAGTTTCTTGTTATTTCTGTAAGCTATAAAACTGTGACACTAAAATATTAGCGCAACACCCAGCTTCAGATACCACCAGTCGCCACTGAAAATGACTTGTTATAAACTGCCGTGGCTTACACTAATTCGTAGAGTATGGTATTAGTATTGTCATAAGAACGGCTGACCGCAGTTCAGTGTTTGAATTATAATTCAGCCTGGTTTTATAAGCTATCACACTACGCTACGAAACTCTGATGTCGAATTTATTTCATCTCATTAACCCCTCATCTCACTTCATAGCCGACTCCGTAGAGAAATGGGACAAGGGTTGGACATACCAAATGTTTTGAAATACATTGTTACTTGCCAGCCCTGTATTTCCTGGAAGGGATAAGTGGGAAGTGGGAAACCACGGAAAACCACTTCCAGGATGGCTGAGGTGGGAATCGAACCCACCTCTACTCAGTTGACCTCCCGAGGCTGAGTGGACCCCGTTCCAGCCCTCGTACCACTTTTCAAATTTCGTGGCAGAGCCGGGAATCGAACCCGGGCCTCCGGGGGTGGCAGCTAATCACGCTAACCACTACACCACAGAGGCGGACGGCATTGAATATACGGGTGAAATACCTTTACGTTGTCATGCCGCTACAGTACATTCACTCGGTAGTTTACTCGATACAACCGGATGATGACGTCACAACAACTGCAGCGCTCCGTCCCAGCCACTAGCCAGCGCTCTACCGTCTGAACTACTCAGCCGGGTACAGCATATAAACAATTCCAATCACTTCATTCTCTTCAGTAATAAATGAGCTTTCTTTCTTAATCTGCTTACCCTCCAGGGTTGGTTTTTCCCTCGGACTCATCGAGGGATCCCACCTCTACCGCCTCAAGGGCAGTGTCCTGGAACTTTAGACTCTGGGTCGGAGGATACAACTGGGGAGGATGACCAGTACCTCGCCAGTCGGTCTCACCTGCTATGCTGAACAGGGGCCTTACGGGGGGATGAGAAGATCGGAAGGGATAGACAAGGAAGAGGGAAGGAAGCGGCCGTGGCCTTAACTTAGGTATCATCCTGGCATTTGTCTGGAGGCGAACTAGGAAACCACGGAAAAGCACGTCCAGGATGGCTGAGGTGGGAATCGAACCCACCTCTACTCAGTTGACCTCCCGAGGCTGAGCGGACCCCGTTCCAGCCCTCGTACCACTTTTCACATTTCGTGGCAGAGCCGGGAATCGAACCCGGGCCTCCGGGGGTGGCAGCTAATCACACTAACCACTACACCACAGAGGCGGACGCAAACCGAATTTCAACAGATCAAAATCTGTTATTCACAGCGTGACAAAATAATGAGGCAATCTTGAAACGACTGCAGCATTTGAATGACAAGCGTAGAAAGACACATGCATCTGTGGAATTGATACTGAAGCCTAAATTGTAATTCCACCCAAGATCACCATTACTACATTGCCCACATTAAAGTATTTGAATTTTCCGCCAGTGAATTCTATCGGAGGTCTCCAGAGGAAGAGCGAAAACAATTGCTCCGCTCCGCTCCTACCGTTCTCAGCTCTAGGCTAGTGCTGGGGACGGAGCGGAGCGGAGCGGAGCAGTTGTTGTGACGTCATCACCCGGTAGTACCGAGTGAACTACCGAGTGAATGTCCTGACGCGGGACGTTTAAACACGTTATAGGTACGGCACTGCGATGGTATTGCATCCTCCTATTAATACCCTTCTCTCACAACGTAACAACTGTAAATAACTGCATATATATTCACTATAATTGTTATATACGTAACTGCTAGGGAGTAGGAGGTAGTATGTGGAATAAATGTTAGTAACTCGTATAGTTAACTCATTCGAATAGTGAAACAAAGTATGGCACATACCTACCGAAAGGGTTTGTATACAAGGGGATTGGAAGTTAACAGAAAAGTAATGTATTAACAACTATTTCGTAAGTTCATGTGATACGGTACACTGTTAATGAGAAGAATAACCTGAATATAAAGAATCTTATCAGAATATAATGAAAAACACTGACATAATTTCATCTACAGGATGACAAAAGTAATTACGTAAATGAACGTTGACTGGAATGTCCTTCTTTGCAAATGTGATTACAAAACATATCTGACAACATACTACTACACGTCCCAATGCCAAACAGCTCTCAGTAGAATGCTTCTATAAATACAGTTATTATATCATTATATATTATATTATATTATATTATATTTGATGTGCCACCACCCGTCGCGTATGTGCGGCCACATGCGTGTTTCCTATTATCAGTGATGTCAAAAAACTGCCAGGCATCCGAAGGTTTTCGTGGCATTTGTGGAACAACGTTCTGTAAAAATTTCTTTAAATGTTCTAAAATATAACTACTATCTACGAATATGTTTAGATATCACACTAACACCACAAATATAATCTAACAGATTTTACATTATCTACAAAACATAAGAAGCGTAGGAAATATATACGTACATTCGAAACACACAGATTGAATACAGGTACTTTCGTACGTGTGTTGTGCGCTACACTGTGCTTAGGTCCTCCGCGAGTACTCGCAGTTGTAAGCGGAGGGGATCGGTGTTGCGCTCTACCGCTACAACCGGATTACTCATCGGTATTACTCGCTCCGTCCCCACCTCTACTCTAGGCAGTCTGTCTTCGTCTTAGCTATGTCATGTTCCACAGTTTCATCTGAGATTGCATCAGTTCGTCATTGGACGTAGAGCTGGGAACGCAGCAGTTGCTCCTATGATTGCAATCGGTAGTGCGAGTGCAGCGCTCCCTCCGGTATTCTTTGGTAGTAAACTGTTGCTTGGAAACCAATCGGTGGTTCGGTCGGCGAGCGGAGGACGGAGGAACAGTATTGAATGTGTGCTCCCTTGCCGTTCCATCCGTGGTGCGCAGCGGATGTGGTAGCGACATGGTAAATACTGATTTATACGTATGACGAAGGCGAATATATGAAATATACACATTGTCATTTATCGTTCGTGTTTCATTTGTCGATTACTTTTGTAACAATTTGCTTTACGCCATGCCGTCTTATGGCGACGATGTGATAGGAACGACTAAGGAGGGCAATTTCTAGACGTGAAAATGGAAAACGACGTACAACCATTTTCAGAGCTGCCGACAGTGGGGTCCGACCCCACTTTCAACCGGGAGATAGTGGGTTCGAATTCCACTGTCGGCAGCCCTGAAGTTGGTTTTCCGTGCTTTCCCATTTTCACACCAGGCATATGCTGGGGATGTACCTTAGTTAAGGCCACGGGCGCTTCCTTCCCACTCCCAGACCTTCCCTATCCCATCGTCGCCATAAGACCTATCTGTGTCGGTGCGACGTAAAACAAAACAAAAAAGTATCCCCGACCGAAAGTCTCACGCTCCAGGACACTGACCTTGAGGCGGTATAGGTGGGATCCTCTCTGCGAACAAGGGAACACCCAACCCTGGAGGGTAAATTGATAGAAAGATTATTATTATTATTATTATTATTATTATTATTATTATTATTATTGTACTCCCATAACTACGTCTGTGGTTTTCTGCCACGTTAAGGTGCCGGTATTTTGTCCCACAGGAGTTCTTTCATGTGCCGGTACACCTGCCGACATGCGACTCTCGTATGTCAGCATCTTCAAGTACCGCCGAGCAAAGTCGGAACTGAAACCGCAGACTTGAGCTCAGAAGGCCACAGCTCTACCGTCTGAACTACTCAGCCCGGTACAGCATATAACCAATACCAATCAGTTCGTCATTATAAAATGAAATGGCGTATGGCTTTTAGTGCCGGGAGTGTCCGAGGACAAGTTCGGCTCACCAGATGCAGGTCTTTTGATTTGATACCTTAGGCGACCTGCGCGTCGTGATGAGGATGAAATGATTATGAAGACGACACATACACCCAGCTCCAGTACCAGCGAAATTAACCAATTAAAATTCCCGATCCTGCCGGGAATCGAACCTGGGACCCCTGTGACCAAAGGCCAGCACGGTAACCATTTAGTCATGGAGCCGGACGTACTCTTCTCTAATAAATGAGCTACACGTATAACACAATGTAAGAGCATCGTATATAATACATGTTTACATGCACTGGAATATACTTATTGCTTAAACTGTTTTACTATTAATAATATTGTAAATGCATTTGCAATGGGATAATATGTGCCAATATTCAATCTACAGTATTCTATCCACCTGCACCTATTGCAAACTGAATGTCAGCAGATCAAAATCTGTTGTTCATAGCGTAACAAATAATGTGGCGATCTTGAAACGACTACAGCATTTGAATGACAAACGTGGGGGAACACATGCATCTGTGGAATTAGTAATGAAATTTAAATTGTAATTCCTCCTAAGATCACCGTTACTACATTGCCCGCATTAAAGCATTTGAATTTTCCGCCCGTGAATTCAATCGGAGGACTACCGGAGGTCTCCGGAGGACGAGCGAAAACAACTGCTCCGCTCCGCTCCTACCGTTCCCAGCTCTAGTGTAGAGAGAACTTCGAGAGGCAACATTACATGCTCCGCGCCAGTGGGAATGTGCCTGTACGGAACGTGCTGTGTGGTGTGTGCCTGTGTGTAGTTATGGCCATGGTCCAGCATAAAGCTGCAGGGAACGTGAACGAACAGTCGGAACACTGAAATTCGCGCCCAATAATCACGTTTAAAAGCTGCTTTTAGGTTAAGCGTTTTCTGATCAATATAAAATACACATAACACGGTTACAATGGCAGTGCAGGTGTTTAAAAGTAACCTATTCAAGAATATTTTCACCAGTTGAATGTATTGGCCTGTATTGTGAGTAATTAGTGAGTAATTAATATCTCGAAAATTTCCCTTAACACTTTCTCGGGGATTGACGTTAAAAATTAATTTGGACTTTAAGGAAACTTTTAAAACCAAGAAAAATATGGGTCGTCGCTTTGGAATTAAAAATATAACGGGATGAAAACATTGATGTACTTTCGTGCTGTTATGCTCTCTGCACTTCGAATTCCTTCCCTCTCAACTTCCATTTACTTTCTTCAATATCTCGAAAATTTCCCTCAACACTTTATCGGGGATTGACGTTAAAAATTAATTTGGACTTTAAAGAAACTTTTAAGCCCAAGAAAAATATGGGTCGTCGCTTTGGAATTAAAAATATAACTGGATGAAAACATTGATGTAATTTCGTGCTGTTATGCTCTCTGCACTTCGAATTCCTTCCCTCTCAACTTCCATTTACTTTCTTCAATATCTCCAAAATTTCCCTCAACACTTTCTCGGGGATTGACGTTAAAAATTAATTTGGACTTTAAGGAAACTTTTAGGCCCAAGAAAATATGGGACGTCGCTTTGGAATTAAGGATATAACAGGATGAAAAAATGTTGACACTCCAGCACAGGGCGGCACACAGCCGGTATCGACAGGCAGACACAGCCAAGGCCAAGTAATCTATCTAGTGCGGCCTTGACACAGCACGTTCGGTTCAGGCACATTCCAACTGAAGCGGAGCATGTCCTGTTGCCTCTCGAAGTTCTCTCTAGGACGCAGTTACAGTCCTGCGTCCGGTGTCCCGGCACTCTGTACCGAAACACTCCGCCTCAAGCTCCTAATGTTGCGGAACAAGTGAATGTTCCGGTCTGCCCAACCCTAGACCCTTGATTTTAATGTGCTTGTCACAAGCATTACGCCTTTTCCATTCAATTCTTGTGTGGCAGTATTTACAAAGCACAACGTTATTAGCACTTACACAAAACCCATGTTCTCGATATTGTTCAATTCGTGAATTCGCACTTTTTCGCGATGTCTTCGCATGTATAAGAGCAGGCTTTAACCAGCTACATTATACTTGGGGACAATGGGGGCGGGGGTTATCGTTACAAAATGATGATACAACACAACGAAGGTGCCGGTGAATCATGAGACATTGATAGGTCTCTAAGTTCAGTCAACTTACATGATTACATTACATGATTTCTCCAATAACTGCAGGTAAAGGCTTACCCTAACCCGCAATGGTGCGCGAATGCGGGAATGTCATTATAAGGACACTGATACAGGTCAATTATGTTGATATTCAGATTGCAGTAAATTACAAAATCTTACACTAAAATACAGAACAATACGATCAAGGTCAACAGTTTTAAAGCAAATGGTATGTTCTGTTTACAGTCTAAAATCCAACTTTGCACGCTTCTTAGAAAATAGATTGAAGAGATCTGTTGGTTTTACAATCATCATCATCATCATCATCATCATCAGTGTTTTGACATATGGCAGGCCTTCACATGGCAGCTCTCCACGCAATCCTGTCTCTTGCAGTGGCGGCGCGTGACTTTCGTCACTGGGGGTTCAACAGAAGAAAAAAAATTGCACCCCCCCCCTCCACCTCTCCCGTCGTGGGCCGTAACCTCCCAAAATAAGATGATAGAAGTTTTGAAAATGTGATCGAATACGAGAGAAGCAGACAATACATGCCGATATTTACCACATGCAAAATTAGAAATGTTTCACAATCGACTTACCCTATGTAGACAGCTTATACAAAAAATCCATCCTGCGCTCCTTGAGGGATGCAAATTTATCTATAACTGCTTCGTTGAAGTCCACAGAGTCTCGAACCAAGTCCTTTTCAATTGACAGCATAGCAAGAGCATTAAGTCTATCCTCGGTCATTGTGCTGCGCAAGAAAGTCTTTATTCTTTTCAGGGTTGAGAAGCACCTTTCTGCTTCAGATGTCGTCATGGGAATAGTAATAACTATATTTAAAAGTTTTATGCTTTCACCAAAGACACTCTGCAACTTATTTTCTAAAAGAAACTGCAACAAAGTCGTAGCCCCAGAAACAGTTCGAAAATCATTTCTCATGTATAATATTTCAAGTTCGGTTCTCAGTTTCGGTTTGTCGAGAAATGGGTAGGCCTCACACGCTTTGTACAGAAGTGAGTGGGGAAACTGCTTCTCAAAGCTGCCGAAATTTTCAGCTTGAAACAAGTTTGCTGCAAGAAGGTGGTTTGTGAATTGAAACCGTTCCTTTGCTTGAAGAATGACTGTGTCACAAACTTCTTTTGCCGCAACTCGTTTCGAGGTACGCAGCGGCCCTCGTGATACCTTCACTGGCGGGGGCAGTATATCATGTTCGTCAGCGATGTGGTCAATTTTATTTTCCCGAACCATTTTTATAGCAGCCTCGAAACCTGAAAGTGCGCCTTTGACTTCCAACGGATCTGAATTTCGCTTTTGTAGCTGACTGTATAAAATGTCCACATGAGGCATTATCTGATGGAAAACAGCCAACCAGAACTGAAATAACGGGTGCTCCAATTTTAAACGCAAACCTCTTGCTTGCGATATGGTGTTAGGCTGTCGAGAGGTAGTTTCCAGTTGATCAAGGCATTCGATGAGGGCATCTCTGTTCTCGTAAACTACTTCAACGGTCCTTGATTTAAAATTCCACCTTGTGTTTGAAGCATGAGGTACTCTTCTACCAACTATTTCGGTCAATACACCTGATCGCTGCGGGGAGTTATTAAAGAAGCTGGGGATTTCACTTAAATCTGCAAAAAATATACGGACATCCGTATTCTGGCTTGTCGCTTGTGCCATGACTAAGTTCAAAGAATGGGCGTAACAGTGAACATAATGTGCATGCTTAAAATCTTCCCTGATGAGAGCTTGCACTCCTGAATGGCGACCACTCATTACATTCGCCCCATCGTAACTTTGTGAAACTAACTTATCTGGGCTATCAACAACATCGCTCAAAGAAGATTTTAAACACTCTGCTATTGTCTTAGCATCATGACTAGCGGGTGAGAGGAAACCCCAAAATCTTTCAACTGGCTTACCGTTGGGAAGAATGTAGCGCAGTACAATAACTAATTGTGCTGTAGTTGATATATCGGTGGTCTCGTCTGCGATTACCGAAATGAAGGGCGCAGTTGTGATTTCTTTCTTTATTTTCTCGCGACAGATTTCAAACATGCACGAAAGCAGTTCATTCTGAATGTCTTTCGAGGTGCCTTTGAAAACAGTAGCTTTGGACAGATGGTCCTTTAATGCAACGTCAATTTCAGAACTAAAATTAACGAGGCCTCGGAATATGCCAGGATTCGAGGATTCACTTGTTTCGTCATGCCCGCGCAATGCCAACTCAAACGCGCCACAGAACTTTACACAGTCGATAATTTTTGACAGCACATAACGATTTTTCCGTACTTGATCGTTGTGTCTTTCGACAGACTGCCTGTAAGCACAATCAAGTTGCTGCCGGATATCGTGTTTTCCCAGAAGATCGAATTCTAACTGGGCAAGCATATGAGATTTAGAACTTTCGTGTTTCTTTATTTTTTGGGACAAATGTCCTAAATCTACTACTCCGACTTTGGTCCAAGTCCCTTCGCTTTCATCACTCACGAAGCATAAACACGGAAAACAAAACAACCTGTTAGTAACTTCGCACCCACAGATCCACTCGGTTCTTTTGTATATATCCATTCTGAATTTACGCACGATTTCTTTACTTTTACTTTTAGTCTGCTTCGTTATAACAAGATCAGGCATTGGGCGCCCGGCATTCTTAATCTCAAGTTTTCGCTCAAGAGAGAGACAAGAAAAGTTTGTCTTCTTAAGTATCTGGACACTGTTCAAACTCATTATGTAGCTCCTTACCTTTCCGGGGCACAAAGATTGTGGACGTAACTACAACGCACAAAAACACACACGCACACGGACAAAAGATTGTAACTTCTTTATATCCTAAAAATTAAGTTTCAGAACGGCACAACGGTGCAAAAAAACACTCACACGCTTGCACAGCGTACAATAATGTTACGAATTATGATAATTGCTAAGTACAAACGTTTACAAACACTAGTTTCACACTTGAAAAACACGAGGAAACTATAGGAATGAATGTTCGCACTTTTCACAATGTTGGTAACTTAATTTTAAGAACTAGTGTGAGCTGGTCAATTAGCGTTTTCATTGGTATTACCTTCCCGCTACTCTTTGCCTCAATGATTTTTAAGCTATGTTTCTCTCCAAAAAAGTAATTATTCCAAAGAAGGCAAATGAATAGATGTTTAGTAAGTATTGATATATTTGGGACAAGGTATCAATTGGAATTTGGCAATTTAATATGACTTTTGGTAGTAATGATGCTGTTCAACACTAGCGCTAATTATGTGCACTATTCTCTGCTGCCTGGTTAAATTCCTGTAAGGGCAACAGATGGCAGGCACATACTATTACAGTTTTCTTACCCCAACAACACGACTTGCGACAGACTTGAGAGAGAGTGGCATACTGCGCATGCCTACACACGGATATTCTTTTCTGCGATATCCAGGTCTTGCTTTAATGCTGACAGACTTCCCCCCGCACCTCACTGGTCCCTTCGCCTAAGTACGGACGGAGATGCAGCCTTGTATGGGGGTTCATTCCAGACGAGTCTCCAGCCACAGACTATGCGCAGCTCACATGAATTAAGAGCCAGTACGAGTATATTACGGACAGATGGGCTTAGCACGAGCTTTGAGAATGACAAGGGAATCGTGAAAATTAAGTAGCTGAGTACAATTTGATATAAACTGGAGGTGCATTGCTCCATTGCGCTATACCAGAAACCGCCACTGGTCTCTTGCCACCCTCTTTGTTTCCTCATACTTGCATTCTATCCTGATACTGTCCAGCATCTGATATCTTCTCCGTCCTCTTTGTTTTTTTCCATTTACTGTTCCTTCTATATCATCTACAAGCAAGTAATATCTCCTCATCCAATGACCAATCCAACTGTGCTTTCTCTTCTTGAATGCTTTTAATATATTTCTCTCTTCCCCAACTCTTCTCAAGACTTCTTCATTTTATACTTTTTCTATCCATTTTATACTTTCCATTCTCCTCCAAATCCACATCTCAAATGCTTTCAGTCTTCTTTCGTTTTCTTTTCTCAATGTGCGTGTCTCAGTTCCATACACTGCCACGCTTCATACAAAGTACTTCACAAATCGCTTCCTCAAGTCTCTATCCATGCCCCCACAAAAATAGTCTATTCTTCTTATTAAATGCTTCTTTCGCAATCGCAATACGAGTTTTCACCTCTCGACTGCACCCCATGTCCTCTGTTATTACTCTTCCAAAGTATTTGAAAGCATCCACATGTTCTGTTATTTCCTGCCTTAACTTTATGGTTGTCTTCACTTTTCTTGTGCTTATCATCATACATTTTGTCTTTTTCTTATTAATTCTCATTCCAAATTCTTCACAGACAGCATTTAGATCTGTTACCATCGCCATCATAGCTCGTTCACTCTCTGCCAGTAGGACCATGGCATCAGCAAATCGAATACATTCTATTCTCCTAGCACCAACTTTCACTCCTTTTTTTTCCATTCATGCATTTCTGGATAATCTCTTCCAAATACATGTTAAAAAGTACGGGGAGAGACAGCAGCCTTGTCTTACTCCCTTCCAATTGTGGTTTCCTCTGTCACCTCATTGCCTATCTGCACTCTTATCTTCTGCTGTAGATACAGATTCTTAACCAGCCTTCTCTCCTTCCAGTCGACTCCGTTCCTGCTTAGAATCTCCATTAACGTTCTCCACTGTACTCTGTCAAAAGCTCTTTCCAGGTCAATGAACACAGCATATATTTCTCTTCCTCTTTCAATGTATCTCTCACCTAATGTTCTTAATAGTCCAATTGCATCACTTGTTCCTTTACCTCTCATGAAGCCATACTGTTCCTCAGAGATACAGTTGTCTAGTCTTCCATGAAGTCTTCTGTTCAGTATTATCAGTAATACTTTGGCTGCATGTGTGATCAGACTGATGGTTCTTCACATTTCTTTGAATTCTTTTTCTTTTCAATCGGTACCATTACTACTGAAAGAAAATAATCTAGCCATTCGCCGCTTTCATATATCTTATTACAGAGATGTGTTAGCTCTTTTACACCTTTATTTCCAAAAGTCTCAAAAAGCTCTATCGGTAATCCATCAATCCCACTTGCTTTGCGATTCTTCATTTCTTTCAGAACTTTTTCTACCTCCCCTTCCAAAATGCTGTATCCTTTTTCGTCTTGTATTACTCTTGTCTCAGCTTCTATTTCTATATCATCTGTTCTTTGATCACACTCATACAGGCACTCTACATACTCCTTCCAACTGTACCTTACTTCTTCAGATTTATACACCAATGTGCCATCATTTCTTTCTATTTCCGTACTGGTCCTGCTTTTCCTCCCTTCAAATACCTGTTCTGAAGCTAGTTTATACATCATTTCATATTTCCCTTCCTTTTCTTGTTTCTCTATTTCCTCACATATCTCTTTCATCCACGTCTTTCTTGCATGATCTATTTCTCTCTTTGATTCGTTGTTCAGTTTTCTATACATTCGTTTACCTTCCTCTGATCCTACATTCTTCCATTTCCTTCTTTCCTCCATCTTGCTCAGCATTGCATTTGTGACCCTTTCTTTCCTTATTCTTGCAGATGTCCTTTTCCCAACCACTACTTCTGCAGAATCTGTGAGGTTTTCTCTCATCCGCTTCCATGTCTCATTTGAACTTTCTTCATTAACCTCTTCATTCCCGGACTGAATACTCCGGAAATGGAATTTTTATATATGCCATCTCTGATAATATAGGTCACTAGTAAGCAAACCCTGCAATAAAATTTTTCTTCGTAATGCGCCTAAGGGGCATAACTGAGGGTCCTCATATGTAGACCTCAGGTCTTTGTTAACACATTATGGATTACACTTCTCTTGATTTAGTAGGTAGGTTTTTTAAAACAATATGCGTTTTCATTTCAATTATGTCCGCCTCCGTAGCGTAACGGTTAGCACAATTAGCTGCCGCCCTCGGAGGCCCGCGTACGATTCCCGGTACTGTCAGAAATTTAAGAATGGCAGGAGGGCTGGTAAGTGGTTGAAATGGTGCATGCAGCTCACCTCCATTGGGGGTGTGCCTGAAAAGAGCTGCGCCACCTCGGGACGAGGGCACGAGTTTACTATTCCAATTATGTACTTTAATTTCTTGAATAAACCGAAACCTATTTTAAAACACTATCATACATGGAAACACTGTATTACTAACGTACAATAACCTAAATCTATTTTAAAACACTCTCACCATAACATAGGAACTCGGTGCATACATAGAAACTAAATACTGTATGTATATTATTTAACAATTTCTCATTACACAAGTCATTCTACTCATTACTCGGTGTGATAATGCCAGAAACAGCTGTGCAAAACCGTAAGGAAGAGAATTAAAATCGACTTAAAGAAATTCAATGAGGATACTCCTAAGAACTTGCTTATCCGAAAAAACAAGTTTAAAGTCTGCTAAAAGGAAGCTACAGATCGTCAAGAAGCAATTAATTGCATTAGATAGGGACAACGGCCGAATTACTGATAAGGAACAACTTTCTGAGTTCATCAGAAACTTTTATAGCAACTTGTGCGAAAAGGTTGACGATAACCTGTCTTTATCTGACTTATCCAATATTTCCCAAGTTCCGGAAGTTCTCCCATCTGAGGTCAGACATGCTATAAACAGTATGAAAAAGGAATCAGTCACAGGTAGCGATAACCTTCAGTTAGCGTTCTCAAACTTGCTGATGATGAAACTTTAAGCCACTTGGCAAAAATATTCACGTCTTGTCTACGCAATGCATTCATCCCTCCGTCTTGGAATAGAGCAATGATAATTTTCCTGCACAAAAAAGGGAACATACATGACATCAGAAACTATCGTTCTATTAGCTTGCTCTCTGTCCTACACAAGGTTTTCAGCAAGGTACTGACAAATCGAATCAGTTCAACGCTTGATTTTGCCCAGCCAATTGAACAAGCAGATTTCCGCTGAGGTTTTGGAACAATCGACCACATACTTACCCTTCGTGAAGTTATCAGCTGAAGTAATGAATATCAAATGCCGCTCTGTCTAGCCTTTGTGGACTTTGAAAAGGCTTTTGACTCGGTGAGCCACGCTGCTGTTATGCAAGCCTTAACCGAACACGACGTCGATGCTGCCTATATAAGAGTACTCCAGGATATCTACGAAACCTCTTCAGCCTTCGTGAACGTCAGTGTGCCAACCACGGATTTTCCCATTCAAAGAGGTGTAAATCAAGGCGACTCCATATCTCCCAAGCTGTTCCCAGCAGTATTAGAAATGGCCATGTCAAAAATCAACTGGCAGGGTACAGGAATCAAAATCATTCGAAAAAGGGTGAACAATTTAAGGTTTGCAGACGGCATTACACTTTTGTCCAATGACATCGATGAACCACAAACTCTAATACAAGATCTTGTCTCAGCCTGTCAAAAAGTGGGACTATCCATGAACCTTTCTAAAACCAAAGTAATGCTCAACAAATGGGCCCCAGCAGGAAAGCTGCACGTGAGAAACTCCACACTAGAACAGGTCAAAGAGTATATCTATCTTGGTCAGCTTGTAAACATGAAAGGGGACTTAAGACCGGAAATCTTTCGACGTATTAAAACAGGATGGCAAGCCTACGGAAGAAATTCTTCAGCCTTCAAATCCAACATCCAACCCACTTAAAGAAGATAGTCTTTGACCAGAGTGTTCTCCCTGTACTGACATACGGTTGTGAAACCTGGACATAGAGCGAGTTTGTCTGTTTCGTTCGTCTTCCTTGTTGCCACGCACATCATTTTCTATTTATGACACACTCCTTTCCAAGACTTTCACCTTCATTAACATCACCGTCATCATTATCGTACACAGAAGATGAGCCAAAGTTAGTAACATCGGTAATTTTTAATTCGTCAAGCTCGCCCTCGGACAGATCCGCATCATTTTCATCCAGAAAAGCTCATATATCTCTTCCATCAAGAATATTCCGTCTGTAAAGAAGGAATAAACATAAAGTAAGTTATTTTGCCATAAAATAACGTATTTCCTGTAATATCTTTCGGTAATTGTGATTCTATTACTTATCGCTCCCATACAAAACCTATAAAAATAATATACCACTGAACCTAGGTACGCGTATGAGGACCATAATATTGTGCGATAAATATCAGTACCACTTAACTATATTGATAAACTGAGTTAATTCGTAGACTCTACAGATGCTACAACACACTGACAAAAATCAGCTTAGCAAGATCCTCAGTTATTTACTGGGCAATATTTACTTACTTTCAGCATGATGGGAGGAAGCCACCTTCCCGCAGACCGCTATTTAAATTTAAACCTGACAGTTGTGAGTACTACAGTAAGGTGAACTACCAGGTCCACAGACGAGGATTGCGGTCGCTACGCAACAAAACCCACGAGAAATTAGCTCACAGCTGATGTTCACATATTATGTGGGACGTCGGAACGTACAGGTTAGAGCCTCTATTCCATTTTGACATAAGTATGTCTTCCAGCTCCTTGTATTTACCTTTTTTTCTTTAGAATTTCTAGGTCAAATTTTTCTCTTGGTTTACTCTTTCTCACTTTTTCAACCGCACGTGCAAATCTCCCAGCATCAAGTTGTGGTCTGAACCTATATCTGCTCCGGGGTATGCTTTTGCATTCTTTAGACCATTTCTTTACCAATTCTGTATCATGATATAATCAATTTGATACCTGTCACCATTCAACCTGAATGTCCACGTGTAATGCCGTCTCTTGTGATGTTCGAACAAAGTGCTCCCAATCACAAGTGAGTTTTCTCTGCAGAAATTAACCAACATTTCACCCCTGTTGTTCCTTGTACCCAGTCCGAACTTTCCAACTACTTCTTCTTTTCTTCCTTCACCAACCACTGCATTACAATCCCCCATTACAATAATGCAGCCACTTCCCTTCTCCTTTACCATACGTTCTTAAATCTTTTCATAGTACTCTTCTGCTCCTTCATCCTAGTGTTGGCTTGTATTAGAACAACATCCTTCTTGTCACCTTTTAATCTAATCATCATCAAGCGAAAGTAGACAAGTTTAACTCTCTTTAATCACTCTGTATGAAAAACACACCCCTTGGCGGCAGATAAAAGTTACTCCCCAATTTGTCCTTGGCTAAATCATGAAATTAAGAACATGATGACCCACCACGATGCACTTTACCGACGCTTTAAATGAACTCGTGGCCAAAGCGACTTCGAAAATTATCGGGTCCTTAGAAATAGAGTTAAACAGTTCGTTAGAAACCGTAAAAATACTTACTTGTAAAAACATGACTGCAAACATGAATTCTAGCAGTGCTTGGAACACGCTTCGTTCCTTAGGCATAGGGAAACCTCAGCAACAACCTCATGTTCCAGATATACCACTCGATAAGTTAAATGAGCTTTTTACTAAAGAAAGAACACCACCTAATGCACTATATTCCCCAAACTCAGTACCCAACTCCGTTATGAACCCTTTACTTGACCAACAACATTTTACATTCCACCCCGTTACTGCTAAAAAAGTTAAATTCTATCAAATCAAAAGCCAGAGGAGTGGATGATATCCTTATAACTTTCTTACACAACATTATTGGTGCTGTTTTACCAATTATTACCCACATTTTTAACGACTGGCCGGAACCTTTCCTTCACTATGGAAACTAGCCAATGTTATCCCTGTGCCTAAGAAACCTGACCCCTCCCAACCATCCGACTACAGACTAATTTCTATTTTACCTGCGATTTCCAAAGCACTCGAGCGTCTGATTCATGAGCAGGTATTGGAATACTTAAACAACCATTCTCTCCTAGACCCATTGCAATCTGGCTTCAAGAAGGGACACAGCACAGCAACTGCCCTGCTCAAAGTGACTGAGGACATACGACACGCAATGGACCAAAGACTGGTGGCAATACTTACTCTCCTCGATTTCAGTAGCGCATTTGACACTATAAACATCCAGGCTCTATTAAACAAGATGCAATCTTACTACTTTGATCAAGGAACTATTAATTTCTTTTAATCGTACCTCAAAAATCGCACGCAACGAATTATAACACTCGATCAAACCTCTCACTGGCTAACCAGGAAGGAAGGCACGCCGCAGGGTAGTGTTTTAGGCCCTTTTTTCTTTATTTTGTACATAAACGACATTTCATCTAATTTAAAGACTTGTAGCTACCATCTTTCTGCGGACGACTTACAAATATACTGTCACAGTAAGACATCTGATTTGCCTCATGGCATAACAGGCATCAGTGCTCACCTTCAGCGACTTAATGCTTACTCCTTGAAAAATTCCCTCATCCCTAACCCCTCCATGACACAAGCAATCATTATTGGCTCTCAAAAATTGTTGACCACACTACGATACGAAACTATTCCTCCAGTTATACTGAATGGTAGAGTTATTCCATTCAGCCAAACTGTGAGAAATCTTGGAGTGACAATGAACGAAACTTTAAATTGGTCTGAATATATTAAGAATGTGTGTAAAAAGATATTTTCGATACTTAATTCGGTTAAAAGAAACAGCGACATTTTACCTTTAATGTGCGAGTGTAACTCCTACAAACACTAGTGCTTCCGTCCTCGACTACTGTGACGTCATTCTCGTAGACACAACAAAAGAGCAGACTTCGGAACTTAAAGCGAGCGCTTAATTGTTGCCTTACATTTATGTACAGTCTGAGTTATGATACATACGTCACCCCATACTATCACACTATTTCATGGCTGAAACCTGACAAACGACGAACGTACCACATACTGATACAGATATACAAACTGCTCTCTGAAGATACATACTATACATCCCAGCTTAAGTATTTGTCCTCCTTTCACAGCAGTAACACCCGCTCTGGTTCCTACCTTTTTATTCCTGTTCACCGATCCTCCTCTTTGTTGTGACGGATTCTAGACTTTGGAATTCCCTGCCTGTCAGTGTCAGAAATTCAACCTCATTACTTAAATTTAAGACTGCTTGCCGAGACAACCTGCTGAATGCAGCTGAATAACTTGTATGACTGGATGATCGAATGAATGTGAGTTAGAAAAGTGTAATGTATTTTTGTGTAGGTTATTGCATACATACATACATACATACATACATACATACATACATACATACATTATCATTATAGACTGTTATGTCTTTCAGCGTTCAGTCTGCAAGCCTCTGTGAATTAACTAAACGTCGCCACCATCCTCTATTTGCAACTAGTGCTGTGGCCTCATTTAGTTCAATACCTCTTATCTTTAAATCGTTAGAAACTGAGTCTAACCATCGTCGTATTGGTCTACCTCTAGTTCTCTTACCCTCCATAACAGAGTCCATTATTCTCCTAGGTAACCTATCCTCCTTCGCTCGCCTCACATGACCCCACTACCGAAGCCGGTTTATGCGTACAGCTTCATCCATCGAGTTCATTCCTAAATTAGCCTTTATCTCATTCCGAGTGCCCTCCTGCCATTGTTCTCACCGGTTATTACCAGCAATCATTCTCTCTACTTTCATGTCTGTTACTTCTAGCTTATGAATAAGATATCCTGAGTCCGCCCAGCTTTCGCTCCCGTATAGCAAAGTTGGTCTGAAAACAGCCCGATGTAAAGATAGTTTCGTCTGTGAGCTGACTTCCATCTTACAGAATACTGTTGATCGTAACTGCGAGCTCACTGCATTAGCTTTACGACACCTTGATTCAATCTCACTTACTATATTACCATCCTGGGAGAACACACAATCTAAATACTTGAAATTATCGACCTGTTCTAGCTTTGTATCACCAATATGACATTCAGTTCTGTTGAATTTCTTACCTACTGACATCAATTTAGTCTTCAAAAGGCTAATTTTCATACCATACTCATTGCACATATTTTCAAGTTCCACGATATTAGACTGCAGGTTTTCGGCACAATCTGCCATTAAGACAAAGTCGTCCGCATAGGCCAAACTGCTTACTACATTTCCACCTAACTGACTCCCTACCTGTCATTTTATACCTTTCAGCAGATGATCCATGTGAACTACGAACAGCAAAGGTGAAAGATTACAGCCTTGTCTAACCTCTGTAAGTACCCTGAACCAAGAACTCATTCTACCATCAATCTTCACTGAAGTCCAATTGTCAACATAAATGCCTTTGATTGATTTTAATAATATACCTTTCATTCCATAGTCCCCCAGTATGGTGAACACCTTTTCCCTCGGTACCCTGTCATATGCTTTCTCTAGATCTACAAAACATAAATACAACTGCCTGTTCCTCTCGTAGCATTTTTCAATTACCTGGCGCATCCTGAAAATCTGATCCTGACAGCCTCTCTGTGGTCTGAAACCACACTGCTTTTCATCTAACTTCTTCTCTACGACTGATTGCATCCTTCCTTCCAAGATGCTAGTGAATATTTTGCCTGGTATACTAATCAATCATATACCTCGATAGTTGTTGCAATCCTTCCTGTTCCCTTTGTTACAGATAGGTGCAATTACTGCTTTTTTCCAATCTGAAAGTACCTTACCAACACTCCATGCTAATCTTACTACTCTATGAAACCATTTCTCCCTGCCTTCCCAGTATACTTCACCATTTCAGGTCTAATTTCATCTGTTCCTGCTGCTTTATGACAATGAAGTACGACCATCAGTGCCCAACATCGAGGGAGCTGCCCTCTCTAGTATATTCATGGAAGTTATCAAGCCATCCAAGGTGAGGCCGCAAGAGGCCATTAGCAATAACCGAACAGTAATAATTGGGAATTAGCCATGCAGATTTGGCTCAATATTTTGTTTTTCAGCTATTTTCCTATCATAATTGCCACGCCATTACTACCACCAGTTTCATTTCCTGAATAAAACAACATGTAGTCTCCACTTTCTACCTCACCACAGCTTCTCCATCTTGCTTCACACATTCCTAAGGCATCCAGTCGATTTTTCTTTATCTCCTGTTACACATTTTCCAGTTTGCCACCTTGTAGCAGTATTAGAACATTCCATGTTCCAACTCTTACCTTCTTTTCCTTCCTCCTAACCTGCTTTGACCTTCCTTTCTCATCTTCCGTCAACTTATTTTTGGTTGGTCTCATTGGAATCCACTCCCGGAGATCCGATTGAGGGGAAGTTTTACTTCCGGAATCATTTGCACAAAGAGCCATACCATGTGTTTCCTGGGAAATATAATGTGGTAGTATCCCGTTACTTTCCACGCTGGCAAGAAGCTGCCCAACCTAATGGGTGATTATCCCATTGTGAGCGAAGATGTTCACGGTTTTGGGTTGTCATTTCCTCCAAAACCAACTAGGTATGGTTTACCCGCCAATACAATTATGTCTCTGAGTGTTTATTGTCAGTTTCTGTATATTTTCTTCTTGTAAAATTTCCATGATGGGGGGTGGGTTCTAACCCCCCAGTAAATCCCCCTTGATTACGCCCCTGCTTGGGGACAAAACATGACGACCTTAGTTCATACCACTCCTCTCCAGCGGCAGTCCGGTGTCTTGCAGGATTTACTACGATACGTCTACAGTAGCCGGAGTTGCCATATAACCTACCGCATTCGATACGAAGAAAGGGTAAAGTCTGAAGAGAGTATTGAAGAAAATGGTTTGACAACCTCATCACATCAAACAAGGAGCACTTAAAGGGTCCATTCACATTCAAGCGGGTTGGCGAGCCAGTCCACGAAATTAATCCCCGCCTCGAACCCCCAACTGGCTCCACTGTTACCATACACCAGCAAATCGGTTGGCGCACCGGTCCGCCAGACTGTAAGTATACCCCAATGTGGGAAGTTCACAACGAATTTAATAATACTAATAATTATATTGATTTTACAGCACACTCACTAATTTTGACCGGGCGAGTTGGCCGTGCGCTTAGGAGCGCGCAGCTGTGAGCTTACATCAGGGAGATAGTGGGTTCGAGCCCCACTGTCGGCAGCCATGAAGATGGTTTTCCGTGGTTTCCCATTTTCACACCTGGCAAATGCTGGGGCTGTACCTTACCATGGCCGATTCCTCCCCACTCCTAGGCCTCTCCTATCCCATCGCCGCCATAAGACCTATCTGTGTCGGTACAACGTAAAGCAAGTTATAAAAAAAAATATTTTTGACTGTTTTCAGAGATGCCGAGATGTCAGAATTTTGTTCCGCATGAGTTCTTTTACGTGCCAGTAAATCTATCGATACGAGACTGATGTATTTGAGCACCTCTAAATACCACCGAACTGAGCCAGGTTCGAACCTTCTAAGTTTGCGGCAGAAGGCCAGCGCTGCAACCGTCTGAGCCACTCAGTTCGGCACAACGAAATGAAAATACAGTAGTATGTGGTATTGCACAGTTCTTCGTTATAGCCTAACGTAAAAGTGTTCAAGTGGCGGTCGCTTTTTGCAGCGCTGTTGTACATTGATGAGTAGGGAGCGGATTTTTATGTGCTAAAAATGTGAAAAATATTTATTTTTTATGTGCTGAAAAACTTTAAAATATGTGATAAATAATTGAAATTATTTTCCTTTAAATATCATATAACTAGTCGCGCTCAAGAAGTAAATAAGTATAATGTTTTGTATTAGAATATGGTGCTACCAAACGTGCTCCTTAAGGCAAAATGATGTCTGTGTATGGAAACGTGCTGTATGGTATCTTAAGTTTAGATATGCCAGAGTAGATATTATGAATGGTTATTTCTTTAAAGGTAATGTTTTGTTTAAATATGGCAAAAGCAACCTATCATCTTTGAAAAAGTAGTATCAGTTCGTACTCACCCATCACACGCTGGAATATTAGTTGCTAGAAGTAGTCTCAGAATTGCAGTGAACAACGAAGGTCATCTCCAAATTGTCCATCACAAATGCATGCCGATTATCTCTAAAGAACGCCTTATACTGCGAAAACGATCGCTCCACATCACAGGAAGTCAGATGAGCAACAATAACACCATCAATTTCGCCAACATGAGCACCCTCTAATACATTAGAAATTTGCCACATTGTTTGAAATCCTCTGTTTTTCCTGAACAAATTTTGATATTTGACCTTTAACAGTCCCTGTACCTGCGAAGCCGGGAGTGAATCTAATTTATTTTCAACAGCGCGCAGTTCCTTCACTGTTTCGGACAACAGGTTAGTGGACTTTTCAAGTATGTCTATAGTTTTACACAAGAAGCTTAGATTGGCAGATATAAACGCCAAATCATTTTTCAAAGAGCTGTCTTTTAGTATCTCTTGAAGAATCTCAATTGACGACGCGTCGTTTTTATCTAGCACGTTCACAACGGATGCAAAACTTTCGAAATTGTCTGCGTAGTATACCACAGCGCTAAGCCAGGTACCCCACCGCGTAATAATAGGCAGAGGAGGAAGCGCAAGATCCGGGTTTTTCTC
This sequence comes from Anabrus simplex, assembly GCF_040414725.1. NCBI lineage: Eukaryota > Metazoa > Arthropoda > Insecta > Orthoptera > Tettigoniidae > Anabrus > Anabrus simplex. The sequence continues at coordinate 768,995,145 of NC_090265.1, forward strand.
TTTAAAGAGATCGATTCTTGAGGGTGCTTTTACGAAGACTTTTTTGCCATTAGACACTAATTTATCCACTTGAGGATACTGAGCCCGCACAGTTTCACATAACCTGTGTAGAGCATGAACAACGCAAGTTACGAGTATCATTTTCGGAAAGCTCACAGAAAGGCCTTCGGCTGCCTTTTTCATGTAAGCTGCACTGTCAGTAAGAAAAAGCAATATATGGTCGTATTTTATACCTTTTGGCCAAAGTAAGTGCATGGCTTCATTGAATAACCTAGCTACAGTGACATGGTTTGCAGCAAGCATTTCTTTACACGCTAGCAAATAAGAATGTTCGCAAGCAGTTTTGTCATTCTTCAACACACCAACTACAACATTTCCTACTTTTCTGCCACTTGAATCAGTGGTTTCGTCAATGCTCACCCACAGTTTTTCGCTATCGCATACTGCCCGAATTCTCTGTAAAGTTTCTTCGTAACATTTTGGGAGATAGTTTTTCCTTAATGTGGATTCGTCTGGAGGCTCAAAATTAATGTACTTTGTTAGGAAATTTCTCAGTCCCGGATTATTTATTTTATTACCAAGAGGAATGTCGGCGCAAACAAATGCTCTGCACACATTTAAATAATACTGGGAATATTTAGATGGGCTTGCATTTGAAGTAGCTGGTTCAGCTATTAGTAATTGTCGCGAACGCACACGCGAAGCAGCCGCAGTATGCTTATTTCCAGACAAATGCTGGATTACTTGAGAACGTTGATCTGCACGTACTGTTTTACCTCACGGTTGGCAAAATAAATACTTTTCCATCGGTAGGGAAAATGCTTTTAAATTCCACTACATATTGTTGAAGACGCGACCTTGTACTCGACTTCTCTTTTGGCATTATTTTGCAGGTTATGACACACGCATTTACGGTGAATCACTGTTTCAATAAAAAGAATAGCAGCGGACACTGAAGGAAATATTCCTTATAAATCCATACAAAATCACACGATCACGGGAATGATATATGGACCCGAACAGCTAACCTTACTCTTAGGAGTGATGAAATTCCACTACCTAATGGTGGGGCAATATTCTTCCGAGTCTCCCATGTCGTAACAGAATTACGTCACCTTATCTCTCCGTGATCTCCTTTCGCTGATATTCTATAAACAAAACCCGAGAGGGCTGACTCATAAAGAGTTGGAATGACATCATTCAAAGAAACATCTTGTGCAGCAAATCAAATCGCTGTCTAAATGTAACGACGTAGCCAGTGACCAGCAAGTTTTAGAACTTATGGAGGGAAGTCCATAAATAGCCGAAACATTCAGATACATTATGTTAAATACACTGCTAAAAACAATACTGTAATCGTAAAATGAAAATATGAGCATTGTTTTATAACACAGAAGCATTTTAAATTTTATTGATCAACAAATATTGCCGATTTATGTGCTTATTATAGATTTTCTTAAAATATGTATTTACATTTTTAAAATGTGAAAATATGTGTTTTTATGTGAAATAAGATTCAGTTTTTACACTTGGGGATGCACAATAGGAATAATGAACTTCGTAACTTGCGTTAAAACTTACGCAAAAAAAATGTAATTACATAAAAATCCGCTCCCTAACAAAAGAAGAATGTGGTAGAATGTCTACAAATAATATCTGATGGAGAGTATCAAGCGACCATGGATTCTTAAGTAAATAATTTTCCTTTGCACTTCTTCGTCCACTCCTTCAAACAAATCCATGTGGTAACACCATATTTACTAATTCTAAACTGTCTGTGACTATAACCATACAATAAGGTACATCGCTTACCTTTCTCCGTCTCAATACATTCCATAATAGCACAACGATTAATGTGCAGAAACAAGCAAACGAACTAAAAACTCAACACAGTGGTAGAGCTAATGTTCAGTATGACAACTAGAGCAGAACTGGATTGTAAGAGGGGTGGAAAACCCTGGAACGAGCTGGCACTCTTCCCAAATATTTTGTGTCCGCAATCGACACTGTCCGCAATCAACACAGCACCCATGTGACATTGATCGGTCTCTAATTTCAGCCAAGTTTGAGTAAACATAAAATCAAATCATTAAATGATTGCTCCAGTAATTTCAGGCAGAGGCTTACCCTAACCCGCAATACATTCCTCACTTAGCAGGTTGCTAAACGACTAACACTTTTATTAATATTCTGATATATGTGATTTTCATCCTTACTAATGTCATTGCATGCAGCCTTGTTTGATTACTACCTGTCAAGTCAGAGAGTATACACTTCCTCTGATCACGGAAGTATACTATTCGCTGCTAGATATTCTTTGATTCTCTGACCTTCCCCAGCTTCTGAATATACTCAACACATGACAGAACGTTCCTAATAATTTATATGCTGTTAAGGGAAAACAGTCTACTTACCGTACGTACAGACGGGAAGGTATCTAGTCGACTAACCTTCTGTATGACCATTAATAAGGCGCCTGGACAAACGCTTGAAAAAGTGGGTGTCTACTTACCTGAATCGGTATTCAGTCACGGCCAATTGTATGTTTAACTATCTCGGGCAAGATCTCTTGAAAATGTTAAGATCGAGATACGGACGAATGGTTGAAGAACAGCGAATATGGTATGGAAAGAAGTGTTATGAACTACAATATGTTACCGGTATTAAATGTTAATAAAACTGTCGAAAAGGGCAAGCAAAACTATATGACGATAGTCATATCAAGACGCTCTGACCTATTTATAAGGAATGCTGCAGAGCAGCACTGGTTCGCTAGTTATTATTACGATTATTATTATTATTATTATTATTATTATTGTACCGGAAGGTACACCTCAACTCAGCATATTTAAAAGAAGCGCCTTAAGGAACGCTATCTCTCATACAAATCTGGAAACAGCAAGTACATGAAGTTGGGACATTAATCGGAAGATGTCACTCATAAATAACAGAGTATTGTGTTATTTTAATGTTTCCTAAACTGTCTGGATTTATTTATTTTGTTTTGGTGTACAGCAAGAAGTTTGAACTTTTCTCCATAGGTGTACTTACAAAAACTGTGGTCATGCACTCTGGTGCACGGTGGAAGAACTAATGATTTAAAGAATGCGTTCTTATGTTTTCTCAACTAAATTTTCATTTATTTTGATATTTCAAGGTTTGCAACACTTCCTTCTCGTCTCGCCAGCTTTAACTTTGGCCAATGCGAAATTTTCTGTAATTATTTTTCAGCCAATAATACGCTTCTTTTAACTTTTAAAATATCCAGTAGAAATGAGAGGGTGTGTTCGGATTTAATCCAGAGCCTTCTCGAACCATCCCATCGTGTGTATAAGCTGCGGCTTTTTCAAGCTACCTTGTCTTATTGATCGTCGAAATACTGAGTGTGTGCGTTAAGACAGGAGGCGGGGTGCCTCATCCTTCGGCAGCAGAACATCAGCCCAGGTAATGGCCACCAGTTTTCTATCTCTGTAGGTATCTCCGCAACTTGCCCGAGGGGGAAGGTTCTAAGCTTTAACTAACCGTTTGATTTCTAAAATGTAAACTTCTTCCTTTTCATGTAAAATTTCATAAAGTTTTAAACTGTAAATCGGGGATAGAGAGTGCGTTACCCTCTCGAGTTCCCCTTCATTTTATCTTGAGGCGACTACGATTTTGTAACTGTTTCTTTTCCTGAAATGCATTAAATTAACCTTTCATTCTAGTCACCTTGGTAGCTTGGGATTAGCCTCTGTATCATCGGCCGCGAGCCCAATTAGGGTTTTATACTTTGTTTCCTAGGAGCGCAAGTGTACGCCTCCGTACATTTTGTGTTTGGGCCAGTAATTTAACCTGTTCTTCTTTTCCACGAAGGCCCAGTAGTTCAGGTAATAGACACCCCTGTGTACAAAAATTGTAAAATGTAGGTTGGGCCTAGAGAGGCCAAAAAATGTAAGATATTTTGTGTAATGTTGCCTTGAGTAGGCTGTAAGAAATTGGGAGCGCAGTCTCCTTGATTAAATTTGGAGAACATGTGAGCTCTTTTCTGGTATTTATGTAATATTGTGTGGGGCCTTTGGAAGGCCATATTTGTAACCGTTGTCGCAAAGGGCTCTGGAATAGGAATATTTCTGTCCTTGTCTAAATAACACAACATTGGCGAGGTTGTAAATTTGTAAATTGGGAGCTTTAGGCTCAAAACTTATAAATTCCCTATTTTGGGGTTTTCTGCTCTTGTACCAAAACTGTTATTGTACCTGACCTTTTTTTTTTCTTCACATAGTGAAGAAGCAAGTTTGAAATTTGAAAAGAAATATAACCTTTATTTAAAGTTTTAAATTAATTTTTTATATCGTAGTTCGACCCATTCAAGCCTACGATTTCTTTCACCTCTCTCTGTGATCCACAAAACCCCGGTAACAATTATTATTATTATTATTATTATTATTATTATTATTATTATTATTATTTTGCTAGGGGCTTTACGTCGCATCGACACAGATAGGTCTTATGGCGACGATGGGATAGGAAAGGCTTAGGAGTTGGAAGGAAGCGGCCGTGGCCTTAATTAAGGTACAGCCCCAGCATTTGCCTGGTGTGAAAATGGGAAACCACGGAAAACCATTTTCAGGGCTGCCGATAGTGGGATTCGAACCTACTATCTCCCGGATGCAAGCTCACAGCCGCGCGCCTCTACGCGCACGGCCAACTCGCCCGGTATTATTATTATTATTATTATTATTATTATTATTATTATTATTATTATTATTATTATTATTATTATTTTAAATTTGCTTTACATTGTACCGACTCGGACAGATCTTACGGTGACAATGGGGTAGGAAAAATACTGGTAAGGAAGTGGCCATGCCATTAATTGCGAAACAGCACCAGCATTTGCCTGGTATGATAATGATAAACCACGGAAAACTATGCTTAGAACATCCACCATCTCCCGAGTGTGTTCACAGCCTTAAAGTGAAAAGCTACAGATAACACACCCAAAGTTTAAAAATAAAGAAGTAACACAATGGGCCGGGCTGGGTAGTTCAGGTGGTAGAGCGCTGGTTGTCTGAGCTCAAGCTGGGGGTTTGATCCCGTAGGCATTATTAGAAGGTGCTCAAATACGTCAGCCTCGTGTCGGTACATTTACTGGCGCACGAAAGAATTCCCCCGGGGTAAAATTTCGGTATCTCAGTTTCTCCAAAAATTGTAAAAGTAGTTAGTGAGACGAAAATAATAATATTAGTGTTATTATTATTATTATTATTATTATTATTATTATTATTATTATTAGTAGTAGTAGTAGTAGTAGTAGTAGTAGTAGCAGCAAATCCTACCAATACTGGAAGACGTTAAGCAAATAACTCAATCAGTTCTTCTGTGGGTTGTTCTTATTTTTCCAATAGGTTTTCATTGTTTCCGAGTAGGCTTGTTTACATTCTTCGATCACTTTGGTCTGTACTGTTTTTGTTGTTGTTGCTCTGGTGTAAATTCCAAGTTGTTTACTTTGTGTCTAAAGATGTCTCTTTCTAGAATGTCTGTTGAGCTTATGTTTGCGTTTTTGAGGTCCTTGCGAAGTTCGTTAAGCCAGGGTGTTGAGTTCTTAAGCGAGGTTACATAATTTGCTACCTTTTTGTCAATCGATTTTCTGGTAGGTAATCTAGTGAGATGACCGAAGAATTTCATTCGTCTTTTCCTAATGTAATGTCAATTTCGATGTTGGAGAACTTTTCTGTTGTTTTGATTGATTGTAACCTGTAATAACCGCTTTGGGTCTATCTTGCTCCTAATATTTTTCTAATGATCTTCTCTTCTTTTGTTGATTTCTTCAAGTTCTTGTTTTCTGTTGAGTGTCAGTGTTTCACTTGCGTAAAGGACTCTTGGTTTTATGACTCTGTTGCAATGCCGAATGTTTGTATGTCTTGACATGGACGTTTTGTTGTAGATGTTTTGGACTAACTCTGATGTTCTTTTATTTTTTTGAGATGACTTTGTTGTGAGATCTTTTCATGGCCTGTCGGTTCGATAAATTCTTCGAGATATTTAAAGCAAGGAACCCTGTCAATTGTTTCATATTTTGTTCTCAGACTCTTGATATCTGTCTTTGAACATACGAATTTAGTTTTCTCGAACGATATCTTCATACATTTTCTACACTTTCTTTAAGTATCTCGAGCTGTTAAACGGCAGTCTCCTCATCTTTTGTTAGCATTGCCAGATCATCTGCAAAAGCGAGGTATAGTATGTAGAGGGTTATTGGTTTATTATTGTTACTCAATAGAAAGTTCTTTGAAATAACCAGTACTGTTAAATTTAATATTTGCTTCATCCTTTGATTTTACCTCCCAGAGGAAACAAGGACTTGCCCGGAATATTTCAATACATTCTTCCCAAAACTGCTTATTCTCCTCAAAAGTCATATCATTACCAATTCATTCACTTAGAAATACTTGCAAACTAGATTAAGCTACAGACAAAAGCACGGCGAGCCGGTCGGGTATTTGGCTAAACACACACTCACGGGTTGGTGGACCGGTCGGGCTCGCCGGCTTATTTGTCAAACAGCCAACACGAACCCAACCTCGAACCCCCCCCCCCCACCATATACAGTATATTCTAGCCGGCCATTGCGACCAAGGTCACGGACCGGTTGGGGAACCCGTTCGAATCTGAATGGGCCCCTTTAAAACTCGTTAACTCAGCAGGGTGCAGGGTGTGATAGACTGCTGGCTTCCAGGAACGGAGGAGTCATGTTTTGTCCTCAATGGGCACTAATAGGGCCGAATTCATAGACAGCACTTATACATAAATGACCCTTATAAGCCAGGTTTCATTTCATATTACCTACTTAAGTGTCCCACTTATTGCTATAAGTGGACCTCCCACGCACACTTACGTGGCTCACTAATGTTGCAGCAAGAGGGAGGATAATGATTTTGCTGAATATGTTGCATTTCGTTCAGAGAATGCTTTCCTTGCACACAGTAGAGATGGGACATTCTGTCGAAATGTAATGTGACCAACAATTTAAAGAAGGTTTCGTTTTAGTAAAGTGAGAGTTATGAATGTTCTTGTTCCTTTGATCGAGAGAGTGAACATAACCTCTAGAGGACTCACTACCTCACCATTAATGAAGATATTGTATTGAGATTTTATGCCACCTCTTAATTTCAGGTTATTATTATTATTATTATTATTATTATTATTATTATTATTATTATTATTATTATTATTATTATCACCGTCATCATTACCGGTATTTCGCTTAACTAATTGGAAACGTGTTAGAAGTTGATAAGTTATCAAGACTGTAGGTCTATGGCATAGTAAAGAACTATGCTGAGTTATAAGAAAAATGAACATGTTGCACTACCACCATTTATTTTAAGGTTGATTTGTGCTAATTATATGAGGTTAGTTCGTTACGTGCCAGATGCGACCGTGCCGGATGCGACCAGGCCATTATCGTGCCAGTAGCGACCTAGCGGATAAGCACCGTGCCGCATGCGACCCATCAATCACTTACAATTGATCTGCATTAAGGGCTGTCACCAAGTGGCAGATTGCTTATAAGTAGCTAACTTGGTCTTTTCTAAAATAAAGGTCTGACACCGGTGTTAGCAGGTTCGAGTGCCACTGTCGAAAGAAAAATATAATAATGTTGCTGGCTTTACGTCCCAGTAACTACTTGTATGGTTTAAGGAGACGTCGAGGTGCCGGAATTTAGTCCCGCAGGACTTATTTTACGTGCCAGTAAATCCACCGACACAAAGCTGACGTATTTGAGCACGTTCAAATACCACCGGACTGAGCCAGGATCGAACCTGCCAAGTTGGAGTCGGAAGACCAGCATCTCAACCGTCTGAGCCGTCTGAGCCACTTAGCCTGGATGAAAAAATAATCACCATCAGGATGTTGGCCGGCAGGGTAGGAAAGTTGGTGGTAGACAGTTTCTAATCACTAGATTGCATGCCAAAATTCGGGATTCAAATCCAAACCTTTTCTCAGTGTTCAAATGGAGTGAGGGGATATGATGCTGTTGATGGTGATTCGGCCGTCGGATGGCGACGTAAAGCATTGAGCAGACCCGTTGGTATTATTCGAGAGGAGTAGGCTACGTGCCGAAACCGGGTTTCATCTCTCCCTACTTCATTATCATAATCCCACATCCAGACGTGCAGGCCGCCCAAGGGTGTCAGCTAGAAAGACCTGCACCAGGCAAGCCGAACACGTCCTCGGGCTCTCCTGGTATTAATAGGACATGATAAAAAAGTAGGCGTAAGTCGTAAATAATTTCAGAGAATTAGGATCCTTTTTATTGCTAGTGGCATTACGTCATACCGACACAGACCGGTCTTAAGGCGACGATGGGATAGGAAAGGGCTAGGAATGGAAAGGAAGCGGCCGTGGTCTTAATTAAAGTACAGCCCCAGCATTTGCCTGGTGTGAAAATGGGAAACCACGGAAAACCATTTCAGGGCTGCCGACAGTGGGATTCGAACCCACTATCTCCCGGATGCAAGCTCTGGACCGCGCGCCTCTAACCGCATGGCCAACTCGCCCGGTAAAGACGTAAACGCATCACCATGTTTCGTATTGTAAAAATAGTTTCCCCCAGAAGTGTTATGTAAAGTAGCTGCTTATAGGACTTATTGAAATGGCATTGCACTTCGTTTAGCTTACCTTATCTTGGGTGATGACACAACTTATCAAATGGCAATTTGTTTGTCAACGCCGGTCGCATCCGGCACGGTTACAGATTATGCCGTCGCTAGTGGCACGGGTCGCATGCGGCACGGTCGCGTCTGGCACGCCACCGGTTAGTCAACCAATCGTTTGCCGCATTATATCAGAAGTTTCTGAAATTATGGCATCGTGCATTAAAACATTAATTAATTAGGCCTATTTCAACGTAACGGCTACGGATATATTTGTCAAGTCATTAAAAACGTTGTAAGACTAGGTATTCTACATTTAGATGAATATTTGTGTAGGTTCGAGTACCTGGATAACTATAAAATTATATTAAAAAGAAAATTATACTCTGGGCATTTTCGTAGTTTGCATTGTCCACAACAAGTTTTTCCCACGTCATTCATATTCTGATGAGAAACTGCGTCTGTCTGCTTGTTCTATATAATGTGCATGTACTTCGACACACGTTCTTGCAGGTGCCGTCTCAGCTCGCTGTTTTGTTATCCATTCTGATAACCAAATGCAATATAGACCTCAAAAACGTCGCCTTCGATAAACAAAACACAATAGATCATCCCGCTATTCGGTAGCCAGAACTACACGATCCAGGAAGCATGGGGATAATATACAGCATTGCCACATCTTCAGTGAATACTTACAGTATCAATAAGTATGCCTTTTAAGTGCTGTCTATGAAATGTAAACTCATATAAGTGAATACTTATTATAAGTGATCCCTTATTACTTAAGTGTTCCACTTATGTACGAGTGCTGACTATGAATTCGGCCCTGAGCCACTTTCTTCAAAGACTCGTAGGACAGGTCAAGAATACGCTGGAAACACCCTGACAATTAGCAATAACATCCTTCCCCCCCCCCCCACCAAAAAAAGGTATAACAGGAACCCCAGGTAACAACCTTAAAATCCATCTCGCAAAAGGAGCGGGAGGTAGAGAGAATTCCAGGAAAATATTTGTTCCCGTCATCGAACAGGAGAGGTCTTCAACGATGCACTGTATGTTCCATTCTATAGTTTCGTTCCTTCACCACAATTTCAAAACGAAGTTTGCATTATTTGTGACTTCATGGCGCGCAATTGTTAATGTTTAATTGAAGATTTGTTTGGAAATTGTTTCTTTCATTTCAACATGAAATGAATATACGTTTTTTCTAGTCAACATTAAAAAGCTTTCTCTTTTATCACCAAAAAACCCCAATATTTTCGAAAAAGTACATACACCACAACTCCTGCAGAGCAAAACCGTAAAGTATTGTAGTTAGTGGGACGTAAAGCAAGTAACAATATTATTATTATTATTATTATTATTATTATTATTATTATTATTATTATTATTATTATTATTACGGGGATTCCGTGGTGGACAGAGGTGAAAGAAGGTGCGGGCATGAATGGGTCGTTATATTTATTTATTGCACTAATACCTCAAATACCTCAAAAACTAGTTGAAAGGTAATTCGAGTGAGTATCTCACTCTCGTTTGCCCAAATACATGTTCACAATACCCGTAAAACGACATGAACCATTCCTCCTACCGCCTCCTACCATATATGATTACTAATTTACATCTAACTGGGTCGATATAAGACAGTCAGAATATTAATTTAAAACTTTAAAATTGGCAGTTTTATTTCTTCCCTTATCTCCCCTTCCCTTTATCTTTTCTTTCTTTTCAGATGTTAAATTTTAACAAAACAATTCGCTAAGCAAAAAACACGATCTTAATAGCTTGCCAAGTAATTAACAATTATTTACAAAAGTTAGCCCGTAGGCTTGAAACAACACCTTTAGAGAGATCTAAAATAACAATTTTACAGGCTGAGCTTGAAGTTCCCAATTACAATTTTCCATGAGTACAACTGCTCTCTTGTAACCCACAGTCACGGAGAAGGATATCCCAATTCCTTTTACACCACTAGGAGGCAGAGTATCCAAAATATACAATCTCACAAGAGCACCTTTGCTCCACGAAATTATCGAGGAGACTACTCTCCGAACATTATAACATAACAGCCTTCCAAAGGCACCATTCAACCTTTACATTAATAGAAAGAGCGTCTTTGCTCTATAAGTTTACACCCAGGAACCTATTCAAAAAATGTCCAGGCCTATCAAAGGCACAAATTACATTTTACAAAATCAAACCGTACTCACTGTCTTGAATGCTCAACAGTCTGATATCTTTAGCCTGAACAGAATAACATTGCTTGTAACAGGGGTAACACGTACCGATTCTACAAATCCTTTTGGTAAAAACAAAAGGTTGACTTACTGGCCCAAAAACCAAAATGGAGAGGAGGTGTTCTCTTGCACTCTTAGAAATTTAAAATCGAATGCATAAAATCCTATTTAGGCTTATGGCCTGACGTTGCAAAGGCTAAGCCTATACTACTGAGGTGACTAGATTGAGAGAATATTTAAGTTACGAAAATTACAACATACAAAATATTACAAAATACCTCAAAAGCTAGTTGAAAGGGAATTCGAGAGAGTATCTCACTCTCTATTCCCTGATTTTGGCTAAGTTCTTTCGACTTGTCTGAAATTTACATTTAGAGTTTGAAATTTACATTTTAAAATGTTGAGTTACATTACTAAGGGTTTGAAACCTTTCCCTCGAGCTAACTTTAAAGGACTATCAGATTTTAGACTGGGTCCGCCATTACCTTGCGCTGGTGGACCTCCTGAAGATGGACGAGGCGCCGCCTCCCTTTACGAACACACACACAAAGACTGGAGCGATCAATAAGATAACCTGGCCCGAAAATGTGCCAGCTTTTATAGTCAAGGGGAAAGTTCCAGAAAGCCCTGGGCTAAGGCCCGACACACCCCTAATTGTTATTGGATGATCAAATAAATACAGAAACTTTAGATTGGATGAAAAATAAATATACAACATTTTCTATTGGCCAACATCTTAATTTGGCGGGAACAGATAGAAGTGTTGTAAACTTTAACACACCAAAAATAAAGCATAAACAATTCAGTTTAGTAAACCTTAACATGCAAAATTACTCTACAGTTTTAATAGTCAATCTTCACTCCAGAGGGCATAACATAAGTTTATAGCAGCGACATCTGTAGAGAAGAGTCCAAACTTCTTGTATTAGTTGTTGCAACTTCATATATCAGATGGCTTTCTCCAAGGCAAATACAGTAGAGACAATACGCGACACTGAGCGAGATATCGAGGGACAGCTATTGGAGCTCTCTCTAGCGAGTAGACCTGAAAACTACTGATTCTGTCATAAGAGCACGTGCATTTTTGTGTGAAGTTTTGGTGTTATTTTATGCGTTTTCAGTGAGTTGACATAATTAATAGTAGCGTGTGTCATTCCTTGATATCTCCTCTCAACATGAGGGGAAAGGTATGTGCTGTGTTTGGCTGCAGTAACTATGAAGTAGAGAAGAATGCGCGGTCGTTCTTCAGGTTCCCTCGTGACAAGAAAATGTATAAGTAATATTGTGTTTGCATATATATTCTTCCAGTGGCAGAGATTTTTATAGTACTTTATAATCTTCTGACCTGCTCGACCCATGTTTTAACTGGCTTAAAATGTAATACGCCTATTTTATTGTATAGTGCAGCAGTTAACCTTCAATATCGATGTGTTGTTGTAGGTGTGATCTGTGGGTTTTGAAATGTCACAGAAGTGATTTGGATAAGGTGTACAAGAAAGAAGGGACGTTACGCTTATATAAGAATTATAAGATCTGTTGAGATCATTTCCAGACCAGCGACTTTAAAAATCCTCGACTATACAGCCAAGGGTATGTTATATTTTTACTCTAATTGTACGTAAATATTCCTCAAAGCATCACTATCGACAACATTTTCATACTTTCCTTTCTTTTATCCCTCTTCTCAGATTAAAGCCGGGATTTTATAGATTTTCTTTCTGTTAGTAGGTTTCATGTTAGGAGGAAAATTGTCCAGCTATTAAATGTTAATTCATTGCATCACATGTGTAAGGAACGTTCCGATATTTTTATTAGCAAGTGTCTTAATGTGATGATACAATGTTTTTAAATGAGAAAAAAGAGAAATCCAACCGTAAGAGTTCAGGCAGGAATGCTAAAGCTAAAAAAGTAATGCATAAATGAAAGATCAAGCCATTTCACAGCAGTCCATTTCACACCTTATTTATATGTCTATTTTCAGTCTTTGAATAATAACCTTTTAAATAATTCTTCATTCATTTATCCAGAATTGCTTTAGCAACTTCGAAGTTAATATCTCAGTAACACTTTCTTTCTAGACGTAATTTATTTATCCATTTCCGTATATAAATTTCCATTGATATTTGAATTTAGCGCGATTTTTTCAGGTCAAGTCACTAGAAGCGCCACCGTCGAATTGTCTCCCATTTTAGCAAGGCTAAATCCGTAAGTGCCGTGTATTGTCTCTACTGTATTTGTCCAAGGCGCTTAATTTAACTGTACGTGGCGGGTGTACCTCCGGTACAATTATTATTATTATTATTATTATTATTATTATTATTATTATTATTATTATTATTATTATTATAAGCTACTTAAGGAGAGTACAATATTGGCCGAAACAATAAGGACACCTCTCATAGGCTTCTCCATCCTATCCGTAATATACCTGTATTGGTAATTTTGAATTATTAGTGGAAAGTAGAAAGAATGAACAGACTTTTCGAATAAAAAGATATACAAAACATGGATTTTGATTGAAGAACAAGACAGTTATACCTTTCTAAAAAATTTGAGCATAGAAACCCCCATTTCAAGGGAAAAAGTTGGCATTAAAGATACTTGAAATCTGACGTAGGCCTATCAATAAACCTCATAAAACCTATTAGACGTATGGCCTAAAAAATTGGGGAAAATTGTGACGGTGAGTGAGAACGTCGTATATTTCTTCGAAATTTTCAGAAAATACCCCTATATTTTATGCTCTGTTAAAAATATTACTTCGACGTCTGCCCTTAATTCTTCTTCACAAATATCATTTCCGTCTAAACAGAGGTGTATCAAGCAGGGCCATGACAACACTTAAGCGCTGGCTGCATTTTATTGACATGGGGTTTTTCCTGAAAATTTCGAAGAAATATATGACACTCTCACTGACTTTCATAGCTTTCCCTAATTGTTTACGATACGCGTGATTAGGGGGTGAGTATTTTTTTTTGTCTGGTGTGCTTATGTCAGACTTAGCTCAGGGTCTGGCGTTGTTTTTCACGTTTCATCCGTTGCGAGCCCCTATGGGGGAAGTGTTTGATAGAGTGGATCCCCATGTTACATGTGTAAGACTTAAAACAGTGTTATTCAAAATAACATAATTTTAATGTTAATAAAATATAGGTCTCATAGGACCAAATGTTTGAGAAACCTTCGATGCTGTGGTATAGAAGCGAAGGCTAAAAACGATCAGAGTCACATTCTTCAGGATTTAAATTTTAAGGTTGTAAGTCGAAAATCCAATCTTAGAAAACATGCGAACACTCATTTTATTTCAGATAAAGTTAATAAAACTAGTGTTTATGTATAGAGAAATGAAAAGGGGAATGCTTCAGTAAAAATACGGCACATTAATCTTTCCTGCCTGTTAGGCGCTGTCGCCTGTGAGAGGATCATCTACGAACTCGATATCTCTCATCGTCATTCTGTGCATTGCCACAAACTAATGCTTAGCGCAAATCCTGAACCTTATGGCTAATCAAATTTTGTAAGTTCAACTTTGCAGGTTTCACGGGTAATTTGCACAAACCTTTCGGTACATCTGGGTCCATAATTTACTTCTTTTAACTTTTAATATTTCACCATTTTCGGCACCACAACAGCTGTAATGTCTCTTCCAAAGTAATTACTATTTTATAAGATGAATTGGCAGTTCTTTGTCAATTTTTCATATATTCTGATAAGTCTTGTAGGCAAATGGCATTTTGGTTTGTATAGCTTCAACAAAACTGTCCATACGTTAAAGTTGTCTTCACTAGCACAGTTTACTACTCTGAATGGCGAAGGTTTGATTCGGATGTCATCTGGTGTCTCAGTGTAAGATTATTATTATTATTATTATTATTATTATTATTATTATTATTATTATTATTATTATTATTATTATTATTATTATTATTGTTTGTCTCCTGTGCTAGTATTGGGAACACAACTTCCACACTATCGGAACGGTTTTTCTCGTGAATTTGTTTGGTTTGGCCAGCATAAGAATAACGGGAAATTCCGAAATGCCGTATGTCTGAGCTAAACGCATTACTCACTAAGTGCTCCGACATTGAGCAAACATCATTGAGCAATGCTCTCATCATACGCGTAAGACACTGATGTGAAACTGGATAAAAGATGAATATTGAACGATATGAAATTAAGTACAAGGTGGTAATAAACATCAGACGTTGTAATATTTGGGCTGGATAAGTTCTTATGAGTTCTGTTTTCTTCATAGTTTCCTTTCTGCATTTTATTTTAAAGAATAATATTTTGAACTCTCACGTGAGTGAAATTTCTTCGTCGTTTCGTTTTTATAACGGTACTTCAGTACATTGAAATTGAAGTGGAGGTATTCGGACCCTGATCAGTTTTGCCCGTCAGCACGTGGACTTGATCACCTTTAGCCGTTACTTCATATCTTGCCCCTTCATTACTAGCGGACTGTCTATATGAAGCTATACATTGACAGTACAAATTCGTTTTCCATAAACAATGGACTACGATCGTTTTAAACATGTCCGACTCGTTGGCTGAATGGTCAGCGTACTGGCCTTAGGTTCAGAGGGTCCTCGGTTCAATTCCCGGCCGGGTCAGGGATTTTAACCTTCATTGGTTAATTCCAGTGGGCTGGAGGCTAGGTGTTTGTGCTGTCCCCAACATCCCTGCAATTCACACACCACACATAACACCATCCTCCACCACAATAACACGCAGTTACCTACACACGGCAGATGCCGTCCACCGTCATCGGAGGGTCTGCCTCACAAGGGCTGCACTCGACTAGAAATAGCCACACGAAATTATTATTGTTTTAGACATGTTTGTAAAATTAATACATGGTTCGACAGAAGGCAGTTCAGGTTATTCCACTGAAGCTTAACTTTCTGGATCTTAGATTCAGGAGGTCAAATGGACAGTATCGCTAGTGACCTATCTAAGGCGTTTGCTAGGGTAGATCCTGAGCAACTATTGGCAAACATGAGAACAATCAGTCGAGACAAAAGAGTGGTTGACTGGGTGGCTATATTTCTAGAAAAGAGAACTCAGAAAATTAGAGTAGGTGAGACATAATCTGATCCCGTAATCATTAAGAGGGAATTTCCTCAAGGCAGTATCAGTGGACCATTATGTTTTCTTATACAGTATATGTATAAATTATATGAGTAAAGAACTGGAGTCAGAGAGAAGGGTTTTTGCGGATAATGTTATACTGCATAGAGTAATAAATTAGTTACAAGACTGTAAGAGACCGCAAAAAGACCTCGACAATGTTACGAGATGGACAGTATGATGATAAATGGGGTTAAAAGTCAGGTTGTGAGTTTCACAAATAGAAAAGACCTCTCGGTTTTAATTACTGTGTTGAGGGTGTGAAAGTTCCTTATCGGGATCACTGTAAGTACCTAGGTGATATAAGGAAATATCTTCATTGGGGTAATCACATAAACTGGATTGTAAATAATGGGTACAGATCTCTGCACATAGTTATGAGGGTATTTAGGGGTTGTAGCAAGGATGCAAAGGAGAGGACATTTAAGTCTCTGGTAAGACCCCTACCAGAGTGTGGTTCCAGTGTATGGGACCCTCACCACGATGACTTGATTCGAGAACTCAAAAACATCCACAGAAAAACAGCTCGATTTTTTCTTGGTGATTTCCGACAAAAGAGCAGCGTTACGAAAATGTTGCAAAGTGTAGGCTGGAAGACTTGGGAGAAAGGAGACGAGCTGCTTGACTAAGTGGTTTGTTCCAATCTGTCAGTGGAGAGATGGCGTAGAATTACATTAGTAGACGAATAAGTTTGAGTGGTATTTTTAAAAGTAGGAACGATCAGAATATGAATATAAAGTTGGAATTCAAGAGGACAAATTGGGAAACATATTCGTTTACAGGAGGAGGCGTCAGGGATTGGAATAATTTACCAAGGGAGATGTTCATTAAATTTGCAAAGTCTTAGCAAGTATTTAAGAAAAGTATAGGAAAACAAGTGCCACCTGGTGAACTGTCCTAAACGTAGATCAGTGGTTTATAAGCCGCCGCCCTTCTAGTGTTACGAGTATTACCAAAAATATGTACGAGTAACATACGTTGTTGTGACCTGAGGTCCCCGCAGATTCTTTCTGTCATAATTGCGCTTTCAATTACCATTTCGTTTTAATTTCCATATGATTAAAAGAAAATAGAATCATACGTTTCCTTAGTTGAGTGCCACACCGAATAACTTCCTCAAACTGCGCGCTCGACGCCATGGACATACCAAAACCAGTTTCTAAGGAGTGTGCAGTGCCAGATACGCATTTGCTGATTATACGTTATCATCTACTTCCTTCCCCTGATACAACTGCTGAATATACCCCAGCAACATAGTCTATTCGTGAAGATATATAGAAGTCGGACTTGTTTTATCATCCTCTATCCTTAAAAGATAAAATACCTTTTTACTAAACGTATAAGAGTGTTTGCAGCTTTAAAAGAAGCTTGTTTCTTACACTTCTCACATCAGTTTCGAACTAGCAAATCAAAGCGCTCATAACCGTTAGTGTTTATTAGCAGTAAATGACAGCAGTTACTGTTTTCTGTGTTTGCAGGATTGGGGAAACACTGAGTTACTGATCTACGTATTTACTCATTGAATAGATACTGATGGTGTACTTATTTAGTTTGAAATATTAATGTTGTGGAGAAGAGTTTAGAACAAAAAATGTTGACTCTTTTGCACTGCATGTTTTTAATACGGTAACTTCCTTAAAACAGCAACAAACACACATACACAATAAGTTTCCGAATAAATGAAAGGAAATGAGAGGGCTGGGCAGTGGCCTTCAGATCGCAGGCACACGAGCCGGGGATTTTAGCCACGTCTGGGTAGTTCTCTAGCTGAGGGGCACTCCAGACGACGTCAGGTAGAAACTGGCCGCAGGAACGACCTCACGCAATTGGAAAAAAGCTAGGAGAATGAAGAAGATGAAGAAGAAGAAGAAGAAGAAGAAGAAGAAGAAGAAGAAGAAGAAGAAGAAGAAGAATGTTTTAGGTCAATTTCGAAAGAATATTTGTCCCACTATGGTTCATGTTTGTGGGTTACTGTAGTCACGTCCTAGTTCGTGAACCATGGGCAACGGCTGAGTGGCCTAGTAAGTGGTCCTGAGAGTCGGGATACCAGTTGCTATGGAATGGGAGTGGGCATCTCGGACATATTCTGAGTCGTGGCCCTCCTTGTGCTCAGGCGGCCAGGACTACACAATTCACCGGTGGTCCATAACCCGTTAGAGGAGAGATCCTCACTTGGACTATGTGCATACAGGGATGCTGTAGTAGAAACAGCAAGGGAATGCCTAGGAACAACTGTGTGTAAAGATGGGAAAAGGCGAACATCTTGGTGGAATGATGAAGTGAGAGCAGCCTGTAAACGTAAAAAGAAGGCTTATCAGAAATGGCTCCAAACAAGGGCCGAGGCAGACAGGGATTTGTACGTAGATGAAAGAAACAGAGCGAAAAAGGAAATGCTTCATGAATTTACCGAGCTCAGAACACTTTAAGCAAGCCTCGGACCTATGGGAGTAATGGAGTCCCACTCCCATTTGACAGGCGAGGGACTCCTTGGAAACAACTTGGCGAACGAAATGGAATTCGATGGGGAGCTATCAATATTAATGGGGCTTATGGAAGAAAGAAGGTAGAACTTGCTGAGTCAGCAAAGAGGATGCATCTGGATGTGCTAGGAGTAAGTGATATTCGGGTAAGGGGAGATAAGGAGGAAGAGATAGGAGATTATAAAGTGTACTTGACGGGTGTTAGAAAGGGAAGGGCAGAGTCTGGGGTAGGGCTCTTTATCAGGAATACCATTGCACGCAACATAGTTTCTGTTAGGCACGTAAGTGAGCGAATGATGTGGGTAGATTTGTCAGTGGGAGGAATTAGGACAAGAATTGTGTCCGTGTATTCACCATGTGAGGGTGCAGATGAGGATGAAGTTGACAAGTTTTATGAAGCATTGAGTGACATCGTGGTCAGGGTCAACAGCAAGGATAGAATAGTGCTAATGGGCGATTTCAATGCGAGAGTTGGGAATAGAACTGAAGGATACGAAAGGGTGATTGGTAAATGTGGGGAAGATATGGAAGCTAATGGGAATGGGAAGCGTTTGCTGGACTTCTGTGCTAGTATGGGTTTAGCTGTTACAAATACATTCTTCAAGCATAAGACTATTCACCGCTACACATGGGAGGCTAGGGGTACCAGATCCATAATAGACTATATCTTAACAGACTTTGAATTCAGGAAATCTTTTAGGAATGTACGAGTTTTTCGGGGATTTTTCGATGATACAGACCATTATCTGATCTGTAGTGAACTAAGTATCTCTAGGCCTAGGGTAGAGAAAGTGAAATCTGTCTGCAAACGAATAAGGGTAGAAAATCTCCAGGATGAGGAAATTAGACAGAAGTACATGGATATGATTAGTGAGAAGTTTCGAACAGTAGACAGTAAGCAGGTTCAGGATATAGAAAGTGAATGGGTGGCATACAGGGATGCTGTAGTAGAAACAGCAAGGGAATGCCTAGGAACAACTGTGTGTAAAGATGGGAAAAGGCGAACATCTTGGTGGAATGATGAAGTGAGAGCAGCCTGTAAACGTAAAAAGAAGGCTTATCAGAAATGGCTCCAAACAAGGGCCGAGGCAGACAGGGATTTGTACGTAGATGAAAGAAACAGAGCGAAACAAATAGTTGTTGAATCCAAAAAGAAGTCATGGGAAGATTTTGGTAATAACCTGGAAAGGCTAGGTCAAGCAGCAGGGAAACCATTCTGGACAGTAATAAAGAATCTTAGAAAGGGAGGGAAAAAGGAAATGAACAGTGTTTTGAGTAATTCAGGTGAACTCATAACAGATCCCAGGGAATCACTGGAGAGGTGGAGGGAATATTTTGAACATCTTCTCAATGTAAAAGGAAATCATCATGGTGGTGTTGCAAACAGTCAAGGTCATGGGGAGGAGGAAAATGATGTTGGTGAAATTATGCTTGAGGAAGTGGAAAGGATAGTAAATAAACTCCATTGTCATAAGGCAGCAGGAATAGATGAAATTAGACCTGAAATGGTGAAGTATAGTGGGAAGGCAGGGATGAAATGGCTTCATAGAGTAGTCAAATTAGCGTGGAGTGTTGGTAAGGTACCTTCAGATTGGACAAAAGCAGTAATTGCACCTATCTATAAGCAAGGGAACAGGAAGGATTGCAACAACTATCGAGGTATTTCATTGATTAGTATACCAGGCAAAGTATTCACAGGCATCTTGGAAGGGAGGGTGCGATCAGTCGTTGAGAGGAAGTTGGATGAAAACCAGTGTGGTTTCAGACCACAGAGAGGCTGTCAGGATCAGATTTTCAGTATGCGCCAGGTAATTGAAAAATGCTACGAGAGGAATAGGCAGTTGTGTTTATGTTTCGTAGATCTAGAGAAAGCATATGACAGGGTACCAAGGGAAAAGATGTTCACTATACTGGGGGACTATGGAATTAAAGGTAGATTATTAAAATCAATCAAAGGCATTTATGTTGACAATTGGGCTTGAGTGAGAATTGATGGTAGAATGAGTTCTTGGTTCAGGGTACTTACAGGAGTTAGACAAGGCTGTAATCTTTCACCTTTGCTGTTCGTAGTTTACATGGATCATATGCTGAAAGGTATAAAATGGCAGGGAGGGATTCAGTTAGGTGGAAATGTAGTAAGCAGCCTGGCCTATGCTGACGACTTGGTCTTAATGGCAGACTGTGCCGAAAGCCTGCAGTCTAACATCTTGGAACTTGAAAATAGGTGCAATGAGTATGGTATGAAAATTAGCCTCTCGAAGACTAAATTGATGTCAGTAGGTAAGAAATCCAACAGAATTGAATGTCAGATTGGTGATACAAAGCTAGAACAGGTCGATAATTTCAAGTATTTAGGTTGTGTGTTTTCCCAGGATGGTAATATAGTAAGTGAGATTGAATCAAGGTGTAGTAAAGCTAATGCAGTGAGCTCGCAGTTGCGATCAGCAGTATTCTGTAAGAAGGAAGTCAGCTCCCAGACGAAACTATCTTTACATCGGTCTGTTTTCAGACCAACTTTGCTTTATGGGAGCGAAAGCTGGGTGGACTCAGGATATCTTATTCATAAGTTAGAAGTAACAGACATGAAAGTAGCAAGAATGATTGCTGGTACAAACAGGTGGGAACAATGGAAGGAGGGAACTCGGAATGAGGAGATAAAGGCTAATTTAGGAATGAACTCGATGGATGAAGCTGTACGCATAAACCGGCTTCGGTGGTGGGGTCATGTGAGGCGAATGGAGGAGGATAGGTTACCTAGGAGAATAATGGACTCTGTTATGGAGGGTAAGAGAAGTAGAGGGAGACCAAGACGACGATGGTTAGACTCTGTTTCTAACGATTTAAAGATAAGAGGTATAGAACTAAATGAGGCCACAACACTAGTTGCAAATCGAGGATTGTGGCGACGTTTAGTAAATTCTCAGAGGCTTGCAGACTGAACGCTGAAAGGCATAACAGTCTATAATGATAATGTATGTATGTATGTATTTGTCCCACTAAGTCCTGTAGTCATTGAATAAATATGGATGGTGTACTTGTTTAATTTTAAAATGTAATGTGTAATTATTTATGCAAGCCTCCGTTGCTCAGGCGGCAGCCTGCTGGGTTCCATGGTTCAAATCCTGGTCATGTGAGATTTGTGATGGACAAATTGGAGGCGGGACAGGTTTTTATGCGGGTACTCCTGTTTTCCCTGTCATCTTTATTCCAGCAACACTCCCCGGTATCATTTCATTTAATCTGCCAGTCATTAATCATTGCCCCAGACGAGTGCGACAGGTTTCGGGAGCCGGCACAATCCCTATCCTCTTCTTCTTCATTCGAATAACCCATTTGGAGGGTACGAAGAATCAACTTTGGTTACTTTTCATTGTGTTCGATTTCCTTTGCTTCCAAATTTCCTTCATCGTTCGAGAGTGTCGTTCCTTCTCTTCTTGAGTCCACTTTCTTCTAGTTGTTGGATTTTTCCGCGCCTGAAACCTTGCCTTTTGAACTGCTTCTCTATAAAGTATTCTGTTTTAGATTATATCTGTTTTAATTCCAGCATTTTTCATGTCTTTCTCAATTTCAATGAACCATATGGGTTTAGATTTGTAACTATTCAGAAGGTTGAAGATGCGCTTGGTTAGTCTGTTGTCATCCGTTCTGTAAACGTTTCCAAAAAATTGTAGTCTTCTTTTCCTCATTACGTCAGTTAGTTTTTCAATTTTCAAAACAGTTTCTGTTTGGTCTTAACCTGTATTCTGCATTATTATTTCGTTTAGACCCCAGTATTTTTCTCAAAATTCTTCTTTCAGCCTTCTCTAGTTTTCGAGATCTCCAGTTCTTGTTAGTTTAAGTGTTTCTGTCGCATATAAATTTTCAGGTCTGACTACTGTTTGGTAGTGTCTCAATTTTGTGTTCCAGGATAAGGATTTTTTGTTATATATATTTTTTGTCATGTGAATCATCCATTCCATTTTGTGTACTCTAGTTTCTATAGCAGTTTTTTCTTTTGTATCATTCCTTATCCACTCTCCTAAGTATTTAAAGCAATTTGTTTTACATATTGTGTTGTCATGAATTGTCATATTTTGTGGGGTATCACTGATGTTTTGTCATGAACTTTGTTTTTTCAAATGATATTTGTAGTCCTATTTTAGCTGTTTGTTTTTTAATTCTCTGATTTGTTCTTGAGCATTATCCAATGAGTCATTAATTAACGCCATGTCATCTGCAAAAGCTAGACAATCTATAGTGATTTTATTTGGATTTCTTCCTAGTTCAACACCTTTAGTATTGATGGCTTTCCTCCATTCTCGAACTATCTTCTCTAATGCGCAGTTGAAAAGCAGAGGTGACAAACCATCTCCCTGTCTTACACCTGACTTTATTTCAAAAGGTTTTGAGAGTTCGCCCCTAAATTTTACTTTGGATCTTGTGTTTGTTAACGTTGCTTTAATTATTTCAGTTGTTTTATTATCGAGTCCTCATTCCTTTACAATGTCAATTAGAGCATTTCTGTCAATTGAATCTTAGGCTTTCTTAAAATCCACAAAAGTAACTACATATTTCAAGTTCCTGATTTTCTTCATTTCTGTTATGTTCTTTAAGTTTAATATTTGTTCGGCACATAACCTTCCCTTCCTAAATCCTGCTTGATACTGTCATCGTTGTTGGTCGAGTATTTGTTCTGCTCTTTTTAAAAGCGCCTTGGGCATGATCTTGTAGGTTACTTGCAGAAGAGAGATTCTCCTATAGTTGTTAGGATATCTTTTCTTCCCTTTTTTATGTAGTGGACGTATTAGTGCAGATGCCCATTCTGGTGGTAAACGGTCTGTTTTCCAAATTTCTTTGATGATTTCTGTTAAACACAGTATCATATTGTTACTAGAGTATTTTCATAATTCAGCAATGATATTGTCTTCTCCAGATGCTTTGTTAAGTTCTTTTATGATTTCGTTTATTTCTTCTGTTGTTGGTGGCTTTGAGTCCGGTGGTATTGGGATTGTGTTATCAAAATTAAATTTATCTTTTGATGCATCGCAGTTATATAGTTCTTCAAAGTATTCTGCATGTATTCTGCAATTCTCAGCGTTATTACATGCCGTTTTCAGAGTTTTTGGGTCTGTGAAAAGTAAACTTGGTGGAGTGTATTTCTTTAGCTAGTTTAGAAGGTTTTGTAAAAGCCCCTTGTGGTGTTCTGTTTGAAGTTTGATTCCATTGATGTTAGCTGGTCTTTCATATGTTGCATTTTACTCTTTTTGAGGCATTTTGATGCAAGCTTTTGGGCTTCTTTAAGGTTGTTCCTATTCTTATCATTTTTATATGTAATCCAGATGTTTCAAGCTCGTTGTTTTTTTAACATTAATTCATCACACTCATCATTCCACTAGGCATGTTTCCGTTTTTTCTTAAGGAGTATGGTTTCTTCTGCTGTCTGTACTATATCTTTTTGAAATTTCTTCCATGCTCCAGGTGTTATTTTTTTCCAGAATTGCTTTGAAATCATTTTCCTTGGCTAATTTGTGTGTCGAACTTTTTGGGTTTATATTGACTCTTTCTTCTATGTATTGGCCTCATTTTGAATTTAACGATAGCAACGATAGCAACTTTTACATTAAGTATCTCCGGTATAGACTGTCTAATTATAGCAACATGGTCAAGTTGTTTCTCCCCACAGACTGGATTTGGAGATTTCCTAGGAAGGTTTTTGAAGAATGTAGATTTTAGGACTCTGCGTAGACTAACGAGTCTTTCTCCATTTGCGTTAGGTATTTTGTGAGCAGGGAAATTGCCTACTATGGATCGATGGTGATATTCTTTGCCGATTTGAGCATTAAAATCTTTAAGTAGAATTATTGTATTTTTGGATGGAATTTTATCCAGAGTGTTTGAGAGTTCTTGCCAAAAAAATTCAGTTTGTTCTTCCTGCGTTCTGTTTTTCTCATTTGTTGGTGCATGTGTATTTACAATAGTGTAAACTTTGTTTACTGATTTATAGGTTAGTGTTGAAAGTCTTTCGCTAATGGAATTAAATTGTAGCAGTGAGTTTAATATGTTTTGGTTTACAACGAACCCTGTTCTTAAATTGTGGTACATTCTTTATTACTCTTTTTCCGGGCTTTCCCTTGAATATTCTGAATCCTTCTGAATCAAAGCGATTTTCGTCAGTATATCTTGTTTCTTGAAGGGCTGTTATCAAAATATTTTTTTATAAAATTTATTAAAGTTTTCCTGTTTTCAAAAGCGAATTTACATTGAAGGTAGCCAGATAACTTATGCGCTTGTGTTTAATTTTGCATCTTCCTTGCTTATGGCAGGTTTCAGGATGCTCCAACTCATCCTCCGTACATTATTGTAGGCCCCCGGAATCCGAATGCCTACTTTTCATTTTATTGGAAATGGGAGACTGGTTACTCTCTGGGGGTAAAATATCGTACAAAGTGCGTATCCATTGTTGATTGATTGTTAGATTAGAGGAACAAGTCCCTTAAAGATTCTGCTCGAGGTTGTTAGCTCCGAAGAAAGGTTCCCAGCCGCACCTTTGGTGAATAGACGTTGACCACACAACCGCTTGTTCCAAGACAGACGCGAAGTGGATTTTTCTTGATTTGCCTCTTTCGCCAGTTCTGCCGTACCGAGACCTATTATCTCCGCCTTCACCACCGTTGAAGTCTTCACTATAATCCCAGCAAGGAGCCCATACAAGGTGCTATCACCCGGGCCAGGTGAACCTTGGATTTTAGCGAGGTTGTTACTCCTCCCCCTCCTCCTTCCTCATCCCTTGCATGATGAGGCCCCAGGCTTGGGACCGGTATAGCGGAGTTTCCCTATCCTCTACTTAGTTCCCATGATGATGATGATGATGATGATGATGATGATGATTATTATTATTATTATTATTATTATTATTATTATTATTATTAATATTATTAGGGGCGGATTTCTACGACCTAAAATGTGTGAAATATTGAACCCGACAGGGGCATGATCCAAGGACCTTAGGTTGATATCGATCTCCGTAATTACGCACGCAATGCTATTAAAGGGAAAGAACGCAGAAAATGATTAATATTCATATCATTAATAGAGGTCATACCGAAACTAATTAATATTCATACCATTGAGATGGATAAATTGTGTATTTTAAAATTATTCTACGAGATTTCTTTGTCTGCGACTTATTGCGCAGTATTATCCTTTGTGTAGCGGGGGCCCTGCAGATGAAGCCAAGCCAACTTAGACCCGGGAGGGGTTACGAATGGGGATTCCCTGTGACATCACTCGAGAGAAGACATCCCTCCTCAAGACTCACAGAATGAGGGGAAACTAACTTTTTCGAAACGGAATATAGAAGCCATCTTGGAATCGGACTGGCCAACTTAATTACCTACGAGGTAGAAAATTAATAAAACTCGAATTAGGGGCTCATCTCCCGATTTTAAAAGGGATAAATGTTACTGGGACATTTATTTAGAGTGTTTAATGTCCTCTTCCGTGATAACTTTCAGCAGAAGAAAGAATACTGTGTTGTTTCTGCGTGGAAAAGTACTGTGGCCATCTGGTTAGTCTCATGACACGTCCTCGACGGAGGGACTTCACCCCGTGTGGTAGGGGAAGCAGAACATATTTTAATTAATTTGAAGAGATTCACCGAAGGATAATTGAGTGGTTATGTCACAATCGCACCAACTAGATACTGGTCACCGGTCACCCGCACTATTTTACCTCGAGTACGCCGGGAATAGGCGCTACGCAAATTAGTGGAAGGGGTATCGCTCCCTAGTAAAAACTACTGCAGGAAGGGACAAGGGTCAGTCTGGACTGGTGGCTTACAGACGGCGAAGCTACGTGCATTCGAGCTTCCAGCATTCTTTTGTTTGAGTGAATTTAAATTTAATTTACAAGTGAAATCGCGTACTGTGCGTAAATATTGCAGAGATTGGATAGACCCGATGCTAGTGTCTAAACTTTAAAGATCAGGGACGTGTCGCGAACATTAAATATAATTTGTAATAATATTATTATCATTACTACGGCGCTACTGTGTCGAGTAGCAACAAAGGTACGCGGAATCCGATACTGAACCGCGGATTGCGGAGTGAGGTCCGATATCGTGGCTGGACGTTCACACTGAATGTAACTAAACAAATCTTGGAATAAATAGTGACGTATTGTGTGCCTCAGGAATACTGCCAGCGGTTTCGTCAACCTAGAACAATGGACTCCCGGTTGGAAAGAAGAATGGTGCCTCCAGTAACTGCTTTGATGCCTATGGGTCAGCACTAAACCAGCAATGGACTTCCTGAGCTGACAACGGGTCATCGAGTGATGGAGATGAGTATCAATCATATTTAATATGACGTAATCAGATTGGGCGGGGAACAGTTATCATTACCTGACGCTATAATGTTAGAGATTGTAACTCTAGATGTAGATGTGCTACCATGATACACGTAGCTTCTATTTACTTTATTTAATTAGTAACACGTCTGAGCAATCAATTGTAAATAAAGGGGTAATACGATAAGTTTGCATGCAGTAGTAGATTGACTTAATCATTTTATTTGGGGAAACTTGTAATTATTGATGCGTCAGGAAACCAATTTTTAGTAATTCAGAGTAATTCAAGTTAGGTTGTAGTTAGTCCAGCGTTGTTAATGCATGGCTGGTAAATGGTGTAATTTTATTCCGTGAGCACCCAGAACTACGAGATATGACTTCGGAACTGACACCACAGGCCACCACTGACATATATTTAGATAGGAAGTGTACGATTTTAATTGGCAGGCTTATCACAATTTAAGTGCAAACTGAGGAATATTTAATTCATAATTGTATTACCGTGTGACGATTTTATCAGAAATCACAATTTAGATATGGATTAATTACACCGTTATTACGAGGAAGTTAATTATGATCACGCAGTATGGTCTAATTTCCAGGTAAGTCGTGTAGGGAGATAGTGTAATGATGAACCCAATAATAATAATAATAATAATAATAATAATAATAATAATAATAATAATAATAATAATAATAATACATTGTAGTTATGGTAATCATGCAAGTACTGGTATCATAGAAACCGGTGTCGCGTCGCGGGATCATGATATTGTAAACGAATGTGTGTGTTGAATTGAAGTGAAGTATTGCGAGCCGATGTAATTTTGTTGAATGAACAATGAAGCTCAGTTTATTAGTGAACGATCCCCGAGATGGGGCGTTTTGTTAAGAAAGGGCGTTATGCCTGTGAAGGCCGAGGCCATTGACCACCCGCCGTGCAGGGGCTGGGGGCAGTTGACCTAGTGAGGAGAAGTGTTGGTTTTTTTTTGTATGCTCGTCCGCTCGTATAAGGGGGAGCCTTGAGTTAAAGAAAACGAGGGCCGGAAGAATCGCCTAATAATGGAATATTCAACACGCCAGAATGATGTAGTCGCTAATAAATGACACGGCGATTGTTACCAGTACTTGTTAGTTTACTGTCATTACACACCTGAGTATAATGTAGCTTAGGGTTTTCAGAGTCCCACTTCCATCCCAAGGGGTGTCAGTTCAGTTCCCGACAGCGGCATTGGTACCCCAATGCTCAACCGAAGGCTGGATGTCTCACATGTTTACTGTATATAATTTGTGTTCTCTAAGTGTTTATGTATCTTGTTCTGATTATAATTGAGTTGCCGATGGTGCTGACCATCGGGGTGGTGAAATTTTTACAAGTGAGGGTCGGTTCAAACCCGGGCGTTTGTTCCACATTTTTATGAGTTCCTTCTTGGTACTTCGTTGGGGAATGGTTGTGTGTTTAGTATAGGGATTGCTCAGATTCGTTGCATGCATGTTAATCCTATTGGTCAATGATATCACATAGCCTCAGTGTCTATGATAAGTGTTTTTCCGTTCGAATCTCGTCATAATGGATCGCTCTGCGATAGATAATACTCGGATCCATCACATACGACTAAAAGTCGATAACAAACAACAACAATTGATAATAATCCATGTAATTCATTTGTATATAAATGCGTCATTACCATCATCATCATTAAGGCCTAATAAACCACTTGTATTAATCTAAACTTTAACCCGAATGTGTTCTCATTGTAATTAGGTATGATCCGTCTCCTACCCTGTATGCCTTTAAGCTAAGTCTAGTTCAGCGCCTATTTGTTTTATTCCAACCCGTTAACGCCCTGTAGATATCATGCCGGAGCCATTATGTGTAAGGACGGGTGCATACTAAAAATGGCGCTTCCAACGTGGTGCATATATATAAATAGGCGCGTATATTTATTCTACATGACTTGTACACGTTGCGCGACATACTAAAATGTCGGCCCAACGTGGGACGTGTTCTAATGTTAAATAGGCGCGTATATTTATATTACCTGACATTTACACGTTGCGCACCATACTAAAATATCAGTCCAACGTGGTGCGAGATAAAAGGGCGTAAGTGAACTGTGGGGGCTCGATATGTCCGTAAATAAGGGCTACCCAGATTTAGGAAATTTAGCGCCATATAGAATGACATCCAATGTCTGGCCATATAAATACGTCCCAAGGTGGGACATATTCTACGGTTTAAGAGGCGTATTTTGATGTTTAATAGGCGCATAATTATCCCACCTATTGCATACCATTAATGCAAAGATAGGGGCGTGTTGTGTTGTGTATTAGGCAAGGCATACTTGTGCGGCTTCCAGGAGTGGGCACGATTATTTTGGTAACCCATGTCTGCTTCTGACATTTCCACGCGAGGCCCAGTTCATTATAGTTGAATAAGTGATACCTTGATGTCAATATTAAATCGTTTTATGAATGAGAACACAGTCATGGTCCAATGATATGGGCAGAGCCATGACATCCGAGTAAGCAGGGGCGTATCCAAAATTCAAGGGGATTAGTTCGAATCCCGGGAAACAATAAAATGAATTTCCCATAAGTGAGGTTTGAAGTGAATATTGGCTTTTTCTTAGTGCCTATTTATTCACGGATATTAGCCAGTGGTGCGTGTTTCGTCACCAAACAACCTGCTATTAGGAAATATATTTTACGTTAGTATAACCGTGGATGAGAAGAGGTAACCTCACGCCTATTTTTCTCCTTTTCGAGTGGCAGTAGGTTGATTTCATGGGTTCAGTTTGAGATTCTGTTGACTTTGTGTGTTTGAAGGACCTCAAGGCTGAGGGCATGGGTTGATTTACTGGCACCATACCACATGTGTTGGTATTTAAAATCGAGCCCAATTTTAGAATCACAGGTCAACCGGCAACTTTATTAACTGAATTTGAGGGCTAATGTTATAATCATTTTCGGAAATTTCCCGTTGCCTTCTTATATAAATTTCATGAACCTTAATGATGTTAGGCGGTTAGGCAGCTTCAATGATAGCCGTTTTTGAGGCTTAATTTGCAATGATGATTAAAGTAAAAATTATTTGAAGCTGAAATAACGTAAAGTTTGGATAGAGGAATTTTTTCCTTTAAAATAAATAATAATTATATATTGTTGTGGTTTGTTGACGCCGACGTTAGCGAGGGGGGTCCTATCATCTCAAAGGATAGCGACATGGATAGTGAAGCCATGCGGCCCTTTTTGGAGGAGATTAGGGAGATGATGAAGGAAATGAAGGACGATATGAGGAAATATCGTGAGGAAATGAAGGACGCCTTTAAATCACTCGGAAATACGATAGATCGGAGTTATGCGCAGATTAGGGACGGTGTGAAGGACGATATTAAGACGGTTGGAAATAGAATGGAGCGGCAGTATGCAGATGTGAGGGAAGCGAGTAGCGGGATAAGAAGGCTCACAGAGGAACTGAGACAGGACAGGTTAAAAGGGTTCGGAGTTAAATCGAAAGTGCAAATAGATCAGAATAGTCCCGAGAGTAGTGAAGTGATGAACAGTACAAATGACTCTGAGGATAAGTTTACAAATCTTGAGGATAAGGCAGAAGAAAAACGAACAGAGATAGAGGCAGTGAATGAAAGGAAAGTCGAGGGAATAGTTGAGCGGCATGAACAGGTTGAGACCAGTATCACGCGAGACAATATCCACGTAAACGACGAAATCAGGAGCGTCAAGGGAAAAATGGAGAATATGGAAGACGAGATGAAAGCTGAGGACGGAGCAGAAAGGAAGAGATCGTCAAGTCGATACAAGAGACGACAACGCAACAAGCAACGTCGAGTTAAGTATGGATGGCTTCCCAGTCAAAGAGGGACATGTTTAAGAAGAAGACGTCGGGATACCAGAGGTTCGAAGCTACAGCATGTGAACTGGAGAGGCGAGATGAGAGATGAGCGAGTTCTGAAACCCAAACGCTACGTAGAGCAATTGAAACGTAAGCGAGGAAGCAAGAAGGGCCAGCCCTTGGCAATATTACAAGTAACAAGAAGAAGTGGAAGTCTTGAGTTCGTAGCACGTGGGGACTCAAGCCGGAAGAACATGAAGGTAATCGACGAGGTTACAGAGGATCCAGGAGGATGTTCTGTGGCTTAACGAAGGCAGACCTAACTTATCGACGGTCATCTTATGTATGTAAATATTTGTAAATATTATCACCCAGGCATAACTGATGAATTACATTAATTACCCGAACGTGACAGCAAATCTGAAGTTGTACCATACGTCCGGAGGCAACTTAGAAGACGTGGACAACGCTGAAGAACTTGGGGCAACGGACGAAGAAGAGGATGAGGATGACGGAGAAGAAGATCGACGTGACGTGTCGGATGAAGAGTCGGGACCAAATGAGGAAGCCGAAGAAGTCAATTATTTGGAGAATTTGTTTTCACAGAGAGATCTTGGGGATGAAGAATGTCCAGAATGTCAGTACCTGGAGAACTACAGAGAAGCATTGCGTCAGATAGCATATTATCTGGAAAGAGAGAACCAGGAACTTCGCCAGAAAGCAAAGGTTTGGAAACAGTTGTGAATCGATATTGCCAATTGAATATTTAGCGACGAAATGTGTCCAGTGCCTGTACCCATTTCTTCTCGGGGAGAGGGGAATATGAACCCGACAGGGGCATGATCCAAGGACCTTAGGTTGATATCGATCTCCGTAATTACGCACGCAATGCTATTAAAGGGAAAGAACGCAGAAAATGATTAATATTCATATCATTAATAGAGGTCATACCGAAACTAATTAATATTCATACTATTGAGATGGATAAATTGTGTATTTTAAAATTATTCTACGAGATTTCTTTGTCTGCGACTTATTGCGCAGTATTATCCTTTGTGTAGCGGGGGCCCTGCAGATGAAGCCAAGCCAACTTAGACCCGGGAGGGGTTACGAATGGGGATTCCCTGTGACATCACTCGAGAGAAGACATCCCTCCTCAAGACTCACAGAATGAGGGGAAACTAACTTTTTCGAAACGGAATATAGAAGCCATCTTGGAATCGGACTGGCCAACTTAATTACCTACGAGGTAGAAAATTAATAAAACTCGAATTAGGGGCTCATCTCCCGATTTTAAAAGGGATAAATGTTACTGGGACATTTATTTAGAGTGTTTAATGTCCTCTTCCGTGATAACTTTCAGCAGAAGAAAGAATACTGTGTTGTTTCTGCGTGGAAAAGTACTGTGGCCATCTGGTTAGTCTCATGACACGTCCTCGACGGAGGGACTTCACCCCGTGTGGTAGGGGAAGCAGAACATATTTTAATTAATTTGAAGAGATTCACCGAAGGATAATTGAGTGGTTATGTCACAATCGCACCAACTAGATACTGGTCACCGGTCACCCGCACTATTTTACCTCGAGTACGCCGGGAATAGGCGCTACGCAAATTAGTGGAAGGGGTATCGCTCCCTAGTAAAAACTACTGCAGGAAGGGACAAGGGTCAGTCTGGACTGGTGGCTTACAGACGGCGAAGCTACGTGCATTCGAGCTTCCAGCATTCTTTTGTTTGAGTGAATTTAAATTTAATTTACAAGTGAAATCGCGTACTGTGCGTAAATATTGCAGAGATTGGATAGACGCGATGCTAGTGTCTAAACTTTAAAGATCAGGGACGTGTCGCGAACATTAAATATAATTTGTAATAATATTATTATCATTACTACGGCGCTACTGTGTCGAGTAGCAACAAAGGTACGCGGAATCCGATACTGAACCGCGGATTGCGGAGTGAGGTCCGATATCGTGGCTGGACGTTCACACTGAATGTAACTAAACAAATCTTGGAATAAATAGTGACGTATTGTGTGCCTCAGGAATACTGCCAGCGGTTTCGTCAACCTAGAACAATGGACTCCCGGTTGGAAAGAAGAATGGTGCCTCCAGTAACTGCTTTGATGCCTATGGGTCAGCACTAAACCAGCAATGGACTTCCTGAGCTGACAACGGGTCATCGAGTGATGGAGATGAGTATCAATCATATTTAATATGACGTAATCAGATTGGGCGGGGAACAGTTATCATTACCTGACGCTATAATGTTAGAGATTGTAACTCTAGATGTAGATGTGCTACCATGATACACGTAGCTTCTATTTACTTTATTTAATTAGTAACACGTCTGAGCAATCAATTGTAAATAAAGGGGTAATACGATAAGTTTGCATGCAGTAGTAGATTGACTTAATCATTTTATTTGGGGAAACTTGTAATTATTGATGCGTCAGGAAACCAATTTTTAGTAATTCAGAGTAATTCAAGTTAGGTTGTAGTTAGTCCAGCGTTGTTAATGCATGGCTGGTAAATGGTGTAATTTTATTCCGTGAGCACCCAGAACTACGAGATATGACTTCGGAACTGACACCACAGGCCACCACTGACATATATTTAGATAGGAAGTGTACGATTTTAATTGGCAGGCTTATCACAATTTAAGTGCAAATTGAGGAATATTTTTAATTCATAATTGTATTACCGTGTGACGATTTTATCAGAAATCACAATTTAGATATGGATTAATTACACCGTTATTACGAGGAAGTTAATTATGATCACGCAGTATGGTCTAATTTCCAGGTAAGTCGTGTAGGGAGATAGTGTAATGATGAACCCAATAATAATAATAATAATAATAATAATAATAATAATAATAATAATAATAATAATAATAATAATAATAATAATAAATTGTAGTTATGGTAATCATGCAAGTATTGGTATCATAGAAACCGGTGTCGCGTCGCGGGATCATGATATTGTAAACGAATGTGTGTGTTGAATTGAAGTGAAGTATTGAGAGCCGATGTAATTTTGTTTAATGAACAATGAAGCTCAGTTTATTAGTGAACGATCCCCGAGATGGGGTGTTTTGTTAAGAAAGGGCGTTATGCCTGTGAAGGCCGAGGCCATTGACCACCCGCCGTGCAGGGGCTGGGGGCAGTTGACCTAGTGAGGAGAAGTGTTGGTTTTTTTTGTATGCTCGTCCGCTCGTATAAGGGGGAGCCTTGAGTTAAAGAAAACGAGGGCCGGAAGAATCGCCTAATAATGGAATATTCAACACGCCAGAATGATGTAGTCGCTAATAAATGACACGGCGATTGTTACCAGTACTTGTTAGTTTACTGTCATTACACACCTGAGTATAATGTAGCTTAGGGTTTTCAGAGTCCCACTTCCATCCCAAGGGGTGTCAGTTCAGTTCCCGACAGCGGCATTGGTACCCCAATGCTCAACCGAAGGCTGGATGTCTCACATGTTTACTGTATATAATTTGTGTTCTCTAAGTGTTTATGTATCTTGTTCTGATTATAATTGAGTTGCCGATGGTGCTGACCATCGGGGTGGTGAAATTTTTACAAGTGAGGGTCGGTTCAAACCCGGGCGTTTGTTCCACATTTTTATGAGTTCCTTCTTGGTACTTCGTTGGGGAATGGTTGTGTGTTTAGTATAGGGATTGCTCAGATTCGTTGCATGCATGTTAATCCTATTGGTCAATGATATCACATAGCCTCAGTGTCTATGATAAGTGTTTTTCCGTTCGAATCTCGTCATAATGGATCGCTCTGCGATAGATAATACTCGGATCCATCACATACGACTAAAAGTCGATAACAAACAACAACAATTGATAATAATCCATGTAATTCATTTGTATATAAATGCGTCATTACCATCATCATCATTAAGGCCTAATAAACCACTTGTATTAATCTAAACTTTAACCCGAATGTGTTCTCATTGTAATTAGGTATGATCCGTCTCCTACCCTGTATGCCTTTAAGCTAAGTCTAGTTCAGCGCCTATTTGTTTTATTCCAACCCGTTAACGCCCTGTAGATATCATGCCGGAGCCATTATGTGTAGGGACGGGTGCAATATGTATGTACTTATGACCTATAAAATTCAAAATATGACTTAACGAACAACATCTTTTTACTATTTGCTTTACGTCGCGCCGACACAGAAAGGTCTTATGGCGATGATGGGATAGGACATGTCTAGGAATGGAAAGGAAGCGGCCGTGGCCTTAATTAAGGCACAGCCTCGGCATCTGCCTGGTGTGAAAATGGGAAACCACGGAAAACCATCTTCAAGTTTGCCGACAATCGGGTTAGAATCCACTATCTCCCGGATGCAAGCACACAGCTGCGCAGTAACCGAACAGCCAACTCGTCCGATACTATAGCATCTACATTACATACAGAAACACTTTTATTACGATTGCTACAGGTTGCAATTAATGTAGAGTTAAAATAGTTTTAATTCTTCGAAATTCTTAACCTAAAAGATCAGCCATAGTTAATTAACTCATTAAGGTTATATCTTAGGCAAAAATGGACGCTGTGGAAGAAATAAACTCTACAGATTATTTCATTATTCAATTTTCAATGAGTTTGTGTTACACACACAACATGAATGAAGCTCTCATACCTGATCTAGTCTCCACTATCAGGTTTGTTGCAATTTATGGCCACATGTATCTTAAGGTTGTTGAATGAGAATCCTCTCCGGTTGTCGCTGAGTATCGTCTTGTGGTGAGAAAAACTTCTTTCAACATCACATGAATAGAGTTAAATCATTTGGAGAAAATATCTGCAAATCTGCAGACAAATAACTGCAGAATTGACTTTGCTTCCGTGAAAACATTTATTTATTTATTTCATATGGCGTGGCTCAGTCTATGAAGACTGTTCTTATGCCATACCATATTAACTGTGCTACATTGTACAAACTACAGAGTCTTAAGTTTCCTAATTACATATAATTAATTATGAAATTAAACTTCATAGTTATAAACGAAAGATAAATTTCTGAGAGTTACTATAAAGAAACATTACATACTCATTTCTTTAAGTCTATTTACCATTTACAACATCTTTCTTTAATTGATTTCTGTATGTCTCTAATTAGAGCCGGAATGCAATTCCACGAGCGTAAGGTTGCAGGTATGAATGAGTTGCCATTACTTGACGTGCGGTAAATTGGGAAGCTCAACAGGGAAAAAAGGTTTCTGACCTCTTAGGTATATTGTTTGGGGATGACAAGTATTTAAGTCTAGGTAATCAATGTAATTATTCCTTTATGTTGAGCCCATATTGAAGTGATCATTCAATTAATCAGTCATCTATTCGTATGTGCAGAGAATATTTCATTTTTATTAAGTACTAGTAACTGGCAGGTAACATCTACATTCAGCAGCAGATGTCGAAATTTCTGCAGGGAGCTTGGAGCTCAAGTTTGTTTTCTCGTCACCTAAGTTTAGAAGGAGAAATTTCGACATGATATACACAAAGCAGAACAAGGAAACAAGAGAACACCAACGGTCAGATCAACGGACAACATTTCGAAGGCCCAGCGAGAGGCTAGAGGAGTTGCAAATATACGTTTGAAGTAAGCGTCCGGTACGCGATGTGTTGAGCCAATGAAATGATGGAGCCACAGTAAATTTGGCTAGGCATTGGTCTATGCGAGTGATGGCCCCGAT
Organism: Anabrus simplex; assembly: GCF_040414725.1. Taxonomy (NCBI): domain Eukaryota; kingdom Metazoa; phylum Arthropoda; class Insecta; order Orthoptera; family Tettigoniidae; genus Anabrus; species Anabrus simplex. The sequence continues at coordinate 769,031,512 of NC_090265.1, forward strand.
CGAGGATACAACAGCGTCTTAGAGGACGAATTGATAAAAGCGATGTGAGCGTGAGCTAGCTACCCTATTATTCGGCGAGATTTTGTGCAGGTAACATCAAGAGAAGTATTATTTACGCGAGTGCGGGTCAGATCTTACGTTTCTTGATCGTGTGGGGACTTGAACTTTGGTTTAAGACGCCCATTCTGCATTTCAATTATTATTCAAGATGTTAAAACTTTTGAGAACGGCATTTATTTTTCGATTTCCGGAGGGAAGAACAGTTTCCAGTTTAGTAGCTTGCCGGTGTAAACAGATTTTACGAGGACATCAAATTCAGTAATTTCCAGTCCAGCATTTAAATGTGAAATATTTGACCTAATTACGGGGATTAGATAAGAGAAGTTGTTCTGTGACCGAATGGGAACTGGTTTCACTGTCAGCGGAAATTACCCCGGCTGTAGTATTCTAGTAACTGGTGGGTTAATCTTGACCCAGTTTCATACACCGTGTACAATGGGATGTTTTAGATGACATCCAGAAGCAGAAGCAACGACGAAAAATACATCACTTTTCTATGCCAGGATGGAGACAAATGGACTGATCCAAGTCTTTTCTGAAGGCATCATCATCAATATGACTGGCTAAAACACGATGGAGGCCGGCTGTTCCGGAGGCTGGCGGCGATAAGTCAACGAAATACATGAGTACTGAATTTTCAATGTAATTGTGTGAGTGTGAACGTGTTTTAATATTGCAGAAGGGGATGGGATAGTTTTAATTTTTAATTTCAGTAAATGTAGCTTTCGTTTCGAAGGACAACGTCCTATTTAAAGTAAATTTTAGGAAGCTTGTTAATAAAAATATAATTGTAACGTAAATGTGGACCAATTGCGTAAGGTCTCTTACATTTTTATTCAGATTTATTGGCTGAGTGTCAACATCTTTTACAAGTCAGTTTTTTATTTTAGCCTCATTTATTTTTGATTTGTTTTGTTCTGATGTTTGAGACGCAGTGTACGTCTCGGGACTTAAATGTAAATAAGGATTAAAATTAAAGTCATGAAGGACTAGATTGAAGTATTGTTAAGGGGAGCTCAAAGCGTACGGAAACATGCCGTCACGTTTTCTGGGATTTATTGCGTGATGTGTGAATGAGAGTGTGTGGGACGCTGGAGTTTGGATCCACAAATTTTGATAGCGTCATCTTCACTACTATGTTTAATATCAGATGAGCGTAAATTAGTGTTTGACTCATGAATTCCTCGAACGCAGTTTCGTATTTCAAGTTCCGAATAATTAGAATCCATTTTCTGTAAAAAAGTTTTATTATTATTATTATTATTATTATTATTATTATTATTATTATTATTATTATTATTATTATTATTATTATTATTATTATTATTATTATTATTAATGCGAGTTTCTCGAGTTTTAAAATTGAGATATTTCAGTAACTTTCCGATGTTCAGACATGATCGATTGTCTATGTGGCAATTTCATAGTTTCAGATTTTGATATTTATTACAGAGTTGGCCACTTTATCATTCAAGTTTAGCTTTACGAGTGCGAGTCCTATGATTTGTGACCAGCGCGGTCGTATTTCTTTTCATGCGAGTGAATGTTGATGACGTCATTTATACTTATTCAGTTTTGGCAACTTTAGGACAAGTGATATGGCTTAGTGTGATTTTGAGTAAGAGGACGCGTCCCTCATGTTTGTGTGACTTGCCTCCGGTAGACTGTTGAGCAGCGTGTGCTTTTGGTATTTGCTGCTATATTTTGGGAGACTGATTCTCCGCTTTTGAGTCATTCCGCCGTGTGTTGGCGAGGGTGATAAGTGCGTCTGCCGAAGAGAGTTTATTTTAGCGGCCTATACTTCGTGATGATTTTATTGGGTTTTGTCCATGTCACTACGTGTTGCAGTAGACGAGATGTTTTTTATATCGCAACGTTTCGTTTGGTTTTTCTTTCATATTACCGCGCTGTCATGTGATTTATTTCAGGAACCAACGTTGAATTATGTGTTGAAAGTTAAAGCCTCCTCTGTTATTTTTTATGAATTTGTGTCATATAATTTATTTCAGGAACCTACGTTGAATAGGATGTGTTGCTTAAAGTGTAAAATTATGTTTCCTTATATTTTCCATCGAGTCTTTGAGTGAATGAGGATTGCGTAAATGTAGCATGCTTTTCTTGGTGAGCCCTGGAAAATACGACATCATGTTTTTGTTTCTTTGAATGTGTGTAGTTGCCTTTTATGTGATTTTATTTTGTGTAGTTCCGATCCACATTGTTTGTTGTGCTCATGAGATTGCTCATGATTCGAGGTGTATATATCGGTGCGTAGGATGTTTTACCGCTCAGCGTGTTATATTTTGTACAGTTAGATTAGTTTTTGTCTCCCCCTTGCGCATTAAATCACGTCTTTTCTTAAGGTTAGCGACCCCCACTGCAATGTCAAGTGTGCAGGAAAGGGAGCGTACTCATCTACAATTCAAACTATTGCGAGCACGCAAGCCAATGTGTTAAAATTAATGAAACCTCAAGATTTGATTTGATATGTTAAGTATGTGTGTCGGCATCCATTGCATATTTGTAATGTATTTTTGATTCTCAAGATGGACTTTATCAAGATGAAAAATTCTGAATCATGTAAAAAATTGAATCATTTGATACTTTTACTATTTTTTATATTTATCTTGTTCATTTTAATGAACAGATTTTCCTCCAAAACTGACGTCATGCTTCGCCTTGCTTTATTTATAGCTTTTAGTTGATATCACCGTGTCCATATTTTGTTATATGTTCCCCATCAAAAATGCAGCCTGTATATATTTTTAGGGCATTATTTTTATCATAGTTCGGACTGAGTACGTCTGGGATCGGCTGACTACTCTGGGACAAATTACCTTGATGGTAGAAACGGGGACAATGTATAATTATGAATGTCGCGATACGACTTTCTAAGTTAAAGCGACAATAAATAAGCTAAACAATGTATTTAAGACCCGTTCTTAGAAACCTTGCCATGTCTGTATGGAAGATGATGTGGACAAGCGAGACGGAGTGAAGGTTTCTTCCCTCTGCCAAATATAACCACGACGGCTGTTCAAGATATTCAATACTTATTCAGTATAAAATACATATTCAATACAAAATGGACGCATGTATCATAAGCCCACTGAAGTTTTGCGTTAAGTGTGTTCTTCAGGTTGTTGTATAATACGTCACCATAATCGAAGATGGGTACAATTAAGCTCTGAACAAGTAAGTTCCTCGTATTTAGTGAAAGAAAATCCCATAACCTTTTAAAGGAGTGTAAAGAAAGGAATACTCGTTGACCCGGTTTACAGCAATTGACCCAGCTAGCTAATAAGAGCTCTTACTTGCTAGAAACATTCCATTCGCTACTTTTCAATGGTTCTTCAGTAGAAGTATATTCCTGTCTACCCTGAAAAATAATTTCTAGACCTTACTCTGAAAAAAAAAAAAATAATTCAAACGACAATTACCGAAGTATGTCGTTATACTGAGATTTTGTTTAAAATATGCCAAAAAACTAAATCCAAAGTATATGTTTATATGCCCAATAAAACCCATTTAATTTTGATTATCATGCTTGGAAAATATTGAAAATACAGAACTACATAATATAATGTCAAGGAAAAAATGACTTGTCATAGAAATCCACCCCGTAATTATTATTATTATTATTATTATTATTATTATTATTATTATTATTATTATTATTATTACATATAAGTATGTCTCAGTCCAACTACTTGGCTGAATGGTCAGCGTTGAGGCCTTCGGTTCAGAGGGTTCCGGGTTCGATTCCCGGCCGGGTTGCGGATCTTAATCGCGTGTGACTAATTCTTTTGGCTCGGGGACTGGTTGTTTGTGTTTGTCCCTACATCGTCCTCTTCATATTCAGACAACACACTACACTGCCAACCGCCAAAGGAACACGGAATAAGGATTACATTCCTCCACATAGGTTTGGCGTCAGGAGGGACCTCCGGTCGTAAAACAGCGCCAAATTCACGTGTGCGACACAGTTCGCACCCGAGACCCCACAAGGTGTGGGAAAAGCGGTGGAAGAAGAAGAAGAATGTCTAATGTTATTTCAGTTATAATTTATTTTGATCGTGTTTAACCGTGCTTTTATTAATTATGATTCTGATGTGTAATAATTGGTTTAGTGTAAGAGAAGGCCCAATGGCCTTAACTACCCCAATACAGATATTTATCTATCTATGTACCTGTCCTCGCCGCTAGATGAGGCTTCATTCATTCTATTCGTGACGTGGGTGAAGCTGGAAACAGGCGGTGGATTTTCATTTTGAATGTGTGTACATTCAGTCCTCAACCCGAAGGCTGGTTGGATCCTCAAAAGCTCCACCATTAGCTGTCATAGATGGCCTAGACATCACTGAAGAGGCGTACTAGGGAAATGATGATTTAGGTAGTTTCCCATTGCTTTCCTCACCGAGCCAGAAGTTGCTATTGCATATCAGTCTGTGAAGCCCACTGAAATGCATGCACCAATCGACCCCATGAGCAACACTAGGTCTCACCAGCGAAGGCATTCTTAATGTGTAATTATTTCTATTCCAACGTAACCAATTCTATATTCTCTACGTTGTTGTTACAGGGTTCTGTTTACGAAGTATGTCTCCAAGATACAACATGGGAGATGGAAGATGATCCATCAGTCGAGGCTTCAAAGAGAAAGAATTGTTATCCACAAGAAACAGTGAATTCAGAATTCCATTAACACATTTTCAATCAATCAATCAATCAATCAATCAATCAATCAATCAATCAATCAATCAATCAATCAATCAATCAATCAATCAATCAATCAATCAATCAATCAATCAATCAATCAATCAATCAATCAATCAATCAATCAATCAATCAATCAATCAATCAATCAATCAATCAATCAATCAATCAATCAATCAATCAATCAATCAATCAATCAATCAATCAATCAATCAATCAATCAATCAATCAATCAATCAATCAATCAATCAATCAATCAATCAATCAATCAATCAATCAATCAATCAATCAATCAATCAATCAATCAATCAATCAATCAATCAATCAATCAATCAATCAATCAATACTGATCTGCATTTAGAGCAGTCGCCCAGGTGGCAGATTCCCTATCTGTTGCTTTCCTAGCCTTTTCCTAAATGATTTCAAAGAAATTGGAAATTTATTGAACATCACCCTTGGTAAGTTATTCCAATCCCTAACTCCCCTTCCTATAAATGAATATTTGCCCCAGTTTTTCCTCTTGAATTCCAACTTTATCTTCATATTGTGATCTTTCCTACTTTTATAAACGCCATTCAAACTTATTCGTCTACTAATGTCATTCCACGCCATCTCTCCGCTGACAGCTCGGAACATACCACTTAGTCGAGCAGCTCTTCTTCTTTCTCTCAATTCTTCCCAACCCAAACATTGCAACATTTTTGTAACGCTACTCTTTTGTCTGAAATCACCCAGAACAAATCGAGCTGCTTTTCTTTGGATTTTTTCCAGTTCTTGAATCAGGTAATCCTGGTGAGGGTCCCATACACTGGAACCATACTCTAGTTGGGGTCTTACCAGAGACTTATATGCACTCTTTGTAACGCTACATTTTTGTCGGAAATCACCCCGACCAAATATAACTGCTTTTCTTTGGTTTTTTCTTATTTCATCTTCTTCACCGAACGCTTGGAAACCGTTTTTAAAAGTAGGACAAATCATTATGTAGCGGTATAATTATGAGGACCATGTGGAATTACCGCTACACCGGAAATTTGTTCATGTGGAATTTAAAAGAAAAGGTGAAAGGAATCCATTGATTAACCTTGCCCTATGTAACGCATCTCTGCGATTACTAATTGTCGTATATTTGAGGTTCTTATTGGTGGAAATTGTAATATAACTGTGGGCTGATCCATCACCATTGGATATTCCGTGGGGCTTTGTTGTTGTGAAGTTGGTATTGGTTAGCGCGCGACTTGACTGTTTTCCACAGCGCCCCCTAGCGTAAGCGGCGGGTACCGTGTTGTTGCTGGCCAGTCTCGCTTGAGGAAAGATGGCTTGTAAGAGGGCTCCTGTTCCAATGGCCGGCAGACGGTCTGTGTGTGTTTTCAAACCACCGTAATGTGAGCCTTCGTGGTGAATTAAAGTACTGTTAGTGGTGGGTGGTTGATACTTATTGTGTGCAGTTCTTATTTTAAAAGTTTTAATGTGACAGTTCCTTTCACCATTGAAGCATGCCGTAATACATGGGTATAACGTCGTCAAGGACGGAAGTTTTAAAAGTTATTCAATATTGTGAAACAGTCTCATCACCTTGGTAAGTCCAACTTTATTTGTTATATAAACTGTCTCGGCGAAATTGATGAGCGTAGCTTCGTCAAGCTTACTGGTGAACGAAATTCAAAATGTCGGATCGGCATGCAATATTAATTATGTTTTTTGACTGAAGATACCATTCGCCTTCCGACCATTTTAAGTGTTTGAGTGAACATTTTGTGAAATTATTTAATTCCGCAAGTTTTAACCATGCCCAAGCTGTTATGTTATTTCTGGGCGACTAAATATTTAAATTGAAAGGGCATACTTCTACGTCACGAGAGCCATGTGGTTTTAAAACGACTTGCTCTTATAACTGGAGCTGTGACAAGTTAAATTACTGTATCTGTTGTATCATTAGCCTCGTAAAGGCGACGGAGTTTTTAAAATTGATGTAACGTTTGATGATTTTTGAACCCACGTGAATGCTGGAGCGTGCTTGGGGTCGTATTAACTTTAATTCCATTTTCTTTCTTAAAATTTATTTTCTTCCTTAATTATTATTATCATCATTATTATTTTATTTAAATTTTCCTTCCTTTACATTTTGAGTGTGGTTTCGGGTTCTGAAGCTACACTCCATTTAATTCCATTGTTGGAGTATGTTCCGTCTTTTGTTTTTCTGATAACGGTTTGATTAGTTTGTAATATCGCGGCGTGGTCAGTGTTGTACCAATACTGGAGATGTGCTGACCTTTCGTTGTTGTGTGGCGTACTTAGGCTGTTGGTGTGATGAACTGGGTCACAAGATGAGTTTTAATTGCTTCTATATTATTGCGCTATCTTATTATTATTCTTGATTTCCTTCAATCATTCATTGTTTTTCTTTTGATGTGGGCTCTTTCTTAATTTTTGCCTAACTTAATGCTACCTCTTTGTTTTCTTTTGAAACGCTTCCGTGTTCACTGAGGGACCTCAAACATGTAATAATTTATTGTATTAATGCCTGTTGGATTTTAATTGTTAAAAAACATTTTGTAAATTGTTTGGGTAATGTTAATAGGGATGCGCGCATACCCAAATAGGTGCACTTAAAATATGAATGACTCGGAAAATAATAATAATTATTATTGTATCTTCTTTTAAAGGAAGATGGGTTCGAGCTCGAACAGTAAATTGTAATGAACCTCTAAGTCAAACTGAAGTTAATTCCGTCTGAAAATATGAGTGAACCTTTAAATTTGGTTGAAACTGTTGGTATGGTGATCACGCTTTGTAGTAATTTTATAGACGAGCCTTGTCATTCGTTTTCCTTTTTTAAACTTAATTGTTTTCAATTTGCTTGATATATATTTAAATTGCACCACCCACCCGACTTATTTTCTTTCTTATATTATATTAAATGTTGGTCTTTAAGTGTGACGGAGAGTGTTATTTTAGTGAATTGCTCTGCCCTTATTCCTTCCATCCTCTGTTATGGTCCTTGACCTCTTGACCTTGCCCAGATTCTATCGCTTCCCCATTCTGTGTATGTGTTTTATCGAGGCTCTTCCCTCCGTAGTCGGCGTGATTCGCCCTGGGAGGCGCCTCTTATCTCTTTGGTGGCCGCGCTGACAGTCGAAGACTTGGGATGCGGTGTTGTAGCTTCAGTTGTTTGGTTGCCCTCTTCGATTGTCAGTATGCCACAATTATATGAAGAAAAATTTGTAATTCCAGATGAAATTTTGGGGCAAATATTCGTTTATAGGAAAATGAGTTAGGGATTGGACTAATTTACCAACTTCTTTGAAATAACTTAGAAAAACTACATCAAGTAAAGGAATTCAGATATGTCGGAAGTCTCATCTCATCTGATGGAAAATGTGCGAGATAACTAGGCCTAAACGCTTGAACTGTACAAGCGAAGGAAGATTTTTCAAAAGATTAGTGTCTGTTAACATCTAAGAGGATCAGAATGGAGGCATGAAAGAATTTTTAGAACATTTTTTATGGAGCTTTGTGAGCTATGGGATGGGTCAGAAACAAGCACCGTGCGAAAAGCGGAAGTTTTCAAATTAAAGGCATTTGTGATGTGGAGCTGGCGTCGACGCCGAATAATGCTTTGGACTGCTAGGGTCACAAAAGAGAACTTTCTCTCATTAGGGGAAATGAGACACGCACTTTAAACAGGAGAAGACATAGCTTCGTTTACCACTTACTTAGCCATTCTGACTGATGCACCGTCCTGTTTGAAGGAAAACTAGAAGGTTGGAGGCGCAAAGGAATACCAAGAGCACAATTCATAGACAACACACACTTTTGCAAATTGAAGTTGTTGTTATTGTTGTTGAGCCTTTCGATAGAATGGCGGTTTCTTCTTCATTTAAAGTTACTTTAGACAGGTAAACTACAGGGGGGGGGGGTGGAATTTCTCAATTACATTTTTAGACAAACTAGTCTCTTTAGACTGGTTTTTCGCACCTCATTCTATCAAAACTCGCCAAAAAATCAACAAAATTTGGCTAAGAAATGATATCCGTTTTCTACACAAGAAAATATCTTACTTGAATAATAGACTTTAGGAGACTCACCTTGAAGCAGCCAATTTGCTCCCTAGTGCCCAGTGGAATCTTTTCCAAGACCTAATTAACAACAGATTTTTGACAAACATTCACAGAAACAACTTACATTAGACAAAACATTAAACACTTTAAAAATGAACACAACTCCACCGAAGGCTGAAAGCACAACTGGCCTAACCTGAACAAAATGAACATCGCCACTACTTTAATTATTGAGTCTGAGGCCGCCATCAACAAAATGCCGTTAGAACAACACGACGAACTTAGATTCGAAGTAAAAAGGAAATTAGACAAAATGTTTACCTCTGACAACGTAAACAAAAGATTCTCCTTCATTAATCCCGCTGACAATAAGCAGATTTCCGAACACAAACGAATCGCCGAACTTAAAAAGATAATCAATAATAACGACCTAATAGTCACTAAAGCTGATAAAGGTAATACCACAGTTATAATGAATAAAACCGACTATGTCTCCAAAACTAAGGAATTTTTTAACAGCAGCACCTTTTCAATAATTAAGAAAGACCCAACCCAACGAATTCAGCGACAATTAAAACAAACCCTAAAGAACACATCCTTTCTTTTCACGGACCTCGAAAAATATAATCTTTTAAATATGAACCCGGGTCTTCCTACAGCTAAAGCCCTCCCAAAGATCCATAAGGCCAACATCTCTATCCGCCCTATTATTAACTATAGGCCTAGTCCTCTGCATAAAGCCTCTCACTTTGTCCAAAGTTTCTCTGCTAAAAACTACCATTGTCTTGCCAATAAGTCTATTAAAAACACCATCGAACTAATTGACAAACTAAAGACCTTCGACTTGCAACCTAACCACTCCCTTCATTCTTTCGACATAGTCAACATGTATCCAAGCATATAAACAGCAAAGCTTTTCCCTATCATTGGAAGCAACTTAAAGAAATACAGTCCTCTTAGCAAATTTGAAATATATGACTTCATCTCCATTCTGAAATTAGTCGTCAATAATTACTTTTCACTTTTGACAAAACTATTTATCAACAATACGGATTAGCAATGGGTTCACCCGCCTCTGATATCGTAGCGGAGACTTATCTAGATTATCTGGAACACTCTGAAATCAACAACAACTTTCCCAACATTCTACTATGGGCGAGATACGTGTATGGCACATTTGTAATTATGAACGAAGAAATTAAGAACGTGGCCTCTACCCTTCACGATCTTAACAGCATCGATCCCCACTTTAAATTTACACTTGAGTCTGAAACAAACAGGTTCATCAATTTTCTAGATTTGACCATTCATAGACACCCTTCCTTTTTTTCTTACAAAATCTTCAGGAAACCCACACAAACTGCAACTACCATTCGTCAAGACTCCACACATCCCCAAGCACACAAACGTGCTACCTATAATAGTTTAGTCCACCGTGCCTTCACAATACCCATGTCAAAGAAAGACTTGAACAACGAACTCAATACTATTCGTGCAATCGCCAACTTTAACGGTTACAATAAACCCTTCATAGAACAGATTATCAACAAATTCAGACACCGACCTAAGACCACTCTTACTAAAGAAAACTCTAAAGACGCCACTTCTTCCACCTTTACTTTCAAGAAAGGTGTCTACAAAATCACCAATCTCTTCAGTAAACATAACGTAAACATTTCTTTCAGAACAAATAGCAGGAACTCTGGAATTCTGCACAAATCCCCATCAGTTAACATGTCCACTACTTTATTAAAGTCCGGAATCTACAGATTCAAATGCAATGAATGCAATTCCTCATACTTCGGACAAACAGGACGCAGTTTCACCACTAGATATTCAGAGCACGTCAACGCTATAAGATACAATAGGTTTTCAGCAGTAGGTCAACACATCTCTGACTCCAACCACAAGTTTACCGACATTGAACACGATTTAGAGATCCTTCAAATGGCCAATAAAGGGCCTCTCATGAACATGATCGAAAATTGTTTCATCCATTTCGATCAATACTTTAATCCTAACTTCAACTTAAATGAAATCTCTGACAAGCCTAGATAGATAGATAGATAGATAAGAAATGGGTGAGCCCTGTCTTCGCAGAGCTCCACACGTAGGTCTATGAAGACCCTTTGTGCCTCTTAAACAGGTTTGCCTAGTCCAGCCCTAGTGCTCCTATAAAGGATACTAGTGTCCGGATATTGGCATTCCTGATGTCTTCCAGGCTCACAAAATGTGAGCCAAGGTATCGATGTCTGGTGCTTGCGGACATAACACATGCGCGGAGGTCTCCTCCTTACCGCATCGTCTACACATCGGATCCTGGGTGATTTTCATGATGTGTAGGTGTCTCTGTAAGGTATTGCGGCCTGTTAACAGTCCAACTACCATTCTCATTCTGGTCCTATTCAAGTTCATTAGGACCTTTTTATAACTTTGGCTAGGCCCTTTGATAAGTTCACGTGCCTGCCTTGCTATAGTTAACCTTTTCCAAATATCTAAGTGAGACTGGTTTGTCCTCTGGGATATTACCAGTCTCACACTTCGGAGTGACACTCCCAGGAAGGGCTCTGGTCCTGTGAAAGAACCTTTTGAGCCTTGTTTCGCTAGTTTGTCAGCTTCTTCATTTCCACTGATACCTGTGTGCCCAGGGACCCATAATAGGATAACTGAGCTAAATTTACACAGCTGATCTAACATCCTTTGGCATTCCCATAGCAGTTTTGATGTTGTTTTAACTGCACATAGTGCTTTTAGTGCTGCCTGGCTGTCACTGCAAATAGTGATGCATCTTCTGTGTCCAGGCATATTCCATATATATACAGCACAGGCTAGTATTGCGTGTACTTCGGCCTGGAAAACAGTAGCATATTTACCCATAGGAAGGGAGAGCCTTGTCTTAGGCCCCCAGACCCCGGCGCCTGGGCCCGTCTCCGTCCGCGAGCCACCTGTGTACCATGTACAGCCCCCAGACTTAAGATGGGCCCCAGCATCCGCGGCCCACTCCTCCCTTGTGGGTATCACCACTGTAAATTTATAATTCAAATTAAAGCTAGGCTTCATCAGATTCCCGATCATCATTGTCATAGGGCAAGTCTGGTGGAGCCTTGTAAGAATAAAGGCATGACCTCTATTCGGGTTTTTGAAGGACCATCCTCCGAGTGACCAGAGGCGATAGGCACTCATTCCCGCTATTACCTTAACATATAAATGTAAGGGGGGGGGGAAACCTAGGATGGCCTCCATTGCACATAATTGTGTAGTATCCAGTGCCCCTGTTATTCCTAGACACGCAAGTCTTTGGACACTGTTTAACTTGGTGGTTACAGTTTTACTCTCCGAGCCTGGCCACCGGACTAAAGATGCATAGGTGATCGTGGGCCGTACAATAGAGATATAGAGCCACTGGACCACCTTAGGTCTTAGGCCCCAAGTCTTCCCGACGGCCCTGCGACAGGCCCACATAATCTTGCGAGCCTTATCCACCTTATGATCTATATGTTTCTTCCAACTCAGTATTGCTTCAAGGATTACCCCTAGGTACTTAACTGAGGTTGTCTTAGCTAATTATTTCCCAAATAGGAAAGGCTCTGACAGTCCGTCTAGCCTCCTCCTCCTGATAAATACCACGAGCTCCGTCTTATCGGGATTAACCGACAAGTCTGTCTCGTGGCACCATCTTTCCACCCTACGTAAAGAGCTCTGTACGAGCTCGGAAACCGTGCCGGGGAAATTTCCTACCGCCATCAGGCTTATGCCATCTGCACAGCCTTGGGCGTATATTCCTCCAACATTTAACCTGGTAAGTAGTTCATCCACTACCAAACACCATAAGGTTGGTGATCATACTCCTCCGTGTGGACACCCCCTGTAGTAGTATAATAGGCGGGTTCTGCGGCCACCTCCACCTCAGGCTCCCAGTGGCCACCTCCACCTCCACCTCAGCCAGAGGCCTCCCAGATGCCTCCTCCACCTCCACCTCAGCCAGAGGCCTCCCAGAGGTCTCCTCCACCTCCCGCGGGAAATTTGAATTTGTAAACAAAGCCACGTGCTTTTTGACAGCTGTCATCGACAACAACGCATCGCTAACCTCAGTACTGCCATCTTGACGGGCCTAAACCTCAGTAGTGCCAACTTAACCTAACTAGCGCGAGGTAAACAAAGCCACGTGCTTTTTGACAGCCACGTGCTTTTTGACAGATTTGTAAACAAAGCCACGTGCTTTTTGACAGCTCTCATCAACAACAACGCATCGCAAACCTCAGTACTACCATCTTGACGGGCCTAAACCTTAGTGGTACCAACTTAACCTAACTAGCATGAGGTAAACAAAGCCACGTGTTTTTTTGACAGCCACGTGCTTTTTGACAGATTTGTAAACAAAGCCACGTGCTTTTTGACAGCTCTCATCGACAACAACGCATCGCAAACCTCAGTACTACCATCTTGACGTGCCTAAACCTTAGTGGTACCAACTTAACCTAACTAGCATGAGGTAAACAAAGCCACGTGTTTTTTTGACAGCCACGTGCTTTTCGACAGATTTGTAAACAAAGCCACGTGCTTTTTGACAGCTGTCATCGACAACAACGCATCGCTAACCCCAGTACTGCCATCTTGACGGGCCTAAACCTTAGTGGTACCAACTTAACCTAACTAGCATGAGGTAAACAAAGCCACGTGTTTTTTTGACAGCCACGTGCTTTTTGACAGATTTGTAAACAAAGCCACGTGCTTTTTGACAGCTCTCATCAACAACAACGCATCGCAAACCTCAGTACTACGATCTTGACGGGCCTAAACCTTAGTGGTACCAACTTAAACTAACTAGCATGAGGTAAACAAAGCCACGTGTTTTTTTGACAGCCACGTGCTTTTCGACAGATTTGTAAACAAAGCCACGTGCTTTTTGACAGCTGTCATCGACAACAACGCATCGCTAACCCCAGTACTGCCATCTTGACGGGCCTAAACCTTAGTGGTACCAACTTAACCTAACTAGCATGAGGTAAACAAAGCCACGTGTTTTTTTGACAGCCACGTGCTTTTTGACAGATTTGTAAACAAAGCCACGTGCTTTCTGACAGCTCTCATCAACAACAACGCATCGCAAACCTCAGTACTATCATCTTGACGGGCCTAAACCTTAGTGGTACCAACTTAACCTAACTAGCATGAGGTAAACAAAGCCACGTGTTTTTTTGACAGCCACGTGCTTTTCGACAGATTTGTAAACAAAGCCACGTGCTTTTTGACAGCTGTCATCGACAACAACGCATCGCTAACCCCAGTACTGCCATCTTGACGGGCCTAAACCTTAGTGGTACCAACTTAACCTAACTAGCATGAGGTAAACAAAGCCACGTGTTTTTTTGACAGCCACGTGCTTTTTGACAGATTTGTAAACAAAGCCACGTGCTTTTTGACAGCTCTCATCAACAACAACGCATCGCAAACCTCAGTACTACCATCTTGACGGGCCTAAACCTTAGTTGTACCAACTTAACCTAACTAGCATGAGGTAAACAAAGCCATGTGTTTTTTTGACAGCCACGTGCTTTTCGACAGATTTGTAAACAAAGCCACGTGCTTTTTGACAGCTGTCATCGACAACAACGCATCGCTAACCCCAGTACTGCCATCTTGACGGGCCTAAACCTCAGTAGTACCAACTTAACCTAACTAGCGCGAGATAAACAAAGCCACGTGCTTTTTGACAGCCACGTGCTTTTTTGACAGCTGTCATCCGCCATCTTTAAACAACAGAGCACCGTGCTGCCCTCTTTCGTCACCTGTCATCGGCAGTGCTGCCATCTTGACGGACCTAAACCTTAGTGCTACCAACTTAACCTCACTAGCTCGAGATAAACAAATCCACATGCTTTTTGACAGCTACGTGCTTTTTTGATAGCTGTCATCCGCCATCTTTAATCTATAGAGCACAGTGCTGCCCTCTTTAGCTACTTACCTTTGAAATGTGGTGGCGGATAATTTGAAAAATGCTTTTCGACAAGCAGCCATCTTTAATCCGGAGAGAACAGTGCTGCCCTCTATGTGGTGGCGGCAAATTGAAAAATTCCACGTGCTCTTGTTTGAAAACAAACTCACGTGCTTTTTTGACAGCTGTCATCTGCCATCTTTGAGCACAGTGCTGCCCTCTTTAGTTTGAAATGTGGTGGTGGTAAATTCCACGTGCTCTTGTTTGGAAACAAAGCCACGTGCAGCTGTCATCCGCCATCTTTAATCAACAGAGCACTGTGCTACTATCATGCGGGCAATTTCATCACCTGTTATCCGCCATCTTTAATCCACAGAACACCGTGCTGCCCTCTTTATGGCTACTACCTTAAGCACGTAGTAGCGGACAATTTGAAAAGTTCTGTTAGCTATCATCCGCCATCTTTAATCAAGAGAGCACCGTGCTGCCATCTTTAGCTAGATACCTTTGAAATGTGGTGGCGGCAAATTGAAAAATTCCACGTGCTCTTGTTTGGAAACAAACTCACGTGCTTTTTCGACAGCTACCATCCGCCATCTTTAATCAACAGAGCATAGTGCTGCCCTCTTTAGTTTGAAATGTGATGGCGGCAAATTCCACGTGCTCTTGTTTGGTAAACATAGCCATGTGCTTTTTTGACAGCTGTCATCCGCCATCTTTAATACAGAGAGCACCGTGCTGCCCTCTTTATCGTAGTAGATGTAAATTCGTCACCTGTCATCCGCGGTGCTGCCATCTTTAGCTAGATACCTTTGAAAAGTGGTGGCGGATAATTTAAAAAGAAAAATTCTACAGCAGCCCTCTCTCGACGCTAATTGCGTAAGATGGCGGCTATACATGACTCCTTAAGGGTGCTTACGCAAGATGGCTGCTATACACAGGTTCTTATGAGACGCCCTTAGGATGCTTGCGCAAGATGGCAGTTATACATGGCTCCTTATGAGATACCCTAGGGATGCTTGCGCAAGATAGCGGCTGATCTTATGGGACGGCTTAAGGGTCCTTGGACAAGATGGCTTGAGACGCCCTAAGGATGCTTGCGCAAGATGGCGGACACAAGATGGCAGCTATACATAACTCCTTATGAGACGCTTTAAGGGTGCTTGCGCAAGATAGTTGCTACTCTTATGAAGAATGCTAGCTTAGAGGCTAACGTGTCGTGATAGTTCGATTCATTAAATTTAGGGCTTAAATGCAAAATGTTAAATATATCGAAAACGGTGCACCGTAGAGCAAAACGGACAAAATTTTTCTGCCTAATACCTAGGTTCGCAGTATGAGGAACAAGAAAATCATAGTCTAATGATGGGATCAACGGTTCGGTTCCTACTTAGGCCCTTTGGCATTTGCTCTGTTTTAGCTTGTATTGAAGCGAGTCTTCGTAACATGATCAGGTCTAGCTATGGTAGAGAGTATAACGTACCGTGCAGGTTCGATTCATTAAATTTGGAGGCTTAAATGCAAAATGTTAAATATTTCGAAAACGATGCATCGTAGAGCAAAACGGACAAAATTTTTCCGCCTAATACGTAGGTTCGTAGTATCAGGAACAAGAAAAAACATAGTCTAATGATGAGATCAACGGTTCGATTCCTACTTAAGCCCTTTGGCATTCGCAGCTATCTATTTCTACAAGATGGTGGCTGCTCTTATGAGAAACAAGATGCCTTGAGACGTCCTAGGGATGCTTACGCAAGATGGCAGACACACAATGGTGACTATACATAGCTCCTTATGAGACGGCCTAGGGGTGCTCGCACAAGATGGCGGCTACTCTTATGAAGAAAGCTAGCTTAGAGGCTACTGCGCAAGATAACAGCTGCTGTTATGCATGTGGTGGAGGGCAATTTGAAATTCTATGTGCTTAATCAACAGAGCACCCTGCTGCCCTCTTTAGCTGAAATGTGGTGGTGGATAATTTGAAAAATTCTTTTGACAGCTATCATCTTTAAAAACAATGGCGACTATACATAGGCTGTTAAGGTCTTATCATTCTCCTCCTCCTCCTCCTCCTCCTCCTCCCCCTCCTCCTTCTCTACCTCCTCCTCCGCCTCTTATGTCAAGGCATAGCTTTATATCGAACAAGTTTAAACCTGCATCGCGAAGGCAAGCGTGTGCAGCGATAACATTATTGTGCATGTTTAGACTTTCGAAACATAAGAAGAGTAGAATCAAACGCTGTACTCGATACGACATGTGATCAGAACATTGATTGATGCGTTCAGAAAAACAAAATAAGTGATCAAGACTAGAATCGAACAATGTACTCAATACATCATGTGTTTAGAATATGTCAGGGGATACGCTTGTTCTAAGAAGATCAGATTGAAACATAACAAGACTAGAATAGAACACTGTAATCGATGTTGTTAACTTCAACATGTGATCAGAACATTGATTGATGTGCTCAGAACACAAAATAAGTGATCATGACTAGAATCGAACACTGTACTCGATACAACATGTGATCAGAACATTGATCGATGTGTTCAGAACACGAAATAAGTGATCAAGACTAGAATCGAACACTGTACTCAATACAACATGTGTTTAGAACATGTTAGGGGGTACCCTTGTTCTAAGAAGATCAGAATGAAACATAACAAGACTAGAATCGAACACTGTAATCGATGTTGTTAACCTCAACATATGATCAGAACATTGTTTGATGTGTTCAGAGCAAAAGTACAATTTTGATGATTTGCTTAGTGTAAAATCAAAAACTATGGAAACACACTGTGCACATATCGCGTAGCTAACTCGCTCAGTAAGCAATATTGCAAAACTACAACTTCAATGATTTGCATAGTGTAAAAATCAAAAACACACTGTACCCATACTGCGCAGCTAACTCGCTCGGTAAACGATATAGCCAAAGTATAACTTCAAATTATTTACCTTCCATCATTCGTCTTGTGTGTAAAAATCAGTCGAACAAGTTATCGCATAAACATGGCTGAAAAAAAATCGTGATAGGGTATGGAACCCAGGGGTTACATCTTATCAGAAGGGCAAAAAGGATGAAAGGACTCTTCCTCCTCCTTACCGCACATTCCTTGAAGGGCTAATGGGCAAAAGGGCTAAAGGGCTAAAGGGCTAATGGGCTAAAGGGCTAATGGGCTAAAGGGCTAAAGGAGCAACAACCTCGTCGATCGCTATCAGCAAGAACGCTTGTACTTTGTTAAGTGTAGAAAATTAATCTTTATTTGTAAATGGTTTCATGTTCAGAACAAGGAATGGAAAATCCCCGAGGTGCGATGAGTTACGTTTTTCGAACTAGTGTTTGGAACACTGAACTTTTCAAGATGATAGCAGAGAGTTTAGCAATGTTCTGTTGTTGGATTTTAAATTCCGCGCTACAACATGCATAAGGTGGTAGCCTTGAGGTTTACCGCCGTAAAGATGGCAAGAGTGAGGTTAACAATGTTCTGTTGTTGGATTTTAAATTCCGCGCTACAACATGCATAAGGTGGTAGCCTTGAGGTTTACCGCCGTAAAGATGGCAAGAGTGAGGTTAACAATGTTCTGCTGTTGGATTTTAAATTCCGCGCTATAACATGCATAAGGTGGCAGCCTTGAGGTTTACCGCCGTAAAGATGGCAGCAGTGAGGTTAGCGACGCTCTATTGTCCTTCAAAGTGAGGTTAGGGTTCGTCAAGAAGACAGCTGTCAAAAAAGCACGTGGCTATGTTTACCAAAGAAGAGCACGTGGTCGTGACGTCACGGTCACGTAATCAATCCAGCTCGACGTCGTTAAGAGCAGTATTAGGGTTAGCTATGCTTAAAAGTCTTGGGAACAGAGCAGCAGTATGAATTGCTATGTTTCAAAGCGTGTACACATGACCTATCGATTTTACATGCATCGACCATCGAACTAAACTTCATCCGCTAGATCGTGCTGCTATCTTAGCATAACCTATACCCATAAAATTAAAGTACAATGAATAGCCATGTTTCAAAGCGTGTACACATCACCTATCGATTTTGCACACATCGACTCTCGTACTAAACTTCTTCCGCTAGATTGTGCTGCTATCTTAGCATAACCTATACGCGTGACCTTAAGGTACAAAGAATAGCCATGTTTCAAAGCGTGTACACATTACCTATCGACTTTGCATGCAACAAATATCGTACTAAACTTCTTCCGCTAGGTTGTGCTATCTTAGCATAACTTATACACATGAACTTAAAGTACAAAGAATAGCCATGTTTCAAAGCGTGTACACATTACTTATTGATTTTGCATGCATCAAATATCGTACTAAATTTCTTCCGCTAGATTGTGCTGCTATCTTAGCATAACCTATACCCATGAACTTAAAGTATAATGAATAGTCATGTTTCAAAGCGTGTACACATCAACTATCGAATTTGCATGTATCGACTCTCGTACTAAACTTCTGCAGGTAGATTGTGCTGCTATCTCAGCATAACTAAGACGCATGAACTTAAAGAACAAAGAAGAGCTATGTCTCAAAACGTGTACACGTTACCTATCGATTTTGCAAGCATCGACTCTCGTACTAAACTTCTTCCGCTAGATTGTGCTGCTATCTTAGCGTAACCTATACGCATGACCTTAAGGTACAAAGAATAGCCATGTTTCAAAGCGTGTACACATTACCTATCGACTTTGCATGCAACAAATATCGTACTAAACTTCTTCCGCTAGGTTGTGCTGCTATCTTAGCATAACTTATACACATGAACTTAAAGTACGAAGAATAGCCATGTTTCAAAGCGTGTACACATTACTTATTGATTTTGCATTCATCGAATCTCGTACTAAATTTCTTCCGCTAGATTGTGCTGCTATCTTAGCATAACCTATACCCATGAACTTAAAATACAATGAATAGTCATGTTTTAAAGCGTGTACGCATCAACTATCGATTTTGCATGTATCGACTCTCGTGCAAAACTTCTTCAGGTAGATTGTGCTGCTATCTTAGCATAACTAAGACGCATGAACTTAAAGTACAAAGAATAGCCTTGTTTCAAAGCGTGTACACATTACCTAATGATTTTGCAAGCATCGACTCTCGTACTAAACTTCTTCCACTAGATTGTGCTAAAATCGTGTAAGTGTGCTGCTATCTTAGCATAACCTATCGATTTTACATGCATCGACTATCGCAAGCATAACTAAGACGCATGAACTTAAAGTACAAAGAATAGCCTTGTTTCAAAGCGTGTACAGATCACCCTGAACTTCTTCCGCCAGATTGTGCTGCTATCTTAGCATAACCTATACGTATGACTTTAAGGTACAAAGAATAGCCATGTTTCAAAGCGTGTACACATTACCTATCGACTTTGCATGTATCGACTCTCGTACAAAACTTCTTCCGCTAGGTTGTGCTGCTATCTTAGCATAACTCATACACATGAACTTAAAGTACAAAGAATAGCCTTGTTTCAAAGCGTTTACACATTACCTAATGATTTTGCACGAAACGACTATCATACTAAACTTTTTCCACTAGATTGTGCTAAAATCATGTAAGTGTGCTGCTATCTTAGCATAACCTATCGATTTTACATGCATCGACTATCGTACTAGACTTCTTCCGCTAGAGCATGTAGCAATCGCTTTTGTGTATCCCAAACCCCTGTGCACGAACTTAAAGCATAAAGATGAGCTATGTTCTAAAGCGTGTACACATCACCTATCGATAATGTATGTATCGAATATCGTACTAAACTTCTCCTGCTAGAGCGTACGAGTATCGCTTGTGCGTGCACGAACTTAAAGCATAAAGAATAGCAATGTATAAAAATCTTGTAAACAAAGCAGCAGCATTACGTATAGTCAAGATTAAATGCGTGCAGACATCATGTATCCATGATGCACACAGTACTAAACTTATTCCATTAGAATGTACAAAGTTCGCATGTGTTTGTACTGCTATCTTAGCATAGCCTATGTGCATGAACTTAAAGCAAAAAGAATAGTTATGTGTAAAAAATCTTGTGAACATAGCAGAGTGTTAACTACGTAGGTGTAGACATTGAACTTTACATGCTGAGGCAACATACGTGACCGTGACGTCACGACCACGTGCTCTTGTTTGGTAAACATAGCCACGTGCTTTTTTGACATCTGTCTTCTTGACGAACCCTAACCTCACTTTGAAGGACAATAGAGCGTCGCTAACCTCACTGCTGCCATCTTTACGGCGGTAAACCTCAAGGCTGCCACCTTATGCATGTTATAGCGCGGAATTTAAAATCCAACAGCAGAACATTGTTAACCTCACTCTTGCCATCTTTACGGCGGTAAACCTCAAGGCTACCACCTTATGCATGTTGTAGCGCGGAATTTAAAATCCAACAACAGAACATTGTTAACCTCACTCTTGCCATCTTTACGGCGGTAAACCTCAAGGCTACCACCTTATGCATGTTGTAGCGCGGAATTTAAAATCCAACAACAGAACATTGCTAAACTCTCTGCTATCATCTTGAAAAGTTCAGTGTTCCAAACACTAGTTCGAAAAACGTAACTCATCGCACCTCGGGGATTTTCCATTCCTTGTTCTGAACATGAAACCATTTACAAATAAAGATTAATTTTCTACACTTAACAAAGTACAAGCGTTCTTGCTGATAGCGATCGACGAGGTTGTTGCTCCTTTAGCCCTTTAGCCCATTAGCCCTTTAGCCCATTAGCCCTTTAGCCCTTTAGCCCTTTTGCCCATTAGCCCTTCAAGGAATGTGCGGTAAGGAGGAGGAAGAGTCCTTTCATCCTTTTTGCCCTTCTGATAAGATGTAACCCCTGGGTTCCATACCCTATCACGATTTTTTTTGAGCCATGTTTATGCGATAACTTGTTCGACTGATTTTTACACACAAGACGAATGATGGAAGGTAAATAATTTGAAGTTATACTTTGGCTATATCGTTTACCGAGCGAGTTAGCTGCGCAGTATGGGTACAGTGTGTTTTTGATTTTTACACTATGCAAATCATTGAAGTTGTAGTTTTGCAATATTGCTTACTGAGCGAGTTAGCTACGCGATATGTGCACAGTGTGTTTCCATAGTTTTTGATTTTACACTAAGCAAATCATCAAAATTGTACTTTTGCTCTGAACACATCAAACAATGTTCTGATCATATGTTGAGGTTAACAACATCGATTACAGTGTTCGATTCTAGTCTTGTTATGTTTCATTCTGATCTTCTTAGAACAAGGGTACCCCCTAACATGTTCTAAACACATGTTGTATTGAGTACAGTGTTCGATTCTAGTCTTGATCACTTATTTCGTGTTCTGAACACATCGATCAATGTTCTGATCACATGTTGTATCGAGTACAGTGTTCGATTCTAGTCATGATCACTTATTTTGTGTTCTGAACACATCAATCAATATTCTGATCACATGTTGAAGTTAACAACATCGATTACAGTGTTCTATTCTAGTCTTGTTATGTTTCAATCTGATCTTCTTAGAACAAGCGTATCCCCTGACATATTCTAAACACATGATGTATTGAGTACATTGTTCGATTCTAGTCTTGATCACTTATTTTGTTTTTCTGAACGCATCAATCAATGTTCTGATCACATGTCGTATCGAGTACAGCGTTTGATTCTACTCTTCTTATGTTTCGAAAGTCTAAACATGCACAATAATGTTATCGCTGCACACGCTTGCCTTCGCGATGCAGGTTTAAACTTGTTCGATATAAAGCTATGCCTTGACATAAGAGGCGGAGGAGGAGGTAGAGAAGGAGGAGGGGGAGGAGGAGGAGGAGGAGGAGGAGGAGGAGAATGATAAGACCTTAACAGCCTATGTATAGTCGCCATTGTTTTTAAAGATGATAGCTGTCAAAAGAATTTTTCAAATTATCCACCACCACATTTCAGCTAAAGAGGGCAGCAGGGTGCTCTGTTGATTAAGCACATAGAATTTCAAATTGCCCTCCACCACATGCATAACAGCAGCTGTTATCTTGCGCAGTAGCCTCTAAGCTAGCTTTCTTCATAAGAGTAGCCGCCATCTTGTGCGAGCACCCCTAGGCCGTCTCATAAGGAGCTATGTATAGTCACCATTGTGTGTCTGCCATCTTGCGTAAGCATCCCTAGGACGTCTCAAGGCATCTTGTTTCTCATAAGAGCAGCCAACATCTTGTAGAAATAGATAGCTGCGAATGCCAAAGGGCTTAAGTAGGAATCGAACCGTTGATCTCATCATTAGACTATGTTTTTTCTTGTTCCTGATACTACGAACCTACGTATTAGGCGGAAAAATTTTGTCCGTTTTGCTCTACGATGCATCGTTTTCGAGATATTTAACATTTTGCATTTAAGCCTCCAAATTTAATGAATCGAACCTGCACGGTACGTTATACTCTCTACCATAGCTAGACCTGATCATGTTACGAAGACTCGCTTCAATACAAGCTAAAACAGAGCAAATGCCAAAGGGCCTAAGTAGGAACCGAACCGTTGATCCCATCATTAGACTATGATTTTCTTGTTCCTCATACTGCGAACCTAGGTATTAGGCAGAAAAATTTTGTCCGTTTTGCTCTACGGTGCACCGTTTTCGATATATTTAACATTTTGCATTTAAGCCCTAAATTTAATGAATCGAACTATCATGACACGTTAGCCTCTAAGCTAGCATTCTTCATAGGAGTAGCAACTATCTTGCGCAAGCACCCTTAAAGCGTCTCATAAGGCGTTATGTATAGCTGCCATCTTGTGTCCGCCATCTTGCGCAAGCATCCTTAGGGCGTCTCAAGCCATCTTGTCCAAGGACCCTTAAGCCGTCCCATAAGATCAGCCGCTATCTTGCGCAAGCATCCCTAGGGTATCTCATAAGGAGCCATGTATAACTGCCATCTTGCGCAAGCATCCCAAGGGCGTCTCATAAGAACCTGTGTATAGCAGCCATCTTGCGTAAGCACCCTTAAGGAGTCATGTATAGCCGCCATCTTACGCAATTAGCGTCGAGAGAGGGCTGCTGTAGAATTTTTCTTTTTAAATTATCCGCCACCACTTTTCAAAGGTATCTAGCTAAAGATGGCAGCACCGCGGATGACAGGTGACGAATTTACATCTACTACGATAAAGAGGGCAGCACGGTGCTCTCTGTATTAAAGATGGCGGATGACAGCTGTCAAAAAAGCACATGGCTATGTTTACCAAACAAGAGCACGTGGAATTTGCCGCCATCACATTTCAAACTAGAGGGCAGCACTATGCTCTGTTGATTAAAGATGGCGGATGGTAGCTGTCGAAAAAGCACGTGAGTTTGTTTCCAAACAAGAGCACGTGGAATTTTTCAATTTGCCGCCACCACATTTCAAAGGTATCTAGCTAAAGATGGCAGCACGGTGCTCTCTTGATTAAAGATGGCGGATGATAGCTAACAGAACTTTTCAAATTGTCCGCTACTACGTGCTTAAGGTAGTAGCCATAAAGAGGGCAGCACGGTGTTCTGTGGATTAAAGATGGCGGATAACAGGTGATGAAATTGCCCGCATGATAGTAGCACAGTGCTCTGTTGATTAAAGATGGCGGATGACAGCTGCACGTGGCTTTGTTTCCAAACAAGAGCACGTGGAATTTACCACCACCACATTTCAAACTAAAGAGGGCAGCACTGTGCTCAAAGATGGCAGATGACAGCTGTCAAAAAAGCACGTGAGTTTGTTTTCAAACAAGAGCACGTGGAATTTTTCAATTTGCCGCCACCACATAGAGGGCAGCACTGTTCTCTCCGGATTAAAGATGGCTGCTTGTCGAAAAGCATTTTTCAAATTATCCGCCACCACATTTCAAAGGTAAGTAGATAAAGAGGGCAGCACTGTGCTCTATAGATTAAAGATGGCGGATGACAGCTATCAAAAAAGCACGTAGCTGTCAAAAAGCATGTGGATTTGTTTATCTCGAGCTAGTGAGGTTAAGTTGGTAGCACTAAGGTTTAGGTCCGTCAAGATGGCAGCACTGCCGATGACAGGTGACGAAAGAGGGCAGCACGGTGCTCTGTAGTTTAAAGATGGCGAATGACAGCTGTCAAAAAAGCACGTGGCTGTCAAAAAGCACGTGGCTTTGTTTATCTCGCGCTAGTTAGGTTAAGTTGGTACTACTGAGGTTTAGGCCCGTCAAGATGGCAGTACTGGGGTTAGCGATGCGTTGTTGTCGATGACAGCTGTCAAAAAGCACGTGGCTTTGTTTACAAATCTGTCGAAAAGCACGTGGCTGTCAAAAAAACACATGGCTTTGTTTACCTCATGCTAGTTAGGTTAAGTTGGTACCACTAATGTTTAGGCCCGTCAAGATGGTAGTACTGAGGTTTGCGATGCGTTGTTGTTGATGAGAGCTGTCAAAAAGCACGTGGCTTTGTTTACAAATCTGTCAAAAAGCACGTGGCTGTCAAAAAAACACGTGGCTTTGTTTACCTCATGCTAGTTAGGTTAAGTTGGTACCACTAAGGTTTAGGCCCGTCAAGATGGCAGTACTGGGGTTAGCGATGCGTTGTTGTCGATGACAGCTGTCAAAAAGCACGTGGCTTTGTTTACAAATCTGTCGAAAAGCACGTGGCTGTCAAAAAAACACGTGGCTTTGTTTACCTCATGCTAGTTAGGTTAAGTTGGTACCACTAAGGTTTAGGCCCGTCAAGATGATAGTACTGAGGTTTGCGATGCGTTGTTGTTGATGAGAGCTGTCAAAAAGCACGTGGCTTTGTTTACAAATCTGTCAAAAAGCACGTGGCTGTCAAAAAAACACGTGGCTTTGTTTACCTCATGCTAGTTAGGTTAAGTTGGTACCACTAAGGTTTAGGCCCGTCAAGATGGTAGTACTGAGGTTTGCGATGCGTTGTTGTTGATGAGAGCTGTCAAAAAGCACGTGGCTTTGTTTACAAATCTGTCAAAAAGCACGTGGCTGTCAAAAAGCACGTGGCTTTGTTTACCTCGCGCTAGTTAGGTTAAGTTGGCACTACTGAGGTTTAGGCCTGTCAAGATGGCAGTACTGAGGTTAGCGATGCGTTGTTGTCGATGACAGCTGTCAAAAAGCACGTGGCTTTGTTTACAAATTCAAATTTCCCGCGGGAGGTGGAGGAGACCTCTGGGAGGCCTCTGGCTGAGGTGGAGGTTGAGGAGGCATCTGGGAGGCCTCTGGCTGAGGTGGAGGTGGAGGTGGCCACTGGGAGCCTGAGGTGGAGGTGGCCGCAGAACCCGCCTATTATACTACTCCCTGTCTATATTAGCTCTCAACATTACAGCGTTGAGGGTAAACAGAACTTGACGGCCCTGCAGTGAGGCCATAATCCATTTTATGAGCATACTGCTCACTCCTCTTCTCTCTAGACTACGTTCTATGGAGCCCAAAGATGTATAGTTAAAGGCCCCTTCTATATCTAGGAATACAACCATAGCAAGTTGTTGCTGATCCAAGGCACTCTCCAGCCTAGAAACTAGCTGGTGTAGTGCCGTCTCAACCGACTTCCCTGGTTGATATGCATGTTGATGAGAATGCAGGGGAAAGTCCCTTAATACTTTCTCCCTGATATGTCTATCCACCAGCCTTTCCAAGGTCTTAAGTAGAAAATACGTTAGACTAATGGGTCTATAGTCCTTAGGTCTAGTATATGAAGACCCTCCGGGTTTAGGTATATACACCACCTTCGCCTGACGCCACAAGGAGTACACGTACCCCATAGTGAGACAGGCTCTAAAGATTCTGACCAGGTATGGTATAAAGACCCCCCCCCCCGCTTCCTGAAGAAGTGCCGGGAAGATCCCATCCACCCCTGGGATTTTGTAAGGGGCAAAGGATTCTAATGCCCACTTAACCCTTCTTGGGGTAACAATCTCTGCGGCTTCCTTCCAGCCACTTTTATCGGGTCTGAAGGATCCGCTCGATTCTACCTCACTATTCGTGACTACCGAACCTGGAAAGTGGGCATCAAGCAGTAAGTTCAGGGTCTCCCTCTCTGTGGATGTGTATCCACCTGAAGGCGACTCCAGTGAACCCAGCCTTGCCCTTTTATCCAAGGTTAAAATTTTATGAAGCCTTGCCGCTTCATGTTGACTTTCAATGGATTCACAAAACTGTCTCCAAGATTTCCTAGAAGCCTTTTTGACTTCTGACTTGTACCTTCTTTGTGATTATTTTTAAGAATCTAGGCTTTCTTGATCCTGAAGTTCCCTGTATTTATTCCAGAGCCTTCGTGTATATCTCCTCAGGTGTTCAAGATAACTATTCCACTTGAAGCTTCCTGTTACTCTTTTTGCCTTAACAGTAGGGCAGTTTAATTCATAAGAGATAACCAGTGTCCGTGTGAGAAAAGTCACACTGAGCTCCAGCTCCTCTTTGTTTTTAATTATATTTGAGGGTCCTCCCTCCAGTCCCCTCCTCACGTCCTCCCTAAAAGACGTCCAATCGGTTCGTCTAGGGTTTCTGTAAGACGGGATCTCGAGGGAGCCCTCTTTATAAAACACAATGTGTCTATGATCTGACAAGGAAGGCTCCAAAGAAACCTTCCAGTCTTTAAATTCCTGTATGATTCCCATGGAACCCAGGGTAAGATCTATGATCCCCTCAGTCCTATTATTAATGAAGGTAGGGATATCACCAATGTTCATGTTCTCAAGATCAGTTGTACATAGAAATTCTATGAGGTGCTCTCCCCTTCGGTTTGTATATTTACTTCCCCAAATGCTGTGATGAGCATTGGCGTCACATCCTACTATGAGGTTTAATCCTTGTTTCCTACAGTATATCACCAGTCTCTTGAACTCCTCCGGCGGGGGTGGAGTTTCAGAGTCTCCTGGGAAATATGCAGAGCAGACAACCAAGTCTTTTGGCTGTCCGCCCTCTTCATATCTCACTAGGACTGCTACCAGGTCTCTAGTAATGAAGCCTGGTATAGCCCAGGCGTTGTGATCTTTAACTAGTATACATGCTCTAGGCTTCTCCTCTGCTATTCCACTGAATAAAGTGAAACCTGCACATTTTAGTCCCATGATATGCTCCTGTCTAAGCCAGGGTTCTTGTATCAGGGCGACCGAAAACCTGCCCTTCTGGATACTTCTAATAAGTAACCGAGAGGCCGCTATACAATGTTGTATATTTGCTTGTATGAAAGTAATCATTCTTACCTTTATGCAGTACTTTACCTTATGCGGTCTCCGGAACGTGCTGCTCCGTCTGCCGCGATGAGTCTTGAGGCTTGTCTGGCCCAGGTTCCTGTCCGGGCTCCTGCTCTTCGCCCCTGTTAGTCTCGGTATTTTCTGTGGTGGGGTTGGTCTTCTGCTTGTCACGCTTGCCCTCCACCAAGGTGAAGGTAACCACATGCACCCCGCAGAAGATCTTCTTCCCCACCACTTTCTCCACGTCTCTGGAGTCCATGCTAACCACAATTCGGACACCTCTCGTCTCCTCCTTATTGTTGTTGTAGTGTTTCTCTCGGAGGCCCCAGAAGAGCTCTCCGGTTTATGGATGGCTACCGTATTCATTCAAGTCCCACGAGTAGCTAGGAAAATATATGTCCGCCCAGGCAGAGCCCCGCATACCTGGGTAAGGCTACTTACTTCGAGAGGGCGCCAAGTATCTCGAAGGCTCCGTTCAAGACACATCTCCCATGTGCCATGCACCCCATCGGCACGGGTCGCATTACACCTTAGGGTTGGGCGGTGCTTTAGCTTCCTCCTCCTTGTATACCGAACGGTTATCCAATGGGGCTCCATTCGGCATCGCAAGAAAGGAGCTACTAGTCCCCTTCATCATGAAGGGGATTTTCAATTGAAGAGGGTAACCAGGGTTAGCCCCCTACCATTGTAGAAGCACACACGAGGGGGCTGACAAGCCTAATATCCCTTTCGATTTCTTAATTAACTTGTTTAAAAATATCAGATTTCCAAACACTAGCGCTGTCTTTCAAGCCATGTGCAATCCACATCCCCGTCACTTACCCCCACTACCTCATCCCTCTGCCCCACCATACCCTACTCTTCACCTTTAGCTCCTCCTTTTCCCCCTTCCCCTCCCCTCACTCCCCCTTCCCTTCCGCTACTCGGCCTCCATTATTGCTCTCTTCATTAGCCCAGCTCCTCTCCTTTCAACATCTATGCCATCACGCTACTCAAGGTGAGTTCGCCTCCTTTCCCTTATATTTCTTTTGGCTATGTACATTTATATCACGCCTAATTTGGCTTTCAATCTTTTCGTCAGGTCTCCACGTTTCCATACTGAACTGGGAATCGTGACGTTAATTCAAATTATGATCTTCACAAGACCACATTGTTTGCTTCAAAACCACCTGAATTAAGCCTGTTAATTACCGCAACTTAAGAGAACAAGATTATTCTTCCCACTGATAACATATGGGCCCTTATGATTTATGCAGTTCAAGCTGGACTATTC
Source organism: Anabrus simplex (assembly GCF_040414725.1). Classification (NCBI taxonomy): domain Eukaryota; kingdom Metazoa; phylum Arthropoda; class Insecta; order Orthoptera; family Tettigoniidae; genus Anabrus; species Anabrus simplex. The sequence goes on from NC_090265.1 coordinate 769,060,727, forward strand.
TCTTGTTTATCAAGACTCAACAACTGGGATACCTTCTCAAAAATGTTATGTTTTACAGTCAGACACACCACATCATTTCAACTGGTTATAATCTAACAGTGACTTTATAGGTGCTGCCATATGTTTTAGAAAGTTATACGCACCATACCCTCATCATTTTAATGTTACATTTAAAATTTGCCTTAGTTGGTGCATTTAAATGTTGTGTATAGATACGCCGTATGTTCTACAAACCTCAAGCTGGACTACTTTCTCGTTATCATATCCTAACTATTGTTACCTTCTCTGTTTTGATTTCATTGTTTTAACTTTTGACAATTTAGCTTTCAACATTAATCCTTGTATTTGCTGTTAGTGTTTTATATTTCAACTAGTCATAGTTTAACATTTGTCTTGTAGGTGCTATCATGTTATATATATTGCTATTCGATAAGTTGCATTTTGCTCAATTGATTTGTTGGCTGATGATGACGCGCAATGAGCGTCGAAACTAGTACCAACCTTCTCTAGAAGTTATGTGATATATATTCACATCAATAAACATTCATGGTATTGAGAAGGAGGACCTTTAACATTTTCATTTTACTGTAATCCCAGTTCAATACGGAACAAAATGAAGTTTCTGACTTTCAATAGATTCTCGTCACCTTTTACGTATTGTATTACATCTTCTATCTCTTCATATACTCTTGTAGGCCTACGGTACAAGATTACGGATTAGGATGCGTATCAAAACAGCCAAGAAAATTAAACACACTTTAATGAATTATCATATATTTCGAAGGCAACCTTTCTACGTAATTTTTTTGTAACATAGACTGGAAATAAAATTTACACTAAACAAATTGAATTTGATACTGATCTATTAATACTCACATTTCTCGATTCGAAACAGTTCTCTCATTCACATGAACCGATACGTATTTTCTAGCTCTGATTTATTGTCCCATGAAAAGTATTAAATTATTAATTTCAGTTCTTGCGTAATAGCTCTGTACCTGTGGCGCAGTGTAATTTAAAACGCTGCTTTAAGAGAAGTTTTTCATGGTGGCGTAATGGATTTCCTCACTGAATTCCGTAGCAGTAAATACATAATCGTTACTGTAAAATAACTACCCTACAACTGACGTGGGAACTTCAGTCTGTAACTTAAACATAAGGTTTATATTATATCTTCGCGATGTGACTCTTTTTCTGAACACTTTTTCAACCAAGTGGCAATTTCACATCATGAGCTGGATAAAGAGACTATATTTTATATCGTTCTAGGCAAAAAGTTCTTTCTTCTCTTCGGAATGCTGAGAGAACATAACCTTCAGACCGGTGTGGCATTTAGTTTTCTTTCTCACCTCATGGATGACATTTCCTGCTATATACTCAACAACATTTTTAGAGTACTTGGTGAATGACTCGTAATTTGTAGCAAAGCAGTCATGATCAGCAGAAAGGAACCGTACAAAGTAGAACATAGATAAGAGAAGCATCACTTCTGTCGATGGGTCAATCTGTCCTTATTTCTGTTTTTCCCCTACCGGGCGAGTTGGCCGTGCGGTTAGGAGAGCGCAGCTGTGAGCTTGCATCCGGGAGATAGTGGGTTCGAACTCCACTGTCGGCAGCCCTGAAGATGGTTTTCCGTGGTTTCCCATTTTCACACTAGGCAAATACTGGGAATGTACCTTAATTACTACCACGGCCGCTTCATTGCCATCCCTAAACATTTCCTATCCCATCGTCGCCATAAGATCTATCTGTGTCGGTGCCACGTATAACAAATAGCAAAAAATATGTTTCTCCCCTATTACGTATGGAATTGTCGGCAATTCCTCGGTCAGTTTATGTCTCCTATCGACCTACTACAGAAGCGGGGCAAGGGTTGGACCCACACATATAGTGTTCTTCAACGTTCTGAACAGACAGTACTTTGTTGCTTGGGATACCACTTGTCTCTCCATATTATTCATCCACTGCCTAATCAGCTATTTGTCTTCTAGTGTGAACCTCTTACGAAATTTTGAGCTTTACAGTGGCGAAAATTAAGATGATCTTTCAATATATGTAGCCTTCTTTAGACAAGAAATGAACTCACCTAAAATAAGATACACCGTTTGTTTTTCTCGAACAATAGCATGCGAAACAGAATGAAGGCATATTCACGCTACAATTTATAAAGCCAAACTATAAAATAATTTCTATTAACGATGAACTTGACACACCTACGATATTACTCAGACAGCTGGTGGCGTTAGCTGGTACATTTATTTCATGGCGGCCGTAGTGTTGCTTGCCTCCACCCGGAGCGCTAATCGAGCTACTGTAGCCACTCCATATATTATATTCTAGCTCTTTGACAGTAACCCAAACTAGAGCTCTGCATTGTCGTGTTTCGCTCGAGCGTGATCAAGGGATCAGTTTGTTAAGTAGTGTACCGCTAGACAGAGTGAGTGTACGAGGCTTTTTCGCCCGCCAGCGAACTAGGGGCGAGTGATGCTCGTGACGAACAAGCAACACTCGTCGTGTTAGTTGCTTAGTCAACCTGGAACGGGAAACTAAAGAGCTGGTGAAGGAAGCCAGTTGGCTTCAACAGTTCTGTGTGGGAAGAGTTTTCTATAGCAATTAATCATGATGGTAAGCAGGTAGACTTTGTATCCTGTAAACAGTGTTGTTCATTGTGAACGTACAAGGCTACAACATCGCATCTGAAGTCATACGTTATAGGGATGTAAATTCAATAACATCACCATTGAGATCACATGTCTCTAAAGTACGTGTCGACAGAACACAGAGTACTGTACCACAAGCTGTTAAAAATTGTTTACGTAGAAATGTGTAAAAATGTGCACTTCTGATTTACGTGTCGGGCGATGGCTTTCATAAGATGTCTCAAGAACTGTTAAATACTAGTGCACAGTATGGAAGAGTAAACGAGGATGATATTCTACACCCTTCTAAATCCATCTCGCATAACACAAACAAAGGCCGCTGAAATAAGTGCGAAGATGCTCATTAGGTTGATCCCAAATGAACGGCGAAAAGCCTTGTCTTAGCGACATCCATTTTCCCAGACAACAGAAGAAACTAGATAAAATATCAGCTCATCGAACTGGGAATAGAGCTTAAATTTATACGACATACTGAAACCGTTCAATACCACGTTATTAGACATGTCAGGAAGCCTAGTAAGATATATGTGCCGTTTTCCTTATCAATTTATGAAATACTTTGTTGCAAATAACATTTTATGCCCTGTCCGGGATACGAACGGCCCTGCGAGAGTTTGGAGACTGGAACCGTAATTACGCGTAAAGAGAGAGAGAAGCTCTGAATACAGCGTTACCTTGGTATTACCCTCTCTATCGTGCAAGAGAGCTAACGATATGGCGCTAAGCTTAAAATGCTGCATGTGTCAGAAGACGTGGCTAGGTTACAGGGTTGCAACCTAAGAACTGTATATTACCATCACTTCCCTGTCTATTTCCTGTATACCAACCAACAGATTTCGCGGGCCCACTGATAATAATGAAAATTCGTCACAAGCTCTAGAAAACTATATAAGATGGATCACTAAACTCGTTATAATTTGCAGTATCTAATAATGTAAAAATGCGATTTGCTTCTCGACGCCTTCTTAATGACGCCACTTAAGACAGTATCGCAGTGATATAGACCAGATAGCTTTTGGAGATTTTCTTAACTCAGAGCTGGGAGTCCCCATCACCCCCACTACGCGCGCCAAAAATCCAAAGAACGCAGTCGTAATTACTGTGAAGCACACGCTCCGATTTGAATGAAAATAGTTCAGTAGATTGAGGGTATAGTGACCAACAAATTGAACATCCATTCGACTTTGAAAGATGGCTACTAACGGAACGAAAATGTACAAGTCCGAGGGGCGTTCCCTTTCCATAGCGAACTCCACTAGTCTACTATATAAGGCGTTTCACCCTGCACATTTCAGCTTATTCTGTATAATGGTTTGTGTGGTTCGCGTCACAGTGCAGATCAAGTGTTTCTTTGTGCACATCTCTACTGTTATTGTGTGATAGGTGTGTGTTATATCGACATCAGTTACGTGCGACCAGTACTCCTCTTGTGATGGCGTGAACACAAGATATTCTCGTGATATTCTGTACAGGTTAAATAAATGGGTTTCATTTAGAGACCGAGTCACGCTATCTTTAATCGTCAGTAGGTAGTGACGCAGTGAGTACGGAGATCTAAAGATCATTGTGGTACAGTTAGCGCGTGTACAGTTATCAGAGGCTATAAACGCTATCAAATAAATGTAGTCATATTAGCCAAGGACGAGTAAACTGAATTTTTACGCTCGGTTTGGAGGATAGGTGAATTCTTTAGTATCGCTATCTTTAATGAACGGGGCGCGAGCGGCGATCTTCATGGACATTAATCACTACTTGTAGTAGTCCATCTCAAGCCTATGAGTGGTCACTACCATTATTGCATTTATCTTGAAATCAGATAAACATTACTTCGAATAACCCGACCTACATATTTGTTCACATATATGTGAGTGCCTACAGCTCCGAGATAGCGCCTATGTGCCAGCAGTATTCCTGAGTGAAAGGACAGCGTGGGATTCTTAACGGCTTGGAGGTAGCAGTTTCCAGTACATCATGGAGTATGCGCAGAGCCAGATGAACCCAGGATCTTCTACTAGCGAGATGGCGGTCATGGATAACTAAATACATATGGGAATCGCCAGATGTCAGCAGGTTACACACCGAAACAATAAGTACATTCCAATGACATCTTAGCAAGAAAATCCGTCAAAGGTCACATTAATATGATAATTTAACTTTATAGATAAATTCAACAGCATGCATTTTGATTTCATGTATAGTGTGTAGATAGCGAGATACGCGTGTCCCTTTATTAGCTTTATTTTTCTTGTCTTCTGGGTGATTATTGGTTAATCACAAAATTTATCTTCGGAAATCTGCATGTTCAATGCTCTGTATGTTGTTGTGTATTTAGTGAAGCAGTTTCATTATTAATTGTCCAGATGCTTCACCAATTAAATCTTGCATGGTTATAGAAATCCTCCTTTAGTTTAGGGATGCTGATAAATGAAGAAAGAAAATGACGACTCGAGGGGCGAACAAATGAACTAGAAAGATACGCGAGTGTGTGAAGTATTATACTTTAATTTCCTGTCGGTAAGGACCATCTTAATCTACCCTAGAAGGTATTTGAATAGTGTGGATGTGTTTGAAACTGAGGGCAATAAAGAGAGTATGTGACAGATATGCAGGACATGAGAAATAATGATGATGATAGTAATCATGAACATCATGATCTAAAGTTTTCCCTTGTCGCTGCAACCATTGATCTCTTCTCTCTGCGATCCTTTCCCTCTCTCCATAACCTTGGCATCCCATCATCTCAACTACCTCTTCACCGACCATCTTCCGTGGTTTCCCTCTGCCTTTTTTTACCCATCACCTTACCTTGGAACAAGTAATAATAATAATAATAATAATAATAATAATATAAGCCAGTAGTGTAATTTGCAGAAGCATTGGAATAAAGTGAATTATATATGAATAATGTACATGGAGGATAATATGCCCGGAAAACAGGCGATACATGAATTAATATTTAATCGTTTATTCCGGATGGAATTGCGAGCAACCGCTCAGCTGTGCGGCCAGGGCGAGTTCCCTAGGCGAGTGAAATATGGCCTCAGAGCGGAGGGGCGAGGGGGTGTCGAGACTCCAAACCTTTCATTCATGTTTGTTTCGTTTTTGCTGGTCCTGTTTCCAGATGATATTCTTGACCTGCAGAGATATTTTAACGCATGATACTTAAATATTCACTCGCATATTAATTTGTCTTTGTCGTCGGAAGGCTCTGTGTTTAGTGAGCCGGTAGTTGATGCATTCCCTCCAATTAGGGCATTAAAATAAAATCCTAGTCGGGGAATTTCATCTAGCACCTCGAGTCAGGAAGGCGTGGTTCGAAGTTCTTGAGTCAATACCATGAGATTCTGGAGAGCATTGGAGTGTATTTATTGTCTTTTCTACAGGGAAAATGCCTTGTGTGCCTTGTGTAATTGTGTGGTTATTCATTTTGGAGTTATAGGCTCAACAGCGTTGTAATGTCCACATTGTAAATAGTAGTAATAAGTTTGTCACCCCGGAGAGACACGTGTGTTTCGGTAGCGTGGTAACGTGTAATGTGATATTATAGGAAACATTCGTAATAGGCGACGGCGGGATTTTCATGACTAGGTAGTGTGTTGATGTATGTGGAAAGTGCTTATTAAATACTATCAAGATCATAAAAACCACTTAGAGATACCATGTCTTCGTGTAATTCATGATGTTTCTTTTACAATAATAAGTGGATGGTTTATCTGCCGTAAGGCAAAGAAGGCTATCGACCCATGTAAAAAAGTGGACATTCAAATGATATAGTTATCAATGTTGAAAGGAAAGGTCCCTAATATTTGGGAGTGAATTTTTAATATATGAAGTGTTGAGTGATTCCGACTTGGGAATGCCAGAATGCAATTTAAGAGTGTATAACGGACTAATAAGGACATTAAATGGCATTACCCATGCGATAAGTTAAGTGTAGCACATCTTAAAAACTGCCACGCAGGTAATTATTTGACATCTCATGTGTGTACAAAGTTTTTCACCAATGATATCTCAGTGAATAAAATTGTGTTTTGAATTTGGTAAAAATCCATTCTTATTATTTCTTAGATTAATGTAATTCCTCTTGCTATAGTGCTCTACTTTCAAGATATTTATGTTACATGCCCACTTTATTTCGCCGGACAGTACCATAACCCATTTTCTCTCGAGCGTAGCCATTCCTTTGAATAAAAGTAGGGAGGATGGAATTTCGATGCCCGGGTGTGTTTCTCCGAAGTTCTTCATCCATAAAACTTCCATCCGTGACGTATTTGTGGGGTAGGCTTTTTATACTTAGTACTCTGTCGATCCCCGGGACAGGTACAATGTGTTTTACGTCCGATCGAGGATCAAATATCTTGAAGTCCCTTCAACCTTACACAGTGTGTTATATAAAATGAACTTCATTGTAAAGCCCGTATCGTCGTAAGTATACTTTGAAGGTTGAGTCAAATGTTCCACCTTTACAATACCAAGATTCGTTATTATCTAATTATTTACAAATCATTTTTAAAAATATGACGGGACATGTTTCGTCTAACTTGTAGACATCATCAGCAGCAAGAGTCTTTAAGAGAAAGCAACAAAGACATGGTCAAAGCAACACATTTAAATAATTCGGGTAACCGAATACGTCAATTAAATTGGTGAAGAGTGTTCAGGATGGTTCAGAGCACAACAATTAAAAATATAATGTTGACATTAAAATTAAAATTGTCCATATGGGATGATTCAGTAAAACTTGGCGTTAAAATTCTTCTGTTTGAAGGTGCTGTGTTGGCATACAATATTCTGTTGTGTCGGTGAAAGTTTGATAATGTGGTGCACAATGTTAAATGTATAAGGAATCCGGTGAGCGGATGTTAAGGTCGTCTTATTGGCATGATGTTGACATTTCTTGCTGAGAAGTTAGGTGGAATATTTGAACATGATAACGTTATGTGGAATGTGCAGTAAAGGGCCCTAGAAGGAGAATGATAGCTGTATTCTAGTGTTAAAATAGGCAAGTTTTTGTATCTTGTGATATAAAGCAATAAATAATTTTTTTTATAAAGAGTGCGACACATCTGATTACTTACGTTCTCGCCTGTTCGAGAGCGACTAGTTCAGCGTGGATGATTGTGGCTGACTGGGGGTGAACTATGGAGGTCGTGTGTGATGGGAGCTGGTATGAGGGGAAAGTAGGGGAAGGTTGGAATCAATAGGCGGGGAGCTATTACGTGGAAGCTTGTTTGTAAGTTTGTCAAAATAGGAACTTTTAACCAATGCCTCGAAAATTACGTTCACAGTTTCTGAATTTTCATTCAAATTGTGAATGGGACTACGTTTTGATCTACTGTATATTAATATAGATGTTTTCTAGAACGTTAAGTAAAGTGCCCTTATTATGAAAATAAAGAATTTTTGAGTCCTGTTCTATGGAAGTAAAGAAATGATTGGACTCTGTCATATGAGTGCTCATAGCGGAGTATCTTCTGTGTTTGGTGGCGTTGATATGTTCCTTATATCTAACTGAAAAGCCTCTTCCGGTTTGCCCAATATAGCTCGCGGGATATTGGTTGCAATTCAACTTATATACGCCTGATTTATTATATTTATATATTGATAATGTGGTGCACAATGTTAAATCCAGTAGCATAAAAACGATGTATAAGGAATCCGGTGAGCGGATGTTAAGGTCGTTTTATTGGCATGATGTTCTAGGGCCCTTTACTGCACATTCCACATACGTTATCATGTTCAAATATTCCACCTAACTTCTCAGCAAGAAATGTCAACATCATGCTAAGACGACCTTAATATCCGCTCACCGGATTCCTTATACATCGCTATACTGGATTTAACATTGTGCACCACATTATCAAACTTTCACCGACACAACAGTATATTGTATGTCAACACAGCACCTTCAAAAAGAAGAATTTTAACGCCAAGTTTTACTGAATTATCCCATATGGACAATTTTAATGCCAACATTATATTTTTAAATGTTGTGCTCTGAACAATCCTGAACACTCTTCACCATTTTAATTGACGTATTCGGCTACCCGAATTATTTTAATGTGTTGCTTTGTCTTTGTCCTTGTTGCTTTCTCTTAAAGACTCTTGCTGCTGATGATGTCTACAAGTTAGACGAAACATGTCCCATCATATTTTTAAAAATGATTTGTAAATAATTCGATAATAAAGAATCTTGGTATTGTAAAGGTGGAACATTTGACTCAACCTTCAAAGTTTACATAGTGTAAGAATTATTATTATTTTTTGCAATTTGTTTTACGTCGCACCGACACAAATAGGTCCTATGAAGACGATGGGAGAGGAAAGGGTGAGGAGTGGGAATAAAGCGGCCGTGGCCTTAATTAAGGTGCAATCCCAGCATTTTCCTGGTGTGAAAATTGGAAACCACGGAAAATCATCTTCAGGGCTGGCGACAGTGGGGTTCAAACATACTATCACACGAATGCAAGCACTACACCGACATGTTCGGCAAATTATTTTTAGAAGTGCATTTATTCGATATCATTGTTAATTTTATCCCAAGACATAATTTAATTACGTTCAGTCTAGTGAACAAGAATAAAATACATAGTATACGGTATATATTTAGTCAATTGCCACGGCAAACAATTATATTTAATGTCGTATACTTCTTATTTTTTAATCCGCTTACCCTCCAGGGTTGGATTTTCCCTCAGCGAGGGATCCCACCTCTACCGCCTCAAGGGCAGTATCCTGGAGCGTGAGACTTTGGGTCGGGGCGATACGACTGGGAAGGAGGATCAGTACCTCACCCAGACGGCCTCACCTGCTATGCTGAACAGCGGCTTTGTGGGGGATGGGAAGATTGGAAAGGATAGACAAGGAAGAGGGAAGGAAGCTGCCGTGGCCTTATGTTAGATACCATCCCAGTATTTGCCTGAAGGAGAAGTGGGAAACCACAAAAAACCAATTCGAGGATGGCTGAGGTGGGAATCGAAACCCCCTCTACTCCATGGGGTGGCAGCTAATCACTCTAAGCACTACACTACAGATGCGGACTAATGTTGTTTACAAGATAAAAGTACCTATTTAATTTTAATTCATTCAGTGTCTGCATTACGAAGATGGCACCGAGTATAAATTAAAATTAAAAGACAGATCAATGCTGGGACTGCACCTTAATTAAGGCCACGGCCGCTTCCTTCCCATTCCTAGGCCTTTCCTGTCCTATCGTCGCCATAAAACCTATCTGTGTCGGTGCGACGTAAAGCAACTAGGAAAAAACGTCAGGACAAACGTAAATGTTATGGGATTATCTAATAACATTGTAAATGATTGCATGTTTTTTCCTTCTCGCGAGCATAGTTCGCTCGTCAATATAGTTTCAAGTGCTCTCTGCTCGGGGGAAACCAACTCGAGTCCAGGACCTTCGAACGAATACGAGCAAGTGAAAAACATACATTGCAGTGCTCTAACCTATACCCGTGTGAGGGAGTGGGGGAGAATAGGCTAAGGAGGGATGGGTTGCGAACAGAGTCGCGAAGAGTCGATACTGCTGCCTCTGGAACCGACATTCTCGACTCCAGTGTCGACTTCACTGATGTACTAACGCCATCTAACAGCTGTTTTCAGAACTGCTTGGAATTATAGTTCCACGTTCCTCCCTTGATAACTTGTAATACGGTGAATACGAGATGATTATTAGCCAGCAAACATTATATATTGCTTCGGTTTATTATCATCGTTTTTGTTAATATTGTAGGTCTATTTTGGCGATAGTGATAATAATAATCTGACAGTATCCTTTTAAATAATCGCCAATATTAACTTCAATGATGTAAAACAGAAAATAAGGCGAGTGCTTAGAGTATGATTTTACAACAAATAATTTACGAATTATTGTGCATCCGCAGTCTATGGAGGCCCCGGGACCGATTCCGATTTTTACCTGTATCTCAGCTTTCGTGACGACGGTGAAACATGCGCGAATAATATACGGGCGTCATTGGTATGGTTCATTCGTGAAACGTCTTTTGTGGGACGAATGTTATTCAGTGTTTATTGTCGCACTGTATAGCCATCAACATGTATGGTTAAGGCTTCGTCCACAGTGTTTATTTTTAATGGTTTCATCTATGTTCGAATTATGACAGTGCCTTTAATCATATCAGATTTGTTTTCATGGTCCATGTGCAATTCATAATGATTTACTATCGATATGTGTTTATCAGTTTCCTGATCACGACAAATAAAGACGTTGTCTACTATGCCGATACTTTCTGACTTGACACGTTTTATTTTATTTCAAATACAGCATTACGCTCGTTGTCTTCATTAACAGAAACATGCATGATCTTTCATATTATTTTCCGTGCTTCGACATGCTAGCGGCACTGCAACGAGAGTCAAGTTAACTTGGAGTCGCGAGGCTTCCTGGGAAGCGACCATGCGGCCCCGCAATGCACATCAGGTTAATCCGGTGTTCGGTGTCGATGGAGTCGCCACTCTCGATTCCAGGCTTCAGTCGTGACCATCCCTAAGGCTAAGCGAAGTTGTAGGAGTTCAAGACGACTATGGTTAGACTCAGATCCTAAACTTTTAAAGATAATACGTATGGAAATAACAGAGGCCACAGAACTGGTTATGAATAGAGGATTGTGGAGGCGTTTGGTGAATTCATAGAGGCTGTAGACTGATCGCTGAAGGGCATAACCAGTAACGGCGATTAGGGAGAAACGATTACATTTGTATTCCACTTCAGCCGACTGAAACTAGAAATTATTAACAAAACCCAATTTGTACAAGCCCTGCTGTCTTATCAACTAATCCTTTACTTTATTTTCTTTAATTATTAACAACATTATTAGCGGAAATACGCACAATATGTTGTTCGCCGCGGCTAATCGTTTTGTATAGCGCCACAGCTAGTAGTGGACACTTGGTGTCGTATGAGTTGCGCCGAGTAAAAGTTGCGCCGTGTTAAAATCAGTAAAACTTGCGCCGTGGTCATTAATCATTCTAGGAACTAGAGGTCTTGTTTGGGAATTCCACAGGGAAGTTTCGTGTTTCAGAATGTGACAGTGTCCACTCCCTATTTACCCCTTATCAGAGTTTTCCAGCCTCGTCACAAATCCTCATCACGCACGCATAAAACTATTCCTAATTTCTTACCTGGATCTCGTTGTGCATCGTTTACTTGAAGAACGCGAGCGATGGAGTTCATCGAGACCACAAAGGGAAGAACAAGCTTAGTTTTGGAAGGTTTTTGCTACCGAAAACGAAGAACAAATAAAGACAATTCCATTGTATGGCAATGTATCTACGAGAAAACCAAATGTTTAAGGGGGCAGTAGTGAGCCTAAAAGATCAAGTAATCAGAGTAAAAGAACATGTGTGTGTTCCGAACGAAGCTGCCGTGGAAGTGTGCGTTGCAGTCTCAAAAGCCAAGAAAAGAGCCAGAGAAGTTGCCAGCACTTCAATTCCTCAGGTACGTAAATGTTGATTATTTCTAACGTATTCTAATTATGCTATTTTCGTAATCTGTCTTTAATATTATATCAGATTATAGTAGATCGAAACAACCAATAGTTACTTATAATGTATTGTGTACTGAACCCTTTGGTCCATACGGAAGGATACCTACCTTCTTACCTATCAGCAAAAGTTCATGAGATCTATCTCTTGAGTCGTATCGGGGCCTTCGTCACTTGCTGAGGTAAAGGTAGGGTTCAGTAATTCTAATCTATCTACTCAAATGAAAGGTTTGTTTAAAAATATTTATATTTATTCAAGTAATTCCTGAAGCATTCCTGATTTATCAACGGTATCATTTAACTCAATCGTGTCCACTGGACAATCATTTTTACATAGAAGGTCAGAACACAGGTATGAGCCTTTGACGTAACTGCCTGATGGGCATTCTTACTAGAAACCGTTGTCTCAATTATTAATTAAAGAAAGGAAAGTCTGGAAATCCTTAAATTCGGCTTCCATGTGAGATTACATGTACCATCATAGTGATTCTTTATGGTCCAGACCTCGTACACGAACTCTGGACTCTGGGTATAATTAAGGCAGTCCAATCGGTGTGTGCCACACAGTGGTTATACGGCATGGACCCTTAATTGAATCGATGACCTGCGACTATGTCATGGACCGACATCTAAACTTCTAAGTTACTTTAAAGTCATTGTGGATGATGACCACAAGGAAAATGATGCTGCAGTGGCATATGGCCCTAATCTAAGTCACTGAGGTTGATGACCCCAAGACCATCCAAGTTTCTAAGCTGAAAGCTAAACACAATTAAGTTACATCGGTTGATGACCAAAGTTTCCACTTTACTAACGCTAGCACATTCACTGCTCCATCAATCAAAGTTAAATAATACAACAACAACAACAATGCTCACAATACTTTGTGGCAGTAAAATCCATTACCTTCGGATATGTCCCCTTAATCGTTACGTTACCATTTACACATTCCCCAGAAAACAAACTAAGGTTTCCGGAATGCATCTCCAAGTTATTCACTTGATTTAAAGTTATTGCAAAATACGGTTTTCACTGAATTTAATAATTAAATAAATTTAAATGATTTAATGAAATCTTAAAGAACGACAAATTCTATTTCCACGAACGAAAGGTTTCTCCACAAGTCTTGGCGTAGTTCATTTTTATCATGTTTGCTGTTTATCTGTTGATTCCTATTGCTGGAAAAGAAATACTTTATCATTCATGTCCCGTTTATAACTTGTTTCATGACCTCACACTTTAAAATCTAATCTAACCCTAGCCATTATTAATACTTGGATAGCCCTAACAATTACGTACAAACCAAAGTAATTCACCGTATAATGTAAGCCAATTACGATGTCATATCTCGTCATAACATTTCATAAAGTTTGCGCACACCTCACAGGCAAACAATCATCATTACCATCGCTCTATATTTTGGACAACCCTGAAATTGGCTAACCTTACTCATTATACTCTAAGTTCGTGGTCTCAAATGTACATTTCGATCTCAATTAAACAAATTTACAGTATCTAATAACACACACGTTATTCCCGGATGAAAATTTCAACCAAATCCAACATTTAACGTTATCCCCTGCCGAGAAATGCAATTTCAGTTCAATGCGTAACACACTCTGCATGTTCCGTTATTCGAGCGGCGAACCCCTATCAGCTGACGGCATTTCGCCCCAACCCTCGCTTGGCAGTGATATGAGACATCTGTTGGTTCTACCTGACTGGCCTCTCAGAATGCAACCTTTAAACTCTGCCGACATAATTAAACAAATACGATATTTCTAACCAACAAAATGCACATAGATTATACCTCAAAATGCCCACACTAATTGTACACGTCGCAAATTAATTCCGGCATGGATTCTCTAATTCTGCATGTTCCGTTATTCGAGCGGCGAACCCCTATCAGCTGACGGCATTTCGCCCCAACCCTCGCTTGGCAGTGATATGAGACATCTGTTGGTTCTACCTGACTGGCCTCTCAGAATGCAACCTTTAAACTCTGCGGACATAATTAAACAAATACGATATTTCTAACCAACAAAATGCACATAGATTATACCTCAAAATGCCCACACTAATTGTACACGTCGCAAATTAATTCCAGCATGGATTCTCTAATTCTACTTTCCATCCCCAAACATTATACGAAATCTTCCTCGGGCTTATGCCTATCCCGGATTCACAAATTCCATCTCAACTCAATACGACAACTCTGAACTCTCGTCTCCACTGGACGGCTCTCACTGACAAACAAGACTGGAAACAAAATACTTGGAATCCACGACGCCTAATTCGTACAAATACCTTACTAATGAACACTTCGCATGATGATCTCGTATATTTCCAAAACTGGACTTTTTTTGTCAGCGAGACACAGTTTAAATGGGCCCAGAAACTCCGTGACCAAATTCATCACTCCATACTCTCACCCGACAGCGCGCTTTCACTCGATTGAAAATGGGTAACCATGGATTTCTTCTATTATTTACGTCAAAAATTCAGACAAAAATTTTACGTCGAATGAACATCTTAATTGGACATCACAAAATATAGGCAATAAACACACGGAAATGACGATTTACATTGGACGCGATATCCCTTCGAAACCCTATTTAATAACCTTTTTACAACATCATACGGCACTCGCAAGATTTCAAAAATTGATCCAAGTGGAAAATAAAACAAAAGACCCTTTTTCGTCGTATTCTGACATTTACAAAAACCACATAGGGGCGACCAACTGCGTCGTATACACCCCCTTCAAATACATATAATTTAGACATCATGAAACAAGATATAATAGGTGGTAAGATGGTAAGTCACATACCTTAAGTCACGCCAGCATTCATCTTAGGGCTCATCTGTGACCCTGGCATTTTTATTTAGCCATTTTTACATTTCTGGCTGTACAGATCATTTTTGTCTTCCGGTTTCCTGGAAATAAAGCATAAAAAAAGAAAATGCCCTTCACTTGTCGTTCTTGTTGATCGCACACGACGGACTGTAATTATTCCCGCACACGAGTTACTTTCTTTACTACACACAATTTTATACAAATTCCTTCGGTACCTTGACCGTCCTTTTTGTACAATTATTTCCACTCAAGAAAAACTATCTCAACATGGAGTCAAGACCCCAGCCACAACGGCTAAAATCTGTTGGTTGGACTTAGTCTACTTTTGTCGTTCGATTTTACAGAGCAGCTCAACCCTCTGTCGTCAGCCTCGTGATATAAAATGCAGGGGCTTCATCATGGCGTCCCTTCTTATTTATAGAAACTATCCCCTCTCTTCGAGCATTTTACTTTGCCGCCAAGAAAATTTTCGTAACTTTTCTGACTTAACTGAACTGTAATTATAAGATTTTTTAAGGTAATCACATACTTGCTACATTGCCGGCGGAAGTGTTCATGGACATTTAAAATTTATACATATTCAATTAGCTGGATAAATGACCTCATTTGATAGGCACTATATTTTGTCGACATGGCTTGGGTACGCCATACACACGCGCTCGTTCTGAAATAATCCACCAAAATAACCTAGATTCTTCCGCGGTCGACACGTGCGAATGACGTCACCTCTCAGAGCGTGGGACAGAAGGTACCCACGCCATGCCACGTGTCAACTCCGTGCTATCAAGAAATCGAACTTCTTATTCCCATTGACAATTTAATACATATTATTCTTAGGCCACAAAGGTCACGGGTTCAGTACATAACATGTTAGTGAAAGTTGAATGAATGTTGAGTGAAAGTTGAATTTTGAAAATTAACGTCTCCTTTTCAGGTATTCAAGGAAGAATTGGAACCTCTCCAGAATAGAGGGTACGAGCTGGTCACAGCAATGCCACAGTATGAGACCATGAAAGTGACGTTGTATTCACTACGAAGGAAGGAGCAAGGAATCCTAAGGGAACCAGAACGTTCGGATGATATATGCCTTGACGAAAACATTCTTAAAATGTTTGATGGAGATTCTTTTCTTTTGGCTGACTATGTGGACGGTGAGGAAAGAATAATGATTTTTTGTATTGAACAGGGGAAAGAGATTATGAAAGAAAATAAGACTTTCGTCATGGATGGGGACTTTCAAGAGCTGTAGCAGGCAATTTGTGCAGCTATACACTATCTACGTGGATTTAGGCAGCACACAGGAAGTGACGAATATCGCTCCATTTATTGCACCCGTAACGGCGGTACAAAACTAAGTCCCCGTAACGGAAATTTAAAACTTACGCGTTACGCTCCAGACCGGCAGCGAAAGACTGACTGAACAGCGAGCAACAGCTGTGTGCGTGTGACGTAGAACGAGTGACGTCACAGCCTGCCTCACTGCAACACAGAAAGCCTAGACTAGTGTGGAATGTTCGTCGAGGTTCTATGGAAAATAACTTTCCCCACAATAACAATTAGATAAAATTAACCACATTATCGTGTAGCCCAATCCTTTATCTACGTTCCTCCAAAGTTCCACGTAAATCCGACGTGAGACGACGAAGTTATGGAATGAGATGTGAAGGCACGGATCGGATATAAATACAGTACTGCTTCGCTTAGCAGATCAGTGTGTGACCAGTGTGTGTATGCGCACGCATGGCAGTGGAGTTCGTGCAGTCGGTTCGCGAGGACCGCAATATAGCGTGAAGCGGCCGCCATACTTCGAGTCCGTGGACTTTAACTCAATCGCGACGAGTATGAACTTGTACGAGTTTTTTTTTAAACTGTGAGTGATAAACTTCTGCTATAACGGGGCGTGATATAAATTGTGCTTCACCTGAACATCATCAAGTGACTGTTTATTCTACACGAGTGTCTAAGGCTTGTGAATATTTTTCAAGTTTAATGTTGTGGACAGGATTTGGAACAGTTTGCTCCTTACAAAGTACTAAATACTTCAAGTTAACGAGACTGTGCTTTAATTCAGAATTACTCAAATTGCAAGCATGACTATGTCACTAATTTACCATTTCATGAACTGTGTAAATATTTGTAGGCTGTGTATGTGAACTGTGCATTTCAATTCTATTAAGAACTGTACATTTCAATTCTACGAACATTCAGCTGTGCGTTTCGATTCTACGAACAGTCGAACCGAGGACTGTTAATACATGATTAATTTCGTTTTATTTTTATTTCATGTCATTACCAATGCGTGAACAAGTCTGAATTCACGAGTGAAACATCCTTATTTTTTCCAATGCAATTGATTACATTGAATGGTGCTTCAAACTAAAAACTAAGTCGTGTGGCATAACTTCACATTATGCCAAGTGCCACAAACTTTAAGTGACTATTTTGGAATTTGACGATAAGTTTCGAGTAGATTTTCATTTTATGAGTGTTAAACTTATATACTCATTCGAAAGCAGTTTTTGCATTAACTCGCCCCAAGGCTTAACGGTGTTCATTCACGTTTATCATTTACGTGGTCTACCTCAACGCCTTTCATCAGCACCGTATGGATCTTATGGACGTTGAATGGATCTTCTAGAACTTCCATCGAGGGAGGAATGGTGGTCCACTGGTATGGAAAGGGGAAGAGCTGTCGGAATCCAAGGACATCGCCAACCCTAGGGCGAGGAACACTTTCTACTGTATCTTCTGTACAGAGGTGACATGATTTTGAACTTATTAATAAACTCAGAAACATTTTTTTGAAAGACTTTCTCTAAACAATCCCTCTCCCTCTGTATGCACTTCAACAGATTGGTACACGCCCTGCGTTTCTCGTGCTCACCGAAGTACCACATTTACTGTTACAGAGGAGAGGGTGAAGAAATTGGCGCCCCAGTCGTGTTGGGCCCGATTTGGAGTGCAGTAGAACTAGAAATTAGCGCCCCAGCCATATTAGAACTTAATTATGAGTGCAGTAGAAATGAAATTGACACTTGGCTATTCTAGGCTCAATTTTGAAGTACAAGTAACAAATTTAGAAGTGCAGTGATAGACAAAGTAGCACTCAAATCGTTTGTCTTAGCAACTTAATCCAGATACATTTACAGTGCTTTGTGTGGAATAGCTATTAACATTCCAGTGAACTTTCTAACAAGATTTAACTTTTCTTTTATAAGAAATGCTATCAATGATGTGGGATAATTTTTTTGTGTTAAATGATTTGGAAATTTTTCTTTATGAGAATGTTTGAATGACTTTGAACATGAACTGTTAACCATTGGACAATAATGGTGATATCTGAATTCTTTTCAAGTGATTTATGATTTTCTTGTTGCTTGGTTTAAATACATTACCATCAAAATGGAAAATATTTTAGCTGCTATTGAAGCTCTTTAGATTAGTTTAAATGAACGTATTGCCGAATCGCATGCTCAAGTAGGTGCTGATTTATGAGCTCGTATTAACCAGGCCAATGCTGCAAATACTCACGTAGGTACTACTTTAGAATCTCGTATTAATGAGATTAACACTCGTATTAATGAGGCCAATGCCGCAACTGCTCAATTAGGTACTACTTTAGAAGCTCGCATTAACGAATCTAATGCTGCAACTACAGCCAACTTAGAAAGTCGTATCACACAAGTAACTAAAATAATTAATACCAAGTTTACCGAAGTTAATGCTAATTTGGAAAATGGGCTTACTAAAGCTGGTTCTGAGATTGATGAACGATTCTCAGAAACTAATGCGAAGATTAATTCTAAGTTTACGGAAATAAACGAACGCCTCACCCGTGACTTAGAAACAGTAAAACAGGACCTTAAACTACAAATAGTTGAAGACTTAAAAGCTTCGTTTCCTACCTCACATCAATTGATTAACGAAGTTGAAAGCTTAAAGACAGAATTTAAAGAATCTCATGGTCAGTTATCACATGCACAAGCAAAAAGAGCCTCTATTCAGGATAACATCCATGAATCTTTTAAGACTAACTTCCAGAAAATAAGTAATGAGGTTAATTTACTTAAAACAAAGCAGGAGGAAACAGATAAGCATGTAAAAACCCAATTAGATAGCGCACATACTCAAATCATTCGCGTAGGCCGCGACGTAAATGAAGTGAAGCAGGACCTCGAAAAGGAAGTCCAGAGCGTGGAAAACTCCATCCGTGGACAAGTTAAGACTATCAAGGTCGAATTGCAAGGAAAAATAGAGACCTTTGATAATAGGATATCTCAGGTGGAGAAGGAGGTGTCTACACACCAATGTCAAGGGTCTAGCGGAGATACTTCTAGCATTTCCACAGTTTTAAAATTATCAGACGATAAACCTGCAAAATTTTCTGGAAGGGAAGAGTACACAGCGAAAGAATTCCTTCTCAACATTGAAGAGTACTGTCAAGAGAATAAAGTACGATCCGATTATCAATTGAGGATAGCTTCTAGATTATTGGAAGGGAAAGCATGAAATTGGTACACAGCATTTAAATTTAACATTAAAACCTATGATGAGTTCAAGGAGGCCTTGTTGAAGAGGTTGTGGAATTCAGAAATCCAACATTTGATTAAGCTACAGTTGTACTCTAGAAGATATAACACAGCGATTAATTCCTCGCGATATTCTGACTTTCTCATTTCTCAATTAAAGAAGATGCTATTCTTTGATCCTTCTTTGCCAGAACAGGAGTAAATGCAGGTAGTAACTTTACAGTTCTCGGTGCACGTGAAAGAAATTCTTGTGGCAGCCAATATTCAAGACCTAGAACAACTTGATGATTTATTAAGGAAACTTGACACTGCCCATACACAAAATCCGCCCAGGGTAACTAAGACGAAAGAGGTTGCAACCAACCATGTCGAAGTTAACAACCCGCCGTGATCGAATCCCGAACCCCGTGAGGAAGTAGAACCACGGAGAGATTCGTTATCTCATTTCTGGCGATTTAGGAGACGTCCATACGAGCAAAGTACGCCTTACAGACGTAATCAAACGTGGAAGAAACCTATCGTGTCGCTTGCTCGAGATGGAGATTCACCGAGAGCCGAGATCGAAAGAAGATGGAGAGAAACTCGCGAATATATCCAGAACCGAAAGCGAGATGAAGGATTACCTGGCGCTACCTCTTTAGAATATCAAGAGCACGCTAGAAGACAGAATACGACGCCTGAAATAAACCCTGAATCGACGGGCGCAATAAAAAGCTTTGACAACACCACAATAAGATTGTCTGAAAACCGGAGTAGAGAGGAAATAATTTGTGTCACTAACATTAATTACTGGTACTTGGATGACTCAGATCTCTTGTATGAAGATCCCTCTCCTACAACACCAAAGGTCCAACGAAGTCTTCCAGTTATTAATATTACTTTGGATACCCTTTACGTAACTGCCTTAATCGATTCTGGAGCTCAGGCGTCATTAATTTCTGAGAGGTTAATTGAGATGTTGAGATTATTGATACCAGTCGCACAGATCAAAATTAAAGGGATAGTACCGGACAGGCATATCAAATGTAAATTTCAAGCTTTCGTTAAATTTGACATTGAAGGTGTCCAGTTCGAGCACATATTCCTAGTAATTTCGCCGATGAAATTCAACGTCATCCTAGGGTCAGATTTCCTAGCCAAGTATGGGGGAATCATTGATTATCCTGCCAACGTCATACGATTTTTTAACATCGACTCTGTAGAGTTGCAGCTGGTAGACTGTAATAGTTTGAAGTGCCAAGGTCTGGGTACCCCATTCATAGAAGCCGAAGACAAGATGAGCGATGCTCTGCCTGTCGATGAAATAGATTACGAAGAGGGTAGACCCGGTCAAGAGGGACCCGTCGAGGGCCAGGAATTGCCCATTATTGAGGATGTGTTCGACGAAGGTCGTGATCACTTCATATTTCTCACCACTGCGGCTGAAAGCCCAGAGTTCGATTTCCGCGTGGCAGAGGCAACTCGACAAATATTTGAGAAATTTCCTGGGGTTTTTGATGACAAACCCGGCGTTATTACAGATTTTGAATACCAGCTGTATATTGAGGACACCTCTCCTTATAAAAACGGCCCTATCCAGTTCCTGAGAAGTACCGAGAGAAAGCCAGGACTGTGATCAAAGAGATGGAAAACAACGGTATCATTTCTAAATGTGTCACTCCGTATCTAAACCCCCTGGCCATTTTTAGAAAACCGAACGGCAGTCTCCGTTTGTGTTTAGATGCACGCATGCTCAATGATAGACTTGTATTGGAACATGGTCACCCACCTTCACTCAGGGATGTCATCCGGAAAATTAGAGGCATGAATTTCTTCTCTACTATGGACATGACGCCATCTTATTTCCACATCTTATTGGAAGAGGATAGCAGGACATTTACAGGCTTTATTTTTGAGAACATTACATATGCATTCAATCTTTCCCTTTCGGGATCAAGAATTCGGGGGCAGTTCTCATCAGGGCTCTTGAGAATCAGTTATCCGATGGGATTAAAGAAATCTCAACGATTTATGTTGATGATATCCTGATAGCTTCGGAATCCTTAGAGCAACACATTGAAGACATCAATAAGGTACTCAGCGAACTCAAAACCAAAAATGTTAAGATAAATGCCCCTTAAAAGCCAGTTTTTAAGACAGAGATACTGTTTTTGGGTCACCTCATTAGTGGAGACGGGATCAGGTCTAATCCGGCCAAGATTCAGAGCATTTTGGATTTCCGGAAACACAAAAATTAAACATGTGAGACAATTCCTGGGACTGTGTAAGTTCTTTGCACAGCATTGCTCAGATTACACCAAGACAGTGGCACCCTTACAGCTGCTGTCAAGAAAAATAACAGCTGGAAATGGTCAAAGGAATGCGAGGAGGCTTTTTCTGAAACGAAGAAAATGCTTCAGGGAAGTGTACAGTTAGCATATCCTAACTTTGAATGGCCCTTTTGCCTTGAGTGCGACGCCAGCTCCGTGGGCATCGGCGCAGCGCTGTACCAAATCGATCCTGAGAAGCCTGATGTCCGCATCTTCATTTCATTCATGAGCAGGAAGTTAAGACCACATGAGAGATCTAATACTATCACGGAACTTGCGGCTCTTGCTATTGTGTATTCCTTGTTGTACTGGAGGAAGATTATATATGGGTATCCCGTAACCATCTACACGGATCACAAAGCCCTGACATTTATCATGTCTTCTGATCTAACTAGTGAGAGAGTAACCCGGTGGGCGCTCTTTATTCAGCAGTTCAACATAACTGTCATCCACAGTCCAGGAAAGAAGAACGTCCTAGCTGACGCTTTAAGCCGCAATCCGGTCGATGTTGTCACTAGTCATCACATAGAAGTCATGAGAAACGAAGATGAGGAATTTCTTAGGAAATTACAGTACTTACCTCAAGCACAGGAGAGAGATAGGAAGTCCCGAGAATTGATACGATTTTTTAAGGTTTTGATTCCTGCAAATGACGATAACTATTTTCGCATCTCACAGTGGCTCAATCCTTTTGCTTTCATGATGGATTGTTATACAAGTATCTTGATCATGCCAAAACCAAACGCCGAATTTATGCTCCTCCGCGCTTAAGGTCCAACATTATCTGGCACTGTCATTCAATATCCGGATATGCCGGCACGGATAAAAAATGATGATCATAAAGGAAAAGTTCACATGGGAGTACATGAGACGTGCCATTAGAAACCTTCTCCGAACTTGTGATGTCTGCCCCCGGACTAAGCCTAATAATAGATTATTGAGGGAGTTTCCGAAGCCACTTCTTCCCGAAAGACCCGGTGAAATACTGGCTTTAGACCTATATGGGCCGCTGCCCAAGGCGAACTGCGGCAACAGGCACATTGTGGTGGCAGTAGATGTCTTCTCTAAGTATACCATGCTACTGCCCATACAGAAGGCTAATGGCGGAAATATCCTCCGAAGGATTAAGAAAAGCATTATTCCAGGAATAGGGAAACCGGAGTTCCTACTCACCGATCATGGACCCCAATTTACATCTATGGAGTTCCAAACGGCACTTGAAGAACTCGGTGTAAGACACATTATGAATTCTATTCGACACCCAGAGGTTAATCCCGCTGAGAGAATCATGCGCAAGATTGCAGGGTTTTGCCGTTTGTATTGCAGAACTCAACACTGGAAATGGATCAAAGTCTTACCCGTGATGCAGCAATGTGTTAATTCAACCATTCATGAGTCTACTCAGGACATCCCCATGACAGTACATAGGGATGTCATGCCTGGCAGGCCATGGGACCATGTTCTACCATCACCTCAAGGTCCAGCAATCACTGATCAGACTCGCGTGGACGCAACAAGGGAGAAACTCAGATACGCTGCTAGGATTAGGGAGAACCGATACCGAAACCGCGCGTTTCGACAACCACTTAGGGTCAATGATTATGTTTTGATAAGAAAACCAGCTGTTTCGCACCCCGAACTTCGCATTTATGCAAAGTTTTGACCACTTTATGTAGGACCATATAGAATTACATAGATTCTCGAAAACAGGGCATATAAAATTAAACTGGATGGAAGCATCGAGGGCATTTACAATGCAAAAAGCAAAAAAGTAAAGTCTCCTCGGTACAGGCCATGAAGGCCCTTGGAGGAGTGCAAGGTAAAGGCTTCCACTATTCGTAACCTCGGCACGTGATGGGGTAGAGTGGTTAGCTCTACGCCCGGCCGCCTTTGCCCCCAGGATTTAACCTGGTACTCATTTTTGGTGTAGGCTGAGTGAACCTCAGGGCCATATGCACCTCCGGAAGTGGAAATCTGGTTTCTTAAATTTAACGACTTCCTGACAGGGATTCGAACCCACGTCCTTCCGGGCGAACCGAGCACGCCTTTACCGCCTCGGCCAGGCAGCCCCTATTTACAATGCAGCCAACCTAAAGAAATATTTCAGGAGAGAACATCATTAAAAAAATCCTATCGAATTTTCTTTTCCCCAGGAGGGGGGTGATGTACCCGTAACGGCGGTACAAAACTAAGTCCCCGTAATGGAAATTTAAAACTTACGCGTTACACTTCAGACCGGCAGCGAAAGACTGACTGAACAGCGAGCAACAGCTGTGTGCGTGTGACGTAGAACGAGTGACGTCACAGCCTGCCTCACCGCAACACAGAAAGCCTAGACTAGTGTGGAATGTTCCTCGAGTTTCTATGGATAATAACTTTCCCCACAATAACATTTAGATAAAATTAACCACATCATCGTGTAGCCCATTCCTTTATCTACGTTCCTCCAAAGTTCCACGTAAATCCGCCGTGAGACAACGAAGTTATGGAATGAGATGGAATGAGATGTCGAAAATATGTTCAAGTTGGTAGCACTTCACCTCAATGTTTACATTAACAGATTCTTCCTCAAATAACTTAAATTTGGCTCGTAATACATCACTAATTAAGAACTAATAAAAATGTAATATGTATATCAATTCTTCAAACCTTAGTAATCCAGAGGCACACGGTTTCACTTCGTTATTCAAACTACGTACAACCAAAATCACAAGATATTGAGGAGCACTACCGTCACACACCCACTACTCAGCCATTCACAACAATAAATGTACGTAAATTTGAACATGGTCAGCCAACTATGATCAATCCGGTGTGACTTCACAATTTTATCCTTTTAATATTAACGATGTCATTTTAGCGCTCATACAATAGGCAAAATAAGTATTCATACACTGCATGTGCGGCTTGTCACATGTCTTTTGTAAACACAAATACTTCATGCTCTGGTACATGAATGATATTTCTTAATGAAGTCTGAAGAACCATCTACGGCTATAAATTATGATGTCTTTACAACAAAACAAAACGAATTTAATTTTCTGTCCGCAAAGTTAATATTCATACATGTTGAAATGCTGTCCTCAATCCCACCCAGCTTTACAGTCAATACTTCGTATGTAATCCCTGGGCATCTAAAACTGACATGGAGCTTACAAGGTTTGATGCAGTTTCGGCATCAATTTTTGACCATTCCTTCCTCAGATGATCGATGAAGTCTTCTTTTGACGAGCATGTCCTTTTCTTTACTCTCCGTTCTCACAATGACCACAGGTGGTCTATGGAATTTAGGTCTGGGGACTGCGGAAGCGAACATTACACAGCAGCCATTCTTATGTTATACGAGCAGTATGCTTAGATCGTTGTCTTGTTGAAACACAAGCTAGTCCTCAAGAGTTAATTTCGCAACACTGGCCAACAAATTATCACAGAGTATGTTCACATACGCTGTGGCGGTCGTATTATCCTCAACAGCAACAAGTTTTCCTACCCCAGCCTAGCTCATGCATCCTCACACCATGACATGACCCCCGCCATGCTTAACAGTTGGTACAATTTTCTTAGGGTCAATTCTTGATTTGGTGTACGCCACACATACCTTTGCCCATCAAATCCAAGAAGGTTAAAGTTACTGTCACCCGAGAATATAATCTTATTCCAGTATTCCATGGGTTTGTTGAGATATGGGCGAGCAAACTCCAGTCTTTACAACAAAACAAAATTAATGGTTCTTTTCTTGGCACTCTGCCCTTTAAGCCAGCTTCCTGAATGTATTTTCGTATGGTTTGAGGTGTAGAGCTTTAAGATGTCCAGACCTTCGCACATTCGCATGAGATCTTGTTCGTATATATTTGTTCACAACATACTGGACAGCAGCATGCGAGAAGTTTAGTTTTTCACCAATGTTTCGGCAACGAAATCCCTCTTGCCATAAGGAAACTATTTTTCCTTCACAACAGTCTTCAACCCACCCGATCGACGTCCCATTCCTGTACACCATTAGTTTCAGGCACTAATGCTCACTGTTATACTAGATACATGATGTAATCACAACTAGTACCGTAACAAAAAGTTCGATGTCTCCCTAAACAATTGACAGACAGCAGTCTGCTATTTACTGCCGCATTCCTGTGTCGTGACGTCACACACCTTGCTCCCTCACTCAGTCTCGGTACATGACCGGAGTCGGCCATGATTTATTTCTATTAATAGCTTACTGCTGACGACTGGGGAACCAACTGCAGGGTGAATCTTACTTTCCCTGTCCCTCTCGGAAACTGGCCCACATAGCGCACGCATAATCATGCATGGGCGACTTGCAATCGTATCTATTTCATTATCAATCCAGCATAATCTCGCTGCTGCCTCCCTTGGGCTTATCCATTACAGTACAAAAGCGCAATCCACAGCGCTATCATTACTTGGCCATAACCAGGCATATCAAATTCATATAACATATTATTAATCTGCGCTAGGGCTTTCTCTACTTCAATTTGCACAGTCAGCTAATTACATAATGCTCATATCTCAAACATGATGACACGTACCTCCTGACACGTTAACTTGAGTAAGTTAAGGTATAAGTCACGATCTCCAATAAATTATATAAGACCTCAAAGCTATGTACCTGACTCTGCTCTGTCAACAATATCTATCTGCCTGACATCGCTTACTTGACCAAGACGATCCGACATGAAAAGTGGAGACAAGTACTCTATCATAATAATACCGAATGGAAAAGTTAACACACAAACAAGGAATATACAACATGCAACCTACAATTTAATATACTGAGTGCGAGTCCTGGGCATAGCTATACAGTACAAACATCTATCCTAACATAACTTTACATGTTGGCTGACGGCCAACCTGGTTCCTATCCTGTGAGGTTTAATATTGCATGCTTCTTACAAATTGGAAAGCTCTGACCTGAAATGATCGATGGACATGACGGAACGGCCCCTCATTGGACAGCTGGAATTACTGCATCATGATATGCTTCGACACTGGTGACAGATACGGGCTGATGACTGGAGACATTCTGGCTGGCGAGAACATTACTTGTAGCTTCTCAGGTGGTTGGAGGATGTCCCCTTCGGTGTCGTGATGAGCAGGTGCGCCAGATGTTCCTAGGTCGACTCCCGATGTCGTGAGGACTCCTTGCCTTCTTCAGCTCCCGTTACTGCTTCTTGACTATGAATGTGCAGTAGCTCGTACTGGGTTGATGTAGGGAAAATTCTCCCCAGATTCAATCTTGCTAGGTGTATGCAGCTCGAAGATAAAGACGCTATCCTAGATGCCGACTCGCAGCGTGACAACCTCGTTCTAGCAGCCGTACAGTCAATGAATGAATCTGACGCGTTCGGCTGTCATGTATTTATAGTCAGGCTGGCGTTACCACGCTCGCGTGTTGGCGGTCTGTGTAGCCGCGCCCGCGACTGGAAGCTTCTCCCGCACAAAGGGCGACAAGTACCTTACTTAACGTATGCACTTATAATTATAGCCATGTTGCATATCAAAATTAACCGGAACTTATGCAGGTTGCAATTCTGTTATCAGATCCAGTGCATCTCTTCTGTAGCCGGAGATATTAAATTAATTTCTTCTTTCCTCCAAATCATTGTCAGCCCGCGAGATTCACGTCCAACACTATTAATAAAGAGGCTTCGCCTGGGCAATAAATTCCTCTTATGAGTCTCTGGAATTTTCATAATGATACTGCTGCTATGTTTCCACGAGAAATGCTCCATCTGGACTCTCTTATATAATAAACTGCTATACAATGACTTTCATGGTGGTCTCATGTAATCCTAATATCTAAGGCTAAAATCCAGACTATTTGCACATGAACTGAATGGTTCATTACATACATACATACATACATACATACATACATACATACATACGTACATACATACATATATACATACATACTTACATACATATATACATCTTCATTTATGGACTGTCATCCCTTTTAGCAAGCCTCTGCGAATTTACTAATCGCCACCACAATCTTTTCTTTGTAACTAGTCATGTGGCCTCTTTTACTTCTATATCCCTTATCCCTTAACCCTACTAGGACGCGTGGAACAAAGATTATATGCCAGTATACCACCGAACGCATACGGCTTCACCCCGGGCAGATCGGGCTGTTCAAGAACTCCTACAAGAAATAACAATGACACTGGCCCAACCCGCCACACAATTGTATGTGATCTGTATAGACTACTCCAATGCATTTGTCAGTATAGTAGGAGAATACTCAACCGAAAACTAGAGAATACGTTAGGCAGCAAAAACAACGAATTACAAACAATCAAATCAATTTTAAATGCAAACTATGTGACAATCTAGCCATGTCGAAGAGTATCACCCAAACAAGGGGAGTCTTGCAAGGAGATCCGATGACCCCAGTTCTCATCAATGTAATGGCAGCAGACATTGGCCCGACTATAAGCACAAGAAATGCTTAAATTCATTTTGTATGCAGACCAGTGGCGGCGTGACATTCCTCACTGGGGTCAACAGAAGGAAAAATCCTCCCTCGATATCTCCTCTCCCCCCTGTCACCTGTGCCATAAGTTCAAAGAATGGGCGTAGGGCGAACGTAATGTGCATGCCTAAAATCTTCCCTGATGAGAACTTGCACCTCGAATGGTGACTACTCATTACATTTGCTCCATCCTAACCTTGTGAAATCAACTTATCTGGATTATCCGCAACTTCGCTCAAAGAAAATGTTAAACACTCTGCTATTTTCTTAACATCATGAATAGAGGGTGAGAGGAAACCTCATGATCTTTCAACTGGCTTACCGTCGGGAAGAATGATAACAAATTGTACTGTAGTTGATATATCGGTGGTCTCATCTGCGATTACCGAATTTCAGTGTGCTGTGGTGATTCCTGTTTTTTTACTTTTCTCACGACAGATTTCATACATGCACGAAAGCAAATCATTCTGGATATCTTTCGAGGTGCCTTTGAAAACAGTAGCTTTGGACAGATGGTCTCTTAATGCAACGTTAATTTCAGAACAAAAATTAACGAGGCCTCGAAATATGCCAGGATTCGATGATTCACTTGTTTCGTCATGCCCGCGCAATGCCATCTCAAACGCGCCACACAACTTTACACAGCACATAACGATTTTTCCGTACTTGATCATTGTCTATTTCCACAGACTGCCTGTAAGCACAGTCAAATTACTGACGGTTATCGTGCCTTCCCAGGAGATCGAATTGTAACTGGGCAAGCGTATGAGATTTAGAACTTTTTTGTTTCTTTATTGTTGTGGGACAAATGTCCTAAATCTACCACTCCGACTTTGGTCCAAGTCCCTTCGCTTTCATCACTCATGAATCATAAAAAAGGAAAACAAATCAACATTTTAGTAATTTCGCACTCACAGGTCCACTCGATTCTTTTATATATATTGTACCCGGATAAGATAGCCCATAGGTATCATGATTGATATTATAAAATACATTAAGCCATATGAGAGTATTGAAATATACACATTGTCAGTCTGGGGTAGACCGAAAGATTTCATCATTGTCAGACGTCCTCACGACAATCTGTCACTAAGAGTTAAGCCTCTCATAATGGGTGATATATTTCCTTGTCAACAGCTAAGAGGAAAAAACGAGAACTCAGAACAACAGTCCTGATTGCTACGAGGAAGGAAGGGAGCATTTATTCTTGGACAAGGGCGAAGTCCGTGCGTCACGAATACGGAGAAAATGTCGCAATAGGGTTTCCCATGCCTCCTGGCATATTGTTGTTAAGTTGTCCGAGGGAGATATTTAAATGAACTGCTGCAGTGTTAGCCAATAACAAAATTTGTAAAGGACTTGCAGATGCGCCAACATGACAGAAGTCAATATGAACTCCAGTTATCTCCAGTTATAACAAAAATTAAAATATTCCAACCACCGAATTGAACATATGGGATTTTTTAGATATCATCCCCATGTTGATTCTTTGTAACTTTGATGAATTAAAATAAAGAATTCTAGGAAAAGTTCCACGCTGTGTTGCTATTGGTCAGCATGGTCGCACCAGCATAGACGCCGACTTAGCGCGCGAAAAGTGGAAGACAGAAATCAAGTTATATATTTGTGATCGCCGAACGATATGAGATCAGAATACGACACGTGAATGTGTACCACCAGTTTATTAAGTGGGATAAATTCAAAGATCCAAATCACCTCCCGCTGGTATGAGCGCGGATGATCCCGGCGGGAAACCATATCGTCCATAAATAACAAGGAGTTGAACCTCTCATCATCAGTTGTTGGAAGTAATTGAGACTCTAACACGTTGACTCTGCAAGTCAGTACCTCAGGACGCATTCTAAGTCTGTTAGAGCTGAAAGTAAGTGAGTCGTTACGAGAGTATATCAGTATAAGGTTTCACGTGATTGAAAATAAATAATTAACGGAACGCCGATAGTACTTTTTGACGGCAGTGTGCCGAGCCTGAAGTAAATATTTCAAGATAGACGGTGAAACAATTATCTGTAGCAGGGAACTGTAGGAGAGAGGCGATCACTAGACAGCCTAGAAATACGTCAGGAACTGGCGGTTGACTAACGCGATACCCGCCGGGTCGAATAAAACGACACATCGTCGTAAAGTGTCACGACTTGTGGTTCGCACTCAAGTGAAGAATATCATTGTGAAATTGTAATGGGTCTTTAGGCACCTATATGTGTTTTTGTGTAAATTATTGTAAATTTTTAGTAAGGTGTTAATAATGGGTAATCGCCCAAGAGTGTTTCTTTATATTAATATTATAAAGTGCGACATGATGCACGAGTAAACCAACATGGGGCCATGAGGCTTCTCATTCGCCACGAGACAGTGGAATTCTACACAGGAATGAGTACACAAATTTGATATATTTGGGGATGTTATCGCGATAAAACGGGACTCAGTGTAAATTAATCATGGTTACGTAACGTAACACATGGATCGCTTCCCGAATCCGTGATTTATTTAAGATAGATGGACGAACTAATTTACATTAACGTAATTATGGGTTAGACTAATTAATTGAATATTTGTTTGTTGTATATAATGTAAATATGGGATATATCTTTCAATTAATGCATGCTGTTTGTGAATATTTTGATTTAAGTTCATTTCAAGTGTTAGATTTTTCTTTTATGCTAACCCAGTTTATTTTGATTTTTCAATCACTGCGGTGATTATTTGTACCTTAGTTAGGCATATTTGTTACCAGACATCCAGATATATGAAAGTGCCGTAGTGTGTAATTATGTGTTTGCGTACGGAAGGTCATGAGAAATAATAATAATAATAATGCTTTGTGAGTGTGCAAGTTAAAGTGAAGGAAATAATAATGCTTTATGAGTTCGCAAGTTAAAATATAATAATAATAATAATAATAATAATAATAATAATAATAATAATAATAATAATAATAATAATAATAATAATAATAATAATAATAATGCTGTGAGAGTTCGCTGGTGAAAGTAATAATCACTGTAGAGATAACATGTGGCGTAAAAGACTTTAATTCAGGCAGTAAATTTGATTTTTACGTAAATTGAAGATTTCACGCTTTTGGGCTCTATAATAACCATAAAAATTTGTTTAGAAGCGATAGAGGCACGTGTATAGGATGGTCACGTTATGTTGAAAGCCCAGAGTGGTTTGAGCCCATTTTTGAGATTGAAAGCCGTGCGGGACAAAAGTCCGGCATGAGGTGAAAATTGAGCCGTACTGCTTTTGATGAAGAAATAGATAAATCTCGAGGTCTAAGACGATATAATATGCCAATTCCGGTGTTATGAGTGGCAGAATATACGCACCGAGGATTAATTAGTAAATTAAATGTTCGAAGAGTTCCAGTGGAATAAATGGACTTCAAATAAAAAGGAAGGAATAATTTAGCAATCGCAGGCATTGGATGTATTTGCCCAGCCGCGATGTGCCATGGGATCTGAGATGTGTCTTGGGAGGACATGGTGTACCCATAAAATTAACGGCAGTACGAAAATGAAGTTTGCGGTCCCGAATACCGTGGTGTCCCGACCGATATATGTCGGATATTGGTGGTTCATAATGGGACTCAACATATGTGACTAAATTATAACGAGTGGAAATTAAAATATAAAGCTTTCAATTTAATAATAATAATAATAATAAGAATAATAATAATAATAATAATAATAATAATAGTAACAATTTCAGTGAATCTTGTCTTAAACTAGACCGAAATTGTAAAAGCTTATGCATTGAACATAAATATTGCTAACGGTAGTGTAACATGTGAAATTAAGTTATCATAAATAATAATAATAATAATTCGAAGAGGAATAATAGGAAGAATTTATTAGATTAATTTGAGAATCATTATGGTGAAATAAATTGAAAATATTAAATCCATGATGAATAAGTGATACGATAATGATAATCTCCACCGAAGAAAACATTAATAATAATAATAATAATAATAATAATAATAATAATAATAATAATAATAATAATAATAATAATAATAATAAAACGTTGAAGAAGCAGAAGAAGAAGAACTTGCAATAGTATTTTGAGAATCATAATAATGATGAAAGGAAATTAAAATATGTAATTGACGATGATTCAGTGTTACGAATATGATAATCTGTAATAATAATAATAATAATAATAATAATAATAATAATAATAATAATAATAATAATAATAATAATAATAATGTATTATGAAACTGATCATTAATTTGTGCGGATTAATTACGAGGAAAACGACCCTTCGTTGAAACGTCGGCAAAGTTTAGCATATAATCATCCCGGATGATAAATGGTAATAATCAAATATATGATGATAATTGAGATAAATGATAATAATAAAAATAATTGATGGTAATCACAAAATATGATAACGATCAGATAAAAAATAATGATAATTATTTAATAATCATAGGAAGATATGATAGGGACAGTAGTCATGTGTCGAATTGATCGGAACCAAATGTGGGTTTTTCAGATGGGAGATTATTGGCGGTATGTGTGAAATAACCCACGGACGGCACATGTCTTAATTGTGCGAGCATAATAATGAACCTTTCCGTAGGTCTTGTCGTATTGACAAATGTGAATATTGAGAGAAGCTTTGAGTTGATGAGCTCCGTATGGCATGTTTGTAAATCTGTTTATATTAGGCTAGAGTTTGTCCGTACAATTAATTCCCGTTTTAGATACGATATCATTTCCACAGTGGGAATCCGGCCTACTAGAATGTGCATACCGGTAGTGACTCATATCCAACGGAACGTAGAGATGACAGTAAATAGTTACTCTCATGTCCACGTCTCTGAAAGAAGATCTCCAGCGGTGAAACGTCCACTCATACGGACGTGGATTCGATCCCCAGTGACCAATGGGGCGAATTCACCAAATATTTCACACTACCAGAGTGGTGAGGTGAATCCAAATTTATGTATTCTTTTTAAGGATATGGTTCATGTTTGTGGGTTACTGTATTCACGTCCTAGTTCGTGAACCATGGGCAACGGCTGAGTGGCCTAGTAAGTGGTCCTGAGAGTCGGGATACCAGTTGCTATGGAATGGGAGTGGGCATCTCGAACATGTTCTGAGTCATGGCCCTCCTTGTCTCCTTGTACTCAGACAGCTAGGACTATACAATTCACCGGTGGTCCATAACCCGTTAGAGGAGAGATCCTCACTTGGACTATGTGCAAGTAGGGTAGCATCCTGTTTCATGAATTTACCGAGCTCGGAACATTTTAAGCAAGCCTCGGACCTATGGGAGTAATGGAGTCCTACTCCCATTTGACAGGCGAGGACTCCTTGGAAACAACTTGGCGAACGAAATGGAATTCGATGGGGAGCTATCAATATTAATGGGGCTTATGGAAGAAACAAGATAGAACTGGCTGAGTCAGCAAAGTGGATGCATCTGGATGTGCTAGGAGTAAGTGATATTCGGGTAAGGGGAGATAACGAGGAAGAGATAGGAGATTATAAAGTGTACTTGACGAGTGTTAGAAAGGGAAGGGCAGAGTCTGGAATACCATTGCACGCAACATAGTTTCTGTTAGGCACGTAAATGAGTGAATAATGTGGGTAGATTTATCAGTTGGAGGATTTAGGACAAGAATTGTATCCGTGTATTCACCATGTGAGGGTGCAGATGAGGATGAAGTTGATAAGTTTTATGAAGCATTGAGTGACATCGTGGTCAGGGTCAACTGCAAGGGAGAAAAGTGCTAATGGGCGATTTCAATGCGAGAGTTGGGAATAGAACTGAAGGATACGAAAGGGTGATTGGTAAATGTGGGGAGGATATGGAAGCTAATGGGAATGGGAAGCGTTCGCTGGACTTCTGTGCTAGTATGGGTTTAGCTGTTACGAATACATTCTTCAAGCATAAGGCTATTCACCGCTACACATGGGAGGCTAGGGGTACCAGATCCATAATAGACTATATCTTAACACACTTTGAATTCAGGAAATCTGTTAGGAATGTAGCCCACGAGTTTTCTGGGGATTTTTCGATGCTACAGACCACTATCTGATCTGTAGTGAACTAAGTATCTCTAGGCCTAGGGTAGAGAAAGTGAAATCCGTCTGCAAACGAATAAGGGCAGAAAATCTCCAGGACGAGGAAATTAGACAGAAGTACATGGATATGATTAGTGAGAAGTTTCGAACAGTAGACAGTGAGCATAATCAGGATGTAGAAAGTGAATGGGTGGCATACAGGGATGCTGTAGTAGAAACAGCAAGGGAATGCCTAGGAACAACTGTGTATAAAGATGGGAAAAGGCAAACATCTTGGTGGAATGATGAAGTGAGAGTAGCCTGTAAACGTAAAAAGAAGGCTTATCAGAAATGGCTCCAAACAAGGGTCGAGGCAGATAGGGATTTGTACGTAGAAAGAAACAGAGCGAAACAAATAGTTTTTGAATCCAAAAAGAAGTCATGGGAAGATTTTGGTAATAACCTGGAAAGGCTAGGTCAAGCAGCAGGGAAACCTATCTGGACAGTAATAAAGAATCATAGGAAGGGAGGGAAAAAGGAAATGAACAGTGTTTTGAGTAATTCAGGTGAACTCATAATAGATCCCAGGGAATCACTGGAGAGGTGGAGGGAATATTTTGAACATCTTCTCAATGTAATAGGAAATCATCCTGGTGGTGTTGCAAACAGCCAAGCTCATGGGGAGGAGGAAAATGATGTTGGTGAAATTATGCTTGAGGAAGTGGAAAGGATGGTAAATAAACTTCATTGTCATAAGGCAGCAGGAATAGATGAAATTAGACCTGAAATGGTGAAGTTTAGTGGGAAAGCAGGGTGGAAATGGCTTCATAGAGTAGTAAAATTAGCGTGGAGTGTTGGTAAGGTACCTTCAGATTGGACAAAAGCAGTAATTGCACCTATCTATAAACAAGGGAACTGGAAGAATTGCAACAACTTTCGAGGTATCTCATTGATTAGTATACCAGGCAAAGTATTCACTGGCATCTTGGAAAGGAGGGTGCGATCAATCGTTGAGAGGAAGTTGGATGAAAACCAGTGTGGTTTCAGATCACAGAGTGGCTTTCAGGATCACATTTTCAGTATGCGCCAGGTAATTGAAAAATGCTACGAGAGGAATAGGCAGTTGTGTTTATGTTTCATAGATCTAGAGAAAGCATATGACAGGGTACCGAGGGAAAAGATGTTTCACTATACTGGGGGACTATGGAATTAAAGGTAGATTATTAAAATCAATCAAAGGCATTTATGTTGACAATTGGGCTTGAGTGAGAATTGATAGTAGAATGAGTTCTTGGTTCAGGGTACTTACAGGGGTTAGACAAGGCTGTAATCTTTCACCTTTGCTGTTCGTAGTTTACATGGATCATCTGCTGAAAGGTATAAAATGGCAGGGAGGGATTCAGTTAGGTGGAAATGTAGTAAGCAGTTTGGCCTATGCTGACGACTTGGTCTTAATGGCAGACTGTGCCGAAAACCTGCAGTCTAATATCTTGGAACTTGAAAATAGGTGCAATGAGTATGGTATAAAAATTAGCCTCTCGAAGACTAAATTGATGTCAGTAGGTAAGAAATTCAACAGAATTGAATGTCAGATTGGTGATACAAAGCTAGAACAGGTCGATAATTTCAAGTATTTAGGTTGTGTGTTCTCCCAGGATGGCAATATAGTAAATGAGATTGAATAAAGGTGTCGTAAAGCTAATGCAGTGAGCTCGCAGTTGCGATCAGCAGTATTCTGTAAGAAGGAAGTCAGCTCCCAGACGAAACTGTCCTTTCATCGGGCTGTTTTCAGACCAACTTTACTTTACGGGAGCGAAAGCTGGGTGGACTCAGGATATCTTATTCATAAGTTAGAAGTAACAGACATGTAAGTAGCGAGAATGATTGCTGGTGAAATCCGGTGGGAACAATGGCAGGAGGGTACTGGGAATGAGGCGATAAAGGCTAATTTAGGAATGAACTCGATGGATGAAGCTGTACGCATAAACCGGCTTCGGTGGTGGGGTCATGTGTGGCGATCGGAGGAGTATTGGTTACCTAGGAGAATAATGGACTCTGCTATGGAGGGTAAGAGAAGTAGAGGGAGACCAAGACGACGACGATGGTTAGACTCGGTTTCTTACGATATAAAGATGTATAGAACTAAATAGGGCCACAACACTAGTTGCAAATAGAGGATGGTGGCGACGTTTAGTTAATTCACAGAGGCTTGCAGACTGAACGCTGAAAAGCATAACAGTCTATAATGATAATGTATGTATGTATGTATGTATGTTTTTCAGGATGGAAATTTCTAAGTGTAATCATTGTCATCACTTGCAGTGTGTGAATTAAATAAATAAATTGCTCCTTATTGCAAATTCAATAGGAAACAGTTTTCATATCTTTTTATTGTAGTTTGTCCAGTGTGCCCATGGAATTTAAGTTGTCACTTCCCAGTCCTATTGTGGAGTCTATAATTTGTATCTATGAATGAGCCGTCCTCTTTACCTTAATTTGCATGTCCCGTTCATCGCTGTGTTCATTTGGTGCGCGTATATATATATATTTTTTTTATTGATTAAAAATTTTAACATCTTTTACGAACTGATCACCCCTGAGATTAAGGCTAGTCTGGGACTCAGGAGGTGGCGGGTGCAATATATCCATGCTGAATTTACGCACGTTTTCATTGCTTTTACTTTTAGGATGTACGTCTTCATGGCTAAATGGTTAGCGTGCTGGCCTTTTGTCACAGGAGTCCCGGGTTCGATTCCCGGTAGGATCGAGAATTTTAACCATATTGGTTAACTTTTCTGGCCCCGGGACTGGGTGTATGTATCGTATTCATCATCATTTCATCCTCATTATGACGCGCAGGTCGCCTACGGCAGTCAAACCGAAAGACCTGCACCAGCTCTCCCCGGAGACTTTTAGGATGCCTCATTATATCACGATCAGGCATTGGGCGCCCGGTATCCTTAATCTTAATCTTAAATTTACGCTCAAGAGAGAGAGAGAAGAAAAGTTTGTCTTCTTAAGTATCATATCACTGTTGAAACTCATTATGTAGCTCCTTACCTTTCCCGGGAACAAGGATTATGGACGCAACTACACTGCACAAAAATACACACCCGGACAAAATATTGTAACTTCTTTATGTCCTAAAAATTAAGTTTCTGAACGGCACAACAGTGCAGATAAACACTCACACGCTTGCACAGCGTACAATAATATCCCCGATTTATGATAATTATTGCAAACATTTTAAAACACTAGCATCACACTTGAAAACACGAGTAAACTTGAGGGATGTATGTTCGCACTGATCACAATGTTGGTAACTTAATTTTAAGAACTCCTATGGCTAGGCATTTAGCGTTTTCATTGGTATTACATTCCCGCTACTCTTTGACTCGGTGATTTTTAGGTTAATTTTCTCTCCAAAAAGTAATTATTGCAAATAAGGTAAATGAATAGACGTTTAATAAGTATTGATGTATTTGGGAAAAGACATCAATTGGAATTTGGCAGTTTAATGTTACTGCTGTTAGTGATGATGCTCTTCAACACTAGCGCTAATTATGTGCGCTATTTTCTGCTACGTACTCGTAGTTGAATTGCTGTAAGGGCAACAGATGGCAGGCGCATACTTATTCCAACAGCCCCGACAACACGACTTGAGAGAGTGGCATATTGCGCATGCGTAAAACTCGGATATCTGTTTCTGCGATATCCTGGTCTTGTCTACGTGCCGGCCGATGTGTCCCCGCACCACGCCACTCCCTTCGCCCAGGTACGGACGGAGAGATCGCCTTCGAATGGGGTTCATTCCAGACAAGTATCCAGCCACGGAACGTGCGCAGTTCACATGAATTGAAAGCCAGTACGAGTATATTACGGTTAGATGGGCTATGCAAGAGCTTCGAGTAGTTGAATACAATTTGATATAAACTGGAGGTTCATTGCTCCATTGCGCTATACGAGAAATCACCACTGATGCAGACGATGTGGTTATCGTCTCCAAGAACCAAGATGATCTGCAGACAGCGGTGGAGAACGTCAGCGTACATAATAGCGCAGGAATCCTACTTTATCGAATATATACGAAGTTGCTTCGGGCCACCAGAAATGTAAGCATAAAAAGTCGTATCGAGGAGAGACATACAAAAGCCAGCGAAATACCGAAAGAAATAATGGACACAGAAGCGATGAAAAGAGAAACCTGGAAGGGACCAAACTTCGACCTCCGCCATCTCTACACAAGATTCGCTGCCCACGGTTTCCACGGGAAAATATGCCAGAATGTTTCATACCACGAACCCAAGGAGGACTGCGTCTGCAAATTATGCAACCAACCATGCCCCAAGTACCATTTGGTGAAATGTGGAAATATAACTCAATCCTTAAACTCGCTGACAAAGGACTGGTGAAAACCAAACTCAAACTAATGTAGGCCTAAACATTGTGTTTAATACAATTATTATTATTATTATTATTATTATTATTATTATTATTATTATTATTATTATTATTATCTTTAATTCGTTGGAACTAAATCTAACCATCGTCGTCTTGGTCTTCCTCTACCACTCTCACCCTCAAGATCAGAGTCCGTTATTTTCCTAGGTAACTTATCCTCCTCCATTCGCCTCACATGACCCACCGAAGCCGGTTTATGCGTACAGCTTCATCCATCGAGTTCATTCCTAACTTAGCCTTTATCCTCTCATTCCGAGTACCCTCCTGCCATTGTTCCCTCCTGTTTGCACCAGCAATCATTCTCGCTACTTTCATGTCTGTTACTTCTAACTTATGAATAAGATATCCTGAGTCCACCTGGCTTTCACTCCCGTAGTGCAAAGTTTGGCTGAAAACAGATAGTTTCGTCTGGGAGCTGATTTCCTTCTTACAGAATACTGTTGATCGCTACTGCGAGCTCACTGCATTAGTTTTATTGCACCTTGATTCAGTCTCACTTGCTATACTTCCATCCTGGGAGAACACACATCCTAAATACTTGAAGTTATCTACATGTTCCATCTTTGTATTCCCAATCTGACATTCA
This sequence comes from Anabrus simplex, assembly GCF_040414725.1. Taxonomy (NCBI): domain Eukaryota; kingdom Metazoa; phylum Arthropoda; class Insecta; order Orthoptera; family Tettigoniidae; genus Anabrus; species Anabrus simplex. The sequence goes on from NC_090265.1 coordinate 769,100,178, forward strand.
ATTCTCTTATTTTTTACCTACTGACATCAGTTTAGTCTCAGAAAGGCTAATTTTCATACCATACTCATTGCATCTGTTTTCATGCAAGAAATATTGTCATATTTGTTAGTTATCACTAAAATCCATGTCATATTTACAATTTTCCGGTCATATTAATCTAGTTTTAGGGCATAGGTCATAAACTTGCGAACCCTAGTCGAAGGGCTTATTTCCAAAGTGACGCATCACCAAGAAGCATAATTTTTCAGGAAACGCCATTTTTAATTACTTGATATCCTAATAAGATATACTTAATTTTTTCTATATAGCATTATCACTTCGAACAAAATCTGCTTGTCATGATGGCTATCTTGTTGTAAGGAATACCATAAAATGGGCGGGGGATCTTGCATTTACGTCGCTTTGGAATTGAAGACTGGCTCGAAATACGAATGATGTAGAACGGTGTAGGCTAGGTTTCTTCGTAGGTGCTCAAACATTGAAAATATAATACTTCACAAATACTGTACGTATTTTATTTCATGCATGTTATATGAATAGAGAATAAAATGCCTACAATGTAAAAAACATCAATTTAATTTAGCAAAACGAAACATATGACTAAAAACAAACATAAAGACGATTATCTCGTATTTCTGAACACACACATTTTCGGGGGGAAATGGTTGGAAGGACTTATTGGTCCATATACTTCGTGTTCAACAAACAAAATAAATGTAAATAATCATTATTACATTCAAGTAAAGGACGTAATGTTTTTCTTTGTGGGTTTCAAAATTCATCAGTTGAAGAAGAAGAGAGCATTTTATCATAAAATGGCATGGCAGGATGTCCTTCACGTACACCCAGTTTATCGAGGAGGCTTCCCCTTCAAGAAACAACCATTTCCTACCTCTTTTCAGCAGGGTATGTTTGCACACTGCAAAACCACGAGCGAAAGAGCAGAGTCCCGCCACAATCAGCAAGTGGTCACGTGATATGTGCGCGCTGAGCTATTGGGCATGTGGAGTAGCCGCACTTTGGAAATTAAAACTTCGACGACTTGCGTCACGTTGGAAATGAGTACTACTTTTGAATGCCATTTTAATTACGATATACTCCACTTTGAAAATAAATACGTTCCCACGTGGTTAAGAACTACTGTGGGAGTACATTTGCACGTTCAGCTTGAAATCCGAAAATGTGGAGTTGCGCACTTTGGAAATAAGTCCTTCAGTTATGAATATCTATGATTTGTTTTCTGTTTATGCACTTATATCATCTCTTGACTTATTTAATTTTGAAGTCATTCTCTGTTCTGAATCTCTTGTTGTATACGTACTTTGTTTACCATTGCTCGGGCACTTCCTTCGCGCTCCTAGCCCTTTTCTATCCCATCGTTGTGCGACTTAAAACCAATATGAAAGAGAACTCTTCCATTCTCAGGGAATAGCACATACGTTCATCACGCGAAGGCGATGGAAGGCCTGCCCACGAGGAGGATAGCAGAATCCCTCATTTGTGGCGGAGAGGTAAGATATGCTCATAATTTATCGAATGCGCGCATGGAAGTATTTTAGAAAATAAAGTGAAAAGTAATGTTTCCCCCCAGTGCATTAGTTTCGAAAGCGAAAATTCATTCTAATTTGTTTAAGGGCCCTTTCACACGATCCACTCCACACTTCGTGTCGCAACCTCCGTCCACTGCTGTCAACAGGCCTCAAGTGTCTTCCACTCTGGGCGACCGGAAGCTCACTAAACCAGATTAGCTCATTCAGACGGTCAACATATGAGCCACAAGTTCGAAGATTTCGTTTCAAAATGTCGGTTCCATTCATAGATACTGAAAAGTTAATAATAGAAATACAAGATCGCCCTTGTCTGTGGGATTAACGAACGACAGACTATTCAATTAAAATTAAAGGCTTCAAATGTGGAATGAAGTTTCCCATGAAGTGATTCCAAATTTTGCCGAACTGGACAACTCCAAATAGAGAGAAGTTGATAACTACAGTAATAGGCTATATGTATAGGCTTTATGTGTTATATGTTAACTATATATTCGATATTACAATAAGATGGGCCATTGAAAAAGAATTAATCAAGGTGTTTAGCAGTCTTTATTATTTCAAAAGAACTGCTTCCACTTAAATTACATAATAACATTTTCTTATTCGGACCGAGCACGATAGCTGCAGTCGCTTATGTGCGGCCATTATCCAGTTTTCGGGAGATAGTGGGTTCAAACCCCACTGTCGGCAGCCCTGAAGATAGTTTTCCGTGGTTTCCCATTTTCACACCAGGCGAATGCTGGGGCTGTACCTTAATTAAGGCCACGGCCGCTTCCTTCCCACTACTAGCCCTTTCCTGTCCCATCGTCGCCACAAGACCTATATGTGTCGGTGCGACGTACAGCAACTTGTATATATAAAAAAATCTTTTTCGTGAGAACTACCAGTGTTTTATTTACATAAATTAGGTGCAGGTAGCAAGGCCATACTGGTAGCTCACTAAATCAGTCGTTAAAACGGTCAACATTGTGTGCGTCACAAGTACGAAGTTTTTGTTTCAAAATATCGGCGAAATATATTTTCTCTTGTTGGTGTCGTAATGCTGTAAACTTGCTTCAAGGATTGACAACAATTCAAACAAATTCCCACTCATACGAAAGTAATTAAGAAATATTTTTTGATCACTGGTACGTTCATCTAGAAGAACGATGAGCTCCTCGTTCTAGGTTTTATGAATTCAATGGATGGACCCAATGAACCATAGGACTCTTCTTTCATTTCAACCTTCTCTTCGTACGAATATAAATCCCAAAGATAACGTTCGCGTCCATAGACCAGATTCAAACCGAGACGGAAAATATGTGGTGGGGACTAGAAGTTGCCAGCAAGTTGACGGAAATGGACAGCAAGTGTCTGCGAAGTGGAGTGGAGTGACGTGGCGTGGGTGGAAAGCAAGTGGACCGTGTGAAAGGAGCCTAAAACTCCTTCAGGAAATAGTTTCTTGTCAATCAATCAATCAATCAATCAATCAATCAATCAATCAATCAATCAATCAATCAATCAATCAATCAATCAATCAATCAATCAATCAACCAATCAATCAATCAATCAATCAATTCTTGTAATTTGAGGTCAAAGGAAGTGCTCGGGATGCTGTTGCTAACGACGGAGCGAAGACCTGATAGTAAATGGCATGTTATCACTGGCTGAGCCATTCATTCGGCGGTGACCTTGAACGTTATCTGCTGTGCGTGACACTCGTTGACCTTGTAGACCACGAGCTGCAACAGCTCACACATTATTAAGCGTCTCGTGTCTTGTTATGTCGGTCGGTAGATGCAGAGTGGGTCTCGGCCCATAACTGGCCATGGCTGGTCCGTGGTCCAACGCCTCTGCACTCTGACCGGCCAACCGAGCAGAGGAGGGGTGGCCACGGCTCTACCGTAGCTCTACGTCTCTGCATTCGGGAGACGGGACAGGGCTGCACCTCACGACTGGTCCCCACCGTCGGCTGTCCTGAGAATGATTTTCCGTGGTTTACCATTCTCCTACACTAACGCGAATGCCGGATAGGCCACGGTCGCTAACCCCCTCACCTTCTCCGTGCATCTCCTTCACCGTAAAAAGTCTCCTGGCCTGAGAGACGCCATTACCGTCAAGGGGCCCGCTTCCCCCTTCAGGGGAGGAATGAAAACATTTTAGTAGTAGTCGTTAATGTCGAGGTAGTGGAATCGAATCCCAGCACGAAAAGTACTAAAATTATGAGAATCTATTCTCATTCGATTAACTTGTTGTTTTTAGGGCGGCTGTTGACCGTTTCACTTGCAATATTATTTCTGACTGGAATATTTCATTTCTTTGCATTTACATCACCATCATCATCATCATCATCATCATCATCACCATCACCATCATCATCATGATCGGTTCTCCACTCCAGCAGACCTCATGTGGAAATGAACAGGCTTTTCCCCGTCTCGTCACAAAATATTCGAGTATTAAAACATTCGAGACTCAAAATATCCAAATTCCAGAAGATAGTTTAACAAGCCAGTTTGTTACCTGGACGACGGGTCTCAAAATATCCTATTTTTCTGTGTTGGTACTGTTTCAAAATACCTTGCATGTATACAGCATTGTTGTTAGTTGTTTAAAGATCCGCCTTGTCAATACAATTCAAAGTCTATTATATTTACTAATACATCAAATACATAAATATAGGCTATAAGTACATGTTTCGAGAATTAATTAATATTCTCTTCTTCAGCTTACAGGTTAAAATCACATGCATGTAATAGACCTTAATAAAAGATTATGCCCTAACATAAATGTGGTTAAAACATTACAATAAAACACATTAAAAATTCAAACATGAATATCATTGAATTGAATTGACAAGGTGGATCTTTAAATAACTAATAACAATGAATTAAGTCAAAACGGACCATTGGTGGCCATTATGGTCAAGATTATAGATGCTTCTTTTTCTACCGCTTTTCCTCACCTGTGGGGTTGCGAGTGCGAACTGTGTCGCACATGTGGATTTGGCCCTATTTTGCGGCCGGTGACGAAATAGAGTGCCAGGTTTCAGGTTTTGTTTGAACGTTTGCAAACGTGGCACGTGTTTCGTTGGGCGCCGGGCTGAGTGGCTCAGACGGTTAAGGCGCTGGCCTTCTGACCCCAACTTGGCAGGTTCGATCCTGGCTCAGTCCGGTGGTATTTGAAGGTGCTCAAATACGACAGCCCCGTGTCGGTAGATTTACTGGCACGTAAAAGAACTCCTGCGGGACTAAATTCCGGCACCTCGGCGTCTCCGAAAACCGTAAAAAAGTAGTTAGTGGGACGTAAAACAAATAATATTATTATTGTTTCGTTGGTGACAATAGGAGGCCTACAGTGTGTGAATTGAGTGAAATAGCTCAGGTAGCTCAAGTCAGTTATCAGTATTCTGCTCCCCAAAGCGTATTCATGTACATACGATTCATACGTCCGTTCACAAAGGGCCGTAAAGAGATTATTTCAAGAGAAGTTTCCTGATGTTCAAGTTCCAGGTCGGACTTCGATTCATAGATTAATAAATAAAGTACGTAAGACGGAAGTCTTCTTAATAAGAAACGTAATAAACCACGTACAGTACTCACACGAGAAACTGAAGATACTATTGGTAATGCCCTGGAAAGATCCCCTAAAAATCACTTCGACGACTTGGTCAGGAAATTGAAATTTCCTATGGTTCTGTTCGAACGGGTACCAAGTAACTGAAGGATAATGAATAATTTCCTAAGCAGGTGCCAGAAATGCTTGAACAACGAAGGAGGCAGTTTCATAATCTGGCGTGAGATATGCGAGTATTTTTTGTGTTGTTTGTTTGTTTGTTTGTTTGTTTGTTTGTTGGAAATAGCTTACGCGACAGTGTATTTACAGTGGATTGCCTTTCACGCACGCACCTCCGCACCTTTCTTTCTTTCTTTCTTAATTCGTTTACCCTCCCGGGTTGCTTTTTCCTTCCGACTCAGCGAGGGATCCCACCTCTACCGCCTCAAAGGCAGTGTCCGGGAGCGTGAGACTTTAGGTCGGGGGATGAAACTGGGAAGGAGGATCTTGTGGGGGGATGGGAAGATCGGAAGGGATAGACAAGGAAGAAGGAAGAAAATGGCTGTGTCCTTAAGTTAGGTACCATCCCGGCATTTGCCTGGAGGAGAAGTGGGAAACCACGTGGATGGCTGAGGAGGGAATCGAACGCTTCCCTCTGCTGAGTTGACCTCCCGAGGCTGACTTAACCCCGTTCCAGCAATCGTACCACTTTGCAAATTTTGTGGCAGAGCCGCGAATCGAACCCGGGCCCCCGAGGGTGGCAGCTAATCACGCTAACCACTACTCCACAGAGGAGGACCTGTGTTTTCTATCCCACCACTTATGATGTAATTTCATTACAAACAGTACCGGTACATTCGCGCTCAGACTTGCCATAAGGTCGACAACATTTTTCCCTACTGCAGCCAGAGAATTTCCTTTTTCTCTAAGAAGTATAGTTAGCTCAGTGGCTTAGCTGCTGGCTTCCCACCCGGAAGGCCGAGGTTCGAATCCTCGTCAATTCTGGGTGGAGATTTTCATCTCAAGAATCACGTGGCGTCAGGAAGGGCATCCGATCTTAAACCCCCGGCCAAATCAAAAATGAGCCTGGGTGACTTCAGTGAGCCCAGAAATAAAGAAGTTGATGAAACCAACAGCGTGGTGATGATTGTTGTCTGAAGAGGAAGTACAATTGGACAACCATATTTTGTTAACAGTAATCACTATCGGAGTAAAAAAGAAGCCGTCTAATCCTTCGAAGATGGAAAGTATGGTTGTATCATACGACTGATGCGTCACGGCTCGAGTGTTAATGTAAGTTGCATGCACGAACATCTTACCATGAGGGACGTGTTGAATTAAGCCAACAATCCGTCACGTGACGGGAGAAGAAATATTTGAATGGCTATTGATTAGATATTGATAAAAGGAAAGGAAAGTACCCTTGACCTACACGTAGTGAAGAAGAGCGTCCTTCTGCTGCTCCTTGGTGAGGAATACGCTGGAGATCAGAGGATAAACTTCTATCCCTTTCGAAACTGGTCTGATAATACCAATACCTTGCCTTACCTACCCGTACATCTGCTATTCATCGTGCCTGCCGTGAGTGGAACCTGTAGCATCTTGGGCCCATGAAAGAAAATATAGAACTAACTTTCGCGAGATCAAGGAGGCAGGGAGTAAAAGGGAAGGCTGGTAAAAACAAACATGAGAACACGCATATATATGTATTTAACATTAGTTACATTTAGTTATAAACACATTTGAAAATCAAACGTGCATCAAGTGGTGACTTCCGACGTGATTCAGCCATCTTTCAGTTTAGAGTTACCGGTAAGTGCGTAATTATACAGTAGAGGAACATAACCCCAACGCGGGAAGGAACGATGAAAGTGAGCTTGAAGGCAAAACATATGATATTAGTAAGGTTAGTATAAAGATCTCCCCATTCTGATCGGAGAGACCGGATATATGGTTCTACCAGGTGGAGGCGTAGTTTGCCACAAATAAGATAACAAAGGACGAAATGAAACTCAATTATTTAATAGCCCAACTAGAACCGAAGTATGTGGAGAATATCTGGGATATAATAACTGGAAATGAGGTAAATAAGTATTCTACCGCAAAAATACGACTTCTTGATATTTTTAAAGAAAGTGAAGATAAAATAATTAAGAGGTATCGAAATAGGATATTACAAGCCGAGCCAATAACTAAGGAAAATTAAGGAAGAGATGTCTCTGAAAAAGTTCTTCGCACTCTTTGGATAGAGAAACTTCCCAACTCAACTTGACAGAGTTGCCGTTATGGCAGACATACTGCTAGAAATCAATCCTCGCAGCGTATCGTTAGTGTCAGCGGAGAATCTACGGAAGGTGCGTCAGTTAAAGAGTTAGTTGCTAAAATATCAAAGCTAGAGCAACAAATAGCAACACTGTCAAGGGCGAAGCCGAAGCACATACCGCAGATCTCCAAGCAGAGGCCTCAGCTCGAGTCGCAGTATGAGGAAATTCGACCCTAATGGTAAATTTCTGCGATTACCATTTTAAATTTGGAAGGAAATGCATGCCTGAAAAATGCAAGCAGCCTTGCTAGTGGGATGCACATGAAATCTTCAACCAGCAGTAAACATAGCGGCCAGTTCAGTTGCCGAGAATCAGGACAAGACCCGCAAACACCGCCTACTTCTTTCCAAGATAAGTCCGGCTTGTTGTTTCTTGTTGACAGTGGAGCATATGTTTCCATTATTCCATCATCCAAAGGTGATAAGTTAGACAACAATTTTAAATTATATGCTGCGAATGAAACTCCAATTTCAACTGGAGGTGTGAAAGTCTTCAACCTTGACCTCGGCTTACGCCGACTATTTCGATGGCCATTCATTGTTGCTGATGTGAAGAAAGGAATATTGGGAGCTGATTTTTACGTACATTCAATTTATTGGTCGGCATTAAGAAAAGAACATTGGTTGATGGCATAACCAAAATTGGTACCGGTACCTCAGGTGAAGTGATGACTGTAACAAACAAATATTCCTTGAGTACTGTCTGTGGAAGCATTACATTTTCAGAGTTCTTTTAGTAGTATCCTGGCATTACGAAACCAACCTTAGTGCCCAACAAAGTTACCTACAATATTAAGCACCCAATTACAACGAAAGGACCGCCAGTTTACTCAAGTTGGATCCACAACGTCTGTCTCAGGCCAAACAGGAATTCCAGTTCATGTTAGAAAACAACGTCATTCGACCATCAGAATCAAAATGCCCAAGCCCACTCCATATCGCCAGAAAAAGGATGATTCCTTAAGACCATATGGGGATTACAGATGTTTGAATGACGGAACCGTTCCAAACAGATATCCCATTCCTAGGATAGATGATTTTCAACAAATTCTAGGAGGTACAAAATTATTTTCTAAAATTGATCTATTCGAGGCATTCTTGCAGACCCCAGTGGCTGAAGAAGATAAACCAAAAACTGCCATAATTAACCCATTTGGATTGTGTGAATTCAGTGTGATGAGGTTTGGGTTACGCAATGCCCCATCAACTTTTCAACGATTAATGAAGTGCTGCAAGGTCTGGTATTCGTGTTCCCGTACCTTGACGATATCCTTGTTGCATCAAAGTCAGAGGAAGAACATTATGAACACCTGAAAATTGTGTTGGACAGACTAACTAAATTTGGTTTGAGAATAAATGTTGCGAAGTCTATAATTTGTGTTCTAGAACTTGAATTGTTTGGTTACATAATAACACCTGAAGGCTGTTATAAAATTCCAGAGTAAGTTAAGGCTAAAAGAGATTTTAATCTACCAGAAACAGTTCGTGAATTTCGCACTTTTTTAGGTGTTATAAATTTCTACCGTCAGTACATAAACAATGCAGCACAGGCACAAGCAGTACTGCATGATTACCTGAGAGGAGCCAAAAGAAATGATCGAACGAAGATCAACTGGACAGAAGAGGCAAAAATCCAGTTTGAAGAATGCAAGAAACGCCTAGCAGACGCAGCCTTCCTTACTTTCCCTAGTGCCAGTTCTCACCTTGGTCTGTCCACAGATCCATCAGATCAAGCAATTGGCGCAGTACTCCAACAAAAGGAAGACACGGGATGCATACCCGTCGCCTTTTATTTTAAGAAACTGGGTCCAGCTGAGAGATCCCACAGCACGTAGGACAAAGAGCTACTATCGATATACAGTACTTGAGTGTGAAGAAGTTCAGGCATCTATTGGAAGCAAGACCTTTCTTCATCTTCGCGAGACATAAGCCACTGATCTATGCATTTAAACAGTAAAATGAAAAGGCTTCTCCTCCACAGTTTCACCATCTGCAGTACATATCGCAGTAACCACAGACATTCGACATTTTAGTGGAAAAGATAATATAATTGCTGATACGCTGTCACGACCGAGTGAAATTACAGCAGTTGATTATGAAGAAATAGCAAGAGCTTAACAGAATGATAAAGAACTAAATATCTTGAATCAGTCAAACCATTCACTGGATTTCAAGCAATGCTAATTGTCCTCAGGAAATATCCTTTTTTGTGACACTTCAACGTGCAATATCCGACCCTACATATCTAAAACATTCCGCTTTCAAGTTTTCGAGCAAATCCACAATTTAGCTCATCAAGGTGTTAAAAAGTGACATCAAAACTTGTGTGGCCAAATATAAAAAATAGGTTAAAGCCAGCATTTATTTTGGCTTCAAGACACGACTCTTGTGTTCAGCCTCCAACTCTTAAAGATGACCAGGAGACGAGAACAAGAAGAGGTCGAGTGTATTCAGTATTTTGTTAGAATTGTGATAATTAATAGTAGGTTTCTTCTCATTGTTATGGTCCATTTTAATGGAATTTATTTGGAATAACAGTGCCTCTAGAACTAATATCGTTACTGGCAGGGGAGAAAACTGTAACATCTTGGCCATATGAAAGAAAATATAGAAACTCATAGAACTAATTTTTGCGAGATCAAGGAGGCACGGAGTAAAAGAGAAGACTGATTAAAAACGTGAGAGCACACATGTATATTCTTTAATAAATGGGATGTTTCTGTATTTAACATTGGTTACATTTAGTTATAAACACATTCAAAAATCAAACTTCCTTCCTGAATGTATTAGAGGGATAAGTCTGTTGTAAGACCACAACTGGAGTATGGTTCCAGTGTATGATGCCCTCACCAGGATTACTTGACTCGAGAACTCGAAAATAAATACAAAGGTAAGCAGCTCCATTTATTCTGGATGATTTCTGACAACAGAGTAGCATTACGAAAATGTTGCAAAGTTTGGGTTGGGAAGACTTCGGAGAAAGGAGATGAGCTGATCGACTAAGCGGTATGTTTCGAGCTCTCAATGGAGAGATGGCGTGGAATGACTGTAGACGAATACGTTTGAGCGGTGTTTTTTAAAAGTAGGACGTAATGCCTATTATCACAATATGAAGATAAAGTAGGAATTCAAGAAGAAAAATTGGGACAAATATTCATTTATACGAAGAGGAGTTAGTGATTGGAATAATTTATAAGCAAGACGTTTCATGAATTCGCAAGTTCTTTGAAAACATTTAAGAAAAGACTATGTACCCGTAAACAACAGATAGCAAATCTGCCACCTGGGCGACTGCCCTAAATGCAGGTCAGTGGCGATTGATTGATTGATTGATTGATTGATTGATTGATTGATTGATTGATTGATTGATTGATTGATTGATTGATTGATTGATCTATTATAGACGATGGTGTGTTATATTCGAGTAAATACCGTATTTTTTCTTTCTAACAAAGTTGTCTGTTTGCCTTGTAATATCCGCCCCCTCTTTTGACGACAGTCGGGTCTTACAATCTCCGTGTTAGACTAGTATTTTGCAGCTAAACTTTAGGTACAATGAGGTAATTCATTCAGTCGTGCCAACTGTCTTCCGTAACTAAATCCATTAGCACGTCAAATGTGTTTTATTGAAAGTAGGCGTTCCTCCTGGCATACAATTGCGAAACAATTTCATTCTCGCTGGATAAATATGAATTTAAACGCCAGCAGCAGACAAGGTGAGAGAAAGATAATGTGAGAGCTTCGGAATTGTTTTATTAACAGAACGAGGCGGAACGAGGTTCGTGTCGAAACTCCCAGGCAGACGATCATCTAGGTCATCAGCGCACGACTATTGAATAACTTCAGTTAGGGATGGTTATTAGCCCGTTAGCGCCTGGAATTAGTCCTGCGGCTTTGGTTATTAACCCATTTCGTCCCAACTTTTTGTTTTTTAAAATAATATGCAGAAATTCCATAATTTCCCTTTAATTTTGATCCTTCAGACATACGACAACTTAATTTGAAATAATTCAACCGTATTTCTGGAAAATAATCCATGTTCCAAACATGGAACTGTGGGGTCTAACGGGTAGGGTGTTTAGAGAGAAGAATTTTGCTGTTTATATTCAGTAACACTTTATTTTTATTCCAGATAGGTCTCTTTTACAGCTCATACAAAACCAGTCATTTGTTTCTTGTCTTCAGATTTAACAAACTATGTACTTACAGAATTTATTCACTTCAGTAGTATACACCAGTGGCGGCTCGTGGCTGTAAAGTATGGTGAAGAGCTATAACACGTTCGGTTTCGAGTGACAGATTTAGGAACTTCTTTATTTCTTTATTTGCTTACCCTCCAGGGTTAGTTTTTCCCTCGGACTCAGCGAGGGATCCCACCTCTACCGCCCCAAGGGAAGTGTCCTGGAGCGTGAGACATTGGGTCGGGGATACAACTGGGGAGAATGACCAGTACCTCGCCCAGGCGGCCTCACCTACTATGCCGAACAGGGATGGGAATTGATAGGCAAGGACGAGGGAAGGAAGCGGCCGTACCCTTAAGTTACGTACCATCCCGGCATTTGTCTGGAGGAGAAGTGGGAAACCACGGAAAACTACTTCCAGGATGGCTGAGGTGGAAATCGAGCCCACTTCTACTCAATTGACCTCCCGAGGTTGAGTGGACCCTGTTTCAGCCCTCGTACCACTTTTCAAATTTCGTGGCATAGTCGGGAATCGAACCCGGGCCTCCGGGGGTGGCAGCCAATCACACTAACCACTACACCACAGAGGCGGACAAGATTTAGGAATTACGTGTTGTTTTTGGTTGTTTTGTACTCGTACCTCGTACTTGTGACTGGCAGAGGGTCAAGCACGTGACCACGATTTATTGAATTTAATGTTTCGTCATGACCACGAAAAGCTAGTTCTTGCTTACTTAAATAGAGCACTGCATCAATTACCAACTGAAGGAAAAGCCTATTTAAATGTACATTTTTATTGAATTGTACAGTTACAGTATACAGTCTGGCATTTTCTTTCAGGACATCAGAGATCGTATTTTGGTTTGTTTCCAATGTCTTCAAATCTAGCTGCCATATTATATGTTCTGCAGAGTCTGAGTGCTTATGTGAAGAAGGTGTTATGTTCAAAAGGGCTGAAAATCCTTCTTTATTCCAAACGTTATTTTTATTGATAAAAGGCAAGCAGGCCCAACAAAACAACTTCTGTAGAGCTGGAGAGGAGCACAACCATGGAAATTCCTTAAACCACGATCGTTTGAAACTAAGATTGTAAGATTTACCGGAATGTTTCACTTCTATTGTAGCACACATCTGCAGTGATTCAGTAGAGCGATCAAAACGTAGAACTTCATTCTGATCTTCGTTTCTCCAACGTGAAAATGTTTATAATAAAATACACACTATGTCATAAATAGAATACATGTTTAAATAAAACAGCACAACACTACGAATGAAGCACGATGCGAAAGTACTCGTACTTCACACAGGATGACGCACGGAAGACGAAACATTCCGATCCTCCGACAACTTGACTTGCACTTTTTTTTTTTTTATTCGGGGGGGGGGCCCCGAAGCCCGCTCCCCCCCGCGTGACCATCGACTCAATCTACATGGCCTCCGACATGCTATTAGTTCTAAGAAGAAAAAGATAGCAGGGAGGAGTGGAAGTGTGATACTACAGGAGTATCTGCCTGTCCCCATGCTCAGCATGCTACCAGGCCAGATGTGGTCGTGGGTATAAATAGTGGTGTAATCAGGTAGTAAGGGTCAGGACAAAACCACATAGGCGGAAATAGAAAGGTGCCTACATGTAAAACCTGACATTTTGTAGATAGCACATGCAAGGATGTGGTTCTGGAGAGGTCCAGGTAATTGTGTTAGTTGGGAATAGGTATCATGCACCGTCATAAGCCTATTCCTCGCCGTTCCAGTTATTCAGGGGATCAGTCCTTCTGGGCACTGCTGTGACTAGCGCGGGCCGTGCCGGTTGCCGAGCCATGCGGCAATAGCCACTAGTGCCTGCCGCACCGCCCGACCCCCTTGAGGTCCCTCGTACCCAGTCTCCAATCCCGGAGAATGAGGCCAAGCCCGCCGAGGCGGGGACCTGCTGGATGGTTGTGGGACATGGCGCCGGGCCTCCTTCCTCTCTGCCCGCGCTATGGCCCGGTATACAGGGCAACTGCGATGGGAGGCCGGGTGGCCCCCCGCGCAGTTGGCGCACACCGGCGCCTCCCTAAGTGTAGCGCAGGCCGTGTAATGGTGATCACCACCACAACGGTTGCACCTTACTTGGAGCCCACAGCTGACCTGTCGGTGGCCCCACCTCAAACAGCGGAAACACTGCAAGAGCTGTTGAGGGGGACGTTCTGTTCTCACCTGACTGCCGCTACCTGCTGAGGTCCTCTCCTGATTGGCTCCTCGGCTGACTGCTGTCCTGGGAGCAGTCCTGCGTTGCAGCTGGGCAGTCCTCTCGTGGTGGGCCGGCGTCGCCTTCTGCTTCCTGGTCCGGCGTCGACGTCTTCTTCTTCCCTGGGGTTTCTTCTCGGCGAGGGAAGAGGCCTCGTCCTGGTGGCCCTCCTCCCGGCCTGGTGACCCCGGGGTGGCTGGTGGCTCCGCTGCGTCGCCGTCTTCTTCCTTCTCCTGGCTGGCGGCGGCGGCGTCGGTCGGTACTACCACTCGACTGCGTTCCCGGTCCTGGAGGGCGCACATCGAGGTCTGCAGCTCGACAGACACGATGGCAGGCTGGGCCTGGGTAGCAGTCTCCGAACGCCATGGGGCGTCCTTTTCCACTGCTGTGCTGCCATCCGCCATCAGGGGCGCCTTCCTAGATTGCGCCCGGGTGACAGTCCCTTCCTGGTAGGCCCGGGTCTGTGACCACTTCGTGGAGGTGGGCCTTGGAGGAGCGGTCTGCGTCCACTTCGCAGTTCCGAGTCGCTCAGCCTGGGTCGCACAGTCGCGGCGCCAGGGGGCGGCATGCTCCACCTGTGGAAGGACGTGTTCCTCCCGCTCGCTCTCTCTCTCCTTGCCAGGCGCTCTGTACTTTCCCAGTACTAGTCAGGCAGCTGTACTTGTTAGTACATCTTCGAAGGAGCTTTGTCTAAGCTGAGCACTTCTCAGTGCTCGCTTCTCTCTTTCAGGATGGCCACGACGAACTTCAGGGACGGTCCTAATGGCATGGCGTTGGCGAAAGGAGTTATCTACAGGGGAGGCCGCTTCTACCCAACGCGGCAATGGATGGAGGACCACCCCGAACCGAAGACACCGCCCTCACCGAAGGAGCAGGACGCGTCGCAGGCCGAGGTGGAGACGGAGCCGCACAGGGACGGGTGCGACCCCCCTGAAGGCTTTTTCTTCTCTGAGGGCTACACCGATCCGGAGCACGAGGCGCTGCTCGTCTACTACAGGCCAGGTCGCCCTGTTCATTCCGAACGGGCCCTAGTACTGGACAGAGTGCGGCGCCCCCTCCAGGGAGGCAGGAGGCTACCGACGACCATGTCCGTGGAGAGCTTTCTACCAGGAGGCCTCATCATAAGGCATCACGACCAGGAGCGGATGCACGACGTGGAGATGGAGCTCTCTACTCTGTTTCAGGTCGTCCGTCTACCTGGGAGGGACGGCGTGCCAGGGACGAACGCCGGCGCCCTCAGGAGGAGTGCTGAGCCGGAGACCAAGGAGGCCATCACCCAGACGCCGAGGAGGTTAAGGCATAGGGCGGTTAACACCGACCTAGTCCAAGCCACCCAGCCGGAGACAACTTGACTTGCACATTCTGCTATGTGGAAAGTACGCGGGTGACGTCACGGTTGTCATGGCAACCGCCAAGGCCAAGCGCTAGGAGGGAGCACTTGGGAGGTAGAGGCAGCTGCGGAATCTCTTGTCTTCACTCAGTCTCACGTTCGACTCGTTGGCTGAATGGTCAGCGTACTGGCCTTCGGTTCAGAGGGTCCCGGGTTCGATTCCCGGCCGGGTCGGGGATTTTAACCTTCATTGGTTAATTCCAATGGCCCGGGGGCTGGGTGTTTGTGCTGTCCCCAACATCCCTGCAACTCACACACCACACATAACACTATCCTCCACCACAATAACACGCAGTTACCTACACATGGCAGATGCCGCCCACCCTCATCGGAGGGTCTGCCTTACAAGGGCTGCACTCGGCTAGAAATAGCCACACGAAATTATTATTATTACTCAGTTTCACGCGCCGTGCTGTGGCCGACAGCCGGCGCTTTCGTGAGTTCCCCTGGTTCTCATCAAATGATGCGAGTTCTTGGTGCTCCGAACGCCGTACAATAAAACATTTTCTTTCCGTAAAACCAACACTTGTCATAAGAAAAATAAATTTAAGTAATTAATTATGGTAAAAATAAGTGGTGAAGTGGCACTTCACCTACTTCACCTGAAAAACCGCCCCTGGTATACACACTTAAAATGAATGTGATTACAGTCGTTTATCCTATTAATTACGTGAAAGTGATTCACGTAACAAAGGACGGAAACACTGTCACACATTAATGATCACTAGATAACACACTAGTTTATATTTATAGTTTATGGTACTGTGAGAAACAGTTGGCATGCAAAGGAATGTTACACTTGCTGCCTAATGGCGTGACGATGTGGTCTACTCTGTCGTATCTTACGTCATCGAGAAACGCTTTTGTTGAGTGATTTGGGAGTTTTCAGAGGGCGACCAAGCGAATGGTGTTGAGAATACTTATGGAAATAAGCATTTGTTATGTAGCGCGTAAAAGCAACAAGATCTAATGGGCCGGGCTGAGTGGCTCAGACGGTTAAGGCGCTGCTCTTCTAACCCCAACTTGGCAGGTTCGATCCTGGCTCAGTCCGGTGGTATTTGAAGGTGCTCAAATACGACAGCCCCGTGTCGGTAGATTTACTGGCACGTAAAAGAACTCCTGCGGGACTAAATTCCGGCACCTCGGCGTCTCCGAAGACCTAAAAAGTAGTTAGTGGGACGTAAAACAAATAACATTATTATTATTAGATCTAATGGTTTTCCTGTACCACATGACATTTGCCTGTAGAAGAGCCAAGCATTGTTCACTGAAGCATTGATTGGAAAAGTAAACAGCTGGTAGCACCACTTCTTCATTCGGAAATGTATTCTCAAATTTCTGGTGTTTTCATCCATCCAGACGATCATACCTGGCGTAGAGATTTCAACATACTTCTTATCTGCTTGTCTATAGCGATTTGATTCACCAGTTGGATGTACTCCAATCCTGTTGGAAGCTACTATTACTATATTATTATCGTGAAATCTCACCAGTGGTATATACGTGTTGGCATCAACTACTCGGTCATAGGTCCACCTTTTTTTCCTTTTTGAGCAGCTTTAAGTCCTTTAGGGGAGCACTTTCCATTCTATTTGCTCTTATTGTATATAAAATTCCTCTAACGTGGCCACTATGTTATCAAAAGCCAGTCTGTGAAGAAAAAACGCACTTGAAAACCACCCTCCTATCTGCTCCCACAGTTCCAATATTGGAACATGTGCATTTGACCTTTTATTTCTAGGTTCTTTTATGTTATGTCCCGGAAGATTTTTACAAGGCACACTTTGTGTACATTCAACTACTGTTTCATCGGATCAACGTAGTATCTTGTAATTAATTACTGAAACAATTAATTATCCCCTTTTAGAACCATATTTGAAGGAAATCAGCATATTTAGAACCGAATTCCAGCTTCTTCTTCTATACCTGAAGGGCACCAAGGTTCTTAAACACTACTAAAGGTTGGGCCCAAAGCGAGACGACCTGCTATTGGTTAACGAAATGACGTCACAGTAGGAGCAAAGCAGCCGAGCCCAGAGAGCGCAAATCAGGAGGAATCTCGTAATACCAGCAAACATTACAGTTTCTCAGGACTAATTGCAGACCAGACATAAAGATTACTGCTGTTATAAGATTGAATGAGAGTACAGCATAGTAAGTTTTCATTATTTCTATTACGAATAAGGCGTAAATGTAACGTGACGGCACACTGACCAACGCTTGAAATTTATTAACATTTCCAACGTTCTCTATTTAGTTTGAGGAAGGTTATGCGCTCTTAAATCTATAAACATAAATATTTAGAGATATGAAATATTTGTAATATTAAATCTTGACAGCAGAACTTCCGTAATGAAACTACCGTATGCTGACATACGATACACTGACTCACTTCCGCAGGTACCGTTATCGAGTTTAAAGCTTAACACATATTATAACAGCAGCAGAAGTAAGTTCATATTCGAAACCATGCATAGATATTCCTACTTCTTAAAGTTAAAGAACAAGAAAGAACAGGAAAAACACTTTAATTAGAACACAGTCCTACCTGTGAGATCAGATGTCGTGAAGTGGTTGTTTTTGAAGATGAATTCCATTGTTGTACCTTTCGCCGATGAGCTGTTATGGATTTTTCACTCTTATTTTTTTGTTTCCTTTTTTTTTGCTAGTGGCTTTACGTCGCACCGACACAGATAGGTCTTATGGCGACGATGAGGTAGGAAAGGCCTAGGAGTGGGAAGGAAGCGGCTGTGGCCTTAATTAAGGTACAGCTCCAGCATTTGCCTGGTGTGAAAATGGGGAAACCACGGAAAACCATCTTCAGGGCTGCCGACAGTGGGATTCGAACCACTATCTCCCTGATGCAAGATCACAGCCGCGCGCAAGGCCCCACACCGCTGGCTGCGCAGTAGCGTGTGACTGGGGAAGACATGTCCATGCGCGTAACGCCATGTTGCGGGCGCTCCTCAGCTTGACGCGGAGATCGTATGGAATACGTGCTTTAACTTAAATTTCGCACTCATGAAAACATCCACCCTACAAAATTAATGACAGCCTACACCGACTACCGTGTACACACGCAATAAATATACATAGTATGAAGACTGTGGTAATATTAAAATATATTTCTCTATAAAAACGGAACAATCTACACAAATCCTTTGGATAGCCCATAGGTGGCGCACCTAAAAAAAAAAGACAATAAGAAGACTGAAAAATACACTACTACGAAAATACACTAGCAGTACCTCGAAAATTATCATGTCGCTCACTTTAATACTGTATAAGTGTCATGTTTGTAACTAATTTGTTCGAACATTGTACGGTACGTATCGCAAGAAGGCCAGACTCAAAGGACGAGGATCACGTGACAATCTGTCTCTTGAGAAACCTAGACTCTACAATTTAGCTTTATTGAAAATAAGAAGACATGTTCCAAGAGCAGTCTACAACTGAAGTATGATTACATATCGTGAGATAAAAATTGCCTGTCTCTCAGCAGACTGCAGAACACAAATATTTATAAACTCCTGTACCGATAATAATAATCTTCAATATCAACAAAAAAGGAAACCTGTGAAATAAAATCTTTCTATGAAAGGTAACATAGCTTACGATTCCTCTCTGATAAGTCATTAGGCCTACAGCAAATTTTACTCAATTCTCTGAATACATTAATTAAAAAGTACATGACTGCAGAAATCATTCTAAAATAATCAGATACATGTTTTATCATTTTCTGAATATGAAATGCCGGCTCTGCGGTGTAGGGGTAGCGTGTCTACTTCTTACCCGGAGGCCCCGGGTTCAATCCCCGGCCAGGTCAGAGATTTGTACCTGGATCTGAGTGCTGGCTCAAGGTCCGCTCAGCCTACGTGATTACAATTACGGAGATATCTGACAGTGAGATAACGGCCGAAAGAATGTGCCGTGCTGACCACATGACACCTCGTAATCTGAAGGCCTTCAGGCTGAGCAGCGGTCCCTTGGTAGGCCATGGCCTTTCGGGCCTTTTGTGCCATGGGATTTGGTTTGGATATGAAATAACGTAACTGGATGAGCAGAAGTTAAGTTATTGTATCATTATTGTGTGATTTGGATTTAGGTAAATGCTGCCTGACATTTGTTACACTAGTGCTAGTCTTCTGTTGTGTATTTCTTAAAATGAAATTAATGTCTAGGGTTAGTTTGAGTTTAGGGTTAAATTTTATTTTTACCAATTTGCTTTACGTCGCACCGATACAGATAGGTCATCGCGACAATGGGATAGGAAAGGCTTAAGAATGAGAAGGAAGAGCCCGTGGCCTTAATTAAAGTCAGCCCCAGCATTTGCCTGGTGTGAAAATGGGAAACCACGGAAAACCATCTTCAGGGCTGCCGACAGTGGGGTTCGAACCCACTATATCCCGGATGCAAGCTCACAGCTGCGCGGTCCTAACCGCACGGCCAACTTGCCCGGTTAGGCTTAAGTAAGAATGGTATCATTTAAGATGTAAAACCCTCCTCATGAATATTACTGCTTTTACAAACTCATTATGAATTAACATTATCCGAGCAGATAAAAATTGAAAGTGCGTTCTAATTTTTCTCTAATATGAGCACCATGATTTACACCAGAATGAAAATAGGTGAAACTCAAATTAAAGCACTTGCAAACAAAAAATATTAATATCATAGTGAACAATTATTTTGATTAGCGTTTTCTACTGCAGACTAGGATTGACAAGACTGTAATGAGCTTTATTTAGACTTTATATTGTCAGATATTACTGGAATAGCGTATTAACAATTGTATTCTTTTATTATAAAGCAAATGGGAAAAATTGGAGAAATGAAGACATACGATACTAATAAATCATTTTTCAGATAACTGATAATTTGAAGCAATACCTTACCCTAATATTAAAAGGTTTTATCAAGTTGTATCAATCATATCTTGCGGATTCTAGGCCCAGGTTTATCAAATTTGTAATACCGCAACACAGTTTATGTGAAAATTATGTAGCCTTTTTCAGAACAGCTGTTTAGTTCTAAACAATTATCTCCGATGAATTGGAAAAAGGCAAACAAAAAAAGAAGAAGCAGCCTAAATATTCTAAATGTCATGTCCATGCGTTCTCTGAATCAATCACCCTATAACCTGTTTAGTTCTCGATTATGGTAAATTAAAGTTATTTTATAACAGTTCTATTTCTACTCACATGTGAAAAGAAATACCAGATCCCTTCCGATAGCAACCTGTACAAATGAAGGCTGCACACGAATTCACCCTCGTGAATATCTTTCCATTCTACAGGTAAGGCCTAACTTTAGGCCTAATATTGCCGAAACTACTGTAATATATCAGCTCCCACTTTCCTTGAAAATATTTGACAATATATTAACACTCCGTCACATATAATACTAAAACAGATCCACTAACAGGCATGATTCAAATGAAATCGAAAACATGCAAGGGTCTGTAAACATTACAACGTGCTAGTCATCCATTCGAAGCCGAAGCGCCCGCAACATGGCGATGCGCGAAAGTGTTCAATATTCCGCATAGCATCAGCGCGCTCTGTGAGTCTAGATAAGTAATATTAAAGTCTTTGGCCGCGCGTCCGTAACCGCACGGCCAATTCGCCCGGTGTATTTTTTTCAGTCCTTGCCCGAATGTTCATTTGTCGTATGCGTATAAATGTTCTCGTTCTAACATACACTTTTACTATTTCCGGTGGTACAGCAGGGAATTTACTGCTAATTATTTGACGCACTTTGCGTGTAATATTAGGTATGCGTCATCGTTCAGCATGTTCGTGAGTGTCCGTGAAAATTAACTCAAATTCCTTTATTTGGATTAGTCATTCTTTGGATGGAACGAGTAGACCTCCCCGAGATAACACTTCTATCCATCCCACAGGGGCTGTATCAGAAGAAATGGAAACCATTTCCCCAGTCAGACTTCCCGTTGACCTGTCATATTTTCTTCGACGGTAGGCGATGTAGCCGGTGAGGTACCGAAATCCTTCTCCTGATCAATCAGGTCTCGCTGTAGATTGCGGTGAATCATTAACGGCACGGTTTGCTATCGCAATGATACTATGAACACGAGAGATTTCACTCCAGCTACTATTACACTGTTCGTGCAACTAACGAAAAGAAAATAAGTGTACCTTACAGCACGAAACACAGCAACTTAACAGAGATCTCACAGAAACGAACTACGACGCACACACTATGCAAAATACAGTAGGCCACTATATAAACCGACAGCAATATAAGGAAAGAAATTACGTACAGATATTACGTGGAAATCTTTTCTTTATAAGACAGACAGCTATAAACAAAGAAATAAGATACACACGCGGTTGTGTGCTACACAGTCACGGTGCTCCTGTGATGACGTCACGAGCAGGACGAAGGAAAACTAACATATACTGCGCAACCAATCTGGGCCACCCGTGGAACGGCACAAGCGCTAATAAAATAAACAATGGGGTCTATAACTGTCTACTACATACTCATTTTCGACTAACAATGAGAATTTGTTAAATGGCAGGAGTCTGCATTGATGTTTCAATAATGGAACAGTGGGGTCAAATGGGTTGGGATATGTCATATAATGGGAACAAAAATTATATCATAATATACTAGAGATCCGCTCCAGCGGAACATCATCTCATGCTTTTTGCATTAACGCTTAATGAATCAAATCCAGGATGTTCGGGTAAGAGACAGGCACAGTACTCATACACCACCCCCTGTCGGTGGGGGTGGTGGAATAAAACCCACGGTATCCCCTGTCTGTCGTAAAAGGCGACTAAGAGGGACTCCAATGGCCATTAACTTGGGAGCGTGGGTTAGCGACCACGGGGCCCTAAGCTGAGCTCTAGCATTGCTCCCACTTACTTGCGCCATGCTCCTCGCTTTCATCTTCCGTATCCGACCTCACTTGGTCAACTCTTGTTCTTTTCCTATCCCGACAGTATTAGCTTTGCAAATCAAAGAGAGTTTTTCATATTAATGTTGAAAACTTTTCTTAGCGGACAAAGGTAGGGATCCTCATAATACGAAAAACGTAAAATTAAGCAATCTCCTCAATTGCGCCGAAAGTTGAAGGGCTAAAGGGCCCGGTAAGGTTACAAATTGTGAGTCTTGGATAGGTCTATTGATTTGCAAGTAATCAGCTTCATTGTCCGTATCAAAATTTAATCACTAAATTTTACACTATTGAGAATCTTCCACCGTTTTGATACTTTATTTTGCCTTTTGGCAAATTTTTTATTTATATGTTAACAGTACATGTTTCGTTCCTTGTTTAGGAACATCCTCAGCTGTTATAGTGGCGATCAGCTCCAAAGGTTTCCACATTAGACTCAGTCAAAAGCACTATAAGCAAGCACACAACATACAACAACTTACCTGGAAGGAAAGGAAGAAAAACTTTCAACAATTCGAACAATGCTATGAAGTCAAACATTTTTTAAAGAATTTTAATTGCATACAGACTTTTTATGTAACAAAGTGAAATTTTTTTTGAACAACTATTCCAATGAATAGACATAGTTTTAAGTCAATCAACCATGTAATCATCTGCTCTCATACCAGTAACACACTAACCCCACACTGTTTTTAATATCATCTATCTTAATTCGTATTTAGTTTTTAAGTGAATCAATGTATTTGTAAATCTACGTATTTTAAAATTTTAACCATTCACCTAAGCCAGTATAACAGCTGAGGATGTTCCTAAACAAGGAACGAAACATGTACTGTTAACATATAAATAAAAAATTTGCCAAAAGGCAAAATAAAGTATCAAAACGGTGGAAGATTCTCAATAGTGTAAAATTTAGGTCTAATGAAGTAAGAAAAGAACCAAATTTTTAAAATCACTTCCGGCCTAAATGCAGTTTCGGAAAAAACAGCCTAAAATCGCTTGTGAAACTCTGCTCTGACTCACATTAGTGCTCGTAGTGGTGCTTAGGTGAAACAATGCATTGACTCACATTAGCGCTCGTAGAGGTAGAAAAAGGCAAATTGCTAATCTAATCAACTGGATAACGACGAATAAGAAAATAATATTAATTTTTAGGAATAAATAAAGAATATATTCTCATACTTTAATATATTTTATTTACCTAAAATTCGTAGCTCATAACCCTAGGATGTTTTCATCATTTAGTAGCTTGCCTGAAGAACTGTGGATTTTTATGCCCTTCGTGGCCCTTGTTTTTCCTTTGACCGATACCTTCATTTCTCGAAATGTCCGAGCCCTTCCATTTCTTCCCTCTGATTAGTGCTAATAGAAGATGGTTTCCTCGTTGTACTTCCTCTTAAAATAATAATCACTACCACCTTAGCTGAGTCCTGAAATTGCTTTCCATTTACTTAGACAGACTTCTCCCTTTCACCTGTCCTAACCGACCTCCGTTGGTCAACTTTTCTTTTTCTGGCCCCAACGGCATTAGGTGTGGAGGCCTAGGGAGGGGTTCATTTTCACGCTATTCGTGGCCCTTGTCTCCCTTTGGCCGATACCTTCATTTTTGGAATTGTCGGATCCCTTCAATATTTTCTCTCTAATTAGTGTTTGCCGGGTTGTACTTCCTCTTAAAACATTGATCACCAACACCTCCACCCCTATATCATCTTAAAGCAGGTCAAATAGATAGAGCACAACCTATACGGGTTGCTGTCGACTTCTTCAGAATAACAGTTGATTGTGCGCTCTATGGCCAAATGTACTGTTGAAAATATTTCAACGCGCTACTCTCATAGATTTATATCAAGACAAGCGGACGTAGGTGAGCGAAAATGAAAGTGATAACACGAAAACCATAAAAATGTGGTGATAGGCAACTGACATTCGTATACCGGATTGCTTATTGGAAGTCGCGCTTCGATAATCATGCAACTATACTGCAAAAATAATGAAAAATGCATTTAAATATGCACTTATTTTCATGCTATTGAACGCTTGTATAAAATGCAAACGGAAGATTCCTTTACTAGATTCACGCGATTCACCGACACCAAGATATGATCATGAATAAACAACTGAATGAAAAACATTATCACACTACTTACAGCTGAGCCTGTTCCATTATTACGAACAGTGCGCGCATAGTTTGTGAGACGTAGCGTTCACTGTTAAAACAATATGCACACTTCTCCTAGATAAGACACAGTGTGTTAATTAAAACACATTATAAACAAATTAAGCAGATACTTTTGGGGGGTTTGGCCGCATCCGGTATCCGGTGGCCCCTGGATAAGGCCTGTGCCGATAAGTGACGTCAAGCGCGGTGCGGACTGCTAGCTAAGAGCGCGCCCTTAACCCCACATGGTGTTACAGTGGTTACGTGTTCAGGCTTAACCTCACAGATCCCGCGTTCGAGTCCAGGCCTAAGGGCGTTAACCTTACAAATCTAAGTTCATTGCCAAGGCTAACTGCATAACAGCGCAGGCTTAAACTTACATTATGTTAATGGCTAAGAGTGTAGGCTTTACCTCACGCTGACCAGGCTTAACCTATCCGACTGCCATTCCCTACACTCTGACAAGATGAGATTAGATATGGTCCAAAACTTTGATGCTGACCTTGGCACAAGATGGCGGCTGCACATGGGACTAGGGAGATGGTGTAAGGCGTAATACATGTGATTTATTCATAGGGGCGTAACATTGGGAAGCATCTTTGGTGCTTGAAGCTGAACAATTGCAGAATCATTCCCCCTCCTCTTCATCCTCCTCCTTATAGTCTCCTCCTCAGTGCAAGCTTAACCTAAGAGGAACGGATTTAACGACAGGCTTAACCTTACAAGAGCGTTAAAGACTCAAGTTTGAGATTCGATCCCAGACTTAACCCAACTGAACAAGATGAGACATGGTCCAGGGGCTTTGATGCTGAGCTTGGTGAAAACTGAACTTAAACAGAGAAGGGCAAAAGGAGAGAAGGGTGAAAGGACTAAAGGGCAAACGGGTTAAAGGGGAAAAGCTATGGTCTAGGGATTAGAGCTGAACTTGGCCTAAAGGGCAAAAGGACAAATGGGCTAAAGGGAAGAACGGCCAAAGAGCAAAAGGAGGAAATGGCAGAATGACCAATGGGATAAAGGTCAACAGGGCTTAATGGTAAAAGGGCTAAAGGGCAAAGGGTAAAAGAGCTAAAGGACAAAAGGGATAATGGACTAACGGGCTAAAAGGGTAAAGGGCCGCTAAACTGATGAAGGACACAAGGGCTAAAGGGAAAAAGGGAACCAATGGGCCTGAAGAGCATTAATTGGCTAAAGGTTCGAAGGATGCTAATGTAACACTCAATATTTTATTTTATCGGTAGAGATTATAGATTTAAACTCTAGAGACTTATAGTAATTTTCTGTATTATTTATATTACTCAGAGACTAAACCCTTGAGTTCAGATTCGAAAAATGGTCGCATTACTTGCATGGTAAAATACGTTAGGTCTTACTTAATTTATTCTAACAACATTTGTCAGACATGTAACTAGAACATGCTCTTTTAAAACGTCTGCATGGAATAATACTCATCTGTAGTACAGTGCAAAAATGTTCTCTGGATAGCTGTACATATATTTGTTGATGAAAGTAGATATTAGACTGAGGTAATAGGAGTGTTGATTAAAGGGACAAGCTTACTGGAACAAATAAATAAATCAATAATATTTTAAAGTTTATAATATATTATCACAACTGAAATAAAGCTTTCGAAAAGCGGTTACTAAAATGTATGGTAGCGCTAGTTTAATATTTTCATGGATCTTATTTATGCAATATATACAGTATATTTACAAAATTATGTGTTACACACACTAAGATCAGCAGTCTTCTATAAAGTAATACAGCTTACAATTAGCGTTTACTACAAATTGCATAGCTCTAACTGATTATTCAAAAAGATTATTCATACTCTCACCGAGACAACTGCCTTATGTGAAGTAGTACCTATCAGTACTAGTATACCCCCAGGCTAGAGTGATGATAGAATTTGGAATGACAAACCGTTTACAATCTTAATTCTTAAGAGCTACTTTGTTAATTAAATGAGTGTACAACTGATGCTTCATACTTCTAATAACAGCAATATACTTATGTTAACCCTCTACTGCCCAAATTATTTTGTTGTGTTTTAAAAAATTTTCTCTGCCATATACTAAGTAAATATGTTGTAAACTACACATAAATGCAGTTTTTATTGAATTTTCATTTTTGATTTTCAAAAATTAGGTTTGTGACTTCCAGGTCACACTGGGCAGTAATGTTTTGATATGTGAAAATTGACTAATTTATAAAATAACAGTCTCATAAAATATACAATCTTTGGTTTCTATATTTTTTATGCATATAATTTGTTAGTAATAATACAAAACATAATTGTAAAACTAGCTATCCACCATGTGCCTGGGAAATGCTCCCAACCATACATTTGGCGCTCCCTGGTGGCTTATTCATATAACTACACTGACTGACAGAGCAAATGCAACACCAAGAAGGAGTGGTCAGAACTTTATGCCAATTGCAGGGTAGACTGACGTCACTGAGGTATGCTCATGATGTGAAATGCGCCGCTGTGCTGCGCACGTAGCGAACGATAAATGGGACACGGCGTTGGCGAATGGCCCACTTCGTACCGTGATTTCTCAGCCGACAGTCATTGTAGAACGTGTTGTCGTGTGCCACAGGACACGTGTATAGCTACGAATGCCAGGCCGCCGTCAACGGAGGCATTTCCACCAGACAGACGACTTTACGAGGGGTATGGTGATCGGGCTGAGAAGGGCAGGTTGGTCGCTTCGTCAAATCGCAGCCGATACCCATAGGGATGTGTCCACGGTGCAGCGGCTGTGGTGAAGATGGTTGGCGCAAAGACATGTGGCACGTGGGAGGGGTCCAGGCGCAGCCCGAGTGACGTCAGCACGCGAGGATCGGCGCATCCGCCGCCAAGCGGTGGCAGCCCCGCACGCCACGTCAACCGCCATTCTTCAGCATGTGCAAGACATCCTGGCTGTTCCAATATCGACCAGAACAATTTCCCGTCGATTGGTTGAAGGAGGCCTGCACTCCCGGCGTTCGCTTAGAAGACTACCATTGACTCCACAGCATAGACGTGCACGCCTGGCATGGTGCCGGACTAGAGCGACTTGGATGAGGGAATGGCGGAACGTCGTGTTCTCCGATGAGTCGCGCTTCTGTTCTGTCAGTGATAGTCACCGCAGACGAGTGTGGCGTCGGCGTGGAGAAAGGTTAAATCCGGCAGTAACTGTGGAGCGCCCTACCGCTAGACAACGCGGCATCATGGTTTGGGGCGCTATTGCGTATGATTCCACGTCACCTCTAGTGCGTATTCAAGGCACGTTAAATGCCCACCGCTACGTGCAGCATGTGCTGCGGCCGGTGGCACTCCCGTACTTTCAGGGGCTGCCCAATGCTCTGTTTCAGCAGGATAATGCCCGCCCACACACTGCTCGCATCTCCCAACAGGCTCTACGAGGTGTACAGATGCTTCCGTGGCCAGCGTACTCTCCGGATCTCTCACCAATCGAACACGTGTGGGATCTCATTGGACGCCGTTTGCAAACTCTGCCCCAGCCTCGTACGGACGACCAACTGTGGCAAATGGTTGACAGAGAATGGAGAACCATCCCTCAGGACACCATTCGCACTCTTATTGACTCTGTACCTCGACGTGTTTCTGCGTGCATCACCGCTCGCGGTGGTCCTACATCCTACTGAGCCGATGCCGTGCGCATTGTGTAACCTGCATATCGGTTTGAAATAAACATCAATTATTCTTCCGTGCCGACTCTGTTTTTCCCCAACTTTCATCCCTTTCGAACCACTCCTCCTTGGTGTTGCATTTGCTCTGTCAGTCAGTGTATTAAACTATAAACAGTTGAAAATCACACAGCCATACTGTAACTTGAAAGTTACACTGGGAAGTAGTGGCTCAATTGCATTCTAACAGTAAAAAATGTGTACAGAATGATGTGTGACTTCAAAGTAACATTGGGCAGTAGAGGGTTAAATGAGTGGATTATTATGTATACAATTTTCATAATTTTTAAACTTAGCTCATTCTGAACTACATTCTTTTTAATACCTTTAAATCTCTTTACTTTTTGTTTATTTATTTTATTTAGATTTAGTACCTTCAAAAGAATCTATGATATTAGTAGTATAACACTGGGATTCGGCCGCCGCCTCCGCCTCCGGGTTCCCAGGGGCCTCCTCCTCCTCCTCCTCCCGAGGGGCCTTCCCAGGGGCCCGTGCCTCCTCCTCCAACCAGGAGCCTTCCCAGGGGCCTGCTCCTCCTCCCGCGGGAAATTTGAATTGGTAAACAAAGCCACGTGCTTTTTTGACAGCCAGGTGCTTTTTGACAGACAACAACGCATCGCTAACCTCAGTACTGCCATCTTGACGGGCCTAAACCTTAGTGGTACCGACTTAACCTAACTAGCGCGAGATTTGAATCGGTAAACAAATCCAGGTGCTTTTTGACAGCCACGTGCTTTTTGATCGACAACAAAGCCACGTGCTTTTTTGACAGCGGTCATCTTGACGAACCCTAACCTCACTTTGAGGGACAACAGAACATCGCTGACCTCACTGTTACCATCTTTACGGCGCTAAACCTCAAGGTTGTCACGTTATGCATGTCGTAGCGTGGAATTTAAAAATCCAGCACCAGAACATCGCTAACCTCACTGTTGCCATCTTTAAGGCGCTAAACCTCAAGGCTTCCACCTTATGGATGTCGTAGGGCGGAATTTAAAATTCAACAACAGAACATCGCTAACCTCACTGCTGCTATCTTGTCGGGATTAAACTTTACTGTTGCTACCTTGGTTATACGCTTCTGTGTTGTTTTACTGTTAATCGCTAAGCTGTTCGCATCATCGAACTAGAGAGTGACAAGTGTCACGTAGATTTAAAGAAGAATCTGTTAGCAGAAGATAAAAGTCCGTCATGGAAAAACCTATTTCTGCAAAGAGTGTGGAAAGGCATTTTCCCGAAGCTGTCACAAGAGACGTCATGAGATATCATGTAAGACAATTTTTCAATGCAAACATTGTAGCAGAGAGTTCAGGAACGCATATAACGCTCAACGTCATGAAGCAGCATGTATTGTAGCTTCATCGAGAACAAAATACAAAGAGCTCAACCGTATTCAAGAGAACAATGATTTATTTTTAAAAAGTACACTTCTGCGAGAGATTTTTAATTCTTCCTTGTTGTCTAGGTTTGCTACAAGTTCTGTTACTAAGCACAAACTTCAAGATAAGGAGAGGCAAGGTCATGAGTATGATAATAAGGATAATGATGTTGATCAAAACAGTTGTAAAGGGAAAGTATAAGAAGGAAATCTTAATGTTTCATTGCCATTACAGCTTAATGATTTTACTTCATTTCCTAAGCCTACTGCACGTTCTGTCGCAGTGCCAACATCTCAAGAAGCGATGCAAGATAAAGAAGAAGAAACTTTCAACGCTTCATTGCTATCGAAACAAGTTAAGTTTGTACCTAGAAACGCTACTGCTGAAGCACGTATTACATCAAAACAAGTCCCTACACATCAACTGTCTGCATATAGACTCAAAGTTCACAACAAGCCTCTGTTACCCGATGTAGATATAAGATACTGTAAGGACCCCAACGTACTCGTAAAACGTTTACAACTGCTAAGAGCCTAGATTCACAATTAAGTATTTATTTTCCACCTAGTCGATACAATGATTGCTTAAGGCAATTTTTAATGGTCAAAAGTGGTACATATTTCGTATATTATCAACATCTTCAGCCACATGACACTGTTTAGATGAAAAATGTATAAAATTGACAAAGTAATGCTTTAGAGGAAGTGTCCTTAAAATTAACATAAGATTGACAAGATTAAAACAAACAAATAACTCAAGAGAAAATATATAAATTATTTCTACAATAGAAAGCAGTCGTCAAGGAAACACTTGTACAATATTCCATAGAGAAATTGACCTAATAAATATTCTTTTCTTAATAATTCATGAAAAAAGATCAATTTATAAATTAAAAATTATACAATTTATAAGTAATTATCGAAATGAAGAAATCCTGATATCACAGTGCGGCTCTTATTATTAATGTAGATGAAGATATAACTAATTCCTAGTTGTCAAATCTTATTAAGCCTGCTTTCCTTTGGAATAGTAACTCCTGTCATTCTTTCACAGTTTTGCGCCGGGTGTAATATTGATGATGCGTTCTTCCTTGCTCTTGCACCTGAGGAGGTGGAGGAGCGGGGGATATAGGTGTGTCAAGAACTTCCTTGCTGTCACCTATAGCTTCAACTGAGGAGGAATAAGTTGTAGGGCTATCTGTAGGAGGAGAAATTCCAATTCTTTTTTCGTGATCCTTCTCAAGCATTTTCAAATATACTAGAATTTGATAATATAATGGATTCTTATATTCTACAGCCTCATTAAGGTTATCATTTTTCTTTACAAGTTGGTCTAGATGAATGTACAGGTCTTCATATGTGTTCATTAAGCTGCCCTTTTTTAACTTTTTTATGATGGTCAGGTCTTGTTCTATGTTGGTAAATTTATGACCTG
Organism: Anabrus simplex; assembly: GCF_040414725.1. Taxonomy (NCBI): domain Eukaryota; kingdom Metazoa; phylum Arthropoda; class Insecta; order Orthoptera; family Tettigoniidae; genus Anabrus; species Anabrus simplex. The sequence continues at coordinate 769,130,969 of NC_090265.1, forward strand.
TGGCAGTCATGTGTGATCCCATTGCTGAGAATCTTCTATGTTTTTCAGCATTCACATGTTCCAAATATCTAACTTTAAAATTGCGGCCAGATTGTCCTATGTATGTATTCTTACATTCAAAACATGTGAGTTTATATATTCCGGAATCAAAAAATTTATCTTTTTCCGAGAGATTTATTGTATCATGGTTGAAAATACTATGTTTCATGTTGTTATTGGTGGAAAATGCAATTTTAAAATGTTTTCTCTTAAATAAATTTGTTATTACATGAATGTTTGGATTATTATATGTGAACTTGATATATTTTTCAGTTTTGCTAGGTTCGACTGCTAATTTAGATTGTTGCTTCTCCGAAAATTTATTAATTATTTTATCAATCATGTTATTGTTGAAACCATTCAAGAGGGCTTGTTGTCGGATAAACAACAGTTCTTTATTCCTTTCAGATTTGGATAAAGGAATACTAAACGCTCTGTTAACGTAACTATAATATGCTGATCTTTTCTGTGCCTCAGGGTGTAACGAGTTGTTCTTGATAGTGGTCAGTGTGAAAGTGGATTTTCTGTGTATTTTGAAAGAAAATCCTTTTTCTTCTCTTGTTGTGACTATGTCCAGAAAATTCAGTGATCTTTCAACTTCTTCTTCTACAGTGAATTTTATATTGGAATCCAAATTATTCAGTATATTTAAAACTTTATTGCTATCGGTGAGTCTGTTATCTATTATAGCGTAAACATCGTCCACATAACGTGTCCAAAAATCCAATCCCTCTATTTGATTAATAATTTTCGTGTGTTCCAAATAGTCTAAGTATATATTAGCCAATATTCCTGATGCTGGGGCTCCCATTGAGAGTCCTTTTTGTCGGTAAATTTTATTATTAAACGTAAAATAATTTTGATTTAACACGAATTTTAAAACATTAATAAAATCTTCAATTTCTGGTATGCTTACTAATTTGTTCTTCGTTAAATTCTTCTTAATGTTTCTGATAGTGTCTTCTATTGGAATGTTTGTATACATGTTGGTTATGTCAAACGAACATGTCGTGTGAGATGATCCAAGTTTAAAATCTTTAACTAGATTGCAAAAATCCACTGAGTTTTTGATGGGTGTTTTACAATGAAATACATATTTACTTGATAAGAAATTATGTATAAATCTAGAAGTTTTGAAAATGGGGCTATTTTTGAAATTTATGATAGGTCTAATCGGTTCTCCCTGTTTATGTAATTTCGGTAGTGCTCTCGCAGTCGGGAGTCTAGGGTTCATATTTATTAATGTTTGCACATCATGTTCATTAAACAAGAAAGACGTGCTTTTTAATAGTTTTTTAAGATCCCTCTGAATACGTGATGTCGGGTCTTTATCAACTGTACTAAACGAATTGTTATTAAAAAATGTTTCTGTTTTTTCAATATAAACATTTCTATCTAGGGCTACAACTGTTCCTCCTTTATCTGCTTTTGTGATAATTAAGTTATTTAGTTTGATTTTTTGTTTCAAGTTATTAACCACCTTGTTGGTGCCTCGAAGTGATTGTAAACCTTTTACTAAAATAGGAATTTTCTTCTTAGCTTCATACCTTATGTCATTCTGTAAGTCTACAGGCAGATTCTGTATTGCTGTTTCTGTTTCAGCTAATGTGGTGATTAAATCATAACTTTTGTTTGAACTTGGCCAATTGAAATTAGGGCCTTGACTTAAAATAGAGGTTTCTTCTTCATTAAATTCTATCTCAGACAAGTTTTTAATTGGAGGTGGATAAACACTATCATCAAACGTAACATTAGGAACTAACCTTCTTTCTTCTCTATTAGATGCTAAATTTTTCAACTTAAATAATTTATTATCCAAAATTTCTTGTTTCATTTTAAGTGTGTTCTCCATTTTCTCATTGATATGTTTCTGGAAAGAATCCCATTCCAGAGGAAGCAAGTTCAGTGGTGCTGAGAGGTGCGCGAAGTACATTTTCTCATTAAGAAGTTTCTTTCTTTTATACATAAATTGAATTTCTCTTTTTAACCATATTTTATTGACCTTCATTTGAGTAAACTTATGATGATTAGAATATATAGTTTTTCTTTGGGCACTTTTTAGAAAACTGGGAGTCAAATTATTTTTAAGGCATTCCTTCAAAAACACTATATCTTTTGTCACTTTAGCTATTTTCATCTTTAAGTTGAGGTAGGTGTTAGCTTCTTTGCTTGCCTGGTTGGCCTATCATGATGCTGGTTACATACAGTACAAAGCAGATATTTTTGAAATAGAGCATGAATTACGTCGTGTAGGTATTATTAAGTAATAGCTCTCTCTCGACAGTACATCAGCTTAAACGCCTTCCTACAATCCCAGCGCTTACCCTCACCTAAGTCATCCTTCTGTAGTATATAGTCGATCGAGTAGCTATATTCGTATAGATTATTTTCCAAAATTCTCCCCTCCTTAGGGTGTTAACTCCGCCTCTAGTTGCAGAGCCGGTCTCAAGCCCGGATAAAGAGAGGAGAGGCACCCTAGCCCATTTTCCCTTTAGCCCATTACCCCTTTAGCCCTTTAGCCCTTTAGCCCTTTAGTCCTTTTGCCCTTTAGCCCTACAAGGAGTGTGCGGTAATCTAATCTTCTTAGAACAAAGGTATCCCCGGACATGTTCTAAACACATGTTGTATCGAGTACAGTGTTCTATTTTAGTCTTGATCACTTATTTAGTGTTCTGAACACTTCAATCAATGTTCCGATCACATGATGAAGTTAACGACATCGAGTGCAGTGTTCGATTCTAGTCGTGTTATGTTTCAATCACTTCTTTTGTGATTTGCAAATCTAAACATGGATAATAATGTTATCGCCGCACACTCTCGCCTTCGTGATGCAGGTTTAAACTTGTTCGATAGAGCTATGCCTTGACATAAGAGGAGGCCTTAACAGCTTATGTATAGCCACTATTGTTTAAAGATAGCTGCTGTCAAGAAAAAGCACGTAGATTTTTCATATTACCCACCACCACATTTCAAAGGTATGAGGTTTAGTGCTGTAAAGATACCTGCACGATGCTCTGTTGATTAAAGATGAGGGCTGTAAAAATAGCATGCAGAATTTTACAAACAAGAGCACGTGGAATTTCAAATTGCTCTCCACCGTATGCATAACAGCAGCCGCCATCTTGCGCAGTAGCCTCTAAGCTATCTTTCTTCATAAGAGTAGCCGTTATCTTGTGCGAGCACCCCTAGGCTGTCTCATAAGGAGCTGTGTATGGCCGCCATTTTGTGTCCGTCATCTAGCGCAAGCATCCGTAGGGAGTCTCAAGCCATCTTGTGCAAGGACCCTTAAGCTGTCTCATAAGAAGCTATGTATAGCCGCCATCTTGTACAGTTAGAAAGCCGTCAATATCAAAGGGTCTAATTAGGAACCAAACCGTTGATCTCATCATTAAACTACTTTTTTCCTATGCTATCATATTTCTCATACTGCGAACCTATGTATTAGGCGGAAAACTTTCGTCCGTTTTTCTCTACGATGCACCGTTTTCGAGATATTTAACATTTTGCATTTAAGCCCCAAATTTTATTAATCGAATCAGCACGGTATGTTATACTCTCTACCATAGCTACAGTTCAGTTATTATGTGTTTCGACTTGACGTTTGAGCGCTGCCTTTTGGCGGAGGGTAAGTGAATTAATCAACAGCCAATCATAGACAGTCGATCGCTCCGATAGAGCGTGTTAGACTCCAGTTGCGGTTAGCAATATTGTCGATTTGTTGTTTACTGTAACCACGTGCTATCAGCTGTGTGTTGTATTGTGCTCAGTTCTTTTCGCGGTCTTTGTGTCTTTGTTCTAGGTTGTTGTTCGTTTATATTTCGTAGCATAGAGTTTATAAATGTATGGTTTAGTATCTTTAATAGTATAGCGCGTTATATTGTAGTAAATAGTGTGTGACAAGTGATCTATTTTATATAGTAGCTTAGTTTAACATTTCGTTCGGTAGTTATATAGTAGGTTAATTTTAGGCCCGTGTGCGAATTTGATGTTCTGTCATGTCGACGCCTACGTTTAAGGATGAAGCTCCCAAAAGAAGAAAGCCCTTCGGACGAGGTACTCCACTAAGGAGCCGGGCCCGGAAAATAGTTTGTAATGTTAGAGAGTCATTTTTGACAAAGCACCAACAATGACGGCTAGAAAGAATGAGTTGATTAAGTGGTTGAAGGAGCACAATATTTCGGTTCGCGATGACATGGGGAAGGCGGATCTTATGCATCTCTTGAAACAAAACAAGGCCCAGTACCCAGTTTATGTGGCGGTAAGCCAGAAGGAACGGGCATAAAGTAGTTCAGACGATTATGTTGAAGACTTTATTATCTCTTTAGGGTCAAGCGAGAGTGAAACCTCAACAGACGATGACAATGCCGACAGTGACTGAGAAATGAGTGGTATATTCGCTTTGTAGGATTATTTCCTTCGTTACGGAAAACTGAATGTAACAGCAACGCGAGATCTTCTATATGGTGAGTAGAAATTTAATTTAATTTTCTCACGGTTTATCTGTTCGAGCATTGACATATTTTTATCTTGTAGCCTTATCCTAAATGTGTTGTGCAGTATTGATATTACGTGAATCATGTACGTTGCTACAAAGAATAACCGATTTTGGACTTATATTCCACTAGTTACATTTCTGTTCGTGTTGTGTATTGTAAATCAGCTGTTTGTATTCGTGGCAATTTGGCACCACCGGCTGACTTCCGGCTAACTGTCAAGTCGAAACTCATAAAAACGGAACTATAGACCTGATCATGTTACAAAAACTTGCTTCAATACAAGTTAAAACAGAACAAATGCCAAAGGGCCTAAGTAGGAACCGAACCGTTGATCTCATCATTAGACTATGCTTTTCTTATGCTACCATGTTCCTGATACTGCGAACAGAGGTATTAGGCGGAAAAAATTTGTCCGTTTTGATCTACGATGCACCGTTTCCGAGATATTTACCATTTTGCATTTAAGCCCCAAATTTAATGAATCGAACTGGCACTGCACGTTATGCTCTCTACTGATCATGTTACAAAAACTTGCTTCAGTACAAGCTAAAACAGAGCAAATGCCAAAGGGCCTAAGTAGGAACCGAACCGTTGATCCCATCATTAGGCTATGTTTTTCTTATGCTATCATGTTCCTCATACTGCGAACCTACGTACTTGGCGGAAAAAGTTTGTCCGTTTTGCTCTACGGTGCACCGTTTTCGAGATATTTAACATTTTGCATTTAAGCCCCAAATTAATGAATCGAACTACCACGGCACGTTATCCTCTAAGCCAGCTTTCTTCATAAGAGCAGCGGCCATCTTGTACAAGCGCCCTTAGGGGATCTCATAGGGAGTCGTGTATAGCCGCCATCTTGTGTCCGCCATCTTGCGCAAGCATCCTTCGGGAGTCTCAAGCCATCTTGTGGAAGCACCCTTAAGGAGTCATGTATAGCCACCATTTTGTGCAATTAGCGTCGAGAGATTGTTGCTGTAGATTTTTTATAATTATCCACCACCATATTTCAACTAAAGAGTGCGGCACTGAGGTTTGCGATGCAAGATGGCGGATGACAGCTGTGACGTAGAAATTTTCTACTACTACGATAAAGATAGCAGCACGGTGCTCTGTTGATTAAAGATGGCTGCTGTCAAAAATGATTTTTCAAATTGTCCGCCACCACATTTCAACTAAAGAGGGTAGCACGGTGCTCTGTTGATTAAAGATGGCGGATGCCAGCTGTCAAAAAAGCACGTAGGTTTGTTTCCAAACAAGAGCGAGTAGAATTTGCCGCCACCACATTTCAAAGGTATGTAGCTAAAGAGTGCAGCACGGTGCTCTCTTGATTAAAGATGGCGGATGATAGCTGTCAAATAAGCATGTAGCATTGTTTCCAAACAAGAGCACGTGAAATTATTCAAATTGCCGCCACCACATTTCAACTAAAGAATGCAGCACTGTGCTCTCTTGATTAAAGATGGTTGCTGTCACGTGGAATTGCCTGCCACCAGAGTGCAGCACGGTGCTCTGTCGATTAAAGATGGCTGCTATCAAAAAGCAGTTTTCAAATTATCCGCCACCACATTTCAAAGATATGTAGCTAAAGAGGGCAGTACGGTGTTCTCTTGATTAAAGATGGCGGATGACAGCTGTCAAAAAAAGCATGTAGATTTGTTTACCGATTCAAATCTCGCTCTAGTTAGGTTAAGTTGGTACCACTAAGGTTTAGGCCCGTCAAGATGTTGGTACCGAGGTGTGCGATACGTTGTTGTCGATCAAAAAGCACGCGGCTGTCAAAAAGCACCTGGATTTGTTTACCGATTCAAATCTCGCGCTAGTTAGGTTAAGTTGGTACCACTAAGGTTTAGGCCCGTCAAGATGGCAGTACTGAGGTTAGCGATGCGTTGTTGTCTGTCAAAAAGCACGTGGCTGTCAAAATATGCACGTGGCTTTGTTTACCAATTCAAATTTCCCTCGGGGGAGGAGGAGGAGGATGCCCCTGGGAACCCTGAGGCGGAGGCGGCGGCCGAATCCCTGTATTATACTGCTGATATTTCCGGCATATTTGCCTTTCATTTTACCTAGAACTATTTTTGTTGACTAGTGGTAGATTATGGTCATTATTTTGAAAATAGTTACTAGTATCAAACGTACCTAAGTCTGCCTTTATATCATTGTAATAGCCATCAATTCTGATTTGGTAAGTAAATGAATCAGTATCTTTGTAGAATAATTTTACATTATCGGCGTATTTGTTCATCATCATATTATATAATTGAATTCATACATCAGTGTTTTAGCTAATTCAAGTACAGCAAAGCCAACGTAGGTAGGTTTGTTGTACTAGACTTTAACACGATTTATCTGTATATTGACTACATTTTCATGTATAATAGTACAGCTATGGAAATTATTAGGACCAGCCGAGTTGGCCGTGCGGTTAGGGGCGCGCAGCTGTGAGCTGGTATCCGGGAGATAGTAAGTTCGGACCCCACTGTCGGCAGCCCTGAAGATGGATTTCGGCCTTTTCCCATTTTCACACCATAATTAAGGCCACGGTCGCTTCCTTGCCTTTCCTACCCTTTCCTATTCCATCGTCACAATAAGATCTATCTGCGTACAGTAGGTGCGACGTAAAGCAAATAACAGTACAAATAATAAAATTGAAATTAGGTTTACTTATTAAATTTTTAGCACCATATTTCTTTCCAAAATTTTCCCAGTTTTTAATCAATTTCACATCAACCCGTTTGTCAACATTTTTCGTTGTTTTACCAAACGCACTGTTATTCATGAGATAATAACATCTTTCTCAAACTCGTTAACTGCATTTGTTCTTAAATCACTGTTGAGATCGATGTATGGTTTTAGCCACGGTGACTAGTGAAATTCTAGTACGTGATGAATTTTTGTTAACTGCACACTATGTTGCAAACACTGTTTAAAATTCCGATAATGAATGACATACTGAAATTTGTCATACAAATTGGCTATTAGCAGTTTTGTTGTTGATATGATGTACGGAGACTTCATATTTTCTGGGCAGAACGGTAAGTCATTGTGAGAAGTGTGTAACTTTTTAGGATAATGTGAGTCTGTTTCAAGGATGCCTTTATTAACTCTGTCGCCTAGGGTACGCATCTCTAAGTCGTCAATCTCGCACTGCGGTTTCCAGTGGAAGCTATTTAATGGCAGATGCTGGCTCATTGCCCATTCATACTGATTGTTAGCATCAGGATAAACAATATATTGACATTGTTGACTCGAGACTAGAGTCTTAAGTTTAATCCTCAATTTTATAGTGCAAGATAAACAATATATTGACATTCTTGACTAGAGTGTAAACTCGAATAGATGATTTTATCAAGTGCACCATATTGATATCTGTTACAGTTCCAAATTCACTTTTGTGCATTTTAACATGGCATTCCAACTTAACCCAGGTGCTGTAAAATACTGGCATGGTCCAAGGCTGTATTTTTTCTTGCAAACACTGCGAAAATTTTCTAGCACATCAGCTAGCAAAAGTACATACATCTTTAAACATAAATCAGAAATTTCGCGTAGTGTTTGAATGGGGAACTGCTCCCAGGTACGTTGTGCATGTAAATAGTCTTCATCACTTATTGCAGCTGAATTGAGCCAGCTGTAAAATGACGGTTTTAATAGCAAGGAGCATTCTTCGGACGTTGCAAACAGTCTATATTTTCATAAGGGTATACAGCTTTACGTCGAATTAAATTAAACTGCTTTTCTTCGGGAAAAACCCATTGAATATCTGCAAATTGTTGTGGCCGCATATTACTTGAAAATTTAAGAAGGCTACTCGCCATGAAGCGAAACGAGTCAAGAAACCCCAATTTTATAGTGCGAGATAAACAATATATTGACATTGTTGACTAGAGTCTAAACCCGGTATGAACTTATTTGCGTTAGGATACCGCCCACTTCATTGACATAAACCACCTCGAATAGATGATTTTATAAAATGCACTATATCGATATTTGTTAGTTCCAAATTCAAATTCAACCTACGCATTTTGTAAATGCAATATACCGCTCTTTGTTCTGAGGGACTAGATCAATTTTTCATCCGAAGCTCCAAATTCCCTTATAATAAAATATGAGTTGTAGTCAGATAAGTTATGCAGAATTATAGGAATGAAATTAGGACCTTTGTACTTTAGATTGCAGCTATTATGCGCTCAACATCTGTACAAGCCAGTTAAGTGGTCATGATCGAAAACTTTACGGTCATTTTCTGAATAAGTATGGTGCTAACAATTTAATAAATAAACCTAATTTCCACTTTATTATTTTTTATTGTAATTTGATTTATGTTGCACCTACACAGATATGCCTTAAGGTGACGATGGGATAGGGATGGTTAGGAGTGGGAAGGAAGCAGCCGTGGCCTTAATTAAGGTGCAGCCCCAGCATTTTCCTGGTGTGAAGATGGGAAAAGGCCGAAATCCATCTTCAGGGCTACCGACATTGGGCTTCAAACTTACTATCTCCCGTATGCAAGCTCACAACTTGCCGCCCCTAACCGCACGGCCAACTCGCCCTGTCCTAATCATTTCCATAGCTGTAATATTATACATGAAAATTTAGTCATTATACAGATGAATCGTGTTAAAGTCTAGTACAACAAACCTACCTACGTTGGATTTGCTGTACTTGAATTAGCTAAAACACTGATGTATGAATTCAGTTATATAATATGATGGTGAACAAATACGCTGATAATGTAAAATTACTCTACACAGATACCGATGCGTTTATTTACCAAATCAAAGTTGATGGCTATTACAAAGATATAAAGCCAGGCTTAGGTAGGTTTGATATTTGTAACTTTTCAAAATAATGCCTCTAATATACCACTAGTCAACAAAAATAGTTCTAGTTAAAATGAAAGGCAAATGTGCTGAAAAAATCATAGATTCTTATGTAGGTACTAAATCTAAATAAAATAAACAAAAATAAAGAGATTGAAAGGTATTAAAAAGAATGTAGTTCAGAATGAGCTAAGTTTACAAAATTATGAAAATTGTATACCTAATAATCCACCCACTTAACATAAGCAAATAGCTGTTATTAGAAGTAAGAAGCATCAGTTGTACACACATTTAATTAATAAAGTAGCTCTTTAGAACGAAAATTGTAAACGGCTTGTCATGCCTAGGGGTATAGTAGTACTGTTAGGTACTACTTAACATAAGGCAGTTGACATTAGTGTGCAAGGTTTACATATATAACCTATATTGTTTGTGTGTGTGTGTGAGTATGAATAATCTTTATAAATACTAAGCTAGAGTTATGCACTTTGTAGTAAACGTTAATTTTAACTTATATTACTTTACATAAGAATGCTAATCTTCGTGTGTGTAATACATAATTTTGTAAATATACTGTATATATTGCATAAAAATGATCCGCGAAAATATTAAGCTAGCGCTACCATATTTTGTAGCAAACGCTTTATTATATGTTACACTAAAAAATTATTAATTTGTTTCTTTATTCCGGTAAGCGTATCCCTTTAATCACCACTCCTATTACCTCAATCTAATGTCTACTTTCGCCAACAAACAGATGTACAGCTATCCAGAAAACATTGTTTGCACTGTGCTACGGGTGTGTATTATTCCATGCAGACGTTTCAAAAGATTATGTTCTAGTTACATGTCTGAAAACATGTTAGTATATATTAGGTAAGTCGTTTATGACGTCTTTTATGGGAGTCTACGTTGCTCCACGTCCGTAGGTCTATCCACCACACTGCCCCACACGTGTCCTCCGGGTGGTTCTTAGAATGCAACAGTGATATAATGAGACCGAACTGTCGGAAACGACCTCTCGGTCAAAGGCCAAACAAGAAGGAGATGTGTGGTCCTTTCCAGGGCCCTCGAGTTCGTAGTATTTGACCATCGCTGCGCTTTGTCAATTGATTATCGAAGGGATTAGTCAAGCGAAATGTGAGTTTTTCCAGGATTGCACTAAAATATGCACTTGATGTCATCGTGATTCAGTCGAACTACAGTCACAGAGTAGGGGAAAAATTCGAGGCTTTAAATTGATAGCGTCTAACTATCATCAAAATTATGGCCTAGCAACTTATGTCAGGAATTACGGTATATAACAAATTACCAATTACTATCAATAAACTATGAAAATTACATTTTTACTACTACAGTTAACATTGAAAACTTGACAATAGTTAATATATACAAGCCACCAGATATTACGTGGCCTAACCCTCCTATAGTTTCTCTCCAGTATCCTACTTTACATCTCGACGATTTAAACAGTCATAATCATGTTTGGGGATATAACAAGGATGACCCTAATGATGAAGTTCTTCTAGACTGGATGAAAACTGAAAATTTCAATCTGATTTTTTATGCTAAAAACCTGCCTACCTTTCAATCAACTCACTGGCATCAAGGCTACACCCTAGGTCTTTGTTTCACGAATGGGCTTCATAATTCACACAATCACGTTCGACGTACAGTGCTCAATGATTTCCCACATAGTAAACAGAGGCCTGTTCTCTTGGAGTTTGGGATGTCTATACCTGTTGTTCGACCACATCCTAAACCGAGGTGGAACTTCAAGAAAGCCAACTGGACTGAATTTGCAAAGCAAACAGACTCCAGTCCTTATCCGATTGGTGATTCTCGACTGTCGTATTGGAGGATCGTACACGTTTGTACACGTTTAGAAGGGTTCTCAACTAGACGTTTCTTGACTAGTGAAGACTGATCCCACTGGGCTTTCCATAAACTTTTAACATGAAAAGAGTTCTTTTAAGATACAACATACAACATACAACAACTACAGCAGATTTGTAGGGGTTATAAAAAGTGCAGCCAGACGATGCATTTCTAGAGGATATCATAAGGAGTACATCCCTGGCTGGAGTTCAGAGAGCGAGGAATTACTGAGAAAATACGAAGAGCATCCTAATTTCGACATTGCAGCTCGTCTCCCCCAGTCCTTGGATGAGCGTTGGAGAAAGATTTGGCATGAAACAGTAGAATCCCTAGATTACAACGATTCTAACAGAAAGGCCTGGTCTATAATTAGAAAATTCGGCTCTTCAAAGTCTGTAACTAAAGGATAAAAAACGGCCATCTATCGGAATGATTTTGTTAATCATCTAATATCAATTTCCAAACATACAAAAGACAAGCGATCCAAAAAGGATATCAAATTAAAATTGAACATCTAGAAAAGAGCAGCGCCGCAGTCTTCTGAATTATCTACTCCATTCAAAGAAGAGGAAATTAAAGCCACAATAAAAAGTATGAAACTTGAAAAAGCTGCCGGATTTGATGGAAATGATCCTAAATTTTTGACTCATTGTGGACCAGCCACAATAAAATGGTTAACCAACTTCTTCACTAATATTCTGCAAACTGGAAAGATCCCACCTTTGATGAAGAAAACAAAGATAATAGCCATACTGAAACCGAATAAAGATCAATCTAAAGTGGAAAGCTACCGTCCAATAGCACTTCAAAGTGCCACATATAAACTTGTGCGACTGATCTACAATATAATTAATAAAGCAATCAACAGCTACATTCCTATAGGGCAGGCAAGATTTAGACCTGGAAGAATTTGTAATGATCAAATACTGTCTCTCACCATGCATATCGAAAATGGATATGAGAGGAAGTCAGTAAGCGCGGCTGCCTTTTTGGATCTATCATTGCCTATGATATTGTATGGCGAGAAGGACTCCTTCTAAAATTTTTGAGTGTTATCCCATGTCGTAAATTTACGGCCTTACTTAGCAATATGCTTAGTAATAGGTACTTCGAGATCTACGCTGGTAATGACAGAAGTAGATTGTTTAAATTAAACGATGGTTTACCTCAACGATCAGTCCTGCCTCCCATTGATTTCAGTCTGTATATATACGACTTCCCAGACACATCTTCAAGAAAATTCATTTATGCTCTTGACATTTGTTTGGTGACTGAATGCTCCAACTTTTATGACGCTGAAACTACTTTAGCCACTGATCTGGAAACCTTTGATGTATACTTCAAGAAATGGTGCCTGGACCCAATTCCTCAGAAACAAGTTTTATCTACATTTCACTTACGCAATAGACAGTCTAATTCCAAACCAATAATCAAATTCCGAGGTCAAGTATTCCCGTTCTGCAATACACCAAAATACTTGGGAATAACACTTGATAGAACTTTGACTTTCGCGTAACATCTCTTAAATATAGCTGCTAAAGTTAAAACTAGAAATAATATTCTTCAGAAACCTGCTGGTACATCATGGGGAGCCAATACTCATGTTCCAGGATCAATCGCATTGGCCTTATCATATTCTGTTGCTGAATACTGCTGCTTCTCTTGGATCAATAATGTTCACACTAAAAAGATTGATGTTCAACTCAATCAGGCAATGCGCATAATCAGGGGATGCATTCGGAGCACGAATATGCTATGGCTTCCTGTTCTCAACAACATTCAACCTCCATCCCTAAGACGATGGGAAGTTGTCCTAAACGTTTGGAAAACATTCAGTAGAACCCCCAACTACCCATCCATCAAGATATTACAAACACTGAAGATCAACGACTGAAATCAAGGAAACCGCCTTGGTTTACGGCAACAGATCTTAAAAGAACTCTTTTCATGTTAAAAGTTTATGGAAAGCCCAGTGGGATCAGTCTTCACTAGTCAAGAAACGTCTAGTTGAGAACCCTTCTAAACGTGTACAAACGTGTACGATCCTCCAATACGACAGTCGAGAATCACCAATCGGATAAGGACTGGACAAGGCAGATGTGGTTATGTATTGTGCAAATGGGGTTGGTTTAGCTCTGCAAATTGTGATTGTAGTGCCCATTCTCAGTCAATCCACCACATTGTTGCTGACTGCCCAGTTCGAGCTTTTTTGCTAGTGGCTTTAAGTCGCACCGACACAGATAGGTCTTATGGCGACGATGGGATAGGAAAGGGCTAGGAGTTGGAAGAAAGCGGCCATGTCCGTAATTAAGGTACAGCCCCAGCATTTGTCTAGTGTGAAAATGGAAAACGACGGAAAACCATCTTCAGGGCTGCCGACAGTGGGCTTAGAACCGACTATCTCCCGGATGCAAGCTCACAGCTGCGCGCCCATATCCTCACGACCATCTCGCCCAGTATTCGAGCTTTCAAAGGAAATCTCATTGGCATTCACCGCACATCGAATGAAGCAGTTGATTGGGTCAAGAGACCTAGCGTTGTAGTATTGTACGGACTTGTGACTACGCACATTTATTCTGAAGCTATCCATGTATTCATCGTACGATAAATAAGTAAATGTCTTTTATCATGCAAGTAGCGCGTTAAGTTTTCGGTTCTGAACTGAAGTGTTTTAGTTCCTGAGTAATATAAATAATACAGTGTTTAGAGTATAGAGTTTAATTCTGTTAGCTCTAATATTAAAGAAAAAATTATTGTTCCTTACTTTTGCATCCTTCGAACTTTTCGCCAATTAATGTTCTTTACGGCCTTTGGTTCTCTTTTTACCATTTAACCCTTGTGTCTTTCAGCTGTTTAGCATCCTTTTACCCTTTTTTTACCTTTAGACCTTCGTCCCTTTTGCCCTTTACCCTTTTCCTTTGAATCCTTTAGCCCTTTTACTATTAAGCCTGTTTATGTCCTTTAGCCCTTTTTGCCTTCAGCCCTGTTGCCCCTGTGACCTTTAGTCATTCTGCCCATTTGCTCTTTTGCCCTTTGCCCGTTCTGCCCTTTGGCCATTCAACCCCTTTTCCCTTTTGCCTTTTAGCCCATTTACCCTTTGACCATTCTCATCTTTAGCCCTTATGCCCATTAGCCTTTTTGCTATTTTACACTTTTGCCCTTTATCTCTTTTGCCATTTAGCCCGTTTTCCCTTTTTCCCTTTATCCCTTTTGCCCTTGTTCCCTTTTGTCCTTTAGGCCTTCGAAGTTAAGTTCTGAGCCCTAAAACAGCCTTTTTGCCCTTCTGCCATTTTGCCCTATTGCTCTTTTTCCCATTACCTTTTTAGCCCTAGGCCTTTAGCTTTTTTTTGCCCTTTTGCCATTTAGTCCTTTTGCCCTTTTACCCTTTAGCCCTTTAGTCCTTTCGCCCTTCTGTCCTTTTAGCCTTCTTTTTTTTAAGGTCAGCTTCCGCCAAGGTCAGCATCGAAGTTTCTGAACCAATTCTCATCTTGTCTAGTTAGGTTATGCCTAGGATCGAATCTCAAACTTGAGTCTTTAACGCCCTTGTAAGGTGAAGCCTGTCGTAAAACCCGTTTATGTTGGGTTAAGCTTGCACTCAGGAAGAGGAGGTAGTCATATGCAACTATGTCTATAATGAGAAGGAGGATGAAAAGGACGGGGAATGATTCTGCAGTCGTTCAACTTCGAGCACCAAAGATGCTTCCCAATGTTACGCCGCTATGAATAAATCATATGCAATACGCCTTACACTATCTCCCCAGTTCCATGTGCAGCCGCTATCTTGTAACAAGCTCAGCATCCGAGTTTTTGACCATGTCCCATCTTGTATAGTCAGAGTGTAGGTAATGGCACTCGGATAGGTTAACCCCTGCTCAGCATAAGGTTGAGCCTGCACTTTTAGCCAGAGTCTAGGGAAGGGCACTAGTTAGGTTAACGCATGGACAGCGTGTGGTTAAGCCTACACTCTTAGCCATTAACATAATGTAACTTTAGGCCTGCGCTGTGATGCGGTTAGCCTCGGCATCGAACTTAAGTCTTTAAGGTTATCGCCCTTAGGCCTGGGCTCGAACCCGGGATCTGTGAGGTTAAGCCTGAACAGTTAGCCAGTGTAACATCCTGTGAGGTTAAGGGCGCGCTCTTAGGTATCAGCCCTCACCGTGCCGTGACGTCATCTACCGGATCACGTCTCGTCCAGGAGTCACCGCATACCGGAAGCCGCCGAACCCACCAAAAGTACTACTCAATTAATAAGGTTCTAAGAAATCCGTGTAATAGGCAAAGACGTCAACATACACATTGAAATACATATTCTTCTCATTTTACTCTGCACCCGCTTCTTTTCCTGTCGGAAATTTGTTTGCAGAACTCTACAACAATCTTCCATTTTTCTGGTGTAAATCTATGGCGTTTTGCTTTTAAAATTAGGTTCAACGCGGAAAAAGATATCTCTCCTTCTCTCTCTGTCTCTTTCTCTCTCTCCGCTGATGTGACAGGACCGTTCTTGTATTCGGGAGCGGACGCTGTGTTTTCTCTTGATTCTTCCTTGAAATCTTACCGCAGCTGTAAAGTTCGTTCAGAACAAGGTCACTTATTCCACAATAGTTCACAGCATTAATTACTTTATATTTTCTTGGAGACTGCTTGTAAAACATGTTCAAGTATGCACAATAAAAGTAAAATATGTGCAGAATAAAATATAAAAAATATGTACCTATAATTCCGAAAGGCATGAACTAATCTAAAATATATGCAAATATGAGATCAAATTCTTGGATGAACTGTCTTGAAAGTATTGCTCGGGATCAAACGAAACAGCTGCACTCTATGTCTTCATATTTTTCATTGATGTCGGAAGTTTTGAGGATGTTTTCTTATGAATCATGTGTGCCAGTAAGTCGGATACGTTCTTGCATAACTTTATTCCGTGAATAGTGTGTGAAACCATAGAAATATAACAATGAGTGGTAGTGGGTTCTTTGTACCCACCACCTCCTACTTCTTCCTTTATTTCTCTTAACATTTGAAATAAAAGCCTGAAAATTTATTTATTGTTACCAAGTAACAATAAAGAAAGATGGTGTAGTTAATTTGCTGATTTTTGCTGTCTTGAGGCGGAGCAGAAGCATGAAGTGACCCCTCGTCGGTAACTGACGTAACGAATATCTTTTGATGATGATGATCAGTCGACGTCCACTCGTGCCAGTTACATGGGTGGACTGGCTCCAGACGTTTCGGTCCTCAACCATGTACATCACATCTTTCAGTGACGTGTTCATCTTGGATTAGGATGGAGTTTGTCCATCTCAGTGATAACCGCCCTCGTATCCGAGACCCCTCCACCTTCCCAAGCGTAATAGTCGCTTTAGGTAAATCAGAGCGTCTCATAATGTGTCCAAAATATGATAGCTGTAATCTTGTAATTCATGCCTCAACAGACTGATCTGGTTTGATCTTCTGAATGACCCATGCATTTGTATTCTTGGATGTCCAACGGATACCCAACAACCTTCTTCAACACCAGAGTTTAATGCATCAATATTCTTCCCACCTCGTTTCCTTGTGGTCCATCCTCCACAACCATAAGCAGCTATTAGAAGTACTAATGCCATAACCATTCTGACTTTAGTATGCAAAAGTACCTCTGAGTACTTGAAGATCTTATACGGGCCTTTGAACGGTGCTCTTACAAGGGCAAGTCTTCGACGAATTCCCGCACTGTTTGAGCCACTTCTGCTAATGATTGATCCCAACAAACAAAACTGTTCTCCTCTTTGATTACGTCATAATGTTTGATGGTAAACAAGTTGTCATGATCTTGGTCTTGTTGATATTCAGGTTCTCTGTCCTCTATATCTCATACACCTGCGCAAAACACAGTTCCAGGACTGTTATCTGCCAAACGTGCAGGAATAACAGTGAAAGTTATGGTTTATCAGACTGAAAGTAGAACATATTTGCTTTTAAACAACAGATCTGCCAACTTTGTTTGTTGGCAGCCATTTGAAACTTTGGCAGCTGATAATGTGACCAAGTTGAAAGATCTCTCTTATTGTAAGTTATAGGAAAGCAATATTGTTAAATACTTTTTGTATAAATACATCAATTAATAAAAATAGATTCTCAGAAACTTGGCTTTAAGATTTATTAAATCACTCCGCCTCCCCCGTTTGTATACAATCAAATGTGGGAAAGTCATCCTGATACGATCCGTACTTCTGCAATGGCGCTATGTTATTCCGCAACAGATTATGCCTGTCCGTATTTGGTATAGTGACATACATGCCAAACAGGTGGATACAGCTCTTAATGAAACCTGTAGAATTGTAACAGGCTGCTTGAAATCGATTCCTGTTAAATAGGTTTACAACCTGGCAGGAATAGCATCACCTCCTATGCGAAGAGAATAGCTGCCAATAACCGAAAAGGTATAGCAGAAAAGAATCCATGTTTATCATGGGCACGAACCACACCTTCCTTAGAACATCAAAGGAACTTACAACCACCGCCGAAAAAGCTAGGCTACAACAATGGAAGAGTACGACCTACCTTCCCACTGGTTAGAGAATAATTTAGGAAACTTTGCCTCCTGGCCATGACGAGGAAGTCCTTCAATAGACTGGGATCTGGAATGGGCAGATCAAAGGTTAATTTAGTCACATGAGGCTATTCAAAAGTAAGAATGATATTTAGTGTTAATGTGGAGAAGTCTAGACTGTACAACATTTGCTTCAATGCCAACTGTGTCGAGTCTGTAGTCAAGAAGACCTTCATTACTTCAAAGCAAATGTACGGGAAGCAACCAAGTTCTGGTCACAAATAATATAATATAATATAATATAATATAATATAATATAATATAATATAATATAATATAATATAATATAATATAATATAATATAATATAATATAATATAATTGTTACCTGCGTAACAATTTTTCCATCTCGGTAAATATTTTTTGAACTAGCCACATGGCTGTAGAAAAACTGTGTTCTTAAAAAGTGGTTCGCCGCTTCGTTATTTCTTCTTTTCAAAACTTATAACTGGAAACTTCGCCGCTGGAAAGGTTATTCGTTGCCCAGCTGACTGTATGCACGTCCTATCTGTGCCTTACTGTATTCTCCTGCACTCTTGTGGCGTAGGTATGTACTACCTCGCGAGGTACGTTTCCACTCGGTCGCTTACCCTCTGTGTACATGTGATCGCTGTGGCTGTGCACTGTGGAATCTTGGGAAGACGCCATTGCTTTTTGGTGAGAAGATGGAGATGGACGTGTGTGGCTTCTCTCTCCTTAGCGAGATGATTTCTCCAAAAATGTTCGAGCCTGGTTAAGGTTACATACGTAGGGCTTTGCCCTGGTGAAGAACTGCAAGTTGTTTTGGTTTAAAATTCCTCGCCTGGAAATTGTATGTTATGCATTTCTTCAAAATATGCAAGTAGAATTACTACCGAAGCCGACCTCACAACTTCATCTGGATGAAACTGTAAGTGTTGTTCCAACTAAACTTTTACTGATTTATTGTGAAAGACCTGAAAATTTCCCTATGTGAAGAAAGTGTGTGCGACACGAAGTAATTTGCGTCACCTAAAAACTAAGTCTTGCCTTTGTGGAATTTCAAATTTTTGGCTTGTTAATTAGAACTTATAGCATGTGTAATTACGTCTGCTAACTTTGGGACTTGCGTGCTATGTGAACGAATTTGTTTTGCATTAATCGAAAACGTAATCTGGAAACTTGATGTTTATTAATGGCTTTCTAGGCCTAAAAGTTTTGTGGTAAAAGGCTATTATTTAACTGGAATTATTTAACAAGCGGGTCGCTCCAAGGATGTAGGAGTTACATGTACATTCTGTCCCGGTTCCCTTTACTTTTCTTGCTTCTCTGATTTATTTTAATTTTTAAATTAAATTAATTATTTTCTTCTTTTATTGGTATTTGGGTAATTTTCTGCGTCCGGTTTTCTTTTGTCCTTTGTAAGTATTCGCCTATTGTTGTTTGGCGGCCTGTGATTGGCCCCTTCCTTCCCTTGACCCATTGTTGGTCGTTGCCATGGGAATGCGAAGGTTGTTGATGTTGTTGTGATGGGATTGATGATTTGTATTTGATGTGCCCGTGATGAATTCAGCCTTGTGCGAGGATTACCTCGGTCCCTTTTATTTTTCTTTGGGATTTTGATTTTTCCTTCTGCCGACTTTTCCCCCCGGTGTCGCGGAACTTATTGTTTTAATTATTATTATTATTATTATTTTATTTTGTGAAAAGTGTACGTAATACCTACCCATCCTTGTAGGGGCTCGGTTGGATACATCCAAAACAAGGTTTTCAGTATCAATATTTAAAAAAACTGTTTCTGTCAAGGTTGTCTTTCATGGTTGAAATGTGGTTTGAAAAACTTTGGTACTGGTCAAAGAAACCTTTTGGTCTGTAAGAAACCTTATGAGTTGATGAGGTGTTTCATTAATATACATAGTCTTACTAAGTCCTTTAAAAACTAAATAATTCATTTCTTTGTTAACGGTCGACCGTAGGGTTTTGGTTTGAGTTTAAATTTTTAATTTTTAATTTTATTTTTTCCAGCGAGGATATTTGTTTCTGTTTGGTTAAATTCTTAATTTTGCTGATTAAATATCTTTGTTCCCCAAGGTGTTGGTGTTTTCCTTTAAGGGGTGATAATTTGATATGACCAGAGGTACTTTATCCGCTCCTTTGGGGGCTCTCTCCCTTTTTTTCTCATGGTAAGTGTGTTTTCTTTCCTTTTATTTGTCTTTGTCTAGCACGTTTCCATGTATCTGAACCGTGCCTTTGGTGCATGGTCAGACCTTTGGTGCTGTCACTTGGGGTAATTGTGCCTTTAATTGCTCTAAGTGCTACAGTTCGTGGCAGCAGAGCTCTGGTTAATTGATTTGTGTGCCTCTTACTTGGATCTACCCGTAGGTCTGTTGTATCCTCATTAGATTTATTTTGCACTGTGTAATACATGCTTTATCTCCCTTTCAGTAAGCTTATCTATTTTGTTGGTGCCAACCACCTGGGTTTTTTTTGCATTGTCCCTTTAAAAAACCTGGTCATGGGGGAACTTTAAATTATTTGAGGATTCAAAGAGTGTAAAAACTGAAACTTGTAAAGTATCTTACTGTGAAAGGAACGCTTTTATTTGGATTAATTTTTTAAATTTATTGTTTCATGTACATCAATTATGGCGAGGGCTGTGCTGTTCCCATACCAACTCAGGAAATCTGAGCTAGTTTATGAGCTCACTATCAGGGGTATCAGTCCTGCTAACACTGTTGCTGAGTGCGCTGCCTTGCTGACATCGCATGTCCAGGTTCCTATTAATCTAGATTCTGTAAAGATGTGCTGCAACTTTGGTGAGTCCTTAAATATAATTACAGATTCCCTTACTGAAATTGAGATTGTGAGACAAGAATTCATTCAAACTTCCCCCACTAAGGGGCAGATTAACAGACTTAAGGCTAGGGTGTGGCATTATTTAGGTCGCATCCAAGATTTGATTACTATGTGTCCCCAACCCAGTCTTGTTTCTGAAAGTACTAAGCTGTTAACCATTGCTTCTAGTATTTCTGCTGAACTAAACATTATGCTAGCAAGTAAGTATATGGAGAATTTATCGGTTTTTGAGAGGGAAACCTCATTTCCTAATTCTAACTATGCTTCTAGTCATGCTGGTGCCTCACTTAATAATCAGGCTTCATGTTGTGCAGTCTCCCCTGTTCTTGAAAATCTGTTAGCCCGTTTAAATTGTGCTCCTTCTCACTCTTCTCTACAGGATCTGTTCAACGGAGTTAAAAATTTCTCCGTCAATTCTATTGAAGAAAGTACCAGGTTTCTGAGGTTCCTGGTAGAAATGACAGAGTCGGGTAGTGTGTATTCTGTTGATGACTTAGGAATTTTTCGACCCCTATTCTCTCATTGTGAAGGAATTTTGAAACGTGAAATCTCTGAAGCAATTTCAAATAATTTAACGATTGTGGAATTTCATGAACTTGTATTGTCTAAATTTATTCCTTCCTTAGCATTGCAGAGTTTGATTCCTCAGTATTGCTTTCGGACTCAAATGCTCCATGAAAATCTTTTAAGCTATGTACTAGACTTGCAGTTTTATTGCAAGGTATTTAGAATTTCGGTGCCAGAAGAGGAAATGGTGGCCCGTATTCTGAAAGGTATATCCCCTGCCTATCGATCCTACCTCTCCCTCACGAAGAGTCCGACTAATTTTCTTGAATTAGAAGCTCCGTGTACCTTTGCTGAAGATGTAAAGCACGGGGATGCTGCAAGACCTATCTGCCACCCTCCTCCTACTGTCAACCCTGTTTCTCCTCAAACTAGGGATAGTGGGTCTCTTAAAAAATGTTATAATTGCGGGTCACGTGATCACCTTAGGAATGCTTGCCCTCAGTCAAGCGTGGCTCTGGTCCTTGTTGTTATTTGTGTGGCTCGAGGCAGCACCTTAAAAATAACTGCCCTACTTCGTTTCGAAAACGTAGTCAATGACTAAGACTTGGTAATTCTGGTGAATCGCTTGCGCCAGAATTTTACGTGGATTCTGAAAAGGTTATTTGCCCGCGGGAATGCAATAAGATTTCTGCTTTGGTTGAGTCTAAAAGTACCTTCGCGAAAGTGGAACTGAATAGTGAACCCCTTGTTGCTCTTATGGACTCGGGTAGCGTCGTCACCTTAATTGATGCTAATTGGTATAATGAAATGAGGTCCCCTTGTAAACTGCCTGAGTTGAAGAAGGTCAATGTTGCATGTGTCACGGCTAATAAGCATAATATGAAAATTCTAGGGTCCGTTGATGTGAAATTGCGTATTGGTAATTTTACTTGGAAGGTTCTTTGCTTGGTAACTCCAAAGCTAGCGTGTAGCATGATTTTAGGTACGGACTTCTTGTCAAGAACTGGTTTAATTTTGGACCTCCAGGCTAGAAAATTTCACTTTAAATTTTCCCCAAATTGTAAATTTGATATTATTGATGCTCCTTTGGGTACCTTCAGTGTTTCTTGTGTAGGTAGGCCGCTACCTAGGGAGAACAACGAAATAGATAAGTTGGATCTTAGTCATTTGGATTATCAGCAAGCTAATTGTGTGCGTGACTTGTGCCACCAATTTGCCGATGTGTTCACTAGGAAGTTAGGAGTTACTGATGTTCTTGAGTATCAGATTGAGCTATCTGATAACACCCCTGTTAGATCTCCTCCTTACCGTCTTTCACCACCTAAGATGTTAGAACTCAAAAAGATTATTGATCAGATGCTTGCCGATGGGGTCATTAGACCGTCCACTTCTCCTTACGCATCTCCAGTTTTTCTAGTGCCTAAACCCTCTGGGGGCTATCGTGCTGTAATTGACTACAGGGCTTTGAACCGCAGGATCATCTTGCAATCAATCCCCTTACCCGATTTGCACACTTGTTTTGGGTGGTTCTCAGGGACCAAGTTTTTCACTGTGTTAGATCTCATTCAGGCGTATTACCAAGTCCCATTATCTAAGTCATCCATTCCACTGACTGCTTTCATTACTGATTGGAACCTTTACGAATTTCTGAAGCTCCCGTTCGGAATCTCTTGTGGTGCGGCCGTTCTTACGAGGCTGTTAGATTCGATACTCTCAGGTATTAAGTTCAAGTTCGTCTTTCATTACCTTGACGACCTCGTAATATTCTCAAACTCCTTTGAAGGACATGTCGAACACGTTAGAGATGTCCTGGATCGCTTGAGAAAAGCTGGACTAACTGTTAAGTTGTCTAAGGTAGCGTTTGCTAAGCCGAGTATGTCTTTCCTCGGACATGTGGTTTCCTCTGACGGTGTCTCCATCGACCTCTCTAGGACTCAGGCTATTAGGGACTTTCAACCCCCTAAAGATGTCAAAGGCATCGCACGGTTCGTGGGCATGGTGAACTTCTTCAGGAAATTTTCCAAATTTTGCTGAGATAGCAGCTCCTCTAAATCATCTCAGACGTAAGGATGTCAAGTTCATCTGGGGCCCCTCCCAGCAAGAAGCCTTTGAGACCCTGAAGCTTGCCTTGTCCAATGCTCCTGTGTTGGCTATACCCGACTTTAGTAAACGTTTTATTGTACAAACCGATGCCTCTGGAAAAGCAGTTGCTGGTGTACTCTTACAGGAATATGAGGATGGTCGTAGACCGGTTGCCTGTGTGTCTAGGATCCTCAATGATCTGGAGAGTAAGTACTCCATCTATGAATTAGAATGTTTGGCCGTGCTGTTTGCTCTTGAAAAATTCAGACCTTTCATTGAACATGTAAATTTCGATCTAGAAACAGATAATCAGGCTCTGTCTTGGGTCTTGAACCGTCCCAAAAGAACGGGCAGAATCACTAGATGGGCGCTTAGGATCTCAGCCTTCAGTTTTCAAGTAAAGCATATTAGGGGGTCGGAAAATGTCATCGCTGACAGCCTTAGTAGGATGTTTGACGGGAGTTTTGGTCTTGATGAAAAATCTAAGGTTGAAGAAAATGATGAAACTAATGTTGCTAGTGTGGGTGCCATTCTTTCGGATCTACCTTTGTTGTACCATCAGTATGCAGATCATCAAAAGGCTGATCCTGATTTGAGAGAAATCATCGACAAAATTAGTGATGGAATTGTGGTCAAACCTTATTCTCTAGTGAAGGGTGTCTTATGCTGTAAAGGTCGAAGGGACGCAAATTTCAAAATTGTTGTTCCCAAGGTTTTAGTGCCAATCATCTTCAAGTACTATCACTCTTGCCCCGTTGGTGGCCATTTAGGCACCTTTAAAACTAGGCAGAAAATTAGACAGTTCTTCGTTTGGAAAAGAATGGATGGTGATATCCGAAACATGATTAGGTCCTGTAAAATTTGTTCTATCAGCAAACCTAGTTTGAACAACCGTGCAGGTCTATTATCTTCCTCACAAGCATCTCGTCCTATGGAACGGTTATTCATCGATTTTGTAGGTCCGCTCCCTCGCTCTACCTTGGGAAACACTCATATCTTCGTTGCTATTGATGCGTTTTCTAGATTCTCTTGGATTTTCCCCACTAGATCTACGACTGCTCGTACGACTATAAGTTTCCTTAATTCTATCTTCGCATCCTTCGGTCCCCCCAAGTTTCTGGTTTCTGACAATGCCAGTGCTTTCACTGGTCACTTGTTTAAGAAGTACCTTTTTGAGTTGAGCATTTCCCATGTCACCACTACCCCATACTATCCTAACCCTTCTTACGTCGAGAGAATGAACCGGAACCTCAAATCTGCTCTAATTGCATATCATCACAATAACCAATCCAAGCGGGACTCTTGCCTGCACTGGTTGGCTCATGCCTTCAATTCTGCCACACACGAAACTCATGGTAAAACCCCCATGTCACTTATGTTCTGCTACACCCCGTACTCCCCTATATCCAATGTTCTGGGCATTGATGATCTTCTTCCAGACTTGTCTAAACCAAATGACGTTCAGAAAATCTGGGATGAAGCCAAGAAGAAGTTGTCTGTATCCTATGAGAAAGGCAGGGTTAAGTATAACAAGGGTAGAAAGTCACCTAGGCAAAAGGTTGGAGATCAAGTTTTTGTCAAGACCTATCCCATTAGCAAGGCTATTAACAAATTTTCAGCCAAACTTGCTCCTCGGTATCATGGTCCCTGTACTATTTTACAGTTTTTATCTCCGGTGTCGGTACTGGTGAGTGACCCCATCGCCAAGAGGATTAGACGGGTTCATTTATCCCAGTTAAAAACAGGTTAATGCATGTTTGGACTTGCGGATGAGAGCTACCTTTCAGTGAGCAAATTTGATAGGTCACCGTGGGTTATTATGTAATTATTCTGGTCTGGTGTGAATTTAATCATGTAATATTTTTTTCTTCCTTTTCTAGTGTACTGTATTTATTTTGAGGAGTTTTCAGTGTTGCTTATTGTACTTAACTTCTTTTCCTGTCAAACATGGTTGCTTAGTTGGGTGCGCATTTTTACCACGTGTTTAAGCTTTGGTACCTTATCTGCTGCGTTCACGCCTCCGGTGATTCTTGGCATGACCATGTAGTACCTTCTAGCGTGTACTTGTTCTAAATATTGTATTTTGAAAAGGTAATTGTGGTTTGCGAGAAGCGTGTGTATTTTCCCTTGCTCTATTGGTACCCAATTTGTTAATTGTTAATATCCAACTACTCTTTGGGTCTGGGTGCAGGTCAGCTCCGTCTATCATAATCCGATTATATCCTGATCATTTACGTTTCCAAAATTTTGATCATAAATTTATTTATTGGCTCTTGAACTGCTGTTGCCTTGGTTCGGTACTCATTCTGAAAAATTGTAGGCAATTTCTGCTCTGTGCGTTGTTGTTAATCCGGTAGGAAAGCTGTTTGTCTCCTAACCCCTATTTATCTTGCCCTGTTCTAGTTTTTGGTCCTAGTTCTTGTTATCTGATTCCTTGCGGGTAATATTTCGGTTATCTATTCCAATGGTGGTTTGTTTGGTGTGCATTTGTTGAAAAGAATTATCTTTTGGTTATTTTGTTGGTGTAAATTGACTAGGATCTGGATATCCCCGGTATTAGGTCCTGTTGGGTATGTTTTGTTTTGCCTGTGGGTATTGGCAATGGCGGAACTCTGTCGTACGGAATTGGTGGTGGTTAGCTGTTTGTCTTTACGGCATGGACTTCACAGTCTTCACTGTTTTCTGTCTCCAACTTCTGGCGACACGATTCCCTAGGTTGCGAGTGCTCTGATGTCCTTCTCTGGGGCATTTCTGTTATCTGTTGTAATTCTCCGTTTACTGAGTTATCTATTCCTAATCATTCTTGTACCGATGTTTTTCTGGCGAGAAAAATCCTGCCCCGGCTAACCTTATTTGGTAAATTTTTCTTTGGGTTTTCCTTCTTGGTTGTGGCGGTTAACTTAATGGTTTCTTATTGTATTTCTGCTTGCAGGTGGTATTAATTCTACACTCTTCTGAAGTCCTTACTTCCCTGGTTTTAGTCCCTAATGTGGTGTATTATTCTTGTAGTATGTTATTTAAATGAGTTGTAGCTCCATGTCGTCCTGCCCAGTCCTTTTGTTATTGTGGTGTTTCGCATGTATTGCACTAATGGATCCTGAACCTGAGGAGTGCGGTCTCCTTTCGTGCCTAGTAGGTATTGGTTTCGGTCCTGACTTAGTAAAGTTGTAAACGGTACCGTGGTTTGGTTTTAGGTTTATTTGGTGAGGTGGAATGATGGCTTCATGACATGTTGTTGAGGGTAGTTGCTGTTTTCCTCCCTTTTTAGTTAACGCATGTCCGT
Organism: Anabrus simplex; assembly: GCF_040414725.1. Taxonomy (NCBI): domain Eukaryota; kingdom Metazoa; phylum Arthropoda; class Insecta; order Orthoptera; family Tettigoniidae; genus Anabrus; species Anabrus simplex. The sequence continues at coordinate 769,157,482 of NC_090265.1, forward strand.
TGTGGTCCATTTTGGTTGTATTGTTGTCGAGTAGTATTGGTTACTTGTTATTTCTAAATATTTTTGCTCTAGTAGTTATTTCCAAGTTGCCTGTGTCACTCTATGAAGATACAGCGTTCTCCTTAAATTTTTGTCTTTCACATACAATTATTGATATAGGTCAGATTAACTAATTAGAACGCCACTAATTTATTTTATTATAACACCTTAATTATAACTAATTAGCTTATTTTCCCGTTTCAGTAATGCCAGTATCTTCGACTGCAGACTTTGATATTACGAGTCACACGTTTATTTCTTAGGTCCTGCCTACGCAGCGCATGCAGCCTCGTTTTACGGAAGGGCTCTTGCTTAAAAAATTGATGGTATGAATACGAATTACCTTGATTTTGGAACATTAGAACGTTCCGATAGTCAGACATCACAGTTTTCTTGTCTTCTTTTCTTGTTCCAATATATTTAAACTTTAACTTTATCAATTAACTATAGCTCAGTCCATGTTAAGAAAACAGCATTGCTCTTATGGATCTACAAGCAGTGAACATACCCCCTCTTAGACCTCATAATTCCTCGTGATTAAGGAGTATTATAATGCTTTTTATATCGATGAAAGAAAGAAATTGTATGGGGCATGTTTTTGCCCGTGGATTATTAAAATAACTACTGAAGCTTTTCTATTTCGTAAATACATTCGCAGGGATGAAGCATAATGGCGTGAACAGCCATCGCTTTGTTGCCTTCCTTCATTTTCCTTCTGAGTTGCTGTGGTATATGCAACGCGTAATACGTTACGCTGTGAATCGCCGGTTCCTTATCATTGTTGTAGAGAAGTAATCTATATATTTGTGTCTGTGTTCTAATATTCTCGTACTGTACAGTAATTGTTACCGAAGATTTCGATGCTGTGGTGTGCAGCGATACCGTACATTACGCCATGACTTGTGCTGATACAGAAGTTGCCTATGATTTTTATCTGTGCTTGGTTTTGTTATTAAGCTTTTGTTTCTTAAACGCATTTTTTGGACACAGTTTTACCACTTTTTCACAAGCGTACTTAATTTTTACCATTCATTTCGTGGGGCGATATGATGGCCCAGTAGCACCCGGCGTTGCATGGGGAAATTTATTAAATGCAATTGACTGCATCCCCCACCCCCAGCCTATAAGAATTATCTGTTGTCTATTTTCGCCCAGTTTGCCTTGAACTTCAATAGTGAGGTTTTGTATGCGCAGTAGTTTACCCATGTTACTCTGAAAACATAAATAAGCCTCCCCTCCCCGCTCTTTACAACCCTTGTACCTTAAATTTTAAAAATGCAACTTAGTTTCTTCCTTCTTTCATTTTGAACTTAAGTACTGAGTTTCACCAATGTACTGTATATGCCACTGTATTTTCGTGATGCTGTTGAGCAAATCTCTTCGATATAGCAACATTGTTGTCATAAGAGCAATACGGCTTTAATAATAATGATGATGTTATTTGCTTTACATCCCACTAACTACTTTTACGGTCTTCGGAGACGCCGAGGTGCCGGAATTTAGTCCCACAGGAGATTTTTAACGTGCCAGTAAGTCTACGACACGAGGCTGTCGTATTTGAGCACCTTCAAATACAACAGGACTGAGCCAGGATCGAACCTGCCAAATTGAGGTCAGAAGGCTAGCGCCTCAACCGTCTGAGCCACTCAGCCCGGCAATACTGTTTTCTTAACATGGAATTACCTATAGGCAACTTCCATTAAAAATATAGAGGAACAAATGACGATCAATTAGCGCATAACGCTTGCTACTCGTGAGACATCTATACGTTTTCTTTGGAGAGGACTTCGAGAGGATTTTATTTTTTATATTTTGTTCTTATTTGATAGGCTCCAACGAGCAAATGATGACATAAAGGGAAAGTGGAATTGATTAATAATATGATGATTGCCACACTAAACATGAATATTGGCTAAAACACTAAAATTTCAATAAACAATTTTTGTTACTCATATAGTTTTGTTTCAGACAGACTTTGAGGGTGATTTGATTTCACTAGGTAAGTTGTAAGATGTCTTCATGATATATTTAGCACCAGATAGGCCATATTTTTCGTAAACTAATATGCTTATATTGAGGCAGGACCGCAGTCAGTGGTGGCGAATTTATTGTTGATTGCAGAGTCACGATGAGAAAGATTTTGGAACATACAGACACAAGCAGAAGTGGGTGGCAAAATATGTATGTGTCAGTTTACAAAGAAATTATGTTGGTGCTTGTGGATGTAATCAATAAATCATTCAGCCTTAACAATTAAATGGCATTTTAACATTTGCCAATGTTGTCACTTGAGGGGAAACTGAGAGAGGTGTTCAGGGGAGACTGGATCTTTGGAACACCAAGTTTAAAGAATACTAGCAAATATACCCGTGCTTCGCTACGGTATTCTACATTGTATACGGATATCGAAGTAAATTACTGTACGTGCAATGAATGAGATTTTTAAATTTGCATGCCACTTAGCGTTATCCAGAAACAGCACGGGGAGGTTCTCATACGTTGTTTCCAATGTAAAGTGCGAGTTGCGGAGTTGTGGTGATAACGGCAGGCTCACTTGCCTACTGCCATTCACAATAGAGTAAGAAAGTTTTCATTATAATTGGAGGTTCCATTACCTACTGCGCGGTCAAATCGATTTTGGGAGTTCTCATTACAATGGCAGGTGCCCTTTCCTACTTCCAGACAGATTACTGTTGAAGAGTTTTTATTATAAAATCAGGCACCTTCCCTACTGCCAGTCGAAATTGAGTTGTGCTGTTATCATTATAATGACAGACGCCTTTTCGTAATGACAGTGACACCGAATTGGTGAATTTCCTTTATAATAGCAAAAACACTGTGTCTAATGCCAGTCACATTCTAGATGGGTGAATTTGTTTATTATGGCGGGCACACTTGCCTACTCCCAAACACAATCGGTTAGGGGAGTTTTGAACAAAATTGCATGCTCCCTTGACTTCTGGCAGTCAAATCGAGAAGTGAATTATTATTTACAATGGTAGTCCCTCGTTACTAATGCTAGATACAAAGGAGTTGGAAAAGGATCCCATTCCTATGCCTGTCAAAGTCCATGGTGAGAGTAAAATGATCACAATAGCAGACGCCCTCCTACTGAGAGTCACTATCGATGTAAAATATTAATTATAATGGCAAACACACTCTTTCTGCATCGCTACAAATCGACTTCAATGAATATATATAGATCGACATACGAAGTATATGCATGTATACAGTATTGCAAACCTTCATTTACAGATTAATAGCTGCTAAACGATACCACATATCGGCAAACGGATTGTACTATAAGACGCCTCATTTAGTGGTCTAAATGGCTGGTCTTAAGATATTTTCTCCTCTCTCATCTATTTAGAAACGTTGATTAGGGTGAAATTTGGGTAACGTTTTCTCACAGTGCATTTAATTTTTTATACTAATATGACAGCTACAAACATAGAATTTGGCTCACGTATGGTCACTTGGCGGGGTGGGGGTGGGGGGGGGGGAGGGTGGGAAGGTATGATCGTGTGGAATTAGATGATTCGACCTTTCCTATAAGTGATTCGAACTACGACTTATACGTGTACAAAGAGTAAAATGTAGGTATAATCGAGAAATAGAGATAGATCTAACATATAAGGAATAGAGATACGACGAAACGTCATAGGACCAAAGTTGTAGATCACTGCAAATTGAACCGAGATTGTGCCATCCGTTTTGTGATACGACTTACGGTTTAGCTGCGAAATACCTCGAAACGAAGGTCTGCACCGTCATTGAAATTGCCTCAATATTCCGATATTTTTCGGGGGTAAAATATGAAATGTTTAAAGATCTTAGAAGCTTTCCGTCGATTACAGTTTAAGACATGTAACTTCGTCAAATTTCTATTTTCTGGCTCGTCTGACAGATTGTGCCTCAATTGTGATTTGAGGGCGGGGGGGGGGGGGGCGGTTAAATAACTATCAGGAAACTATAGCTAACAAATATGCACATGGTCATTATTACACTTGAAACAGATAGCTGTACGAAAATTTAGCCAGAAAGGTCTATGTACAGACACACGGTCTTTACGAATTTATTGATATAGATAAGAAGTCTACTACTGTATACGTAAAACACATTTTGGGCTATGTCCGCTGGACGTAAGCTGCAAACCAGGCCGTTCATGATATCTCCATTTTTAATCCTCCTACCGAAGGAATGTAGGCCCCTTCATGAGAAAACATTTAGAAATGGATTTCCCTCAAGTTTGGTCGATTTCCAATCAGATTGGTCTTGTATATATTTTGGGAGAGTAAAATCACTGTTTCGGTTGCCTATAAACCCCCAGTCCATTCCGGGAATTTGACATGGTATGGACCTGAAAGCTTACATTTTGACAGGTGGATGCTAAATATGAAGTTTGGTTGAAATATCTCCAGTAGTTTTCAAGTTATAAGGAATACACTTTACACGCACCCTCTCTTGAATTAAGTCCGGTGGGACTTGTACCGAAAACCGGTCCGTTAATGATGTCTCCCTTATTAATCCTCATATCGAAGTGATGCACATGAGAAAAAAGGTTTAGAAATTGATTTCCGTTAAGGCAGGTGTATTTTCATTAAGTTTGGTTGTCTTATCTTCTGTGCGAGTGCAAAATTAGGGTTTCGGTTTCGTTCAAACCCCCAGTCAGTTCAGGGATTTAGAAACAATATTGGCCCTAAAACCTACCTAAGGATAGGTGGATTCTAAATATGAATTTTTGTAGAAATATATCCAGTAGTTTTTGAATTATAGACAAACAGACAAACAGGCAAACAGACAAACAAACCGACAGACTGGTTACGTGAATGATGTTGATCCACGAAATATCGCTGTAATATTTGTCACAAATGGAAGATAGTAATTGCTTTTACTCAAATGATTAAGAAATAACACGAAATATTTTATTTTAGAGAATACATACTTTACTGCCTTACAACTATTTCTGCTACGTCGCAGCGCTTCCGTAAGTGCTTTGTTTGTCTAACACTGTCGTCTATGATGTCTTTGCTCACTGAAGTTCTTTGGTGTCGTTTTATTGGCTTTTCTCATTCGATGTATTTGATGGGCTGTCACTTCATGCGCATTAATTGATTCATTAAACGATTTATTGGTCCAGGGATCATGCTATTTTCCCTTTAAAAAACATATATATTGGTCCAGGGATCATGCTATTTTTCAACAAAATACTCGCACTCCCATTCGCTAGAGAGCTCGTTGGTGCCGGCCCTGGACCTCAAGAAAAAAAACAAAAACAAAAAACGACGGCGCGAGCAGCGGAATGCAACACCATGGACTCCTATTTACAGCCAGTAAATACGTATACATATTTCTTGCTAGTAATGACGGTATTTCTTAATCAACCTGGGATTTGAGACTTTATTTGAGTAAATCAATGATTACCTTTCGTTTGTGACAAATATTACAGTGATATTTCGTGGATCAACATCGTTCACGTAACCCGACAGACTAATAGACACCAAGCTAAAAAATAGGCATATGGTCATTATTGCACATGAAACGGATAACTGTACGGAAATTTCGTCAAAATAGTCAAAATATAGACACTCGATCGTTACGATTTTATTTATATAAGAATAAGTTAACTGTGAGCAAGAGCATAATAGTGGTAATGAAAGTTACCAGGTCAAATACACCTTGTAACCTCACCTTCGAGGGAGATAAGATTGAATGTGTAAATACCTTCAAATATCTGGCGAGTACAATATCAAATGACGGAAGTGCCAAGAAGTGTTAGAACAGGGTGCGAAAATGATCCAACTTCTTCCATCAAGTACGGAACATAGTCTGGGACAAGGGGGTTCCTCATAGGGCTAAACAGACCCTGTTTTAGTCTTATCTCCTGCCGTCATGGTGTATAGTTTGAAGAGTTGCGACGTACATAAAAGAGAAGTAAGTCAACTGCAAGCTGTTGAAATGAAGTTCCTTAGATCAGCTGTACAGAAAACGAGGAAGGACAAAATTAGGAATGATCAGATACGAAGAGACCTGCAGGTCAACCTGACCCTGGAAGAAAGGCTGAGTGTTACACGGCTGAAGTGGCTAGGACACGTTAGGCGGATGCAGGCAACTCGAACACCAAGGAAGTATTTTGAAAAAAATCATTCCGGGACGAAGACCAATTGGACGCCCTAGGAAAAGGTAGTTAGATCAGATAAGAGAAGATCTAGAGAAGTGATGAGAACCATGGGATGCCCTAGAGAGAAAAGAAGCGTACCAGGACATCGTTCTGAAACATTCTACCCGGCTAGTTGGAAGGAATTCATGGTGATGAATTAAATAGGAATACATTCACAATTTTCCGGGAAAATAAACTGTACGAATTTCTCTATTGTGCAGAATTTTAAAACGTTTTGATAGAAGCAGAATATTCTATTCTTGCCGCGAGTGACAAAATATCTGTCAGTTCCTAAACACATTTTGTCGGTCTTCATGTTTGTAACGATTACATTGTTTGAACCGCTCTGTTCTGCACCACTTCTATAGATCGAGTATCATATTTGTTTTCATGAGACCAGACCAGGCGAGAATGAGTTAAGTGCATAATAAATACTTTTTAAACGAACAGAAGGTAATATTGCTTCCAGTCTGCGGTGACTTAGAAAAATATAAGGACACCCCCTTATAAATGTGGATGGTCATCCGTCCTAATATTTTTTAAAAATATCAAGTCACGTGTTAAGCATGGGGCTATATGTGTTAAAAATGAATTGTTTTGGTGAAAACCAGAAGTCTTTATGTCTTAAAGATAAAACGTTACTGATTATTAACGAAGTATTCTTAATAAAAACAGTAAATAACTTGCCGACCAATTGGGGAAGAATTTTCATTTTTGGTAAAAAAAAAATCAGCTTTACCCAAAGGATTAAACGTCAAGTTTATTTTAAAAATTGTTCTGTTTGACCCAACTGGGTTGGAATGTGTGGTTTTCTAATGGTCAAATTAAGCACAAATCTTGAATTTGACCACAGTACTAAAATATTTAAAATTTCCCGCCTCTTTGAATTGTGATTGCACAGTCCTCTTCATAATGTTCCTTCCCGTTGGAGACAACAATGGACGTTCAATAGACCGTCAGTTCCTTAGTTACGTTTTATCACCTTCGTCTTAGATTTTGTTAGTAGTATCCTAACTATCTTACAAGAGGCTAAGTCCAAGATAAGTGCTGATCCAGTGTTAATTCTAAGTAGACTTAGTGATGGAGAGTTCATGAACCTGTGGTTTATTTGGGTGAAGCACCATAAAGACTGCTTTCCCCAGATTGAGGAAGAGAGGTTATTGATGCACAGCCATTGGTGTAGTGTACTTCATTGACTTTATTATTGGTGCAAAGGACTCCTGTATTATCTGAAAATAATGATAAACTTCCTTTAAGTTCCACGTTGTCAATACTAATCATAAAATAGGACCTAACTCAAAACTTGTGGTATACTACCTCTTACGGGAAGTACATCCTTTTGCACTCCATTTACTGAAATGTCCTGAAGTCATTTGAAGAGATAACTTTCAACCCACTGCGGAGCAATTCCATGGATTCCAATTCTCTCTTGTTTGTTTAAAACTATTTTTAACAGCTAATGACATAGCTCTCCCTCGTGAACCATGTGAGCGGCTTGTGCGTCCTAATAAAGCAGACAGTCGCGCTAGGTACAATAATATCGCTGTCCAGAGACCAGACTAACGACTGGTTAATCGCAAGGGCGGCAATATGATCACTGGAGTGTTAAATATTATACAAAGTGTATAATATTTAACATGGCTTAACTAAGTTGATACTCCTATACGACTGAAAGAAACGGGGAACTACAGTCGTAAATTCGGGGAAATGCAGCTCTCTCTGATTATGTAGCAATGAGAAGGTTAGTGGCATGGAGGACTTATCAGAACACTCTGTAGAGTGATTTCACGAACATCAATACAGCAACACCCTGTCCAGGTATAAAACCGATAAGCTGAGCCTTTACCTTTGATAATGACAGGATGACTGTCGATGTATTGCAACGCTGGCTGAAGAATTGTCGTTTCACAATAATTTAAACTGAAATAAGCTGCCGGTAATTATTAAGTCACTAACTACTAAAATATTGTTACAGTTCGTCTTAAAGCCAGTATTCTTCTTTTAGGTGAATGTTGCGGTGATTTTCAACTAGGTCAATTTCGTTATAATTTTATATCATTATCGGACAGTTTAAGAGGATGATTACATGTGCTGAATGGTCATCAAGATCAGGCTTGTTTATTGGGTCAGCGTAGCAACCTTTGCTTCAGAGGGTCCTGGATTCAATTTCCAGACAGGTCAGTGATTTCAGTAGCGAGTGGTTATTTTCTCTAGCTCGGGGACTGAGTGTTTACCTCTTCATCTGCACACAACAACTTAAGAAATATACGTTCCTTCATATAGTTTGGGTGTCAAGAAGGGCATCCGACCGTAAAACTGGACCGAATCTATGTGTAGTGCGTACCTTAAAAATTGAGGAAAGGTCATGAAGAAGAAGTTTAACGGGGCGGGAGGGGATAAGCGAGATGGTAAAGGTACCGTTCGGTTCACCTGGAGGTACAGCGAAATCTATCTCAAGACCACCGTATTAAGAGACCATCCATCATGTCGACCAAGTATTAAATGAATTGAGTTAAAATCTCGTATGGATAATGTATTTTGTACCTCAAAAGACCATCCCTCTCCCCGACCACTGACCAGGGAATTCCTTTGTCTAATTTCATTCCAAGGACCACTTTTCAGGGACATTTGGAGAAGTATAACACGCACGAGAAAGACTCATGACTGGCAAATCCTTACCAAGTTCTTGAAGAGATAAGAGACGCAGTCTAACACAGTTTAGTTGTGAAGGTTAAGGTCAACATTCCGTATCTGTGTGAGTAATCGGCCGAGCAGGGCATACCTGATGAACTTCGGAAATCCCACTCTCAATTAGCAAGGAAGCCCACTAACCTTTATCCTTCAGAAGTTTAAATAAACTGTTCAGTGCAGTTTGTGTTTATCAGTTCATTCCGCGACAGAGAACATCAAAATATTAAAATCTGTTTCGAACAATGTAACGACAAACAAATGTCAATAATCAGATCGCATGCGTCTGTCAAAACAGCTGGTTCATCTAACGGCGAGTATAAGAATTGTGCCGGCTGCCGAAGCCTGTCGCACTCCTCTGGGGCAATGATTAATGACTGACAGATGAAATGATATTGGAGAGTGTTGTTGGAATGAATTATGAGAGGGGAAAACTGGAGTACCTTGTCCCGCCTCCGCTTTTTCCACCACGAATCTCACACGGACTGACCGGGATTTGAACCACGGAAGCCAGCGTCGAGAGGCCGCCTGAGTCACTTCACGAACTGACTGATATTGACTGTCAAAGAACTTCAAGAGCTACAGATCAAACCGGAAGTCCAGTAGTTGGACCTTTGTTTGGTGGATGCCATTCTTGTAGCTGGATCTCACGATTCCCCTAATTATTCTGCGCTCCTTTTTCTCCAGTTCTTCGAGGAGTACTTCATTGGCATTTAGAGATAAGGTTTCTGATGCATACATAACTACTGGCTTCCAAACATTTTCATAATGGCGTATGTTAGTGTTTTTGGAAAGGTACTAGATCGTGCGTGACGTTTGCTAGGCTATTTCCATCTTGCGTATTCTTTCCTTAAGTGCTTCCTTGCCCAGTCCATTTTTCATGATCTCACCCCGGTACTCTACTCGCCTAATGTCCCCGTATTTTGTCCGAAGTTTTGGTGGTGCTTCTTTGATGTTACTTTTGTTTTTACAAACGATATCTACAGGCCAGTTTGTTCGGCTCACCTGGTGCAGGTCTTTCTATTTGACTCCCATGGGCGACCTCCGCGTCTGGATGTGGAATTATGAAGATGATAATGATAATAATAATGGGGTAGGGAGAGAGTGAAACCCGGTGTCGGCCGGTCAACATTCTGATGGTGAAATTTTTTCGACCAATGGGACTCGAACCGGCTATAGACGGTGTCAGAACGTTTAGATTTTAACGCCTTAACGATCATGGCCACCAGGAAATCTATTATAATATAATAATAATAATAATAATAATAATAATAATAATAATAATAATAATAATAATAATAAAGCATTCTTCCAATTGCTATACATTTTAAGAGCTGAAGATCAAGGTCTCACTAAGGGCCGATGACCTAGGTGTTAAGCTCCTAAAAATTACAATCACACTTAACCTCCTTTAAATGCACCAACTTTGCGCGACTCGTTGGCTGAATGGAGAGCTTATTCTTCTTCTGTTCTTAGGGTCCCGGCTACGATTCCCACCCGGACCGGATATTTTAACTGTTCCTCAGGCTCGGGGATTGTTATCGGTCGTTAATGTATATATACATCCCTTCAATCAATCAATCAATCAATCAATCAATCAATCAATCAATCAATCAATCAATCAATCAATCAATCAATCAATCAATCAATCAATCAATCAATCAATCAATCAATCAATCAATCAATCAATCAATCAATCAATCAATCAATCAATCAATCAATCAATCAATCAATCAATCAATCAATCAATCAATCAATCAAATCAATCAATCAATCAATCGCCACCGGCCCCCTGTCTGTTGTTTACTTACTATTTTTTTCAATTACTTCAAAGAATATATCGAACATTTCCCTTGGCAAATTACTCCTACGAATTTGACTCAATTTGTCTTCTTCGGTTCAAAATTTATCTTCACATTCTGATCTTTCCTACTTTTAAAAGCACCACTGCACCTTTTTTGTGGAAGATGGTGGGTTCGAATCCCACCGTCGGCAGCCCTAAAGATGGTTTTCATTTTTACGCCAAGCAAATGCTGGGACTGTTCCTTAATTTAGGCCATGGCCACTAGCTTCCCCTTTCCCACCCTTCCATCGCCGAAAACCTTTGGTGTGTCATTGCTACCAGCACCTTATTCGTCTACTGACGTCATCTGTTCACTAACAGCTCGGAACATAGTTGATGTCAGGTAGGGCATCTGGCCTTAAAACTGGACCAGTTCAACACACTCGAATAAGCCAGAGACAAGAGAATGAAATGCACTAATTCTGGTATCTCGCGACTTAAAGAGAGGGCGCCAAAGGAGTCTGGCTCCAGAAACTGAATCATGTTTGCGACGGATCAGTGTGACTTTATCAGCCACGTCACGTTGATAAAGCAGTAGATCAATTGTCTCAATGTTTTCCTGGAATCTGACTGGACATAGATATGCTGATCTTATTGTCACCATCGAAGGTCGTTATAGATAAGGTAGCTGGGTCTGTGGGTAATTCTTCATCAAGTAATAATGAGTGTTTCAGGTCCAATTCCGCTGTTTCTACTCCACAATGAAGTAGGAAGGTGTAAGTGTGCAGAGCGACGCTTCTCGTACATTCTATACTCCCTGGCATGTAAACGCACACACTAAGGCTATACATCTTACTCCTTCTCCCCTGTTAATACTGAAGGTGGTGATTTTCTAACAGCTGGGTTCGATTCAGTGCCGCTAGTCATACATACTTGCCGATACGACGTCATTGTTACTGCTAATCTTGCACGTTGGGAGATTAACGTATTGCCACTGCCGGATTGTAAAGCTGACTCGTGTTACATTTGCGGCTATAACTAAAGCATAGTTTCTTTTTCTGTACGAATATAAATTTGTTTGGTTAAAGCAGGTAAGTAGAATTGAGTCATATTCGAATAATGCATAGTTGGTGTTAAATGACGAATTTTAATAATACGGCTTTACTTCGTCCAATTCGTATGTATAGAATACAATTAGGATGTATAAGAAGCAAGACAAATCTGCAAGATCTCCTCTCGAAAGGAAAGCAACGTTACCTCCTCTATACAGATCAGTTCAGTTAAAAAGCAAGGAAATTTCGCTATCAACCTAACTTAACCTAACGTCGTCGTCTCACGAGTTTGGTACGGTTTGCAGACTTAGCCTTCGTGTATTGTTATTGACTTACGGCATTTGTACATGAAATATATGTGTGTGTTTTATTGCAGCATGGTTACACGTAAGTCAGACAAGTAATAGAAAATTTGAAGAAGGGAGCTGAATTATTTACGCCAGGCAAACACCGAAGAATACGGTTATAGCAATGCGTCTATCAAAATAAAGACAGAAATATATAACATTAAATTGAGTGAAGGAGTGTGTTTATTTTCTTAATTCCTCACCGAGCTTGAAAACCGACTTAATTAATAATATCTTGATTGATCATTTACTTGAGTAACGGAACCTCCATTACTGATACTGTTACGAATATAAAACTCCATCTGTTCATTACTCTAATTTATTTCAGGATAGCCTAATAAATACACACACACATATTTAAACACAAGCAATTCTAACCAGTTATGAATGGCCACACTAATTACAGTCTCTTCTGTATTCACACCCGGGAGTCCCGGCCGGTTGCTACCTGGGAACCGCTATAATCCTCACTTTCACTTTCCCAAGTCCAGTCAATCAACTCATACAGCCGCTGTGCGTAGACAGCTGGATTTGAACACAGTGTCACTGGCTATACAACACACGACGACTGTTCGTTGGTTCTACTCCACATGAATCACATGAAGTAAACAACAATCAGCAGTATCCAACAGCAGGACGATACTCACAACAGCGAATATTAACACACGTCCAATTATCCTCACACTCACGATAACACGAAGCGCTCACACACACACACACACACACACACACACACACACACACACACACACACACACACACACACACACACACACACACACACACACACACACACACACACACACACACACACACACACACACACAACTCTAAAGGTTGTACACAGTCTTCTGTCCCTTACGCCGTCTACCATGCCGCTACTCTCTGGACACTCCGACACCACAACCATAACTCCTGGTTCAGACCTCGGTGGGACACTAGTGACAGCCAACACCTCTGTCGCCCTCAGCCCAGCCTCCGAACCCCAGCTCACTGAGTGTCACACTGGCTCCACCTCGAAGCCCATCTGTCGTTCACTCTAACACTGACTCCCAAACGGAGTCCAGCTCTAACTGATTCCCCGGGGCTCGTCTCCCTTTTTATAACTCGCGTAATTTAATCGAGAAATTTCACGATGTCACTGGAGGCAGAATAATTCCGTTGAATCTCAAAGAAACTCACTGGTAAGCCGGCCGCCGAGAACAATACACGGGAAGGTCGGCCCCAGCTCACAGGCCGGTTGGGAGATTCCAGGTCGTCTGAGTCACCAGCCCTTTCCTGGAAATGCATAAAGGAGCTACAACGCGAATGACACGTAAGAATACTTACACTGAGGTTAACCGAGCTCGATAGCTGCAATCGCTTAAGTGCGGCCAGTATCCAGTATTCGGGAGACAGTGGGTTCGAACTCCACTGTCGGCAGGCCTGAAGATGGTTTTCCGTGGTTTCCCATTTTCACACCAGGCAAATACTGGGATTACCTTAAATAAGGACACGGCCGCTTTCTTCCCACTCCTAGCCCCATTTGCTTTTTAGTGAATAGCCTTACGTGACGAGCAGTATACCAGAAGCGTCTACAGTGACAGGATTTGGAATCCTGGTGCAGTCACGAGTAGTTTTATCAAGTTCAACGCGACTGAATGAAGTTAGTACCCATGTCGTGAATGAGAGAGAATGAAATTTGGTTTACAGAATTGCGGCGCACCGAGCATACAGTATATGGCATAATATCAACAATCTAGTTTCGAGAATTGAGGATTTCATATGGACGGACAGACAATCAGTTATCATAGATCTGCATTTAGAGCTATTGCACAGGTGGAAGATTCCCTATCAATTGTTTACCTAGTCATTTCTTAAATGATGTCAAAGAACTTGGAAATTTGTCCAACATCTCGCTTGGTAAATTAATCCAATCCCTACTCCCTCTTTCTATGAATGAATATTTTCTCCAATTTGTCGTCTCGAATTCATATTACGTCTTCATAAAGTGATCTTTCCTACCTTTAAAAGCTCCACTCTAGCTTATGTGTCTAATGGAGTCTGTACCGGGCGGTACACCTCTACGACGCAAGTTCAAATCTAGCGCCAATTGAAAGTCCTCTACAGGAGAAGCTCTGAACTTTATAACTGAACTAATTCTACGGGTTATCAGAAGATGTCACTGAGTGTTTTTGATTTGCTTTTGTTTTTCATGGATCAAGAAGTGTGGACATTATCTAACAGATGTCTCTACCAAAAACTATGATAATACACTCTGGTGTAATGGAATGTACTCTCCTGAAGAAATTTTGTATTCCTAAGTTTTGTTTTTACTAAATTTTGTTCTGTGGTTTGTGGGTTGGCAACATTAATCCTTTCTTTCCGCCTGTTTTGAATTTAACCAATCACTAATTTCTGTAATTAATTTTCCTCCAATCATTGCTTTCTTCTTCGAATTTCCATGTGTAATTATTTGTCTACCAATAAAATGGGGGGGGGGGTGTCTACTCATTCCTGAAAGGTCTCGAATTTTCCACGAGGGTATAAAAACTGCTGATTTTCTTGTCTCGGTGCCACTTCAGTAACATCTAACTTAGTGTGTGGATATGTAGCAGGGGGCGGGAAGCGCCTCTTTCTTCAAGCAGCAGCTCTTCAACAAGGTAATGGCCTGTTAACATCTTAGCAGTTTAACTCTCGGAGAGGGTTCGAAACCTTTAATATGTAACCTACCACCTTTAAATGTAAATTCCTCTTCTGTCTATCTAAAAACTACAAATATCTTTTACTGTAAAGCGGGGATAGAGAGTGCTGTACCCTCTCGAGCTCTCCTTCATTTTGAAATTGAGGTGACTACGTTTCATAACCGTTTCTTCTCTTCCTTAATGTATTAAAGTTTTCTCATACGGGTCACCTCCATAGATTAGGATTAGCCCCTGTATTCTCGGCCTGGAGCCACTTAGGTTTTAAAGTGTAGATTTAGGAGTGCAAATTTACGCCTCCGTCCTTTTGTTTTGGTCCATTTAAATTAAACTAGTTTTTGCACACTAAGGCCCACTAGGTTGGGTACGAGATACCCCTGTTTCTTTATTATGCCTTGATGGCAGTTTGTGTAAAAGTCCGTTATTGCCTTTATAGGCTTGAAAGATCGAGAGCGGGATAGCTCTTTATAGGGTTGTGGTAAAAGTGCCTTAGAGAGGCTTGAGATGTAAAGTTGGGAGCTAATGCTCCATGTAATTAAGGGTGTTCTGTTCTTTGGTATTTTGTTGTTGTGAGCTGAGAGCTCAGAAATTATACTAGGGGCTTGAAGCCCAGATTTTGTAATAACCCCCAAAACCTTGTAAAAACCCCCTGAACGGGTAAAATTATTTTGTACCTGCCTTTCGTTGTTATTTCACCTAGCGGAAGTTGTTAAATGTTGTTATCTGTTATTTGTTGATTTTGAAAAGAAAATATAACTTTTGTTAAAGTTTTAAATTAACTTTAATTCTGTAGTTGAGACCTATTCCAGCCCGCACCTTCTTTCACCTCTGACTACCACGGATATCTCCGTAACAGTGTTAATCCACACCTTCCCTCCAATGACAGCTCGTATCATACTGCTTAGTCGAGTAGATCGTCTTCTTATTCCCAAGTCTTCCCCGTCCAAAGTTTTCATCAGTTTCGTAACTCTTCTCTTTTGTCCGAAATCATAAAAAACAAATCACTTTGTCAGTTTTGTTCGGTGCTTAGAATGTGTAACACGTGTCGATTTGTGGCTCCAACTGATCTCGAGTAATGACGTGTTACTGCCTCCTCATCTGTAGGCTGCACAGGAAGGGTATTCATGCACGATGGTTATGTGAGGAGAGAGTCTTGTGGGGAAGCACAAGGGTCTCTCATATAAACCCAGACCGAACGCACGGTGTTTGCACTCTCCGCTACGGCAGCTGCATCAGCCGAACTTATGTCGCGTGCGGCCGCCCTGCTTTAAGCGTGTGTACAATATTATATGAAATCTTACCTTTAAGAAAGATGCTGGACATGTCGTCCTTCCGGATTGAACAGGCAATATATCTAGTAACCACATTCTGGCTGACACGATTGAGTTCTGCCACTGCAGTGTTTCTGATTTCATTCGTAATGTTTTCTTTCAGATCCTGCAATGTGTGAGGATTTGTTCGATACACTTTTTCTTTCAGTTTACCCCACAAGTAAATATCACACACTGTTAGATCTGGAGAACGAGGGGAAAATACACCAGCACTGATTACTCTGTCTGCAAACACTTCCGAGATTGTAAGAAGATAATCTTTTGCTGTATGAGCAGGGGCTGAATCTTGTTGAAACCATCCACGCGATTTTTCTTCTTCCTTCAACTGTTGGAAGAACGGCGTCAAGATGTCACCTTTGCACCTCTCTGCATTTACAGTTATCTTGAGAAAATAGACCCAATTATTCGTCTTGCACTAACAGCATACCAAACACCAATCTTCCTATCATAATGAGGGTCTTTATAAACACCATTAGGATTTTCTGCACACCAAAAGCGAGAATTAGGAGTGTTCACACGACCACAGATGAAACCAGAGTTTTTACATACAAAAATACCGTGTTGCGATTATAAGGTGTTGCGATGATAACCGTCTCAATATGTTAACAGCTGGGATTCAGAATGGCGACTGATGCTTGCCAGGTCGAACACGTGCAGGCTGCTTGTAAGATCAAGAACAATGCGTTTGCCTCCCATACTTAAGCGTACGTGTTGGAGAGTAAAAACGCCGCTTCGACAGTCTTAGTTTAAATGAGAGACACTGTAGAAAAACCGTGTGGAAACTGTTAAACAAATTAAGAACAGCCGACGAGAAACGAGTGCTTAGTGAGGAGAAAGTAAAGGAATAGAAACAGAATGATAGGGCCTCTGTTTTTAGGGCACTATTAATGCACGAAGAAGTAGGGATAATATATTCAAATTATTTTTTGACGAACTGACTGATATTGACTGTCGAAATGGATATTTCCAGCAAGATTCTGATGCCGCACATAGAACTAATGACAGTTTTTTGACGATAGGGTTATTACTACGGATTTATGGCCGTCACAGTCCCCGGATTTAACTGCTTGAGTTTTTATTTATGTTAGAACTTAAAAATAATGAAATATATGCAAGGAACCCCTACACGCTAGAACTTATCAGCAGAGAGACAATCTCAATTAAGGAAGAAGTAATGCGTGTGAATCGGCGTTCCCTAACATCGTTTCAAAAAAGGAGAACATTTCCAACATCTCCTGTCATAAGGTTGGTGTTTATTTTGATACACCGTGCGAGTTGACCGTGCAGTTTCGGTCACGAGCCATCAGTGAGTTCGAATCCCATTGTCGGCAACCCTGAAGTTGGTTTTTCAGTTACCAATGATCTGAAGTAAGGACAGTATCGTCGCCATAAGACCTATCTGTGTCGTGAGAAAAAAAAAACGGACAACAAATCCACTGTATAAGGTTTGCGGATGACATAGCATTAATTGCAGATTCAGAGAGGGAAATAAGTAAAATGCTACAAGTTTTAACATCAACACTACAAGAATCAAAATTGAGACTAAACAACTCGAAAACAAAAGTATTAGTTGTCAAGAAATCAAATGAGAAAATACCAATAAACATTAAGGTAGGTGATGAAAATGTACAACAAGTAAGTCAATTTTGCTACTTGGGAAGCATTATCACCCAGGACAACAGGTGCACCACAGAAATCAGGAGGAGGATTGCTCTAGCTAAACAAGCCTTCAGTAACAAGAAACAGCTTCTGACAAGCAGGAACATTAACATTAAAATGAGGAAAGAATATGCCAAAATGTTTGTGTGGAGTGTTTTGTTGTATGTTTGCGAAACATGGGTCTTAGGAAAATAGGATATAAAACGCCTGGAAGCAGTGGAAAAGTAGATACGGAGGAGGATGCTGAAAATAAGTTAGACAGAGAAAAAGTTAACAATATGGTTCTTAAGGAAATAGACGAAACAAGGGAAATGATCAACACTATGAAGAGAGGAAAACCAAATTCCTTGGCCACATACTTCGACATAACGCATTCCTCACGACTCTGCTGGATCGAAAAGTTCTGGGTAAGAAGGGAAGAGGAAGGCCGAGGAAGAAGTATCTGGATTCCGTGATGGACAGGCTGAATTTGAAAAAAATATGTTGACCTGAAACGCTCAGCAGAGGAGAGACAAATGCGGTTGCAGCGACAAGGCCTTGCCTTTAGGGTATGAATGAGTGAATGAATGTGTCGGTGCGACGTTAAGCAACTAGTGACGGAGTTAGGGAAGTCGGCCTGGTGGCAGATTCCATCTCCGTTGTTTTCCTATTTTTCTTAAATAATTTCAAAGAATCTGGAAATTTTTCGAAATTATCCTAATCCCAAACTCCTTTTCCTATAAACGGTCATTTGCTCCAATTTGTCCTCTTGGATTCCAAATTCATCCTTACATTTCGATGTTTCTTACTTTTGAAAACACCACTCAAACTTATTCGTCTACTAATGTCCTTCCACACCATCTCTCCACTGACAGCTTTGAACGTGCCACTTAATGAAGCAGGTAGTCTCTTTTCTTACAAGTCTTCTCGTATCCCAAACTGTCTGCCACGCAATGGTTCTTTAACTTTGGGGATGGGGGAGGCAGGTCCGGTGAGTATGGCGGCTGTTCCATTAATTTCCACCCCCATCCGTATAGCGTCTGCTGCATGCGGTCTGGCATTGTTGAGAAGATCCGCGTGTCTCTGAAGGAAGGTTCTGTAGTACGCTGTACCATTTGGAACGAAGTGACACGCAGTCACGCCTCTGACGTAAGCCACAATGACCATCAGCTTCATGGTTGAAAGGTTTTGCCAGAACTTCTGTCTTTGCGGTGATCCTGCTTGTAGCCATTCTGCAGACTGGCGTTTCAGCACTACTTCATACCATCATCATCTACTAAAGGCAATGCCTTGTCGCTGTAGCCACATCTGACGATCTTCTGCTAGCCTCTTCATGTTGCTATATTAACCACATGCCAGTTCACCGACGGAATTCTTGATGTATGACATCCTTGGTCGTCCACTGGGTCTCTTTCCCAGTACTTTACCTTCAGTGATGGTTTAGAGAAGAGAGTCATGTCTCAGTACGTGTCCGAGGAACTTTGTTTTCATCTTCTTTATCGTATTTAACAAACATTGATCCTCTTTTACGTTCTTTAAAACAACTCTCCAACTTGTTTTTGCAATTCTTCTCCAAAATAACATTTCAGCAGCCTCAAGTTTTGTTTCTTCCTGTTTCCTTAATGTCCAGGTTTCGCACCCATACAGTAGGACGCTCCAAGCAAAGGTCTTGAGAAACGATTTTCTGGTCTTCAAACTGAGGTGATTGTTAAGGAATAAGTTGTTCTTATTTTGGAAGGCTTGTTTTGCTATCACTATTATTTTCTTGATTTCTGAAAGGGATCTGTTAACAGAGGTAATTACACTACCGAAATAGGGGAACTCAGTGATTTTTTCTAACGGTGTGTTATTTAATTTTAAGTGTTTTGTGCCTGTAGGCTTCTTTTTGTCTAGTGTCATGAATTTTGTTTTCTTTATATTTATTTTTAGTCAACATAGTTTCTGTTAGTCACGTAAATGAGCGAATGATGTGGGTAGATTTGTCAGTTGGAGGAATTAGGACTAGAATTGAAGGGGTAAGAGTGCCAAGAAACATTTTTGACAAAACAGAGCTCTCGGTGCCATTTGTTGAGGATTATGATAAGCTATCAGTAAACACTGGAAACTTGCATAGAAACACATTCAAGTGGCACTACATGTGACTTTCATCTTGTTGCCCCCAAACAGTTCTTAGAAACACTCGGAGCAAAACAGAGTCAAGCAACCAGGAGACCCAGATTACCATGGATTGTAGGAGGAAGCTTGTGTGTTCGAGTGATGCTGAAGAATATCTCAGTGATCCTGATGTAGACGCTGACTATCTTCCTCACATAGCATGCGAAATTTCCTCTCAAAGTGGAAGTGAGGTAAGTGTTGCTTGGCATTATTTTGACCACAACTAAAGTTTCCGCCGTTGTTGCTGTGGTTATGCAACTTATTAAGTCATTAGGTTATGTTTTAGGAACCGTTATAATACACTCTTGGATCTATAGTAAGTGGCTTTTTCAGTTCAAAGTTTACTCTGGTTAGTTTAAGGCCTTTGTTGACCAACATTCGCAAATATGCATTGTGTGGCTTGGTACTATATTGCTCCAATTTTAAATCTGTTGCTGTCAGTCATCATTTTTCTCAAGAAAGGTTACATTGTCACTTGCGACCAGAGATTTATACAAGTTAACAGGAAGACTACTGCATAATTTTGCAGCAACCTTGTTAAAGTAATCGTTATTAGTTACATAGCAGAGGATACAACATGGGCATTTCTCGTACTAAGACTTGGTGTTTTGCACTGTTTAGGATATCCTGGATTATTCAAGGACACCGTTACATTCGCCTGAGAAAGGCCCGAATTCTAGGAATATAAATAGACGTATTAATAAGATACAGATGAATAAGAAGAGGCGAAACGAAGGAAGAGAATATGTAGCGCGTAAGACAGGAAAAGTTGTTCCAGGAACAAAAGTTGGAGAGCTATATCGTTGTCCCCTGAGATGTTTTGAACTTAAAGAACAACAGATATTGTCAATATTTAAGGAGTTTTGGGATCTCGCTGATTTTGAAAATCAAAATTGTTATTTATTTGGATGTATTGAAGCTATTTCTGTAAAACGCAGATACAGGACACCTGAAGGAGAGCCAAGCTACGGAAATTGTGGACATACAATGTAGGCATTCATGACTGTGGTAAAGACTTAGGGTGCATGTTTTTGTGGGATGAGAGTATTGCAGGAAGATCAGTGACGAAATAGGTAGTGCAGTTTTGAAGTATCTGAAAACAAACGCTGTCGATGCTAAAAAGCTTGTGATTTTTTCTGATAACTGTGGGAGCCAGAATAAAAACTGGAATATAATGGCACTCTGGCCTTATTTAATTCATACTAAACGATTTAATGAGATCTAACACTGGTTTTTAACATCTGGCCACACATTCTCGCCATCAGATAGAGACATTGCCAAAATTGAGAAGTACCAACGAAATCAACCGCATGTGTACGACGCTGCCGACTAGAAACGTATCATTCAAGAATGTGGGAGAAAGAAGTAGTTCAGTGTAACAGACATGAAGCAAGACGACTTTTATGACCTGACAGCACTAAAAGTTGGACTCCTGAACACCAGTAAGAAAAACATGTGTAAGTGGCATGGAATTTAAATTCACAGACTTAATTTGATCACATTTAAAGCAAGTAATCCATGGTTTATCAAACTAAAAACAAGAGTGAATATGGATTTTGAAGACTGTAGCGTGCGAGAAAGAGGCAACACCACAACGTTGAGCTTGAAACGAAAGTACACTACTGTGCGAAAAATAAAGAAAAACAAACTGCAAGATGTGTTGAAACTCCTGGTCTGTGTCCCACCTGTCCATCACCAGTTTTATCTCGGAGCTTGATTCCTGATTCTGAAGACACTAATGAAGTTGAAGAAGTGCAGGAAAGGAGCAGCTGATCTGTTAGTTTTAATGTTATGCATATGCAGTTATAAGTTCCTAAATTCCATATTTTGAAAAGAACAACATAGTTAAAAGATACAAACAGACCTTTTTCCGTGACGGATTTATGTTGATTTATTTAAATTTCTTTTCAGTTGCCAGTTCTACCCCGATTTCCACTGCTAACAATTTAGATATTATTGGTGTAAATGTTATTTTAATTGAAGTTTGGTGTTAGGTTTCATTTCTGATTAAAATAGTTGAAATATCAGACATTGTTTCATTATCATAAAATAATATTCGTAAGATAAGTGTCACTACCATTGGGGCAATAAAGTGCCAAGCCACAGTATTCTGTGACGTGGTATTAAAATTACTGACTTTTGATCCCTACAAACAGCAGCCCAAAAGAAATTATGCCTGCAAATCACAATGAATATTACTGAACCTTTCAAAGCTATTAATACACCATTCCCGTGAATGGTACGATTTCACGATTTGAACAACTTTCTAACTGCTCTCCCTTAAAATTAAGACAATGTTGCTTGGCACTCTTTTGCCCCGACCCCTTCAATTGTCTCCGTGTATTCACCATGTGAGGGTGAAGATGAGGATGAAGTTGACAAGTTTTATGAAGCATTAAGTGACATCGTAGTCAGGGTCAACAGCAAGTATAGAATAGTGCTAATGGGCGATTTCAATGCGAGAGTTGGGAATAGAACCGAAGGATACGAAAGGGTGATTGGTAAATGCGGGGAAGATATGGAAGCTAATGGGAATGGGAAGCGATTGCTGGACTTCGGTGCTAGTATGGGTTTAGGAGTTACGAATACATTGTTCAAGCATAAGGCTATTCACCCCTACACATGGGAGGCCAGCGGGTACCAGATCAATAATAGACTGTATCTTAACCGACTTCGAATTCAGGAAATCTGTTAGGAATGTACGAGTTTTCCGGGGATTTTTCGATGCTAAAGACCACTATCTGATCTGTAGTGAACTAAGTATCTCTAGGCCTAGGGTAGAGAAAGTGAAATCTGTCTGCAAGCGAAAAAGGGTAGAAAATCTCCAGGGCCAGGAAATTAGACAGAAGTACATGGATATGATTAGTGAGAAGTTTCGAACAGTAGACAGTAAGCAGATTCAGGACATAGAAAGTGAATGGGTGGCATACAGGGATGCTGTAGTAGAAACAGCAAGGGAATGCCTAGGGACAACTGTGTGTAAAGATGGAAAAGGGAGAACATCTTGGTGGAATGATGAAGTGAGAGCAGCTTGTAAACGTAAAAACGTAAAAAGAAGGCTTATCAGAAATGGCTCCAAACAAGGGCCGAGGCAGACAGGGAATTGTACGTAGATGAAAGAAACAGAGCGAAACAAACAGTTGCTGAATCCAAAAAGAATTCGTGGGAAGATTTTGGTAATAACCTGGAAAGGCTAGGTCAAGCAGCAGGGAAACCTTTCTGGACAGTAATAAAGAATCTTAGGAAGGGAGCGAAAAAGGAAATTAACAGTTTTTTGAGTAATTTAGGTGAACTAATAATAGCTCCCAGGGAATCACTGGAGAGGTGTGGGGGAGTATTTTGAACATCTTCTCAATGTAAAAGGAAATCATCCTGATGGTGTTGCGAACAGCCAAGCTCATGGGGAGGAGGAAAATGATGTTGGTGAAAAGGATGGTAAATAAACTCCATTGTCATAAAGCAGCAGGAATATATGAAATTAGACCTGAAATGTTGAAGTATAGTGGGAAGGCAGGGATGAAATGGCTTCATAGAGTTGTAAGATTAGCATGGAGTGTTGGTAAGGTACCTTCAGATTGGACAAAAGCAGTAATTGCACCTATCTATAAACAAGGGAACAGGAAGGATTGCAACAACTATCGAGGTATTTCATTGATTAGTATACCAGGCAAAGTGTTCACTGGCATCTTGGAAGGGAGGGTGAAATCAGTCGTTGAGAGGAAGTTGGATGAAAACCAGTGTGGTTTCAGACCACAGAGAGGCTGTCAGGATCAGATTTTCAGTATGCGGCAGGTAATTGAAAAATGCTACGAGAGGAATAGACAGTTGTGTTTACGTTTCGTAGATCCAGAGAAAGCATATGACAGGGTACCGAGGGAAAAGATGTTCGCTATACTGGGGGACTACGGAATTAAAGGTAGATTATTAAAATCAATCAGAGGCATTTATGTTGACAATTGGGCTGCAGTGAGAATTGATGGTAGAATGAGTTCCTGGTTCAGGGTACATACAGGGGTTAGACAAGGCTGTAATCTTTCACCTTTGCTGTTCGTAGTTTACATGGATCATCTGCTGAAAGGTATAAAATGGCAGGGAGGGATTCAGTTAGGTAGAAATGTAGTAAGTAGTCTGGCCTATGCTGACGACTTGGTCTTAATGGCAGATTGTGCCGAAAACCTGCAGTCTAATATCTTGGAACTTGAAAATAGGTGCAATGAGCATGGTATGAAAATTAGGCTTTCGAAGACTAAACTGATGTCAGTAGGTAAGAAATTCAACAGAATTGAATGCCAGATTGGTGATACAAAACTAGAACAGGTCTATAATTTCAAGTATTTAGGTTGTGTGTTCTCCCAGGATAGTAATATAGTAAGTGAGATTGAATCAAGGTGTAGTAAAGCTAATGCAGTGAGCTCGCAGTTGCGATCAACAGTATTCTGTAAGATGGGAGTCAGCTCCCTGACGAAACTATCTTTACATCGGGCTGTTTTCAGACCAACTTTACTTTACGGGAGCGAAAGCTTAGGATATCTTATTCATAAGTTGGAAGTAACATACATTAAAGTTGCAAGAATTATTGCTTGTACAAACAGGTGGGAACAATGACAGGAGAGTACTAGGAATGAGGAGACAAAGGCTAATTTAGGAATGAACTCGATGGATGAAGCTGTACGCATAAACCGGCTTTGTGGGTGGGGTCATGTGAGGCGAATGGGGGAGGATAGGTTACCTAGGAGAATAATGGACTCTGTTATGGAGGATAAGAGAAGTAGAGGTAGACCAAGACGACGATGGTCAGACTCGGTTTCTAACGATTTAAAGATAAGATGTATAGAACTAAATGGGGTCACAATACTAGTTGCAAATCGAGGATTGTGGTGACGTTTAGTAAATTCACAGAGGCTTGCAGACTGAACGCTGAAAGGCATAAGTCTATAATGGTAATGCATGTATGTATGTATGTATGAAACTTTTCTAAGTATTTGTGGCGGCGGTAGGAATCGTAGTACATGAAATGATGGGAATAAAACGGTTAACTTAGAAATGTTACGAAAATGAAAACCATACGCGAGGTAAAACTTAACTTACGGGTAGTTCAAACGACAGCTACGGAAAGGACGTGGAAGTGGCGGGAGCCCTATTGAGGTCCGTGGGAAAGCATAACGTTATGGGGAAGAAAAAGTTCTCGATAAGCACCCCCAAATTAATCTATTAATTATTAACCAAATGAATAAAGATACAAAAGCAAATCAAATAAAAACAAATGACATAGTGGATGACAATTACGAACACTTAAATCAAGGGATATTTACATAAAGCGTTATCTATTCAAGTTCTTCAGACAATGGTAGATAAACCTTTAACCTAGAAGTTGATACCGAGTAAATGGGGCAACCAAAAAAAGGAGACAAGGTTTAAATATGACGTACAATTTCGCTTATCAATAGAGAAACATTTACATTAAATTATGAATACTAAGCCTGAAAGGAATTGCCTCCGTAAATAAGATGCTATGACTGTTTGTCGAAGCACAGTCATTCAGAAAACACAACATTGGTGAATGTGGAAGTCTAGAGGATAACTCCGATACATAAAATTGAAAGTCACATTACCACGGAAGTTACTTAAATCAAACAAAGTCCGAAAGAGAAGAAAGAATGTGAATCAAATCAAATATAAGATGATAGCGCTTACTTAGTGTGCTAGAGTTCCGAGACGGGACGGACGCAAAGCGCGTCCGGCAGCTAAGGTGATCATTATTCAAAAGACGCGGTGAGTTACCTCTATTTCACGAGGAGCACTAAACCGGAAATCGAGCTATCACAGGAGACCAATGAAAACACCGAATTTCCCCAGATCTCCATATTCACCAATAGGAAAGGTCGTTGTTCCGACCAATAAAAATACACTTACTTACATGGGCAAGTTCTAGAGAGTTCGATTGCGACATATTGAAATTTCGTCGTTAAAAATCTCCACGTGGCAGTACAAGCTGCCTCAAAAGTTAGTTACCAACATTAAATGCACAGTTACTCAACATTACAAAATCCCTGCAAATCAACATTCAACTTGCACATCTTCATAGACTGAAACTTCTTCATCATTAACAGTTCATAATGTATCTTTCTCATCACATTTCCAAATTTAGATAGATAAAGAAAACGTATATATAACAACGATTTGAGGCTTCCGAAATTAAATACTGTTCGTAGTTTTCCTAAAATAATAGGTGAATAGTTTACATGTTCGAAATTAGGTAAGATGAGACCTCCTAAAGAACTATACGAATACACAGACAGACTCACAAGCATGATCAGAAAACGCTCACTAATGTCCTATTGGCACCTACAGAGAAAGGACAGCAGCAGACTCACAAAGAGGATTTTTGATGTAGGTAAGAGCTCAATAAAGAAAAACAATTGGCTGAAAAAAATGGAAGATGATCTACAACAAGCAGGTATCGACAAGGCAAATGATAAACGAAATAAAAATATTCAGAAAGAAAATTATGAATGCAAAATTTGAAGTAAAAGTAAAACACAGGGAAAGTATGGACTGAACAATGGAAACAAGAACACAGTCAAGGAATGAAGAGATTTTGGGAAGAGAAAAGGAAAAACCCAAGACGAAATTGAATAATCATGTAACATTCAATGGCAATTGTTGCGGCCTTTGTGTTGGTACTCGCCTGCCGCATTTCATTTTGTGACAGTTGGCAATGCGCTGCTGCGTTTTTGTTTTATACACACACACTGAACATGGCGACCGGCAGCAGTACACGAGTTTTGGTGTACCTCCGAATTTGTTGTACATAATGTGTATATATGCAGTGTTTTATTCATGTGTAATAAATGTTTGAATCACCTTGTGAGTGATGTGTTTGTGTCTGCTCGTTTGGGGCAGTCTGGTCCTCCAACTGACTTGTTTTAAAATTGTATTTGTGCGCCTATGGAACTGAACTTTGTTATGTGCGGCCGATATGTTGTTTCGTCGTCCGCCACATAAAATGTTGGACCTTCCGAGCCGCGATGAGAATCATTGTGAACTTTGAACATTGTGCTAGTCACCATAAAATTGTTATTGTCATGAAATTCTGCCTGCAACCGCCATTTGAACATAGCAACGGACTTGGCGCGAAAAGCATCGTGAACAGTTATTGTATAAAAGCACCAGGATGTCGTGCTTAAGACTAATTACTACGAATGTTTGAATTCGTCATATTGAGATTTCAACGAAGTCTACATGGTTTTGGAAATGTTTTGATATCGCACGTTAACAATCTGTGGAAGTTACCACGTGCTAACGCATTTGTTCTTGTCAGCTGTTTACGCCAGCTTGTATGTGATACCCTGATGTTCGAGGTGTTAAATGCTGCTTGGAATTTGGACTCCAGCGAACATCACATCGCAGACGTCATCCTTTGGACTTTCCAGTCACTTTGGCCATGTGGTTCCATGTCAAGGAGTGTTTCCAGTGGTACCTAGTGATGATTAATGATACAGCACCGCTATGTACTGTAAGTCTGTTCCATTTGTCTTTATTGTTCCTATTTTGACTAGGGTGGACATCCTGCCTAACATCCTAACCCTACTGCTAGCACTTTCCGTGTATAGAATTAACAAATTTGTCTTGACTTCTCATGGGCATTATACGATTTCGTGCTAATAATTTGTTGGGCCGCTTTGTGTATCTTGCATATTTTAGAACGTACGTGGTTTATCATACGTTATTTCATGCTTTTGTGCATCTACCTACATTGTTGGTTCCATGCAAAGACTGTCACTGATTCTAACAATGCAAAATGAATGCAGTGCACTGATTATAGAGCTTATTGTTTGTATAGTCACCATAGTTGTAAGATTGATTTCTATTATTATCTTGTCAATAATTGATTACCCGAACTATTCATCATGGTGTTTGAATCCGAAGCAAAGGCTGTTCAAAAATGTGGTCTACTTAAAAGGTCATTAACTCACCTTGAAAATTACTTGAAGCAAGATAACATCAACCACTACGAACTGATTTCCAAACAGAATAGGTTGCCGGAAATTTGGAAGGAATTCAGTGCAGTTAGGGAGTATTTAGAATGCGAATTAGACTCAAAATCTAGCGAAACTCACTTCAGAGAGCATAATGAATTTGAAAACAGGTATGATACAATAGTTGGTAGGATTCAAGAATTGCTTTGTTCATTTGAAAGACCCAGGAGTCCTAGTAACACATCCATTGTCTCTGATAACTCTACTCTATCCAACTGTAGTTTGAAGCTCCCTCCCATTGAATTGCCTGTTTTTAAGGGAGATCTGACAAAATACTTGAGTTTCAGGAACACCTTTCAAAGCTTAGTCATTAACAATACCCACATTGACAATGTGCAAAGACCACACTACCTATTGTCGTCTCTTCAAGGCGAACCTAGGGATTTGTTGGATAACCTAGCCATATGCGCGGAGAACTTCACTGTTGCTAGGAATTTAATTGATGAAAGGTACATTAACAAACGCTTGATTGTTTCACAGCAATTGTTTCACCCACTGCCATGAAGGTTGTTTCAGGACTAGGTTCTAATGTTTTTCTGAGCACGGCGTGTGTAGGAGTAAAAGATAGCTCAGGAGAGATTATACTAGTTAAAGCTTTGTTAGACTCTGCGAGTCAATTATCCCTTGTGACTTCTGATCTTGTCAAGAAGCTTGGTATCCGTACTAGGTCTTGTCGTCTACCTATTGTTGGTATAGGCAATGCGAATGTGTCTCCTGGAAGTTCCACATGTAACCTCTTTTTATTCTCAAATGTATCAGAGTTGAAGTTGAACTGTGCAGTCGTGAACACAATCACAAGTCCACTCCCTGCGCAGGAAATCGATTGTTCCAATTGGGTTATTCCTCATGATATTATTTTGAGTGATAGGACATTTAATCAGCCCTCTACTATTGATATTTTGCTAGGTGCTGATGTCTACTACGAAATTGTGTCTCCTAATATTTTGCATAAGAAGGGTTATCCCGCCTTATTAGATACCGAATTTGGTTGGGTGCTATCAGGCACTTTCCCTGAGTCGTGCATTAATAATAATGCCAAGGCTCGTCGTGCCAATCTTGTAAAACTTGATTCTGTTGACACTAAACTCCAAAGGTTCTGGGAGCTTGAAGAACTTCACCAACCAGTTCTTACTCATGAAGAAAGGGCTTGTGAAGAACACTTCGTGAATAGTGTTCAAAGAGATGATTCTGGTAGGTTTGTTGTCAAACTTCCTATTCGTGCGGAAGTGCCACCTGTGGCTGAGTCTAAGCATAATGCTGTTAGAAGGCTCAAAGAGATGGAAAATAAATTTGCTAAGCTTCCAGACTTGAAAGGGAAGTATGTAGATTTCATGCGTGAATACAGTGAAATGGGTCACATGGAAATTGCACCTCCAGAGACCTCTAACCCTTTAAGCTTTTACATGCCCCATCATTGTGTGCTCAAGGATTCTAGCACTACAACCAAGCTGAGAGTTGTTTTTGACGGAAGTTGTGAATTATCAAATGGGATAGCATTGAATTCTATGTTAATGTTTGGTCCTACTATTCAGCCCGACTTGCTGTCCATTGTTTTAAGGTTCAGAACCTATTTTGTTGCTCTTATGGCTGACATTGCTAAGATGTATAGATGTGTGCTAATTCATCCTGACCACAGAAATCTTACTACTGTCACATACGGTACAAGTTCCGCCCCTTTTCTTGCTACGAGATGTCTGGTTCAACTTGCTGATGAACGGAAGGAATCTCACCCCACTGCATCAGAAATCATTCGCTCTTGTTTTTATGTTGACGACCTGCTGACAGGTACTAGTTCAGTTGAAGAAGCTAAGGAACTTCAATCAGAAATCTTTTCTGTGCTTGATAGTGCATCTTTTCATCTTAGACAGTGGACGTCAAATTGTCCAGAAGCTCTTGCCAATGTCCCTGTAGAGGATAGAGAAATGTTGTCACCTTGTAACCTCACTAAGGATGAAGCTATTAAAACATCAGGTATCGTGTGGCATCCTAAATGTGATGAGTTTCAGTTTCAAATAAATTTGAAGAAAGCACCTAAGGAATTCACTAAGAGGAGCATTCTCACTATCATTGCTTCCATCTTTGATCCCCTTGGATTGTTAGGATGTGCCGTAGTTAAGTGTAAACTTATCCAGCAGTCTCTTTGGCAGTTGAAAATTGATTGGGATGATGCGTTAGAACCTTCATCTGAAATTATTGAAATCTGGAATGCTATCTACCGTGAGCTCCCCTTGCTCAACGAACTCACATTGCAAAGAAATGTAATGCCTTTTGCTAAGAACAAGGTTATTGAAATCCATGGCTTTTCTGACGCTTCAGAAGCTGCCTATGGTGCTTGTGTGTATGTTAGGACAGTATCTGATAATGATGAGGTATCAGTGATCCTGTTGACTTCTAAATCGAGAGTTGCTCCATTAAAACAGCAATCTATTGCCCGTTTAGAGCTTTGTGCTGCTCTATTGCTTTCTCGCCTAATGAGTAAGGTCACTGAATCGCTGAAATTGCACATTCCTTTCTCCACATACTGCTGGACTGACAGCACGATAGTTCTGTGTTGGTTACAGAAACCCGCCAATTGTTGGAAAACCTTTGTCGCTAATAGAGTTGCTGAAATTCAATCCCTCACTTCAGTCTCAGATTGGAGACACGTGCCTACCCACAGCAATCCAGCTGACCACTTGTCTCGAGGTGTTTTACCCTCACAAATGTTTTCTCTTGATGTATGGTGGCATGGTCCATCCTGGTTGCACGAATTGTTCCCCGTGTATCCTGATTTTGTTACCAGTAATACACCATCTGCTGTGAATGCAGAATCGAAACCCTCTTTGAGAGTCCTGCTAGTTAACATGCACCCACTTGAGTTAGAGAAGTTTTCGTCCTTTCTCAAACTTAAGCGAGTTTATAGCTATGTTCTGAGATTTATTACCAATGTTCGCTCCACTAAGGATGCTCGTGTCATTGGTCCACTCACCCCTGATGAATTGAGGATTAGTAAAATGAAAATAATAAGTCTGATGCAAGCTAGTGAGTATGGAAAGGAACTTCATGACTTGAGGTCTAATAATGTAGTTGCCTCTTCGAGCTAATTGAAAACTTTGAATCCATTCCTCGATGATTACGGTTTGTTGAGAGTCGGTGGTCGACTCATGAATTCTCACTTGGAATACAATGAAAAACACCCCATCATTCTTCCTCCGAAACACTTTGTTACTAAATTGATTGTTAAATATGAACATGAGATGCTATTGCATTCCGGACCTCATTCTATATTGTTTTCCTTGCGTAACAGATTTTGGATTCCATGTGGGAAGACAGTTGTTCGTGGTGTGATCCATTCATGTTACAAGTGCTTCAGGAGCAAACCTCCACTCACGACTCACATAATGGGTCAGTTAGCCTCATATAGAGTTGAACCATCGTTACCATTTGTTAAGGTTGGTCTTGATTATAGTGGTCCAGTCATCATAAAAGGTGATAATCCGATGAGTAAGATAAAGTTTAAAGCGTACATTGCTCTCTTTGTTTGTCTTGTCACTAAGGCCTTAATTAAGGTACAGCCCTATCATTTGTCTGGTGTGAAAATGGAAAACCACCGAAAACCATCTTCAGGGCTGCCGATAGTGGGATTCGACCCCACTGTCTCCCGGATGCAAGCTCATAGCCGCGCGTTCCTAACTGCACGGCCAACTCGCCCGGTAAGGTTCATTTTAACCTGGCTGCATAATCGTCTATTTCCTGAAGGGAACGGCTTTACAACTTGTTTAAACACCATTTTATATTATACTAGCAAGATACCCGTGCTTCGCTACGGTATTATACTGAAATTAATAACTGAATGCTTATTGTTTTATATATAATCCGCCGAAATTCGCGATCTGACTGGTTATCTGAGAGAATCCGCCAAAATTCGCGATCTGACTCGTTTTCTAATAGATTACGGCAAGTTCCCTCCCATTTTACAATCTTTCTTTCCAGCAATCGATTTCGTACTTCCCGGGCTAGGTCCAGGTATTCCACCCGGTCAGTTGGGTCCCTAAATCTTTGCCATCTTTTCCTATAAGAATTTTTAATATGGATCAAATCCTTGAGGAGATCCGGCGTGGTGTCGTCTTGGGTGCCTTGGCGGTACTGAACCCGCGGCTGGACTGCATTCTTAGTCATTACCCGTCCAGGACCCGTTTCCAGCGCGGTCTGCACATTTGACGACGTTCCAGAACATTATTATTATTATTATTATTATTATTATTATTATTATTATTATTATTATTATTATTATTATTATTATTATTATTATTATTATTATTATTATTATTATAGATGTTCTGGACCCCACAGCAAGGTGCAAGACCGCTACTTGGCGGTAAATAACATCTGCTGCCACTGTCATTGTTGTGACCAGCACCATTGTCGCGCGTAGCCAAGTGTGCGGGATTTCTGGTGATACGAATGACATTCCGTGCATTAATACCTTATTATAAAGGTGAACAATTGGACGGTCAATCTCATTCCTATCGTTTGTTTCAAAGGTGTTTAAATTTGTATTTATATGCCATGAGAATGTACTGTAATCTAAGAACGTTCTCCGAAGAATAAGATGGCTCTTGAAAACGAACCCAGGAAAGATAAAAAATGATCGGTTTATGATCAGAATAAGTACATCGGAAATCTACAGCCTGTTTCCAGTCATTCGACAGGGTCAGGAATGGAATGAATAAAGCCCCCATCTGGCAGCGGCAATAGGAACTGTGCCGGCTGCCGAACCCTGTCGCACTCCTCTGGGGCAATGGATAATGAATGATAAAGGAAATGAAATGATATTGGACAGTGTTGCTGGAATGAATGATGACAGGGAAAACCGGAGTATCCGGAGAAAACCCTGTCCCGCCTCCGTTTTGTCCAGCACGAATGTCTCATGGAATGACCGGGATTTGAACCACATAACCCAGCTGTGAGAGGCAGGCGCGCTGCCACCTGAGCAACTTAGGCTCCTTATAAGTACATTATGAACAGTAAAATCAACTATTCTCATCTCCTTTTACACCCCACCGCCGTTAAGTTTATTTACCCTCCCCCCCCCCCCCCCCCACAAAAATAACAGAAAGGCATGTTTCTTTATGTTTATAGGGGATTCCAAATACCAATGTTCACGTCTGTTACCTTCAGTTTTGAGATATAAGTATCCCCATAAAAGTAATTCACTTTTTTCACTTCCTTTCACACTCCTACCCCCCCCTCTAAAGAAAACGCGTTTTCTTTGTTTTTAAAGGAGATCCAAATACCAATTTTCACGTCTGTAACAACTTTAGTTTTTATTAGACGTAAGTATTCTCATACAATTAAGTCAATTAATTTTTCAATTTTTTCACCCCCCCCCTTCATTGGATTTTTCGAGAATACGTGTTTCTTTACTTTAAAGCAGAATCCAAATATCAAATTTCACGTCTGTAACATCTTCATTTTTGAGATATCAGTAGCTTAATTAAAATAATGGCATTCAACCCATTATTCACCCTTTTACACCCCTCCTATTGGGATTTTCCGAAAACAAAAAATACATGTTTCTTTATTTTTAAAGGAGGTTTTGAATACCATTTTTTACATCTGTAAACTTTTCAAGTTTTAAGATGTAGATACACTCATTTTAAAAATTCACCCCCCTTTTCACCCCCCATATTTGGATTTTCCAAAAACGAAAAAATACCTGTTTCTTTATTTTTAAAGTAGATCCCAAATACCAATTTTCAGGTCTGTAATATATTCAGTTTCTGAGATATAAGTATCCTCATTAAATGCATTCAACCCATTTTTCACCCCTTTCCACCTTTCCTATTGGGATTTTCCGAAAACAAAAAAATACGTGTTTCTTTATTTTTAATGAAGATTCTAAATACCAATTTTTACATCTGTAAACTTTCAAAGTTTTGAGATATAGATACACTGATTTTAAAATTTAACCCCCCTTTTCACACTCCCATTAATTGGATTTTCCACAAACAAAAAAATACGTGTTTCTTTATTTTTAAAAGAGATCAAAAGCACCAATTTTCAGGTCTGTAATACCTTCAGTTTCTGAGATATAAGTACCGGTATCCTGATTAAAGGCATTCAACCCCTTTTTTACCCTTTTTCACCCCTCCTATTGGGATTTTCTGAAAACAAAAAAATACGTATTTCCTTATTTTTAAAGAAGATTCTAAATACCAATTTTTACATTTGTAAACTTTTAAAGTTTTGAGATATAGATTCACTCATTTTAAATTTTCACCCCCCTTTTCACCCCCTTAGCGACGGAATATCCAAAAATCCTCTCTTAGCGAGCACCTACATCTTAATATGAATGTATCCCCAAAATTTCATTTCATTATGTCCAGTAGTTTTGGCTCGGCGATGATGAATCAGTCAGTCAGTCAGTCAGTCAGTCAGTCAGGACAAGCTATTTTATATATATAGATTTAATATGATCCAATTCGATGTCGATAATGTCCGTAGTATGGGTGCCAGAGTTCACCAGAATTAATCCCTCAAATTTTAATAGAGCATGATAATTCTCTCGCCCTGGGCGTGTACATAAAGCTGCGTACTGGTTCATCTGCTTCAGGCCTTACCTAACCTTCTGAAAACGACCAAATAGGTAGTAACTGTACCTAGGCTCATCATTAACTCGACTGATTCTAAGATAACTAACCATATTCTAAATAACATCCGTGTATGTGCACCTCATCAGCACATCAAAATGTACAGTACATAAAATACACTCATAAAATACTGCTGGAGGACTCCATATTTACAACAACAACAGTGGAAAACCAAAAGCTATGACAAAGCTACCATTTGCAGTCAGTCCGTTGAACAAAGCATATCTATATATGTAGATAAATACCCTTCACTGTCTCTGTGTATCAACACAACTTGCATATTCTCATAATTGGCACTTGTTATATCACACAGACACTGTACCTTTATAATACTGTGTTCACTGATTCTAACACTTAGCAGATACTCGAGCAACTCATGCTTGTTGTTTCAGAACATAAATTATGGAAAGTTTGAAATACAGCACACTGGGCGAATTGGCCGTGCGGTCAGGGGCGCGCAGCTGTGAGCTCGCATCCGGGAGATAGTGGGTTCGAACCTCCCTGTCAGCTGCCCTGAAGATGGTTTTCCGTGGTTGCCCATTTTCACACCAGGCAAATGCTCGGGCTCTATCTTAATTAAGGCCACGGTTGCTTCCTTCCCATTCCTAGGTTTTTCCTGTCCCATCGTCGCTATAATATCTATGTGTGTCGGTGCGACGTAAAGCAAAATAGCAAAAAAAGAAAAAGAAAAAAGAAATACAGCACCCCATAGCTCTCACCAACATACATGACACCAAGCCGCCACAAGTGATACAATACCAAGTGCCTAAGCACTCCACAGTTTGTACGTCACTACCACACATCCCATTCCACAAACTTTCACGTTAACTACGTTCCACTAAAGTTACACCTCCTCTGAAAGTATTAATTTAAGTCTTCCCCGCCGTTGTCTCACATGCCTAAATAGACCTCAGCTTCCCCTACTCTTACGTGCTACGTCTATATTGATCATGGCCATCCAATCATGATTGAATTATCTTCCCATACCAAGACGACGCCCCGAACCTCTTCCGGGTCCTAAGACATCGGACTCTGGGCTATACGCATGACTCACGCAACTTTCGGAGTTGTAAATAGCACTGTTTTCCCAACCGCTTGTAGAAAACAAATTACTCATACCATATAGGAAGACCTTCTATCTTAAAATATTAAGAACAAAATGTAAAAATGAAATAATGGTGATGATAATAATAATAATACGAATAATGGCAATAATAAAATATCTTATTTCTGAATATAGTGCGAGGGTGTGGTACATGTGCTATTACAACAGACACACCTAAAATGTTGAGTACCGGGCGAGTTGGCCGTGCGCGTAGAGGCGCGCGGCTGTGAGCTTGCATCCGGGAGATAGTAGGTTCGAATCCCACTATCGGCAGCCCTGAAAATGGTTTTCCGTGGTTTCCCATTTTCACACCAGGCAAATGCTGGGGCTGTACCTTAATTAAGGCCACGGCCGCTTCCTTCCAACTCCTAGGCCTTTCCTATCCCATCGTCGCCATAAGACCTATCTGTGTCGGTGCGACGTAAAGCCCCTAGCAAAAAAAAAAATGTTGAGTTTAAACTATGACAAAATGGACTTTACTTCCATACAATTTTTTATCAACTTTTAACATGTTTATATTGTATAAGTTACAGGTTTAGTCTTCGTAGAGCCCACCCCCCTGTTTAATTAAGTCTTAATGTAAATATATGAATTTTAACCTATATAGCTGAAGAAGAGAATTAACATATTTCTCAACATGTACTGTTCACTCTAAAGTGTTACATGTAAATAAATTGTAATACATAGTATTGAGTAGGTGGATTATCCATCTTTCTATTTATTGTATCACGCTGTATGTAATATACTTGGTGAAAAAACATGGCCGCCTCAGTTCCTGGAAGCGAGCTGGAAGCCAGCTGTCAATCACACCATGCACCGTGCTGAGTTAATGAGTTCTAAGTGATCCTTGTTTGATGAGGAGAGGTTGCCAAAACACTCTCTTCAGTGTTTACCCTTTCTTCGCGTCGAGTGCAGTAGACGATTTGGCAACTCCGGCTATAAACCGTTAATAGACACTGAAGGGTAGTGATGTGAAGCGAGGTCGTTACGTTTGTTCCCAAGTATAATAATAATAATAATAATAATAATAATAATAATAATAATAATAATAATAATAATAATGATAAATTATATATCTACCCTTCAGGGTCGGGTTTTTCCTCGGACTCAGCGGGGGATCCCACCTCTACCACCTCAAGGACAGTGTCCTGGAGCTTCAGACTCTGTGGGTCGTTGGATACAACTGGGGAGAAGGACCAGTGCCTCGTCCAGACGGCCTCACCTGCTATGCTGAACAGTGGCCTTATGGAGGGACGGGAAGATTGGAAGGGACAGGCAAGGACGAGGGAAAGAAGTGGCCGTGGCCTTAAATTAGGTACCAACCCGGCAATTGCCTGGAGGAGAACCACGGAAAACCACTTCGAGGATGGCTGAGGTGGGAATCGAATTCACCTCTACTCAGTTGACCTCCCGAGGCTGAGTGGACCCCGTTCCAGCCCTCGTAGTACTTTTCAAATTTCATGGTGGAGCCGGGAATCGAACCCGGGCCTCCGGGGGTGGCAGCCAATTACGCTAGCCACTACACCACCGAGGCGGACTAATTATTCAGTTTATTGTTGTTAATTTAATAGGTGCCTGCCTCTGTGGTGTAGTGGTTAGTGTGATTAGCTGCCACCCCCGGAGGCCCGGGTTCGATTCCCGGCTCTGCCACGAAATTTGGAAAGTGGTACGAGGGCTGGAACGGGGTCCACTCAGCCTCGGGAGGTCAAATGAGTAGAGGTGGGTTCGATTCCCACCTCAGCCATCCTCGAAGTGGTTTTCTGTGGTTTCCCACTTCTCCTCCAGGCGAATGCCGGGATGGTACCTAACTTAAGGCCACGGCCGCTTCCTTCCCTCTTCCTTGTCTATCCCTTCCAATCTTCCCATCCCTCCACAAGGCCCCTGTTCAGCATAGCAGGTGAGGCCGCCTGGGCGAGGTACTGGTCATTCTCCCCAGTTGTATCCCCGACCAAGAGTCTGAAGCTCCAGGACACTGCCCTTGAGGCGGTAGAGGTGGGATCCCTCGCTAAGTCCGAGGGAAAAACCGAACCTGGAGGGTAAACCGATGATGATGATGATGATGATGAAGTAGTTTATTTTTCCAATACAATGTTCGAATTGTAACTGGCAAGCATTTATCTCACTTTAGTGTAAATACGAAAGGTAGCAGGTAGAGACCCTCCTTGGAGGCAGCTCTACCCAGGGAGTGGCGCCCCTGCCTGTGTGAGTCCCAGAGCACACTGACCCGGTGTGTAGTATCTGGTAAGGGTCCCAGCTCAGGGTTACGAGTGAAGACCTCAACGACATCAACGGCGGAGAGGGTAACCTTCGGTACGGCGGAGATGTTGGAAGAGGCAGCCCTGTACTTGGGGATTAATACGAGTACAATACACAAAGGGCATGACAGTTCCACATGTTAGTGGCGGTACCCCGACAGCGTCTGTTCCCCATGTTAGGGGCGGCTGAAGCACAACTCACCAACACGTCTGGCAAGCGTGGTGTTTTATTGCCGAACACCTTCCATAAACTCCTATGACTTCGAATTTTCAAACGAAACTACCCCAGGTGAGTAGAGTGAAAGACTCAGAATCTCACACTGACAATACGTCAGTCTGCCTCAAGGATTCTGGGGGAGGCAAAAATTCGAAAAGAACGAGTAAAAAAGTAAGAATAGCCACATACAACATAAGAACTATGAGACTAGCTGAAGATCTTGAAAGGCTAGAACAAGAACTGCATGACATAAAATGGGATATTCTGGGTATTTGTGAGACTCGCCTTCAAGGAGAAAAAGCTGAGACCCTTCCATCAGGGCATGTCATCTTACGTAATAATGGGGATGCTTCTACACATGGGGTTGCTATCCTTGTCAATAAAAATATCAAAGAATTCATACACAAGATGATTTGTGTCTCTTTCAGAGTGATATATATCGTCCTCAAATTGAACAGTAAGTTCTCCATACAAGTCATACATGTCTGTGCTCCAACCAGTACTTCTGACGAAGAGGCAGTGGAACAGTTGTATGAAGATATCACCAAAGCGAAAAATTCAGAAAAGACGCAACTCTGTATCATCATTGGAGACTTCAATGCAAAAGTGGGTCAAAAGGAAATTGGAGACCCAGAGAACATTGGTACATATGGACTAGGCGATCGAAACGAAAGAGGAGAAAGATTGCTAGAATATCTCACAGCCGAAAATCTCTATTGCATGAATACTTTCTTTAAAAAACCCATCCAACGAAAATGGACATGGAAGAGCCCCAATGGACAAACCAAGAATGAGATAGATTTTATCCTGACCAACAAGAAGAAATATTGTACAGATGTTACTGTTCTCAACAGATTTGATACAGGAAGCGACCATAGGCTAGTTCGAGCAACCTTCACATTTGACCTCAAACTTGAACGGTCCGAACTGACAAGGGGGCACACTTTTCCAAGAGTAGAGGACTTAGAAACACATCAATCATCATTTCAACAAGCTCTTACCAAAAAACTTAACCCAACAGAAGATTTGAAATACTTGGACGTGAACGAACTTAATGAGAAAATTACAGTCAGTATTCAAAATGCAGCAAAGGAGATCCCATTGAAGAAAACTACTAAGAGGAGCCGACTTTCACTTAATACCATGCAGCTCATTAAGGACAGGAAGACAATGGACAGGGATACAGCAGAATACAAAAATCTTAACAAGACCATTCACAAGGAAATAAGGAAAGATCTAAGGAAATTTAATAATAACATGATCATGCAAACAATTGAAGAAAATAAAAACATGAAGATTTTAAAGAACAACATGTCTACAGGAAGACCAAAAATTACAAAACTTAAGAACCAAAATGGAGAAATAGTCACAGATAGGCAAAACATTACTGAAGTTATTACAGATTTCTACTACAAGCTGTATACATCAACCATTAATAAACTATCCAGCGATGAACAACTAGCCCAGAATTATACACATGAAGTAACACCGGAAGTAACCACTGCTGAGATTGAAAATGCACTTAAACAACTAAGGAATAAAAAATCCCCTGGGGAGGATAAAATAACGAATGAAATGCTGAAATTAGGTGGAAGAGATCTGCTAGAAGCCATGAGAATACTCTTCAACAAGTGTATTAACTCTGGAAGAATACCAGAAAATTGGAAAAATGCTGAAGTGATACTTCTCTTCAAGAAAGGTGATAAGGAAAATTTAGAGAACTATCGTCCTGTGAGTTTGTTATCACACCTTTACAAGCTCCTGACTAAAATTGTAACCAACCGCCTCACAAGAGAACTGGAGTTTTATCAACCTGCAAGCGGGATTTCGTAAAGGTTTCTCAACTGTTGAACACATCCAGACTATTCGTCTTCTTCTTGAGAAAACCACTGAGTACAACATCAAGATTCATCTGGCCTTCATTGATTATAAAAAAGCTTTTGACTCAGTGGAGATTTGGGCAATCATGAAGGCACTTCAAAATGCCATGATAAACTCAAGGTATATAAAGCTTCTGGAAAACATTTATGATCAAGCAACAATGGTAGTCAGAGTGGACGAAGACCTCATCACCAATAAAATCTCAGTTGGCAAAGGAGTTCGACAAGGTGACACAATTTCTCCAAAGCTGTTTACCCTTGCCTTGGAAGATGTATTCAAAACCCTTCATTGGGATAATAAAGGAATAAAAATCAACGGGGTATATTTGAACCACCTGCGTTTTGCCGATGACATTGTGCTCATAAGTGAAAATATAGATGAGCTAGAAAGCATGATCCAAGAATTAAAAACTGCTTCTGCTAAGATTGGTTTGGAAATGAACATTAATAAAACAAAAGTACTAAGCCCAGAGAGTCGACCACTTAAAATGGGAAACCAATATATAGAAGCTGTCGACGAGTACATCTATCTTGGACACAAGATAAAACTTGGAAAAGACAACCAACGTGCAGAAATTCCTCGCAGAATAGGTATGAGTTGGACTGCATTCCGAAAACTAAGATTCATCCTCACCAACAAGGATGTTTCAATTAACCTGAAGACCAAGGTTTATAATACGTGCGTGCTGCCAGTTACAACTTACGGTCTGGAAACGATGACTCTGACGAAGGAAAGCGCTCGCAAGCTTCAGCGAACACAACGAGCTATGGAGCGACAGATGCTAGGGATCAGCCTTAGGGATAAGATCCGTTCAGAGGACATCAGGAGAAGAACTAATGTAACAGACATCCTAGAGAGAGTAGCAAGACTAAAATGGCAATGGGTAGGACACGTAGCTCGACAAGACTACAACAGGTGGACCTCTAGGATTGTTCACTGGAGACCATGGGGACACAAGAGAGGCATTGGAAGACCCCAGAAGAGATGGCTCGACGACGTAAAGCTGTTGGCTGGAACACGCTGGTTCCAAGTGGCTCAAGACCGAAGACGATGGAAACATATGGAAGAGGCCTATATCCAGCAGTGGATTGAAATAGGCTAGAAAAGAAGAAGAAGAAGAAGAAGAAGAAGAAGTGTAAAAACTTGGTATTTTAATGAAGTCAAATAAAGGTGACCTCCTGAACGTCCGGATTCGACGGATGAATCACTATGAACAACTTCGTATACCCTTACTCCATATTAGCGGCGCAGAGAGATTTGGAATAATAACCAATCTTTTGGCATGCATTCTACCTATTAGGAAATGTGTGATATCACTTCTAGTACCCTGCCGACTAACAATTAGAAGGTAAAAAAAAAAATTGACTCTTGGGAATCGAACCGATAAATAACGGCATGGCAGCAGCAAGCACTGGCACCATAACGACCGAGGCTACCTAGAAAGCTTATCGGTTATGTGTTTGCGTTCAAGTCATATAGTTAGTGGCAGCAACTTTCTAGTTTGGGAAGTTAAAAAAAAACTGTGTTAGCTGGATATGAAGCGTGATATATTTTACAAATATATACATAGATTATATTATAACAAATTATTTTTCGTTTAGCATCATGCAGATGTAGATTCGTCACGATGTGCAGCCGTCTTGATTCTTACAGCGGTGCCCCCGGTAGGAGCACAGTCCCAGATAAGAGCGTTAACTGCGTTTTCAACTTCCAGATAAATGTG
This sequence comes from Anabrus simplex, assembly GCF_040414725.1. Classification (NCBI taxonomy): domain Eukaryota; kingdom Metazoa; phylum Arthropoda; class Insecta; order Orthoptera; family Tettigoniidae; genus Anabrus; species Anabrus simplex. The sequence goes on from NC_090265.1 coordinate 769,199,207, forward strand.
CAAACTGCCACATAAATGTAGACCGCAATTTTATCTGCCTGTCATAGTACAGGCCCTCAGTGTATTGTTCGAGTTTCAGGCGAGTTCCCGTAGCGTAGCGACGTAGTGGCGGTAAATTTGTTAAATGCCTTATTGTCGCTAAGCGAGAATGGGTGGAACTTGGTACTAGGTGTGCTTAGGATCTGAAAGGGCAGTCAGGTGATTGCTATGGTCAAAGACGTAACGCCAAACTTGTGCTGACAGGGTCAGCACTTGTGAATTTCTAAGGTAGAGTTTTTCCATATAAGTATAGATTAGTTCTGATTAGGAGTGGAAGAGCTTGTTGCCTGTCTGACTGTACTGAGAATCTGATGATAGGAATAATTGTTCAAAAATGACATAACGTTTTTATCGCCGTATGTGCTTCTGATCTCCGCGCCCCACAACTTTGCAGTGGTCTAGAGCCATGACTTGTCCGAGATGTTCCCTAATCTATTACAGAAACTTAGGTCACTGGTGACTCACGAACTAAGATGTAATCTCCTTCTTGATGATGAAATACTGTGCAATCAGCCTCGTTATGTCTTGTCTCTTCACCTTTTTCCTGACCTTTTCCGAATTATCTGCGTTCGGCACTTTTCTAGATGAAGCTCACTTTCATGGGAACTATTCATCAACGCGTGTGGTGAATGGTAAAGTAACGTATGTCTTAAGACCAACACCCAAGCACCAGTCTGGAAGAATTAACCATACCCGGTTATAAACCTCGGTCTGGCCGGGAATCAAACCCGGGGCCCTGTGAACCGAATGCCAGCACGCTAGCCGGACTAAGAAGTGCTAAGAAGTACTGATGGACAGGATCTAGTCGTCTCTGGCTTGACAATTTCTCATATGTATAAAAATCATATTTTGAAGGAAATTAAGAATCCTAATATAATAATTATTTTTTGACACGTTTATTTCAGAACATTTGTTTGAATACGAAATATTTGCATTCAGTAAGTTAAACTTTGAATAATGCTATTTTAATAACAATAAATTAACTTCGTGGCTGGATATTTGATATCTCACAGAAAATACAATTTTCCGCTAAAATGCCATTAAAATCCCCAATACCCGACTATGGCGGTCGAGGTAGCGGTGGTGATTACTTTACTTGGCAACCACCGTAACTATGTTGGGCCCTAAAACTATCGCTGGTTCAAACATCCTTTCTCTGCGTTTGGGGCTGTTGTCCAACTAACAGATTCCCTATCCACTGTTCACCTCCTGGTCTTTTCCTAAGGGCCATACGGAACGGTTAACATTGTCAAAATCATCATATTTTATAAGTCCCTGAAGTCTGCCCTATAAAATGATGCATAATATATGATAGTTTAACCATTAGAAATTATCACAAATTTGAACATGCGCTAGCAATAAGAAAATTGCCAGCAATGCCAGCGAAACCGAGATGAATTAAATTGCCATAACTGGTGCAAATATTTAAAAGCAAAAGAAGAAATAATTCCCTATGTCCTTTCCAAACACACACATCATCCTCTTGCCTGTATGAAGGAAATGAAGCCCATTTTTAGAGATCTGTCTAGTCCCCAGCTGTTGAAGAAGTGTGTCTTCATGGCAAAATTCATAACCCCAGTGAATCGATAAACAATGCTATATGGTCTCGCATTCCTAAAGGCACTTCTGTAGGCATAAAAAGATGAAGATTTGGAGTTCTGGATGCAGCGTCCTATTTTAATAAAGGTATCATTGCCAATTGTCATGTATTACAGGAGTTAGGACTAAAAGTAGGAAGGAATTGTGTCAATGCCATGAAGGAGTTGGACGGAGAGAGACTACGACAGGCTGAAAAAAAGGCTCAGGAAGTGAAAACAAAAATGCTAGTGAGTCCAGAGACAAGGCTAAACGAAACCTAGACGACTTATATAAATCACAGGCAGATCCAGATTCTCCTTCGTATGGGACAGGGATGCACTGAGATATGAACACATCTGAGAAAAGTTTCAATTGCAGTTTTCTCAGTTTCTTATTTTAAAAATGCATTTTCCTTTTTCTATGTGACTATTTATCACAGAGCCGTATAATTTTCACCATTAAACTGTATTATATTGATTCACATTTTAACGGAGGGATTTCTTTCTTTAAGCAATACTTTTTGAAATTTGGCTGTTCATTTTAGGAAAAATAATTAAAGTTTGGCTCTTAAAAAAATCTGAAATACCAATCAAGTACCGGCTGTGTTACTACATTAAGTTAGCTATGAAGAATATGTAGCAGAAATTAACTCTATTAGATCCTGAGGAAAAGGAACATGCACTTACCTAATTTAGATTGGCGAGATACGCGGTTCCGTATCCCCTTAAATTATTTCAAAAACTTGGTAGTTTATCGAACATTTCCCTTGATAAATTATTCCAGTCCATAATTCCCCTTCCTCTAAATCAATATTTGCCCCAATTGGTCCAGATGAAACAGATTTTAACAGTCGTTCATTGTTTCTTCTAGTTCAACTCGCCTAAATTACGATCTTGATCTATAGGTAATATGGAAGTAGGCCCGACTTCCAGTACTTCCATTGCTTCGTCCTTACACGTAAATTGTTTGTCTATCAGAACTCGTGAACTTTGTAATAAATGTGTGGTTTCTACTACCACCAGCAAGGTTAACTGCTCTGCCGTGGACGTTATGGGGATGACGTAATATCTGTCCTAAAAGTGGAAGTGTACTAATCACTTATTGTGGCTTGAGACCAGCCCATCATGGAGGATATGCCCCAGCTACTTCTAATTATAATTATGTTCATCAGAGGGAGGAGGGTACAATAACTGAGCCGTAAAATACAGCTCATTCATCATCTGGTGATGCTCACACATTGACTGGCGCAGATTCTCTCGTTATCAGCAGCTAGGTCAAACATACGGCTAGCAACAGAGAGATGAACAACTCCCGGTCTGCTCTTACCACTCCATATACCTACACAATTGTGCATTTTACGTCATCTTCACCATAATTTTAAAGAGCATTTAGTCGATGTTGGTCGCCGAGTGAAGTGGCTCTGAATCTGCATTGTTACGAACACATTAAGCTCCGTTTCTTTGGGCCTCATATACGCAGCTGAACTACGTCCACCCCAAACCAAGGCTCACGCCTGTAGTACAGTGCAGATCTTCTACCCGCTGCAACAAATATGGCAGAAACGACCACCGCACAAATTGTAAGGTGCCTCGGGACCAAGCGAAGTGCGCAGACTTCCCTGGCTGTCCCTACATCAGAAAGACCATTATCGCACGTCGTAATAGCTAAGTTACCAGTAGTATAATAAGCGGGTTCTGCCGCCTCCTCCGCCGCCCGCCTCCTCCTCCTCCTCCCTCCTCCTCCCGCGGGAAATTTCAATTTTGGCGGGAGATTTGAATTTTGGCGGGAGATTTGAATTTGTAAACAAAGCCACGTGCTTTTTGACAGCTGTCATCGACAACAACGCATCGCTAACCTCACTGCTGCCATCTTGACGGGCCTAAACCTCACTAGTACCAACTTAACCTAACTAGCGTGAGGTAAACAAAGCCACGTGTTTTTTGACAGCCACGTGCTTTTTGACAGACAACAACGCATCGCTAACCTCAGTACTGCCATCTTGACGGGCCTAAACCTCAGTAGTGCCAACTTAACCTAACTAGCGCGAGATAAACAAATCCACGTGCTTTTTGACAACCACGTGCTTTTTGACAGATTTGTAAACAAAGCCACGTGCTTTTTGACAGCCACGTGCTTTTTTTGACAGCTGTCATCCGCCATCTTTAAACACTGTGCTGCCCTCTTGCGTCACCTGTCATCCGCAGTGCTGCCATCTTGACGGGTCTAAACCTTAGTGCTACCAACTTAACCTAACTAGCGCGAGGTAAACAAAGCCACGTGCAGCTGTCATCCGCCATCTTTAATCACAGTGCTGCCCTCTTTAGCTACTTACCTTTGAAATGTGGTGGCGGATAATTTGAAAAATGCTTTTTGACAGCAGCCATCTTTGTGCACCATGCTGCCCTCTTTAGCTAGATACCTGTGGTGGCAGGCAATTCCACATGACAGCAGCCATCTTTGAACACTGTGCTGCCATCTTTAGCTAGATACCTTTGAAATGTGGTGGCGGCAAATTGAAAAATTTCACGTGCTCTTGTTTGGAAACAAACTCACGTGCTTTTCTTGACAGCTACCATCCGCCATCTTTAATCAACAGAACATAGTGCTGCCCTCTATGTGGTGGCGGCAAATTCCACGTGTTCTTGTTTGGAAACAAAGCCATGTGCAGCTGTCATCCGCCATCTTTAATCAACAGAGCACCGTGCTGCGGGCAATTTCGTCAGCTGTCATCCGCCATCTTTAAACACCGTGCTGCCCTCTTTATGGCTACTACCTTAAGCACGTAGTAGCGGGCAATTTGAAAAGTTCTGTTAGCTATCATCCGCCATCTTTGAGCACCGTGCTGCCATCTTTAGCTAGATACCTTTGAAATGTGGTGGCGCAAATTGAAAAATTTCACGTGCTCTTGTTTGGAAACAAACTCACGTGCTTTTTTGACAGCTACCATCCGCCATCTTTAATCAACAGAGCATAGTGCTGCCCTCTATGTGGCGGCGGCAAATTCCACGTGCTCTTGTTTGGAAACAAAGCCATGTGTAGCTGTCATCCGCCATCTTTAATCCAGAGAGCACCGTGCTGCCCTCTTTATATGTAAATTCGTCACCTGTCATCCGCAGTGTTGCCATCTTTAGCTAGATACCTTTGAAATGTGGTGGTGGATAATTTAAAAAGAGACATTCTACAGCAGCCCTCTCTCGACGCTAATTGCATAAGATGGCGGCTATACATGACTCCTTAAGGGTGCTTACGCAAGATGGCTGCTATACACAGACGCCCTTGGGATGCTTGCGCAAGATGGCAGTTATACATGGCTCCTTATGAGATGCCCTAGGGATGCTTGCTCAAGATAGCGACTGCTCTTATGGGACGGCTTAAGTGTCCTTGCACAAGATGGCTTGAGACGCCCTAAGGATGCTTGCGCAAGATGGCGGACACAAGATGGCGGCTATACACAACTCCTTATGAGACGCTTTAAGGGTGCTTGCGCAAGATGGTTGCTACTCTTAGCTTAGAGGCTAACGTGTCGTGCTAGTTCGATTCATTAAATTTAGGGCTTAAATGCAAAATGTTAAATATATCGAAAACGGTGCACCGTAGAGCAAAACGGACAAAATTTTTCTGCCTAATACCCAGGTTCGCAGTATGAGCAACAAGAAAACAATAGTCGAATGATGGGATCAACGGTTCGGTTCCTACTTAGGCCCTTTGATATTTGCTCTGTTTTAGCTTGTATTGAAGCGAGTCTTCGTAACATGATCAGGTCTAACTATGGTAGAGAGTATAACGTACCGTGCTGGTTCGATTCATTAAATTTGGAGGCTTAAATGCTAAATGTTAAATATCTCGAAAACGGTGCATCGTAGAGCAAAACGGACAAAATTTTTCCGCCTAATACATAGGTTCGTAGTATCAGGAACAAGAAAAAACATAGTCTAATGATGAGATCAACGGTTCGATTCTTACTTAAGCCCTTTGGCATTGGCAGCTATCTATTTCTACAAGATGGTGGCTGCTCTTATGAGACACAAGATGGCTTGAGACGTCCTAGGGATGCTTACGCAAGATGGCGGACACAAAATGGTGACTATACATAGCTCCTTATGAGACAGCCTAGGGGTGCTCGCACAAGATGGCAGCTACTCTTATGAAGAAAGCTAGCTTAGAGGCTACTGCGCAAGATAACAGCTGCTGTTGTGCATGTGGTGGAGGGCAATTTGAAATTCTATGTGCTTAATCAACAGAGCACCCTGCTACCCTCTTTAGCTGAAATGTGGTGGTGGATAATTTGAAAAATTCTTTTGACAGCTATCATCTTTAAACAATGGCGACTATACATAGGCTGTTAAGGCCTTATCATTCTCCTCCTCCTCCTCCTCCTCCTCCTCCTCCTTCTCTGCCTCCTCCTCCGCCTCTTATGTCAAGGCATAGCTTTATATCGAACAAGTTTAAACCTGCATCGCGAAGGCAAGCGTGTGCAGCGATAACATTATTATGCATGTTTAGCTGTACTCGATATGACATGTGATCAGAACATTGATTGATGCGTTCAGAAAACAAAATAAGTGATCAAGACTAGAATCGAACACTGTACTCAATACATCATGTGTTTAGAATATGTCAGGGGATACCCTTGTTCTAAGAAGATAAGATTGAAACATAACAAGACTAGAATATAACACTGTAATCGATGTTGCTAACTTCAACATGTGATCAGAACATTGATTGATGTGTTCAGAACACAAAATAAGTGATCATGACTAGAATCGAACACTGTACTCGATACAACATGTGATCAGAACATTGATCGATGTGTTCAGAACACAAAATAAGTGATCAAGACTAGAATCGAACACTGTACTCAATACAACATGTGTTTAGAACATGTTAGGGGGTACCCTTGTTCTAAGAAGATCAGAATGAAACATAACAAGACTAGAATCGAACACTGTAATCGATGTTGTTAACCTCAACATATGATCAGAACATTGTTTGATGTGTTCAGAGCAAAAGTACAATTTTGATGATTTGCTTAGTGTAAAATCAAAAACTATGGAAACACACTGTGCACATATCGCATAGCTAACTCGCTCAGTAAGCAATATTGCAAAACTACAACTTCAATGATTTGCCTAGTTTAAAAATAAAAAAAACACACTGTACCCATACTGCGCAGCTAACTCGCTCGGTAAACGATATAGCCAAAGTATAACTTCAAATTATTTACCTTCCATCATTCGTCTTGTGTGAAAATCAGTCGAACAAGTTATCGCATAAACATGTAACATGAAATATCAGTCAATCTGTTGGCATGGGTTACAAGCATGTAGCTTATGCGGGAAGTAAAATTAAACAGAACGCTAGTGCTATAAGAAATACTCTGCTTACATTTAAGTCCCTAGCTGTTGAACAAGTTATTACATAAATATGTAACATGAAATATCGGTTCGGAAACATATTGTTTCAAGGATGAAAGGACTCTTCCTCCTCCTTACCGCACATTCCTTGTAGGGCTAAGGAGCTAATGGGCTAAAGGGCTAATGGGCAAAAGGGCAAAAGGGCTAATGGGCTAAAGGGCTAAAGGGCTGAAGGAGCAACAACCTCATCGATCGCTATCAGCAAGAACGCTTGTACTTTGTTAAGTGTAGAAAATTAATCTTTATTTGTAAATGGTTTCATGTTCAGAACAAGGAATGGAAAATCCCCGAGGTGCGATGAGTTACGTTTTTCGAACTAGTGTTTGGAACACTGAACTTTTCAAGATGATAGCAGAGAGTTTAGCAATGTTCTGTTGTTGGATTATAAATTCCGCGCTACAACATGCATAAGGTGGCAGCCTTGAGGTTTACTGCCGTAAAGATGACAAGAGTGAGGTTAACAATGTTCCGTTGTTGGATTTTAAATTCCGCGCTATAACATGCATAAGGTGGCAGCCTTGAGGTTTACCGCCGTAAAGATGGTAGCAGTGAGGTTAGCGACGCTCTATTGTCCTTCAAAGTGAGGTTAGGGTTCGTCAAGAAGACAGCTGTCAAAAAAAGCACGTGGCTATGTTTACCAAACAAGAGCACGTGGTCGTGACGTCACGGTCACGTAGTATGCTGCCTCAGCATGCAAAGTTCAATGTCTACACCTACGTAGTAAACATTCTGCTGTGTTCACAAGATTTTTTACACATAACTATTCTTTATGCTTATGTTCATGCACATAGGCTATGCTAAGATAGCAGCACAAACACATGCCAACTTTGTACATTCTAATGGAATAAGTTTAGTACCGTGTGCATCATAGATACATGATGTGTGCACGCATTTAAACTTGACTATACGTAATGCTGCTGCTTTGTTTACAAGATTTTTATACATTGCTATTCTTTACGCTTTAAGTTCGTGCACACACAAGCGATAGTCGTACGCTCTGGCAGGAGAAGTTTAGTACGATATTCGATACATTATCGGTGGGTGATGTGTACACGCTTTAGAACATAGCTCTTCTTTGTGCTTTAAGTTCGTGCACATGGGTTAGGGATACACAAAAGCGATTGCTACATGCTCTAGCGGAGGAAGTCTAGTACGATAGTCGATGCATGTAAAATCGATAGGTTTTGCTAAGGTAGCAGCACACTTACACGATTTTAGCACAATCTAGTGGAAAAAGTTTAGTATGATAGTCGTTTCATACAAAATCATTAGGTAATGTGTACACGCTTTGAAACAAATCTATTCTTTGTACTCTAAGTTCATGCGTCTTAGTTATGCTAAGATAGCAGCACAACCTAGCGGAAGAAGTTTAGTACGATATTTGATGCATGCAAAATCAATAAGTAATGTGTACACGCTTTAAAACATGGTTATTCTTCGTACTTTAAGTTCATGCGTATAGGTTAGGCTAGGATAGCAGCACAGTCTAGCGTAAGAAGTTTAGTACGAGAGTCGATGAATGCAAAATCGATAGGTGATGTGTACACGCTTTGAAACATAGCTGTTCTTTGTACTTTTAGTTCATGCGTCTTAGTTATGCTAAGATAGCAGCACAATCTACCTGAAGAAGTTTTGTACGAGAGTCGATACATGCAAAATCGATAGTTGATGCGTACTTGCTTTGAAACATGACTATTCATTGTACTTTAAGTTCATGGGTATAGGTTATGCTAAGATAGCAGCACAATCTAGCGGAAGAAATTTAGTACGATATTTGATGCATGCAAAATCGATAGGTAATGTGTACACGCTTTGAAACATGGCTATTCTTTGTACCTTAAGGACATGCTAAGATAGCAGCACAGTCTAGCGTAAGAAGTTTAGTACGAGAGTCGATGAATGCAAAATCGATAGGTGATGTGTACACGCTTTGAAACATAGCTATTCTTTGTACTTTAAGTTCATGCGTCTTAGTTATGCTAAGATAGCAGCATAATCTACCTGAAGAAGTTTTGTACGAGAGTCGATACATGCAAAATCGATAGTTGATGCGTACATGCTTTGAAACTTGACTATTCACTGTACTTTAAGTTCATGGGTATAGGTTATGCTAAGATAGCAGCACAATCTAGCGGAAGAAGTTCAGTACGAGATTTGATGCATGCAAAATCGATAGGTAATGTGTACACGCTTTGAAACATGGCTATTCTTTGTACCTTAAGGACATGCTAAGATAGCAGCACAATCTAGCGGAAGAAGTTTAGTACGAGAGTCGATGCTTGCAAAATCGATAGGTAACGTGTACACGCTTTGAGACATAGCTATTCTTTGTACTTTAAGTTCATGCGTCTTAGTTATGCTAAGATAGCAGCACAATCTACCTGCAGAAGTTTAGTACGAGAGTTGATACATGCAAATTCGATAGTTGATGTGTACACGCTTTGAAACATGACTATTCATTGTACTTTAAGTTCATGGGTATAGGTTATGCTAAGATAACAGCACAATCTAGCGGAAGAAGTTTAGTACGATATTTGTTGCATGCAAAATCGATAGGTAACGTGTACACGCTTTGAGACATAGCTATTCTTTGTACTTTAAGGTCACGCGTATAGGTTATGCTAAGATAGCAGCACAATCTAGCGGAAGAAGTCTAGTACGAGAGTCGATGCGTGCAAAATCGATAGGTAATGTGTACACGCTTTGAAACATGGCTATTCATTGTACTTTAATTTTATGTGTATAGGTTATGCTAAGATAGCAGCACGATCTAGCGGATGAAGTTTAGTTCGATTGTCGATGCATGTAAAATCGATAGGTGATGTGTACACACTTTGAGACATGGCATTTCATACTGCTGCTCTGTCCCCAAGACTTTTGAGCATAGCTAATCCTAATGCTGCTCTTAACGACGTCGAGCTAAGGATTGATTACGTGACCGTGACGTCACGACCACGTGCTCTTGTTTGGTAAACATAGCCACGTGCTTTTTTTGACAGCTGTCTTCTTGACGAACCCTAACCTCACTTTGTAGGACAATAGAGCGTCGCTAACCTCACTGCTACCATCTTTACGGCGGTAAACCTCAAGGCCGCCACCTTATGCATGTTATAGCGCGGAATTTAAAATCCAACAACGGAACATTGTTAACCTCACTCTTGTCATCTTTACGGCAGTAAACCTCAAGGCTGCCCCCTTATGCATGTTCTGGCGCGGAATTTATAATCCAACAACAGAACATTGCTAAACTCTCTGCTATCATCTTGAAAAGTTCAGTGTTCCAAACACTAGTTCGAAAAACGTAACTCATCGCACCTCGGGGATTTTCCATTCCTTGTTCTGAACATGAAACCATTTACAAATAAAGATTAATTTTCTACACTTAACAAAGTACAAGCGTTCTTGCTGATAGCGATCGATGAGGTTGTTGCTCCTTCAGCCCTTTAGCCCATTAGCCCTTTAGCCCTTTTGCCCATTAGCCCTTTAGCCCATTAGCTCCTTAGCCCTACAAGGAATGTGCGGTAAGGAGGAGGAAGAGTCCTTTCATCCTTGAAACAATATGTTTCCGAACCGATATTTCATGTTACATATTTATGTAATAACTTGTTCAACAGCTAGGGACTTAAATGTAAGCAGAGTATTTCTTATAGCACTAGCGTTCTGTTTAATTTTACTTTCCGCATAAGCTACATGCTTGTAACCCATGCCAACAGATTGACTGATATTTCATGTTACATGTTTATGCGATAACTTGTTCGACTGATTTTCACACAAGACGAATGATGGAAGGTAAATAATTTGAAGTTATACTTTGGCTATATCGTTTACCGAGCGAGTTAGCTGCGCAGTATGGGTACAGTGTGTTTTTTGATTTTTAAACTAGGCAAATCATTGAAGTTGTAGTTTTGCAATATTGCTTACTGAGCGAGTTAGCTATGCGATATGTGCACAGTGTGTTTCCATAGTTTTTGATTTTATACTAAGCAAATCATCAAAATTGTACTTTTGCTCTGAACACATCAAACAATGTTCTGATCATATGTTGAGGTTAACAACATCGATTACAGTGTTCGATTCTAGTCTTGTTATGTTTCATTCTGATCTTCTTAGAACAAGGGTACCCCCTAACATGTTCTAAACACATGTTGTATTGAGTACAGTGTTCGATTCTAGTCTTGATCACTTATTTTGTGTTCTGAACACATCGATCAATGTTCTGATCACATGTTGTATCGAGTACAGTGTTCGATTCTAGTCATGATCACTTATTTTGTGTTCTGAACACATCAATCAATGTTCTGATCACATGTTGAAGTTAGCAACATCGATTACAGTGTTATATTCTAGTCTTGTTATGTTTCAATCTTATCTTCTTAGAACAAGGGTATCCCCTGACATATTCTAAACACATGATGTATTGAGTACAGTGTTCGATTCTAGTCTTGATCACTTATTTTGTTTTCTGAACGCATCAATCAATGTTCTGATCACATGTCGTATCGAGTACAGCTAAACATGCATAATAATGTTATCGCTGCACACGCTTGCCTTCGCGATGCAGGTTTAAACTTGTTCGATATAAAGCTATGCCTTGACATAAGAGGCGGAGGAGGAGGTAGAGAAGGAGGAGGAGGAGGAGGAGGAGGAGGAGGAGGAGAATGATAAGGCCTTAACAGCCTATGTATAGTCGCCATTGTTTAAAGATGATAGCTGTCAAAAGAATTTTTCAAATTATCCACCACCACATTTCAGCTAAAGAGGGTAGCAGGGTGCTCTGTTGATTAAGCACATAGAATTTCAAATTGCCCTCCACCACATGCACAACAGCAGCTGTTATCTTGCGCAGTAGCCTCTAAGCTAGCTTTCTTCATAAGAGTAGCTGCCATCTTGTGCGAGCACCCCTAGGCTGTCTCATAAGGAGCTATGTATAGTCACCATTTTGTGTCCGCCATCTTGCGTAAGCATCCCTAGGACGTCTCAAGCCATCTTGTGTCTCATAAGAGCAGCCACCATCTTGTAGAAATAGATAGCTGCCAATGCCAAAGGGCTTAAGTAAGAATCGAACCGTTGATCTCATCATTAGACTATGTTTTTTCTTGTTCCTGATACTACGAACCTACGTACTAGGCGGAAAAATTTTGTCCGTTTTGCTCTACGATGCACCGTTTTCGAGATATTTAACATTTAGCATTTAAGCCTCCAAATTTAATGAATCGAACCAGTACGGTACGTTATACTCTCTACCATAGTTAGACCTGATCATGTTACGAAGACTCGCTTCAATACAAGCTAAAACAGAGCAAATATCAAAGGGCCTAAGTAGGAACCGAACCGTTGATCCCATCATTAGACTATGGTTTTCTTGTTCCTCATACTGCGAACCTAGGTATTAGGCAGAAAAATTTTGTCCGTTTTGCTCTACGGTGCACCGTTTTCGATATATTTAACATTTTGCATTTAAGCCCTAAATTTAATGAATCGAACTAGCACGACACGTTAGCCTCTAAGCTAAGAGTAGCAACCATCTTGCGCAAGCACCCTTAAAGCGTCTCATAAGGAGTTGTGTATAGCCGCCATCTTGTGTCCGCCATCTTGCGCAAGCATCCTTAGGGCGTCTCAAGCCATCTTGTGCAAGGACACTTAAGCCGTCCCATAAGAGCAGTCGCTATCTTGAGCAAGCATCCCTAGGGCATCTCATAAGGAGCCATGTATAACTGCCATTTTGCGCAAGCATCCCAAGGGCGTCTGTGTATAGCAGCCATCTTGCGTAAGCACCCTTAAGGAGTCATGTATAGCCGCCATCTTATGCAATTAGCGTCGAGAGAGGGCTGCTGTTGAATTTCTCTTTTTAAATTATCCACCACCACATTTCAAAGGTATCGAGCTAAAGATGGCAACACTGCGAATGACAGGTGACGAATTTACATATAAAGAGGGCAGCACGGTGCTCTCTGGATTAAAGATGGCGGCTGACAGCTGCACATGGCTTTGTTTCCAAACAAGAGCACGTGGAATTTGCCGCCACCACATAGAGGGCAGCACTATGCTCTGTTGATTAAAGATGGCGGATGGTAGCTGTCAAAAAAGCACGTGAGTTTGTTTCCAAACAAGAGCACGTGAAATTTTTCAATTTGCCGCCACCACATTTCAAAGGTATCTAGCTAAAGATGGCAGCACGGTGCTCAAAGATGGCGGATGATAGCTAACAGAACTTTTCAAATTGCCCGCTACTACGTGCTTAAGGTAGTAGCCATAAAGAGGGCAGCACGGTGTTTAAAGATGGCGGATGACAGCTGACGAAATTGCCCGCAGCATGGTGCTCTGTTGATTAAAGATGGCGGATGACAGCTGCACATGGCTTTGTTTCCAAACAAGAGCACGTGGAATTTGCCGCCACCACATAGAGGGCAGCCCTATGCTCTGTTGATTAAAGATGGCGGATGGTAGCTGTTAAAAAAAGCACGTGAGTTTGTTTCCAAACAAGAGCACGTGAAATTTTTCAATTTGCCGCCACCACATTTCAAATGTATCTAGCTAAAGGTGGCAGCACAGTGTTCAAAGATGGCTGCTGTCATGTGGAATTGCCTGCCACCACAGGCATCTAGCTAAAGAGGGCAGCATGGTGCACAAAGATGGCTGCTGTCAAAAAGCATTTTTCAAATTATCCGCCACCACATTTCAAAGGTAAGTAGCTAAAGAGGGCAGCACTGTGATTAAAGATGGCGGATGACAGCTGCACGTGGCTTTGTTTACCTCGCGCTAGTTAGGTTAAGTTGGTAGCACTAAGGTTTAGACCTGTCAAGATGGCAGCACTGCGGATGACAGGTGACGCAAGAGGGCAGCACAGTGTTTAAAGATGGCGGATGACAGCTGTCAAAAAAAAGCACGTGGCTGTCAAAAAGCACGTGGCTTTGTTTATCTCGCACTAGTTAGGTTAAGTTGGCACTACTGAGGTTTAGGCCCGTCAAGATGGCAGTACTGAGGTTAGCGATGCGTTGTTGTCTGTCAAAAAGCACGTGGCTTTGTTTGCAAATCTGTCAAAAAGCACGTGGCTGTCAAAAAGCACGTGGATTTGTTTATCTCGCGCTAGTTAGGTTATGTTGGCACTACTGAGGTTTAGGCCCGTCAAGATGGCAGTACTGAGGTTAGCGATGCGTTGTTGTCTGTCAAAAAGCACGTGGCTGTCAAAAAACACGTGGCTTTGTTTACCTCACGCTAGTTAGGTTAAGTTGGTACTAGTGAGGTTTAGGCCCGTCAAGATGGCAGCAGTGAGGTTAGCGATGCGTTGTTGTCGATGACAGCTGTCAAAAAGCACGTGGCTTTGTTTACAAATTCAAATCTCCCGCCAAAATTCAAATCTCCCGCCAAAATTCAAATTTCCCGCGGGAGGAGGAGGGAGGAGGAGGAGGAGGATCGAGGAGGAGGAGAATGGCGGCGGAGGAGGCGGCAGAACCCGCTTATTATACTACTGTTACCCATATCACTTCGCAACTCTCCACCAACTCTCTCCCCTTCTTCATCTCCCCACTACCACTCCAGAACCGAACCAACTAACTAGCCAAACCCAGCCTCCACCATCCCAGGATCGGACCCTTCTCCACACTGTCTAATCAATCAATCAATCAATCAATCAATCAATCAATCAATCAATCAATCAATCAATCAATCAATCAATCAATCAATCAATCAATCAATCAATCAATCAATCAATCAATCAATCAATCAATCAATCAATCAATCAATATGCATTTAGGGCAATCGCCCACGGGTGGCCCAGATTGGTTGCGCAGTAGATGTTAGTTTTCCCTCGTCCTGCTCGTGACGTCATCACAGGAGCACCGTGACTGTGTAGCATACAACCTCACGTGTATCTTATTTCGTTGTTTATAGCTGTCTGTCTTATATCGAAAGGATTTCCACGTAATATCTATACTTAATTTCTTTCCGTATATTGCTGTTGGTTTATACAGTGGCCTATACTGTATTATGCGTAGTGTGTGTGTGTCGTAGTTCGTTTCTATATCTCTGTTAAGTTGCTGTGTTTCGTGTAGTAAGGTACACTTACTTTCTTTTCGTTAGTTGCACGAACAGTGTAATAGTAGCTGGAGTGAAATTTCTGTGTTCATAATATCATTGCGATAGAAAACCGAATCGTTAATGATTCACCGCAATCTACAGTGTAGTGTTGGCTACTGAATGCATGATTCGAAGCAGTGCATCGATTCATTCAAGTGTCCGAGTGAATCGATTCACAGGAATGGCGAGCTCACGGCACACGATTTAGCTTACTCCCAGCGGACAGTGCTGTGTGGCGCACTCACTGGACGTTGACGGGGAGTCGAGCTTCCTCTGCAGCGAGACAGTGAATCATGGCACATCGAAAGAATCGTGAACGAGCGCGGGTCAGTGAGACACATGATACACATGGCTCCTTATCGGCTCACTGGACACGCGGAGAGCCGAGCTTCCGCTGCAGCGAGACAGTGAATCATGGCACATCGAAAGAATCGTGAACGAGCGCGGCTCAGTGAGACACATGATACACACGGCTCCTTATCGGCTCACTGGACACGCGGAGAGCCGAGCTTCCGCTGCAGCGAGACATACAGTGAGCCATGCTACACTGAAAGAATCGTATGCTATAATGGACTCTCGAGCTCAGCTCATTTGAAAATAATACCCATTTGCATTCACTGTCCTCTTCTTACAGGGAGGTTTAAATAATAGATGGATTTATTTGCAGTGTTAAAAAGGTAATCGCAACATAATTCTGAAGTAGCTAGTAAGTAGGTAGGCTATTAGGTTATACTATTTATTAGTTTAATGAATCTTAGTATTATAACTTAGTTGACATTTGACAATTAAACTCGACTCTAGCCTGCACTATGACTATGAGTCATGCTCATGACCACTCAAAAGTACCTGGTTTATATTGGGAAGAACGGGCTCAGTATTCTCTCAGTTCATACGTCACATCGTTGCACAAGACTTCAATCATATGTGGACAGACGCAATAACAGTATGTTGAATCAGAAAACCAGCGGGCTACTGTACATCTCGGGTAGCCTATACAAAATATGACTACTAAAAAAATCCTCAGCTGATAGAAAAATACTTTGTTAAAAAAATGACTGAGCGAGTTGTCGTGCGGTTAATATCGCGTGGCTATGCGCTTGCATTCGGGGGATGGTGGGTTCGAATCGCACCGTCGGCAGCCGTTAAGATGGTTTTTCCGTAGTTTCCCCATTTCACACCAGGAAATGCTGGGACTGTACCTTAATTCAGGCCATGGCTGCTACCTTCCTAACCTTTCCCACCCTGCGTCGCCGGAAACCTTCGATGTATTAGAGTTCCAGCATTTTTTCTAAGAAAGGAGTTCATAGTATGAAGACCAGATGGCAGCTGCGAGCACTGAATGCTGTTGCTGCTGTCTTACCAGCACATACTACACAGATGCGGTAGGAGCGGTGACCAATGAGCCGTGAATCGGATCACTGTATCGATTCAGTAACGTGAACGGAATCAAATGAATCGATTCAGTAAAATGAATCGAATGTCCCATCACTACTACAGTGACACCTGATTATCCAGCAGAGGGATTTCGGTACCTACCTCGCCGGCTACATCGCCTACCATGGAAGAAAATATGACAGGTCAATGGGAAGTCCCACTGGGGGAGTGCTTCCCATTTCTTCTCGTACAGCCCCTGTGGGATGGATAGAAGTGTTATCTCGGGGAAGTCTACTCGTTCCGTCGGAAGAATGGCTAAATCATATAAAGGAATTTGAGTTAATTTTCACGGACACTCACGGACGTGCTGAACTGTGACGCATACCTAATATTATATGCAAAGTATGTCAAATAATTAGCAGTAAATTCCCCGCTGTACCACCGGAAATAGTAAAAGTGTATGTTAGAACAAGAACATTTATACGCATACGACAAATGAACATTCGGGCAAGGACAGAAAAATCGATAGCAGCTCATCGGCGAAAGGCACGACAGTGGAATGCATCTTCAAAAGCAACCACTTCAAGACATCTGATCTCACAGGTAGGACTGTGTTCTAATTAGGTGTTTTTCCTGTTCTTATTCTTTAATTTTAAAAAGTAGGAATGCATGGTTTCGAATATGAACTTACTTCTGCTGCTGTTATAATTATATGTGTTAAGCTTTAAACTCGATACCTGCGGAAGTAAGTCAGTATATCGTATGTTAACATACGGTAGTTCCATTATTGAAGTTCTGCTGTCAGATTTAATATTACAAACATTTCATATCCCTAAATATTTATGTTTACAGATTTGAGAGCGCGTAACCTTCCTCAAACTAAATAGAGGAACTTGAAAATGTTAATAAATTTCAAGCGTTGGTCAGTGTGCCGTCACGTTACATTTACGTATTATTTATAATAGAAATTATGAAAACTCACTATGCTGTACTCTCATTCAATCTTATAACAGCAGTAATCTTTATGTCTGGTTTGCAGTTAGTTCTGAGAAACTGTAATGTTTGCTGCTATTATGAGATTCCTACTGATTTGTGCGCTCTGGGCTCGGCTACTTTGCTCCTACTGTGACGTCATTTCGTTAACCAATAGCAGCTCGTCTCGCGTTGGGCCCAATCTTTAGTGGTGTTTAAGAACCTTGGCAATCGCTCAGGTGGTAGATTCCCTAACAATTTTTACATAGCTTTTTTAAAACGTTTTCAGAGAACTTGGAAATTTATCGAACATTTATTTTGATAATCTATTCCAATCCCGTACTCCTCATTGTATAAATGAATATTTGCTCAATTTTGACCTCTTGAATTCCAACTTTATCTTCATATTATAATTTTTCCTACTTTTAAAAGCTCCACTCAAGGTTATTCGTCTACTAATATCGTTCCACGCCATCTTTCCACTAACATACTACATAGTCGAGCATCTCATCTCCTTACTCCCAATTCTTCCCAGCCCAAAGTTTGCGACATTTTCGTAACACAACTCCTTTGTCGGAAATCACCCAGAACAAATCGAGCTGCTTTTCTTTGGATCTTTTCCAGTTCTTGTATCAAGTAATCCTGGTGTGGGTGCCATACACTGGAACCATACTATAATAAATTGGGGTCTTACCAAAGACTTATACGCCCTAACCTTTACGTCCTTACTGCAATCCCTAAACAATCTCAGAAGGATGTGAAGAGATTTACTGACCCTCCTAACCAAAAACTCTGAATTTAAGCGAAAACCCACCCGAAAACTTAAGCTTCTTCTCTAGACCGAAATCAGAACAGTTAGCGCCCTTCGGTGGATAGAGTAGCTGAGACCATGACAGCAAAGAATGCTCCTCACTCATCCCCTAAAATAATAAATGCTGCATCCCCTAACAACAAAATCCTGCATCCCACATCACTCGTAGCCCTTCACAAGCGTGCCAGAACGTGCGTTGGTAGCCCCATCCCCCTCAAATCCTCATTCAAACATTTTCAGTGCAAGCCAACACCCTCCAGCCGCAACCACGTCGCATCTCCTATTTCTCAGGAAGCACGGGAAAACAGGATGCTTCACCCCTGAAGCGATGATTCGACTCGAAAACTGGAATTATTCATCAAACCAATTGAACCAGGCAATTCAGCAACGCGTTGTGATGGGACAAAGAATCAGTGAAAGGTCAGTGGCCCCCTTCGGAAGGGTTAGGAACACACAAGCGAGTTGTTCAT
This sequence comes from Anabrus simplex, assembly GCF_040414725.1. Classification (NCBI taxonomy): domain Eukaryota; kingdom Metazoa; phylum Arthropoda; class Insecta; order Orthoptera; family Tettigoniidae; genus Anabrus; species Anabrus simplex. The sequence goes on from NC_090265.1 coordinate 769,217,941, forward strand.
AGACTGTAACTGTTTCACCCGTGTACTAGCAGAATGTAGTAAATCTGTCATCAGCAACTCCCGAGATAGCTGTGCTATACGTCCAACAATATGGCTGCAATATGGCGACTAGACATCAGGTGCATGTAGAATATGAACAAGAACAAATGGGCCTATGTTCACCATTTAGTTAGTGGCGAAAGAAATGTGTACACTTTGTGATTCAGGTAGGCTGTCCTTTGTTCGAACAGGAACAGAACAGTTCTCCGTCCGGACATCCGAGAAACCATTCTCAAGCATTGGTACTTGGAATGAACTGATATTTGAGGAAGACCTTTAACCGTCGTGTCTAACAGGTAAATAGCGAGAAACACCTCGCTCGTAACGTTAAAGATCGCTTTCCGTGGTAGTTGCATAAATAGCTACTTCCCTGTTTTTCTCTGATTTGTGTTATATATAGGATGATTGCCTCGTTGTACTTCCTCTTAAAGCAATAATCATCATCACCTTGTAAAAATGAGCAAGTGGCTGTGCGGTTTGTGTCACGTAGTCATCAGGTGATTGTGGGTTCAAACCCTACTGTCGTCTGTCCTGAAGATGGTTTTCTGTGATTTCCAATTTTCACACCAGGCGTAAACGTATCACTTTATTTCATACTATGGTCAATTTACTTATTTTAAATTAAATTAATTATAAATCTTTTTTCAATTGTCCATGTTTGATCCATGTACTGACGTATTCTTCTTTTGTTTTTCGTGCCTTGCTATGAAAGATATACGAGTTGTGTACCAGGTGTATGAATACGTCTTTTCCGGTTTCACTAGGATATGGCGCCAGTGAACAGTACGGAGCGTATGAATTTGACACAGAAGTCAGTTTGTTCGTCTGACATTAACCTACCAACACACACAAGCCGGGATTCAAGAGTTCAGTGGCGCGCGAGATGTGCCGACACGACCTTCATAATATATTTAAATATTCGTCACACGGAAGGGAATGATTTTATGTATCTCCTGGTGGTGAATTCAGAGACTATACAGCTTCCTTGATAAGAATGTACTGATACGGAAGGACTACGACGGTTTCTAAACGAGTCTGCACGAGGGATGAAATATAATTCCTGGCACTTTCGGAGAGTACACGGAGGAATGAAAATTCATCCCTTGGCGCTGAAAGAGCTAAGAATGGTCTTAGTATGCTACTATGACAGAAGGATTTTCCCAGACAAAAAACATGAACATATTCGTACACATTGTGTACACCTCTTGGCGACAGAAGTATTTCGCATAATGTCGTTAATAGTGTTTGATGGAATGCTTGTTGGAATTCCTAGAATTTTAGTTTGATCAGGTGCTTGATGGATACCGAAAACATAATTTATTTCTTACTATAACGTAATTTCCTTCTTCCCGCACTCGAAAGAGTAGGGAAAATGACCATTTACCGTACTCTGATTACACACTGTCTCTGATTGGTTGAACTCCGCTTCACAGTAACGTAAACACTAATCAGAGAGATCATGAAACAAGTAACAACAAACTTACCGTGTTGAATTGTTTCTCCGCTTGATTGCAGCACTGTCGTCTCGTGCCCAACTACACAAAAAGTAGCGTCTCTGTATTCCCAGTTCAAGTAATCTGCCACCATCACAAAACTGATTAATGTATAGGTTAATCCATTTCCAACAGATAAATATCACATACATCACATTATATTATCAGATTCATTAATGCAAGACCAGAGGACATGTTTACGACTCTGGTAGCTTAGTGGATTGTTCACTGCTTCAAATACCTTTAACGTTTATATTTTATTACAACATAACCCCCTGTACCAGGTGTATGCATAAGTTTTGCCGGGTTTTGTGGTAAAGAAAACACGTAATTTTCAAGGGAATTTCATTTTTTGTTTATTCAAAATATTGGCCATCGGCTTCTACACGCTTCGCCCATCTTTCAGGTAAGTTATGAATACCATGCCAGAAACTTTTTTTGTCTTTTGCGGCAAACCAATCGTCGAGCCATTTTTTAACTTCCTCCAAATTGCTGAAGTGCTACTCTGAGAGCGCGTGCCCCATTAATGCGAAGATGGCGCCAGGTCGGGAGAGTACGGCGGCTGCAGAAGGATGTCCTATCCAATTGATTTCAAAATGTTTTCACTTGTTTTTCTGCGTGAGACGGCGCACTGTCGTGTAACAAATCACTTTCCATGCCTTCTAGCATATTCCCGTCGTCTTTCGATCAATGCGTCAGTTAAATTAATCATTTCTTGACGATTGCGTTGAACAGCACGGAGCGTATGAATTTGACACAGGCGTCAGTTTGTTTGTCTGACATTAACCTACCAACACACACACAAGTGGAGTCCGCCAAACACTAGCGTCTGTGTTGTATCGTTCAGTGATTATGTCGACGTTTGTGCCTGAAAAAGAACGTTTGCGGCTCGCATTGCTTGTCTTATTTAATCAAAAGAAAACCGTGTTTTGTGTGTAGTGGGACCGAGCGGTATTGTGTATTACGAACTCTTGAATCCCGGCTTGTGTACGAATATATTCATGTTTTTTGTCTGGGAAAATCCTTCTGTCATAGTAGCATACTAAGACCATTCTTAGCTCTTTCAGCGCCAAGGGATGAATTTTCATTCCTCCGTGTACTCTCCGAAAGTGCCAGGAATTATATTTCATCCCTCGTGCAGACTCGTTTAGAAACCGTCGTAGTCCTTCCGTATCAGTACATTCTTATCAAGGAAGCTGTATAGTCTCTGAATTCACCACTAGGAGATACATAAAATCATTCCCTTGCGTGTGACGAATATTTAAATATATTATAAAGGTCGTGTCGGCACATCTCGCGCGCCACTGAGAAGGTTAAAATTAACCTCTTCTTCTGTTGGAATATAAGAATATTCATCCTCAAATAATTCTTTCAGTAACTTTGGATTCGAAGAGGGCCGTTCTTCGTTCCTGCTAGCACTTGCTTAGGCGACAACGTGTTTACAAACGATGATGATCTAGCTGATGGCATGAATAGTACAGAGAATGACGATTATGTAGTCAGAAAGTTAACAGGACTTCATAATAGTATTGAATACTCTTCTGGTGAGGTTATGGTCAGTGAGAGTGATTCTGAAAACGATTTTATAAGAGGAAAAACAATGCAAATTGCCGTGGTTAGAGATAATTCGGAAAGTAACGAAGATTTCCACGGTAATATTGGTATTGATAATACTGTAATATCACCACATTGCCATTATTCAGTGGAGTTACCCCTGATAGTGATTTCCATACCTACCATCTCACCCTTACCTCGAGTAACCGACTAAAACATGCCCCTCCCCATGATGCAGAACCTACTGGTTTTGATTCTTTTGACATATTATCATTCCAAATAACGTCCGACTCGTTGGATGAATGGTCAGTGTACTGGCCTTCGATTCAGAGGGTCCTGGATTCGATTCCCGGCCGGGCCGGGGATTTTAATCTTCATTGGTTAATTCCAGTGGCTCGGGGGCTGGGTGTTTGTGCTGTCACCAACATCCCTGCAACTCACACACCACACACAATACTATCATCCACCACAATAACACGCAGTTACCTACACATGGCAGATGCCGCCAACCCTCATCGGAGGGTCTGCTTTGCAAGGGCTGCATCCGGCTAGAAATATCCACATTAAATTATTATTATTATTATTATTATTATTATTATTATTATTATTATTATTATTATTATTATTATTATTATTATTATTATTATTATTATTATTATTATTATTATTGTTACGGAGTTTTCCGTGGTAGTTAGAGGTGAAAGAAGGTGCGGGGTGGTGAATAGGTCTCAGGCTACGAAATTAAAGTGAATTTAAAATTTAACAAGGTTATATTTTCTTTTCAAAATCACGAAATAACAAACATGGCAGGTACAGAGTAGCAAGGCAACAAAAGTACAATTACAATATTTACAGGATTTGGGCTTCGAGCCCCGCGATCACAATCCCTGAGCAATCAGCTCAGTTTTACCCCAAACACAAGTTTCAACAGAGGGGCAGAAAACCCCATTCATGCCTAGGAGCACTTGCTCCAAAATACACAAGTAAGGCCTCCTTGAGGCGCGCAGAAAACAAAATTTTCGGGAAAAGAGCAACTTGCTCTCAAAATTCAGGCCTGTCAAAGGCCACACCTAATTCCACTTTCAAACTGCCCTCTAAGGACACATACACAGGGGTAAAATACCCAACCTACTGAGGTCTATTAAATAAGAAGAAGGTTAATTACATGACCTCTAAAACAATAATTTGAGAGGAGGCGATTTGCACTCCTAATGTATTTGTTTCAAAACCTAATTTGGCTCTAGGCCACTGATGCAAGGGCTAATCCCATACTACGGAGGTGACTTTAGAAAAGAAACAAATTTACATAATGTTAAGGAAGAATAGGTTGAGAAAATAAGTTCACCTCAAAACAATATGAGTGGGAGCTCGAGAGGGTTAAGCACTCTCTATCCCAATATGTAGTTTAAAAGATAGAATAGATACAAGTTTCTTTACATTTAAGGAAGGTTACATAATGGAAAAACTTCGGACCCGCCCCGAGAGTTAAACTGCTGAGCTAGCAAAGAAAGAAGTTATTAATTGGCCATTACCTTGTTGTTGACCGCCGCCGAAGGAAGAGGCGCTTCCCGCCCCCTGCTATGTACTTTACACACTGAAAGATGGAACAGAAGTGGCCCGGAGACCCTAAAATCAGCAGTTTATATACTCTCGCGGAAGGTTCGAGGCGTTAGGGGAATGAAAACACCCTCCCACAAACACTTTATTGGCTAACCGAGAAAACCCCTACACAATATGAAGAAGAAACACATTATTGGTGGAAAATTAATTAAAGAAATTCGGGATTGGCTAGATACAAAACAAGGGGAAAGAAAGGGTTAATATTGCCAACTTAAACAATGACTGAAAGGAATTTAGCAAAGAACAAACTTTTGAAATTGAATTTTCTCCAAAAAAAAAAACCAGTTCTTTCACTCCGCACTAGGGTGCACTATTGTTGATCTTCAGTAGTGTCCTCTAGAAGAGAAAGTTCGCACTCCTTACTACAAGCAAAACAAAAATACGTCGAAAATGACACAGTTCAAAAACTCCAAAATTTCCAGGTAGTGACATCTTCTGAGAAACTTGAAAATTAATACCGTCAATAAAGTTCAGACTTCCTCCAGCAGAGGAGTTTCAACTGGCGCACATTTTAAATTAGCGGCGTGGAGGTGTACCGCCCGGTACAATTATTATTATTATTATTTGAAATTAAGACAGGAGTCCGACAAGGGGATGGTCTGTCGCCAATATTATTTAACCTAGTTTTGGATGAAGTGGTGAAGCAGTGGAGACAGTTGAATAGAACCATGGGAATTGAAGGTGTACATATTGGATATAAGATCAAAAACAATGTCATAGTGGATTGCCTTGCCTTCGCAGATGATATGGTGTTGTTACATGAGAAGGAAGAAGACGCAAAGTTGGCACTAGCAAATCTAGCAGAGACTGCAGCAAAGGTTGGTCTGAAAATAGCCTACAACAAGACGAAGGTACTGAATACGAAGACCGATTGGAATGTAAAAGGCCAAGTGGTAGAGAGAGTCGACAGCTTCCGGTACCTAGGTGAGAACATCACGGGTAAAGTACAAAGCAACAAACAGAGCTCAACTGCTGCTGAAACTACGATATGCAGCCATGACTACATATGGAAAGAAGAACCTCTCGAGGAACGCCAAACTGCGACACTACATGATAACCATCAGGAATGCTGCATTATATGCAACTGAATCGCTGACATTGGGCAAGAGAGCTTGCATACAATTGGAGAAGGAGGAAAGAAGAATCTTGAGACATATATGGGGCACCAAAAAGCAAGGTGAAATCTGGGTACACAGGTCAAGGTAGGAACTATATGCGAGTATAGAACCAATCTCGAGTGTGATAAGAAAGAGAAGGTTAGGATTTGTTGGACATCTCATGAGGATGGATGACAATAGGCTGACGAAGAAGATATGGAATGCAACCTGCTTAACTGGAAATAAGTGGATGAAGGAAGTCAGAGAAGATTGGGAGACTATTGGCACAAAGGAAAAATATCCGCTGATGAGAGTACAGGATAGGTCCAAATACAAAAAGCTCGTGGAAGGTCACAGATGGACAGACACCAGGATCCAGATTCAGATCACGGAAGCCGAGAGAAAGAGGAGGAGTGAGAGAATGAAGAGGTATTGGGAAGCAAGAAGACGTACCGAGCAAGTCACTCGTGAGCCTCAGTGGTCGTAACGAACCTAATAATAATAATAATAATATTAAATTCCAAATAACATATTTTTTTTTCTAAAATGACAGTCAAGAGGATGTACTACAAGAAATATCAACAGTTAGTTTGTCATACTGATTTTTAGAACTTCATATTTGCCTTCAAATGTGGATTTCTATGAACTGAATTTGAAATATTTAAATTAATTATTTATTGTAATTTTAACAACACATATTTTTAGATATAAAGTGCCATTAATTCAAAGAGATATTCCTTTTATATATCAGAAAATAAACTGAAAATGGGTATAAATTGAGAGAGTGATGATTTTTTTTTCTAGTAGTTGAAAATCGGTCAAAAAGTGGGTGGTACTCTTTTTTTTTTGCTAGGGGCTTTACGTCGCACCGACACAGATAGGTCTTATGGCGACGATGGGAAAGGAAAGGCCTAGGAGTTGGAAGGAAGCGGCCGTGGCCTTAATTAAGGTACAGCCTGGTGTGAAAATGGGAAACCACGGAAAACCATCTTCAGGGCTGCCGATAGTGGGATTCGAATCTACTATCTCCCGGATGCAAGCTCACAGCCGCGCGCCTCTACGCGCACGGCTAACTCGCCCGGTGGTGGTACTCTTCACTGGTACCTAACAAATATGCGCGGCACTGAGAGGGTTCAAATTAACCTCTTCTTCTGTTGGAATATGAGAATATTCTTCCTCAAATAATTCTTTCAGTAACTTTGGATTCGAATAGAGTCGTTCTTCTTTCATGCTAGCACTTTTTTTCATGTACTTTGTGGAATGATCCACTTCTGCTATGATGGCTCTGAGTTGTTATCAGTATTTGAAAAAATCGGTCCCTTAACCTAGACAGTATCCCACCGGCAGGTTTTGCAGCAGGTTTTGTCTACACTATGGGGCACAACGAACAGTACAGAAACACAACCAATAGATATCTCACGAATAGTAGACGGTATGCGCTTATCGATAGTCATTTGTGCTTCTGTGTTTTTAATGGAAGTTGCCCAGTTAATTGATGACGTTACAGTTTTATTATATAATAACGACATAAAAGAAAACAAGAAAACTTTGATGCCTGACTTTGCATTATTCCAATGTGCCAAAAGCAACGTCAGTCTTATTCATACCATCAATTTCCTAAGCAGACCTTCCATAAAAAGTGGTTGCATGCTATTCGTCGGCAGGACCCAAAAATAAAAAGTTTGATTCATAATATCAAAGTTCGCTCGAAGCATTTTGAAGTTGAAGATTTTGCCATTACTGAAACGCGCAACTAACCTAATTAGTTCTAATTAAGTTAATTTTAATAAAATATAGTGATATTCTGAGTAGTTAATATGACCTACTTCATTAATTTTAGTTGAAAGACGAAGGCTGTACCTTCGATGTTTCCTTGAGTGACACCGTTGCCTGGGAAATAACTCCTAGATCAAGATGATTTACAAATAGGGAAGCAGCCAAAACACCGCGTGCGGTGGTGTACCCTGAATCACAGAGTGACCTATAATTTAACACAGAAGCACCATCAATTTCAGACTTCTTTAATACGAAATAATTCATCAATTTCAAATTTGAAATACTTATATCTGTCTTATGACATGAAACAAGGTCTTGAAACTCGTGCGCTGAAGGGAAATGCAATCAGTCGTGCTGGATGTAGCCATTGGTACGGCAGTCGGAGTAATATCGTGTTTGACGTACGCCCCTAACCTAACATAAATATCAGGAAAATTTTCAGAAGACTATTTGCAAGAATTCAATCTTAACAAAAACACTACAAAACGATTGCTACTTTTAGTCATTTTCTTTCAATGAACTCTAGCTTCTTTCCGGATATTTTTCTGCCCTTTTTCTTCAATTCAGCTTTCAAATCCGGAATCGTCATTGTACTTATATTAATTCCCACGTCTTTAAAAATATCAGCAGAATATGCTAATTCGATTTTCGTGCATTTAAAGTACAGTTTCGATTATCACCAACTTAAAAATACTCCATGACGTAAGTCTCATGTAAAACAATCGAGAAGCGGAAAGCCCATACCGTCTATTACCATCACGCTGCCTAGCGGACAAGTTTTGTGTGATACATCCCTAGAAACCTGCTACAGTCCACATCTTGAGAGGGTTCACTAACAGCACTCTGGAGATCTGTATCCTTCTCACTCCCCGGAGATGACGCTCCTAGATGTCCACATATGGGACATGCTGAGAGAATACGTTTCCTAGTGAGTAACCCACCTTCTTCAATATGATCGACGATCTGTAGGACCGTTATGAACAGGGCGCAGATTTTAATGATCTAATAAATACCGAAAAGTGACCTAAAGACCACCTCTGTGGTGTAGTGGTTAGTGTGATTAGCTGCCACCCCCTGAGGCCCGGCTTCGATTCCCGGCTCTGCCATGAAATTTGAAAAGTGGTACGAGGACTGGAACGAGATACACTCAGCCTCAGGAGGTCAGTTGAGTAGACAGGGTTTCGATTCCCTCCTCAGCCATCCTCGAAGTGGGTTTGCGTGGTTTCCCACTTCTCCTCCAGGCAAATGCCGGGAAGGTATCTAACTTAAAGCCAGGGCCGTTTTCTTCCCTCTTCCTTGTCTATCCCTTCCAATCTTCCCATCCCCCCACAAGGCCCCTGTTCACCAGAGCAGATGGAGCCACCTGGAAGAAAGTACTGGTCTTCCTTCCCAGTTCTATTCCCTGACCCAAAGTTTCACACTCCACGACACCGCCCTTGAGGCGGTAGAGGTGGGATCCCTCGCTGAGTCCAAGGGAAAACCAACCTTGGAGGGTAAATGTTTTAATAATAATAATAATAATAATAATAATAATAATAATAATAATAATAATAATAATAATAATAATAAAAATAATAATAATACGAGCCTATATTCTGTAACTTCTTTGAACGTCAATACATACATTTTGGAAATTCTCTCGAATGGGCCGTCATTTTTCAGCTTTCAAACACCTGTTATAAGGCGCCATATAAGCGAACACAAGTGGCAGAGTGGGCAAGACGGTGGCACAGTCTTGAGCTTCCATCCTCTCATTTTCAATTTAGTTTTAACTGTGTGTCTTTTTCTGTACGTCCACTTTTTGATAATCTGTTTCATTGTAACATTTAATCAGAACATCACTTTCTACGAATACCACGTTCTCCTAACAGAGAGTCTTGAAATATAATGCACAAGTTATAGAGATACATTCATTCAGGCGAGTGAAACAAATAGTTCTTTTCTAGGTGAAGGAAACGACTGATGGCGAAACTAACAATAATTTACGTTCATACATTGCCTTGCCTTTATAGTGTATCTACAGTCTTGATGGTCAGTTAAAACATGTTAAGGATACACAGAGAAGCGAAAGAAAGAGCGAAAGGAAGAAAGAATACTTACTTAATGTGTTTACCCTCCAGGGTTGGTTTCTTCCTCCGATTCAGCGAGGGATCCCACCTCTACCACCTCAAGGGCAGTGTCCTGGAGCGCGAGACATTGGGTCGGAGAAACAACGGGGAAGGAGGACCAGCACCTCTCCCAGGCTGCCTCACCTGCTATGCTGAACAGGGGCGTTGAGGGGGTGGGGACGGGAAGATTGGAAGGGATAGACAAGGAAGAGGGAAGGAAGCGACCGTGTTATTAACTTAGGTACTATCCTGGCATTGCCTGGGGGAAACCACGGAAAAGCATTTCGAGGATGGCTGAGGTGGGAATCGAACCCTTCTACTCAGTTGACCTCCGGAGGCTGAGAGGACCCCATTCGAGTCCTCGTACCACTTTTCAAATTTCATGTCAGAGTGGGGAATCGAACCCGCACGTTCGGGGGTAGTAGATAGTCACACTAACCACTACACCACAGAGGCGAACGGAAGAAAGAATAAAAAAAGGAAAGTTCCATGTTATTGATTTTGTACTCTTTGTTTCGTTCGCCTAGATAACTGTACATAGCAATCAATTACTCCTCCATAAGAGGCAGTTAATTGAGAAAGTTTCAGAAACTTGATTTTTTTTTAAAATTTGCTTTTTTTTTTGCTAGGGGCTTTACGTCGCACCGACACAGATAGGTCTTTTGCGATGATGGGATGGAAAAGGCCTAGGAATTGGAAGGAAGCGGCCGTGGCCTTAATTAAGGTACAGCCCCGGCATTTGCCTGGTTTGAAAATGGGAAACCACGGAAAACCATCTTCAGGGCTACCGACAGAGGGGCTCGATCCCACTATCTCCCGATTACTGGATACTGGCCGCACTTAAGTGACTGCAGATCGCACTTATGGCAGTTAGGAGGAAAGAGGTACGAATAAGTGGAAGCAATGACAAATTCAGGTACGGTAACGGCGGTCCTAAGTTCAAAGCCCCCGGTCCCAGTTTTCGTGACCTCTGGACACAGAGGATGTGTCGCTCCAGCCGAGCCTGCTGGGAGTTGTTTTTGCACCAGAAGTGAACGTCTTCCCGCCCCGCCGGATGTGATATCATTCGAAACAAAGGCCGGTGGAAGGAATCTCGGGCGTGTTCTCCAGATGTTGGGGCGGCAGTAATGGGTCAGGGACTTGTGGAAGTCCAGAGCGGTACGTGAGTTAAATGTCAAGCGCTTTTCTCTCAAAGATCCCACTTTTTATCACATGGAACTCTCAATCAGCTCAGGGTTCGTTTAAAATACGCAACGTATTTGATGTCTTCCATTACGTCACGTTTTAAATCGAGATCTACTCGTACCACTGATGACGTCACTTTTGACATTCGTAACTTACTTGACGTCACCAATGGCGCCACATTTTGAATTCAGAATGTACTTGATGTCTCCGATGATATCCTGGTGGTTTAACCTCGCCCGAACACTCGAAGGTGCAAGGATGGGAAAGGGCTAGGAATGGGAAGCTAGCGGCCGTGGCATTAATAAAGGTACAGCCACATTATTTGCCTTGTGCGAAAATTGGAAATCACAGAAAACTATTCGCCAACGATGGGATTCGAACCGACCATTTCCCGAATGCTAGCTCGCAGCTGCCCGACCCTAACCGCACGGGCAACTCGCTCGGTACGTTTTAAATCAAGACCAACAACATCAGACCGTAATCCGGAAGAAACGTGGCGGACATCGGTGGGCGACATGAGAGGTTAGGGTAAGATTATATATAGTTATTCTGATTCACCTAAAGAAAAAATCACAAGTCAAACGTGGTGAAATGCAACTCATTAACTCAAAATATGAACAGTTATACACCAAAAACAACGTTATCGCGGAATTGTAATTGCAATTTCAGAGGGAAATAACGGAGGGAGAATTATTTTATCAACGTCAGGTTGAAAAACACATACACTATAAAAATATTTTACGTATGAAATTCCGGACAGCAAATAAGATAAATAGTTTTCAACGGATAACATTATTAACCTTACGTGCAATACCAAACAATATCATTGTTAACCACAGACTACTATGTAAAACATGCAAACAAATGCATTTCTCGAACAAAATTTCAACTCACTACAATCCACTTCACGAGAAATAGGGTTAGATTTCGTTCACGTACCTCCGTTGTAAACCACTTGTACCCGTTTAAGAATGTTTCATATCTCAATCGTAACACTTGAGGAACGATTTTTCGGATATTTACGGGACTGCTTTCATTTTAGAGTTGGATGGTTGAGGAAAATGCTAGGATAGGCAACATTAGGTAGGTAACCACAGAAGTTTGCGTGGAACCTGAAGCAGATAAACATCTATTATGAGTATAATATCTTCCCTAACAATACATTTGATATCAAAATAATAATGCACACAACACTAGTATCACTTACTTCGAAGTTTACCCTATGAATGCATCTAACCAATTTACCTTTTGGAAATCTGAACAGTGAACGTTTTGCTCTGCCCCTGTAATTGGACTTACATCCAGGAACACAGCAAACACGACCCATTGGCATACCCACAGGTAAGTAAAAATATAAAGAAAACAAGTTCTTGTTCGCATACGCTTTTTTATGAACAAACAGCTTCTTACGGCACTGAAAGAGGCCCTATAGCATTTTTAATGTTATAAACTGGTATAATTTTTGATTAATAATATTCAAATTTCTGTAAATATTTGGTAACAACACGACTTACACAAATTAAAACAAACGCACGCTAGGACTCCAACTGCCACCATTATGAGCAGTTTCTGTAGGTCGCTCAAGGTCTGAGGTATTGTAGTTGGTCTTGTTTAAATACAAAACTACTCGATCTTACTAACTCTCTCATCCAGAGATCAGGCGATTCAGCTTACAGGAGCAATGGTTCGTCCCACAATTTCAGTTAAATTGCAACGCCTCCTGAGAGGTAAGTAAGAAGATCTGACCAGAGGAGTGCATGCACTGTTCTGCGCCTGCTTTCCATGCATATAAGTCTCAGATCTACCTTTATTTTCGATTTTCTGTTTTTTTCATTCACAACTTGCTTTACGTCGCACCGACACAGATAGGTCTTACGGCGACGATGGGACAGAAAGGGCTAGGAGTAAGAAGGAAGTGGCCGTGGCCTTAATTAAGGTACAGCCCCAGCATTTGCCTGGTGTGAAAATGGGAAACCACGGAAAACCATCTTCAGAGCTGCCGACAGTGGGGCTCGAACCCACTATCTTCCGAATACTGGATACTGGCCGCACTTAAGCGACTGCAGCTATCGAGCTCGGTAGATTTTCTGTTTCTAATTGACATACGTATGTCGGGTCATCTGAAAATCTGCGTTACGAAATTGCTGTCACAAAATGTGTGACGGAACTGTTTACCTAGCAAACGGGCAGACTGCGATGTAACTCGATCACTTTTCAAATTCCGAAAGAACTTCATGCCTTTGGTGACGTCACCTTTTAAATTGGGTACTATTTGATGAGACAAAATTCAGAATGTACTTGGATACATTGTTGATAACATTCGCTCGCTGCCTGCAGTAATAGATTGGTAGTGGCGGCTGGTGCAGAAAATAAGTTGTGTGCTGTAACCCACCACCGTCCAAAATATATATCAAATAAGAGTTTTGTCTGTACATTGCTCAGAATTTGAAAAGAATGGTATTTCTGTAACGGTCATGTCCACAGTAACAAGGAGGTGCACTGTTCACTTTTACGTAATTTCTGTCTGTCTGTCTGTATGTATGTATGTATGTATGTATGTATGTATGTATGTATGTATGTATGTATGTATGTATGTATGTATGTATACGCATGACTAGAAAACGGCCAAAGAGAATTTAATAAAAATTGGTATGCAAAGTCGGAAAATAAGTAGCTACAATCGAAGCCATAAATGATTTTATTCATGTTGATAAAAATGGTAGTTTAGGGGAAGACCTAAAATTTAATTTTCAAATATTTATGTTATTAGTGGCCCTATCTTAATAAAAATTGGTATGCAAAGTCGGGGAGTAAGTCGCTACAATCTAGGCTATAATTCATTTTATTCACGCTGAGTGAGTGAAATGGTAGTTATGGGGAAGGCCTAAAATTAATTCTTAAATATTTACTTCATTAGTGGTCCTATCTCATTACAAACTGGTGTACAAAGTCGGAGAATGAGCTACTACAATCTAGGCTATAAATCATTTTATTCACGCTGAATGAAATGGTAACTTAGGGGAAGGCCTAAAATTTAATTCTCAAATATTTATATTATTAGTGGTTGTATCGATAAATACTGCATAACCAAAGTTATATAGAATTAAATTTCCGACCATTTATGTCTTATACATTTTTACTGTACCGGCTATGATAACACAAATATTCATGAATTTGTATTTTTGTTGCTAAGTCCATATCGATGCCGAGCCACAAGAAAATGGGTTAACAGAATTTAATGAGTCGGGGAATAAGAAACTACAGTCTTAGCTATAAACAATTTTATTCACCCTGGATGAAATTGTAGTTTAGGGGAAGGCGCCTACAATTTAATTTTTAAATACCTATTTTTTGGCCCTATCGAAAAGTACTACATAACAAAAGTTACAGAGAATACAATTTCCGATCATTTATGTTTTATTCAGTCTTACCGTACCGACTATGATGAGTGGTATTTCAGAGTCGGAAGAAAACTAAATGTGAATACCTACAGTATCGAAACCGCATAACATTGAGCAACAATAACATTACATTGACCATTGTTTGTTGTGGTGTCTCTTATGCTGCCTCTGAACTCCGATAGATGGGATTACTGCTGCGTACCGAGTGTTATAGCCTGACTGAATATTGGCGAGAAATAGCCAGGGAGTTAGAAAACTTTCTTCTTTAGCATGCCATTCCTCTAGTTCATACATTTTCTGATACAACTGGTACGTAACACACTGGTTCTTCATAGTATTCCAGTTATTCGATCCTTACTCTGACGCGCTGTTTTGAATGAGCAGTGTGCATACTTAAGGCAGAGGCTGACTTCGTAGTAGCAGTAGTAGTAGTAGTATGGCCTAGTCTAGAATAACAATTTAGGTCTATTCCAAATTATAGCACAACAATTCACTAAATAACTCAAAATTCAACCCTGAAAAGGGCCGTTCCTTAAGAAAAGCTTCTTCTCACTTTTATTAAATCCTACATTTATTTTATTCCAAATTATCAGTGAAGAGGGGATTTCTCCTCTGGCTTGGAGGAAAAATTTGCCTCCGAGTCAGATAGATTTTTCCACCACCAGTGTAGTGAATTTATATTTTTCAACTCATCGGGTACTCCTAGGAAACAGATTAGTAAAAGGGCATATTTTATGCCCTGAGAGTGTACACTATTCGAACCTCTCCCCGCCGAAAAAGCACGAAAAGTATTCACGAATCACGGCTGTCTGCAGTTTGGCCATTCCAGCTCTGGAACTTTGGGCTGTTAGATCGGCAGCGTAGTACTGTTCGTTAAAAGTAAGAAAATGTGTGGTGTTTCATTTGATCGAGTATTCCATATTGCACCCGTCCACCTCCTGAGTCCCAGACTAGCACTTATCTCAGGGGTGTCGGTTCATTATTTAAGCCATCAAATATATAAATATAGAGGCCTCAGTGAACACGGGAATGAACGGGGCAACTAAAAATAAAGATGGAGAAAGCTCAGTTGTAAACATAAATTTAAGGACTCCATGATAGGACTAGAAAGTGACATTTAACTTTAGAAAGGGCATAACATTTAACTACAATAAAAAGATTATGAGAATGATTTCCTTTGAAATAATGGCCAGAAGGAGCAGTTTATTGCGCTATCCGGCGCACTGAATTTTGATACACTTGATAACCACCATTAATTTTACAACACGTTACATCAAATAAATCACTTGCTTCACCGCAAGTGGTGACTATATGCTGCTGATGTTCGTCCTGGAAAAGAATTACAGTTGTGGGGTATAATACACTGTATGATCGCATTAGGATCGAACCTATGCCCATAGGACTCGAGAGCCCCAGGATAAACCATGTTTATTGTCGGCTTCTCGATTTAAATTAGATGAAGTACCTCCGACTATCTACATTTCCCTGAGGTCGGCACTCAGGATGGGAAATGTCATATGATCTCGGGAAGCATTATCACGGGTTCTATTTTATATCCAGCTGATGCCATGCCACTGGAACTAACATCTACAAATTATTTACACATGATCTAAATACTGCCCAACTCGGCCACATGGTTTCAGTAGGTTAGTGTCTCGATGAGATAACGTGGGGAGCAGTGGAAATTCCCGGCCGATGAACTCCACTCACCCTGCAGGCAGAAAATAAACAAACCAAGCATTACGGTAACATGACTCACGCAAGAGCCAGCTAGTTACGAGAAAACGTGTGATTATTACTCCGATGAAATCGCAAGCTGAATGATGTCGTCATTACTTTAATTCATTATTATTCTGATAATTATTGTTATACTGATCACTACGATTTATCACCGTTCTAACATTATTATTATTATTATTATTATTATTATTATTATTATTATTATTATTATTATTATTATTATCGGTCTCAAACCATCAGTTATATTCCTCTTTAACATATTTATCCTCGTTTATTTATTTAACACGGTCCAACTTCTTGATCTGAAATATTTATTATTGTTATTACGGTATAATGATTATCATCACTTGTCATTTTAACAATTACAACATACGATCATTTATGTGGAATCTGAACCTCTCATTATCTTTAGGTTCGTAGTATTTCAACAAATGGCTGCGCAGTCTATTTACTTCGTACATGCTGTCACGGGTTCGAATCCTGCCCGCTACCAAATTCAGTATTACTCTGTTACATTGCCCGTACTTTTACACTAATTTCCCTGTGTTCATCATTAATTTCATACATTTCCTCGCACCATATTATTTCAACACTGCTTCATCATATGCTAAGTGTTTCCCATACGGAATTTATATCTCTTTCTATCTCAACATTATTTTATTCATTTATTTATCACAGAATTATCAACTGACTTATATTTCTCATCTATGACATCGTAAGACATTTTTATATCCTGACTGTGTGATCTTTATAATATCTCTCTTCCCATCTGATTTATTTCTGAGGTCATTCTCCACAAATCATCGCAATAACCTGGAATTATATTGCCAACATTTGACAATCATGATCACGTAATTCATCATCCTACGTGTTACGGTTAAAGCTTGCAAATGAAATATCTGATATTTATTTATAAAATATTGGACCGTAATTTAAACAATACGTCTATTAGCATATAAGGCTTATTAGCACCGATGTCACTCATGATTAATTCACAAATTGAGATTATCACTCATATTAAGTCCGAATTAGAAAAACATACCGGTTACATTTACGATTCCCGATAATTTCAACATATCATCACACAAAATTGACTATTACTCGCTGTTACATCGAAAGACGATATCTCAAGAATTATTATTATTATGGTTATTATTAGTGGCAGTCCCTCCAACTTTTGACAACGTCAAACGGAGACTATTAACATAACAACACAAACACAGCTGCCCTGACACATGGCTGGATTTTCCCTAAATATTATTATACAACTTGTCGTCAAATGAAATAACATAACAGCAAACTCCGGGTCGAATTGAACACTACACAAAATCAAAACTTGTCGATAAATCTCGACTATAAAATACTGGTAATACCTGCATGACTTAACTGCTATGCTCTACCTACAGACATTTTATGTACAACAAAATGAATACCTATTTTGACCCGACATTTACGTTAGAATTATTTAATCCCGTTCGTTATACAAATTTAGAACGGCATCGAGAATCGACTCATTTCATTACGTGAAGTAACCAAGTCAAAATCAAACTACTACCCTTCCCTTGTCATAGTAACGTCCCCAAATATTATTTACATTTTGGTACTCATCTGGTGGTTGTAATTCATGGTGGCATAGCAGACGAGAGACCCATTTGGCCCTATCTGCTGTTTACCCTTCCATAATGGCTGGGTGCATGTCACAGGTAACTTCCTGGCAATCCGCTATACTTATTAAATTCTCACACATTAACTATTTCAAATATTAACACTGTTGGTATTCACTGAAATACAATCATAACACTTAATCATCCTAGACCCAAATTAACTTATTTACACTGTTATCTCTTCGTCCCCCTTACGCACAAAGGACTTAACACAACGGCGCAGTGTTAATATACACGCCCGACGCGTTTCGCGTTGTCCGGCTCGTCCGAATCACGTCGCACTCTTGAAGAGTTTATCATGATGACGGTTCGATTCCTACCATACAGGCTCCATTAATTTATTGTTATTTCCTTGTACAGCTCGTCACACAGTAGCGTAACTCTGCATTTACTGTTTTAGGAAAAGAAAGTATTTTCTCTCCTTGGAAATACTATCTACTATTTAGACTTCACAAACTATAGATCTCAAAGTCTCAAATCGTAACATGTTTTGGAATGTTTAACTTTACTCTACTGACTGGAACAAGACGTAAATACTACAAGTCACTTCGCCCACACACGAGCACATCATGTAAGTACATGCGGTCGTTCGTACAAAATGCAAGTTAATTCAGCGTCAAAGTAAAATTTCAGAGTAAGCTCCACGACGAGTTAGCGCCAACATGAATTCAGAAGTGACTACTGATGAGTGTTCATTGCGCTCATATTTATCGGTGAATGTCTTCCTCCTGGCTCCGCCGCCGTCATGTCTCAGAGAGAGGGGGGGGGTGGGTTTCTCAAATCGGCACTTTCACTCCGAACTGGAAATTATAATTTATATCAAATTAATCCCCTCATTTGAAACATACGAATGATCGAATATGATCTACTAACGATCATAGATTTCGGAGATATGGACGGATTTCGCTCCTGACTTTTCGCGGGCTCGAAAGAGTCTATCCCAACGTGGTCACCTTCCAGCCAATGGCAATCGAGGAGCTCAAATTCCAAGAAAGTCGGTTTTCAATTAATTTAATTTGCCATTTATTATGGATTATTCTTCCACGCGTGACATCTAAAAAGCTCCTTAAATGGATCCATATAACTGCAATAATTTATTGATGATTATATCCGAAGCTAACTTTATTATTTCACCCAGATCCTTTAAGGTGGTATTCCTGAGTCGCCAACTAAAATTTTGTGATTGGTCTGCCAGCGAGTGGTCGGTCTGAATTTTCACCTGCAACAACTTAGCCAACGATTGCCGTGGAAACACTGTAATTTTCCATTCTCCGATTCCGAGAATCTGTGACGTAGCAGAAAGCTTGTGCTCACCCAAAATATACCAGCGCAGCGCTCACTATGCAACCATTCTATTGTCTCTGGCTCCCCTTTCTCTTCTTGTACGAAACATATTTGTGGATATGCGTATCTTCTGGTCGCTAAATTAAAGGGCCCCCTGCCGTGAGAGGCAGCTCTCTGCTGTTGTGACAAGCTAATCTCTCAGGCTCCAGTCTGTCGTGTACTTAACTCATATTTCAACACTACACAGATGAAATATTGTCAACTAAAATTCTGTACTTCAATAAATGTGCCCTATTCTCTTTCATATATCAAATCATGATTAAATTATGACCCCGATCATGCAGGTTCAATATGAAAGCATTACTTTTGATCGCGCCACTCCTACTGACGTCATTGTAATATACGTTCATTTCAGTTGGGAAAACCACTAAGACAGTCTTTCTGAGGATGTAAAAAGGCAGGTAGAGAGTGAGTTTCTACCATTATAATGAAAACTCCCCAACCTGATTGTGACTGATGGTAGGCAAGCGGGTCTACCAATACAGTGAAAACTCCCTAACTCAGTCCTCATATGAGAAACGATGTTTGGTGACTTCCCCGTCGCGTTTCTAGGTTAACGGTAAGTGCTACGCAGTTTAATGCAATCTTGCTCACAACATGTACACTAGAATGCCGTATACATTGTAGAATTCTGTAGCGAAGCACGGGTACATCGGCTAGTAAAACATATTTAGAAACATACCGGTATGCGGTTTTAAATGGGCTCTCCACTGAGTTTCCCACACTGAACAAACACGCAAACAACTCTAACACATATACACACACCTCATATAAAACTATATAATTAAACACACAATAACACCTGCAGTGATAAAATATTCACGAACTCAAACACTTGGTGTGAGCGCGCAAAAACAGAATTTCCCATTGTTAACAAAATCATTGAAATAAAAGAAGCAACTTCGTAATGCAAAATTACATGTCATGTTTTTATAGCGACATTTATGAACTAGGTATTTTTAATTAAAGAACATCACAATATCATTCCTTATTTTGATAACATAAAAAGTAAAATTTTTATAGTTCATAGATTTACAAATGTGGCCATGGTATAGGCAAGTTGGGAGTATTATATCATCTTTGGCATTAAAAGATCTGGCGGGAGCAGCTGATGGATTCCTCTACAGTATTTTGTTTTCCCGATTTCTTCTTAAATATTTCCGCTGTGTCAAGAGGGTGCCACCTGCCACGTTCTCATTTCGGTCGTAATGCAAGTGTGACTAGTGCTACCCCTCTGTGGTCGAACGAAGAGTCGCTGTCAAGTAATGTTTTAGCTGTTATTTCCACAGCCTGTCGGAAAAGTTGGACACGCATGCACAAAAGGAAGAGTTTCTGTTTTCTGGTTAAAAGCTTACAAATTCTCGCTGAGCTGTGATCTCACAGCCACCCGGCGTGGAGTGCACAACTAGTTACCTGGTTGTGATGGGGGTTTAATGATTTCCTATTCTTTGGTTGACGTCTTTTTCAATGCATCGTATTTGATTGTAGATCATATTTTTAAAGTAATTTATTTTCCAAATAGGCAATGTGCTGCAGCACTTCAGCACATATGGTACGGCCGCCCCTGTAGATCGGTCATTTTCCTGTACGTTTAACTACAACGACAATGTGCAACTGTCAGGAAGCGTTTTATTCTCTTAATTTGTAGCAGGAAATCAATACGAAATGTTTTATGGGAATGCAAATTCAGGTCATAATAGATTTAAAAATGCGTTTTTTTTTTCAGAATTCACATTTTCAGAATTCCAACTTCAACTTTAGATTCAATCGCTTGACACTTACATATTACATTTCTTATTCCATGTGCTAAATACTTGCAGGTTGTCAATACAAAGAACAACAGGATCAAGATAAAGTATAACGCATAAAATGAGAAAATGAGAAACTCCTTTAAACAAAGAAACCAATTTTCCCTTTACGATAATCAAATCATCATAAATATGTCTCTCCGTTACGGCCATACATCAACGGCTGCTAATTTCAGATGATAATAATAATAAGAATAATGTTTTTACGTCTAACTACTTTAGCGGTTTTCGCAGAATGTTGTCTCACAGCTGTTCTTTTAAGTGCCAGTAAATCTACCGACACGAGGCTGACGTATTTGATCACCTTCAAATATCACCGGACTGAGGCAGGATCGAACCTGCCAAGTTGGGCTCAGAAGACCAGCGCTCTACCGTCCGAGCCACTCAGTCTGGCAATTTCAGATCGCCACCAACCATACGATATAGCATGCACGGTTGCTAGGTCACATTGTCTGATCATCCACTCCTGCCTTACATCATACCCCACACGGTTGCTAGGTACAAAGTAACATTGTCTGGCCATCCATCCATACCTTACATCACAGCCTGCACGGTTGCTAGGCAACATTGTCTGACCATCCACCCATACCTTACATCACAGCCTGCACGGTTGCTAGGCAACATTGTCTGACCATCCATCCATACCTTACATCACAGTCTACCGGGTTCCTAGGTAGCATTGTCTGGCCATCCATCCATACCTTACATCACAGTCTACCGGATTCCTAGGTAGCATTGTCTGACCATCCATCCATACTTTACATCATAGCCTGTACGGCTGCTAGGTAACACTCTCTGGCCATCCATCCATGCCTTACATCATACCCTACACGGTTGCTAGGTAACACTCTCTGGCCATCCATCCATGCCTTACATCATACCCTACACGGTTGCTAGGTAACGTTGTCTGGCCATCCATCCATGCCTTACATCATACCCTACACGGCTGCTAGGTAACACTGTCTGGCCATCCATCCATGTCTTACATCATACCCTGTACGGTTGCTAGGTAACGTTGTCTGGCCATCCATCCATGCTTTACATCATACCCTACACGGTTGCTAGGTAACACTGTCTGGCCATCAATCCATGCCTTACATCATACCCTGCACGGTTGCTAGGTAACGTTGTCCAGCCATCCATCCATACCTTAATGACCGTGAATTTCTCTCCCTCCTCGTTCACCTTCGTTATTTTGAATTTTATGAACTATGGCAGATCGAGTCCGGCCCCACGGTGTAGGGGGCAACGCGTCCGTCTGTCACCTTGTGGCCCCGAGTTCGATTCCCGGGGCAGGGTTTTTACTTGTATCCTCGTCTAGAGACTGGGTGTTTGTGTCGTACGTAACGTCCCTTTCCTCACATTCAACACTCTACACTTCCGCGATTCCAATTACATGCAGGTTCATACCATACGGTGCAAGGAGTGACAAAAGATTCACAGGGGTCGATGCCACGAACAAATATCATTTATTAAAAAAATGGTAGATCGATCTGTGTTTATCGTGATATTATTTGTGTGTATGCTCTTTCCCTGTCTGTTAATAAATTATATATTGCCCCTTCCCCTTTATGGCCCCAGGGAAAAGGGAAGTTTTCTTCCGCCCTGGGGTATTCCTATATTCAGGTTGGCAGGCCTGCTTCTTCCCTCCACGCCCGTGTCATCACGCCCCGGCTCGAATGGAGAGGGGGCGTGGCACGTATATACTGGGTCCAGTGCCTCTAGCAGAGGTAGGGATGGGTCCAGTTAGTTCATTTGCTTGAACTAGTTCATTACATACCGTTCATAGCCTTGAGTCGTTCAAATGAACGAGGTAATTCATGAAGTGATGTCATAGAAACGGTCCTCGCGGCACTTCGTTCAAATGAACGAGTTAGTTTATTATGAGCACGAGCAGAAATCAGGTACACAATGCCGCTGCCAGTCTGCCTAAGTGTGGAAATGGTATCTACGAGAGACGGAGAGACAGATAAACTTTCTAATTTTGAATAACTCCTTCTATCCCAGTTGAGAAGCGAGTGTGATGTGCTGTCACGTGACCATTAACACGGCACGCCATTGGCCATTCGTGTGCAAGCTTATTTGTCGTTCAAATGAACGAAGTAGTTCATTTGTGCTGTCTTCGTGGAAACAGCTCTCGCGGCACTTCGTTCAATGAACGATGTCGTTCAAATGAACGAAGTCGTTCAAATAAACGAGGTAGTTCATTTTTGCTGTCTACATGGAAACAGCTCTCGTGGCACTTCGTTCAATGAACGAAGTCGTTCAAATGAACGAGGTAGTTTATTATGAGCATGTGAGCAACAGCATAGCGGTGCGAGCTAGTACGTATATTTTACGATAGATGGTGCTTGCTTTGGTCTTCGTCCTCCCTTAATATGACCGAGAAACCATATAGTCTTCGACCGCACCCCCCTCTTAAGCTATTTGAAGCTCGGCGGTTCGAGGGGCGTATTAATCAGCTGTTTGAGAAAGAAGAAGCTATTTACCGGTTTTATCCACGGAAAAACATTTCTCTAAGGTGGTAATTGTTCTTTTTAGCTGTTAAAGAGCTGGAGAAGATGACTCCTGTGGAAACGTCCTGTTAATAAGGAATCTTCCTGAATAACTAACTAATATTACAATGCTAGATATGCCTTTTCAAGTGTTTACTCTATAAAACCAGTGTTTTTCCTTTTAATATGCTCTTTTGGTGTGTAAAACATAATTTCCTTAATATTTCCATTAATATTACATTGTAATGACTGAAATTATCGGTATGAACTTCTATAGTTTCCTGTCGATCACCACCTAATTTTAACCACTACTACATACATCTCATTTTAGACATCATTAAACATGGGACAGGACAGATAGTGACCGAGAATAGGACTCGTCTCACACGAAAAAGGGTTAAGCAGCTATTATTTCTGAACAATAATATCTGAACTGTTTAACGGCCCCATTTATTGTTACGGTTTCCATGGAGGTCAAGGTGCCGAAATTCTATCCCGCAGGAGTTCTTTTACGTGGCAGTAAATCTTCTGACAAGAGGCAGTCGTATTTGGGCACCTTGATATTTATGAGCGTTTTCTATGTGTATGAACAATTTTAACATATGTCGTTTTTTTGAGTTCATTATTCTTCTACGCCGATACACTCATCTCAAGATAACCTGTGCGTACTGAGTACAGTACCGTAGTCTCATGTCGGTTACCATGTGATAACATGATTTTGCTACTCCGCTCCAAATGCGTGTGATTTCGTTGTGCCTCATGTAGTTAACATTGATTATTTTGTGTGTAGACAAAGTATTTATTTACCAGTGCCGGTGTATAATTCCCACAACTGTCGTGTATTATAGTACGCTTACAGTACGTAAGTGCTAGACTGTAAACACGTTTTTATTTTTTTCGTAATGTTTTAAGAGGTAAACCAGCGACAATGGAGTGTGGGCCGTATCTTGCATAAGAGTGGACTTGAACAAACATGAGCTCAGTTATAGCTAGCAGGCAAGTACATACGACATTCTGCGAACTTGGAATTTGATTGTTTATTTCGGAGCTCCTAGCACAAACAGAAAACAAGTACCCAATGCACAGCGCCGTCGCCAGTTGAGAAGTGTGAGAGGAGAGGAGATGTGCTGCCATGTGATCATTAACACGGCACGCCATTGGCCATTTAAGTGCGAGCTTATTTTGTCGTTCAAATGAACGAGGTAGTTCATTTGTGCTGTCTTCGTGGAAATAGCTCTCGCTGCACCTCGTTCAATGAACGAAGTCGTTCAAACGAACGAGGCGCGAGCTAGTACGTACATTTTACAATAGATGGTGCTTGCTAAGGTCTTATTCCTCTAACATGCTGTATGCTCCCGTGAACGACCCGTTCAAAATATTAGAACGAACTCGTACCAGTTCAAATAAAAGAGTCGTTCAAATGAACTAGTTAGTTCATGAACGACCCAACTCTAAGCAGAGGTTTCCTGACATTGCTGTGTACGGTGTAACTTGGTTTGGCCGCTGGTGTGGGCTTGCCCCGGTCGCTCATCGACCCCAGGCCCTCTACTGGTGTGTAGGTAGGAAGTTCGCTTCTCGAGATTTCTTTTGGTCTAAGGGAGGGAGAATTTTTCTATCTTGGAAATGTATTGTTCCGTTGTAATTGTTTTTGGAGAAGCCTACGGGCGTAGTTATTTGAAAAGAATTAATTCTTTAGGTCATGTTAATGTATTAGATTATTTGCTTCTAATCTAGTCTTTTATAGTAAATTTTTACAAGATTGGTTGGGAGGCTGAGCCCCCGTATGTTACGTTCTCTCTTAAGCTTTAGGCAGATTGGGCATTGTGTATTATTTCACTCTCGATGAAGATGAGTCATATATGGCTAAATGCCTTTAACATTATTACATTTTCAGGTTGTTTGAGAACTGTATGTAATAATTTTCTTCTTTTAAGGAGATGGTCTGTAATATTGAAGGAAGCGTATATTCGAGGTGCTCCTCACCTGTATCATGGGGACCCGCTCATAAGATTATATTTTCGAAAGGGACACACACCCTGATCATTGTAACCGAATGCATTTAAGCAATACTTGTTAATATTTGGGTTTCCTTGTATTAATAAATGTTTAGCATAACAGATAGCTTTTGTTCGCTCTAACCCTTTCCACTCGTATCATAGTCTGACTGGTTTAGGGCTCCAATCTTTGGCCCGCACATTCTTTCCCTTCCACTGTCTATTAACGGTGCAGAATTCTGGTAGCAGAGCGTTTATTTGAGCACCTACCATTCTTCATTTTTCGGGCGATTGTGAGCGCGGGAGGCCTTCTCCGTTCGCGGTTACTTATCCTGCTTGGTGGCCGGGGATAATTATATCATGGCTACTCGAGACGTGACCTACCCGGCATCTCTTCGAAAAGGAGGTCTTATACGAATTATTAATTCGTAATTTAGGTTCAAGAGGGACAGTTAAAGCGGATGAGCTCTTATTGCGAACGAACTTAGGCAATGTCATCGTAGTGCCCCATTTCGCCGAGAGTTAGGTTACGAGTTCGGCGTCCCTGATTCAAGCTAATTTAACTGATATGTCCACAGTTTTGGATTTCCTCGCAAATAATGTATCGTCCCCTCATCAGCTAAAACGAATACAAGGGCGCCTAACCCATTATGCTCACCGCACGGAAGACTTCGTGTTTCCGTTTTTACCTGGAAATTCCCTTTGTACTTAGCGGCAGATTTACCGTACCCCGTTATTCTCGGTTCGAATTTTTTGTTCATTCTAGATTGGTCTTGTATATGCAGGAACGGTCCTGCTGGTTCAAGGTTTGTCAAACTATTAGAATCCATTTAGGTAAGGTAAGGGTTATTCTGCCCGAAGGCAGGTCCGAACCTCCGCAGAGGTGCTCCTGAGCCGGAGTTTACGTGCGGTAGAGTGGGCAGTTCCTTTCCGCTCCTCCATTCCCTTACCCCCCACCAACAGCGCGTGGCAACCCATCCAACTCCTGACTACGCCTAATGTTGCTTAACTTCGGATATCTCACGGGATCCGGTGTTTCAACACGGCTACGGCCGTTGGCAGAATCCATTTACGTATTATTAAGTCTGTTTCAACGTTGTTGGCGTCGCCCCCTCAGGATGAAGTTGTATCACATCTTAGCCATTTAACTGAGGATCAGGTGCAGTGAATCAGGGAGATGTGCGATGCCTACCCGGATGTGTTCACTGAGAAACTGTGGATGACGGATATTTTCGGGTATAAGATAGAGGTTACGGATTCGGTTCCCGTCAGATTTCCACCTTACCGGTTATTTCCTAAAATGCAGGCGTTAAAGGAGATCGTTAATAAAATGCTTGAGGAAGGAATAATCCGTCCCTCTATCGCAGCTTACTCCTCCCCCAGTTTTCTCGTGCCCAAGCCGCAGGGAGGTTATAGGGTTGTGTTGGATTACAGGGCTCCCAATAGAAAGGTGGTATTGCAGTCGGTTCCGCTCCCAGATTTGCATTCGTGTTTCTCGTGGTTCAAGAGGGCTAGGTACTTTACGTTGTTAGATTTGAATCAAGCTTATTATCAGATTCTCCTCGCGCAGGAGTCTCGTCATTTGACGGCTTTCGCAACAGATTGGAATCGTTATGAATTTTGCAGCTGCCAATTTGTGATTTACACGGGCACTGCTGTCCTCACTAGACTCCTTGATCAGTTGTTCTCTGATATTAAGGTCGACTGTCATTATCATTATCTTGATGACGTGTTCATATATTCTGAGACGTCTGAGGATCAACTCCAGCACCTCAACAATTTATTACCGCGTCTTAGGAAGGCCGTTTGACAGTCAAACTATCTAGGGTGTCATTTGCCAAGCCCCAAATGTCTTTTTAAGGCATATTGTGTCCTCTAGCGGCGTTTCGATCGATCAGTCCCGGACTCAGGCCATTCGGGATTTTAAACCTCCGTAGGACGTTAAAGGCGTTACGCGCTTTGTCAGAATGGTTAACTTCTTCCGAAAATTCGTTGCTAATTCTGCTAATCGTGCGGGGCCTCTTAACGCACTCTGGCGAAAGGAAGTAAAGTTTCAGTAGAGGGATTCTCAGCAAGCGGCTTTTGAAGACCTGAAATTAGCGATTGGCCTTGCTTGATGTTACAAAGACCTTTATAGTTCAAACCGATGCTTCGTCGACAGCCGTCGCCGCCGTCTTGCTGCAGGATTCTGAGTTGGGGAGACGCCCTATTGCTTACGCTTTCGCAGGCTCTGACTCCTCTCAAAGCTAAATACTCCGTATACGATCTCGAGGGGCCGTCCTTTTCTCTCTAGAACGGTTTCGAATGTACCTAGAGCACGTTAAGTTCGAGCTCGAGACCAACAATCAGGCGCTGAGTTGGGTGCTTTGGAAACCAATGATAACTGATCGTTTGGCCTGTTGGGCCATAAGGATTTCCGCGTTCCAGTTTGACGTGCGTCATGTCCGAGGTTCAGATAATGTTGTAGCTGACTCCTTCAGCCGTATGTTCTCCGATCATCCGACTCTTGATGAAGAACCCTGCCTCTCTGCGTCTATACCTTCATTACCTTTGGTTGGAGCCATTTTATCTGATACCCTTCTCTTGTGTCATGACAAAGCTAAATTTCAATTAGAAGATCCTGTCTTGGGACCTATCATTCAAGACTTGAAAGATGGAAAAATTGTTGACCCTTACGTATTGAGGAACGGCGTTCTTTGTTGTCCTTCCCTCATGATCGTAAGATGGTGGCAATTCCATCAGTGTTGGTACACATGCTTTTTAAGTACTTCCAGGAAACTCCCCTTGCAGGACATCAGGGAGTATTTAAAACCAGAGGAAAGATCAGAGAAAATTTTATTTGAAAGGATTGGACGGAGTATTTCGGGAATTTGTCAAGGCATGCAAGGTTTTTAGGGTCAGTAAGGCGTCCATTAATTCCCGAGATGGTGTTTTTTTGGCTTCTACGCAAGCTACCCAACCTATTGGGACATATCCCATCAACCCCCATAGCTCATGGGACCATGTGACGGCGAAAATTACCCCGAATGGGTCATCATGGGACCACGCGACACAGAGATCGATAGGCAAGGGACCTTCTCTGTCTAGTGACAAATGTCACCTCATCTGGATTCTAAAATATGATCCGAACTCATGAACTAACAAGTGCTCTTACGACAGTGCGAGTTCAACCGCACCTCCTCCACTCCGAGATATGAACATAGGCCTTTCAGGGCCACAGAACGTCCGCGGCTACAAAATTCAACTAACTTAAATCTACCTTAAATTCTTAAATGAACGGAGGAGATTAGGATGCAATTTCTTGTCAAATGATAAGCATAACAATTTTTGAAGAATTTAATCCCTCTTGTTAAACCTCAAAAAAATTATTAACCCTGATAATGAAATATAATTAACACAATTTATTGATTTAAAATTTAATAAAGCCATAGAGATCCATCTCCCGTTGTCAAAAATCAAATGAAACACTAATTGCATCCTTCATAATAATCAATAACTTGATTTTACAGTTCATTGGCTTCCAATTATCGATTGAATTGTTGATCAACCCTTCTTTTAATTAATGGATGTTGAGTACGAACTTCCTAATCCTATTACAATAAATTTCAAACAAAATCATCTCTTTACATATTTACAGATTTTGCGAATGCGAAGGTATTCCCCAGGATCTTTCCTGTTTACATAAACAATATAACACTTTAATTCATCTGGGATGAGTCTCAGAGTGGTCGCCTAATTAAAATATAACCCATTAAAATTATAAACAAAACGTGAGATGAACAAAACTTTAAAACACTTTCCGTATATTAACGACACATAATCCATTACTAACTGACTGGACTGGGAGTGAACACACATATCGCCACATACGATGACCAACAGCACAAGGTAGAGAGGGTCAGAACCTCTTCACGTCAATAAACACTACATAAGAAATTCACGAACTCATATCCAAACAGTAAACAATATTTACACATAAAAATTCACTTGAATATATAGAATTCTGAAAAAGAATGACATATGACACATACTGTACACTGGCTGTATTCTTGTAGTAAGCATGTTGCTGTGTGACTGTAAATCTCTCATGTGTCCCAGGACTCGAACTAGTGGCCTCGATTTCACCATCAGCATGGGATCCTGTAAGTCCCTAACTAGCGCATCAACAAGGAAAATAACTGATAAATCTGACATTTAATCATATCTTTGTTACTCAAATGAGGAAACCAAATATTATTGCCTCTTCTACTACGAGCTGTCTTTGTGTAGATACCCAGTACTGTATCTCACATTGAAACTTCCGTTCGCCCTGCAATCCCTTTAACAGCAAGACCTCGTACAGGGAGAGGTTCATTTCTTTAAAACCAAGTCTCCCTACAAATAGACGTATTCTCGATGTATCTTTGCGGCTAATTATTTCAATACAACTGCACCAACGTAACAACATCAGTGCTCAAATCACTTCGTGCATGCTCTGCACTCTTCAAATATATCACTATATCTCGCCGCCTTATCATTTATCACACCTCTTCTTCACAGAACGCTTGGGTTCACACACAGCTCATCGTATCGGTTTCCCTCGAACACGAGCGATAAATTATCATTAACTCAAAACAAAAGATATGCAACTGTAAAGTAAATTAACTTTAAATAAAATCAAAGCATTTAATCTCAAACAATAATAAGACATCGGACTTGCTATATTGGGAAGGATGGTCTTTCGAGTCCCGGGCACGCCGCTTCTTCACACACAGGTTGTACAGCCATTACTTTCTCTAAACATGCAATCTAAACTACAGACATATTTTATGAATAGAGTGCCTTACTAGTCCCGCATTTAAAACAATATCAACATGTAATTTTGAGGGCCCTATCCTCAACTATTGACTCATAATGAATATCTAAATTAGAAGAAGGCTACTACGATAAGTTAACAACAACATTAACAATTTCCTCCCTCTCTAAAGCACTCTCAGACATTAAAAATAAACAATACATGCACATGCAATTAAATGAATCAAATTAAGATGTTTGAAATTAACCTCACACGTTTCCATTCCCAGATAAACTCACATAATTAAAATAATATCCTACGGACCACTCTAAGCTATACCTATCTGACAATCTCATATTCATCAATTTACTCTAATTCTATCCTGACATTATCTACATACTTACAACAAAAATCCCCCACATTCACATAAATCAGAAATCTGTACTCCACATCGTGTCGGGTTGTCCATCATTCAAGCCTCGGGAGGGTCACGGCGTAGCATACTCCATTCTGAAGCTGTTGTAGGTACGGGTTCCAAACGTCTCGCGTCGATTCTGGAAGTCTTCATGGTCCTTGAGTTCACAAGCACTGGAACAAAACTAATCACTCCACTTTCACAGAGAATCTTTCTCCACACGTCACAGTTATATTGAGCCGATACTGATAACTCTAAAATTGCACTAGCTTTCAGTAGATGAGCTATATATTCACTAATATAGTTTTGGCATAAGCTCTATGTGAAAATAATGAAACTCCACTCTTCTACTTTAACCAGGCAAAGTCCATTCACGGCAGACACCGATACGATCACTGCTACAGTTTAAGCAACTTAAAAGAATGTGATAGTGGATTCCTATGATCAAAACCCTGTCACAGTTATCTGTATTTCTGCAGACAATACGTAATATTTTCAGTATAATTTATACTTCAAAATATAGTACTATCATTTCACATGGAGCTTCCTCCTTCTCTATCCGCGTGTTTATCCACACGATTTCACCAGTCTATTCCCGATCACACTACGGGCTTCGTCTCTATCACAAGGCATTGTCTTGAGAACAGTTCCTTTTTCCCGATGCACAGCGCAATACCACGTCACGATCTCGCGATACGAATATAGGCACAGTCTAATCATACGCCCAACAAATCGCGATCGTCCCGTAATTTGAACGACACTCCCGTTTTCAGAGTTCTGCACTATCAATGTGCTATTACAGAAATTTGATTACCGCACTCCCGTTTACTTGCGCGGTTTCACATAGAAACAAAGGCAAAGTCCGATCGCCAACCGGCCGTGTAACTGCGTCACAAACTCCACGAAGGCTGTCTCTCCACCCACAAGGGCGGTCCCTTATATGGTTTCACCCTGGGTCGGAGATGGACAGAGCGAGGTTCCCCACTCAAATTTTTAGATCTCCTGATCTACGAGACCTACTGTAATAGCGATGCGATAGATTGTGTAGCCCATCAATTAATATCACTTGCTGCGATGTGCAACCCAAACCAATCGGTAGATTAATTATAATCTGCGATCTAAAATCAGGCCTACTTCTGTAAATCCTTATTGGACGCATTAGTTCGCGGCTAGCATGGGTACGCTCCGGCCAATTACATAATGCTTGGCAGCGTAATTTCATACATAGTGCTAAATTAATCTGACATATTTTTTAAGGACCAAATATTCTCAATTTTGATTTCACATGTTTTCTTTGTATAATATAGGCGACGTTTTACCAAATATTCATCTAAAATCACCTTCACACTTTGGCACTACTGTGACCCGGCATTTGTATTAGGGGCGGAGTTAACCAGATATATTTTCCTTCCTTGTCTTTCCTACTCGTGCGCTCTCACTTTGGGTTTCTTCAGCCACGAAACTCTTGAGTTCGGCGCCGCCCAGTCGGGTATATTGCGCATCATGATGCAACCTATCTCTCATACGGAGAAAGAAGTTCGAAGCATGTCTTCTTCCCATATATTAATTTCATAATGAATATTCATAATACTGATACGGACACACTATGGAACGTCTGTATATCGATTACGTAGGGCCTCTCCCGAGATCGAAGACTGAAGGGAATATGTTTATACTGGTATGTTTCGATGGCTTCACTCGTTTTTCGTGGTTGTTTCCGACGAGGATGGCCGATGCTGAGACTACTATTAGGTGTTCAAAGACAACATTTTCATCTTTTGATCCTAGTCAGTATTTGGTTTCTGAAAATGCTACAGCTTTCACTTCCAACCTACTGAAGAAGTTCTGTTTTAGCCTTTCGATTTCTCATGTGACGACCTCCCGCTGTTATCCCCAGCCTTCGTACGCTGAGAGAGTCAACCGAAATTTGCGCTCTGCCCTCATCGCCTTCCATCATCAAGATGTTCAGAGTTTGGACACTTCCTTGCCATGGCTCGCTAAGCGTTCAATACCGCTATCCACGAGGCGCACCAATTTCCCCCCTTTTCCCCTCATGTTTTCGTTTGTTCCTAACTCCCCGCTTTCTAATCTATGGCATATTAATGACTTGTTGCCCGAAAGAGTGGATCCTCTTAACATCCGGGCTAATTGGAAGAAAGCTAAGGAAAATTTTAACGTCTCCTATCAAAGGGAAAAAGAGCACTATGATAAGGGACGTCGTCCTACCTGCCTGGCGGGCGGAGATAATGCATTTACTAAGAATTTCCTTCCTCACAGGTTCAATCCGCTTAGTGAGTGTTTAGGTCTTTATTGTTTGGCGAAAACCTGCGCTGCCTGTTATGTTATATTCAGTTTCGGTGTGTTTTTCCCTTGTGGTTTGGTAACTGGACTATTTGGAGGTGTCGTAACTCCCTTAGGTTGTAAGAATGTTGATTCATTGATACGTAAGCCCTCGTGGAGCCCTACCTTGCCTTTCTCCTCCACACCCAGCGTGATCACAGGGTCGATTTTGCCATCTCATTCCTTCGTCCTTTTCGGCTTTTGAGTGACTAAAATTGCTAGCCTTTAAACATTTGTGTTGCAGTATTATGGAGTTTTTACCTTCGCCTATCGCTCTGTGGGAAGTGACACACATGTGGGTAAATCTTGGCGTGCGCCGACTCCGTGGCCTGTTCCTCTCGGCCGCTGTTTCTTTATGCACAGTGTGGGCCAGCGTCTGTGGCCGGTAGTGGGACGTAAGCGCCATCCAGTTTTCTACGTGTTGGTGTGGCTGTCTGCGGCACGCTCTGCATCGTGCTTGACCTTGGGCTTTGCCTGTGCCCGTCTTAATTCGGCCCGGGAAGCCGAAAATGTTCACCTGGTGATGCTGTTGGGACGCCTTCCTTTCTTGGAAAATGTGTCTTGTTCTCATTGGTTATTTGCCAAGCAAGAATATGTGTTCACAAATTTTATTGGCGGTTAAGCAAGATGATATTGCACCCTGGTTGGGGTGTTATCTGCGTCATTCAATTGTAATTAATTATTGTAATTTATATATTGTAAATACGTGCCAGTTCGAATGGTACAGTGAAACCTACCACAAACTGATGTCTCCTAGAGATTAGGAAATACAATAACTAGTTTTATCAGAATTTGTGACGAGGTGGAAAGAGAAAGGCAGAGGTATTTCCGAGTAAGTGGAAAAGTTCCATAGCCGCGGGCGATGTTATAGTTGGAACAACGAACGGGCCGAGAGCAGAATTCCTAGAAATGACGCCAGGGGAATACCAGTGTACCAGCCGAGAGTTGGGTGCACAGTTGGTACTTAAAGAAAAAATATGAAACTTCTCAGTCCCGCGTAAGCTTGGGCCAATAGTAAAATTCGCTGGGAGACACAGTCACGACCACTTCATATTGTAAGAAGCACTATCAAAGGTAACTCCAGGGATTAAATTTAAAGAAGGAAATGAATTATAAATTCGAGATAAGGTGAAATTTAGAAGCCTAACCATATAATAAAAATTATGAAAAGTTATTAATTGAGGGAGATTGACTGGCGTAATTCTGAGATTTCATGGACGCTATTAGCTGATTGGCTGCAGGCAAGAGACGCTACAAACGGCGCGAAATTTCCCGCCCAGTATACGGGAGCTAAATTTACAATTATATTAATTACCAGCGAACGATATTAGTTGAGATTTGGCATAGAGGCTATAATAACATTATTACATCAGTGGATTCCAAGTTTAAGCCACTGGCTGGTCGGCAAATTGTCGCATGAGGATATTGGAACTGCTCACTCTAAGGTGACCTCTCGTGAACTCGGAGGAGAGGTGAGAGTAATATAAATACATGGTCGTGGCGACGGACGATACTAACTTGTGAAGAATTGTTCGAGCTGTTACTACGCCAGGGTGCGTACTTACTCGTGGATAATTGTTGGAGTTGTTAAGACGCAAGAGCGTGTAGATACTTATTCGTGAGAAATTGTTGAGCTGTTAAGACGCAAGTGCTTGTAGATACTTACTCGTGGAGAATTGTTCGAGCTGTTACTAGGCCAGTGTGTGTACTCACTCGTGAAATATTGTTTGAGGTGTTATTATGTTACGTAGCACAGTGACCCAGGATGTGAATTAGTACGTATTACAGACTTGAACAGTCTACTATCAGGAGTTCGAACATTTACGGAACTCATTAAATCGAAACCAACGGGTAGGGTTGAGAGATTCTATCTCGAGAAAAGTATATGTTACGTGAGATCGGTCGCGGGTGTTCGACGTAATTTGAGCAGTGAACAGATGTTTACGAACTGATAACTGGTTAGCCACGTGAACGTGAGACGGGAGAAATGCGAACAGACACGGAAGTGCCGGGTCAGAATTTCAAGTGCGCGCCGGGCCGTTCAAGGTGATACCGATGTATTCCATGTTCTTAGTGCCCGGGAAAGGAATGAAGAATGTATATTTACATTAAGTGGGCTAGATAAAAGGACAATAGTGTAAAATTTCTGTGTTAAATTTAGAGTGGAAAATATTCCGAGTGTAAGAATTTATTTGTTTTTCTAAGATTTAAAAATGTGTAATATTGAAAAGTGTCAAGATTACCTCTTCAAGCTGGCATGAATACCAGTAGGATGCAGTGCTAAAACTGGGCCGGGTCGATGCTCCTCGCCCAGTTTAACAAACTACAAGGCAGAGATGATTACCCCATTAATATAAATTTGTAGATTGCTAACGTTAGCAAAAATAAAACATAAAGTTGAAATAATTGATTACAAAACTTAACTCGATAAATTGATTCTCTCGCCGTAACCATTAATGTACAAATTCAAAAACTTAATATTGTTACTTGAGTAGTAATAGTTATGTGCTTGAAACTCAAAGAAGTTGGCGGTGTTTTAGTCTTTTCAGAGGAACCTGTCCTGTAATCGATAATACACGTTATAATGAACTATTTTACACTTCTATAAAAACCCTTGTCATCATCGTATTGTCAATCACCTTTACTTTTGGACTCCACAATAATAATAAATATTTGTTTAGAAGCGATAGGAGCACCTGTATATGATGTTCACGCTATTTTGAAAGCCCAGAGTGGTTTGAGCCAATTTTTGATGTTGGAATTCGTGCGGGACAAAAATCCGGCATGAGATGAGATTGAGTCCTACTGATGTTGATGAAGAAATAGATGTATCCTGAGGCCTAGGTCGAGATAATATGCCGATTCCGGCGTTATGAGTAGCAGAAGAGTCCACGCACCGAGGATTAATTAGGGAATTAAATGTTTTGAAGAGTTCCAGTGGAATAAATTGACTTCAAAAGAAAAAGAAGGAATAATTTAGCACTTGCAGGGATTGGATATATTTGCCCAGCTGCGAGGCGCCATGGGATTTGTGATTTGTCTTAGGAGGACAGGGTGTTCCCATAAATTAACGGTAATAACAAATGAGGTTGCGGGTTCGAATACCGTTATTACGTCCCGACCGATATGAAATCGGATCTTAGTGGTTCATATTGGGATTTAACACATGTGACTAAATTCTAAGGATTGAAAATTAAAATATAAACATTTAAAATTAATAATAATAGTAATGATAATATTCCAAGTAAATCATGTCTTAATTAATTGATTAGTGCCAAACTAGATCGGAATTGTAAAGGATTATGCATTAAACATAATAATAGTTGACTGCAGTGTATTATCATAATAATAAATTGAAGAAGAATAAGAAGAATAATTTATTATATTATTTCTGACAATAATAATAATGGTGAAAAATGAAATTGAAATAATAAATCAATGATGATTACGTGTTACGATAATAATGATCTCCACTGATGATAATAATAATAATAATAATAATAATAATAATAAGAAGAAGAAACTTAATAAAATTAAAATATTTTTTATTTCTGATGATGATGTTAACTGATACTAGGGAAGTCAGCGGACAAAATAACGTAATAATATCCAGTTGTTGCAAATAATAAGTTAAATTTGTTATTTGTAATATGATGGCTTTTTCCTACATCTGGACCATTAGGTTAGAGTCCGTTTGTAGTTTCCTTCAGTTAACGATTAGCATATCTTGGTTAGGAACCCAGGGACGGTTTTGTATTATCCCAGGTTGGTCTCATCTCAATAAAGGCGGAGGCGAAGGAAGGCATGATGCATGTGATCGCGCCCACCTACCCAGCTGGTAATTGGTCTATGTCCATAAATGGTCATTGTGTTCGCGAGGGTCGAATTGCAACCCTCAGAAATCAACGGTTTCTCCACCCAAGTGGATGGATGGTCAAAAGTGTAAAATATTAATATGTGAAATTTTCACGAATGATTTGCCAAATTACCGGCAAAATAGGCGTCAACGAATTTTGTTGTGCGTTAAATTTTTAACTTAAATAAAATGCTCCTTTAGCATTTGCAGGGAAACAGTTCCAAGTCCTTGTTCTTGTAGAATAGTAAACTCTTGGTGATCGTTTAAATATCCGCCCCCATTCCTAGGACGGAGCCTTCCAATTTTTTCCCTTTGATCTGATTTAATATATGTTTGTGTGTTTTTATGATGAGCCTCAAAGTTAATGATTAGAGTGTCCCGTTCAACCCTGTAGTACTGATTAGATGGCGTCATACATTTAATTGGAGATCTCATATTTTCATAATTTTTTTAAATTGTTTATTAGTTGCGATAGATTCGGACCGTAACACCCCCTGAGATAAATGCTGGTTGGGACTCAGGCTTTCAGCGGGTACAATATGTACCTATTGCAGGAGAATTACTTTTCTCAAGAATTCTTATGTCTGAGAAAAAATAAACCTTCCCAACCTGGTTGGCATTTAGAGAGTGAGTTCTGAACCGTGAATTTCTCTCCCTCCCCGTTCACGTTCCTTATTTTAAATTTTATGAACTATGGCAGATCTATCTGTATTTATCGTGATATTATTTGTGTGCATGATCTTTCCCTGTCTGTTAATAAATTATATTTTGCCCCTTCCCATTTATGGTCGCAGCGAAAAAGGAAATTTTCTTCCGCCCTGGGGTTTTCCTCTATTCAGATTGGCAGGCCTGCTTTTTCCCTTCATGCCCGTATCGTTACGCCCCAGCTCGACTGGAGAGGGGAGGGGGTGGCACGTATATACTGGAGTCAGTGCCTCTGGACGAGCTTCACTGTGCTAGCGAGAACACGTACGTGCTTCTCGCTCCGCTGTCCCACTCCTCGCCAGGTGATCTGTACCTCCTAAGTGCGAGCCAGGCAACTGTACTTATTAGTACTTTTCCGAAGGGTCATTTGTCGGAGCTGAGCACTTCTCAGTGCTCGCTTTCTGTTCTCTTTCAGGACTTCTTTCTCAGCAGGACCAGGGTAGAGAAGCTAAGCCTACCAGCGACACCGGCCGGCTACGACTACAGGGGAGCCGTAGCGAGACTACGAGTGGCGCTCAGCTCAGGGGTCGCCCCTGACGTCAGACTCACGTCGCTGTTGGTGTACAACCACTGGAGGATGCGCACCAACCGAGGAACGGTCCGCATACTCGACCTCCTCAACGCGGCTGCCGAGTTCATGGGAGAGTCGAGCATCGAGATCATCGGCGAGGTGATCCCTGGCTGGGCGGTCATCATACGCCCCAAGGACGCGGCCCGCTTCAAGGCCTACGAGGAGCTGGTATCCCAGCACTACCAGGTCATCCGGCTACCAGGACTCAGGGAGCACCTGGACCTCTCTGGCTATCAGAAGGCAGCCACCCAGATGGAGCCGAGGACCGAGGACGACGGCGGCGCGACGGCGCGACCCCAGTTGGACAACTGTACTTTACTAAGAACACGCAGACTAACAATTCCGCCAACCAGGAACGTCGACCACCTGCCAGGGCGAAGTGGACGCAGATCCAGGCCCACCAGGAAGGGCCTGTAACCCGGGCGCAAACCAGGAAAGCGCTCGTGACGGTGGATGGCAGCACGGCAGTGGAGAAGGACGCTCCCTGGCGATCTGAGGCTGCTGTCCAGGCCAAGCCTGCCTGCATGTATGTCGAGCTGCAAACCTCGATGTGCGCCCCGTAGGACAGGGAACGCAGCCGAGTGTTAGCACCGGCCGAAGCCACCGCCGCCAACCAGGAGGAAGAAGACGGCGACGCAGCGGAGCCACCCGCTACCCCAGGCAGGGAGGAGAGCCACCAGGGAGAGGCCTCTTCCCCAGCCGAGAAGAGATTCCCGGAAAGAAGACGCCGCCCCAGGACCAGGAAGAAGAAGAAGAAGAAGACGCCGGCCCACCAGGAGAGGGCCACCTAGCCGCAATCCAGGACTGCTTCCAGGACGCCGCCGATCGAGGAGCCAGCCAGGAGAGGACTTCACCAGGTAGTGGCAATCAGGTGAGATTGAAACGTCCCCCTCAACAGCTCTTGCAGTGTTTTCGCTGTTTGAAGTGGGGGCCACCGGCAGGAGAGGTGTGGGCTCCAAGTGAGTTGCAACCGCTGTGATGGTGATCACCACTACACGGCCTGCGCAGCACTTAAGGAGGCGCTGGTGTGCGCCAACTGCGCGGGGAGCCACCCGGCCTCCCATCGCATTTGCCCTGTTTACCCGGCCATGGCGCGCGCAGAGAGGAAGGAGGCCCGGCGTCATAACCCACCCCCTTCCAGGTGGCCCCCGCCTCGGCGGGCTTGGCCTCATTCTCCGGGATCGGAGTCTGTGTACGAAGGACCCCTACGAGGTGTCGCTCTGCGGCGGGCCCCAGTGGTACTCGGCGCATGGTTTCGCAACCGGCAAGGTCTGCGCTAGTCACGGCAGTGCCCAGACGGACTGATCCCCTGGCAAATGGAATGGCGAGGAATAGGCTTATGACTTGTGCATGATACCTGTTCCCAACTAACACTACCACTTGATTTTTCCAGCCCATATTCTTGCATGTGCTATCAAAGGATGTCAGGTTTTACATGTAGACTATTTCTCTTTTCTGCCTATGTGGTTTTTCCCTGACCCTTCAATTACATACCTTAACACTATCCAACCAACATAACCTCGCCTGGTAACGTGTCTAACATGGAAACAGGCATGCCGTGGTAGCGAGTTTACTCGGAAACCGGCAGATACTCCTTGTATCATTTCCCACTCTTCCCTGCTTTCTCTTTCTTCTTAGAAATAATATCATGTCGGAGGCCACGTAGATTGAATCGATGGTCACGCGGGGGGAGCGACCTTCGGTGCCCTCCCCCCCCAGAAAAAGATCTAGCAGAGGCTTCTTGACATCGCTGTGTACGGAGTAACTTGGCTTCGCCGCTGGCGTGGGTTTGACCCGCTCGCTCCTCGACCCCAGGCCGTCTACGGGTGTGGGGATAGAGAGTTCACTTCTCGTGATTTCTTTTGGGCTAAGGAGGGAGAGTTTTTCTATCTTGAAATGTATTGTTCTATTGTAATTGGCTTTGGGGAAGCCGACGGGCGTATTTATTTGAAAAGAATTAATTCTTTAGGTCATGTTAATGTATTAGATTATTTGCTTCTAATCTAGTCTGTTATAGTAAATTTTTATAAGATTGGTTGGGAGGCTGAGCCCCCGTATGTTACGTTCTCTCTTAAGCTTTAGGCAGATTGGGCATTATGTATTATTTCACTCTCGATGAAGTTGAGTCATATATGGCTAAATGCCTTTAACATTATTAAATTTTCAGATTGTTTGAGAACTGTATGTAATAATTTTCTTAACCTAATCTTTTAAGGAGATGGTCTGTAATATTGAAGGAAGCGTATATTCGAGGTGCTCCTCACCTGTATCATGGGGAATGATGAAACTGTGAACTGTATAGGGGCAGGTCCCCGCTGAAAAGTTATATTTTCGAAAGGGACACACAACCTGATCATTGTAACCGAATGCGTTTAAGCAATACTTGTTAATATTTGGGTTTCCTTGTATTAATAAATGTTTAGCACAACAGATGGCCTTAGTTCGCTCTAACCCTTTCCACTCTTATCATAGTCTGACTGGTTTAGGGCTCCAATCTTTGGCCCGCACCTTCTTTGCCTTCCACCGTCTATTAACGGTGCACCTTACGTCATAGCGTACACGGTTGCTAGGTAACGTTGTCTGGCCTTCCATCCATACCTTACATCATACCCTGCACGGTTGCTAGGTAACGGCCTCCCAATCTCTCGTAGCTGGCGGTTGCACTGGCGTTTGCTGAGTTTCTTGATCCGTCATGGCTTGAGCCTTGAGGAGGTCCAGTTCAGAGCGGGTGATATGCGGTATCGCAAGGGTGCCTCCGGGAACAGATGAGGACGATCCTGTAGCTTTTAATTTTCCTTTCTTCTGTTCGCGGTAGTACGATGTGGGTTCTGGTTGCTGAGTCATTTCAAACCCAATGAAGAAGACTCCTTCCCCGACCATCATCATTTTCGGTGGAGGAAACCACACGCAGTACCGCCGCATCATTAAATAATGTTATTATTTTCTTTTCCAATGAGAAAAATATCAGGAACGGTTTTCCACAGAAAGTAAATAATGTTTCCTAAACAAATTTTAAAATTAATTTTCTTCGTAAATTAAACGATTTTCAAATGCGTGCGAAAATACTTTTTCGAAGTGTCGGGCATTTCCCTCTGATTT
Organism: Anabrus simplex; assembly: GCF_040414725.1. Lineage (NCBI taxonomy): Eukaryota > Metazoa > Arthropoda > Insecta > Orthoptera > Tettigoniidae > Anabrus > Anabrus simplex. Next base: position 769,259,019 of record NC_090265.1, read on the forward strand.
TTTAGTAGAGGATGGTTGGTCAGTCGTACTTCTTTTTAAAACAATAATTATTAGCGGGCGGATTTTGGCATATTTACATGTGTTTTTGTTTCAAGATATAATATGCTCATAATAAATAAAGGCGGTTCATACCATTTGAAATCGAATGGCTTAGTTTTATAGTGCATATAAATGCAGAATTGTATTTTTGTTATTATTTTGTATAACTAACACACACACACACACACACACACATATATATATATAAATCGGCACAAAAAGGCAAATAAATGAATATATAAAAGTCCCGTTCGCCGCCGGAAGCCTTGACGGGTCGATAATATTAACAACAGCTTGACAATGTGTAATGTATTTCGGTGGCGTTTTGGTATTCGCTTCGGATGTTGGAATAATAGAAAAATAATGTTTCACGAAACTTGAAGTAGCAAAGAGGAGGGATCATTCTTCGATACTTGACAAGGACCAACCTGCCCGCTCCAAAAGATATTCTTACTTACATAGAAGAATTAAAACAGAAACTGCCTGAAACTAAATAATGCCAACATTTTCTTTGTTCCTATGGTGTTGTTGCTAGCAGGACCTAACCAGTCCAGACCAATAGTCTGTAGCTCTAAGCTGTCTTTACTGTTCATCTTTCGTGCTATTCAGTATCTCTGGATAAGCGCCGACGTTTGCAAGCCTGTTTAGTGCATTGAAAGCTCATCGGAGCCACCGCTATGTTGTATCTATAACCTATACTTTCATTTCTTCGTTGTATGAAGACCAGTGACCACTAGAAATCATGCAAAAAGAAAAAAAAAACGATAAAACTATTCTGTGCTTCAGCAGTTGATATTTGGAGAACCAACGTTAGAGGAAAAACAAGTATTTTGGAGAGTATGGAATAGTGCATCTATTGCTGTTTTAGATGCCCATGAATCCGCTCTACCACGACTACTCTTGATTTTCAGTGAGAAATATAACAACGAAACATTGGTGCAATTTTTTAAACATACATAATAATTAGAAAAACCTATACTAACCTTGGACTTATCTAAGTTCTGTCCAGTTGTGAACTCCCCCCCCCCCCCTCCCTGCATATCTGAGAAAATTCCCAGGTTTTCTTGCATGTATTTATTTCTATATCTCTAATTTGTATTTCTATTCAAGGTCAAAAGATATACGTCAATTGAGCGAGCGATAAGAGAAGTACTGAGATATTTATGCTAAACTTATGACGTCAATTTGAGAACGTTCTGTTAATACGGAAGTCTGATAAGGAAGAGCGCAAAGAAAAATTAAACTTGTATCCCGTAACTTGTAAAAAAGTACGGGGAGTAATACCAGATACTGTACACCCGTTGCCACCGAAGAACGCTCCTGCGTAACGACTAGAACTAAAGTAATGTCTAGTTTGAGAGGCGTGCTGGCAGCAGAAAATAAGGCTGCCATCCATTTGACACGTCTTCCGTACATCCAGCAACAATTTACACTTGTTTTCAGTTGTCCGAATTAAAGAGCAATGCCGTGAAACGGATATACCTTGTATCTTTAGGGTTAAAAAAACTGATATTTGTTCGTGGCGTCGACCTATGAAGAACTTTTGCCACTACTTTCACTATTTGAGAGCAACCTGCGTGTAAGTGGAATTGCAGAAGTGTAGAGTGAGGCAAGGAACGTCAAGAACGACACATACAACCAGCCCCCAGGCCAGGGATATTAATCAATTACAATTAAAAACCTGGACCCGGCCGGGAATCGAAACCGGGGCGGCCGGGTGACAGGCGGACGCGTTGCTCCCTACACCGCGGGGATCTTTAGGGGTAACTTTGTATTGAAAGTGAAAAGAGATTTTCCCCCACCTTTTATCGTCCTTAATCCGTTTAACCTCCAGAGTAGGTTTCTCCCTCGGACTCAGCGAGGAACCCCACCTCTACCGCCTCAAGAGCGGTGTCCTGGAGCGTGAGACTTTGGGTCAGGGAATACAACTGGGAAGGAAGACCAGTACTTCGTCCAGGCGGCCCAACCTGCTATGTTGAACATTGGCCTTGTGTGGGAGGGGAGGGGGGATGGGAAAATTGGAAGAGCTAGACAAGGAAGAGGGAAGGAAGCGGGCGTGGCCTTAAGTTAGGGGCAGAGTTGGCGCAGTTGGCCGAACCTGACTGGAATTATTCAAGGCAAGAGGGGAGAAACTGCAACACTCTAGAAGAGGGACGGCGAACCTATGACACGCGTGCCGCTAGCTGACACGCACTGATCTCTATACCTGGATGGCTGGTAGCTTGGGTAGCAGTAAGCCGAATAGAAGATGACTGGTGTGGTAAGATGGCAGCGAGCGCATAGTGCAATAGACTACGAGGAGCGCGCTTGCTTTGTTTATGCTTAGTTCAGTGACGCCAGGCCTCTTGATTGTAGTTCCACGAGTGTTCTATGCTGTGTTATTGCAAAGTAAATAGTAGTGTATTTTACGAATTTAAATTCGTTGCCTTGTAGTATACTTGTGGATTACAGGATTCAATTTAAATACACTGACTGACAGAGCAAATGCAACACCAAGAAGGAGTGGTTCGAAAGGGATGAAAGTTGGGGGAAAAACAGAGACGGCACGGACGAATAATTGATGTTTATTTCAAACCGATATGCAGGTTACACAATGCGCACGGCATCGACTCAGCAGGATGTAGGACCACCGCGAGCGGCGATGCACGCAGAAACACGTCGAGGTACAGAGTCAATAAGAGTGCGGATGGTGTCCTGAGGGATGGTTCTCCATTCTCTGTCAACCATTTGCCACAGTTGGTCGTCCGTACGAGGCTGGGGCAGAGTTTGCAAACGGCGTCCAATGAGATCCCACACGTGTTCGATTGGTGAGAGATCCGGAGAGTACGCTGGCCACAGAAGCATCTGTACACCTCGTAGAGCCTGTTGGGAGATGCGAGCAGTGTGTGGGCGGGCATTATCCTGCTGAAACAGAGCATTGGGCAGCCCCTGAAGGTACGGGAGTGCCACCGGCCGTAGCACATGCTGCACGTAGCGGTGGGCATTTAGCGTGCCTTGAATACGCACTAGAGGTGACGTGGAATCATACGCAATAGCGCCCCAAACCATGATGCCGCGTTGTCTAGCGGTAGGGCGCTCCACAGTTACTGCCGGATTTGACCTTTCTCCACGCCGACGCCACACTCGTCTGCGGTGACTATCACTGACAGAACAGAAGCGTGATTCATCGGAGAACACGACGTTCCGCCATTCCCTCATCCAAGTCGCTCTAGCCCTGCACCATGCCAGGCGTGCACGTCTATGCTGTGGAGTCAATGGTAGTCTTCTGAGCGGACGCCGGGAGTGCAGGCCTCCTTCAACCAATCGACGGGAAATTGTTCTGGTCGATATTGGAACAGCCAGGGTGTCTTGCACATGCTGAAGAATGGCGGTTGACGTAGCGTGCGGGGCTGCCACCGCTTGGCGGCGGATGCGCCGATCCTCGCGTGCTGACGTCACTCGGGCTGCGCCTGGACCCCTCGCTCGTGCCACATGTCCCTGCGCCAACCATCTTCGCCACAGGCGCTGCACCGTGGACACATCCCTATGGGTATCGGCTGCGATTTGACGAAGCGACCAACCTGCCCTTCTCAGCCCGATCACCATACCCCTCGTAAAGTCATCTGTCTGCTGGAAATGCCTCCGTTGACGGCGGCCTGGCATTCTTAGCTATACACGTGTCCTGTGGCACACGACAACACGTTCTACAATGACTGTCGGCTGAGAAATCACGGTACGAAGTGGGCCATTCGCCAACGCCATGTCCCATTTATCGTTCGCTACGTGCGCAACACAGCGGCGCATTTCACATCATGAGCATACCTCAGTGACGTCAGTCTACCCTGCAATTGGCATAAAGTTCTGACCACTCCTTCTTGGTGTTGCATTTGCTCTGTCAGTCAGTGTATGTATGTGTTTATCTGAAATATGAATGAAGAAACATTCTACGGGGTATTAACATACCGCAGTGTTCAGCTTATGGATGTACAAACAGAACAGATCAGCAGAAGAAGAAATCATTTCATCGGGGAGTTTTATACTGTACATAAGAATCTTCCTAGGGTAGTGTTTTGAGTTTTAGGTTTATTGTATCTTTTTTCGCATATTTCGGGAGCATAATGGCAATTAATTTTTGTAGGTTTCCTTTCTCGTGACCCAAACTTCTAAGATCATGGATTATCAGGCGGGAGAATTGGGAGCCTTCTAAAACAGCTGTTCTCTGCTCGGATCACTTAGAGGAAGACTGTTTTGATAGAAATGGACAAACTGTACACCTTAGAAGTGATGTACAGCCAACTGTTTTCAATTTTACTGAACATTAACTGCAAGTAAAGATTTACTTATATTTTTTTCTCATAATTAAACTGACGGTTTCGATGAAATAATTGACGTGACCTTATAACAATCTTAGAAAATGAAGTCTGGAGGAATTGTAGACCTTATTTACATCAGTAATAATTATGGGTTTCAGACACTGGAGTGGTGGGAGAAGGGAAAGTGTGGTGGGTGTTGGGGGCTATCCCATTATACTATTCGTGGTATTTGGGACTCTTTTAACTGGTGTTACATATTTCTGATGATGACTATCAATATCGCTTTATTAGCTGAATTTAATTAAAGAGGTCTCTAATAGTAAATTAAGCTGCAGGTAATGTGATATATTGGCAACTTTTGAATATTTGCTGGTTTTATAAATGTGTACATTTGCTTCAATGATATTTTAATTTGATAATATGCGCGTTATTTCATGGAAACAGGAAACATAAATTCATTATCAAGCACCGATTACGATATGTCGAATCTAGGCCTGTATAGTGAGCTACGTTTATAGGTACATCATTTTAAGAATGCATAATTTCGTGGCATACATGTATACAATTTACAGCAATGTTTCCAGAAACTGGTTGTCACTCGTATTGTGTTACCGATCGCTAATTGCATGTATTCAGCACCTAAGTTAATATTTGTCGGCCGTTATTATACACTCATGGTTATTGCTATCCCGGAGATTTACTGACCTCGGAATGACGTGTCAGTGATCCCAATGTTCTTATGCTTTGAGTGAACACGTCTCTATATTTTTAATTATTCCAATGCGCCATTAAATGCGACTTAAAATTGACTATATTATCATTGCTTTCCCATAAGGAGAGCTCTAGGTTGGGTACGCCAACATGGCGAACCGCGCGGTCAACTTGGCGTACTTTCTCCTGCAGCGGAAACCTGCCATCAGCGATCCATGTATAGAGATCAGTGGTGACACGTGAACACGATTTCAGTGTTCGTGTTTCCACGAATATATTGTACGTATTTTTTCATTTAAATCTTGATTATGATGATTGCTCTAATTAAATTACATCACTTATTTAAATTTAAGTTTAGTTTCATACCTTTTTTATCTTATGCTTTAATAATCTCATTAGAGTCGCCCTATGCGACCCTGCTCCTTCAGTGATTGTGTCGTTCATGAACTAACTAGTTCATTTGAACGACTCTTTTATTTGAACTGGTACGAGTTCGTTCTAATATTTTGAACGGGTCGTTCACGGGAGCATACAGCATGTTAGAGGAATAAGACCTTAGCAAGCACCATCTATTGTAGAAAGTACGTACTAGCTCGCGCCTCGTTCGTTTGAACGACTTGTTCATTGAACGAAGTGCCGCGAGAGCCGTTTCCACGTAGACAGCACAAATGAACTACCTCGTTTATTTGACTGACTTCGTTCATTTGATCGACATCGTTCATTGAACGAAGTGCCGCGAGAGCTGTTTCCATAAGACAGCACAAATGAACTACCTCGTTCATTTGAACGACAAATAAGCTTGCACACGAATGGCCAATGGCGTTGCCGTGTTAATGGTCACGTGACATCATATCTCTCCCATTTCTCAACCGGGGGAGGACTTATACAAAATTGGAAAGTTTATCTGTCTCTCCGTCTCTTGTAGATTCCATTTCTTCACTTAGGCAGACTGGCGGCGGCATTGTGTACCTGTTGTCTGTTCGTGCTCATAATGAACTAACTCGTTCATTTGAACGAAGTGCCGCGAGGGCTGTTTCTGTGACATCACCTCATGAACTACCTCGTTCATTTGAACGACTCAAGGCTATGAACGGTATCTAATGAACTAGTTCAAGCAAATTAACTAACTGGACCCATCCCCAGTGATTCACTTTAGACTGCAGCACACGTTGCTGGTTCAATATGTCTACCCTTTGTTCGAGGTCTTTCTGTTCGCGTCATTGTGACGTCACCGGTAACTTGCCTTGTTATTGGCTGTGAATGAAATAATGCAAACCTCCACGGTTATTATTTCTTCTTTTACAGTGTTATTTATTTAATTTTATATTATTTATTATTGAGTTTCTGTTCTCTTAAGGCCTACAAAGGATTTTTCCTGTTATTTGTTTATTATTGGACTGTAATTTAAAATGTGTTCCTTTCCGTGTTACGTTTTACTGTGTTATTCGCCGCGCATTACTCTCAATATAAGGACTGCGCCTGACCTACTGAGCACGACAACTGGACAACTTTTGACAACTCGGGCTGATCTAGCCCTCGCCGGAACGCTGCAACTCTAAGACACTCCATAAGTCAATGTCAGGACTCAGCAAGAAAGACAACTAGAACTGACTTAGCCCACTGTTGTGTAAAGTGCTGTTTTGTGTTGTCTGAAAGTTTTAAAATCTCCTGGGATATTTTCAAATAAGATAACTGTAAGTGGTGAAAGTGAAATTCAGAAAATAAAATGTAAACTGGGGAAAGTAGCCATGTGGCAAAGTTGGGGCAGTTGGCCGATCCTGACTGGAATTATTCAAGGCAAGAGGGGAGAGACTGCAACACTCTAGAAGAGGGACGGCAACCACGGAGGTTTACATTACTTCATTCACAGCCAATAACAAGGCATGTTGCCTGTGACGTCACAATGACGTGAACAGAAAGACCTCGAACAGAGGGTATACATAGTGAACCAGCAACGTGTGCTGCAGTCTAAAGTGAACGGAACGGTTGAACAGCTCAGTTCTACACAGCGATGGCCAAGATTCGCTTTCTCTTGTGCAAGACCCTGTCTGCATAGCTCGGCCACGCGTCATGCAGCAGAATACAAAACCTCTGTGAATATGCTTACTGGACAGGCACCTTTTATTGTTTAAGCTAAAATGAATGTAAGACGTTCTCCGTAAAATCTTTGTGGTCAGTAGTGACTAATTCTTTTGAATGTAGCCTTGCTACATATTTTGCTGAGTCTCAATTTGTTTGAATACTGTTCAATTGCCTTATGGCACTCTCGTAAGATTTAACGCAGTCCTAACTGCTTTTCAATTTCAGGACTTTGTCCTTCTATGCAATTGATTCTTGATTGCCTTTCATGGCTTTTTGTAAAGTTTAACTATTCAATTGTTTCTTAATTGTCTTTCATGACTGTTCCGGGGTATCTGTGGAACGCAGAGGGGAATGCCGCGGTGAATGGGTCTAACTACAAAATCAAAGTTAATTTAAACCTGTAACAAAGGTTATATTTTTTTGATCTTTTTTTTTCAGAACTTCAAACTTAACAATCTTTCACTAGGTGAACACAACAATGTATATGGTAAAATGACAAGCAAGACAAGAAAGATCCCAATTTTAGTGATTTTAACACTCTTGGGCTACAAGCCCCAAGTTTTACAATTTTGAGCTCCTAGCTCAGTTTTACCAAAGCACAAATTTTAACGCAAGGGCAGAAAATCCCCACTAGCACTAGCTCCAACAAAGACCAATTCAGGCCTCCCAGAGGCACTATTACAACACCTGAAAAGAGCTGACACGCTCTCAGTTTTTCAAGCCTATCCAAGGCAATATCAAAACCTTATAGTTAATTGCCATCAAGGCACAACTTGCAAAAATGAAACAGGGGTATCTTGTACCCAACCTACTGGGCCTTCATGGAACACGAATAATGGTTAAGTAAATGGCCCGTAACACCAAATAGAATGGAGGCGAGTATTTGCACTCTTAAACATGCATTCTTAAAACCTGAAAGGCACTAGGCCGAAGAAACAGGGGCTATTCCCAAACTATGGAGGTGACCCGTATAAGAAGAAATTTAAAACATTAAGGAAGAGAAGAAAATCAGTTACCAAAATGTAGTCGCCTCAACCCAAAATGAAGGGGAGCTCGAGAGGGTAAATCACTCTCTATCCTCGACTTACGGTTACAGATTTTATGAAGTTTTACATAAGCCGGCAGAAAATTACATTTTTAGGAAAGTAGGTTTCATAGTAAAAGTTTCGGACCTTTCCCGCGGGTTAAACTGCTGAGCTAGCAAGAAACAAAGATGTTAAACGGCCATTACCTTACTGAAGACCTGCTGCCTGGTGAAAAAGGCACCTCCCGCCTCCTGCTTCACATACACACACTTAGTTAGATGTTGATCAAGTGGCCAAGAGCCATGAAAATTCCCAGTTTATAAACCCTCGGGGAAAGTTCGAGACCTTTCATGAATGATCAAGCCACACCCTCTTACTTTATTGGCGGATACAAGGTTACACACAAAATCGAAGAAGAAACCCGTGATTGGTTAGAAATTAATTACAGAAATTAGGGATTGGTTGAATTCAAAACAGGCGGAAAGAAGAGATCATTATTGCCAACCCAAAAATGAATGAACATAATAAAGTAAAGAACAAACTTATGAATACAAAATTTCTTCAAAAGAATGTTTATTCACTTCGAGCCAGGGTGCATGATCATAGTTTTTGTAGTGGCATCTATGACAGAATGTCCACACTTCTTGATCAATGGAAAACAAAACAAGTTGTAATTCACACAGTACTGGCAACTTCATAAACACAAAATTACAGTAGTGACATCTGCTGAGAAAAAGTTTAAGTAGGTCTAGTTCCAAGTTCAGTGTTTCTCCTGTAGAGGAGGTTTTAATTGGCGCAAGATTTAAATGTGCGGCGTAGAGGTGTACCTCCCGGTACAATGACTTTTTGTAAATTTTATCTATTCAATTGTTTCATAATTGCCTTTCATGGCTATTTCAATGTCAAGTATTTATGATTTTTATATTTGTTAGCGGGATTTTGTGGATCGCAGAGATGTGAAAGAAGGTGCGGATGAATGGGTCTATCTACCATATCAAAGATTAACTCAAAACTTTAAATAAAGGTTAAATTTCTCTTCAAATCAGAAACTTAACAAACTTTTCACTTAGTGAAATAATAAGGTTAAAGGTACAACTAGCAGTTTGGAAATTACAAGTGCTGAGCTTCCAGCTCCAAATTTACAAGTTTACAACATCACAAATGTTGCGTTCAGTTGGACAAGGAGAGAATCTCCCACTTCAAGAGCACTTTGCTACAAAGGTTACAAATACGGCTTTCCAAAGGCCCCACTCAATATTAAACCAAAAATCAGAAAGAGTTTAGTCTCTCCGAATTCAATAAAGGAGACTGGCTCCCGATTTCGTACAGCCTACTCAAGGCAACATTACACAAAAAATCTTACAATTTCTATCCTCTCTAGGTCCAACCTACAATTTACAGTTTTTATACCGGGGTATCTATTACCCAAACTATTGGGCCTTCGTGGAAAGAAGAACAGGTTAAATTACTCGCCCGAACACAAAATGTATGGAGGCGTACACTTGCGCTCGTATAAAATTAAGTATAAAATCCTAATTGGGCTCGCGGCCCGTGGATGCAGAGGCTAATCCCAAGGTACTGAGGTGACTAGAATGAAAGTTAATTTAATGCTTTACAGAAAATAGAAACGGTCACAAAATCGTAGTCACCTCAAGATAAATCGAAGGGGAACTCAAGGGGGCAACGCACTCTCTATCCCCGATTTACAATGTAAGTCTTTATGAAATTTTACATGAGCCGAAAAAAGTTTACATTTAGAAAATAGGTAGTTACATAGTTAAAAATTAGAACCTTCCCCTCGTGTAAGTCTGCGGAGGTAGCTACAGAAGTATAAAACTGGTGGCCATTACCTGGGCTGGTGCACTGCCTGGTGAAATGAGGAGGAAGTGTTGCATACTTTTAAATATAGAAATAAATGATAGTTTAGTTGTGAAAACCTATAAATACAAAACTTAAAATCACTAATTCTTCTACCTTGCACCAGAGTGCATTACCTCAGTTTTTGTGATGACATCTGTGGAGAAAAGTTCAAACTTCTTGACGTAAACCAAAACAAAACAAATAAATCCAGTCAGTTTAGGCAACTTCACAATAACAAATTACTAAATAATTCAAAGGTGACCTCTTCTGGTCAATGTCCCAACTTCATGCATTAGTTGTTTCACGTTTGTTAGATAGATAGAGTTCCTTACGGCGCTTCTTTTAAGTGTTCGGGGTTGAGGTGTACCTCCCGGTACAATATTCACTACTTTTCCTTTATTCACAAGGTTTAATTTAATAAAATAATATTTTTTGTAAATCTATGATTCCAACCCTGTAATTCCAAATATTAGTGAATCTTCACTCGTTCCCCAATGGTAGGGATTTAAACCCTTATCTTCGACTATCTCTCCTTCTGGCACGTCAGACAACATAGCACATACCGGCATTTTAATTTTTTTAACTTGCAATAAATAAGTCGAAGTTCTAGCAACGTAGCATATTTTAACATTACCCTTTTATAAATAAGTACATCTCAATTACTTCTATTCCTATATTCTTTACAAATTGTATTAGGTCAAATTTACCTGCTTTTAAAATGCAATTATTTTCAGTGATGTTTACAAAATAAAATCATGAAACATTCAGTCAAATGGATTTGTATGTAATGCAATATAACACCTAACTGAAGTCAAATGAGAGGTTTCAAGATGATTTTAAAAGAAAATAGCCGATGGCACATTAGACAGCAGAAAATAAAAAACAAGACCTTAATTTACACACTACTGTCCTCTAGACAGATCAGAGAAGATGTAGGAGGAGGCTCATGTGAGGAAATGAAGAGATGAATTTTCCGTTGTTGTGACTCAAGGGTACTAAGGACAAGACAGTTTCGCTTTCAAATGGCCATGGCATTCCAAAGGGAACTTACAGACATACCGTACGACACTGTGTTGAAAATCAATGAGACCAGTGCTCAGTTAAGTAGCTGAAGAAAATTGGTGGTCTCATTCCATTTTCAGAAAGGATTCTTACGATCCAATGAATCACCTTTTGGACACTTTGGGAATGTGAAAAGCACTGCAGAAAACTTTGTTAACAGCATTTTCCCAATAAATCCTGAGAAAGAGGGGTGTTCAAAAACTTTTGAGTGGTAGTGTTACTTTCACCCCATTAACATTTTTCTTCTTGGTGAAACTTACAGCCTTACTTTTCACGTCATTTACCATCATACCGTTATCTAAAGTCCATCTGATATCTTTGTCAAGGTCATTTTGCAGTCGCTCACGATCCTGTAACTGTACATCAGGCATGTCAAGGACGTGTCCTTCGGGCCAAATGTAGGCCCCGTCCCATTTTTGCATTTAATAAATAATTATATATTTTATATGTATAATGATTTGAAATCGTCTGAAGATTATTTTTCTTTGTTTAGTCATTCATTCTGCTTTGATGTTCAGCAGGCAGGGAGGGAAATATTATTGAATTAATCACCGATTTTTTTCGTCATTATGACTCGAGCGTACTAAGGACAAGACAGTTTCGCTTAGACGTGGTCGTGGCGTTCCAAAGAGAACTTACTGGCATTCAGTGCGACACTGTGTCGAAAATCAACATCAATTAAGTTGATATTCCTAACTCTGAAATGCTCGTCTGCTGCCATTTCTTGGTGGATACAGTACTTTTGTATCCGTCTCTCGGCACAGGCCAGAGCAAAGTGTAGCTTTCACCGAAGTCCCAGTCTCACCCATAGCTGTGACAGTGTGGAAGCTGAGTAATGACATTCAGAGCACGACTGGTGCAGCTGAGTGTTATGAAAGGTGTTGCTCATAGGGTCAGTCGTGCTGCAATAGCACTTTCAGACCCAGTGAGGAAAGCAGTGGCAAACGACCTCACGCCTCATTTTGGTGTTGCCATTGGTTTTTTGTGTTCCTTATAACCGCTATTTGAGGATCCAACCAGCCTCTGGGCTGATGACCTAACAGACAACTCTGAAATGCGCCATTTCACATACTAGCAATGTTTGGATCTACGTATTTCTGTGAACAGTTATTTTCGTTTATGAAGCAAAACTGCTCACGGATCAAGACTGACAGTACGACATTTATCCTCCATCTTGAGAGTGTCATCATCACAAAATCAAGTGACTGACATTGAATGGTTTCTAAAAATAAGTGTCAAATGTCACACTCCGTTCTCCAGAAATTCCTATTTTTATAAAATATGCATACAGCCAAATTGGAATAATGATAATTATATAATTGTAATGTTTTATTCCATAATTCCATAATTTTTTGTCCAGATAATATATTATATACGCACTATTAGCATCAGTAAATATATTGGACAGTTCGGCCGCCTCCGCCTCCGCAGGCTCCCAGGGGCCCGCTCCTCCGCCGCCACCCGAGGGTTCTTCCGAGGGGCCCGCTCCTCCGCCCCCACCCGAGGGGCTTTCCCAGGGGCCCGCTCCTCCTCCCACGGGATATTTGAATTTGTAAACAAAGGCACGTGCTTTTTGACAGCTGTCATCCGCCATCTTGCATCGCTAACCTTAGTGCAGCCCTCTTTATGGCACTGCTGGTAATTTAAAAAAATTCCGTCAGCTGTCATCCACCATCTTGCATCGCAAACCTCAGTGCTGCACTCTTTAGCTACTTACCTTTGTGGAGGGCAATTTGAAAAATTCTATTTGACAGCAGGAATCTTTAATCAACAGAGCACCGTGCTGCCCTCTTTAACTACATACCTTTGAAATGTGGTGGTGGGTAATTTAAATTCCATGTGCTTTTTGACAGATGTCATCAGTAGTATAATGCAGGGATTCGGCGGCCTCCTCCTCCTCCGGCTCTCGGGAGAGGCCTCCTCCTCCCGCGGGAAATTTGAATTTTGGCGGGAAATTTGAATTTTGGCGGGAGATTTGAATTTGTAAACAAAGCCACGTGCTTTTTGACAGCTGTCATCGACAACAACGCATCGCTAACCTCAGTACTGCCATCTTGACAGGCCTAAACCTCACTAGTGCCAACTTAACCTAACTAGCATGAGGTAAACAAACCCACGTGTTTTTTGACAGCCACGTGCTTTTTGACAGACAACAACGCATCGCTAACCTCAGTACTGCCATCTTGACGGACCTAAACCTCAGTAGTGCCAACTTAACCTCACTAGCATGAGGTAAACAAAGCCACGTGTTTTTTGACAGCCACGTGCTTTTGACAGATTTGTAAACAAAGCCACGTGCTTTTTGACAGACAACACCGCATCGCAAACCTCAGTACTGCCATCTTGACGGGAATAAACCTTAGTGGTACCAACTTAACCTAACTAGCGAGAGGTAAACAAAGCCACGTGCTTTTGGACAGCCACATGCTTTTTGACAGCTGCCATCCGCCATCTTTGAGCACCGTGCTGCCCTCTTTCATCACCTGTCATCGGCAGTGCTGCCATCTTGACGGGTCTAAACCTTAGTGCTACCAACTTAACCTAACTAGCGCGAGGTAAACAAAGCCACGTGTTTTTTGACAGCCGTCATCCGCCATCTTTGAGCACAGTGCTGCCCTCTTTAGCTACTTACCTTTGAAATGTGGTGGCGGATAATTTGAAAAATGCTTTTTGACAGCAGCCATATTGCATCGCAAACCTCAGTGCTGCCCTCTTTAGCTAGATACCTGTGGTAGCAGACAATTCCACGTGACAGCAGCCATCTTTGAGCACCGTGCTGCCCTCTATGTGGTGGCGGCAAATTCCACGTGCTCTTGTTTGCAAACAAACTCACGTGCTTTTTTGACAGCTACCATCCACCATCTTTAATCAACAGAGCACAGTGCTGTACTCTTTAGCTAGATACCTTTGAAATGTGGTGGCGGCAATTTGAAAAATTCTATGTGCTCTTGTTGGGAAACAAAGCCACGTGCTTTTTTTTTTGACAGCTGTCATCCGCCATCTTTAATCAATAGAGCACTGTGCTGCGGGCAATTTCGTTAGCTGTCATCCGCCATCTTTAATCCAGAGAGAACAGTGCTGCACTCTATGTGGTGGCGGCAAATTGAAAAATTCCACGTGCTCTTGTTTGAAAACATACTCACATGCTTTTTTGACAGCTGTCATCCGCCATCTTTAATCCAGAGAGAACAGTGCTGCACTCTATGTGGTGGCGGTAAATTCCATGTGCTTTACAAACCTATGTGCTTTTCTGACAGCTGTAATCCGCCATCTTTAATCTAGAGAGAACAGTGCTGCACTCTATGTGGTGGCGGCAAATTGAAAAATTCCACGTGCTCTTGTTTGAAAACATACTCACGTGCTTTTTTGACAGCTGTCATCCGCCATCTTTAATCCAGAGAGAACAGTGCTGCCCTCTATGTGGTGACGGCAAATTCCACGTGGAAACAAAGCTATGCGCTTTTTTTTTTGTCAGCTGTCATCCGCCATCTTTAATCACCGTGCTGCCCTGTGACGGCAAATTCCACGTAGAAACAAAGCCATGTGCTTTTTTTGACAGCTGTCATCCGCCATCTTTAATCACCGTGCTGCCCTGTGACGGCAAATTCCACGTAGAAACAAAGCCATGTGCTTTTTTGACAGCTGTCATCCGCCATCTTTAATCACCGTGCTACACTCTATGTGGTGGCGACAAATTCTAAATGCTTTACAAACCCATGTGCTTTTCTGACAGAGCTGTCATCCACCATCTTTAATCACCGTGCTGCCCCGGTGACGGCAAATTCCACGTGCTCTTGTTTAGAAACAAAGCTTTTAATCCAGAGAGAACAGTGCTGCCCCCCACGGTGGTGGCAAATTCTACGTGCTTTACAAAGCTATGTGCTTTTTTGACAAAAAAAATTCTGCTCTCGAGATACTTACCGAACTATACTCACGAAACTGCTCATCACCTTCTTTCTTCTATGAGTAATAAACAAAAACTCTATCCTGCAAATAAGGAGCGGGAGGAAGGTGATACCTAACCTAAAATAAAAGAATATGCCAATTCTACATTATTTATTTACATCTTGTATGTACAAGTTTTATCTCGAATCATTTCACCCTAGCGTACTTCTCGATGCAATTCTTGAATGTACAAGTTTAGACTTGCCGTACCAGCGTTCCTCCCCGAATTGTGATGTAAGACAGCGTAACGTAAGTACACACACCTCTAGCATAATGTTTATGTAAAGTAGTACTTATCAATACTACTATGCCCCCAGGCTAGCGTGTTGGTAGAATTTGGAATGACAAACCGTTTACAATCATCGCTATTAAGGGCTACCTTACTAATTAAATGAGTGTACAACTGGTGCTTCTTGCTTCTAATGACAGACATTTGCTTATGCAAAACAGGTGGATTACTTTTAATGCAATTGTTATAGTTTTCAAAACTTAGCTGATTCTGAACGACATTCTTTTTAACCCCCTTCAATCTCTTTATTTGTAATTCATTTAAGAGTTTTATGCAATATGACTTGGATTTAGTACCTATAAATGAATCGATAATATTCCCAGCACATTCATCTTTCATTTTACCTAGAACCTTTTTGTTCACTAGCGGTAGATGATATTGATTATCTGCAGGATAGTTACTCGTATCAAACCTACCCAAGTCAGGCTTTATATCATTGTAATAGTCATCAGTTTTGATTTGATAAATAAACGAATCGGTATCTGTGTAGAGCAATTGCGCATTATGCGCGTACTTCTTCATCATATAATCGTAATGGAATTCATACATGAGTGTTTTAGCCAATTCAAGTACTGTGAAGCCGACGTAGGTAGGTTTGTCATACTTAACCTTGACACGATTCATCTGTATAATAACTAAATTCTCGTGTATGATGGTGCAGCTGTGGAAATTTGGTTTACTTATTAAATAGTTAGCACCATACCTTTTCTTAATATTATCCCAGTTTGTAATCAATTTTACATCAACGCGTTTGTCAACATTCTCCATAGTCTTACCAAACACACTATTATTCATGAGCTTGTAGAAATCTTTTTCAAACTCGTTAACCGCATTCGTTCTTAAATTATTGTTCAGATCGATATATGGCTTTAGCCACGGTGACTGATTAAATTCTAGTACGCGATGAATTTTGGATAACTTCAAACCATGCTGCAAACACTGTTTTAAATTTCGGTAATGAATGATATACTTAGATTTATCGCATAAATTAGCAATGAGCATTTTCGTCGTTGATGCAATGTACGGGGACTTCATATTTTCAGGGCAGAACGGTAGGTCATTATGAGAAGTGTGTAACTCTTTCGGATACTGTAAGTCAACTTCGAGGAAATAACCTTTATCAGCTTCATCGCCTAGGGCGTGTAGCTGTAAAGCATCAATTTCGCACTGCGTCAGCCAGCGGAAACCACTCACCGGTAGATGCTGACTCATCGCCCACCCATACTGATTATTAGCATCCAGATAAACGATATACTGAGATTCCTGACTGGTATCGAAACTCGGCATGTACTTATTATTAGCACTCGAATACCGGCCGCTACACTGACTCAGACCGCCTCGAATGGATGCTTTTATAAAGTGCACCATATCGATATCCGTTAGCAGCTCCAAATTCACACGCGTGTATTTTAACATCGCGTCCCAACTTAACCCAGGTGCAGTAAAATACTGACATGGGTCAAGGCTGTAGGTGTTCATGCAAACACAGCGAAAATTTTCAAAAACATCAGCTAACAAAAGTACATCTGTCTTTAAATATAAATCGGAGTATTCACCCAGCGTTTGAATGTGGAACTGCTCCCAGATATGTTGTGCATGTAAATAGTCATCATCACTAATATCTGCTGAATTCAGCGAGCTGTAAAAGGATTGTTTCGATGGTAAGGCACGTTCTTCGAGGCGGTCTAAGCAGTCGAGATATTCGTAACAAAAAACACCCTTACGCCGAAGTAAATTAAACTGCGCTTCTTCGGGGAAAACGCGTCGAATTTCCGTAAATTGGTCAGGCTGTAAATGACTAGAAAGTTTATCGAGGCTACTCGCCATAAAGCGAAACGAGTCAAGGAATCTCAGTTTTATAGAATGCTCAGCATCTACTTTTACAGACTTTGCAAACGCAATGTACCGCTCTTTATTCTGAGGGATTATATCTACTTTTTCATCCGAAGCTCCAAATTGTGAAATGATGAAATGAGAGTCGTAACCAGATAAGTTATGAAAAATTACAGGGATGAATTTAGGAACTCTATACTTAAGATTACAGCTATAATGAGCGGCACATCTGTAGAAACCAGTTAAATGATCATGATCAAAAACTTTAGGGTCATTTTCGGAAAATCCCCCATCACAAATGCTACACTTTGTAGCACGTTCATGATCATTTAACTGAATGTCGGTGAGTGGCTTCATAGGAATATTACTATTCAGAATACGACCGAGACGAACTGCATCACTTTCAAGTCTTTCTAAAAATACTTTAGCAGCATCATGTCCTCGATACAGCTCTAACTTGTTAAGCGTACTATTGTAACTACACTTGATGTAATACGCGAAGCTATACGGGACATGCATGTGCGTAGTATTAGTGAAAGAGTTGTCAGGATTAGGTGAGCATGTGTTGCATGGCGTGAGGATGGCTTCAAAGTCTGCATAAATCACGAACGGTACCCACATCTGCTTGTGAAAATTTGTAAATTTTAAAACATTATTACCTGTAGTAGGTATCTCTGTACGTACATGATTGCAGTCATTCTTGGAATGCTTCGTTAACTGATCTTCAGTTCTAAAATACTGCAAGCATCCATCACATAGCCACTTTTTACACCTTTCTTTGGATAACTGACTACCAACAAGTCTACTCAGATTTTTAATCCAGCAAAAGTGGCTATTCTCACTGTTTTCAATATAGAGTAAATTAACGTGAGTACTCTTCTTATGACATGTATAATACAGAGGACCTACTACAGACTTTTTCTCTACACCATACACATTGATACTAATGTTATTTAGTTCCTCAAAGCGCTTAATATCCTTTATCTGCATAGGAAATTCTATACTATCGAAATTTAGCTGCGTTGAATAGTGTGGATAGGATGATGTTCTCTTAGCTACGTCTGATTTCGCAGGATTTAAAGCCGACATCACCGCCCATGCGAAACATGCTTCGTCATTGTTTTGGATGTTTACAACAGCTTCTTTTCGCTGAATCCATGCCGGCAGCTCGATGTACGATGAACCTCGCATGGGATTGTACTTATTGATGTTAACTTCTAGATACATTATCTCAACTAAAGCCCACCCTGATTCCTTTTCCTGAAATTCCTCGCTCTTAGTTGAAATAATGTTAGAGACATCCCTAAGTACATCACCAAAATTAGTCGACTCACTTATGACAAAATTCTTCGTATTAAATGATTTAATGTCCGTTATTTCGGATTCATCCGTGCTTTTAATGTACAAGGCGAAAAGTTCAAAATTAACTTTAAATAAACTATGATTGGACAAAGATTTAGCAAGAAGCTGTTGTACATCCGGTTGAACGCAATTTAAAAAGTTTGAAGTGCTCTGAAACTTTTGACTGGTGCGAATTCGGTAACTAGCAATCCTACTTTTAAATGCTGTATTAATTTCCTCGATGTTTGCGTTACTACCACTTCTACACGCATTATTTTTATGCGCATTACTCCGTAAGTGTCCCTGAAAATGCGAAGATGGTACATCAGTGTTACAGTGCTCGCAGTGAATAGTTTGAAGTTCATTTTTCCTAGGTTTTTTACTACTAGTACTTTCTACAGCTACATCAGTAGCTGCACGCTTTTTCCCTACTACTACCTGAGGGCAAGTAGATATTTGATGTACCTCTGCTAAGTGAGCCTGGTATTGCTCTACATTAGCGAAGTACAGCCCGCAAACATCACATAAAGCAGATGTTATGCTAGGGTGTTTTGCTTTTATATGACGTGCGAGGTTATCCTGTCTTACGAACGTTGCCTTACACTGTTCGCAGGGGAACATAGTTGGGTTATAGTCGCAAGCAGATAGCTGATGATGTTTTGTTTTTACATGGCGTGCAAGGTTGTCACGTCTTGTGAACATTGCCTTACACAGCTCGCATGGGAACATAGTGTCTTCTCTTTCTTCGAATAAAGTGTTTAGGTGAACAGCGTATGCAACAAGTTCTGAAAAGAGAACAACCAATAGAGATTAGCCTAAAGTTGCGATGTTCAACCTATAGAGGTTGGACATGGCTGTGAGTTAGGCCTATAGCATGAGGATTGAAGAGAACGACTAAAGTTACGATGTTCGGAAGAAACCAAGTTTCAACCTGTTGAGGACAGACATAGCTACGTGTGCGTGTTTGAAATTATACCACGTCTATAGTATGTTGATTAAAGAGAACAACTATTTATGATTAGCTTAAAGTTACGATGTTCGGAAGAAACCAACTTTCAACCTGTTGAGGGCAGACATAGCTATGTGTGCGTGTTTGAAATTATACTACGTCTATAGTATGTAGATTAAAGAGAACAACTATTTATCAATAGACTAAAGTTACGGAAGAAACCAAGTTTAAGCCTGTTGAGGACGGACATAGCTATGTACGCACCTCGTCTATAGTATGTAGATTAAAGAGAACAACTATTTATCAATAGACTAAAGTTACGATGTTCGGAAGAAACCAAGTTTCAGCCCGTTGAGGGCAGACATAGCTATGTGTACGTGTTTGAAATTATACCACGTCTATAGTATGTTGATTAAAGAGAACAACTATTTATGATTAGCTTAAAGTTACGATGTTCGGAAGAAACCAAGTTTCAGCCTGCTGAGGTCAGACATAGCTATGCGTGCGTGTTTGAAATTATAAGATTAACCTCTTCTATGACATGCAGATTAAAGAAAATAACTATTTGTCAATAGACTAAAGTTACGATGTTCGGAAGAAACCAAGTTTCAACCCGTTGAGGTCAGACATAGCTATGTGTGCGTGTTTGAAATTATACCACGTCTATAGCGTGAGGATTAAAGAGAACAACTATTTATCAATAGACTAAAGTTACGATGTTCGGAAGAAACCAAGTTTAAGCCTGTTGAGGATGGACATAGCTATGTACGCACCTCGTCTATAGTATGTAGATTAAAGAGAACAACTATTTATCAATAGACTAAAGTTACGATGTTCGGAAGAAACCAAGTTTCAACCCGTTGAGGGCAGACATAGCTATGTGTACGTGTTTGAAATTATACCACGTCTATAGTATGTTGATTAAAGAGAACAACTATTTATGATTAGCTTAAAGTTACGATGTTCGGAAGAAACCAAGTTTCAGCCTGCTGAGGTCAGACATAGCTATGCGTGCGTGTTTGAAATTATAAGATTAACCTCTTCTATGACATGCAGATTAAAGAAAATAACTATTTGTCAATAGACTAAAGTTACGATGTTCGGAAGAAACCAAGTTTCAACCCGTTGAGGTCAGACATAGCTATGTGTGCGTGTTTGAAATTATACCACGTCTATAGCGTGAGGATTAAAGAGAACAACTATTTATGATTAGCTTAAAGTTACGATGTTCGGAAGAAACCAAGTTTAAGCCTGTTGAGGACGGACATAGCTATGTACGCACCTCGTCTATAGTATGTAGATTAAAGAGAACAACTATTTATCAATAGACTAAAGTTACGATGTTCGGAAGAAACCAAGTTTCAGCCCGTTGAGGGCAGACATAGCTATGTGTACGTGTTTGAAATTATACCACGTCTATAGTATGTTGATTAAAGAGAACAACTATTTATGATTAGCTTAAAGTTACGGAAGAAACCAAGTTTCAGCCTGTTGAGGGCAGACATAGCTATGTACGCACCTCGTCTATAGCGTGAGGATTAAAGAGAACAACTATTTATCAATAGACTAAAGTTACGATGTTTTAGAAGAAACCAAGTTTCAACGAATAGAGGTCAGACATACCTTAAAATCTTCGCGCTGCAAACTGTTACTCGGATGTATAAAATGCGTGCGTTCAAGCCTGAAACTCGAATGATAATATTCTGGTCGTACCTAAAAAAAGAAGAAACATATATGAATGTAGTGTAGGGTACATCATCTAACCTAATTATCTTTACAACTCAAAGTTCGAAAACATACCTTTAAAAAAATGCACGTGCTGCAGGCTGTTACTGGGATGAATAAAATTGTTGCGTACTTTCGAACGGTACCTAAAAAAAGAACAAACATATATGAATGTAGATGTCTAGCGTAGAAGTTGCTTTGCAAATAAAAAAAGGTAATTAACAGTTCTACCTTACCTTAAGATAAAGGCTGAAGAATAATATTCACTGCAGACGGGAGATGTGTGCATGTAATAAACGCATACAGAGAACTGTGAGCACTTCGCGCAGACTGCTGCGGCTAAATATTCTGCTTGTTACCAAGCGGATATGATAATCGCTGAGCTGACAACTGCGGTACAGTCGGAACGAATGCAAACAAGAGCTCCTACCTGCAGGCTGACGTATTCAAACCTCCTGTTGATACCGAGGTGTCAGAATTTAAGAGTTCGATCCTTGGAAAGTTAGCGTGTGATCCTCGACTTCTCGAGGGTACATACGCGGTATTCCTTACCTGTAGGTATTGAGCTAAAGCTAGATCATGTAATGACGATCGCGCAGGTCCCTCGCCTAGCATTTACGGCTTCCAGTTCGAACCCGCTATCTTCCGAAGTAGCGAGAATGATTGAAGAGTGTTTGAGTGTGATTCATTTGTTGGATGGAGGCGTTAAGCTGCCTTCTTCGGTAGGAGTAGGCTATGTCGGGATATCGATTTAAAATCCTAGTCGGGAAGGGCAGCTGGTCGTATAAAACTATGGTGTGAGGCGGGGTGTGCAAAAAAGCTAGCAATAAGTAAGGGCTGTTGATAGGAGGCGTTAAACCATGTGCAAGCTCCTTCACCAGGAGAAGCCTACATGCCGGTACCGTGCAGGTTCTTTCGATAGGAGTAGGCACTGTGTGTGTTTTAACCTCTCCGTACAATCATGATAGTTTACGTTAGGAACTTACATAGGCTAAATGCTACACATTCCGTGGCAGAGCCAGGAATCGAACTCGGACCCCCGAGGGTAGCAGCTAACTACTGCACTACAGAGGAGGACTATTTCAGAATATTTTACAACCTTAATTAGTACTGTGTTTTAAGAGCTTGAATGGTACTCAGCTAAGAAGACCTTCGCGAGTTACAAGCCGCTTATCAGTGTCCTCGCTCAAGGTCGAGCCGGAAGATACGTGTACAATTTCAGCTAACACACACATTCCACACAACTCGCTCAGAATGACTGTGCTGATACTTCGAGGACTGTAGAACAAATCTATAGCCTACAGTATGCATGCCTCTCACCCGGTAGTCTCGGGTTCGATTCTCTTGGGGATAAAAATGTGTTTAAATCACATGAATGTGTTGAGTTGTCCTTCCTGATGCAAAACTAGCAGTATCTAACCTCATACACCATAGTTTTACGACCGGTTGCCCTTCCTGACAACTCAGATTAAGAATCTGTTTTACAACGTCTAACACGGGGAATCGGGGATTTACAGCTAGATGCAATTCTTAGATTTTAAATCACGAACTATTGTTTTACGGCCGGATGCCCTTCCTGACTAAGATTTTAAATCGCAAGAATTTGTTTTAAGACTAGTCGCCCTCCCTGATGCAAAACTAGTAGTATCTAAGCTCTTGGTTGCCTTTCCTGACAACTCGGATTAAGAATCTGTCGAGAATCGGGGATTTACAGCTAGCTTAGATTTTAAATCACGTACTAACAAGAGCACGTAGAATTTACCGCCACCAGGGTAGCACTGTTCTCTCTGGATTAAAAGCTTTGTTTCCAAACAAGAGCACGTGGAATTTACCGCCACCAGGGTAGCACTGTTCTCTCTGGATTAAAAGCTTTGTTTCTAAACAAGAGCACGTGGAATTTGCCGTCACCGGGGCAGCACGGTGATTAAAGATGGTGGATGACAGCTCTGTCAGAAAAGCACATGGGTTTGTAAAGCATTTAGAATTTGTCGCCACCACATAGAGTATAGCACGGTGATTAAAGATGGCGGATGACAGCTGTCAAAAAGCACATGGCTTTGTTTCTACGTGGAATTTGCCGTCACAGGGCAGCACGGTGATTAAAGATGGCGGATGACAGCTGTCAAAAAAAGCACATGGCTTTGTTTCTACGTGGAATTTGCCGTCACAGGGCAGCACGGTGATTAAAGATGGCGGATGACAGCTGACAAAAAAAAAGCGCATAGCTTTGTTTCCACGTGGAATTTGCCGTCACCACATAGAGAGCAGCACTGTTCTCTCTGGATTAAAGATGGCGGATGACAGCTGTCAAAAAAGCACGTGAGTATGTTTTCAAACAAGAGCACGTGGAATTTTTCAATTTGCCGCCACCACATAGAGTGCAGCACTGTTCTCTCTAGATTAAAGATGGCGGATGACAGCTGTCAGAAAAGCACATAGGTTTGTAAAGCACATATGTTTGTAAAGCACATGGAATTTACCGCCACCACATAGAGTGCAGCACTGTTCTCTCTGGATTAAAGATGGCGGATGACAGCTGTCAAAAAAGCATGTGAGTATGTTTTCAAACAAGAGCACGTGGAATTTTTCAATTTGCCGCCACCACATAGAGTGCAGCACTGTTCTCTCTGGATTAAAGATGGCGGATGACAGCTAACGAAATTGCCCGCAGCACAGTGCTCTATTGATTAAAGATGGCGGATGACAGCTGTCAAAAAAAAGCACGTGGCTTTGTTTCCCAACAAGAGCACATAGAATTTTTCAAATTGCCGCCACCACATTTCAAAGGTATCTAGCTAAAGAGTACAGCACTGTGCTCTGTTGATTAAAGATGGTGGATGGTAGCTGTCAAAAAAGCACGTGAGTTTGTTTCCAAACAAGAGCACGTGGAATTTGCCGCCACCACATAGAGGGCAGCACGGTGCTCAAAGATGGCTGCTGTCACGTGGAATTGTCTGCTACCACAGGTATCTAGCTAAAGAGGGCAGCACTGAGGTTTGCGATGCAATATGGCTGCTGTCAAAAAGCATTTTTCAAATTATCCGCCACCACATTTCAAAGGTAAGTAGCTAAAGAGGGCAGCACTGTGCTCAAAGATGGCGGATGACGGCTGTCAAAAAACACGTGGCTTTGTTTACCTCGCGCTAGTTAGGTTAAGTTGGTAGCACTAAGGTTTAGACCCGTCAAGATGGCAGCACTGCCGATGACAGGTGACGAAAGAGGGCAGCACGGTGCTCAAAGATGGCGGATGGCAGCTGTCAAAAAGCATGTGGCTGTCAAAAAGCACGTGGCTTTGTTTACCTCTCGCTAGTTAGGTTAAGTTGGTACCACTAAGGTTTATTCCCGTCAAGATGGCAGTACTGAGGTTTGCGATGCGGTGTTGTCTGTCAAAAAGTACGTGGCTTTGTTTACAAATCTGTCAAAAGCACGTGGCTGTCAAAAAACACGTGGCTTTGTTTACCTCATGCTAGTGAGGTTAAGTTGGCACTACTGAGGTTTAGGTCCGTCAAGATGGCAGTACTGAGGTTAGCGATGCGTTGTTGTCTGTCAAAAAGCACGTGGCTGTCAAAAAACACGTGGGTTTGTTTACCTCATGCTAGTTAGGTTAAGTTGGCACTAGTGAGGTTTAGGCCCGTCAAGATGGCAGTACTGAGGTTAGCGATGCGTTGTTGTCGATGACAGCTGTCAAAAAGCACGTGGCTTTGTTTACAAATTCAAATCTCCCGCCAAAATTCAAATTTCCCGCCAAAATTCAAATTTCCCGCGGGAGGAGGAGGCCTCTCCCGAGAGCCGGAGGAGGAGGAGGCCGCCGAATCCCTGCATTATACTACTGTCATCAACATCTTGCATCGCAAACCTTAGTGCTGCACTCTTTACGACACTGCTGGTAATTTCAGCTGTCATCCACCATCTTGTATCACAAACCTCAGTGCTGCACTCTTTAGCTACTTACCTTTGAAAAGTGGTGGCGGTAATTTCAACGTGCTTTTTTTTCAAAGCAGCCATCTTTAATCAAGAGAGCATCGTGCTGCCCTCTTTAGCTCTCTTGTTTGGAAACAAACCTACGTGCTTTTTTGACAAGCAGCCATCTTTAATCAACATAGCATCGTGCTGCCCTCTTTAGCTACTTACCTTTGAGGCGGCAAGTATAAAAAATTCTATTTGACAAGCTGCCATCTTTAATCAGATATAACAGTGCGTGATTTTTACTTGTGGGGTAAACTGAAAGAAACAGTGCACCGAACAAATCCTCACACATTGGAGGAATTGAACTCAAACATTACGAATGAAATCAGAAACATTACAGAACTCACTCGCGTCAGCCAGAATGTGGTACAATGGCTGTGTAACCCAGGAAGTACGACACTTCCAGCATCTTTTGTAAGATTTCATTAAAGATTGTACACACGATTCAAGCAGAGCAGACGCGCGTGGGGTAAGTTCGGCTGAGGCAGTTGCCGTAGCGCAAAGTACAAACGCCGTGCGTTCGGTCTGAGTTTATATGATAAACCCTGTAGATTAAAAAATTATATATATACACTACTGCGGAACAGCCCTCTTACTCACTGCAAAATTGCATAATGTTTCTGCTACACTGATATCTGTTCTCTAGAAATTTAGCACCGAGCGAGCTGGTCATGGGATTAGGGGCGCGCAACTTCAAGTTTGCATTCGAGAGACAGTGTGTTCGTATCGCGCTGTCGCCATCCCTGAAGATGGTTTTCAGTGGTTTCCCATTTTCACACCAGGAAAATGCTACGGCTGTACATTAGTCAACGCCACGGCCGCTTCCTTTCCATTCCTAAGTACTTCCTATTCCATCGTCGTCATGAGACCTATCTGTATCGGTGCGTCGTATAGCAGCTTTGTAAAAAACAAAGTAAACAAATTGGCCACCCATTCAGTCAGTCTTTTGTCTACTCCAATAGCGCTGATTTTATTCAGTAGTCTCCCATGATCTACGCATCAGAATTGTTGTATCCTAGAATTAATTCATTTATTTTTATTCCCTGATGTTCAACACTTGAGCAAGACTAGGCGCTAGGCTAACTAAATGGAGGATTAATCTGCAGGTTCAGGGTTGGGGTTGGTACGCAGTGCGAAATGCAGGGCACTTCCATGCTCATTACACAGTTCAGTGTGGATCTAAGGGCTGAGCAGTGGTCTCCGAGACCCTCGCCTCCCTCAGTGGCCACAAAGTGAAGGTTGCGACTGGGCGGGACGAGAAGCGAGGCTCTCATATTTCACCACATGGAGGTTTGTTTCGAGGATATGCCCAGAGCCGCGTTTCCTTAGAGGGGTAATCATTTTCCTATTAAAAAGAAATGAATCGGTTAGTTTTAAAACCCCGCAAGTCACATTTTTGTGACAATTTCGTTTTCAAAATTAATGTTCAAGGGTAAATACATCATTTTGTGTAGAACCCCCGTAAGCCTGCCGTATAAAATGGCCGTGAAGAGATCGTCAGTATTTGGTTTTGTTTTAAGACTTTGTGAGTCACTGACTTGAGGGGTTTCTCGAGGTAACACAGTTTTACCGTTAGTGTGTGCTGTCAGCATCAGCTGTTGGTAACACGAATTTCACTAATCGCGGGAAGCACATTGTTTTGCGTTTGTTATAAATCGTTTCCAATTGTTGTGCAAGCATGTCTTTGGCATATGATAACGATGTTAGTGTCAAAAAGAATAAAGGAATTAGAAATACGCATTTACAGTATATAAGTGTAACAAAATACAAACTGCAAGAGTGAAACAAACTTCATTATGTAGGCTACAATGACAAATAAGTGCAGGTAGTTTGATACCCAACCTAATATTTGCTTACTAATGATGCATAATTTAATTGAAAATAACTCCTCCAACCGTTCTAATTTGTCTCTGGAATGCTGTGTATAACTGGAGCACAACTAAGGAGTGAATGGGGAATTTTCATTTTCATTTAAGTGAACAAAAACATGTAGCGAAGATCGTTTAATCTCGAACAATTTTCGTAGATGAAATGCTGCAACAATGTATGGATCTTTTCGCAGTGCCTCTTGAGTACCACCCGTCCTGAAGCTTCACTCACACAAGTTCAAGCTGAGGTGGAAGAAAATCAATTTGGCATCAGAAGAAATGTAGTAGCATTCGAAGCGAAGAACGATTTCAGATTTTGAAGGCGTTCGGGGTTAAATACCGAGAAGCACAAAAGGATCCGTAGAAATAACAGTTTGTAGTGATAAGAATCAAGGGCATTGAACAAGAAGCAGCAATCCAGAAAGTAGTGAAGCAGGGCTACAGTTTGTCCCGTCACATTTCCACCGTTTGATTGGAACAAGCGGTAAAGGAAATGAAAGGGCAATTTGGAAAGGGAATCACAATCCAAAGCAAGGAAATCAACTCTCTGAGGCTTGCTGGTGATATCGTTATTTTATTTGAGTCTGCGGAATATGTGGAGGAATTGCTGGGAAGAGGAATGTAAGATTACAATAAATAAATCTTAAATAGCAGTAATGGAATGCAGTCGGAGTCAGATGAGCAGGAAATATTAGATTAGAATTAGAAATCCTAAGGGAGGTTGTTAGATGGTTAACGGAATGACTAACAATGGCAGAATTGAGCAGGACATAAATGCAGACTAGCACAAGCAATGAAGGCTTTTCTTAACAAACAAACAAACAAACAAACAAACAAACAAACAAACAAACAAACAAACAAACAAACAAACAAACAAACAAACAAACAAACAAACAAACAAACAAACAAACAAACAAACAAACAAACAAACGAAATTTGCTCTCTCCGAACATTGGTATAGGCATTACAAAGACGTTTCTGAAGACATTTGTCTGGAGCGTGGCATTGTATGGAAGTGAAACATGGAAAATAACTATCTCGAACAAAAAGATAACGGAAGCTTTTGAAAGGTGGTGTTACAGAAGAACACTGAACGCGAGATGGGTAAATCACATGACGAATGAAGAGATGGTGAATCGAAATGGTTAGAGGAGAATGAATTGGTGAAATTGTATCAGAAAAAAGACAGAATAATAGGACACATCTTAAGACACCTGGGACTAGTTCAGTTCGATTTTAAGGGAAGTGTAGGCAGTAAGAAGAGACATGATACGCCTAGGTGTAGTAGTTATGTGACCGCAGGTCATGGTGGGATGGAGAGCAGAGTGAAACCAGTCCATGAACTGACGGCACAAATTGCGGTATTGGGGTCGAAAGTAAAAATAACCCATTCTTTGGAAGCTTGTCGAGACAGGACTCGGGGTGTTTTGAAGTCAAGATAAAGGGGTATGTTAATTAAAATGCATCAGTTATTTAAGGAGGCGCCAGAATTGACAACACATCATTTTAAGTAGAAAACAAGATGGGAATGGGGAAGAAACAATAGATGTGAAGCGTCTTTGGACAACAGTGATAAGCGGATGAACAAATGATGTGTTAGGAGTTTACATAAGACACAGTGGTCTTTACGGCTTGCTGGCTGGGAGACGATTCTACGTGCCGATACGAGGCTGACATACTACTGGACTCGAACCTGCCCCCTTGAGCTCACAAGACCAGGTTCGTTCATTTACTGCGCCCTACATAGTTTCCGTGGGAATCGAATTTCGACCCTCCAACTAACGGCTGCTTCGCTGACCATTGAATTGAAAAGTCGGGCAATAATCATAATACATATTATTAATATCTTCTAACTACCGAGCGAGCAGCTGCGCAGTTTGAGTCACGTAGCTGTCACCTTGCATTCGGGAGATAATGGATTCGAACCCCGCCATCGGCAGCACTTAAGACGGTTTTCCATGGTTTCCCATTTTCACACCAGGAAAATTCTGGTGCTGTACCTTAATTAAGACCTCGACCGCTTACTTTTCACTCCTGGCCCTTTCCTAACCTATCGTCGCCATAAGATCTATCTGTGTCGGTGAGGCTTAAAACAAATTCTAAGAAAGAAGCGCACTTTTCCCTTTGCGAGAATAAAATGAAGACAAATATCTCTCCCGGGCATGGCCGTCCATGAGACATAGCTTTCACGGCTTCTAGGTAACATCGTCTGGCCATCCATCCATACCTTATATCACAGCCTGCACGGTTGTTAGGTAACATCGTCTGGCCATCCGTCCGTACCATAGATCACAGCCTGCACGGTTCCTAGGCATCATCGTTTGGTCATCCATCCGTACCTTACATTACAAGCTGCACGGTTCCTAGATAACATCGTCTGGCCATCAATCCCTACCTTACATCACAGCCTGCATGGTTGCTAGGTAACATAGTCTGACCATCCATCCATACCTTACAACAAAGTCTGCACGGTTGCTAGGTAACATTGTATGACCATCCATCCATACCTTACATCACAGCCTGCACTGTTGCTAGATAACATCGCCTGACCATCCATCCATACCTTACATCACAGCCTCCACTGTTGCTAGATAACATCGCCTGACCATCCATCCATACCTTACATCATAGCCTGCACCGTTGTTAGGTAACATAGTCTGACCATCCATCCATACCTTACATCACAGCCTGCACCGTTGTTAGGTAACATAGTGCAACCGTTAGGGCTTTAATCGTCGCACCAAATTAAGTATGAACCAGCTCTGAACACAACAGGCGACAAAATGAAACTGGCCCCGTCAGTTGGGCAACAAATGAGGCTTACTCTGGGTATAATTAGGGCAATATTATTTAACTTGGTTTCACAAACAGATGTACAGATGAAACATTTGGATGAGAACCGCCAGAAGTCACTTACCAGGCTTGAAGTCTCATCCTCCCTACTTTCATAAGATCACCGGCTGAATTCGTAGAGCAATATGGGTAATGGAATGTTCGATAAAGAAATAAAATAGGCACTATCTAAAATAATGAAAGAAGGATTCTATAATGTGAGAGGAATATGCTAATATTTGTTAAATGAGAAGAATCTCTGTTCAAGTATATATTCTAAACATTTTATTTATACTGATGTGAACCACACAAATAATGTTCTATCTCAACATGTGAGCAAAAGAAACAATTAAACTGACACAATTATATACATTGTATGCCTTCTTTCTTGAATTGTCCAGGCATAATTGGTTCTTGACGTACACCAATTCATTCCACCAACATACACTGATATGTGAGTCTATTTATTTATTTATTTATTTAAAAATGGATATTAAATGGTATCATTTGTTAAACTCTCGTCACAAATGGATATTAAATATGGTTCCGGTACCGGAGATCGAACTCGAGCCTCCTGGGTGAGAGCCAGGTATCCTTTATTTACTAGTCATGATTTGGATAGAGAGAAAAAAAATATAACACAATATAAGCACATCTGTTATACACACGAGATTGCATTGCCGAGTATCGAACATGTGATCCATTTGACCACGACAAATGTATATTTACATTGAACACTTACGATGAACATACACGCTGAACATATATGTGCGTATCCTGGGTTTACCTA
Organism: Anabrus simplex; assembly: GCF_040414725.1. Classification (NCBI taxonomy): domain Eukaryota; kingdom Metazoa; phylum Arthropoda; class Insecta; order Orthoptera; family Tettigoniidae; genus Anabrus; species Anabrus simplex. Next base: position 769,289,628 of record NC_090265.1, read on the forward strand.
ACATATTATATATTTAAAGAAAATCAGTCAAAGCTGGAATCAAACCCATCTCCATAATATATTTTGGGAAATAATAAAACACACAGAAGCATACATGTAAAAAATATCAAATATATTTACACAACACATCTTGAAGATATGGCTTAACCAATCCATAATATCTGGTTAAATCTTCGCTCCAGCATCATTCGAACCAACAGGCTTCGGCTTCCAAGGTAAACATTTTTGGACTCCAATCAGAGGCTAAATTAATCCTTAGCATGAGAAGGGATCTATCCTTCACAAAATCCGGAAATTATTCGTGTTACTCGCAACGTATAATTAGAATAGAATTGAGACTACTTTGGTGAATGAAAGGAGCTTGACCCGTTAACATCGCTTTGCTGGAGACTGCAAAGTTTGCTCGGCCTAAAGTCGACCGGCATATACCTGTCAATCACAATAACAGCTGTAAGCAGCCCTAGGCTTTGGACACCATAAATCGTCCGTCACTCACTCTTTCATTTTCCTTACATATCATCTCGGCTTATTGTCAAGTATGCACTCACTTGAAAGCCATTATTTCTTATTACTCGTTATCTGGCTATATATTCAGCCCAATTTAATATCTCACAACAGCTATCATTATTTATTCTTCCTTGTCACTCCAACAACATAACATGTTACAGCTTCGCCCTCTCATGTCTTGCCATCGTATCTCAATCCGTTCATTTAATTCACAGAGAAGACTCCATTATTTCAGGCTATTTAATTCTTCTCACAATTTCATATATAATTATAAATTAATTACACCTCGGTTTGGATCAACTCCAATGATTATCTAATATTATCCGGGAATGGGATGCATGAATGAGAGTGAATATGGTTGTTTATTGCAATGTGTTCCTGTATATAATTTAGTTATACATTACTCACCTTAGTTTAGTTAGTGATACTTTAGTTGCTTTAGTTATACTTTAGGTTGTAAAGATTTCATATGTTTAAATTTTATGTAAAATATACATTGTATATACATGAAGTGGTTAAGTGTAAGAAAGGGCCGGGAGCGCTAACTTCGCCACAATAAAGACGCTTTAATAATAATAATAATAATAATAATTACAAATACCTGAATCGCAAACGTATAATTTATATCCAAACTACTCCGAAGATCTTTACCAGACGAAGAAATATAAATCTAGCTAACTTGCCGTTCTTCCCAAAGATAGTTCATATAAGCTAAGAACTTTGAAGTCTATATAATAATTCATGCAAATGAATTTTTGTTAAATATCAATGATTATCTTAAAAATCACTTGATGATCCTAACTAATAATAATAAATCTTTCCCAGTCATACGCGCATAATGTTCCCTACATATTTAATATTTAATTATGACATTATAATATTTACAAATATTATTATTACTGGCATGCATCTCTCGTGTTTAGGGCATATAAAAGTATGTACTTAACACTTGGTGAGTAAGGCTTGCTGTCATCTAGGGTACATCTTAGATCTTTACACGAACATGATGAATATTCTTGTTCCTGGTAGTCCTCGGTTCTTCTTCATACGACGATCCATGATTCGAACTGTTGTTTTCTCAGTAGAATTTTCGGAACGATCCTTGTAAATCTGATTGCAGGCACTCAGGCGCGACTCTTGTAGGCTCCGAGTCTTGGGTTCGACGACCACTCACAAACATACAGAAAAATGGAGAATGAGTTATCAAATACTGTTTTATGCACTTTCAAAGGGGGGCCTACTTGTAACAAGATCCACTCTTAAGTTGAAATAGATGAACGCAAGTATTGATAAGTTGTAAAATCACTGTTCATTCCCTGACCGCCACACAGACTATCACAACGAATGTCCCTGAAGGATGCGAATATTAATTTTGACAAAAACAGTTATTTAATTTTTGCTCAAATGTCACTCGTTCTTAAATACTCAGGAGCGGTGATAATTAACTCTCGTATATTAATTGACTGTGTCACCACGCCAAATAACCTGAAGCGTTTGCCCTCCGTTGGTGATTGCACCATAAGTCATAACTAACTATCTTCCACGATTGTGATATTAAAATGCCAAATTAAAGCTTCTATTCGGCAATTATGTACATTAACTTGTACCACACGGCTTATTCCGTAAAAATATTAAATCACATTGATGTATTTCTTCAGTGGCACAACACTTGGTACACTGATATCCAAGTAACTGATACCCAGGTCCACTTCTAATATGTTGAGCTGCAACTACACAGACGACAACAAGATAACGTGTTACCACTGCAGCTACACGGATGAGAATGAGATACAGTGTCTGGGTCCTGGATATATTTATAGCCTAGGGACAAAATGGTCAGGGGGGAGGTGAATATGTCCTTGCTGAAAACGACGGTCCGGTAATCGGAGTCTCTGAACGACGTGATAACAATCGAATTAAAGCTTATGACCCCTTCTTTCTACTGAACATATGTGAAACCAAAGCGATCAGTAGGTCATTCATAATCTTAAAAGCGTCCTTTTGGAAGATTACGCGTCATGTTTCATCATGCAATATCTCCCACTTTTTTCCACATGTTGTCAGATTTCAGTAGTCACCTTTGATCTGCGTACTACTGTATGATAGGCGTCATTACTGATCCATATTTAAAGTATTGTATTTATATGCATTGACAGTCAGCCTAAAATACATTGGTTCGAATGGGACCTGATTTATAAATTCAGAAAAATTATTTCATATAGAAGTATTCTTCTTCTTCCTCTTTTTCGTAAATTATGGTGAGGTGGTACTAATGAATGCGGTGTTGAATTTATAGTGGGCATTTATTTTTCAAAAGTTAACACACCTTAATTCGGCCCGGTCTCCAAAAACCTCCATCTCCATGCGTAGCGTTATCTTCTCTTCTCGCTCGCTCGGAAAGAGAGCGCGGTTTCAAGGTTAGCAATACTGCGTTGCCCTCTTCTCATTACAGCGTAGGAAAAATGCTCCTTCCGGACTGGGGCGTCGCGGATCATACCCCGGTTTGACATACAGAATGCTAACTACTGCGTCATATGTCACAGGATGTAGCGGAAAACGGCATATATAATTAGCCAGACCTCCTAACATGTCCATAGCATGATGGTGAACGGTCACAATAGTCTGACAATCCGTAACTTAAATCACAGCCTGCACGGTTGTTAGGCAACACCGTCTGGCCATCCATCCGTACCTTACATAACAGCCTGCAAGGTTCCTAGGTAACATTGTCTGGCCATCCATCCGTACTTTACACAACAGCCTGCACGGTTCCTAGGTAACTTTGTCTGGCCATCCATCCGTACTTTACACAACAGCCTGCACGGTTGCTAGGTAACTTTGTCTGGCCATCCATCTATACCTTACACCACAGCATGCACGGTTGCTAGGTAACATTGTCTGGCCATCCAGCTATACCTTACAGCACAGCCTGCTCGCTTGCTAGGATTACACTTCCGTCGCGTTAACTTCCGTAAAGCAAATTTTCAGATGACACCCAGCGATAATACATATTTATGTCAAAAAAGAAACAAAATCTTACAACCTTTCTTCCAGCGGGTTTTCCGTTTCTTTGGTGGTATGGCAATGAACTATGTTGTACATCTTGACCTGGACAAGTTTCACAGCCAGATGTCCTTGTTGTCACCAACCCTGTGTGAATGTATGTTGCGTGTTTCTGTGGGGAATAGTTGTGTGGTGTCTCTGTCCCCGAGGCAAGTGGCTGAGGGATGGTGGTGGCGATTGTTGTTTAATGAGGAAGTACAAAGAGGCAACCATCCTCTATATAACACTAATCAGGGAGAAAAAGTGGAAGGGAGTGGAAGGACAATGTATGTTCTAAAACAATGGGTGCTGCGTCAGCATTTTCCCACGCTTTTGGCGGGATATTTGAATTTTTGCTGAGTCAGCATATTTCTGGTGCGGGTGACGTCATTTGCAGGCAAGGTCATTGACCTCTAGTTAATGATGTCACAATGACGTCAAATCTTACCTACGTAAGCTCGTGATTTGAGTATAATGGTGTGTCAGTAAGAGAGACGAAAACGCGTTGCTTGTGCGCAGGTGGCCACATAACTTGCCGCTGTTGTCTTTTAGTGTGATAAACCTGCGTTATGTATTGAAATACGTGCCATAAATAATTTGAAGGTATGTTATTATTCTCATTAATGCAAACGGATGACACTTTTGAAAATGCTGTTAAAGCTACTACAGAAAAACCAAAGTATCAGACACAAATTATTTTTCATTCCCGTAAAAATGAAAACTTTGCCTGACTATGGAAAAACGCACGTCGGTGCAATGATAAATTTAGTTCGAATCATGGTATGTATTTATAAAATATGATAAATGATTATTGTCTTTATTGAATACATGCTGTGTTAAGTTAATACGGAAGTTTCTTATTACTTTAAGTCGAGTTTGTTCGCTCCATTTTCCTACGACGTGTTTTGAAATCCCTTCAAGACAACAACTACTAAATTATCGGAATAAAAACAGCCGTAATTTAAAACCGCATACATGAGAATATACCACTAGTACGAAATATATTAACTCCTAATAACGACAGGGGGCTTGAGAGGGAAAAGGGAAAAGAGAAATCGACATAAGTATGTAGCTGAGCTTCTAAGATCGCCGGCTGATGATTTGGACAAGTAAGTGAAGAAACACAATAAATACATGTTTGCATGTTATATAACATTCCCACTTTTTTAAGCTGAAAGAATGAACAACTTGTCTATGTTAATCTTAGGGAAGATGAAACTGAAGAAAAGGACAATGGAGCTAACGAGTTGGATGATTTGAGAAGTAAGATCCTGCTGTTGGAAAGAGAAAATAGTGACTTACGAAAAAAAATGTGAACAGTTATAGAAGAATGAATGGGAATTACTACAACAACTAAAAAAGGCCAATGCTATTTCTGAGAGTATTACTTCAGTGCTTTTCTCCAGGGCAAATAAAAGTGTTAATGAACCACGAAAATAAGAGCAAAATATCAAAGATGAATGACTTAATAACAAACAGACAATAGTAACATATTAGTGGTCTCTCGACCGTAAATGAATACATTTTGAACGATGTGGCCCTCTTCACAGCGCGAGAAATGTTACCGCCTTCCTTGCTTTGCTACCAGCATGACGTCACTGCGTTAGACGCACCGTTATACTTACATCATGCGTGGGCTGGCTTAACCTCACGTATTTGAGGTTATGACGTCTTAACCTAATCTGCAATCACGGGCAATAACCTAACCCATTAGTTTAGGATAGGAACCAAGGATTTTCGGGAGGGTGGAGAGGGTCCTCTCCACCTCTCAGCCCCCTACGAAAAATAGGAGAAGGGAGAGAGGTTGCTCTCTCTCCCAGAGGAACACCTCCCGGTCATCGACCAAAAATATTGCCAGCTTCTTTGCCAAGAATGGCCACCTTCTCTTCAGAACGTGGCGAGGACCGTACCGTGTCGTCGTGTTTTATTGAGAGGTCGTCGGGGTGGGGATGTGTGATGTAGAGGGTGAATAGATAGTGCGCATGCGCGAGAGAGATTGCAGAACAGTACGGTGACTGTGTGGGTTACTGTAAAAATGACTACTGTATCACACCCCACCAGAGATATAGCAGAGCGCTCCCACGCGGCTAAGAAGAAATTCAGAGTTGCGCTAGCTAGCTAGCTAGCAGCTAGTTGCTAAGACAGCTAACCGACCGCACAATAGCAGTTTGTTTTATGTTTTCCGCTAGTAGAGCATGCGAGCAAGATGGCTGATACGCGTCTATCTTTTTTGCAAGTTGTTTTACGTCGCACCGACACAGATAGGTCTTATGGCGACGATGGGGCAGGAAAGGGCTAGGAATGGGGAGGAATCGGCCTTAATTAATGTACAGCCCCAGCATTTTCCTGGTATGAAAATGGGAAACCACGGAAAACCATCTTCAGGGCTGCCGACAGTGGGTTCGAAACCACTATCTCCCGAATACTGGATACTGGCTGCACATAAGTGACTGCAGCTATCGAGCTCGGTACGCGTCTATCTAATCGCCAATATTAAACCTTAGTATGTGTTTAGAACCTACGGGATCTGTTGTTCATCCATAAATTTAAAATCTAGACGTATTTTGTAACGAACAGGAAAGTTTAGAACAGTCCTCAAACAATTTATTGTATTCTGAACTGAAAAAACAAAACCAAACATTATGCTCGTTGAGGGAGTGGTGCGTGATGTGAGGAGACTTTGCATGTGGTGTTTGGAAGGGTTACGGGGGTGTATTTTTTTTCCCGAGGTCAGGGACACTGAGGTATGATGATTCACCCGCTTGCCGCACGCATTCGTCAGTCTGGCAGTCTCTTCAGTGTCTGTTAGTTTTTAGTGCCTGCTGGCAGGACCTAGTGTTTACACTGCACTATGTCTTCTGGTATAGGCTAGAGCAATTTTGTTACTTTCATAGATCTGTTTCTGTCTTATCCTTGGCTTTGATAATATGAAAGTGACCGAGGTATGAGCCATGCTAGTAATGCCAATCCTTATGCAGCCAGTCCCTGCTATGAATGGTGTAAAAGTGTTGCTGGTAGGGTCAGTTGGTGTATGCATTTCAGTGGGCTTGGCAGACTGATATGTAATAGCAACCCTGACTCGGTGAGGAAAGCAACGGGAAACTACCTCACTCCTCATTTCCCTAGTACGCCTCTTCAGTGATGCCTAGGCCATCTATGACAGCTGATTGCAGAGCTGTTGAGGATCCCACCAGCGGCATCGCTGACGGACTGAATGTACATAGTCATATACTGAACTATTTTTTTCACCGAGCTCGATAGCTGCAGTCGCTTAAGTGCGGCCAATATCCAGTATTCGGATGATAGTGGGTTGGAACCCCACTGTCGGCAGCCCTGAAAATGGCTTTCCGTGGCTTCCCATTTTCACACCAGGCAAATGCTGGGGCTGTACCTTAATTAAGACCACGGCCGCTTCCTTCCCACTCCTAGCCCTTTCCTGTCCCATCGTCGCCATAAGACCTATCTGTGTCGGTGCGACGTAAAGCAACTCGCAAAAAAAAAGAAAAAAAAAAGAAAAAAAACTATTGTTAGTTGTATAATCACGTCTCACTTCTATTTAATTGTAATAAATGTATAATAGTGTTCCTTTGGTGAAAGTTTTATCATATAGCATTGAATCATAATCTCAAAAAACTGTTATTAACACACTTAAATAGGTAAAATGTCAACCTTTATCTAGCCGTCGAAATTCGTTCAGAGAGCATTAAAAGCTTATCACTTAATAGCTTTCTCTCGTTTTGGTGTATATAACCCGCCGCCCGATATATCCCACAAACCCGAGTACTTTTTGTTATCTGTACATTCCTCCCCGCCTCCCCCCCCCCCCACTTCTAATTTCGCTACGTTAGAGCAAAAAGAGAGAAAGATTCCCCTCAACGTTCTTGACTCAAAGTACAAAAACAGGGATCTACATAAGAATGTCTCCTGCTCTAAGATAGAGAAGATCACGGACACAATGCGCAAACTCAGAGCTCGCTTCTACGGTCACTTACGATGGATGAATGACCCTCGATGGACAATATGCAATTTTAACTATTTTCACTCAAAATCAAAAATAGTTCCTTGGTACGTTAACGTCAAGAAATGGGCCTACGACCTGAAGACGCGCACAAACGAGACCTTTTCAGAACAAGTATCGTGACTTCTGGAACTTTCTGAGATGAGAAATGAACAACTGGTGCCAAGTGCTCGACACAGCGAGCTAATAAAAACCTACTGGATCAAACGAAAACTGAGAAATGTTCAGAAACTTATCGTGGTTCCTAGTTGGCCGATTAGCGAATAATAATAATAATAATAATAATAATAATAATAATAATAATAATAATAATAATAATAATAATAATAATAATAAAATTATAATAATAATAATACCGGAAAGAAAACTCCTACGGAAAATACTCGGTCCGCTAAGAACTACCGAACGCTAGAAATCAAGAAGTAATGGTGAAATATATCGGAACATAGAAAACATAACAAATACAATGCAGAGGAGGCCATTTATATTTTTGGACATTTATACAGAATGAACAACAACATGAGAACCAAAGATATTTGCAAATATCTTCGGAACAAGAAGTCAACAACATCTTGGATTCATGAAGTCAGGAAGGATTTGGAAATAAATAACGTAAATGAAGAAGAAGCAACACAGAGAGAGGTTTTTAGAAAGAAAGTGTTAAAAACAGAAGAATTCCAAGGTCGGGAGGGAAAGAAAACAGGGTCAGAATGGTCCGAGGAGAGGAAAAGGAGGCATTGAGAGCAGATGAAGGAGTATTGGGGAAGAGGAAGGAACAACAAAGGATGAAGCATTGAAATTGTCTCGTGGTCCCTAGAAGACCCTAACGGAGAAAGAAATAATAGTACCGTACAGTAGAAGTAGCAGTTACGGTAGTCTCTGTCACTGAGGAGAAGTTGACATGCAGTGGACACTTGCTGGTGGCTCTTGCTGCCAGCTATACTAATTAGTTCACACTGAAGTGTCTGTCACCTGTTATCAAACTACTCTAAACAAAGATTGCATAATAAGTTTAGAAAGTTGGTGCTAAAGTAGTCCAGTGGTCAGAGATGATGTGAATAACTAAATAAAAAGAGCCTTCACTTCAGTTTATAGACCATACAGTTTGTAAGGCGTTACAAGGCTGAAAGTGAAGTTTAACGCATGAGCTTATTTTTTGAAACGTGTTTATTTATTTATTTATTTATTTATTTATTTATTTATTTATTTATTTATTTATTTATTCAATCATGCGTCTACCGTATAACGAAGGTTAGCTCCAGCACGCCTGATGGCCATGATGGTTAAGGCGTCAAGTCTATATGGCCTGACAACGTGGTTAGCCGGTTCGAAACCCTTTGGTCGGAAAAATTTCACCATCAGAATGTTGGCCGGCAGAGAAGGGGAGGTGGTGCTATAGGCTACAATTTTTAATCACTAGATCACGTGCCAAAAGCCTGGATTCAATTACAAAATTTTTTGCAATGCTTTGTCCGTCGCATAGAAACGTTAAGCCTTCAGCAGATCTCTTGGTGTTATTCGACAGGAATAGGCTACGTGCCGATACCGGGTTGCACCCTCTCCCTACCTCATTATCATAATCATCCCACATCCAGACAAAATTCACTGTACTTGTCGCAAGCTATACATTGCCCAAACACGCCGGTCCAGTGGTACTCGTATCAAGGAGCACCACCGCAATATCCGTCTCAACCAGCCAGGCTAGTCAGCAATAACTGAGCACGGCCTGTCGTCGGGTCATGATGTCGTGTTCCAAGGTGAGCTCTTGCCCACAATAAACACTACAGGTCTAGGATTATACGGGAAGCTGTGGAAATACACAAAAATCCTAACCATTTCAACAGGGACAATTGGCTATCAATTAATATGTGGTTGGCAGCCATTAAGATTTACGTAGGTGGTTCTCTTCCCTGTCCTTTCACTATTGTTATTTCGTTTCCGTGTTTTACAAACTCGCACGTTCCTCATCACCAGTTGGCTCATTTCAGGCTGTGTGTTAAGCGTCATGTTTTCATAACGCGTCTACACCTGTTATCCCCGCCGACTGACTCACACTCATTACCCTCTGTTTTCGACACACTTTCTTTCCATTCTTCAGCTCTGTTCTATTCTTCTATCCTATGAGTCTTTCATTGAATTGCTTTTTATTATTTTTTATTTATATTTATTTCTTCTGCCACGTTCATACCTGATTCGTCTGATGACCTTGCTGTTACTTCGCAACGCACAGACGGTGTAACAAGAAACATCTTAATTGGAGCTTAGATGCTGTCGTCAGCTCCTGCTTCGAATGCTAGCGTACAGTGAGCCATCTACTGACGAATGGGAGTACCACTTACTATAGACCATCGGTAAAGCATTCTTATAAGGCGTGATCAAAACGTTTTCGTTTGAGAGCGTTGATGTAACGGAAATGCAATGTAGCGCGACTCCGATGGCGGTATATAAGCGCGGAAATGAAGGCAAAGGCATTAGTGTGGCAGTCGTGTCGTGCCGAGGTGCGTGTATTAAATACGGCCAAGTGAACTATGGTGACATTATTACCGAATGCGTCCGAACAGGACCAACGTGCTGTTATTCTGTTCTTGGCTGCGAAGACAAACACCTGTGTATGAGGCAGCATGTCTGTCGAAAATCACCGTTGTGGAATGGTGCACCAAGTTCCTTGCGGGTCGTGTTTCGACACAGCACACTGGTCGATCTCGGAGGCCAGCCTCATCCATTACGGGCGGTAGATGAGGCGATTAGGGCGGACGTGATCACTCCGCATGCGATTATCACGCCTTCGGTCCCCTCAAAAGAGGCCTTGCGCTTCCTGTCGGACTTCTTCACGCGGCCTTCAACCTGGTGCGTCGGTGGGATGAGTGCCTCAAAGCTCATAGCGATTTTGCCTCATTGGCATCGCGATTCAGGACTGTAAGGCCGTGGAACGGAAACTTTTTGATCGCCCCTTATAAATTCAAACCTTCATCATTGGAGAAGTCTTCCTGGTAAAGAGTCGAGATTTTCTACTGAAAACCCGGCGTGTTGGCCGAGCGGTTTGGGGCGCGCAGCTGTGACCTTACATCCGGGAGACAGTGGGTTCGAACCCCACGGTCGGCAGCCCTGAAGATGGTTTTCCGTGGTTTCCCATTTTCACACCAGGAAAATGTACCTCAATTAAGACCACGGCCACTTCCTTCCCACTCCTAGCTCCCTCCTGTCCCATCGTCGCCGTAAGACCTACCCTATCCGTGTCCGTGCGATGTAAAACATATTCTTAAAAAAATCTTCTGAAGACGCAGAGCGAAGTCCTCTGCGAAACGTTAAGAATTTCACCTTGTTTTCTTGACGTGGCAAAAGCGCAAAAGCTTATTATCATGTCTTTAACAAGTAAGTTATTGCATAATATACAGCATTGATTATAGAGTTAGGTAGGAAACTAATAATCTACGCGACTTAGTGAATCTTAATACAAGTATAAATTAATGTAAATGCTTAGGTATAACATTCATTCTCATATTCACCCGTGCATTCATATAACCTGGCTACGCGCTTAGGAGGAATTCGCGGCAAGATCTTTTAAAGCAGGCTAATGTTACGCAGTTCTAACTCTCAACGGTAGAAAATTCTCTGTACCAAATTTCCAGATTGTTCTATTTATACCATGGATTCAGCGCTTGTTCTTCAAGTCTTCCCACATGAAAAGGACTGACCACAAAAGTCTACTAAAGCGTAGTTTTAGTGAAAAGCAAATAGTATTTGTTAACAATTTAAAGCAACAAACATATTAGTCGTTGTACGGCAAACTATAGGCCTAGTGGAGAACGGTGCACATGAGTGCATTTAACACCTAAAATGTTTTGTGACATGTGCACCTTTTAGTAGTGGGCACGAATGACTGTGAGAATTAACTGAATATTAAAAAATACAAATCTATGGCAATCAGCTCACAATCGATAAAGGCATATTTTCCCCCCAACATGCTCAGAACTTTTAACGCACAACTCACTTTGAAGTTATTTTGACATGCATACGTCTTAACGCTTGGGGTCATGCGAAAATTTGTGTCACGTGACGTGGCGAAATGTGTAATGGAAGTGACGTACAAAACGTTTAACTAGCAACAGTGAGGTTGAGAGGTGCACGGGCTGTATGGAAGGCACTAGTGTAGTACCACAGTCAGCAGTCGGTCGTGGAAGTACTAACATGGCCCCCCTCCTACGGTACACATTGTGCACAGCCTCCTGTTTACGCTGTTTTATGGCTGTCGGTCATCTGAAATTAGCAGCCGTTCATGTTTCACTCAGTAACAATGACCTGGAGGCACACCGAAGAGAAAAAAGAACCTCTGTACCCGTCTCTGTGAAATGATGCACATAAAGCGTTCGTTACCAATATTTGAGTTTCATTTATTGAAGTACATAGTCGCATAGTTCGCAAAGGGAAAAGTTCTCAAAAGTTTTTAAAGTTAAATTTCTGTCTCTCTCCCTTCCAGCTACTCAACTTAATTTCCGAACAGTCCTGCGGGACAGCGACAGATGTTTTATGAGCGAATCTGCGACTGCTGTCGACCACCTCCTGGAGTCGAACTGGAAGTACTTACGTTGTGGGCACCTTCCTCACCAGCAGTACCCAAGGCACTGTATTCACAGGTGAGGTGAGGTGACGTCTGGTATCCTAGGTTTGATCTCCCTCGGTGTGCTACTTCAAAGATGGTTCAATATACAGATCATCGTGTGACCAAAAGTAATACAGATTCCAGTTGTTTTCTACTAGACCTGGAAAACATTGATCATTGAAATGCCTATAAACTCTTCAGAAAGCAAACCTATATCACTAAAGCAGCATCACATTTCAACGACTGACTATTAGTAGTGATTTTAAGTGGAATATACAACCGACTACGTCAGGTCTAAAGTCTGAAGATTGTTCGGGTTTGTTTTTCGTAACCTCAGAAGGTGCAAGTCTTCATCCAAGACAGCAACAAAATTTTGCTCTCGTCCCCCCCATAATTACACATAGAGCCACTGCATGTTACCCAATTTCTAAGGAAAACATTTAGAAACTTGAAATCCTAGATAAAAGGGCCATAAAATTCATCAACTCTTTCAAACCCAAAAAAGATCCCGTTCTTCCCCTACAAGAAACATTAAAACAGATGATTTTCTGGCAACTACAATACCGATCCCCTACAGTATCTACAGTTAGGATACAGATCTGTAGCTCGTGGGCGAGGAGTGACTTTGTACACTACTCAGGCCCGCATCTCAGCATTTCAGATCACATAGGCCTGCTACCCTAGAGTAGTGATGGGATAATCGAATACATTTAATAATCGAATAACCTACAACCGATTATTTAAATAATCGAATAAGTTTCAAATATCATTCAGTTGTAGTGAGGGCACACCTATTTTTTATATTCGAATAACCTCCATCCAATTATTTTAGATAATCGAATAAATTAATCGAATGAGTTTCAAATAGATTTAGTTGTATCGTATAGAATATTCGGATGCGTCACGAATCAATTTTTCGATTTAAGTGTGTCGGATGGATGATCGATTGAAATAAACGAATACATGAACTCTTATGAAAAATTGAAATACGCCTTTTTCCAAACGTATCCCCAAATGTTGAAACTAAGATTGAATTAACATCACTTTTCATTCGATTATTTCGAAAGCATTCATTATTTAATTGTTTCATTCATTCGAATGCAGTTCTGAATGAGTAATCGAAAAAATAATGGGATGGAAAAAATTCACTATTCAATGAATAATCGAAAAATAATCGAATGGAAAATGTAATTGAATAATCAAATAAAATGAAATTATCGAATAAGAAATTATTTTAAATTAGGTTACCCCATCACTACCCTAAAGGTGTTCAGGGCTGTAATTTCCTTCCTTCCAAACTAGGGGCTCTCAAAACCACTCTAAAAGCTAGCCTGAAACCAAAGTGAATACTGTTTGTCACTTCTTCGTTCAGTCTGAACCTCTTTCCCCCTTCTCGCTATATACAGTAAAACCTGCCCTCAACGGAAATCCAAGGGACTGAATTTATTTTCTACTGTATGCAGGATTCCAGTTCATAAAGATGGTTGAACATAGGGTGACCAGATGCATACAGATAAAAAAGAGGACAACACTATTTAAAAAGGAGGACAATGCTAGAAAAGAGAGGGAACAAACATTCTCCACTGAGAGTCTGAATGTAGACATACTGTATATTCTAATTTTCACATACGTGTATCCATTTTCATATTCTTACAAAATTTGCGACAAAGAAAATAAGAAAATAATTTACTACAAAAAAGTATCTTTCTTCATCACCACTAAATTGTACACTTAGATTTTTCCTAAAATTATTATATTTTATAGTAACGTTGGGACAAGGACTTTGTGTTTATGAATTATGTAATGAAATGTGTAAAAAATATAAACATACAAACATTTTTATGAAGGATTATAGTAAAAATTATTGCACTTTTTATAACTTTCTACGCACATTTTTCTACGTATGGTTCATGATGTTGGTTACTGTAGTCACGTCCTAGTTCGTGACCCATGGACAACGGCTGAGTGGCCTAGTAAGTGGTCGTGAGAGCCGGGATACCAGTTACTATGGAATGGGAGTGGGCATCTCGGACATATTCTGAGTCTTAGCCCTCCTTGTGCTCGGGCGGCTAGGACTAAACAATCCACCGGTGGTCCCTAACCTGTTAGAGGAGAGATCCTCACTTGGACTACTGTATGTGTAAGTGGGATAGCATACTGCTTCATGAATTTACCGAGCTCAAAACATTTTAAGCACGCCTCGGACCTATGGGAGTAACGGTGTCCCACTCCCATTTGATAGGTGAGGAACTCCTTGGAACAACTTGGCGAACGAAATGGAATTCGATGCGGAGCTATCAATATTAATGGGGCTTATAGAAGAAAGAAAGTAGAACTAGCTGAGTCAGCAAATAGGATGCATATGAATGTGCTAGGAGTAAGTGATATTCGGGTAAGGGGAGATAACGAGGAAGAGATAGGAGATTATAAAGTGTACTTGACGGGTGTTAAAAAGGGAAGGTGAGTCTGGAGTAGGGCTGTTCATCAGGAATGATACTGCATGCAACATAGTTTCTGTTAGGCATGTAAATGAACGAATGATGTGGGTAGATATGGCAGCTGGAAGAACTACGACGAGAATTGTCTCTGTGTATGTATGTATGTATTTATTAATGAACAAAACAGGCGTTCAGCCCCGAATACATGTTCACAATAATAATAAATAAATAAATAAATAACTAATAATAAACGCAGTCCAACCCAAGCCACCACTCTCCACCACATACAAAATAAAATGAAATGAACACCTCATCAGCCTGTTTTATGTTTACAATCTGCTGCTGGTGTTGCAACTTGCTGCTTGTTATCACTCACACGTACCCACTCATCACGCGACCTTCTTGCTTCAGCGTTTTCATCACCTCCATTGTTCCCTGACCTACTCCAAAATAAGCTACACCAGCAACATTACACGATTGCATACCAAACCAGCCATGATACTAACATTGCATTCAATCTTTCAGGTTCCACCTCCTATAGTACAAGTCTGAATAATAACAACAATATTCCGTCATTGCATTCCAATCCATCATACCACAACTTTTACCAATCAGCGTTAACATTGCTTCATATCATTTCAATCCGCCATAACACTCCATAATAAAATTACCTCTCCATCTCCCAAAAATTTCGACCATAAATAACAAATACCAATCACGCCTATACCAACACCTCTCCAGCATCATACTCCTTCCTCCTCTCCATACAAACAAACCACAATTTACAAAATGATAATAAAATCACCTCTCTCCAGCTCCAAAAATTCAATACTCATACCAGACACCAATACAATAATACCCCCTCCCAACTTCCACGAATTCGGCCGTAAATAAATCATCTCAATACCATACCATACATCACCTAATCATACATACTAAGCCTCCAATGCTTCCGACACCATATCTCAGCAATACAACACATACCAACACCTCTCCAACATCATATTTCTTCCTCCTCTCCATACAAACAAACCAAAATAAACTCACCTCTATCCAGCTCCAGAAATTAAATACTTATACCAGACACCAATACAATAATACCACCTCCCAACTCCTACGAAGTCAACCATAAATAAACCATCTCAGTACCAAACCATACATCACCTAAATACTAAACCTTCAATACTTCCAACACCACATTTCAGCAATACAGCACCAACTCCACATTATATACCACCTCTACTTATATCACCACTTCTCCCACACCACATTCCAACGATATAACACTTTTCCAACACCACATTTACCACCACTCCTCCAACTCCAAATATCAACAATAAATATATCACTTCACCATTACCACATCTCAGCCTTCACAAATTATTTACCATCATAACCTAATGAAATTACAATGAATAACAAATACCAGTCACGCATATACCAACACCTTTCCAACATATTTCTTCATCCTATACCACTTCTCCATTACCACATTTATACCACCACTCCTCCAACTCAACATATCAACAATAAATATACCACTTCACCATTACCACATTTCAGCCTTCACAAATAATTACCATCATAACCTAATAAAATTACAATGAATAACAATTACTAACATATCATAAAACAAACAGACCATGCAATCCTGTCCTCTTACCCAACTCCACCTACCTAAGTACTCAGTCCCTATATTCCCTAATCCATTAGAATTTTAACATACTATCCCCTTCCCTTATACAGATAACTATTCCACCCCCCTATTCCCCTGCCCACCCTCTAACTCACTCTCCTTCATTTTACTCTCGCAGGCCTTTTTTATCGCACAAAAATACCTGTTCAATTCACCCCCTTTTTCCCATTGTTTAATAATCCCTCTCAGTATTGCGTTCTCATCCCCTCTCCCCAGTATTTCCCGATGCTCGGCACTCAATAATCCATGTCTTAACCCCCTCGTTACCTCACAGTCTCTTAGCAAGTGAAACTCATCATTCACATCTCCACAAAGTACACACCTTGTCTTATCCCTGCCCTGTAACCAGCCTTTATTCCTTGGCAGACCTAAAAGCCACCACATCATCCCATATCGTTTTGACCTATCGACGTATCTAATATTCAACCCTGCTATCTCCTCTATTTTCGTCAAAACAGTCAGCGAATTTCTTAGTCTGCTTTCCCCCAATAATTTCTGCCTATGGATATCTCTAATTCTCCTTTCCAATATATTCATCCCTCTCACTTCTGTCTTTGACCAAACCTCCCCCCACAGGTGTCCTAATCCTATCCTCTCCAAATATCCCTTTATTTTTTCTAACCATCCACCCTTATACATGCTCTTAAATTGCTGTACATATGCTGCCTGTAAAACTCTCCCACCTTCCTGTCTTTTTAAATTCATCCAATATCTAACTATTCTTTTCACACCCTCTGATTCCAAATCCTCCCCACACATTAATTCCACCCCTACATTTGCTGTACACCTCGGTAAGCCCATCACTAACTTAGCAAAACTACTAACAATCCTTCTTAGTTCCTCTCTTTTCTCATCCAGCCCCCAAACTTCTGCTCCGTATAATACCCTCCCAACGATTACCGACCTGAACACGAGTCTCAGTGTTTTGTAACTGATCCCCGGGTACTTGAGTAGCAAATTTCTGACTGAGGCTAAGGCTGCCAATCCTCTATATTTCACTCTTTTGATCTGGTCACTCCAAGTTCCTTTATCATTAAAAATCACTCCTAGATATTCCAGCTTTCTTACCTGTTCCAATCTTTCTCCCTGAATTACCCAATTCCCTTCTATCTTTCTTCTTTTGTTCACCTGTACTACCAATATTTTAGACTTATTTCCATTAATTTTCAATCCCCATTTCCTCGCAAATAGCATCACTGACTCTAAGGCCCTATTCATCGCCCCTGAAGTTAACGTCATCAATAACACATCATCCGCAAATATCAGTCCTGGCACTTCCAAACCATTAATTACTGGTACAGCCCAATTTTCTGCCCCAAACCCCTCTAAAATATCGTTGATAAATAAAATAAACAGTATGGGCGATAACTTGCATCCTTGTTTTAAACCCACCTTTGACTCTAATGGTCCACTCATTCTCCCGTCTCCCAATTTTACACAAAACCTGACGTCCCTATATATTCCTCCCACTGCCCTCAACATCTTCTCCGAAATCCCTAACCTACCTAATTTCTCTAGTAGGGCCTCTCTATTCACCTTATCAAAAGCTTTCTCAAAATCTATTGCTGCTACATAAACCGTACTTCTAGCCATATTCTTATACTTTTCTAAAATAGTCTTTACTATCATTATATTATCCACTGTTCTTTTCTTTTTCCTAAATCCCCCTTGGTAATCTGTCAAAATTTCATTTTCTTCCGCCCACCCGCTTATTCTGTTCGCTAGCACCCCAGTATATATCTTACTCAAAGAATCCAACAGAGATATACCCCTATAACTGTTCACATTGTTCCTACTACCCTTTCCCTTGTATATAGGGCATATAATTCCTGTTTCCCATTCCCTAGGGTAATTTCCTCCCTCGAATATCCTATTGAATAGTTTCACCATGCCCTCTATCATTATCTCATTTTTACTAATTTCCTTCCAAAACTTATTATTTATACCATTACACCCCCCGGCCGACTTCGTTCTAGCTCTGCTTATCACTCCCCGGATTTCCTCTCTTGTGATTTCTTTATCCAAGTCATAAATTGCCACTCCCCTATTCCTCCAAATTACTTCTTCTCCCGAACCTCTCCATCTATCACCCCCCTTTTTTCCTAGTAATTCATCGAAGTGCCTGACCCATTGCACTTCCTCAATACTCGTTCTCTCCATATTCCTTCCACCCTTAATAATTCTGTTAATCTTATCCCAGACTCTCTCAAAATTGTTAGTCTTGCAGTCATTATTTATGGCTTCCATTTGTTCCTCTAACCACGTCTTTTTTGTCTCAGAGATTTTCTTTTTATACTCCTTCCTCAATCTACAGAAAAACTCCCTTTCTTGGTTCCCACCTTTCCTTCTATATTCTCCTAACGCGTCCATCACCTTCCTCCGCAATCCTTCACACTCCCTATTAAACCATTCTTCTCCCTCTTTCTTATTTCCTTTTCTAGCTTTCACCTTCTGCGCTATCATCTTTATTGGATGTAGCAACAATTCCAAGGCTTTATCAGTATTATTCTCTTCTAACGCCCCTTCCCACCCATATTTCAGAAGATGTAGCTCCTCCTTCACTACCCTATTCCAATCCCGGCCCACCTTCTCTGTCCATTTATACTTATTATAACCCCTCCCTCGTTTATCCTTTGTCTCATTTTCCTTCATTGTACACTTCTCTTCCTCTCTTTTCAGCATAACCCTCACCGGGAAATGGTGTGACTCAATCCAATCCCCTATTTCCATACTTACAACTTCCTCAATCATCCCTTCCGAGCTCAAAACCATATCTATCACACTACCCCCTTTCTCCGTAACATATGTCAATTTCCCCGTCCTGTCACCCTCTATCCACCCATTCAGAATATACAAGTTTCCCACAGCACACATCTCTAGGAGCTTCTCTCCATAACTATTTGTAATTTTGTCCTCACTCCTTCTGCTTTCTAACAAACACATTCCATCCTCCCTACTATAAACTGGGCTCTGTTCTCCTATTCTCGCGTTCCAATCCCCAAATAACAACATATCCTCCTCCCCTGGATACATTCCCCTTATCCTACCAATATCCACCAATAACTCTTCAAAAAAATATTTATTTGCATATTCTGAATTACTAGGGTGGCAGTAAACAAAAGCTAGATTTATTTTCTTCCTCCATCCCTCTCTCCCTCCCAAATTCAATCTCAGCCATATGGTTTCCATCATATCGGTCTCTATATCCTCTACTCTTTCACTAATTTCTTCCCTAATTAAAACTATCATCCCTCCTGGTGCTCGTCCCTTATTCCTCTCTTTTCTTCTATATTTATATTTTATCTCAAACCCCTTCCATGCAATCTCCCTCCCTGTTTCCAACCACGTCTCCAAGAGTGCCACAACATCAAAACTTTCAATTACTTCCCTAACTTTCTTGTTTCCTAATTTGTTCCTTACTCCTTCAATATTCACACATCCTATCTTCCAATATTGTTATAACTTTCCCTCCCTCTCTTCTAGGTCTCCCCCTCTATTCTTACTTCTAGTATTTATCGACCTTTCTCCCTCTGTATCCTCCATCCCTTTACGTACTTTTCCCCATATGTCTTTTAAGCTCTTACTCCTGACTTTACTCATAATTTTTTTACCTTCTTGTCGATCTGTCTCCTCTTGACCTTTCTTGTTCACTACACCACTGCACCCTGTACTCACCCCTTCTTGCTGCTCACCCCCACTCACCCCCTCACTATTTTGGACTTCTGAATCCACCTCCCTTTGTCTTTTCTCGCTCACTGCACCTCTACACTCTCCTCTCCCAGTTTCTTGCGGCCCACTCTCACCGTCCACTTCACTATCTTGGTCTTCTGTCTCCCGGCTGCACTGCCCATTCTCTTCCGAGATGCTCTGCTCTCCTGCCACGTCCCTCCTCCTCTTCTTTTCTTCTTTCTTCTTCCCATCTTGCCTTGTCCTCTCACCACTCTCAACCCTCTCGTTTTCGTCCATTTCCTTTAGCTTAGTCACTGAATGTACTCTAACCCATCGCCCGTTTGTCACCTCCAACCTCAGACCTCTTATTCGGGCCTTTAGCCCCTGGTTCCTCGCTCTCCATAGGTGCCTATTCAAGATCTTCGCGTTTTCACTTCCTTCTCTTCCCATGTCTCCTTTCACCCCTATTTTCCGCCCTTGTAAATTCTTGCTGTTCCTTAACACAGAATCTGCCATTAAGGTTGAGAACAATTTAACCCTAATTGGCCTCCGACCTTTGACTTTACCAACTCTCTCTACATCATCAATGTCTACCTCACTAAAGTTTATCTTCATTACATCACGTATAGCTTCCACCACCTTAAATATCAGCTCAATCTTGCTCTCTCTCGCCCCTTCCTCAACTCCATATATAAATATGGCTTTTTTCAATCTCTCCTGCCTGTACCCCTCCGCTTCTTTCTTCATCTTCATCACCTCCTCTTTCAGATGTTTCACTTCCCCTCTCAATAACTCGATTTCTTTCTCGTTATTGACCACTCTCCTGCTCGATTCCTCTGTCTTCGATTCAAGCCATTTCTTCATGTTCCCTAACTCCCTTCTCTGCTCCTCCATCATGTCCTTTATTTCCTGCACCTTATCCCATTGACACTTCTCCTGCATAA
The DNA here is from genome assembly GCF_040414725.1 of Anabrus simplex. Classification (NCBI taxonomy): domain Eukaryota; kingdom Metazoa; phylum Arthropoda; class Insecta; order Orthoptera; family Tettigoniidae; genus Anabrus; species Anabrus simplex. Next base: position 769,310,542 of record NC_090265.1, read on the forward strand.
CTTCACTTACAACCACCCTGAGTGCGGCCAAATCCTCCGTACTATATTTTCCACTGGTATTTGGGCCTGGGTTTACTTCCACCCCCCCAATAACCAGTAACACTGCTATCACTGTCACCACCAGCACCGCTTCACTCATTTTCAATCCGTCCGTCACCAATCCACTCCTGACCTCCTTCTTCTGCCTTGCCTGCCATTTCCCAATAGCGGCCCGGTACTGTTCAATGCCGACCATGTTTACAGCACGCACTTCGCTACGCAACCTCTCTCCTCGACCGCTCGAGCTAGACTGTCCTACTTTATAAGAGAATTGTCTCTGTGTATTCACCATGTGAGGGTGCAGATGAGGACGAAATTGGCAAGTTTTATGAATCTCTAGGCCTAGGATAGAGAAAGCGAAATCTGTGTGCAAACTAATAGAGTTAATACAGTAAACGCCTGAAAAGCCTTACATCTGATCTGTTTTCTTACATGCTCTATTGGTGGAAAAAAATCTAATTCCCTCCATGGGAACTTAGAATTTCCATTCAAACTAATAAGGGTAGAAAATCTCCAGGACGAGGAAATTAGACAAAAGTACATGGATATAATTAGTGAGAAGTTCCGAACAGTGGACAGTAAGCAAGTTCAGGATATAGAAAGAGAATGGGTGGCATACAGGGATGCTGTAGTAGCAACAGGAAGGGCATGCCTAAGGTAAAAGCGAACATCTTGGAGGAATGGTGAAGTGGGAGCAGCTTGTAAACGTACAAAGAGGGCTTATCAGAAATGGCTCCAAACAAGGTCTGATAAAGACAGAGAATTGAACATAGATGAAAGAAACAGAGCGAAACAATTAGTTGTTGAATCCAAAACTAAGTCGTGGGAAGATTTTGGTAATAACCTGGAAAGGCTACGTCAAGCAGCAGGTAAACCTTTCTTCTTTTTATGATGCCGTCTCCCTCCGAAGGTTGGCGATCTAATTGATTATGATTACGCGCGAAACGGCAGCACGGAAGATTTCTATCGACGTATGTCCATACCACCACCACCAGTCTTTCAGCCAGCAATTTCTCCGTCTTCCCACAGATCGTTTCCCATCAATCTTCCCTTGAATGAACAGTCGGAGAAGTACGTATCGTTCACCTCTCATGATGTGCCCGAGGTAGATGAGCTTGCGCTCCTTGATGGTTATGAGAAGCTTTTCCTTCTTGTTCAAGATGTTGAGGACTTTTTCATTTGTCTTCTTTTCTACCCAAGATATTTGGAGTATTCTTCTGTATAAATACATTTCAAAAGATTCAATCCGCTTCTCCATAAAGGGCTAAGCGTTCACCCTTCGAAACCATATAGAAGGACAGGAAAGACGTAACAACGTAGCATTCGAACTCGCAGCTGGAAGTTGAGTTCTCGGCTGGTGAATAAGGTCCTCATGGCATTGAACATACTTTTTGCTTGTCCAGTCCTGGATAAGATTTCACATTTTGAATCACAATGCTGGTTCACTAGAGTTCCAAGATATTTGATGGAAGATACTTGTTGGACGATGTTGTTGTTGATGTAAAGGGAGGCCTGTTTTGGTGTTTTCGAGAATACAATCACCTTGGTCTTGTTAATATTCAAGGTTAAACCGTAGGTTTCACTGGTCCTCACGATGCTGTTTATAATGATTTGAAGATCACAGGGGTTGCTGGCTAACACAATCGTGCCATCAGCAAATCGGATGTTATTAATGCCATAGCCATTGATCTTGATACCTAGATTAACATCTTCCATAGCCTCTCTGAACACAGCTTCAGAGTAGATGTTGAAAAGGAGTGGGGACAGGACACATCCCTAGCGGACACCTCTTCGTACAGCTAAGTCCTCAATAGTAGTTCCTTCTATTTTGACCTCTGCCGTTTGATTCCAGTATAGATGGGTAATGATACGAAGATCACCAACATCTACACCAGTAGATTTTAAAATCTCAACAAGTTTTGCATGAGATACGCAATCAAAAGCTCTTCGGTAGTCGATGGAGCAAGCGTGCACATCTACATTCATATCTAGGCATCAAGGAGAAAAGAGCCTCACGAGTACCCAGCCCATACCTAAAGCCAAACTGAGTATGTCCAAGTTGGCTTTCGCATTTGAGGTATTCGAGTATGGATGATACGCAGAAATACCTTTAGCACATGGTACATTAGGCTGATCATACGATAATCATAAAGAATAATAAAGAATCTGAGGAAGGGAGGGGAAAAGGAAGTGTTTTGAGTAATTCAAGTGAACTCATAATAGATCCCACTAATCACTGGAGAGGTGGAGGGAATATTTTGAACATCTCAACGCAAAAGGAAATCTTCATGGTGGTGTCGCAAACAACGGAGCTCATGAGGAGGAGGAAAATGATGTTGGTGAAATTACGCTTGAGGAAGTGGAAAGGATGGTAAATAAATTCCATTGTATAACGCAGGAGGAACAGATGAAATTAGAACTGAAATGGTGAAGTATAATACGAAGGCAGGGGTGAAATGGCTCCATAGAATAACAAGATTAGCATGGAGTGTTGGTAAGGTATCTTCAGATTGGAAAAAGGCAGTAATTGCTTCTATCTATAAGCAAGGGAACAGGAAGGATTGCAACAACTATAGAGGTATCACATTGATTAGTATACCAGGCAAGTATTCACTGGCATCTTGGAAAGGAGGGTGCGATCGATGGTTGAGAGGAAGTTGGGTGAAAACCAGTGTGGTTTCAGAGCACAAAGGGGCTGTCAGCGTCAGATTTTCGGTATGTGCCAGGTAAGTGAAGTATTCTACGAGAGGAATATACAGTAGTGTTTATGTTTCGTAGATCTAGAGAAGGTATATGACAGTGTATCGAGGGAAAAGACGATCATCATACTGGGGGACTATGGGATCAAGGGTAGATTATTAAAATCAATGAAAGGCATTTATGTTGACAATTGGGCTTCAGTGAGAATTGATGGTAAAATGAGTTCTTGGTTCAGGGTACTTACAGGGGTTAGACAAGGCTGTAATCTTTCACCTTTGTTGATCGTAATTTGCATGGATCATCTGCTAAAAGGTATAAATAAAGTGACAGGGAGGGAATCAGTTAAGTGGAAATGCAGTAAACAGCCTGGCTTACGCTGATTACTTGGTCTTAATAGCAGATTGTGCCGAACGCCTGCAGTCTAATATCATGCCACTTGAAAATAGTTGCAATGAGTATGAAAATCAGCCTTTCTAATATTAAATTGATGTCAGTAGGTAAGGAATCCAAGAGAACTGAATGTCAGATTGGTGATACAAAGCTGGAACAGGTAGATAATTTCAGAAATTTAGGATGTGATGTGACCGTTCACAACGTCACCTATGGTGTGTCATGATATCCAGGAGATGAAATATGCCATTTTCCGCGTCATTCTACGATAAAAACTGCCCAAGTTAGAATTTTTCCACCCGCTCCAGGACTCGATTTGCAGTATCCAGAGTCGCGCGATCTAGCTCTAGTTGCTGGTAATTTGCAGCAAGGCAGTGCAAGAGCGCTTGTACGTGAAGTTTTCTCACTCCAACCGCGAGCGAGCTCATTCACCACTGCCAACTTATCGAATTCATTTGTTTTTCCCTGTTAATTTTTATAAATCGCAAGATACTCAATGGATAATTAAGTGCAAACATTCATATTAATCAGGGAATTTTACGCATAATTACGAGACCGAGAAGTGCTCTACTTGACTGACAGGGCGGTAACTACGCTGTAAACAAGGGCGCGTCTTAATGGTTAACAGATGTTGAGACCCAACCGTGCCAGAGAACACAAGGAATCCCCAGCGCTCGTCATCATTCACCAACAGAGACAAAAGGACGCTTTTGAGATTGCTTGAGAATCTACGAAGCTATTTCAAAAACATTCACTCAGTGAAAATGGGAATGCAGGAGCTACATTTTGGTACCCTGTTCGTTACTCCACGATGCATATTACCGGACCGAACTCTGAGAAGGAATTGCATTTCCCCCCACTTTCAGCATCCGAGTCTCTCGCGTAGCTCGCCTATATATTCTAGAGCTGAGAGGCAGACACTACCCAGTTCATTTTCAGTGCAATGCCAGTTCGGTAGTAGTTTGTCGTGATTTGTGTGTGAGTCCTTTATGAAGAAATCTTTTTTTTTGTGAACAGTGTAACACAGTAATTTATTGAAGCCTGTGAATATCTTCGGAAATAACCACAATCTAAGTAAGCTTTTTGCGAGCACAGCGTGCAGCTAATTAATATAGTAGGAACAGTACGAAACCGTAATGACCGCTGTCCGTGTGTCGAAGAGGTCGTGCGTCGACCCTCATATATGCCTAAACTAATACGGCTCAATTAATCTCATTAGCCAGGTATCTCAGTGCGTGGAATGTGTGTGTGCTCGATATAAATGAGAGATACAAAGAAAGTGAGTGAAGGGCTCAGTGTCGGCATAATTAAGGGCAGTGTCACGTATATAAATCCATAATGCAGTTGAGAGCCTGACTTACGCATGACTAGGTGAAATAGAATATGCATGAAGTGCGGTCGTGTGAGACGAGAAATTTTAACCCAGTAGGGGCCTAACCAGTGACATTCTTTATTCAGGGCCTAGAATAGCTGTAGGCTGTTTATAAAAGAATAGGTATATGAGAAGGGAACAGTGTCGGGCGACAGAGACATTACTGGCATTGGGTTGGAATGCTCGTGCTATTGAGCAGATCCAACCATATATTCAAACTGTGATGTGTAATAAACTAACGCATTCACATGAGATGACTTCCCCTCATTTACATGTCTATGAGAACGTCGACATCCAGCTGAATGCCAGAGTTTTGCCTGTGTACCGGAGAGAACGAGACATCTAGCTGTTTGCCGGAATTTCGCCTGGTAGCAGAGAACGTCTGGAACGTCACTGTCATGTTCGTGACCAGCCAGGAAGTCATCACAGGTCTTCGCATCGCTGATGACGTGATGGAAGCCGAGTAAACCATGGTTGCCTCCCTGTAAAGCTGTGTTCGCGGTATCCAGAAAGGCTAAGTACACTTCCAAAATATTAAGTAGCTTTGAAAGTCGTTTATCTATTGTAAATTTAAAGGTAAAGTTGCATGCAGATATAATGCAGATCGCCAATATCCTATTTCAGAGGGATAATAATAATCTCATTTCTTTATGGTTTTTATCAAATAGTCATCATGGTTTGGGAATAACCATACTTTACTTCCATTTTTTTTGTATATAAGGTTTAGTAATGCATGACGTAATTATAAGGACTTTAGATTAATGAAGTGTGAAGCGCTGTCAAGTAGAGAGGGCTTAAATATTCTGTAAAAATGACTCCATTTATCATCTTTCCATAGCATATACGAGTCATCAAGATTTTTTAGTAATTCACTTTTTCTGGTGCGCTTCACCTGGTAGAGATCCCTCCTAATTAGTAACTAAGGCACCTGGAACAAGGCATCGAGACAGTGGGTATATTACATCATTAATTATTTAGTTCGCGAGTGCGTGAGGTGAATTTTAATTTTAATTTTAAATCTGCATTGTAGTCAATGTACCGAGAGGAGAAACGAGATGGTTGAACAGGCTGTAGCCATAATATATAGTGTGAAATGAAAATGTGAAGTTCCCTTGGAATCTGTTATTAAGATACGCGATATGGATATCGCGATATGAATGTGCCGATTACGGCTGAATATAAACCCGGGATTTGTTGTGATGCTATTGTGGCCAGTACTGAAAGAAGTGAATAGATTATTTGCTGTGAAATAACTGTCTGGGAAGGGCTGGCAGGCCGCCGCTTGGAAGTGTGTCACGGGCAGGGAACAGCTGAGATTTATGGCTCCCTTTAAAGGGAGTAAATGTATCTCCTTCAGTGAAAGGAAACAACTAAAGTGGCGAGTTTCTTTCCTTTGGATACAATGATTACGTGCATCTATTTAAATATTGCCAACGTCGCACAGATTCCAACATGCATTAAAAGAAGGGTCCCTCCAAGTCCTTTTCTTAATTATTTACAGCGTGCAGGGAATTCCAGGTTAGATATACCCCGTCTCAGAAGATCCTGGGTTCGTCCAGGAGACAGTGAAAGTTTATGTTCATGGTTACCAACAGCGGGTGGCTTGTACAATCTGTGATTCGAGTGAGTGTGTGAAATGTATATATTCTTGTCCATTTATTGCAGGTAGTGCTATGATACTTTGTTTATGATGTCTGGTATTGAAGTCGCTAAATGCTTGTCCAGAGGTAACATCGTTGAGGAAATAATGTTCTGATATATGTATTGATAAAAATCCTAATGAAATGAGCGTGTTTATTATATTGCCTATTTGGCAACGTTTAACTTAAGGAAGTGTTGTAACGCGACTTTCAAAGGATTGGGAGTGTAAGTTGCCTATTTCAGTTCATCCGATTCTAGCAGACTTATATCATAATTTGATACAATTTGAATATATTAATTCTCGGCAGGTAAACAGATTTACAGCGGGGTATGTCCATACTGATTAAATATGTGTGTGATTAATGTAAGTGTAGAGTGAAATAATTCGAGAGGAAGCGCCCCTCTAAATCTTAGATAGTGTAAATAATCCAAGAGGGAACGCCTTGTTAAGTTTGAATATTTGAACGTATAATGAAGTGTAGAAAAAGACTACCGAAAATTTAAACGTCAAGATCACCCAAATTACTGTATGTAAGGTGTTTGTATGGCATATCCATGTAAATAATATGTGTTTCACTATTATAAGTAAAATTTGTTATACAAGATACTGTCTCTCTTCTCATTAGTAATGAAATAGTATTCCTCTCATAATTAACTTTTTCCCCTACTATAGAGACTATTACTAAAGAACTTACCGCCCCATCGGACGGTCTGCAGACCCAAAAATGCGATACCGACTCAGCTAGCGAATTATTCTAGTAGCGGAGGGTAAGGCTTCGACAACCAGGCTGAGTTCGAGGCTCACCGATGGTGCTCCATTCTAACGTCATATTTATGAACAATGGTAACTGGTTCATGTACTGATGCCTTGGAAAGGTACAGTGTGTTCTCCCAGGATGGTAATATAATATGTGAGATTGAATCAATGCGTAGTAAAACTAATGCAGTGAGTTCGTAGTTGCGATGAAATTTTTCTGTAAGAAGGAAGTCAGATCCCGGACGAAACTAATATCATGCAACTAGTTTCTACGTGTATAAGAAATGCAATAAAATGACAAAAATGCAAACAAATCAATTGATAAATATACTTGTATGACGAATTTACAGGAAATGATTTTAATATTTTAATTTTATTTTCAAATTGTATTGCGCAGTTTCCATCAACATATCTATGTGGTCTGATTTCAGACAAACTTTGCTTAACGGGAACGAAAGCTGGGTGGACTCAGGATATCTTATTCAATAAGTTAGAAGTAGCAGACATGAAAGTGGCGAGAATGATTGCTGGTACAAACAGGTGGGAACAACGGCAGGAGGGTACTCGGAATGAGGAGATAAAGGGTAAGTTAGGATTAAACTCGATGGATGAAGCTGTACGCATAAACCGGCTTAAGTAGTGGGGCCATGTGAGGCGAAAGGAGGAGGATAGGTTACCTAAGAGAATAATGCACTCTGTTATAGAGGGTAAGAGAAATAGAGGAAGACCAAGACGACGATGGTTAGACTCAGTTTTTAACGATTTAAAGATAAGAGGTGTAAAACTAATTTAGGCCAAAACACTAGCTGCAAATAGAGGATTGTGGCGACATTTAATAAATTCACAGAGGCATGCAGACTAACCGCTGAAAGGCAAAGGTCTATAATGATGATGTATTATGTATGTACGTACGTATGTATGTATGTATGTATGTATGTATGTATGTATGTATGTATGTATGTATGTATGTATGTATGTATGTATGTATGTATGTATGTATATTTTACGTGTATAAGAAATGCAACAAAATGACAAAATTGTAATAAATAAATTGATAAATATATGGCGAATTTACAGGAATGATTTTAACATTTTAATTTTATTTTCCAATTGTATTGTGCAGATTGCTTCAACATATCTATGCGGATCTGTTTCGTCTACACTGAGTTACATCAAATCAAAATACCGAGCATGGCTAGATGTTGACAGTGATATGAGGTGTGCACTATCACAGCTGGAACTAAACATTAAGAAACTTGTGAAAGAAAAACAGTGCCAGCCCTCTCATTAATTATTTATTCTGTTATTACAAAATCAAATCAAATATGTAGTTTGAAATGTTAATTCCAGTGAGTGCAGAATCCTCCGTAGTAGGTATTGTCTTTTGTTTTATTCCCTTGTATAATAATAATAATAATAATAATAATAATAATAATAATAATAATAATAATAATAATAATAATAATAATAATAATAATAATAATAATAATGTCCTATCTATGTGCACTAACTTAACTACGTAGAGCGCGGAATTTAAAATCTACGTGCTTTTGACAAGTTCTAACCACGTGGGAGTAGATTTTGTACTTCGCGTGCTGACGCAGCATACCACGTGACCGTGACTTCACGACCACGTGCTGTTGTTTGTAAACACAGCCACGTGCTTTTTGACATTGACAGCTGTCATCTTGACGGACCCTAACTCACTTTTAAGGACAATACAGCATCGCTAACCTCACTGCTGCCATCTTCGCGGTGCTAAACCTCATTGTTGCCACCTTATGCATGCGGTGGCGGGCATTTTAAAATCCACGTAATCTGAACTCGGTAGAATATTCGTCTGTTAGCCACGACATGCAGTCGACGCACACTGCCGTGTCATTAGTAATTTAACGCTTATTTCCGGTCGCGTGCCAACCAGCTCGCTGCAAGCAAATATTTACTTTGAATGTAATGTGTGTTAAATGCAGATATGTTCTTTTCCCTTTCAATATGTAAGAATTGTTAATCTCAGGTATGTGTGTGGGTTTCTACTGTGCAGTGCTAATAATGTACACGTCAACGCCTTCAAAAACCGGATTCATCTTGTGGATGCGTGTGTAGTTTACGATGCAGAGTAATAATAGGCAGTGATTATTGTTTTACCGTTTATTCACATGTTACTGCATGCAGCTATCAGCTTGGAGTGGGCATGTTCGAACCGCACTCTGAAGAGGCGTTTTCGTAGTTTCTCATTTTCGCCCCAGGCATTTTATGGAAGTTGTATCTTGGCTTTAATCAACTTTAGACTGTAAGGTTGGCAACGTGTTAGCCTCCGGGTCGTAAGATAGTCGGTTCAAACTGTATTGTTAATCGTGGTAGTGGTGATTATTGTTTTAAGAGAAATGTAACGTTGAAATGGCGTATGGCTTTTAGTGCCGAGTGTGTCCGAGGACAAGTTCGGCTCGCCAGATGCAGGTCTTTTGATTTGACTCCCGTAGGCGACCTGCGCGTCGTGATGAGGATGGAATGATGATGAAGACGACACATACACCCAGCCCCTGTGTCAGAGAAATTAACCAATTATGGTTAAAATTTCCGACCCCGCCGGGAATCGAACCAGGGACTCCTGTGACCGACGTTTAAATCGGTATTTCGTAGATCGATTTTAAACATTGTGTGTTCTAAACATGTGATGTAAGTATCGATACCGTCCTACTATCTGGCTGTGGGTTCGATTCCTAGTAGCATACAGCTTGTGCGCGCTAATCACATCAATAATAGTAGTAGTGAATATTGTTTTATGACGAAGTACATCTATCCTCTACTTCTATTGTTCCGTTGACTTGGATTGCCCTTCTTTCAATGATTACAGCGTTATCGTTGCACAATTACGTAATCACTTGTTCGATTCCCGGGATTACAAGAAGATGGTATGTATAGACTGTTGTGATGTTTTAAAATTCTAATATGAATATCGACAGAAGATATATATAGTGGCAAAAATCGCATTGTCTTGTGTTATTTTATATGCATAGTAGTAGTGATCATTGATTTAAGAGGAAATACATCAATTCCTCTCCCCCTGGGATCTAAGTGCGAATCCTATAATTTTACTTTCTCTATGGTGTTTGCGATAGGAGAACAGGGTTTGAAACCGTGCTTTTTCCATTGCAACAAAATCAGAGTTCGAAATCTATTGTACCATTACGTTACATTTGAGGCGGTAACTATTATGGAAATACAGCGGACAAATATGGCGCGGAGCAGCTTCAGGCGGCGTAAATGCGAACGGAATATAATCTTACAGCAAGTCGATCTTGATCAGTAGGCGGAGGCCGATATTGACCGGCAAAAGAGAAAAGAGTTTTCAAGATTGAACAACTATGGACCATGAAATAATTGAATTGATTCGATTCTTAAATACCTTGAGAAGAAAAACTGCGTGAAGGAAGAACTGTACGTCTTACTACGAGATAGCGAAAGAAAATCAACGAATTATAAATACTAAAGTAATTTACAGTACATATAATAAATCGAAGGAATAAACCTCCAATATTTGCAGGATACTTAAGGAATCAAAGGAAAACGCCAAGATATTGAAGTAAAGTGTGACTGCAGCCGAGTCAGATATCGACGTAAAAAAAGGGGCCGAAATAGCAAAATAAATGGCCAATCTATACTAAGAAACGCAGAAATAACTATCTCAAGTTATAAGCAGTACCTGTTTAGGCGACATAGTTGACGAAAAGCAGACCAAAATTGAAGAAATATATAATTTAAGAGAAATATTTCTATCAGTTATAAAATATATAAACTCAAGTACACGTATTGGAAAACCTGCAATTAATCAGAGAAATATGTATTCTACAAAATATTTGCTGTCTTTTCGTTGCATGATCCCTGGTGACGTAATGAAGCTCGCCTAAACGGACGGAGAAAGATTGCGCAAGATGAACTCAGCTTAAGCCAAGATGCCCAGCCGAATCCAGCCGTGACGTGATTCTGGGACATGATTGACTACTCCGAGATGTCCTAGTCAAGGAAGGAGCCAGCAACGGGAAAGTCGTCACGAGAAAAGTAATGTGGTTTCGAACTTTGTATTATAAAATTGTAACTAATTGCTAGGATATATTTATTTGAGTGCAGAAGTGCCTACAGATATATATAAAGTGCCAATAAGTGAATACTATGGTCTGGATTTAAATAATTAACCGCTGACATGTGCTATTTTAAGTAATACAAATGCAGTACTCGTGAGATATTTGTAGGCTGTTATAAACAAGATCAAAATGAGCATATCCATGTTTTAAATGCCAATCTACTTGAGAAGACCAATTTATATCGAACTATTTGTGGTTAAGAGGAATGTATGCGATGTACGTAACGTAACCTAGTTTTTATGAGCACTTGATCGGCAGACATAGCCAGTACGATTATATATTGAAAGGAAATGATTAAATATTAGGGAGTTGCAGTTTATGAATGGAAACTCAGGCTATTGGACTGTTTTGACTGTAACACAGAGGTTATTGAAATGAAGTTGAATGTGTACTTTTTATATATGAAGGTATCGGGAAGAATTGAAATATGAGAATTGTATAATGTTGTTAGTCTGAGGAAATGTGTGTTGTTCTCTGCGTAAGCAAAGCCTAGATGAGGTTATTGCGAATTTCTGTGTCGGTTACGGTTTTTAATATAGAGGTTAACAATGCAAGAGATGGAATTAGGTCATGTTTATGTGAATGTATGTTACAGTCCAAGCGTTGTATGGTCGACAAATAGCATTGATGCCAGACATATCGCTAGGTTATTTGAGTATTACATGCAATATAATCTGAATATACGTACAGATTGAAGGAACATCGCATAACTAAATATATGTCTTAATTTGTGAATGTAGATCGGTAGAGTAGGTTTTTAACCTAAGTTTGGCACAGCGGTGTATAACTTGAGAGTTGGTTTTATATGCAATGGCACGTATTTATGAAAACATTTGGCACGACTTCGTGACTACAAGTGATTGATTATCTTAATGGTGGCACTCAATAGTAAGAATACTTGAGTTAATCTTGCACATATGAAAGTATATAATTATAATAAGCTTGATATCAGTATCGATAGGTACATTTATAGTTGCATTGATATTTTTTTTGAAACCATAATTTAGAAACATATTACTTATCTCTCGTCGTGAAGAAGTTATAATGAAAATCCAAACCAAAATTTCAAATGAGAATCCAGAGGATGTCCCAAAGCTAGCCCAAATAATACTAATAGGAAGATATACCACTCCCTCCATGATGAATAAAGAATTATCACTCTCTTACCCCATGAAACATATTAAAATAATGAATATGAATATGACCGGATGATATTCAGTTTAATGAATATAATATGATGAATTCAATTATGTTTACCATGATGATTACGAGTTCAAGAATGATATTATATTATGAATCCAATTTTTTTCACTGTTGCTGATAATTTAATTCCTATTTCAATTATAAAATATTAGCATGCTAATAAATTAGATCTAGGCTTATTTATGTGTTTCTTTTCTCGAAGTAACTTGTAATACGTAGTAATAGGATTGTATTAGGGCTATTTAAGGTTAGATATGCTGTATAATGAACATCATATCGGGTTTTTACCTACTTGCGGGGGAATTGAATGATTGATTAGAATCATGACTACTCTTCAACGGAACCTACAACTGTTTTGTATAATTTGAGAGTTTAATGAGATGTTTTACCCTGAGAACCGAATGTATACCTCCGACCATCGTACTTATTCATGCGAGAGACTTCCGTTTACATGATAGATATCTTAGTTTAGGGTCATTTGCAGCCGAGGCATGATATTATGATCGCCCAACGAGAGTTATATGAGTAGATAGGTACCGATGACAGGAGAGTTGATGGTTGGAAAGGTGTACTATACACGTTTTTTCTCTTGCATGTGTTCGAATCCCGCAAAAATCCATCTCCTTAGGCCAAATTGTTTTCATAGTGTCCCCTGCTAAGTAGTAAAATAATTTTATCTGCAGTGATTAAGAAGAAGTACGTCGGATAGAGATATACAACATTTGCAATTCTATGTGTGCGCGCTGATTGCATAGAAGTGCGTTTGTATCAACAGAGAGATTAATCTTATAATGCATATTACAAATCTCATAATTTATTGCGTTATAAGTTTCCTGTCTAAACACTATTTGTAAACATGTTTTGTCTTGTTCTATAATCAATTCTAGTGTGTGTTAATTGTAACTTGTCCTGTCGAATAGAAACATACAGCACAGTAGCGTTAAAAGTTTTATCTGTTCTGTTCTCAACACTACTTGTCAACATGTTTTGTTATGTCGGATAAAGTCATACAACATTAGCATGTTCTACAATCAATTCTAGTGTGTGCTAATTGTAACAGGATTGAACCTGTCTTGTCGAATAGAGACATACAGCACAGTAACTATTGTGTTAGCATTATAAGTGTTTTTCTGTTCTAAACACTAATAGTCAACATGTTTTCTCTTGTTCTACAATCAATTCTAGTGTGTGCTAATTGCAACAGGATTCAACTTGACTTGTCGAAAAAACATATAGCACAGTAACTATTGTGTTATAAATCTTTTCTGTTCAATAGACAACATGTTTTCTCTTGCCCTCTTACGTCCCGTCGCCGGAGTAGGCTATAAGAGCTTATGTATAGCCAAGAGGAGGAGCTCTTTTGCCCTTTTGCCTTTTGGTATAACAATGAGGGGGAAGAGAAGGAGGAGGGCGGCTGTGTTCCGTGCCTTTTGTCCCTTATGTTATACGAATAAAGACGGGGAGGAGGGCGGCTGTGTCCTGTCAGAGAAGGAGGCCATACGAGCCTATGTATAGCTGCCATCTTGCGCAGTAGCCCCTAGGCTAGCTTTCCCCATAAGAGCCTGTGTATAGTCGCTATCTTGGGCAAGCACCCTTAGGCCGTCTCCTTAAATCCTATGTCTTCTCTACGCCAGCTTTGTCTATAAGAGTCTATGTATAGCCGCTATCCTGCGCAGTAGCCCCTAGGCCAGCTTGCTTCATAAAAGGTTGTGTATAGCCGCCACCTTGCGCAAGCACCCATAGGCCGTCTCATAAGAGCTTATGTATAGCCGCCATCTTGCACAGTAACCTCTGACTCAGGTTCTATGAGTTAGTCTCATAAGAGCCTGTGTATAGTCGCCATCTTGTGCAATCGCCCATAGTCGTCATCTTTCACCATAAGAGCGCGTGTATAGCCGCAATCTTGTGCAATCGCCATGGCCATCATACTGTATTTCTCTATAAGAGCCTATGCATAGCGGCCATCATGTGCAATCGCCCATAGCCGTAATCTTTCTCCATAAGAGCCTATGTATAGCCGCCATCTTGGGCAATCGCCCATAGCCGTCATCTTTCTCTATATGAGCCTGTGTATAGCCGCCATCTTGTGTAATCGCCCATTGCCGGCAACTTCCTCAATAAGAGCCTATGTACAGCCCCCATTTTGCGCAATTCCCCATAGTCGGCGTCCTTCTCCATAAGAGCCCATGTTTAGCCGCCGACTTGCACAATCGCCCATGGCCGTATCTTTCTCCAGAAGAGCCTATGTATAGCCGCAATTTTGTGCAATCACCCATAGCCGTCATCTTTATAACAGCCCGTGTATAGCCGCCAGCTTGAGCAATCGCCCATAGCCGTCATCATTCTCCATAAGAGCTCGTGTATAGCTTCCATCTTGTGAAATCGCCCATGGCCGTCATCTTTCTCCACAAGAGCCCATGTATAGCCGCCAATTTGCGCAAGCGCCCCTAGGCCGTCTCGTAAGAGCCTTTGTATAGCCGCCATCTTACGCAAGCATCCTTAAGCCGTCTTTGTACAGCCGCCATCTTGCGCAAGCGCCCCTAGGCCGTCTCATAAGAGCCTATGTATAGCCGGCATCTTGCGCAAGCGCCCCTATGCCATTTCATAAGATCCTATGTCTAGCCGCCATCTTGTGCAAGCGCCCCTAGGCTGTCTCATAAGAGCCTATGTATAGCCGCCATCTTGCGCAAGCCCCCCAGGACGTCTCATAAGTGCCTATGTATAGCCGCCACCTTGCGTAAGTGACCTTCGGCCTTCTCATAAGAGCCTATGTATAGCCGCCATCTTGCGTAATTGCCCTTCGGCCTTCTCATAAGAGATTTTGTATAGGCGCCATTTTGCGCAAGCGCCCTTAAGCTGTCTTTGTATAACCACCATCTTGCGCAAGCGCCCCTAGGCCGTCTCATATGAGCCTATGTATAGCCGGCATCTTACGCAATTTTATAGCCGCCATCCTGCGCAAGCGCCCTTCGGCCGTCTCATAAGAGGCTATGCGTAGCCGCCATCTTGCACAAGTGCCCCTAGGTCGTCTCATAAGGGCCTATGTCTAGCCTTCATCTTGCGCAAGCCCCCCAGGCCGTTTCATAAGAGCCTATGTATAGCCGCCATCTTGCCGAAGTGCCCTTCGGCCGTCTCATAAGAGCCTATGTATAGCCGCCATCTTGCGCAAGCGCCTCTAGGCCGTCTCATAAGAGCAGCCGCCATCTTGCGCAAGCGCCCTTTAGCCGTATCATAAGTGCCTATGTATAGCCACCATCTTGCGCAAGCGCCCCTAGGCCGTCTCATAAGTAGCTGTGTATAGCCGCAATCTTGTTCAGTTGGCGTCGGGAAGGGCATCTTGCCGTGAAACTAAGGTTAAGCCCCTCAAGATGGCGACTGTGATGTTAGGCTCGCTCTCTTATGCAAAAATCCGCAAATCTACATTGCACACCTACTATACTATGGGTCAATGATCTCGGGTCAGGACCCGCATACCTGCACTACTAGACCTCGGGTGCTGACATAGCAAAAAAGTGCTGACGCTATGATTTGGGACCCGCCTTGCCCTACTACTAGTGTTCACCCTCTATTAATTCCCATTTAACTTGAAATGGGGGTGACTATAATTTTCTCCAAACCATTTTTTAACTTAATATTTCGCTATCGAGTCACCCTCTGTAACTTCGGGCTATAAGCCCGTGTAGGATGTTTAAGGGTATTTCAAAAGGAGTGTAAGTGTTTCGCCTCCTAACATTTTTGTTTATGGCAGATCTCGTAAACCTTTTTCTTTTGAACACTAAGGCCATTTAGAATGAGCACTTATTGCCCCTGTTTAAAGTCTCATTAGTTATTGACGAAGGTGTAACGGACTCTCGAGCTGGAATGACAGTAAACACTGTTTTCGAAGTTTATCTGGTGTAAAATTTGGTTAAGAAACTTGTGCCTTTGGGAGGCAAGTGTAATGGAGTGGAGCAAATATGCTCTTTGAAAAAATGTACCTTTAGAGCTACCATGCTCATTCATTTGTAATTTGTTGTGCCGATATTGTTACCTATTGTACCTGATTTGTGGACTTAGAGTTCAACCTTATTATAGGAGCTGACGAACTCCTGAACTGTTAATGTTGTTGCTTATTCAGATTATCTATTAAATTTTAAAACCAGCAAAAAGGAAAGAAATAAAATTTCAGAATTTAGTGTTTTAAATTATGCTTTGATCTTTTCTCTGTCCACCCATTCACCCTGGCACCTTCTTACACCTTTGCGTTCCACAAAATCCCCGGAACCATAATAATAATAATAATAATAATAATAATAATAATAATAATAATAATAATAATAATAATAATAATAATAATAATAATAATAATAATAATAATAATAATAATAATAATAATAATAATAATAATAATATGTATATATATAAAGTAACATGTCCTGACCGATTGATTCATCACATTAAGAAATGAAATTTTGGAAATACATTTATATTAGAGTGTAAGTGCTCACTAAGGGAGGATATTTGGTTATTCCATCGCTAAGGGGGTGAAAAGGGGGGTGAATTGTTTAAATGAGTATATTTATATCTCAAAAACTTGAAAGTTTACTGACGTAAAAATTGCTATTTGAAATGTCCTTTAAAAATTAAAAAGATATATTTTACTGTTTTCGGAAAATCTCATTAGGGGGGTGAAAAAAGGTGAAAATGTGGTTGAATACCTTTTATGTGGATACTTATATCTCAAAAACTGGAGATGTTACAGGCATGAAATTCGGCATTTGGAATCTCCTTTAAAAATAAGGGAACACATATTTTTTGTCACTGGAAAATGTAATTAATGGGGGATGGAATGAAATGTCGTATGGCTTTTAGTGCCGGGAGATCCCGGGACGGGTTCGGCTCGCCAGGTTCAGGTCTTTCTATGTAACTCCCGTAGGCGACCTGCACGTCGTGATGAGGATGAAATCATGATGAAGATAACACATAGGCCTACATCCAGCCCCCGTGCCATTGGAATTAACCAATTAAGGTTAAAATCCCCGACCCGACCGAGAATCGAACCAGGGACCCTCTGAACCGAAGGCCAGTACGCTGACCGTTCAGCCAACCAGTCGGACATTAATCGGGGGATGAACAGGAGTGACAAAGGTGACAAAGTGGGTGAATTAAAAAAAGACTATGTCAACAGTATATCTCCGCAACGTAACATTTTACAGACGTGAAAACTGGTATTTGGAATTTTGTAAAAGTAAAGAAACACAGATAATTTGTTTTCGGAAAACCCACCTAAGGGGAGCGCCATTTTGAAATAATTGAAAAACTACTTGAATGTTTTGTATTAGGATACTTATAACTCAAAAACTAAAGATGTTGCAGACGTGAAAATTGGTATTTGGAATCTCCTTAAAAAGTTAAGAAACACGCATTTTTAGGGGAAAATAAAATTGTGGAGGGGGTGAAAACGGAGTTTAATTATTTTTATGAGGATACATATATCTCAAAAACTGAAGATGTTTCAGTCGTGGTAATCGGTATTTGGAAGTTTCTTTTTTTTGAAGAAACAAGTAATTTTTTTTTCGGAAAATTCCCTTAAGGGGGAGGGTGACAGGAAGTTAAATAATGTAATTTTTTTATGGGGACACTTATAAAAAAATATGAAGGTTTACAGACGTAAACATTGGTATTTGGAATCTATTTTAAAAACAAAGAAGCATACATTTTGGTGGGGAGGGGCTGTGGTTGGAATCAACTTAACGGCGATTAGGGGCTGAAAAAGTTGTGGAGGATTGGGGGCGGGGAAAAGACTGATAAACGGGTTGAATTCTTTTCATGGGGATACTTACATCTCAAAAACTGAGTATGTTACAGATGTGGAAATAGGTATTTGGAATCTCCTCTAAAAATAAAGAAACAGTTTTGTTTATCGACGTGCTAGAAAACTGTCTCTCACATGTACAGTTCTATGTCGCGTGGTCATCTTAGCCCCAAAAAGCAATACCAGAAACATGGTTTACAAAGAGTTTCTGGGATAAATGAAACTCAATTTTTGGGTGAGTTTTTATACTTTAGGGATTTTCAGATAATGTCTTGGTACAGTACCGAGGAACGATTACTTTTAACAAATTACGAAATCCACGTGAGCGAAGCCGCGGGTAATTACTAGTAATAGTAATAATAAAAACAATAATATTAGTCTAATAACAAGACTGGTAAGTCATACGACTCCGTAGACCGACAGGCAGTGTTTAACGTGCTAGAGGAATTCCAGATTGACAAGGAAACAAGACGGTGCGACGTAAAGCCCCTAGCAAAAAAAAAAAAAAAAAAACAAAAAAAAAAAAAAAAACAAGAGAGTTGATCAAGCAAACATTGAAAGTAATTCTTTAAGATAAATTTCTGAACTATTTGAAATCAAAACAGGAGTCAGACAAGGAGATGAATTACTTATCTTACTATTTAATTTAGTTCCAGAAAAAGTGATCAGGATATGGCAAAATGAATCTAAAGGTATAAATATTGGTAGATGTATCCAAAATTAACAATCAACCATTAATCACCAAATATGGAAATATCGGTCAAGTAGACAAATTTAAGTATCTAGGTGAATTTATTGAACCATCAGGGTTAAATCTGCGACCTAACAAAGAAAGAATTGAAAAACTTCAAAGTGCACACAAAATTACTTGGAACAGATACAATCAAAGGAACTATATCAAAAAGGACAAAATTACGAAATTATAACTCACTAGCTAAATGTAAGCATTTTATGCATCTGAAACTATTACATTTGGTGGCAGGTCTCGAATGAAGATGATCGAAAAACAAGAAAGGAAAATCTCCAGGAAAATCTTAGGACAAAAGTGCGAAAATGGAATTCGGATGAACAAGAAATCACATGAAATCTATGATGTTATTGAAAAAATCAGAGATACAACCAGGAAACGACGATTACAATTTTATGTCCACTTATATATAGTATGGATAATGACAGGCTCACAAATAAAGTTTTAAACTTAGCCTTATCAATGAAAAATCACAATAACTGGGTACAAGAAATCAGTGAAGACCTAAATGAAACTGGCATTAATGAAGAAACCATTCAAGATAGAATAAAATTGAGAACCTTAATTCGCAGACACAAATTCTCTGCAAAGCCCATCCGACTAAATACAGGATGGACTGAAAAACGTAAAAAGGAATACAGTGAAGAGTTGAAGAAGAAAAACCAAAAAGTGCTATTAAGTTCAAACGCGCTCCTTAGTCGGGCGTAGCGAATCAAGAAGAATACTGGTACGTCACTGTCTGATGCTAGGTGACAGAGACAAGGTCGCGCGTGTTTACCTACAGCTGTCCATGCTTCCCGGACAGTCGGGCTGAAACTAAATCTTGTTTCGTCACTAATGAAAATGACAAGCAGGAAGTCGTCTGCGGACTCGGCCGGAAGTGTACAGTGTTGTAGGGGAAGTTGGACCATAAATATCCTTATAGCTAAGTATGTTTACTGGTGCAATATCAGTTCTTATCGGCTTTGCAGCACGAGTTTCTATTATCTAGAAACTGCTACCAACATTAATGATCCGGTAGTTCATTTTGGGAACTGGTTCTTTAGGCGCTCAGGTCGTTGGATCTATTTGGGAGCGAGACCCTCACTGACAGGATGTTAAATTAAATGCATGACGTTATAATATCTCTGCATTGTTCTACATAGGAGGCTTTCAGTGGTGCACTACTAAACGGATAGTCTTGGAAAAGGCGAGCAATCCAACCGATGAGCTCACTGCTACACTGGGGCGAAACGCTGGTAATTTCACGATTGAAAAAGCCTAAAGAGCTTAAATGTTTCTAACATTTGCAATCGATGGCATTAAATTACTGTCTCCCTCTGGGAACTTAATTTTTTTATATAAAAGCCAAGGGCAGGCACTTGTACAAGTGCAGGTAAATACTTCCTCTTGTGCACCGTCGCAGGAGGCTTGAAGTGGAGTCTAGCATGTGCTGTAAGGATGGCATTTATATCACATAGTCATAGACTGTTTTCATTTTCATTATTATTATTGGCTGTTTGTTATTTCAGACACAATTGTTGACAGTCTCCTTCATTATCTTCCATTCAGAGAGCGTAAGCACAGAACATCTGAAGGTTTCTTTAAGTCTCCTCCTGCATACATTATTTTAACACAATCACAAATATTATTGTTGGCTGAAAATGTTTCAGTATACTCTATCCACTCGTCAGTAAGAAAGATATTTGATGATAACGTTATTCATACATCTTCATTATAGACTTTTATGCCATTCATCGTTCAGTCTGCAAGCCTCTGTGAATTTACTAAACGGTGCCACATTACTCTGTAAATAGCTCTGTAGCATCATTCAGTTCTTTGCCTCTCATCTTTAAATAATTTAAAACTGAGTCTAATCATTGACGTCTTGGTCTACCTCTGCTTCTCTTACCGTCCATAACAGTGGCCATTATTCTCCAAGGTAACCCATCCTTCTCTATTTGCCTCACCACCGAAACCGGTTTAGGCGTAGACCCTACAGCTTCGTCAGTTGAGTTCATTCCTAACGTAGCCGAGTACTGTCCTGCCAGTCTTCCCACCTGTTTGTACCGGCGATCATTCTCGCTACTTTCATGTCAGTTACTTCAAACTTATCAATTAAATATCCTGAGTCCACCCAGCTTTCATACCTGGAAAGCAAAGTTGGTCTGAAAACAGACCGATGTAAAGGTAGTTTAGTCCGGGAACCGACTTTCTTCTTACAGAATACTGTTGATCGCAACTGCGAGCTCACTGCATTAGTATTACTGCACCTTGATTCATTCTCATTATATTACCATCCTGGGAGAACATACATCCTAAACACTTCAAGTCACCTACCTGCTCCAGCTTTGCATCCCCAATCTGATATTCATTTCTTTTAGCTTTCTTCCCCACTGACATCAATTTAGTCTTGGAAATGTTGATATGATACTTATTGCACGTATTTTCAAATTACATGATATTAGACTGCAGGCTTTCGGCACAATCTGCCATTAAGACCACGTCGTCAGCGTAGGCCAGACTTCTTACTACATTTTCAACTAACGAAATCCATCCCCGACAATTTACACCTTTTAGTAGATGATCCATGTAAACTATGGACAAGAAAGGTGAAAGAGTATAGCCTTCTCTATTATTCTTCTTCTTTCGAATGGGTCACCAGGGGACCACGTGCCAATTTCAATTCCTTCTTCTTTGTTCTTTCCTTTTCTTCCAGTACGCTTTCATCTGTTCACTATGTTTCTTCTTTCTGTCTTCAGACCACTTTGAACCAGTTTTTTTTTTTTTTACTCTCCTACTTTGGAATCCTTCTATTTTCAATACTTATTCCCGAAAGCCTTCTCTATTATTTATTTCTTCTGTTGTTAAATTGTTTTTTTCTAAATCCTTTCTTACTTCATTGACCCAGCTTGTCGTTGATTTCTTACCCCACAAATATCTGAAAATCTTACTGGTTAATCTACTATCTTGCATTCGATATAAATGTCCAAAAAACATAAGTCTCCTTTTCCTCATTACATGTGATATTTCTATTTTTTGATATATTTCAGCATTACTTCGTAATTTCCAACCTTCTGCTGTGTTTTGTGGGCCTAATATTTTCCTCATGATTCGCCTTTCTAGTATTTCTAGTTTATCTAAATTATAGTTTAATGCCAGACATTCGCTTGCATATAGGCGTTCTGGCTTCACTACTGTGTTGTAATGCCTTATTTTTGCATTTTTGGATTATTATTATTATTATTATTATTATTATTATTATTATTATTATTATTATTATTATTATTATTATTATTATTATTATTCCGAGGTATCTGTGGAACAGCAGAGGTGAAAGAAGGTGCGGGCTGGAATAGGTCTCAACTACCAAATTAAAATTAATTTAAAACTTTAACAAAGGTTATATTTTCTTTTCAAAATCAACAAATGACAACAAATAACAAAAGTGTAACAGGTACCAAGTAGCAAATCAACAAATTAAGAAATTATAGATTACAGTCGTTACAAGTTTTGGGGCTTCGAGCCCCGTTTTACATTCCTTGAGCCCTCAGCTCACAACCAAAGGGCAGAAAACCCCTTCATGCCAAGGAGCAATTGCCCCTAATTAGAATGTCAAGCCTCCTAGAGGCAAGCAGAGATCAAATTTGGAAAGAGCAGTCCCGCTCTCAAATTTACAAGCCTATCAAAGGCCACAACAAACTTCACTCCTAACTCCTACACATACAGTGAAACAGGGGTATCTTGTACCCAACAAAACTTTGGGTTAATTAAATGGCCGAAAAAACCAAATTGACTGGAGGCGTAGCTTGCACTCCTACATGAAACTTCTTAAAACCTAGGTGGCACTCGGCCAGTTATACAGGGGCTAATTCCATACTAGGGAGGTGACTCGTAGAAGAAGAATTTATTACATTAAAAAGAGAAGAAAATCGGTTATGAAAACGTAGTCACCTCAAAACAACATGAGTGGGAGCTCGAGAGGGTTAAGCACACTCTATCCCAAATTGCGGTTAATTTACATGAATATAGTAAGGTTTACATTGAAAAGGATTCGAACCTTCCCCCGCGGGTTAAAACTGCTCAGCTAGCAAGAAATAAAGTTCTTAAACGGCCATTACCTTGTTGATGAACTGCTGCCCGAAGAAAGAGGCGCTTCCCGCCCCCTGCTACATAATCACACACTAAGCAAGTTGTCGATGAAGTGGCCCCGAGACAAGAAAATCAGCAGTTTATATACCCTCGTGGAACATTGGAGACTTTTCATGAATGATAACAACTCGCCCACAAACTTTTATTGGCTAACAGCAAAAATTAATACACAAGACGATGAAGAAACACCTTATTGGTGGGAAATTAATTACAGAAATTTATGATTGGCTAATTTCAAAACTGGCGGAAACAGAGATCAATATTGCCAACCCAAAAAATGAAAGAAAGAAATTTAACAAAGAACAAACTTATAGATACAAAATTTCTTCAAAAACAGTTCGTTCACTTCGCACCAGGGTGCACCGTTATAGTTTTTATGTAGTGACATCTAGAAGAGAATGTCCACTCTTCTTGCTACGGAGCAAACAAACACAAATCGAAATAGACATAGTTCAGAACACTTCAAAATTTACAGTAGTGACATCTTCCAAGAAACCTTTGATTTAATACAGATTTTAAAGTTCAGAGTTTCTCCTGTAGGGGATACTTTTTAGGCGCACACTTTAACTTTGCGGTGTCGGGGTGTACCAACCGGTACAATTATTATTATTATTATTATTATTATTATTATTATTATTATTATTATTATTATTATTATTATCCGTTTCATTAGCTGAATGGTCAGCATTGAGGCCTTCGGTGCAGAGGGTCCCGGGTTCGATTCCCGGCCGAGTCGGCGATTTTAATCGGATGTGATTAGTTATTCTGGCTTGGGGACTGGGTATTTGTGTTTATCCCAACACTTTCATCTTCATATTAAGACAACGCACTACACTACTAACGACCAGAGAAACACGCAATAGTGATTACATCCCTCCGTATAGAGTTGGCGTCAGGAAGGACATAGGCCGTAAAACAGGGCCAAATCCACATGTGCGACACAGTTCGCACCCGCAACCCCACAGATGTGGGAAAAGCGGTAAAAGAAGATTATTGTTATTAATTGTACACGATGATGTAAATTATTATATTGCTTATGCAAATTCAACTTACAGTTCACCTTGCATGACATTTTGAGCAAACGAGTGATTTTAAACCTAATAGTAGAATGTATCTTGTCCCTCTGTGGGTGAGAGCGGTAGAATAACACCCACGGTACCCCTGCATTCGTAAGAGGTGACTAAAAGTGACCCCAAAGTCTCTGAACTGGGGGAGCCTGGGTTGGCGACTACGGGGACCTTAGCCGACTCTTGGCATTGCCTCCACTTACTTGTGCCTGGCGCCTCACTTTCATCTATCCTATCCGACCTCTCTTGGTCAACTCTTTGTCTTTTCGATCCCAACGGTATTAGGTTGCGAATCCTACGGCTTTCAATTTCACGTTCTTCGTGGTCCTTGTCTTGGCCGATATGTTCATTTTTCGAAGGATCAGATCCCTCCCATTTTTCTCTGTGGTTAGTGTTAGTAGAGGTTGGTTACGTGGTTGTACTTCCTCTTAAAACAATATAATCACCATCACCAATCTACTTGGTGTGTGGTGCTGGCTTAGCATGCTATACATTATGTGGGCTGAGCAAAGAAGAAATAGTGTGATCTTGGAAGAAGAACCATTGCCATTCTGTGTGTACCAAGGAATTTTTAGTTGTTTTTGGTAACATGCGCACAATAGATGGAACGGCCATTTTACAAGAGGGAAAACATGTAAATATCTCCGCTAGACGGAGAAATGTGTTTTGAAAATTCGAAGACGAGAGACTGAGTATAAAATCTTTGGTTGTTCCCTATTAGTAGCCTCTTGCGATATGCAGGGTTACAGATAATGAATGCATTCTTTCACACCACCCGCATCCGCAGGGGAGGTAAAGAGTTCCGATGAATCATAATAAATGCATAATTTCCTCTTCCTTCACAGTGTTAAGAAAATTGATGTTTTCTCGTTAAAATTATTCCCTACTGCTTTGTTTGCAGCCTTTCTTTATAGGTCTAACACGTCCATCAACATCTTCTGTCCTTTCCGTCCATCAAAATGGCGTCGTTCTTCCATCCATATATGACTTTTACACTGGTTATCTAACGGTGTCTGTTTATCTTCAAGTGCCATCTGCTCTTAGAAGGTCGGCTACCATCATAGAGATTCTTGCTTTTGTGACTGGGCGACACGTCAAGAGTACATAAATTTCCAAAAGAAGAAGAAGAAGAAGAAAAAGAAGAAGCAGAAGAAGAAGAAGAAGATTCTTGCTTTAGATGAAGCAGCGCGAAACAACTTCGAGCATACAAATAGACAGAGAGGGTGCTGCCAGCAGAACACGGTGCCAAGATACAAAGCAGCTGATGTTGGGCACCTATCGTAATTTGCGCGGGCCATCAGCGTAAGCGGGGAGATTTCAAGGATTCATTGTCGACAAACCAGGCTTTTTCCGTGAAATTTTAATATATTAAAGACATAAAAAACACGTATTTTCGTTGATGTGATAAGTTAAGTACAACAGTCTGAAGGAATATAGCAAAAATGGTCATATCTTGCTCTGCTTAAATTGCAGTCAGAGATTTGAAAAGGGGAGTAGGATATCTTTTCACAGGTAAAGACACTGTCTTGATTTCATACAGTATCTAGGCTGCCAGGGAAAACGAGTATAAGTCAGGAAATGACTTCTTCTCTCACATATAGATATTAACATGGTTACTTGTATCGTTGGGATCAAATGAAATATTAGGCCTACATATAGTTTAATACTGACTTATACTACGTCGTGGACTTATCTTAATTTGAACATTTTTTGACATACTCGTTTTCCCGGGTAGCCTAAATTTATTTCTGGATCTCACAGCACAGCCGTAAATCGCGCACCATGTCTTTGCGGCCGAACCGGGTGTCCGGAGATAGAAAGTTCGAATCACGGTGCTGACAGTGGCCATCCTTCAAGTACCGGTAGTGTTTTTCTCCGGGTTTTTCCATACTCCCTCCAGGAAAATTCTGGGATGGTACCTTGTTTGAAACCCGAATTCTAGACCTTAAAAACTAGTTACACACACTAGGTTATCAGACAAATTCAACAAACACCTAAGTATACGGGGATGATGGCCAATATGTCCCAAGCCACTCAAATGAATTAACATAATTTATTTAATGTAAGATACCAATTTTGGGGGAGGGGGAATAACAATGGGTTATTGTGGGATATATTGTTGGATATCACCCTCTAAACATAACTGATTATGTTATTCACTTATTTCAGTTTCCCTTCAGACCCCGAATTGCTGAAGAACTAGGACATGAACATGAAGAGAGAGGATTTTCAGCCAACAAAATTTAGTAAACTTTGTTCAAAGCACTTTGAACCTAGCTGCTTCGACAAAGAGCGATTTGGCCATCCATTTCTTCTGAAAGGATCAGTTCTGAAAGTTATTGAATTTCCGGAACACCTGAACAAAAAATCCCGGCATCGTAAGCTACCGAAAAGTCCAAACAACCCTTGCACTTCATCTTCACTTCCAGTAAGTGAAAGTAATGATAATTCAACTGAGCAGCAGACTCCATCCACCGAAAACATTCCCAGTGCTAGATCTAACGTTCCAGGGAACTCTAAAAAAGAAAGCAGTACATTGGTGGTTTTGAAGAAAGTGACATGAATTCCCCAAAAAGGCAAAGAGATGTATATTCAAGGCAAACGGCACAATTTGTTCTCAGAGGAAAGGACTGAAAAACATACTGAAACAAAATACAAGAATTAAGAGAAAAATTAATTCATTAAATTCATTTGTGGCTCATTTACAGAAGGAACTAAGATAAGTTCTACAGCAATGGTAAAGGTCAGTAGAACTCTTTTTTATACTCACTAAATTTGTTGGGTCAAGAGAAATTTGTGATCTTAAAAATCTTCATTCATTCCTACTTACAATCCTTTTTACCTTCACAGGCTTCCTTCTCAGGTCCTGCTGAAGAACTGTTTCAGGAAATGTTGGGGAACAAACAGCAACAGTATTTTGAAGGGTTGCGATGCTTTGCCCTTACATTGCACTTCTATTCCAGTAAGGCTTACGGCTATGTAAGAAAGGTGTTCAATATATACTTGCCTCATCCACGCACTTTAAGGAAATGGTACCAGCATGTTGATGGCTCTACTGGCTTCACAAAAGAAGCACTAACAGATCTAAAGCTTAAAGTGGAAGAGGGTAATGCCAGAGGTAAATCTGTCCTTTGTAGCCTCATCATTGATGAAATGTCCATATGGAACAAGATAGAATGGGATGGAAAGGCCACATGTGTTTACGTGGACGTGATGATGATTCACTCCCAGAAGCAAAGGAGGCCCTTGTAGTTCTAGTAAATGCCATCAATGACCACGGGAAGGTTCCCATAGCTTATTTTTTAATTGATAGTTTGTCAGGCGAAGATAAGGCAAATTTAGTAACCACTGCTCTGACCAAATTACATGACACTGGTATTCATGTAGTCAGTTTTACGTTTGATGGGGCAGCCAGCAACTCGTCAATGGTAACAATTCTGGGCCTGGATATTCACCAAGCCAATGAGAAAACTTCAATTGAGCACCCAGTGACAAAAAAGCCAGTGTTTACTTTTGTAGATGTGTGCCATATGCTGAAATTGGTGAGGACTACTTTGGCTTCTTTGGGCACGATTTTTAACAGTCCATGAAATGGAAATACGTAGTAAAACTAGCGGAAATACGACTAGAAGAGGGATTAACGCTTGCTACTAAGATTCGTAACCGCCATATTAATTGGGAGTCAGAAAAGATGAAAGTCAAATTAGCAGCCCAAACTTTCAGTAACAGTGTGGCTCAGGCACTCAGGTATTTGAAAAATTCAGAGTATGATTTATCTGAAGACTGTGAAGCTACAGCTGAATTTGTAGAAATTTTTAATAACATATTTGACATTTTAAACAGCAGGAATATATTACAAAAGGGATTTAAGTGTGCATTCTCTCCCAAAACCGAGGCCTTTATAAATGATTTCCTTAGCAAGGAAGAATCATGCATCATGGAGCTATCAACATCAAATTCATCAGACTCTTCTCTTCCTCACTCAAGAAAAAAGATTGGATTTCATGAATTTTTGGTGTGCATAAGAAGTTCCGATGGCCTCTATAAGTATTTAGTCCTAAGTGAACAGCCTAAATTGAAGTACTTGTTACTGTTTAAAATTCAGTCAGGACCAGATGGAGGTATTGTTCTCTGTCATTAGAAGGAGAGGAGGTGATAACAATAACCCGAATGCTATTCAGTTTAAAGCCGCGTACAAAGGATTGTTGGTTCGCCATGAGGTAAAAGGAGCAGATTCAAGCAACTGCATTGCCTTGGATCAAATAAATTTATTAATTGTATCTCGCTCCGAACCCAGTTCATATTTACAGTGTCATGCAATTCTCGCAGTATTACAGGATAGGGTTGCAGATATCCCACTCATTACAGATTTTGATCATGACTAATGTGCTCATCCAGCATTTGAACAATTGTCCCCATATGTGAGCGATATTGTGACATAATGCCTTATCAAATGTGCAGTATGCTTGAGTGCTCCGAGGAGTGCCAGAGAGAACTACACAGACTATGCTTTAATCAAGGAGAAGATGTACTTTGGAGGTGAGGGATTAATCGTGCCCGCCAAAGATGTGATAGTGTTTTGTAAGTTGACTAAAAGTGCACCAAGAAATATCAATGTACCGTACCAGCCGTACCGTCGTTTAGCTGGTACAAGTCAAACATAGACAAGGAGTACCAAATACTCGAAACCAATAATAAATTAAAACCAACAGAATACTCACCATAAATGGGAGAGTGGTCAAAACCCCAGAGATCAGAAGATTGATGAAAATCTGGGCACGGTAAGAAATTGTTGAAATGTTATGAAAAAACCCAATAGTTTCTTGTGAAAATAAATTAATAATTTAATTCAAAAACATGCACTTTAATAACATAAGTAGGAAAGTCGTCTTCATAAGTAAAATACATACATACATTACATACATACATTATCATTATAGACTGTTATGCCTTTCAGCGTTCAGTCTGCAAGCCTCTGTGAATTTACTAAACGTCGCCACAATCCTCGAAGTAAAATAAGCATGTAACTAATTAAAATTAAACTAATTAATAATAGTAAAGATTAAATTCCGCCGGCCTTTAGAAAGATTGAAATTGAACAAGACAATAACCTCGACCCTATAATACCAATAGGTCTGATAAAATTAACTAGATATATTTTTCACAATTCACTTCGACGTTACACTTAATTCGAAAATTTCTTCACTTCATTCGGTTTTTAAATTATTCCAAATCAGCTTAAATAGCGAACACGGAGTTTTCACCAGGTAATCGAATCCCAAACTCACGTTTCAGAAAAGATAAACAATTTGCATGAGAAACTCAAGCCAAGGGAGAAAACAAGTAAACATGCAAACATAAAGGAAAGATCACCTCACAATACTCCACCAAGAAACCAGACAAATCACGGTCCAATCATCAAAATCCACACCCACACATGTCAACAATGCAATAAACATTTCCATCACTACCAGTTTCTATGGAAGCAACAACACGCACAGAAACAATAGATACCATCCAGTACCAAAAGACGAAGCCACAAAGGTACAAACTCAAAGAAAATAAAAAAGCGAGAAGAAGAGAAAAGCAAAATACGATAATAAATTAAATATAGGTAAGGCAGAAAATAATTGAAAACCCGAACCGAGATTCAGAAACCTAGGTAAAATCTCCCGTGTTCCTTAAACCTTCAATTGGTTAGTTTCTTTAAGTTACCTAACACCATAAATGGTTAAATAAATTTCATGAGATCCACCTCCTTAATGCAATACCAAAATATAAGTTATCACGCAAATAACAAGTAATAATAATATTATTATTAAAGTGGATGTAGCATAATGACCAGGATACAATTTACCTGTAAAATCCCCTAGGGAGTATAAATTAGAAAAATAGTACGAAACCCGATATTCAGATTAGCATCAGCTTAAAAAAATAAAGTGACTGAAGATGGGACGAAAGTTGTGATTACTTCATTGAGATATCAAACACGCGAACAGTCCAGGAGAAGATATTTCCAGAAGTGATTTTTAGATTGTCCCGGAAGAAGGTATAAAATAAAATCACGAAGGACTTATCTGTTGTATTCAGATTATCAGTAACGCCTTGGCGTCCGTAATGCTATACTCACATAGATGAGATAATCCAGTAGTTATTTCAATACTTACAAATAGAAGGATGAATTCCGACAAAAACAAGAAGAATTTCCTGAGGGTGAAAACTCTCGCATTGAACCAATCTACCCAGGATTCATGATGTATGCCTAAGCCTAAAGTTGGCGCGGGCACCACACGCGTCTTGCTTTAAGCAACAACTCATCATGGCGGGCAAGCTCACGCCCAGCAGAAGCCAGTATAAAAATGGCGGAGCGCACTGAGGACGAGTTCGACAGCCGTAGTGGAAGGACGTGTTCCTCCCGCTCGCTCTCTCTCTCCTCGCCAGGCGCTCTGTACTTTCCCAGTACTAGTCAGGCAGCTGTACTTGTTAGTACATCTTCGAAAGAGCATTTGTCAGAGCTGAGCACTTTTCAGCGCTCGCTATTTCTCTTTCAGGAGCTTTATTTTCAGGAGGACCAGGATGGAGAAGCCGACCGAGGCAGCCTTCGAGAAACTACAAGACGCGCTCTACACGATGGAAGCCCCCCCACTATGAACGCCCGGGGCTGGTGGTGTTCAACCGGTGGGGGGAGGACAACCACCAGGGGACGCTGAGAGTATTCGACCACCTCAACGCGATCGCGGAGTCCATCGGGGAGCCAATCCTGCAGATCATAGGCCATATGGTCCCTACCAAGGCGAAGTGGTCACAGACGCAGGCCTACCAGGAAGGGCCTGTTACCCGGGCGCAAGCCAGGAACGCGCCCGTGATGGTGGACAGCAGCACAGCAGTGGAGAAGGACGCCCCCTGGCGTTCTGAGACTGCTGCCCAGGCCCAGCCTGCCTCCATGTCTGTCGAGCTACAGACCTCGATATGCACCCCTCAGGACAGGGAATGCAGTCGAGTGTTAGCACCGACCGACGCCGCCGCCGCCAACCAGGAGATGGAAGATGACGGCGACGCAGCGGAGCCACCAGCTACCCCGGGGTCACCAGGCCGGGAGGAGGGCCACCAGGACGAGACCTCTTCCCCTTCCCATCGCAGTTGCCCAGTCTACCGGTGCATGGCGCGGGCAGAGAGGAAGGAAGCCCGGCGTCATGACCCACCCCCTTCCAGGAGGCCCCCGCCTCGGCGGGCTTGGCCTCATTCTCCGGGATCGGAGACTGGGTACGAGGGACCCCAAGGAGGTGGTGCGGTGCGGCAGGCCCTAGTGGTACTCGACGCATGGCTCCGCAGCCGGCAAGGCCCGCGCTAGTCACGGCAGTGCTCAGACGGACTGATCCCCTGGCAGATGGAACGGCGAGACTATGGTTCATGGCTAGCTGGTGCATGATACCTCTTCTCAACTAACACTACCACTGGACCTTTCCCAGTCCACATCCTTGCATGTGCTATCACAAAATGTCAGGTTTTACATGTAGGCTCTTTCTCTTTCTGCCTATGTGGTTTTTCCCTGACCCTTCAATACCACACCTCAACACTACCTTACCAATACAAACTCTTGCCGTGGTAGCGAGTCTAACTCGGAAACCGGCAGATACTCCTTGTATCACTTTCCCACTCTTCCCTGCTATCTCTTTCTTCTTAGAAATTAATAGCATGTCGGAGGCCATGTAGATTGAGTCGATGGTTACGGCGGGGGAGCGGACTACGGGGGCCCCCCGTAAAAAAAAAGATTGACCAGAGAGGGAGAGGGGAGAGTGGTAGGCTCGCTCTTAATATAAAGCCACAGCTAAGAACGAGAGATCTCTTTTCGTGGCAATTTAAAGAAATACATAAGAAGACTTTAAACGATAAAACAATGCTCCTAGGATGGAGAGGATATAAATAAAAATTAGCAACATGAAGTCCCACAGAAAATAGTGGTGGAAGACAAGACGGAATAAATTCCAATGGACACCAATTTCCACAGCGATAATGCTAGTTCGAAATATAATGGAAGAGGGCTAGAAATACGTCACCAAGGTGACAGCCTCTCTCCCTAAAACTTAACATAACGTCCCTTATAGTACAGTGATCCAGAAATCATTTTAATTTTGGGTAGATTAGATCACATGAGATAAAGTTGAAACACAGTCATTGCAATTTGAATTTTTCATACACCCAACCCACATTCTTGGTTTTACACACTTGTGTTCCTTCAGGGAAAATTTTACATCACAGATCGCACTTATTTCAAATGAGTTCGTCGTACCAAATTTATACGAAATCACGCGTTAACGCAGAGTACTTTCCAAAACTTTAGTTACCCAATTTGGTAACAGTAGAACAAAACACTCTGGCCACTCGCTAAGTTTCATTTATAATTTACGAGTTTTGGGAGTTGATATTCAGCAGCAAACCATAGTTCTCACTTAAGAACACGAAGATACTCCACATATCTCAGAAGGTGTCACCGGAGGTTCATATATTAAATTTCTCTTTACCATAAGTTTCTTGATCTAATGCGCTTATATCAAATAGAAGGCTTTAGTTATCGAATTTCCTCTATAAAAGAGGTGCAACGTCTTGTTTCATACCTTTAATGCAATTAGCATAAACATCATAGAAGGAATGCAAAGGTGCAATAAGTACAAAATCAATTAAGATCAACTAAAACGGAACGAAAAGACTCAAAGGAGGGCAACATAAGGAAGGGGCAAAATTGGTGATTGAAACTCTATAGGATAACCAAAATACAAAGATTAGTATAAACATAAATGTTAAGTTACACCCGATTGAGCCAGGGCCACCAAGGAAAATCAAGCCCAGGAAATGGAATTAGATATACATCAGCAGAACAAGGCAATCCAACAATATTGAATAGAATAAATAGAATATAGTATATATACATCCTCAAGTACATAACGCAGAAGGCAACACAAGTAATCAGAAGGGTTTACCTACAATACACAAGACTGGATATTCAAGAAGAGTGCATAACTCACAAGACTTAAGGGATATCATAATTTCAACACTCAGCTAAATCAACAACACAATACCTAGGTACACATTACTACTACCCAGTAATTCATCAATAAATGAGCATCAAGCACTACCCAAAACACAACGAACGCAGAGAAAATCATGTTAAAGAACGGGAACAACAAATAATTCCTATACCAACCATATTAGTTAACCACATTCGGACCAGAAACACATTACACTAGTTGAACCCAAGGAAACATGACAGGCACAGAAGTACGATACAGTGAACTTACTCAATTTTAAAATTTCTCAAATGCACCACTCGTTATTTAATACATTTCCAACTCAATCTGGTCCAACATCTCATATACACACCATACATAACCTACATGAATAAGAATGAAGATCATAAATAGTTACACCAATTCATCAGTAACACACCAAATAACAAGGTTTAAGAAAATAACAAAATCCATAGGTTAAAGGTAATAATTATTCTAGACAAGGATAACAGTTGAAGGCCACTAGTTCAATTAGATGGTGGGCACGCGTTACGTTTGCCATCAACAACATAACTATCAACAACACCAAGCAATGGATAACACAAGGATGGAAAACAATATCTGACGAGACCATCATAACACCATGGGATAACGGGACAGGAATAGTTTATAGGAAAAAGCTCAGGAGGGCACACACCCAGAAGTGACATAACCCACCCACTTCACAGAATTACCAAAAATATACATCAAACAACGGTACACCCTATAAAATAGGAAAAAAAGCGGTAGAATACACCTCAAACCTGATGACAAACAGGAAATTAGGAGTACTGACCAACACAACATGACCCACCGTTTGTCCATAAGGGACTTAGGCATAATCTGCTCTAAAAATGAGTGACATCCTCAGATTCACCCTGTCGCTCTCCAGCTAAACAGGTACCTCCTCCTATCGCACAGGAGGCAAGGTAAATAAAACATAAGTGGTAGATAATGAGGCAGGACGATGGAAAACGCTTAATAGTACAATGAAGGAGGAAGGAACACAACCAAGAGATCCTATAATCAATTAGCAGGGTAGCTTTAGTACCGCTTGGGAAATACTAGGTAAACCCTTACTTATCCAGCGAAACCACTGAACGGTAAGAAGACAAATCAACAATAACAACAAATACTATTAGTTCCACTGAGGAAGAAGGCCATAGACTGGCAGGTTAATTTTAAATGAACTTTACAGTACTACAAACTAAATGCATGAAGATGTGAGATCAGAATGTTATGCAGGAAATGAGAAGGTGGAGAATACAGAACGCACAAGAACAAAAAAATACTCTCGACAAGAAGGGGTTATTCCAAAAGACCTGCAGACGCATACAAAAAATGACCAAATCTGCTTGGACACAGAGGTAAACATAAAGAATGGACAAAAACGTCAGAGTACATGGTAAATAATTGTAATTCCTCTGCTATCAGCAAACCTTATAGGAATTCTAAGGTTGGTTTGCTATAATCTTCGCAAACATCTCGCCCAGTGGAACGGTTATTCATTGACTACGTGCGTTTTTCAGATAAAAAATGCTTAATTCTCAGTCTACTTTTGAAAAACACACAAATGAGTATCAAGGGGAGAATAGTGATTGTTGCGAACGACGAAACAACATATCGGCCGCACATAACAAAGTTCAGTTCCATAGGCGCACAAATACAATTTTGAAACAATCAAATGGAGGACCAGACTGTCCCAAACGAGCAGACACAAACACATCACTCACAAGGTGATTCAAACATTTATTACACATGAATAAAACACTGCATATTTACACATTATGTACAACAAATTCGGAGGTACACCAAAACACGTGTACTGCTGCCGGTCGCCATGTTCAGTGTCTGTGTATATAACAAAAACGCAGCAGCACATTGCCAACTGTTACAAAATGAAATGCGGCAGACGAGTATCAACACAAAAGCCGCAACATACTCCCCCCTTTGAGGGATCTCAACACTCAAAATCAAAGTCAAGTGTTCATGTTCATCACGGACAAATTAATAAAAAAAATAAACTCAGATACAACATATACAAATATACAACTATACAACATCCTTGGGCAATGGACACAATTTCACTATGGCACGGCGCAAAAGACCAGTTTTAGTCTTTACACTGACCACACGAGTAATATTGTCACAACCAGGATGGAGCTCCTGGATTATACCAGTCTTCCAAACCAGAGGAGGAAGGTTATCCTCCCTAAGAAGCACTAAATCTCCCACAGTTGGAGTCCATTTTCCTACAGAAGACCATTTACGTCTTTGTTGAAGTGATTGTATGTATTCTTTTGACCACCTCTGCCAAAAATCGTGATACAGCTGTTGCACCAAATTCCATTTAGTTAGACAGGAGCGGGAGCTGTTGGATATGTCTGGAGAGGGGATAGAGGTCAATCGTCTCCCTACTAGAAAATGTCCAGGTGTCAAATAGCACTGATCATTGGGGTCGTCAGTCATTGAACAGAGAGGTCTCGAGTTCAACACAGACTCAATTTGATACAAAAGAGTACTCAGCTCTTCAAAATTAAGAATGCATTTTCCTAGGGTCCGCATTAAAAGTGATTTTGTAGACTTTATTCCAGCTTCCCAAAGCCCACCGAAATGAGGACTGGAGGGTGGAATAAACTTCCAATTCACATTCAAATTAGATGAATATTCCTCTATTTCAGTAGAGCTATCCTTAATAAATCTTAATAACTCATTGTTGGCTCCAACAAAATTTGTGCCATTATCACTCAAGATGAGATTTGGAAATCCTCTACGCGCCGTGAATCTTCTAAATGCGGCGAGGAAGTCCTGAGTCGTTAGACTCTTCACCGTTTCAAGATGTATTGCCTTAGTGACAAGACAAACAAAGATAGCAATGTACGCTTTAAACTTTATCTTACTCCTCGGGTTATCACCTCTAATGATGATTGGGCCACCATAATCAAGACCAACCTTAACAAAGGGTAATGATGGCTCAACTCTATACGAGGGTAACTGACCCATTATGTGAGTGGTGAGTGGAAGTTTGCTCTTGAAGCACTTGTAGCATGAATGGATCACACCACGAACAACTGTCTTCCCACGTGGAATCCAAAATCTGTTACGCAAGGAAAACAATACAGCCTGAGGGCCGGAATGCAATAGCATCTCATGTTCATGTTTAACAATCAGTTTAGTAACAAAGTGTTTCGGAGGAAGAATGATGGGGTGTTTTTCATTGTATTCCAACTGAGAATTCATGAGTCGACCACCGACTCTCAACAACCCGTAATCATCGAGGAATGGATTCAAAGTTTTCAATGAGCTCGAAGAGGCAACTACATGATTAGACCTCAAGTCATGAAGTTCCTTACCATACTCAATAGCTTGCATCAGACTTATTATTTTAATTTCACTAATCCTCAGTTCTTCAGCGGTGAGTGGACCAATGACACGAGCATCCTTAGTGGAGCGAACATTGGTAATAAATCTCAGAACATAGCTATAAACTCGCTTAAGTTTGAGAAAGGACGAAAACTTCTCTAACTCAGGTGGGTGCATGTTAACTAGCAAGACTCTCAAAGAGGGTTTCGATTCTGCATTCACAGCAGATGGTGTATTACTGGCAACAAAATCAGGGTACACGGGGAACAATTCGTGCAACCAGGAGGGACCATGCCACCATACATCAAGAGAAAACATTTGTGAGGGTAAAACACCTCGAGACAAGTGGTCAGCTGAATTGCTGTGGGTAGGTACGTGTCTCCAGTCTGAGACTGAAGTGAGGGATTGAATTTCAGCAACTCTATTAGCGACAAAGGTTTTCCAACAATTGGCAGGTTTCTGTAACCAACACAGAACTATCGTGCTGTCAGTCCAGCAGTATGTGGAGAAAGGAATGTGCAATTTCAGCGATTCAGTGACCTTACTCATTAGGCGAGAAAGCAACAGAGCAGCACAAAGCTCTAAACGGGCAATAGATTGCTGTTTTAATGGAACAACTCTCGATTTAGAAGTCAACAGGATCACTGATACCTCATCATTATCAGATACTGTTCTAATATACACACAAGCACCATAGGCAGCTTCTGAAGCGTCAGAAAAGCCATGGATTTCAATAACCTTATTCTTAGCAAAGGGCATTACATTTCTTTGCACTCTGAGGTCATTAAGCAAGGGGAGCTCAATGATAGTGAGAATGCTTCTCTTAGTGACTTCCTTAGGTGCTTTCTTCAAGTTTATTTGAAACTGAAACTCATCACATTTAGGATGCCACACGATACCTAATGTTTTAATAGCTTCATCCTTAGTGAGGTTACAAGGTGACAACATTTCTCTATCCTCTACAGGGACATTGGCAAGAGCTTCTGGACAATTTGACGTCCATTTTCTAAGATGAAAATGTGCACTATCAAGCACAGAAGAAATTTCTGATTGAAGCTCCTTAGCTTCTTCAACTGAACTAGTACCTGTCAGCAGGTTGTCAACATAAAAACAAGAGCGAATGATCTCTGATGCAGTGGGGTGAGATTCCTTGTGTTCATCAGCAAGTTGAACTAGACATCTCGTAGCAAGAAAAGGGGCGGAACTTGTACCGTATGTGACAGTAGTAAGACGGTAGTCCTTGATTTCTTCATCAGTAGATTCACGCCAGACAATTTTCTGAAGATTTCTGTGGTCAGGATGAATTAGCACACATCTATACATCTTAGCAATGTCAGCCGTAAGAGCAACAAAATAGGTTCTGAACCTTAAAACAATGGACAGCAAGTCAGGCTGAGTAGTAGGACCAACCATTAACATAGAATTCAATGCTATCCCATTTGATGATTCACAACTTCCGTCAAAAACAACTCTCAACTTGGTTGTAGTGCTAGAATCCTTGAGCACACAATAATGGGGCAAGTAAAAGCTTACAGAGTTAGAGGTCTCTGGAGGAGCAATTTCCATGTGACCCATTTCACTGTATTCACGCATGAAATCTACATACTTCCTTTTCAAGTCTGGAAGCTTAGCAAATTTATTTTCCATCTCTTTGAGCCTTCTAACAGCATTATGCTTAGACTCAGCTACAGGTGGCACTTCAGCACGAATAGGAAGTTTGACAACAAACCTACCAGAATCATCTCTTTGAACACTATTCACAAAGTGTTCTTCACAAGCCCTTTCTTCAGGAGTAAGAACTGGTTGATGAAGTTCTTCAAGCTCCCAGAACCTTTGGAGTTTAGAGTCAATAGAATCAAGTTTTACAAGATTAGCACGACGAGCCTTGGCATTATTCTTAATGCACGACTCAGGGAAAGTGCCTGAGAGCACCCAACCAAATTCGGTATCTAATAAGGCGGGATAACCCTTCTTATGCAAAATATTAGAAGACACAATTTCATAGTAGACATCAGCACCTAGCAAAATATCAATAGTAGAGGGCTGATTAAATGTCCTATCACTCAAAATAATATCATCAGGAATAACCCAATTGGAACAATCAATTTCCTGCGCAGGGAGTGGACTTGTGATTGTGTTCACGACTGCACAGTTCAACTTCAATGTATAATCTGATACATTTGAGAACAAACCAAGGTTACATGTGGAACTTACAGGAGACACATTCGAATTGCCTATACCAACAATAGGTAGACGACAAGACCTAGTACGGATACCAAGCTTCTTGACAAGATCAGAAGTCACAAAGGATAATTGACTCGCAGAGTCTAACAAAGCTTTAACTAGTATAATCTCTCCTGAGCTATTTTTTACTCCTACACACGCTGTGCTCAGCAAAACATTAGAACCTAGTCCTGAAACAACCTTCATGGCAGTGGGTGAAACAATTGCAGAACTTGTAGTATTCATATTATTATTGTTATTATTGGGACTTGCTTGTTCTTTGTGAACCAATAAGTTGTGGGGCCCATTACACTGGGGGCACTTGTTTTGCTTACACTGTTTAGAAACATGAGAAGCGGAAAAACAAAGATAACAAAGTTTATTTTCCCTCAAAAACTTGCGACGGTGATCAATGTTTGCTTGTTTGAACTTTCTACAATCAGAAATGCCGTGATTATCAAGTTTGCAAAACCTACAATTCAAGGAAGTGCTATTGTTGGCAATGTGAAGGGCTTTTAGGTTGGATTTTAAGTCTCGTTTTTGCTAAATAACAGGTTTCTTGCATTCTGTTAGCTCTAGTGTTTGACATTTTCTTTCCAAGAAATCAATTAAATTATTTAGTGTGGGAATATCAGTAGAGGCAAATTTGTTTTCCCATTCACTTCTATGGTTGGACTTGATCTTACTTAGAATCAATTCCTGTAGCAAAATTTCATGTAGTGGAACCTGACCCTCTAAATTGTCAACAGCACCAAGATTAGATTTTACTTGGTTTATCAATTTGCGATATTCAACGGAAGATCCACTAGTACAATTATGGAGATTGAGCAAATGTTTTACATGCTGTGAAACAATCAAGCGTTTGTTATTGTATCTTTCATCAACTAAATTCCAAGCAACAGTGAAATTATCAGCACATATGGATAGGTTATCTAACAAATCCCTGGGTTCGCCTTGAAGAGACGACAATAGGTAGTGTAGTCTTTGCACATTGTCAATGCGGGTATTGTTCATAACTAAGCTTTGAAAGGTGTTCCTGAAACTCAAGTATTTTGTCAAATCTCCTTTAAAAACAGGCAATTCAATGGGAGGAAGCTTCAAGCTACAGCTAGATCGAGTAGAGTTATCAGAGACAATGGATGTGTTACTAGGACTCCTGGGTCTTTCAAATGAACAAAGCAATTCTTGAATCCTACCAACTATTGTATCATACCTGTTTTCAAATTCATCATGCTCTCTGAAGTGAGTTTCGCTAGATTTTGAGTCTAATTCACATTCTAAATACTCCCTAACTGCGCTGAATTCCTTCCAAATTTCTGGCAACCTATTCTGTTTGGAGATCAGTTCGTAGTGGTTGATATTATCTTGCTTTAAGTAATTTTCAAGGTGAGTTAATGACCTTTTAAGTAGACCACGTTTTTGAACAGCCTTTGCTTCGGATTCAAACACCATGATGAATACCGGTAGTTCAGATAATCAATTATTGACAAGATAATAATAGAAATCAATCCTACAACTATGGTGACTATACAAACAATGAGCCCTATAATCAGTGCACTGCATTCATTTGCATTGTTGAAATGAGTGACAGTCTTTGAATGGAACCAACAATGTAGGTAGATGCACAAAAGCATGAAATAACGTATAATAAACCACGTACGTACTTAAATATGCAAAATACACAAAGCGGCCCAACAAATTATTAGCACGAAATCGTATAATGCCCATGAGAAGTCAAGACAAATCTGTTATTCTATACACGGAAAGTGCTAGCAGTAGGGTTAGGATATTAGGCAGGATGTCCACCCTAGTCAAGATAGGAACAATAAAGACAAATGGAACAGACTTACAGGGCATGACGGTGCTGTATCATCAATTATCACTACCACTGGAAACACTCCTTGGCTGGAATCACATGGCCAAAGTGACTGGAAAGTCCAAAGGATGACGTCTGCGATGTAATGTTCAGTGGAGTCCAAATTCCAAGTAGCATTTTACATCTCGAACATCAGGGTATCAGATAAAGGCTGGCGTAAACAGCTCACAAGAACAAATGCAATAAATAGCACGTGGTAACTTCCACAGATTGTTAACGTGCGATATCAAAGCAGTTCCAAAACAATGTAGATTTCGTTGAAATCTCAATATGACGAATTCAAACATTCGTAGTAATTAGCCTTAAGCACGACATCCTGGTGCTTTTATACAATAACTGTTCACGATGCTTTTCGCGCCAAGCTCGTTGCTATGTTCAAACGGCGATTGCAGGCAGCAATTCATGACGATAACAATTTTTAGGTGACTAGCACAATGTTCAAAGTTCACAATGATTCTCATCGCGGCCCGGAAGGACCAAAATTTTATGTTGCGAACGACGAAACAACATATCGGCCGCACATAACAAAGTTCAGTTCCATAGGCGCACAAATACAATTTTGAAACAATCAAATGGAGGACCAGACTGCCCCAAACGAGCAGACACAAACACATCACTCACAAGGTGATTCAAACATTTATTACACATGAATAAAACACTGCATATTTACACATTATGTACAACAAATTCGGAGGTACACCAAAACACGTGTACTGCTGCCGGTCGCCATGTTCAGTGTCTGTGTATATAACAAAAACGCAGCAGCACATTGCCAACTGTTACAAAATGAAATGCGGCAGACGAGTACCAACACAAAAGCCGCAACAGTGATAGTACTTAAAAATCATGGTTACAAGAACTTTAGGAGAAACAATTTTTTGGGAGTACAATGGTTACGGGTTTTTCAACAGAGGACGCCCTTAGATAACAAATAAGGCTTGACAGAAATGCCACAATTAATTTTATCTTCAATTTCTCTTATTTCTGGATCTGATTTTTGAGGCGTTAATAATGTAAAATATACAAATATGTAATTTGGAATATGAACATTATACGATACATGTATTTTAATGGCGTGTCTTGTGGGCACGGTTCATTTCCTGTGTTATATGCCTTGTGCAATTGGCCTCTGTGTTACTACTAATCGAGCTGTACAACATACGCTTACGCCATCTGTGTGCGAAAATTGGAACATGGATTGTGTACTGACTTTGCTCGCCAGACCGCGTATGCCGTGCTGGACTGTGGCGCGACTAGCAGCCTACCTCGAAATTGTGGCTGTCGACTGTTAGACTTGCTTGCAAGTGGACGCTTACTGTAGCGATGGATAGCTTCCCAGCTTCTAACATAATAACTGAACCTTCTGGTATAGGTTGAAGTGGATAATAACTCCAGCAGGGGATTGTTTTTAATACTTTCTTTAAATATTAGTGTAGTAATTCAGGTGTAAATATATATTTTAAATCTTACCTGTGAGTATCGAAACACGGCGAGTTACCTTGGCATATATGGCATATATATAAGTACACCCTTTATGATTTACTTCTGCTAATATTATTTCACTTGTATGAGTCGTTTAAATGTTAGCTGG
This sequence comes from Anabrus simplex, assembly GCF_040414725.1. Classification (NCBI taxonomy): domain Eukaryota; kingdom Metazoa; phylum Arthropoda; class Insecta; order Orthoptera; family Tettigoniidae; genus Anabrus; species Anabrus simplex. Next base: position 769,352,623 of record NC_090265.1, read on the forward strand.
TGTATTTCTTGGGATCTGAATTGTGTCTCGGTATTTGTGTTGTATGGCGTTCAAGCTTCAAGTGAGTGCCGTGTGTAAAGGTGATGCCATTGTTGTTTCGGTAACGTTTGAAATATTCCTTTGCCTTGATAAAATTTGTTTTTACCTTGGATAGTTTTGTTTTCCTGCGTATTTGCGTGTGTTTCAGTGGTTTTACCTGGATGCGTGTGCGGTTACTATTTTAAATACATCGCTGTCGTTGCTGTGTTTTGGTGCACGTAACGGTGTTTACTTTTCTGTTGTCATTCTCATCTGATTTATTCGTGTGTTTCGGCCTTCTCGTGCCCGTGTTTCGACCTAAGTACTACGCAAGCACTAATCATCACAGTTTTTTTAATATTAATATTATTATCATATTTCGTAAATTTTAATTCTTCTTTGGTTGATATATTTAGGGTTAGAATTGTATGTTTTCATCATTACTGCGTGTGTTTTATTATATGAGTAACTTGTAACATAATGGGATTTCACCAAGGGCTTTGGATAGCCCTACTGTGAGCGATCTGACGTTAGGGTCCTTATCTCTTCTTCCTATTGTTGTGCTATCTAATCGTGGCTTGGCAGTTACGTAACTGATTGTCCATTATTGTCTTGTCTGGGATTGCGTCAAGTCGTGTGTGGCGTCGTGAATTTAATAATGTATTGTTTTTCGTCTTGAGGCGAGATCGTGTGTTTGACTCTGTTGTGTTACTTGTACTGCCTCGTTCTCTGTCTCTTTTATATCGGGTTGTGCATTTGTTGATTACCTAGTCTATGATGGCATTTGTGGTTTAAAATTTCATATTATTTGAGTTAATATTTTCCGATTCTGTGCGGGCTTGTGTTAAACATTTTGGTCTGCATATGTTTATGTTTCTATTTCAATTGATGAGGTATGGAACTACGTTAATGTGGGATTGTGGGTGAATGATCACTTCACTGGGGTCTGTCAGAAGCCTCTTTTTAAGCTATTCAACCCATTTTTCATCCTTCATTAATATTTTAAATTTTATTTAATCTTATGTATTCTAGCAACTTTTTATGACTAATTTAAACAATGGTGCACCATAAAACTTTTACTTGGTGGAATAGTATCATTTAAAAGAAAACTATATTTATTTACTAAATTTTAATTATACTATTAATTATTCTGTTCTTTTCAAGTTTCCCTTTAGTTTTATTAGTTCCGTTTGGGCCTGCTATGGACCACGTGGTTCTTATCTGTAGCAGCTTCCTTCTTTGACCAGTACTCCTTCATTCTTGCACTGTGAATGTGTTTTCGCTCCTGAGTCCATTTCACACCTCCTCCCGGACGTACTGTTTTTTCTGTTAATGACTGGAGAGAGTTTGATGTTCTGATCAACGTTCTGTACCTATTCCTGTCATAAATTTCACTGGGAGCAACGTCCAATTCTTGAAGGTCTCTTCTGACGAGTCTTGCCCACTTGGCATTAGTCGCTTTCCCTCTAGAGATGGTGTGGAAGATTCTGGAGGTGAGCCTCTGAATGTCCATTCTCATGACATGACCATAGAAGTTCAATCTCCTCTTCCTCTTAGATGTTGTAATGCTCTCCAATTGTTGGTACAGTTCGTTGTTGTGCCTGATTCTGTACTTGCCTTCTTCTTTAATAGGGCCCATGATTTTTCTCAGGATCTTCCTATCTTTCAGCTCCAGTTTTCTAAGTTGCCCTTTTCTTACCATGGTTAGGCATTCTGAGGCGTATAGTACTGACGGTCTCACTACGGTAGTGTAATGCCTGATTTTGAGGTTAAGGGAGAGGGATTTGGATTTGTACATATTCTTACATAGGTGGTAGGCGCTTTTCAGTTTGATGCATCTGCTGTTTATGGCCTGATCTTCATTCATGTTTGGGGTTATCCATTCTCCTAGGTATTTGAAGGAGTTAGTCCGTTTTACTGTTTTGTCCCCCAGTGGGATTGATTTGGGTGCATCTTTGATGTTGGTGATAAACTGTGTTTTGTTGATGGCGATCTTCAGCCCTACTTTAGCTGCTATGTGGTCGAGAGAGGATAGTTGATGGATAGCTTCCTCCACACTGGATGCCAGGAGTGTAAGGTCGTCTGCGAAGGCTAAACAGTTGACAGTTAACTTGTCTTTCTTGTAGCCTATTATCAATCCAGAGTCATACTTTAGCATTTTCGTCCACTCACGAATGACTTTTTGAGAAGGCAGTTAAAGAGGATTGGAGATAGGCCATCCCCTTGTCTAACACCTGTTTTGATCTCAAAGCTCTGGGACAGTTCCCCTCTGAATTTGATTCTGGCTGTAGTGTTGGTAAGAGTTGCTTTTACTAGATTTAAGGTTTTCTTATCTAGTCCCAGTTCAGCAAGTGCCTGGAAGAGTGACTCTCTATCTACTGAATCGTAGGCCTTCTGAAAGTCAACAAATGTTGCTACGTAGGGTGAGGCGCTTAGGTTTTTGTAAGTGATGATGGTTTTGAGGTTCAGGACTTGTTCGGCGCATGACCTTGACTTGCGAAACCCAGCCTGGTACTCTCCGATGCGGAAGTCTAGTTGAGCCTCTACTCTTGTGAGTAATACTTTGGAGAGTATCTTGTACGTCATTTATACAAGGGAAATCCCTCTGTAGTTGTTGAGATCTGATTTGTCGCCTTTTTGTGTAATGGGTGGATGATAGCTGAGGTCCAGTCGCTAGGTAACGCTTCTGTCACCCAGATATTAGATAGGATTTCATGGATACTTTGGATTGACTCCTCATCAGCGTATTTCCAGAGCTCTGCTATGATTCCATCCTCGCCCGCTGCTTTGTTATATTTCAATTTTGAAATGGGTTTCTGTCTCTCCCTCTTGGTTGGTGGGAGAGAGTCCGACTTAGTAACATTCTGAGGTTCGAAATGCAGTTTCTCCTTGGGTTCCTTTGAATTTAGAAGGTTGTTGAAATACTCTCCCAGAACTGTGGTGCACTCTTCATTGTTCATTTTCAGCTCTCCGTCAGCTCCCCGAAGGTGAAGTGTCGGGGCCGAGTACGGTGTTATTTGAGATTTAAAGGTTTGGTAGAAGTCTCTAGTGTTGTTTCTTTGAAAATCCCTCTCTGCTTGTTCAATGATATCTTTATTGTACCGCCTCTTGGTGTTCCTGAAAATTTTCCTGGCTTCTAAGAGGTTTTGTGGTTATCCAGACTTTTGTTACGGTTCCATTTTAGCCATGCTTGCTTTCTCTCTTCTATTTCCTTGTCACAAATAGTTGTCCACCATGGATGTTTGTTCTTTCTGACCGCTGGTATGGTGGTTGTCGCTCCATCTATTAGTGCCTTCTGTAGTTGGGGCCAATCTTTTTTGTCTTTGTTTTTAGCCAGAGTCTCGGTGAAGTTATTGTTATCTTTCAGCCTGGCTGGATTGAACCTTGGAATTCGCGACTTGATGCAGTGGTTTCCTCTGCTTCTTTTAAGAGGGATGAAATTGGTTTTGATCAAATAAAGATAGTAGTCTGAATCAATGTTTGCACTTCTCAATACTTTGACATTTAGCACTTCTTTGCTGTTGTTTCTACTGATGGCTACGTGGTCCAGTTGGAATCCCCCAAGCATTGGGTTTGGGAATCTCCAAGTCATAGCTTTCCTAGGAAGGCGTTTGAAAGCTGTAGATTTGAGGACGAAGTTGTAATTTCTGCACAGGTCAATCAGCCTTTCTCCATTCCTGTTGGTCCTCTTGTGGGCTGGGTAATCTCCAACTATGTTCTTGAATTTCCTCTCTTTGCCAATCTGGGCGTTACAGTCCCCCATTAAAAGAGTTATGTGGTGCTTTGGGATCCGGTCCATTGTCTCTTCGACTACCCTCCAAATGTTTCCACGTTTTCAATATATTTCCTGCTGGTGTCATTAGTAGGTGCATGGAAGTTAAAAACTGTGTATGCTTTGTTGAGAGTTTTAAAAGCTATTGTGGACGTTCTTCCACTTGGAGATGAAAAGGAGATGATGGAGTTGATCGTTTTGTTGCTGACTAAGAAGCCTGTCCCCAAGTGAGGCACATTCTTCATCACTCTTTCACCGGGTTGCCCTTTTGTAGACCCGATAACCTTGTGGTTCTATCACTTCTTGATCGAGAAATCTGATCTCTTGTACAGCTGTTATCAGGATGTTGTGTTCAGTTAAAACATCTAGTGTATGTTTTTGTTTTCCTGTCTATAGGAAGGAGTTGATGTTGATGGTCGCCAAGAACTTAAAACGTTTCTTCGTCTCACATGAATGTGCAAGCTCCCCAGAATCCCAAGGGTTGCTTGCCCCATCAAAACTGGGGGTGGATTTGATACCACCTGGGGTAGTTCTTCCGTTGGTCGTTTTCTCCATGTTGCGAGAGTTATGAAAAAAATTAGGGTGGTTACCCGTAGGTAACAATTTGTTAACTGTCAAGGTTGTAAGCCTTGAAGCCCCAGCACTGATCTGTTCGCCGACCCAACTTCCCGCTGGGATTGATACCCAACCTTCCACTGGTTTGCTCGGCTTAGGAGGGGCACCTCTTGCAGGTTATGTGCTGGACTCGGATTGAAAGAGGCTAGATGGATTCTCTTGCTGAATCCAATATTTTTATGTTGCAGATGATTGGCAACAACGCATTCCACTCCCATTTGCTAGAGTCATAATGACTCCTCCCAGGTTGATTCCCAGGACCCTTTATTTATTTATCAAAGATTTATAGATTTTCAGTTTATTAAATTGTAAATATTATTTGACCTAAGTATAGTTTTATTTTAATTTTTTTGAAAATTTGGTGTTATTTTTGGTGAATATCTCAGCATTCCCTTGGGATCCTTGCCTCTTGTTTTTTATATGGTTTTGGTTTTCAGCACACTTTCTTGCTTCCACGTATGGTTGGTAAGTTGTCGCCTGATGTTCTGTACTGTTTGTTTGTTTTTCATTTTATCCTTGTGTGCACACTACCATATGGCGTTATCGAGCCTAACGTCATTCTCTGTAATTGTTAGGGGGTGTTGCATTTTTGATGATCACGAAGTTCATGATACAGCAAAGGAAGATCAGACAAAATGGCAACGACAATGTCGTTAGTCTCATCAGGGACAAAATAACCAACACAAGCAACTTTAGGAACCTTCAACGGGTCAAGTTAAATCTAATATTTAGGTTAAATTTAAAGAATAAATTTCTGCTTTGCAGACATTGACCATCTTCATTTTAACTATTTAAGTAATGAAGAAGCTAATCAAATCCGTGCACTGTGTAAACAATTTTCCGATGTATTTAGTAGTAAGTTGGGTCTAAGTGGTGTTTTAGAATATGAAATTGAACTGTCTGACAACCAACGGGTTAGATCTCCCCCTACCGTCTTCGCCCCGTACGCATGCTTGAGTTAGAGAAGATCATCGATCTTGCTGAAGTTGCCGCTCCTCTTAACTATCTCAGACGAAAGGACGTTAAATTCACTTGGAGTCGGAATTAACTTTCTGAAGAAATTCACCATTCCCACAAAGCTTGAGATTCCTTTGACGTCCCTAGGAGGTTTGATGGCCTGGGTGCTAGAGTGGCTGATGGAGATCCCATCGGAGGAAGCAATGTGCCCTAAAAAGGATATTCTATGTTTAGCCAATGCGACATTTGATAATTTTGCAGTGAGTCCAGCTTTCCTTAAACGCTTCAGAACTTTCCGAACGTGATCCATGTGCTCTTCAAAAGTTATGAAAAAATTACCAAGTCATCTAAATAGTTGAAGACAGACTTAAATTTAATATCTGAAAGAATTGAAATCAACAACCGGGTAAGAACTGCAGTACCACACTGTAATCCAAACGGCAACCTTAAAAATTCATGTAGGTTCCATTCTAAGGGGGGATAGATAACTTAGAGTGAGGCACTTGTTAATACGCCTGATTACGGTCCAGTACCGTAAAGAATTCCGCTGCAGAAAAACACCGGAATCAATTGTGCAAGTGCGGCAACGGGGAAGACTGAAGACATTTTTTACAGTTGAGAGCACGGTAATCCACAAATGCTGCAGTATGGTGTTATTAGGCCCTCTACCTCTCCCTATGCCCCTCCTGAATAGCTGGTACCTAAACCTCTGGCGGGTTTAGAGCAGTGATGGATTACCACATATATAGCAACAAATATTAGTGTTATATTTCATAGAAGGGTATGCATTCCTTAGATGGTCTTTCGACCCACAATTAAAACATTTTTAACATTCACACCTTTATACGTCAGGTAGGGAACGGGGCATACAGGATCACTAGATTTTTTAGGATCATGAATTGTACACAGCTTTTTATTAGTCTTAAGTCTTTTACCTCTTTTGCTAAACAGCCCAAAACCATACAATGACCCTGCCAAAAATGGGTTGAATAGCTTAAAAAGAGGCTTCTGACAGACCCCAGTGAAGTGATCATTCACCCACAATCCCACATTAACGTAGTTCCATACCTCATCAATTGAAATAGAAACATAAACATATGCAGACCAAAATGTTTAACACAAGCCCGCACAGAATCGGAAAATATTAACTCAAATAATATGAAATTTTAAACCACAAATGCCATCATAGACTAGGTAATCAACAAATGCACAACCCGATATAAAAGAGACAGAGAACGAGGCAGTACAAGTAACACAACAGAGTCAAACACACGATCTCGCCTCAAGACGAATAAATCAGATGAGAATGACAACAGAAAAGTAAACACCGTTACGTGCGCTAAGACTGTGCACCAAAACACAGCAACGACAGCGATGTATTTAAAATAGTAACCGCACATGCATCCAGGTAAAAACACTGAAACACACGCAAATACCTTGAAGAGGTTGGTACTGTGGGTCCAAAACTACCCCTGTACTATTTAAGAAGTTAGTCCCCAGAATCATATTGCAAGTTTATCGGGCACTTAGTCAAAGAACGATAGGACCTGTGCAAGTGTAACATCCCTTTCAAAATCCCAGCCACTATCTCTTCTTCAGGTACCGACATTTTGAAAACTTTACAATAGAATCTAAGATCCAAGGCGTAATTCAAGTTATTTTCACTCAGGAATTATGTTCTAAAGCAATATTTAGGAATTAAGTTCTGGAGAGCTAATGACGGGATGAATTTGGAGATTACAAGTTCGTGCAATTCAGTAATTTTTAGATTTTTCGAAATAGCTTCCGAGATTTCGCTTTTCAAAATTCCCTCACAATGTGGAAAGAGAGCTCGAACTATACTTAGATCATCCACTGAATAGACGCTACCTGACTCGGTTAACTCGACTAAGAGTCTCAAACATATTATACTCTGCTCAATCGAGTTCACAGGAAAATTCTTTACCTCCAAGGAAAACCTCCTTTAATGGGTTATAAGACGGTGTAGAATTCAACCGGTATACCAGGTTTTCTAAGACAGATTAATAAGCACAACATGAAGTTTGGTAACTAGGAGGGGAAACGACATGATTAGAGGAAACTTCAGAGATAGGATTATAGCAGCTTTCTTTTTCAGTAATATATAATTTTTGTACATCTCTACTCGCAATCATTAAGTCTACTTCTGCAGAGATACCAGTGGGAATGGTCAACAATTTCGTGCATTCTGAAATAAGTTCGCCTTCGCGATGGGTCGACAAAAGGTCTTGAATAAGCCCTGAATAGTGATGCATCCTAGCCTTAAGACGATTTATTTGAGCCTTGGAGTGAGTTTGCTCAATGAACTATTCTCTAATAATTTCTATCTCAGTTAGGGAATTAGATGTAATATTCAAATATTCACCAACATTGCACGGCAGGATGTAAGAGGGGATACTTGGTACCTGAGCTTAGTGGACAGGAGAGCTGGGAAGAATGACTAAATGACAGAAATCTTTCCGGAAAACGACAGAAAAAGATAAGTTTCTTCAATAAAATGTATATATCGATAAATAGAAACAAGTTTAGTATTTTGTACTTAAAGACCGCAGTAATAGATATGTGTTTAGTGTCCTCAGAATGATTTAAGTGATATTACATGATATTAGCGACGGAAAAAGATAAGTTTCTTCAATAAAATGTATATATCGATAAATAGAAACAAGGTTAGTATTTTGTACTTAAAGACCATAGTAATAGATATGTATTTAGTGTCTTCAGAATGTTTTAAATGATATTAGATTCTCGCGAGTGTTTATATATGTGCCGATGATATAAGGGAATAGGTAATCTTCATCAGAAATAAAACAAACCCCAGTTAGGGAGTGTTTCAATGAGAGCAAAGAATCCCAATAAGCCATGTTATAGGCCTACCGTATCATATGTGAAGTGTATAAGAGGAATAATTTTAGGATCCCCGATACGTAATTCCAAGTGACATTATGATTAGTAGAGATTAGATGTTACCATAATAAGTTACGATATGTGTTAGATATAGACATGTGAATGTTATTTAAGAAGGTATTGATCCGATACGACGAGTACCGGTATTTGAAAATAAAGTTAGTTAAGCGCCAAATAAGGTATATATGCGAAATGTATGAAAGAATATGAAAAGAGATGTGATAAAATGAGTTATGAAGAAGATATTATGATGTTACATGGTGAATATGTTGAAAGAATAAGTAATGCTACGACGAAATATGAGATATAAATGATGTATTTGAAATGTTAGGAAAGAAATGTTGACGTACAGTAGGATCATATGTTCATTATGCAAAGAAATGGACAGATTAGAGGCATTTGAATTACGGCCGTACAGAAGGATACTTCGACTGAGTTGGACAGATAAGGTCGCAAACGATGAGGCGAATGGGAAAGACAAAGGAAATACTAAATACTGTAAAAAAACAGAAAGCTGCTGTACCTCGGTCATGTGATGCGAGGAGAGATATATCATATACTGCAGATGGTCATTCAAGAGAAGTTACAAGGCAAAAGAAGACCAGTAAGATGACGCAATTCTTGGACTGATGATCTGAAAACTTACTTCAACTGTTCCGCTATTGAGCCTTCATTAATATTTTAAATTTTATTTAATCTTATGTATTCTAGCAACTTTTTATGACTAATTTAAACAATGGTGCACCATAAAACTTTTACTTGGTGGAATAGTATCATTTAAAAGAAAACTATATTTATTTACTAAATTTTAATTATACTATTAATTATTCTGTTCTTTTCAAGTTTCCCTTTAGTTTTATTAGTTCCGTTTGGGCCTGCTACGAGCAAAAGAAACACAACAAAACAGTGTTCTGCTAACACTCGCAGCTCAGGCAAATGGAACACATCAAACACATTGAACAGCCAAATTAAAATACAAGGTTCCAGTTATTAACAGTGGGAGGCAGTTATGAATCACAACATGCGGTACTCCCGCACCATGTCGCTTATGCACAGAAATAGTCACCAGACTTTAAGGTTATGCTAAGTTATTCATCAAGTTCAAACGCCAGTTTGAACGCAATAGATAACACTGTTCATAAGAAGATCATATAATGTACTGCATTAGGACTTGCACTACCAAATTACAATGCCAGAAAAATATAGCCAAAACCGTAAGTGTGAGAACCAATACATAATGCCGGACATATAATATAATAAGACGTTCTCAGGTTACAGGCCACCAATCGTAACACAGGATACCGGATAAACTTCAGCCGAAGCATGAATAGTCAAATTAAATAATTAAATAAGGTACAATTGATTCGCTCCCTGAAATCGAAGTCAATATACACAGCTTGACAGTAAATATACCAGACCGTTTACCAGGAAAAAATATTTAGAACACGTAACAAATGGTGGTACACTCATGGCCCAGAGCCAATCGATCTGTGCTCAAGTATCAGTTTAATAATTTCAAAGTCAAATACATAATATCATACCTCACAAAAATATAATTAATGATATTCAATGACTCACCAAATTAGCCGATACATGGGAGCATAATTTACAGGGTACCTGAATGCAGCAAGGCTGGGAGTCAGAATACACCGCAACATTACCAGTTGGTTGAGAGTCACCAACAGCACGTACATAGACCAAATCGTTCTCCCACAATACAAGAAAGAAGAGGACAGCAAGGGCGCCCATGTCCGGGAGCAAGGGGGACGCTGCCCCCCTAGCTCCCAGGGAAAGAAAAAAGTCTAATATAGTCAGGTGGTTTTCTTTCAAGAAAATGTTTTTAAAAGTCGGTATTATGTAGAAGTGGTAGGCGATGCCGTGGGTGGTATTCTACCGTGGAATACAAGTTGCCATTCATCTTTCAAAATATTAAAAATACTACAAACTCCTAGGTCTAGGCCCACCTTCAAACTATCCTATGGGTGCCCTTGGAGGACAGTACACGCCCAGATAACATTTACATGAAACAAACAATTAGGGTAATAAACAAGGTCACTGCACTCCCTTGTACAATTTTATCTGCCAGAATTTCATTTCTTACTTTTCTTTCGATATTCCACAAATCTTGTACGGTACCGTGCACCGTTTAGATAAGGAAGAAAGTTACCAACTTACAGATAGTTACGAGCTGCCGGTACAAAAATAATAACCACAAGCTCTGATACGACTTACTCTATCAGTCGTACCGTCAATTAACTGGTACAAGTTAAACATAGACAAGAAGTATCACATACTCGAAACAAATAATAAATTGTTATTAAATTATCAGCCCAGAGGCTGGTTGAATCCTCAAATAGCACCACCAAAAGCTATGCAGTTATAAGGAAACCGTAAAAACCAATGGCAGAGCCCAAATGAGGCTTACTAGGCAGGATGAGAAGTGAGGTAGTGTGCCATTGCTTTCCTCACTGGTCCAGAAGGTGCTACTGCAGCACGACTGATTCTATGAGCAACACCTTTCATAACACTCGCCGCTAGTTGTGCTCCAAATGTCATTACTCAGCACCGCTTATACCCCCAAGCAGCTTCCATATTGTCACAGCCATGGATGAGACTGGGACTTCGGTGGAAGCTACACTTTGCTCTGGCCTGTGCCAATAGACGGATACCAACAATATACTCACCATAAGTGGAAGAGTGGTCAAACCCAGAGATCAGAAGATCAATAAAAATTTTGGCACGGTAAGAAATTGTTGAAATATTATGAAAGAAAACCAATAGTTCCTTGTGAAAAACAAGTAACTATTTAAAATTAAACTAATTATTAAGATTAAAGATTAAATTCCGTCGGCGATTAGAAAGATTAAAATTGAACAAGAAAGTAACCTCGACCCTATAATACCAATAAGTCTTTGATAAAATTAAGTTGATATATTTTTCAAAATTCACCTCGACGTTACACTTAATTCGAAAATTTCTTCACTTCTTTCAATTTTTTAAATTATACCACATCAGCTTACGTAGCGACCACGGAGATTTCACCAGGTAATCGAATCCCAAACTCACGTTTCAGAAAGGAGAATTAAATAATTGGCATAACCTGTCCAAAGACCGATATGACAAACTCAAGCCTAGGGAGAAAACGGGTAAACATGTAAACATAAAGGAAAGATCACCTCACAATACTCCACCAAGAAGCCAGACCAATCTCGGTCCAATCATCAAAATCCACACCCACACATGTCAACAATTCAATAATAATTTCCGTCACTACCAGTTGCTATGGAAACAACACGCCCAGAAACGATAGATACCACCCAATCCCAACAGCCGAAGCCACAACGGTACAAACTCAAAGAAAATCAAAGAAAACGAGAAGAGAAAAGCAAAATACGATAATAAATTAAATTAAGGTAAAGCAGAAAGTTGAAAATAATTGAAAACCCGAACTGAGTTTCAAAAACCTAGGTAAAATCTCCCGTGTTCCCTAAACCTTCAATAGGCCAGTCTCTTAAAGTTACCTAACACCATAAATGGTTAAATAAATTTCATGAGATCCACATCCTTAACGCAATACCAAAATATAACTTATCACGCAAATAACAAATAATAATAACATTATTATTGAGGTGAATGTAGCATCATGACCAGGATACAGTTTACCTTTAAAATCCCCTAGGGAGTATAAATTAGAAAAAAAGTACGAAACCCGATTTACAGATTAGCATTAGCTTAAAAAGTAAGGTGATTGAAGATGGAACGAAATTTGTGATTACTTCATTGAGATACCAAACATGCGAACAGTCTAGGAGAAGATACTTCCAGAAGTGATTTTTAGATTGTCCCAGAATGAGGTATAAATTAAAATCACGAAGGACTTACTTGTTGACTTCAGATTATCAGTAACGCCTTAGCGTCCGTAACTCTATACACACATAGATGAGATAATCCAATAGGTATTTCAATATTCCGACACAAACAAGAAGAAGAATTTCCTGAGGGTGAAAACCTTTGCACTAAACCAATCTACCCAGGATTCATGATGTATGCTGAAATTAGAAGTTGGCGCCAGCACCACACACGTCTTGCTCTTGTCACGGTTACGCAAAAATTCATCATGGCGGGCTAGCTCACGCCCAGCAGAAGACCGAGCGCAGTGATTGGCCAGAGAGGTAGACAGGAGAGGGGTAGATTCACTCTTAATGTAACGCAAAACTAAGGACGAAATATGTCACTTCTTGGAAATGTAAAGAAATACATAAGAAGGTTTTAAACGATATGAATGCTCCTAGGACGGAGAGGATTTAAATAAATATTAGCAACATAAAGTCCCATCTAAAATAGTGGTGGAAGACAAGGCGGAATTAATTCCAGTGGACATCAGTTTACACAGCGATAATGCTAGTTCGAAATATAGTGGGAGAGGGCTAGTGGGCTAGGTGACAGTACTAAGAAGCAAATAAGTTCATCAGAAGGTCCTTTGTAGGGTGTTGGGGTCGGAGAACGGAAACTTGTTTAATGGTATAAAGGACCATTTGCTTGAGCGAGAATTTGCACAGAATTGTGAAGTGTTATATCAATTCCAGTATGCGACATAAATTTGCTAAGGAAGAGGAGAAAAGAGACAGAAATAAAGTAAAAAGTGTATTGAACAGGTACATATTGTTCAATCATCAGCGACTGAGGACAGTATTGTGAAGACATGCAATTCTCAGTTTTCAAAACTTTCCTGATGTTCATTCTGGAGAAGAATGGTGTATAATTTATATGTAGATATTTGTTTTCTGCAGATGGCTGAAGATGTTCTGATGAGTTATATCCTGCATGGCTTCCTGTCTTTTTTCATATTGTAAATTATGTTTTTGTACATTTTAAGGTTACTTTTGTCTCTCTTACATCCTATTAGGCTTAACTAACTCAATTATAGTTTTATGTTCTATCATACATTTGTGTATTAACTGGCTGCAGCTGTTTTGGTGAGTTGTAATTCACATGGCTTCCTGTCTTTCACCATATTGTAAATTTTAAGGATGGTTTTGTGAATATTACATCTCATTAGGCTTAACTAACTCAGTTACAGTTTGATACAGCCTGAGCATTTAGAACAATTGAAAAACTTTGGTGTGTGTGTGCTTATTCATGTCTGATAGTGGATGACAACCTAGATGTTAGGTTGTTCTTTGTGCGTTCATGCATGATAGTGGCTAATAACCTATATGTTAGGCCCCGTAAAACAATAATTATCATCATGCACAACTGTACATGTATAAACTTAATGTGAAGGTCTGTACATAAGTGTGACGGTTATGATTATTTAACGACAGAACCTTGAGGTTATTAGCTGCATTAAGAATTGGTAAGTTCAACGTTTTTTGATGATAATTATTATAGGTGCAATGGGGACTATTACGTTATTATAGGTCACGTTTTTTGATTTATAAGGCTGAACCAGCATAAAATCGGAATTACAAGAAATGCAGGTTATTGGTATTATAACCTTCCAATGTCTGTGGATTAAATTTAGGAGAACATTGGAAGGTTATTATAACACAAGGTTAATGAAATCATACGCCCAGTCATTGTACGTCCAATCGTCATATGTCCAAGTAAATGGAATAACTCGCTCAGTGGAACAAATAATAGATAGAAAATTGAAGGTAGGGGTGAATTCAAGCTCATAACCCCATGGTATTTTATTAGGTGACGGTCGGTAAGAAAATGTCACAGAACGATGAGATAATATTGAATAGATAAGGAATTTTCTTCAGCGGAAGATAAACAGATATCAAAAATAGATCGCACGGAACCCTAATGACAGAGGAGGCCATGGAATGTGTTGAATCAAACGGGCCAAACTAAATTCATATACGGTGATCATACATTGTCTATCTATTACGATATAATTCGAGAATCGAGACCCATGTTGAGTTAGTCGATTGGTACAAGTCATGAAGGCGACGGATTGTTAAACATGTTCCTTTGCCAAGATCAACGATTTCAAGAGTGTGTTATGCAGTAAATGTCAAAATCATCTGGAAGGGAGATTACAGGCCGAAGCATTCGGAAGATGTACTAAATGCAAACCAACTTTTATTATTGTGTCGTAGAGGTGTATTTTGTTTTGAGAAAACAATAGGGACAATAAATTCTTCTAAAAGGGTAATCAGACGTATTGCACACGACTAGAAAGAAGCAAGATCGTAGTCAATTATGACTGTAAAGAAATATTATACGAACAACACGAATTGTTAATTGTAAAAGGGAAGAGATATAATCTATTCTCTTAAAAATAAGGCGAGTGTTAATTCAGTATATTGTAAATGCCATGTATGTGTATGATATTGTACTAATTGTTCATTACAAGTTTCAGGTGTTACTATATCAACATGTATGAAGAGTATTGATTCAATGACATCACATTATCAAATAATGAGGCACTAAAAAATAAGCGGTCCCAAAAGGGCCAAAAATGTTGTGATGGATGTCAAATGATGAAAGCTAAGATCTGAGAGATGGGAGACGTCATCTTCCCGAAGCCACCAGTTCGATAAGTACCCAAAGATTAATGTTTATTGCCTATTCTGTTATGTAGATGCTTAAAGCAGTGTAGAATTAATTTTATGGTGTCAAAAATGTGACCTGTAAACGGTAAAACAACTTGAATGATACCGTAAAATCGTCGTTCATTATTCCGTTACGAACAGGACATGTTATGTGTTCATCATGAATAATCCACGAAAATTATTATATTTAGTCTGTTATATATTTCTGTTCAGGCGGTTAATTGTAGATATTATGCAGGAGATTTTCAGTCATGATTGCTGCATTTTATTGTTAAGCGAATTTCGCTGTGTGATTTATTTTGATATGTTTAATTTGAAGGGGATCATAAGACAAGTGATATGTGCGTCAGCTAGAGTCATCCAGTATAGATTTTTACGTCATATAGGTGATTTTTGCGGATAAGATGACGGTGTTATCACATTAAATGGTGAATTTTGAATAGGAATGGATAAGGTAATCTTCGAGAATAACGTGTTTGAGTATTCGGAGAATTAATTGAGAGTTTATCGAGTATGGTGCGCATATATGTAAGAAGGGTTTTGTATAGGATTGTCGAGATGAAGGAAATAGTTGATGTGTTGTATGAAGTATAGACATTCATTGGGGTTGTGCATTAAATAGTGTGATGCAGTCTTCGAAATTTCCCGATGATATGTTTATTGAGGTGAATTGATGTTCATCATGCGTGTGAATTTAATGGTGGTAATAAATGTTGTGTACTTAAGCATGAATGTAATTTTGTGATAGGGTTTTCGAAGAATACTAGAATTGATTATGTGATAGTCGTAAAAAACGCGATAACCTGAAAGTTGATGCGAATGAATTACGCACAGATGTGAAGGGATGAACTAGAATGTTCAATAATAAGTGACATCATTTAAATGAGAATAATATCGCAGATCAGATGTGTAGATATTGTTCTGAGTAATGCATAGCTTGATTTTCTTGCTAAATAATATTCTTTTGGTAGATCACAAATTTGGTAGTGAGCATTGAGCGCAGATTTTTCAGGATTTTTCGTGGAATATCAGGGGCTGCAGAGTCATCGGAAGTTGGAATTATTATTGTTACGGAGTTACCCGTGGAAGGCAGAGCTGAAAGAAGCTGCGGGCTGGAATGGGTCTAACTACAAGGCCGAAAGATGATTTAAAATTTCAATAAAGGTTATATTTTCGGACATAGCAAGATTTAACAATTTTTACATAGTATTTGAGAACTTAACAAGTACAAGAAGTCAACAGCTATCCAATAATCAGGTACAAGGTATAATTTTACGAACGAAAGTACAAGTTTCGGGGTCTTAACAAGTTCTGGGCTTCAAGCCCCAATTCCACAATCCTTGAGCTACTAGCCCAACTTTACCAAGACACACATTTGTTCAAAGGGCAGAAAACCCCTTCATACAAGGAGCATTAGCTCCAAAAAACATATCGGACCTCCTAGAGGCACATTACCACCTCAAAAAGAGCTGATCCACTCTCAATTTTTCTGAGCCTACCAAAGGCCATAACAGATTTTACCAAAAATTGCCCTCAAGGCACAACTTACAAGAAAACAGGGGTATCTTGTACCCAGCCTACTGCGCCTTAATAGAAAAAATAATAGGTTAATTTAAATGGCCCAAAGTGCAAAAGGAATGGAGGCGTGAATTAGCACTCCTAAATACACATTTTAAAACCTAAGAGGCACTAGGTCGATGACACAGGGGCTATTCCCAAACTAGGGAGGTGTCTCGTATAAGAAAACTTTTAACACATTAAGGAAGAGAAGAAAATCGGTTACGAAAACGTAGTCACCTCAAATCACAATGAAGGGGAGCTCGAGAGGGTAAAATACTCTCTATCCCCGAATTACAGTTAAAGATATATGAAGTTTTACAAAGACTGAAATAAATTTACATGTTTCATGAGATAGGTTACATATTAAAGGTTTCGGACCTGCCCCGCGGGTTAAACTGCTGAGCTAACAAGAAATAAAGATGTTAAACGGCCATTATCTTGTTGAAGAGCTGCTGCCCGAAGGAAGAGGCGCTACCCGCCCCCTGCAACCCGTCCATACACAAAGCTAGATGTAGAAGAAGTGGCGAAGAGCCGTGAAAATCATCAGTTTTTAAACCCTCGGGGAAGTTTCGAGACCTTTCATGAATAATTAAGACACACCCACCGTCTTTAATTGGCTAACATCAAAAGTTACACACAAAATTGGAGAAGGAACACATGATTGGTCAAAAATTATTTACAGAAATTCTGGATTGGCTAAGTTCAAAACTGGCGGAAAGAAAAGATTTATATTGCAACCCACAAATGAAAGAACGAAATTTAGTAAAGAGAAATACTTATGAACACAAAATTTCTTCAAATAAAGTTCCTTCAGGGTGCATGATCATAGTTTTTTAGTAGAGACATCTGTAAGAGAAGGTCCACACTTCTTGATCAATATAAAACAAAACACGTTGAAATCCACACAGTATTGACAACTTGGTAATCACAAAATTTTACTGCAGTGACATCTTCTGAGAAACTTATAAATTGGTCCAGTTTTTAAGGTTCAGATTTTCTCCAGTAGAGGAGGATTTATTGGCCCAAGATTTAAAATTGCGGCGTGGAGGTGTACCGCCCGGTACAATTATCATTATTGATGTCCTTATTTTCAGGAAGTTGTTATTACCTAGATGCACCTGTTGCAGTATTTTGAAGGAGGCTGTTTTTCTAACTTGTTATGTGACTTTGTTGATTAGTGGAATCATAATGTAATCCTATTTATTGATCGCATTTTGGTACAAGTGTCAACGTTGATAACATATTACTGTAGCATTCAAGTTGTTTTTTATTTTATTTAGATTTCTCAGATAGGCGATGACTTTAAAGATAACTGGATACTGAAAGACACGCTTTCTTAGGGTTAGTGAACACGAGTGCTAATGAATAAATTTCTTTAATTTAATTTTAATAACCAAAGGATTATCGATGTGAACAATGAATTTAGAATGGAATTAAGCCGTCAGCGTTTCGAATGTTGTTGTCTTTGTTATTTCATTGAGATTTTGAGATTGATAGCAAAGTCAACATGTTTTAATTTTATTTGTGAATGGAATTTGATATGAAGACATTTGATAGCCAACAAAGTTTAGAGACTTTGAACATTTATATTCAGTCACGATAGTTAATGTTAAAACAGACGTCCATTTGTGTTGTTTTCCGTTCCATTATAGTTATGTTTTTCCAAGATATGCTTTTATTAAAACGGAACACCCTTCGGAGAAAGATTTATCTTTCGATCTCTCATTAGTAGGTTAAGTTTTCATGCGTTAATCAGAATTCGAAAATCCAAATGGTGAAATCCTGTGACCAGGCTCTACGAACTCGCACGTCCCTTGAGTGGAGTTCCTTGCATCTCCGCATGACACCAGCCGAGGCATAACATCAACGATTTTGAACCCTAAATCAAAATACGTGAAAGGTCACAGTATGTTTTGTTGAGTTTATTGTTTGCAGCACTGTGCAATTATTTGAAATATAATTATTTCAGACGAATATTACTGAGAAAAATTAAACTTGTGAAATTAGAAGACAAGTAACTAAAATAGGTTAACAACGTGAGGCCTAGTCACGTGACCGTATCGCTTAAATGATACATAAACACATCAGAATATCACACGTATATGATACTTAACACTTTTCATACAAACAGGAATGGAAAAATTCCTAGGAAATTGAATTTATCACCATCTTCAATAGTTTAAATCAATTAAACATAAGGGGCACGTTTAAATCGGGATTTAAAAACACTCCTCAATGCTCTTCTTATGGAAGACCGCTTTGTTTTGCGCTATATCAGCTGATCGCTCAGAGTTTGTTGTTGGTGCCACGCTTGGCCGGTAATAATATAGGGAGCGCCCTCTCTATCTATTTGTATGTTTGAAGGCTCAATAGCGGAACAGTTGAAGTAAGTTTTCAGATCATCAGTCCAAGAATTGCGTCATCTTACTGGTCTTCTTTTGCCTTGTAACTTCTCTTGAATGACCATCTGCAGTATATGATATATCTCTCCTCGCATCACATGACCGAGGTACAGCAGCTTTCTGTTTTTTTACAGTATTTAGTATTTCCTTTGTCTTTCCCATTCGCCTCATCGTTTGCGACCTTATCTGTCCAACTCAGTCGAAGTATCCTTCTGTACGGCCGTAATTCAAATGCCTCTAATCTGTCCATTTCTTTGCATAATGAACATATGATCCTACTGTACGTCAACATTTCTTTCCTAACATTTCAAATACATCATTTATATCTCATATTTCGTCGTAGCATTACTTATTCTTTCAACATATTCACCATGTAACATCATAATATCTTCTTCATAACTCATTTTATCACATCTCTTTTCATATTCTTTCATACATTTCGCATATATACCTTATTTGGCGCTTAACTAACTTTATTTTCAAATACCGGTACTCGTCGTATCGGATCAATACCTTCTTAAATAACATTCACATGTCTATATCTAACACATATCGTAACTTATTATGGTAACATCTAATCTCTACTAATCATAATGTCACTTGGAATTACGTATCGGGGATCCTAAAATTATTCCTCTTATACACTTCACATATGATACGGTAGGCCTATAACATGGCTATAACATAACTGGGGTTTGTTTTATTTCTGATGAAGATTACCTATTCCCTTATATCATCGGCACATATATAAACACTCGCGAGAATCTAATATCATTTAAAACATTCTGAAGACACTAAATACATATCTATTACTATGGTCTTTAAGTGCAAAATACTAACCTTGTTTCTATTTATCGATATATACATTTTATTGAAGAAACTTATCTTTTTCCGTCGCTAATATCATGTAATATCACTTAAATCATTCTGAAGACACTAAACACATATCTATTACTGCGGTCTTTAAGTACAAAATACTAAACTTGTTTCTATTTATCGATATATACATTTTATTGAAGAAACTTATCTTTTTCTGTCGTTTTCCGGAAAGATTTCTGTCATTTAGTCATTCTTCCCAGCTCTAGATTCTGGTAATTCTGCTTGGCCGGTCATCGTGATGTCATCAGACACCAGGGGTCATCTCTACCATGTCGGTCCAGCTCAGAATCATCCAGATAGTAGATCTCAAATCTTCTTAGAAAGCCACGGTTTCCTTCAAAAGTCAGTTAAAGAGACAAAATACATTGATGAAATCAGCTGTGACATATTATCGTTTTCAAAGTCTTCTAACATAATTAACTACTTAATTCCGCTTAATATTGCTTCGTGTAATCTCAATTACTATTAGATCTCCAATATGTCTGCTAAAATTTCAAGTTTATCTCCTTAAAATGGCTTTACTTGTTATTGATGGTTTATGCTGTGATGTATTGAATATCTGCTTTTATATTCACGGCCTTGTCTTCGAGTTTTTATATGCCGCTGCTAATCAATTTATAAGTCTCGTATTTCAATATTTTACGCGTATTGTTTAATCTTTTTATATGTTCTCTCATACGAGGGTCGAGTCATAAATCATGGCAACGATTTCTTATCTCGCGAACAGGAGGCAACACGGAAAATCTAAGATATGCATTTGGAAATATAGGGCATGTACTTATGCATAGTGCCTGAAGAAAAATTCTGACTTCAGGAGATTCTCGTAGGAAAGTGACAGAACACGGCCATTGGTAAACATTGTTTTATTTTGGTGTAGACAGCAAATACACGAGATTACGTACAAAGGACAGGTTTCCACGAGTTACAGACCTTCGAAATAATTACCTAAGGTTTCCACTGATCGACCACTGTCATCCGTACATCTTTTTCCATGGACACTGGACGGCATGGGCGAGGCAAATCATTTGAACGTCTTCTCCCACCTCGCCACTGTTCTATAGGGTATGGCATGCACACCTAATGCTTCCCGCAGCTCTGCACGACATAGGCGTGCATTTATGCCGCGGAGAACCGCTATTTTAATATACGATCGTCGCTCCTGCTTGTTGACTTCCACTTTGTGACGCTCTCACTCACACACTGAACTTGGGGGCATGCTTAGACCCACACTGTTGTTTACATACACCATCTAGTGGCATCATACGCAAGTACAGTACATACCGTACGTTTCGAAATGCGTATCTTAGATTTTCCGTGTTGTTCCTGTTCGCGAGAAAAAAAAATGATCGCCAAGACTTATAACTCGACCTACGTATTTTTGTTTAAACGTTATAAATATCCTTCTTTTCTTAAATTCTTCTCTCGTTATTAATATCTGATATGATTTATGCAGCTTCTTGCTTGTGACACGTCCAGACCCTTGAGTTAGCTTTTCATTTTGTGATTTTTAAGCAGAGTTTGTCTTAACAAATCGAATATCTATTTTGTCTTGATCACTGCCATCACGATCTTATTCATACCAACTTTGCGTTATTCTCAACTTCCTTGACATTTTATATAATTTATTCATTGTGTTTAACTTCATTACTAGCAATCGCGTTCGTCTTAATTCGATTGAGCTTAATTTCTGTAATAGTGGAATGGCACAGTATGGACTTGAGTGTCCGAGGATGTGTGGCAGCGGGTTCATAAGTTGCAACTTAATTTATAGCAACACGGGGAACTGTATGTGCATCAAGTGGTGTTTCAACAGTGAGTCTTGAGGAGGAGTCGCAGTCTAAATTGCGGCTCCGAAAGGTGCTTTGAAAAGCCTAAAGCCGAAACAGCTAAGTAATGCAGAAAACACGTCAGTTTCTTCAGTATGGTTTGAAGACACAAAATTCAATTCTTCGACTATATTACAGAAGATTATTTTCCAAAGTTACAAAATTTAAAAAAAATAAATCAAAATTGAGATAATAATGGAAAACATGTCAGTAGAAAGCTCCATACTACGAAAGAAAAATAAATTTCGAAACGGCCCAAATTCATGTCAAACAAGGCCTTAAAAATCATGTTTGATACCGAGCGAATTTGAAGATGGTTATCTGAGGCTTCCCATTTTCACACCAGGCAAATACTGGAGCTGTACCTTAGTTAAGGCAATGGCTGGTACGTAGGTGGATCAAAAGGTTATTTGCACTAACGCGCCGCAGCAGCGCGCTGTGTGTCGCAAACTTGGGCACAGCGGAGAAAGGGACAGACATTGCCCTCACGTCTGTTAGGCAGGTCACTGTGGTGTCTCGTCTAGTATTGTGTGAATAGCGGCCAAAGGCAATGGCGCGTCAACTGAACGTTCACTCCAAATATGAGGTGCGTGCGACAATCCGATTCCTATGGGCCAAAAGGAAGAATTGCACGGACATTCATCGTGAAATTAGTGCTGTGTATGGGGAGCGGGCCATTTCCCGGCAAGGTGTCGTAAAGTGGTGTCAGCAATTCGAAGCTGGACGCACGGATATCACGGACAACCATCGCGAAGGCAGGCCCGCAACGTCCAGGACCCGTGCAAAGGTCACCAGTGTGATTGCGATCATTAGACAGTACCAGCGCATTAAACTGAGAGAAATCGCGTCGCAGCTGAACATGTCGTATGGCAGTGTGTTCGCCATTTTTCACGAGGACCTTGGATATCGTAAGCTGTGTCAAAGATGGGTCCCACGTCTTCTCACCGATGAGCACAAGGGACAATGTTTCCAATCCTCCCTGGCATTTTTGCAACGCTATGCCGCAGACGGCAACGGGTTTCTGCGGCGAATCGTCACAGGCGACGAAACGTGGGTCCACCACTTCACCCCCGAAACGAAGCTAACATCAATGGAATAGGTGCATCCCTCATCACCACAACGAAAGTAGGCCAAGGTTCAACCTTCAGCCGGTAAAGTTATGGCGACAGTGTTCTTTGACATGGACGGTTTGCTGCACGTGGAATTCATGCCGAAAGGAACGACGACCAACGCGGCGTCGTATTGTCAAACGTTGCACCGGTTGCGTAAAGCGATTAAAGAGAAGTGCCGGGGGAAATTGAGCGCTGGTGTGATTTTTTCCACGATAACGCAACACCTCACAAGGCCCGTCAAACGAGAGAACTGCTGCAGCGTTTCAAGTGGGAGGTCTGGCAACATCCACCCTACAGTCCCGACCTAGCGCCATGTGGCTTTCATCTGTTCGGTAAGCTCAAAACGGAGCTCGGTGGTCGACGTTTCCAGACCGATGAGGAGGTGAAGGCCGCTGTCTCCGAGTGGTTGCAGAACGCTGGAAGAAATTTCTATGCATCCGGCATCCACAGGTTGGTTGTGCGTTCGCAGAAATGTTTGAAGTCTCTTGGAAATTATGTGGAAAAGTGACGTTACAGTGTATGTCGTTATAGTCGTGTTGCTGTTGTATAGATGGTGTAATAAATGGCCATAACTGGGAAGTGCAACTTATTTTTTGATCTGCCGTCGTATTTTCAAATCCTAGCTCTTTCGCATTCTTCTGCCCCAAAACATAATGCATCCATACAGCCAATGAGGAGCCATTTTACAGGTCGCGTGACCAGCAGCAACGGAACACTTTCTTAAATTTACGTTGTTGTGTTGGGTGATTTCATTTAATATTATTTAACTCATCTGTGCCTTCACTGTAAATAGTTAATTTTGATCATTGTATATTTAAATACGGTGACTGCAGTTAAATGTATGACTTTCAGAGGAAGGTATTTAGAGTTCCAGTGACAAACGTACCAAATACATCCTGTTTTCTTGAATATATTTTGACCTGCAAAAATTTTAACCGGATATAATTTGTATAATCTTTATATTTAAAACACTAGGCTGATTATTGTCGCGGGGATTTGGAGAGAACGGCTGAACCGATTGACATTCTGGCGAAAGCTCTTGGCCTGTAGATTTTCAGATTTCCTGCCGTATATTTTGAAATTATTAAAGAAAACTGTAGTATTCTGATTCGCCAAAGCGCTCGCCAGTACTTCAAGACCACCTGGACTGTGGTAGCGCTGAAGCACACGATGCGAGGGGGGATATGGAAGGGGACAAGCACGCATGCGCGGACGGAAGCCTTCCTAGTCAACTGTTCCAGTTGTGTTGTACTGCAGTTGCAGAGAATCGCTTAGTCAAGAAGCTAGTCATCGCAATGTTGCTGTCCCTTTGTAGCTCTCCCTATATTTGCTAGCTGGAAGTGATGTCCGAGAAATATAAAAGTCCTTTCCTCCGTGTCGTAATTTTAACACTAAGGCTGTGAACTTCTTCCGCTCCGGTAGATAGGAAAGTAAGTCGATCTTCCGTGTCGTAATTAGTGTCATGACAACATGATGGATTGTTTGTGGCTTTACTGCCAATGCGCCAATTTTCAAATCTGATTTGGCTGACACGGTGCACATAGCAAACCAAGAGCAACTTTCAATTATATTAACGAAATCCTCGACATTCCCCAACAGAAAACACGAATGTCAAGATTGTATTTTTCATGGATGGTCCCGTGCGCACTGAAGAAACGTATATATAACGATGCCGAGAAATAATACAAAACTGGTTGAGTTTAGTGCTTCGCGTTATATTAGTAGCGTGGAGAGGAATAGCCACGATTTTGCTTCCCAACGGTCAATCAGTGCACTGTACATTCAAAATAGGCAGAGATCTATAATACCCCGAGATGAATTTAAATGCTTCACATAAAACAGTTCCATTTTCTTTTAAGTGGCACCGAATTCCAATTTTCTTGGCATTTTGTATCACGATGAATAAAGCTCAAGCGAAACACTGGAACGTGCAGTTTTCAGCCGTGGAATATGTTGCAATGTCAGTGAAGTTGCAATACTGCCAAAAGCAATTATACAAAGAATGTCCTGTACAGTCGAACCTGCCCAAATGGACACATTTATTCAGCGCACACCTCTCTATACGGAAATTTTTCCACGGATCCGATTTTATTTTACTTAGGACACGTGTTAAATAAGCCTCATTTAGGCGGACACCTCGAATTCTGGACAGCAGACATCGCCATTAGCCTCGTCCACTTGTCTTAAGTGGACACTTTACGCGTTCCAGGACACATTATTTACACCAGGCTGTAATTCTTTCTCTTAATATCATTCTGCAGGCATGTGGGATATCCTTTTGAATACTCGTACTATTTCAAGTCCAAGGAATAGGCAGGTGAAACGTACACAGCAATGATGAAGTAGCCGTGAAGTCAACTGTTCTGCACAGGGCTCTTTCCAAATCTTTCTTTAGGGTAATTTTGTGTTCTAGTTGGTGTACATTCTGAGAATTTTAATTAGCTGGGAATGCTACCAATGACTGCTTCCTCATAACTAGGGTTCGGAGTTTTATGACCTGAAGAAGAACAAAATATGCAAGCAAATAAGTCCTAACGAGGAGCTACATATGAACATAAAAGGCAAAATATGACTTCATTTTAGGGACAGGCAACAAGTATTACTAACATTGAATGTGCCAGAACGCGATTAGCGATAATACAGCAGACAGAGCAACAGTAGGTACGATAACCCCTTATACAGCCACACAGTTATCATAGCGATAATACAGTCGACACAAACTGACGGA
This sequence comes from Anabrus simplex, assembly GCF_040414725.1. NCBI lineage: Eukaryota > Metazoa > Arthropoda > Insecta > Orthoptera > Tettigoniidae > Anabrus > Anabrus simplex. Next base: position 769,377,977 of record NC_090265.1, read on the forward strand.
GCTAGAGTAGATACGTTAATACTTTATAAAATCATACAATTATCATAGCGATAATACAGCAGACAGTAGTACGTTAACACTTTATCCAATCACACAGCTATCATAGCGATAATACAGCAGACAGAGCTACAGTAGGTACGTTAATACTTTATACAATCACACAACTATCATAGCGATAATACAGCAGACAGAGCTACAGTAGGTACGTTAACATTTGATACAATCACACAGCTATCATAGCGATAATACAGCAGACAGAGCTACAGTAGGTACGTTAACACTTCATACAGTCACACAGTTATCATAGCGATAATACAGCAGACAGAGCTACAGTAGGTACGTTAACACTTTATAAAATCATACAGTTATGATAGCGATAATACAACAGATAGAGCTACAGTAGGTACGTTAACACTTTATACAATCACACAGCTATCGTAGCGATAATACAGCAGACAGAGCTACAGTAGGTACGTTAACACTTCATACAGTCACACAGTTATCATAGCGATAATACAGCAGACAGAGCTACAGTAGGTACGTTAACACTTCATACAGTCACACAGTTATCATAGCGATAATACAGCAGACAGAGCTACAGTAGATACGTTGACACTTTATAAAATCATACAGTTATGATAGCGATAATACAACAGATAGAGCTACAGTAGGTACGTTAACACATTATACAATCACACAGCTATCATAGCGATAATACAGCAGACAGAGCTACAGTAGGTACGTAAACACTTATACAGTCACACAGTTATCATAGCGATAATACAGCAGACAGAGCTACAGTAGGTACGTTAACACTTTATACAGTCACAGTTATCACAGCGATAATACAGCAGACAGCGCTACATTAGGTACGTTAACACTTTATACAGTCACAGTTATCACAGCGATAATACAGCAGACAGTGCTACAGTAGGTACGTTAACACTTTATACAATCACAGTTATCATAGCGATAATACAGCAGAGAGAGCTACAGTAGGTACGTTAACACTTCATACAGTCACACAGTTATCATAGCGATAATACAGCAGACAGAGCTACAGTAGATACGTTGACACTTTATAAAATCATACAGTTATGATAGCGATAATACAACAGATAGAGCTACAGTAGGTACGTTAACACATTATACAATCACACAGCTATCATAGCGATAATACAGCAGACAGAGCTACAGTAGGTACGTAAACACTTATACAGTCACACAGTTATCATAGCGATAATACAGCAGACAGAGCTACAGTAGGTACGTTAACACTTTATACAGTCACAGTTATCACAGCGATAATACAGCAGACAGCGCTACATTAGGTACGTTAACACTTTATACAGTCACAGTTATCACAGCGATAATACAGCAGACAGTGCTACAGTAGGTACGTTAACACTTTATACAATCACACAGCTATCTTAGCGATAATACAGCAGACAGAGCTACAGTAGGTACGTAAACACTTATACAGTCACACAGTTATCATAGCGATAATACAGCAGACAGAGCTACAGTAGGTACGTTAACACTTTATACAATCACACAGTTACCATAGCGATATTGCAGTAGACCGAGCTATAGTAGGTACGATAACCCCTTACACAGTCACACAGTTATCATAGCGATAATACAGCCGATACAAACTGACGGAGCTACAGTAGGTACGTTAACACTTTATACAATCACACAGCTATCATAGCGATAATACAGCAGACAGAGCTACAGTAGGTACGTTGACACTTTACATTGTTGTATGCGCTAGCGAGTTGTTGGCTGTTCCAAGAGCTCTGTATTTTCTTAGTGATAAAGTAGTTAGTAGTTGTAAAAATTTAGCAAATTTTGTGTGTGGGTGATACATTTTGTTCCTCAAATATTGGTGTTTAGTGTTTGTAGTAATCTACGATTCACACTGAGTAGTTCCGTAGGCTTTTGCTAGATTACAACCTGTAATTTAGAGCCTCGTGAAAGAAGAAATATTTCTTTCTTTTTAATATTATTATCAAAATATCAGTAGGTTTGTTGATAAAATACTTACAAAGACGGGATATTAAAAGGAGTCGTAATTACTGACTAATTAGTCAGCGTTTATAGTATATTAGTGCAGACATTTGACAGGGTATTTCAAATAGCAGTTCAACGGTTTCACATATCACGAAGGTAATAACTTTATATAACGCGATACTGCTGTAAATTTTGTTTAAAGAAAGGATTTCAACAGAATATACAGTATTTCGCTGGCAAAATCGTTAACAGTCGTATTGTTATTGATTATTGCGCTCTTAGTATTCAAATATTGGCATTGTTGGCTACAGTCGTGAACAAAGGGTGTAGTGTATCAAGAAAATATAAATAAAAATCAGCTGATTCTTGTATTCCGATCATTGTACAGTAGTTATGAGTAGGCAGTTTAAGTATCCGTAATTTATATTTCACACCCTCGATCTTTCAGTACCTAAGTATGAGCGGTTAGGTAATAATCAAGTTCCTACATCACAATAATTGCAATTCAAGTCCCTGGCGTAGTTTAGACAAAAATAATCTTGAGAAGTTATTGTAAACAACCTCATATTTTTCGGCATCTAAGGACACGTTTATTCTCCGTCCCGCAGAGTAGGGAAATAATAGTAATCTACCATCCGTAACCACATTTCAGTTGAGAATTATAGTGTAGATACGGTATATTACATAGTATCTTGCCTGTTATATTCGTGCGTATTTTTGGGCAAGCGGCAGGTTTCATTTCTATTACAGCATAGTAGGATAAAGTAGTACTAATATTGATCAGTCTACGTGTTTAACTTTGTTGGTAATCCTTGAGTACCGGTAATTCTTGCGAATACGGTGTCTATCTTTAGGCCTAATTGGAATTTTCATTTCTATTTGTGCTCAGTAATAACCTATTGCAATTAGGATACGTCTGAACGTAGTTTAAACATTATTGCAGTGTGTTATAGTAACTTATTAAGAATTAGAGTGCTTATTCTATAATTTTGAGTACCGGTAGTCTTGTGAATTTCGATTTTTAATTGTAATTTCCTTTTCTGTTTGTGCTTAGTAATAACCCGTTGTGATTAGAATACGTCTGAACGTAGTTTAAAATAATTGTAGTGTATTGTAGTACGGTATCTGAACGTAGTCTGAACGTAGTTTAAAATTATTGTAGTGTATTATAGTATCTTATTAGAAAATAGTGTGTTTATTCTATTACCGGTATTGTGAAATATTTGTATAGTATAGTATATGTGGTATATGTAGTAACTCTCTTACTAGAATTCTGTTGTAGTAATTAGGGTAGACTTACCTGCAGTTTAGAATTGTGTAATGCTTGTGTGTCATTCTCTGTTTCCAGTAATTAACAGCAATTTTCATCCTGTTAGGGTGTTGTAGGAATAACAAATCGTACAACTAAGTATGTATTGTAGTAGTAGCCTATATTAATTACCTGATTGTCGTATGATCTTTGTGAACTATCCTAGACAATAATTCCTTCCATTCATTATTATTTTGCACAGAATAAGTTATCTTATTTTTCCTTTTCTGTTCATTATTCAGTAAAGAATGGCTAAGGAGTGCAAGTGTAGGGGCTGTGGGTGTGACCAGGCATTAAGGGGTATGAGGGATGAATTGGACAGAAAGGAAAGTAGGCCTCCCTGAAACAATGTATAGGACACAGTAGGTGTAAAAAGAGGGCTGGGAAGGAAAGGGGGTAATTGTAGAAGACAACTGGTCTAATGTTTTTTTTTTTTTTTTTTTTGCTGTTGGCTTTACATCGCACCAACACAGATAGGTCTTATGGTGACGATGGGATACTAAAGGGTTAGGAGTGGGAAGGAAGCGGCCGTGGCCATAATTAAGGTACAGCCCCAGCATTTGCCTGGTGTGAAAATGGGAACCAACGGAAAACCATCTTCAGGGCTGCCGACAGTGCGATTCGAACCCACTATCTCCCGGATGCAAGCGCAAAGCTGCGTGCGCCTAACCACACGGACAACTCGCTCGGTGGTCTAATATTTTAAGGGGGAGGAGATTGTAGGCTAAGGGCTCCATTCAGGACCAGAATTCAGGACAGGTGTCTGTAAGAAATCGGTACGAGTCACTGCAGGTAGAACGAGGGAAGATGAGGAACAGGGAACTGTTGCTGAGAAGTGTGGAAGTAGGAGAAAGGGAACAGGTAGGAAAGGGAAATCTGGAGTACTGGATAGGAAAAGACAGGTGGAACAGGGTCATGGGATGAAAAAATTGGAGGAGGAAGTAGCTCCTGCAGCTTTGAGGAAAGATAGGACTGACCAGGAGGGAAGGGGATCAAATGAGGTGGGTAGGGTTGAGGCTCTGGCCATGGGGGATTCCACTGTTAGACATGTCGGGAAAGTGTATGGAGGGAAGGGTACCAGGGTAGAGGGTTATCTAGGAATTAGGTTAAGGCAGATGTTGAGGAAAGTAGAAGAGAAGGAGGAGGGAAAGTTGAAGGTGGTAGTTTTTCACGTTGGTACTTACAACGTAAGACAAGCGGGTTTATGTACCAACATAGTTGGGGATGTGTGGGACCTGGCAAATGCAGCACGGGTAAAGTTTAAGGGAGCGGAGATTGTTATCAGTGGTATACTGTGTAGGAGGGAAACTGACTGGAAGGTGATTGGGGATTTAAATGAGACTATGGAGTGGGTATGTGGGAACCTGGGAGTGAGATTTCTAGACCCTAATGGACGGGTAGGAGATAGGGATCTGCGCTCAAATGGCCTTCACTTAAACCGCAGTGGAACATATAAGTTAGGAAATTTATTAGAAGGGTTATAGTGAGGTACATTCAGGGAAACGGGGTGGCCTAGGGAGCGGTGATAAGTAAACAGGGAACTGGAAATCAAGTAGGATGACATAAAAATGTCAGTGCACAATGTAGAAGCATTGTAAAGAAAGGAATTAAATTAAGTAATTTAATAGATATATACTTACCAGATATTGTAATAGGAGCTGAATCATGGCTGAGAAATGATATAATGGACGCAGAAATTTTTCTCACGGAACTGGAGTGTGTATCGTAGTGATAGAATATGAATGGTAGGAGGGGGAATGCTCATTCTGGTGAAAGAAGAATTTGTAAGCTACGTAAAAGTTAAAGATGACAAACATGAAATTCTAGGTGTTAGGCTCATCTCTAAAGATAATAGGCAAGTTGATGTCTTTGGAGTGTACAGACCGGGAAAGAGTAGCACAGACGCTGATTCAGAGTTATTTGATAAGATAATCAGCTATGTGGGAAACGATAAGGCAAGGAACGTGATTGTAGCGGGTGATCTCAATTTACCAAATGTCAATTGGGAAGGTAATGCGAACGACAGGAAGCATGGCAAACAAATGGCAAATAAGTTAATATGGGAAGGGCATATGATTCAGAAAGTGATGGAACCAACTAGAGGGGAGAATGTTCTGGATGTGGTGCTGGTAAAACCAGATGAGCTCTATAGAGAAACCGAAGTAATAGATGGTATTAGTGATCACGAAGCTGTTTTTGTGGTAATTAAAAATAAATGTGAAAGAAAGGAAGATATTAACATTAGGACTCTTAGGCAGTACCATATGGCTGATGAAACAGGCACGAGGGAGTTTTTAAAAAGTAACTATGATCGGTGGAAAACGGTAAATAAAAATGTAAACAGACTCTGGATGGGTTTAAAGCAATTGTTGAGGAATGTGAAAATAGGTTTGTACCTTTAAAGGTGGTAAGGAAACGTAAAGATCCACTATATTATAACAGAGAACTAAAGACACAACGAAGGAGGTGCAGGTTGGAAAGAAACAGTGTTAGAAATGGCTGTGGAAGTAAGGAGAATTTGAAGGAACTTACTATGCGATTGAATCTAGCAAAGAAGTCAGCTAAGGATAACATGATGGCAAGCATAATTGGTGGTCATACAAATTTTAGTGAAAAATGGAAAATTATGAATAGGTACTTTAAGGCAGAAATAGGTTCCAAGAAGGATATTCCAGGAATCATTAATGAACGAGGGGAGTGTGTATGCGAGGATCTTCAAAAGGCAGAAGTATGCAGTCAGCCGATTGTAAATATTGCTGGTTACAAGGGTAATGTCCAGATGGAGGAGGTCTCTAATACTAAAGAAGTATTAAAATTTACCTACGACAACGATGTAATTTACAGTAAGACAAAAGTTGAAAACTAGAAAAGCAGCTGGAATTGATAAGGTTTCGGGGGATATACTAAAGACAATGGGTTGGGATATAGTACCATACCTGAAGCACTTAATTGATTATTGTTTACATGAAGGAGCTATACCAAATGAATGGAGAGTTCCTATAGTAGCCCCTGTATGTAAAGGTAGGGTGATAGACATAAAGCTAAAAATTACAGGCCAGTAAGTTTGACATGAATTGCACGTAAGCTTTGGAAACGCATTCTTTCTGATTATATTAGACATGTTTGCGAAATTAATAACTGGATTGATATAAGGCAGTTTGGGTTTAGGAAAGTTCATTTCACTGAAGCTCAACTTGAAGGATTCCAGCAAGATATAGCAGATATCCTGGATTCAGGAGGACAATTGGACTGTATCGCGATCGACCTATCTAAGGCATTTGATAGGGTAGATCATGGGCGACTACTGGAAAACATGAGTGCAATTGGACTTGATAAAAAGTGACTGAATGGGTGGCTATGTTTCTAAAAAATAGAACTCAGAGAATTAGAGTAGGCGAAGCTTTATCTGTACCTGTAATAATTAAGAGGGGAATTCCTCAAGGCAGTATTATCGGACCTTTATATTTTGTTATATATATATATCAATTATATGTGTAAAGATATGGAATCAGAGATTATGCTTTTTGCAGATGATGTTATTCTGTACCGAGTAATAAATAAGTTAAAATATTGTGAGCAACTGCAAACTGACCTCGATAATGTTTTGAGATGGACAGTAGGCAATGGTATGATGATAAACGGGGTTGAAAGTCAGGTTGTGAGTTTCATAAATAAGAAAAGTCCTCTCAGTTGTAATTACTGCGTTGATGGGTTGAAAGTTCCCTTTGGGGATCATTGTAAGTACCTAGATCTTAATATAAGGAAAGACCTTTTTTGGGTAATCACATAAATATGATTGTAAATAAAGGGTACAGATCTCTGCACGTGGTTATGAGATTATTTAGGGGTTGTAGTAAGGATGTAAAGGAGAGGGCATATATATCGCTGGTGAGACCCCAACTAGAGTTTGGTCCAATATATGGAACCCTCACCACGATTACTTGATTCAAGAACTGGAAAAAATCCATAGAAAAGCAGCTCGATTTGTTCTGGGTGATTTCCGACAGAAGAGTAGCGTTACAGAAATGTTGCAAAGTTTGGGCTGGGAAGACTTGTGAGAAAGGAGACGAGCTACTCGACTAAGTGGTATGTTCCGAGCTGTCGGTGGAGAGATGGCGTGGAATGGCATCACTAGAGGAATACGTTTGAGTGGTGTCTTTAAAAGTAGGAACCTCACAATATGGAAATAAAGTTGGAATTCAAGAGGACAAATTGGGGCAAATATTCGTTTATAAGAGGGGGAGTTACGGATTGGAATAACTTTCCAAGGGAGATGTCCAGTAAATTTCCAATTTCTTTGCAATCATTTAAGAAAAGGGTAGGAAAACAACAGATAGGGAATCAGCCACCTTTGTGACTGCACTAAATGCAAATCAGTAGAGATTGACTGATTATACATTCATACAGTTATAATAGCGATAATACAGCAGACACACACTGACAGAGCTACAGCAGGTACGTTAACACTTTATATAGTCACACAGTTATCATAGCAATAACAGTGGCGGCTCGTGGCTGTAAAGTATGGTGAAGAGCTATAACCCGTTCGGTTTCGAGCAACAGATTTAGGAACTACGTGTTGTGTGGTTTTTTGAACTCCTACCCCTTACCTGTGACTGCCGGAGGGTCCAGCACGTGAACAAAAATGTATACAGACCGGAGCGCTGTGTAACGTCACAGCGCGGCAACCATGTGGCTGCCTTTGCTCTACAATGCAAAGTATAGATAAGATCTGACCGGGAGATTAACAATTATCGAAGCGCGGCATCCTCGGGAAGAGTTGGACATTTTGTCGTGTTTTCATTTTCGACGCACACCTGTTTACTGGCGCTAGAAACCGAAAAATTTATAGTAGTAAATAAAATATATATATTAATTTTTTTCTTAATAATTGAACTCACCTATTTTTTGTACATCAAGTCCTTTAAAGCTGCAAACTTGTCGGTAATATCTTCATAGAATGGTTGTTTGTGTATTAACTGCAGAGTAAGTTCATTCTGAATAGCAATATTCCCCAAATAAGAAAGTCTCTCCTCTAAAATTGCATTTCTAAGGTATGTTTTTATTCGTTTGAAACTAAAATTGTAAGATTTACCGGAATGTCTTATTTCTTTTGTAACACAAATTTGCAGTGATTAAGTAGGGCGACCCAAACGCAGAACTTCATTCCGTTATTCGTTTCTCCAACGTGAACAAGATGTTTCTAATAAAATACACACTAAGTCATAAACATGATACATGTTTAAATAAAACAGCACAACACTACGAATGAACCACGATGGGTAAGTACTCGTACTTCACAGAGGATGGCACAGGGAAGACGAAACATTCCGATCCTTCGGCAACTTCACTTGCACATTCAGCTATGAGGAATTACGCAGGTGACGTCACGGTTGTCATGGCAACCGCCAAGGCCAAGCAGAAGGAGGGGGCACTCTGGAGGAAGAGTCAGCTGCGGAGTCTGACGTCTTCACTCACTCACTCCACTGGTTCTCATCACGTGATGCGAGCTCTTGGAGCTCCAAACGCCGTACAAAAACATTTTCTTTCTGTAAAACCAACAAAGGTTATAAGAAAAATAAATTAAAATAAAATTCATTCTGGTAAAAATAAATGGAGAAGTGGCATCGCCCTTGAGCGATAATACAGCGGACACAAACTGACAGACGTACAGTAGGTACGTTAACACTTTATACAGTCCCACAGTTATCATAGCGATAATACAGCAGACACAAACTGACAGACCTACAGTAGGTACGGTAACACTTTATACAGTCACACAGTTATCATAGCGATAATACAGCAGACAGAGCTACATTAGGTACGTTAACACTTTATACAGTCACACAGTTATCATAGCGATAATACAGCAGACACAAACTGACAGACCTACAGTAGGTACGTTAACACTTTATACATTCACACAGTTATCATAGCGATATTACAACAGACAGTGCAGCAGTAGGTACGTTAACACATTATACATTCACACAGCTATCATAGCGATAATACAGCAGACAAATCTGCATACGGTACGTTAACACTTTATACAGTCACGCAGTTAACATGGCGATGATATAGCAAATAGTGCTACAGTAGGTACGTTAACACCTCGTACAGACATACAGTTATCATAGCAATAATACAGCAGACAGTGCAGCTGTAGGTACGTTAACACTTCATACAGTCATACAGTTATCATAGCGATAACACAGCAGACAGTGGAGCAGTAGGTACGTTAACTCTTTATACAGACACACAGTTATCATAGCGATAATACAGCAGACACAAACTGACAGACCTACGGTAGGTACGTTAACACTTTATACAATCATACAGTTATCATAGCGATAATACAGCAGGCACAAACTGACAGAGCTACAGTAGGTACCTTAAAACTTTATACAGTCACACAGTTATCTTAGCAATAATACAGCAGACAGTGCAGCAGTAGGTACGTTAACACTTTATACAATCATACAGTTATGATAGCGATAATACAGCAGACACGAACTGACTGACCTGCGGTAGGCACGTGAACACTTTATACAGTCACCCAGTCATCATAGCGATAATACAGCAGACACAAACTGACAGACCTGCGGTAGTTAAGTTAACACTTTATACAATCAAACAGTTATCATTGCGAAAATACAGCAGACAGTGCAGCAGTAGGTACGTAAAACTTTATACTTTCACACAGTTATCATGGCGATAATACAGCAGACAGATGTACAAAAGGTACGTTAACACATTTTGCAGTCAAACAGTTAACATAGCGATAATACAGCAGACATTGCTACAGTAGGTACGTTAACACTTCATACAGTCATACAGTTATCACAGAGATAACACAGCAGACAGATGTACATAATATACGTTAACACATTTTACAGTCACACAGTTAACATAGCGGTAATACAGCAGAGAGTGCTACAGTGGGTACGTTACCACTTCAACAGTCATACAGTTATCACAGCGATAATACAGCTGACATAAACTGACTGAGCTACAGTAGGTAGGTTAACACTTTATACAGTCACACAGTTATCATAGCGATAATACAGCAGACACAAACTGATAGACCTACGGATGGTACGTTAATACTTTATACAGTCACACAGTTATCATAGCGATAATACAGCAGATACAAACTGACAGAGCTACAGTAGGTATCTTAAATCTTTATACAGGCACACAGTTATCATAGCGATAATACAACAGACAGAGCTACAGTAGGTACGTTAACACTTTATACAGTCAAACAGTTATCATAGCGATATTTCAGCAGACAGAGCTACAGTAAGTACCTTAACACTTTATACAGTCACACAGTTATCAAAGCGATAATACTACAGAGCGATAATACACCAGACAGAGCTACAGTAGGTACCTTAATACTTTATACAGTCACAAAGTTATCGTAGCGATAATACAGTAGACACAAACGGACAGACCTACGGTAGGTACGTTAACACTTTATACAGTCACACAGTTATCGTCGCGATAATACAGCAGACATTGCTACATTAGGTACCTTAACACTTTATACAGTCACACAGTTATCGTAGCGATAATACAGTAGACAGAGCTACGGTAGGTACGTTAACACTTAATACAGTCACACAGTTATCATAGCGATAATACAGCAGACAGAGCTACGGTAGGTACATTAACACTTTATACAATCACACAGTTATCATAGCGGTAATACACTAGAGAGAGCTACGGTAGGTACGTTATTACTTTATACAGTCACACAGTTATCGTAGCGATAATACAGCAGACACAAGCTAACAGAGCTACAGTAGGTACCTTAAATCTTTACACAGGCACACAGTTATCATAGCGATAATACAACAGACAGAGCTACAGTAGGTACGTTAACACTTTATACAGTCAAACAGTTATCATAGCGATAATTCAGCAGACAGAGCTACAGTAAGTACCTTAACACTTTATACAGTCACACAGTTATCATAGTGATAATACTACAGAGCGATAATACACCAGACAGAGCTACAGTAGGTACCTTAACACTTTATACAGTCACAAAGTTATCGCAGCGATAATACAGGAGACACAAACGGACAGACCTACGGTAGGTACTTTAACACTTTACACAGTCACACAGTTATCGTTGCGATAATACAGCAGACATTGCTACATTAGGTACGTTAACACTTTATACAGTCACACAGTTATCGTAGCGATAATACAGTAGACAGAGCTACGGTAGGTACGTTAACACTTTATACAGTCACACAGTTATCATAGCGATAATACAGCAGACAGAGCTACGGTAGGTACGTTAACACTTTATACAATCACACAGTTAACATAGCGGTAATACACTAGAGAGAGCTACGGTAGGTACGTTATTACTTTATACAGCCACACAGTTATCGTAGCGATAATACAGCAGACACAAACTAACAGAGCTACAGTAGGTACGTTAACACTTTATACAGTCACACGGTTATCATAGCAATAATACAGTGGACACAAACTGACTGAACTACTGTAGGTACGTTAACACTCTATACAGGCATACACTTACAATAGCGATAATACATCAGACAGAGCTACAGTAGGTACGTTAACACTTAATACCGTCACACAGTTATCGTAGCGTAAATACAGGGGACACAAAATAACAGACCTGCGGTAGGTACGTTAACAATTTATACAGTTACAGAGTTGTCATAGCGATAATACAGCAGACCCAAACTGACAGAGCTACAGTAGGTACGGCAACACTTATACAGTCACACAGTTATCATAGCCCCGAGGTGCTCTTCTCGCTCTGTTTTCCTCAAAAAAAGGGGAAAAAAGGGAAACACCGAAGTGTCAGCATACTTTTTGGTATGTGCCGACGCACGTCTCTACTGCACCTCTTTCTCGGAATCATGTGTTGTAAACCTGCTACCAGTCCGCCTCCATGCCAAAATGGCTGCAGACCTACGGTAGGTATGTTAACACTTTATACAGTCACACAGTTATCATAGCGATAATACAGCAGACAGAGCTACGGTAGGTACCTTAACACTTTATACAGTCACGCAGTTACCATAGCGATAATACACCAGACACAAACTGACAGAACTACGGTAGGTACGTTAACACTTTATACAGTCACACAGTTATCATAGCAATAATACACCAGGCAGAGCTACAGTAGGTACCTCATCACTTTATACAGTCACACAGTTATCATAGCAATAATACACCAGGCAGAGCTACAGTAGGTACCTCATCACTTTATACAGTCACACAGTTATCATAGCGATAATAGACCAGACACACACTGACAAATCTACAGTAGGTACGTTAACACTTTATACAGTCGCACAGTTATCATAGCGATTATACACCAGACACAAACTCACAGAGCTACGGTAGGTACGTTAACACTTTATGCAGTCACACAGTTATCGCAGGGATAATACACCAGATAGAGCTACGGTAGGTACGTTAACACTTTATACAGTCACACAGTTATCATAGCGATAATACACCAGACAGAGCTACAGACACACAGTTATCATAGCGATAATACACCAGACAGAGCTAGAGTCACGCAGTTATCATAGCGATAAAATACCAGACAGAGCTACGGTAGGTACGTGAACTCTTTATACAGTCACACAGTTATCATAGCGATAATACAGCAGACACACACTGACAAATCTACAGTAGGTACGTTAACACTTTATACAGTCGCACAGTTATCATAGCGATAATACACCAGACACAAACTCACAGAGCTACGGTAGGTACGTTAACACTTTATGCAGTCACACAGTTATCGCAGGGATAATACACCAGATAGAGCTACGGTAGGTACGTTAACACTTTATACAGTCACACAGTTATCATAGCGATAATACAGCAGACAGAGCTACAGACACACAGTTATCATAGCGATAATACACCAGACAGAGCTAGAGTCACGCAGTTATCTTAGCGATAAAATACCAGACAGAGCTACGGTAGGTACGTTAACACTTTGTACAGTCACACAGTTATCATAGCGATAATACACCAGACACAAACTGACAGACCTACGGTAGGTACGTTAGGTCCCGTGTTCGATGTCCGTTCGGGTCGGGGATTTTAACCTTCCTTAGTTAACATCATAGGCTCGGGGGCTAAGGGTCTACCTTACAAGGGCTGCGCTCGGCTAAAAATATCCACACGAATCTATTATTATTATTATTATTATTATTATTATTATTATTATTATTATTTTATTAACCTGTAAACTATTTGTTTCTGGAAAATAGAGAAAAAACATCTATTACTGTATAGTATTTGTAAATTCTGTGTTTGAAACTCGACGTAGATGCGTTGTAATAGCGACTCCTAAATTTAAACATAATGCTCAAAATATAACCAAATATGACCTTATATGAGTAAAATGAGCAAACTATGACCAAAACAATAAAAAGATGCTTTATGTGAATAAATGCTTTAATTGTGGTCAAGGACCTATTTTTCTTAGTTTTTATTCAGATTTCGTGTGATAGGTGCTCAGGAGAGGAATTTGATTTTTCGTTTACATCCGTACCGAACTCATAAATTAAACCCGAAAACCAAAAACAAACCCCATGGCACTACAGCCCTTGAAGGGCCTTGGCCTACCAAGCGACCGCTGCTCAGCCCGAAGGCCTGCAGATTACGAGGTGTCGTGTTGTCTGCACGACGAATCCTCTCGGCCGTTTTTCTTGGCTTTCTAGACCGGGGCCGCTATCTCACCGTCAGATAGCTACTCAGTTTTAATCACGTAGGCTGAGTGGACCTCGAACCATCCCTCAGGTCCAGGTAAATTCCCTGACCTGGCCGGGAATCGAACCCGGGGTCTCCGGGGAATCTAACCCGGGGCCTCCGGGTAAGAGGCAGGCACGCTACCCCTACACCACGGGGCCCGCTTACTCATAAATTACCAACATATTTTCCAGCATATCTTGTATTATTTCATTCATAACACAAAAATGAAATGGCGTATGGCTCTTAGTGCCGGTAGTGTCCGAAGACATGTTCGGTTCGCCAGGTGCAGGTCTTTCGAGTTGCCTCCCGTAGGCGACCTGCGCGTCGTGATGAGGATGAAATGATGATGAAGACAACACATGCACCCAGCCCCCGTGACATTGGAATTAACCAATTAAGGTTAAAATCCCCGACCCGGCCGGGAATCGAACCCGGGACCCTCTGAACCGAAGGCCAGTACGCTGACCATTCAGCCAACGAGTCGGACTTCATAACACAGATTGTCTCTGATAAGGTCGAGGTCAGGTGGTCGCTTGACACGTGTTCATGTGCTACCATAGCATTTCAGTCGCCCAGTAAACGTGTGTACGAGGGACGAGCCTGTTTAGATCTCGAGGCATATAGTGCGAAAGCACTTTCTGTGGGAAAGGTTCCTTGAAAACTTGAACTACGGGAAAACACAATTATGGAGAATAAAAATGTTATTTTAAGTGAATGGGAGGAAAATTGATTCGAGGAATGAAATGAAAGAGGGAGAGAGTTTTCGCGGAAGTTAACATTGCGGTGTATGACTGGTTCAGATATGTTGGAGGATAGGAACTCTAAGTGAGACCGCCAATGTTAAAAGAAAAAGTGCGAGAGATCACAAATAACCTGGAAGTTGAGGTGTGTGTTACGCTGGGTCGTTATTACCTTCTTGAGAATAGCGCATTAAAAAAAGTGCTAAATTTTACAAACAGCTGAACGATTACTCCCCGAAAATGTGTTGGACTAGTCTGTAAAATCACTTCTAATATCTCCCAGGCAAATATTTAGTTAGAAATAATTTTGAATAATCAAAGATGTATGCTTATATTTGTTCTTTGCCTTTAAATGTTCGATTAATTTTTAAAACCTTGTTTTGGCAGGCACTTTTCGTAACGGATACTTGTCCACGGAACCGACGGTGTTCGCAGAAGAGAGGTTCCGCTGTATACGGTATTGAAATCCTTCCCTAAAGTGACCCTCATGTTTTGACGTATTTCGGCTAGTAATTCATTTATTCTAGTTGAGTTGAAATTTTACACTCTGAGTGATTTTACTCTCTCGTGTAGAATTTTAATTTTGGATGTGGTATCTTTTGAAAATAAGTTTCACATTTGTGTATGCATATTTCTCTCGAAGCATTGCCCTAAACACTGTCTTATTAACACTTACAGTTTCTGATGTATCCAGGTCATTTCTGCAATTAAGGGGCGTATGGATAGAACTCAAATCACTCAAATCAGTCTATTAATGTAGACAAACTAAAGCAACGTACAAACCAATATTTTCATTGATTATATACTGCGTAGTCCGCCTCTGTAGTGTAGTGGTTAGTGTGATTAGCTGCCACCCCTGGGGTCCGTGTTCGATTCTAGGCTCTGCCAGATATTTGAAAAGTGGTACGAGGACTGGAATAGGGACCACCCTGCATCGGCAGGTCAACTGAGCAGAGGGGGTTCGATTCCCACCTCAGCCATCCTCGAAGTGGTGTTCCGTGGTTTCCCACTTCTTTACCAGGCGAGTGCCTGGTACCTCAATTAAGGCCACGACCACTTCCTTCCCTCTTCCTTTGTCTATCGCCTCCCCCAATGGGGCCGATGACCTTACATATTAGGCCCCTTTAAACAATCATCATCATCATCATCATCATCATCATCATCATGTCTATCCCTTCCAATCTTCCCATCGCCACAAGGCCCTTGTTCAGCATAGCAGGTGAGGCCGCCTGTGCGAGGTACTGGTCCTCCTCCTCAGTTTTATCCACGACAAAATGTCTCACATTCCAGAACGCTGAGTTTAAGGCGGTGGAGTTGGGACCCGTCACTGAGTCTGAGGGAAATACCAACCCTGGACGGTAAACTAAGAAAATAACAAAATTAAAATATGGAAGGGACTAGATCAACAGTCAACCCAATCACCAAATATCGCTCAAGTAGACAAATGTAAGTATCTAGGTGAAATTATTGAACGAGAAGTATTAAATCAGTAAGCTACCAAAGAATTACAAAACTTCAAGGAGCACACAAAATTACTTGGAACGGATACATTAAAGGAACTATATCAAAAGGGCAGAATTACGATATTATAACACAGTCGTTATAACATAAGCACTTTATGCATCTGAAACTATTATAATTGGTGGCAAACCTCGAATAAAGATGATCGAAAAACAAGGACGCAAGATTCTCAGAATAATCTTAGGACCAAACTGCCAAAGTGGAATTTGGATGAAAAAGAAATTACATGAAATGTATCAAGTTACAGAAAAATCACAGGTACGATCAGGAAACAGCGATTACAATTTTATGGTTACTTATATTAGAATGGATAATAACAGGCTCAAAAATAAAATTTAAACTTAGCCTTACCAATGGAAAATCACAATAATTGGCTAAAAGAAATCTGTCAAGACCTAAATAGATTTGGCATCAATGAAGAAAGTCAAGATAGAATAAAATTAAGAACCTTAATTCACAAACACAAATTTTCTGTAAAGCCCACCCGACTAAATACAGGTTGGACTGAACAACGTAAGAAGGAACACAGCGAGAGGATGAAGAGATATTGGGAAAAGAAGAAGAGAAACAAGAAAGTGCTAATAATTTCAAACGCGCTCCTTAGTTGGGCATAACAAATCAAGAAAAAAAAAAAGAATTCCACTACTGAGAGCATAAACAGTTGAAGTTGCTGCTAACATTTTACATAAAGGCAGAAAACATTACTATTAAAACGAACGTCTCTGCAATGCAGCATTTGACAACAGTTCTACCTTTTCATATTTCCATTCTATAGTTGGCCACGGGAACATATCATTGCAGAAATCCTCACTTTCGGCAGATTCTGACACGTTGGCAGCAGATTTATTAATATCAGACACTTTATTGATGGGAACTGCAGTGTCTGGATGTGCAAACCGCACAGGCAGACCAATATTTTGTTGTAGACAAAGACAGGTGAAATGTACGGCAGTTCGAGCCACCAGCATAATCACAGGCAGTAACCAACCCTTTCATTGACACATTAGTAGACACACTGAAAGAAATCTCGCACCGATGCACGAAACATAGCCAACTTCAGAACGAAAAGGAGGCCGCAATACTGGACTCTGAAACTTCCTGCACTCAACTAGTAATTCGTCCTAAGTTTTCAACCTTAGATCTCTGTGCGCTCCGGTTTCTGTAGACAAAGATGTTCCAGAGATTGATAGCTAAATCTGAGGGGGGACATAGACAATGTTGTTAAATGGGCAGCGGATAATGTTATGTTGGTAATGGGATGAAAAGTTAAGTTGTTAGTTTCACCACGAGAAAGAGTCCTCCCGGTTTTAATTACTGTGTTGATGGGATGATAGTACCTCTTGGGTAACGTTGTAAGTACCTAGGTGTAATTACATTGGTTAATGAGGTTGTTAAGAAAGGTTACAGGTATTTACACATAGTTATGAGAGTATTTGGGGGTCGTAGTAAGGATCTAAAGGAGAGGGTGTGTAAGTCTCTAGTAAGATCCGAATGAGAGTATTGTTCCAGTGTATGGGATCCACACCAGGATTAAATGATACGAGAACTGGAAAAGATCCAAAGAAAAGCAGAACGATATTTTCTGGGTGATTTCCTACAAAAGGGCAGTGTTACGAAAAATGTTGAAAACTTTGAAAACATTGCGCTGGGAAGACCTGCGAGTAAGGAGACGAGCTGCTCGACTAAGTGGTATGTTTCAAGTTGTCAGTGGAGAGATGGCGTGGAATGACATAAGTAGACGAATAAGCTTGAGCGGAGCTTTTAAAAGTAGGAAAGATCACAATATGAACATAAAGTTGAAATTTAAGAGGACAAATTGGGGCACACCTTAATTTATAGGACGAGGAGTATGGGATTGTAATACATTATCAAAGGAAATGTTCGATAAATTTCCAAGTCTTTTGAAAACGTTCAAGGAAAAGGCTAGGTAAGCAACTGATGTGGAATCTGCCACCTGGGCGACAGCTCTAAATGCAGAATATTGATGATGGGTTGATTGATTGATTGATTGATTGATTTATTGCTTGATTTATTGATTGAGATAAATGTTACTCAGATCCATTCGACAATCGTGATTCTTATATAATATTCACAACCAGTGATATTAAATTTTGGTTCTCTTCTGGGAAATTAATTTTTGATATAAAAGTTGGGATTATGCTCAGCCAGTGTGGGGATGTGATCAGGAGCAGCAAGTCCTCGGAGACTGACTTGTACGACACCGCGACAGTTATTTAACTCGCAATTAAGCGACTTGTTTCGTGACGTAACTGTCCCAGTTCCTAGATAATTGTGTCTTGATAGCAGCTTCAGCATAAACATGTAAAATACGAGATTTTCTCTAACTCATGCGACACACTCACACACACACACAAACACACACGTAATTATTGTGACAGCTGCACAGAGATTTTGTCATAAACTGTTACACTGCCAGCATTGATGGGAGAAGTAATGACTGTTGTGGGTGATTGACCAAATTTCTCACAGGCTTCGAATAGAGCGACAGTACAACCTCAATTTGATGCAATCTAGGGTGCCTGCGTGTAAATTTCAGCGTTCTGTTTTACTCTTCCAGATGGCCTCAGAAAGGGAGAATTTATTGGGTGAAGTACCGTATTTACGCGAATAATACCCGCATATTTTTTTTTTTAATGTGAGGCACGAAATTGGGATGCGGGTTTTATTTGCGTCAATGTTAGCATTTTTTCAAAATTAGCCTTCCTAAAGTTAGGTCGCGGGGATTATTCAGTGGCGGGGATTATTCGCGTAAATACGGTATTTCACAGATTTAGTTTTTTTGCTATTTGTTTTACGTTGCACCGACACAGATAGGTCTTATGGCGACGATGTGGGACAGGAAAGGCCTAGGAATGGGAAGGAAGCGGCCGTAGCCTTAATTAAGGCACAGCCCCAGCATTTGCCTCGTGTGAAAATGGGAAACCACGGAAAACCATCTTCAGGGCTGCCGACAGTGGGGTTCGAACCTACTATCTCCCGGATGCGAGCTCACAGCTGCGCGCTCCTAACCGCACGGTGATTTAGTTTATTTAATGTTCTGATCACCAGAAATCCTTCACATGCCAACATGGTACGATATGGAGAGATGGGTGGAACCCTAGATAATAATCTAGCACTGCATCACACAGGGAGCTAGTTTAGAGTCCCGTAATGATGTTCAGGAATGTTGGAGGACGGCAAATGTCCGGAAACGTTCGAGTTAAAATCCAAGTTGTTTAACGTCCGTCCGTTCTTAACAGACGCCGAGTGTCGGAATTTCGTCCCGCAGTTTGAACCCGTTAACTTGGAATTAGTAGACCAACGCAGCATTTCCGTTTGAGTAGCGTCGCAGGCACCGAGATCTTCTTCAGTCTTGACAGGTGTGTCATACACAAGGCTTTTACACATGGCCCTACAAGAAGAAATCAACTTAACTTTTGACTGACGCCCGTAGTGGTGCAGTGGTTACGGCGAGAGTAACCTGGACTCTCTTAAGGTACCAAAGAGCGGGTATCCCACGGGAGTAGCCAATACTCGGGTAATTAAAATGACGTTTTGGATTATTATTATTATTATTATTATTATTATTATTATTATTATTATTATTATTATTTAGTGAATTGCATGAGTTACTTGGATTAATTTAAGCCATCATTATGATTACTACTAATCTTCGTTAAGAAAAAGAAGAAGAAGAAGGACAATTTTAATACCCTCCTGGATATTTTTCTCATCTTGTTCTTCAATTTTCCTTAAGAAGTAGAAGATAAAGGAGAAGAGGAAGGACAATTTTACGATCCTCCTGCATATTTTTTTCTTCGTCTTCCTTAAGAAGTAGAAGATAACGAAGAAATAGAACAAGAAGAAGAAGAGGAGGAGGAAGGAGAATTTTAAGACCCTCCTGTATCTTTTTCTCTTCTTGTTCTTCAGTTTTTTAAGATGAATAAATAAAAGAGGAAGTATCATTTTCATCGTTTTCTACCTGTACTTCTTATTCTTATTCTTCTTCCTCATTATTACCAATACTAGCTGTGAGTTCCCATCCGGGAGATAGTGGGTTCGAACCCCACTGTCAGCAGCCCTGAAAATGGTTTTCCGTGGTTTCCGATTTTCACACCAGGCAACTGCTGGAGCGGTACCTTAATTAAGACCACGGCCGATTCCTTCCCATTCCTAAGCTTTTCCTGTCCAATCGTCGCCATAGGCCTATCTGTGTCGGTGCGACGTAAAGCAACTAGCAAAAAACAAAAAAAAATTACCAATAGTGTGCCATTTCACTGTTATGAGAAGTTACGACCGTAAGTAGAACAAAGATGGAACCCATGTATCTTGGAATAATTAACGCCGAAAGGTCTGATCATACCGCATGTGACGGCGAAAGTACTCACATCAAGTGGGAGAGAAGAAGAATTAAGATCCAGAAGGCAGTGAAAAGGATCGAACGGGAATATTGTTACTAACAATTATGAGAAAAAAAAAATTAGCAAAACGAGATTGGACTGCTACCTAAAAAATATACGAGTTGAAGACGGAAGTAACTGCACTAGAATTTTAAGGACGGTACAACAAGAAATCAGCTCAGCGGGATAAAGAATGAATTTTTAGAAGCTACATTGCGAATTGAGTAGGAGACTAATAATTTCATTCAGCGAACTCCAAGAGACGTGAAGAGAGGAAAATAACAGCAACAAGTTTATGTCACCGCAGTCCCTGCTGACGTACTTCACGATATTGCCGAAGTGAAGAGTTACAGAAAGGGAATCCTACAATAACTCGAAATTGAGTGAAGAAAGAGAATTAATCATTTCAAATTATAAAATTACATCACCCTAAGGAGAATATTCAACAAGTAAATCAACTCTTTCAAAGGGAACAATCTTCGCATTAGACAGTTTCTCACAGTTATTCACAATGGAAATGCTAATTAATCTTATATGCTATTCTATTCCAACTAGACAACAGATGGACAAGATGCTCTAAGATGATAAGCCAGACTGCCCAAATGGGTGCCGCAGGATGACGTTGCCGACCGAGATGACAGCCCAGAGGAGGAATATGCGAATATTTCCCGTCCACCCAGGGAAATAAGTAGCGACGTTTCAATATGTCCTGTCAACTGGACATATGACGGCGACTGGAGCTGCTGAATTCAGATAAGTCTTACTTTTAAATCAGTGTAATAATGTTTATATTCAACTGTAAGTGTAGTATGATTTATTAATTTGTTCCGTGCGAAGTGGTTAAGCGACAAGAGTGGTGTGATAAGTTAGAATAAAGGTGGATAGGTAATCTTCAGATATGCATGACAAATCCTTAGATAGGTAGTCACTCAGTGATGAAAGCCTACGTTCGAAATGTGATCCATGTAGTGTGAAATTCTGAGTTAGTCAAGGTGACAGTAAATTGTATGATATGTAAAAGAGCGATATAGATACGTGTGTACATTGGTTATAGTAAATGAATGTCAAGTTAGGAACCAGCAGTAGGATATGCTTGCTAGATAGACAAATCTGTTTATGATAAATGGTGGTTATGACTGAATGAAGGTCATAGTATCTGGAAAAGTATCCATGAACCGTAATTGAAATAATAAGGGCCACGATTGTAAGAAGTGAACCCGTGTTAGTAAGGAGACAGATTATGGTTTTGAAGTGTAATAATAATGTTTTTTAGAGAAGTTGATACGTGATTGATGATTTAGAATAATGATAGTTATTGATTCTTCGCGAGGATGAGCACGGTGACGTGGCTATGCACTTAATGGTTTTCATGTAGAGTTTTGCTAATTAGGAAATGAACGTGTAGCAATTTCATGTACTGTTTATCTTACGAGCAAGCATAAAGAAATGCAAATAAGATCGGAGTGACATCTGTTGGTTAGAACGCACACTTGGTAGTGTCAATAAAATCTCAATTAGGAGGACGAATTAAACACATGTGCTGTCACAAATGTTTTCTAATACCAATCTATTCTCAGACGAGAGGAACGTAGTAACTTCTTAGGCGACATCCTATCACTGATGACTGAATGGAAATGTAGGAATGATATTCAACGGTCAAGTCTTCACACCATGCACCACTCTAGATAGCATATTTCAGACGAGACTAGTAGAGTAGTCGTTAACAAGTATAATATCGCACCTACGTTTAGCTTAAAATGACGAGAGGATTTGGAACTTTAAATGGTATATGTATCTTATTGGTTCTGGTTGAACTTTTTATGAGAACTACATTGATTTGAAAGGGGGACTTATCGGACTTCACGCAGAATAAATTGACGTAAATAAAGAAGCATTAATATTCAACATTCAACATTCAATATTCAATATTCAATGTTCATTATTCTATATCCAACATTGTGACTTAACTATGTATGGAAATATTAGGGAACTATCCTCCCAGATTAGCACCCATAGGTATTTATTAGTATGTTGAGAAGGATAGGATTATTCTATGGCAGTAAATGAATATGAGCTCCGAGGGAGAGCTAACAGTTAATTCAAACCTGATATGTAGTAGGGAAAAATTCCAATTCTTGAGATATGGTTATAAGTCTCAAAATGCGTCCTGGATACCATGAAGAAGACACCCTCAGTCTATATTTTTGCTTATTGGAACTCATGTTGTAAATATTTTTTTTCCTTTGCTAGGGTGCACCCAAACAAATAATTTTTTTTGTTACCCAGATAAGTTACTAACTATACAGATAAGTTATTCTTTAGTTGTCCAAGTAAGTTTTCAATTACTTATACGAATTTTTAATTACCTATGTTAGAAAATATTTCACTAAGTTAAGTAGTCAAACATATTTGACTTCGTTTCAATCCATTAATTGAACGCTTTATTCCAATTTGATTATAGCTTTAAGGGCCTAAGAGGGAGAATTTGACATTTTCTTTTGGACTTATGATTTTTAATTTGATAATTATGAGTTGGAGCATAATGGTATTCAACTTAATAATGGCTTATGCGGAACTTAATACCTTGCCATACACTGTATTCTGTCCCTGATTTTGTGGGCAAGCATGACCTGAGCACTTAATGTAGTGGATTCCAGTAGATCTATTACAGATGATGACAAAATCAAACAACTTTTACTTTAGAATGTATAGTGGGCGCCGGATGTGCTAAATACCGGTGGATTTTCCATAAACATTGGTTACATATATTTTTGCACGATACCGCCCTTTTCTTCGATTCTTCTTTCCACCCAGAAATGTGGAAGTGCTGAATGAAGGAATGATATAGAGCAATTAGAAGAGAAACAGAAATGATTAATTAAATATTGAGTGGAGAAATAGGTAGACTTATGAGGTTAAGTCCATGTTCCCTAGAAATAGGCCAAGTGAACAGTCGATCATACAGTTTCCTTTACCAGATTTTTCTTGTGGAGGATAGCTCAATATTCGAATTCTGGATTGAAACGTTTGTGTAATAAACAAATATGTAAAATGTTAAACAGTTCTTTCAATGTGTTCGTAGTATAGAGACCTAGATTTAAGTAAATGAGAGCGGTAACATCTTGATAGCATAAGAATTAGAATAAGCAACATATGAAAGTCGTTTCCATAGGTGATTTAAGTCTTATTTGGCTCCGTATGGTACATCTTTCTCTGATTCGGAACTCACCACCCAAATTAGAGACCTATTTAGTTGGAAAGGTCATAATTAAGCTAGCCTGGATATTATGCGTCCTCTCAGGGAGCCGGGAACGGCGCAATAGTGAGCAATATTATTAACAGCATTGTTGCCCACTTCTGGTGTATGGAAGAAGAAGAAGGAACACGCGTATTTTAACACTGTCTTGTATCATTTTGTCTCTTTTTCTACAATCTTCATTAAGAAAAAATAAAGACAAGAAGAAGAAGAGATGGAATTTTCTTTCTTACATTCTTCTAATGCCTTTGCTGGCAGGACCTAGTGTTTAAAGTGCACTATGTCTTCTGGTTATGGGCTAGAGCAATTTTGTTACTTTCATTGATCTGTCTCTGTCTTATCCTTGGCTTTGACAATATGAAAATGACTGAGGTATGAGCGATGCTAGTAATGCCGATTCATAATGCAGCGAGTCCTGTTATGAATGGTATGAAAATGTTGGTCACATGATCGGTTGGTGTAAGCATTTCAGTGGGCTTGGCAGACTGATATGTAATAGCAACTCTGGCTCGGCGAGGAAAGCAACGGGAAACTACCTCACTCCAAATTTCCCTAGTACGCCTCTTCAGTGATGCCTAGGCCATCTATGACAGCTGATGGCAGAGCTGTTGAGGATCCAACCAGCGTTAGCGCTGACGGACTGAACATACATACATACATACATACATTCTTCCACGTTGCGTAACACGTTCTCATTATTCTTTCATTATTTCGGTTACTGATTATTATTATTATTATTGTTACCGTGTTTTGGTGGTAGTTATGCATGAAAGAAGGTGCTAGGTGGTGAATGGGTCTCAAGCTACTAAAGTGAAATTAATTTTAAAATTTAACAAGGTTATATTTTCTTTTCAAAATTAGATAACAACAAATAGAACAGGTACTTAGTAGCCGAAACACGATTGACAAATACATTTACATAGGTACCCCATTTGGGGCTTCAAAAGTCAGAAACATAATTCTTGAGCAATGAGCCCAACCTTACAATGAACACCATACAACAAAGGGGCCGAAAACCCCCAAACATGCCAGAAACATCTGCTTCCAATTACATCCATAAGCCTCCTTGAGGCAGAAACACAATTTTCAAAAAGGGCAACTTCCCCCTAAAATACAAGCCTATCATAGGCCACTCCGAACTCCACCTTTAAGCCGTCCTCAAAGGACATATACACAGGGGCAAAATACCCAACCTACTGAGGTCTGTTAAATAACAAGAAGATTAATACATGACCTCTAAAATACAATTTGAGAGGAGGCGAATTTGCACTCCTAATACACTTTGCTTAAGACCTACTTGGCACTAGGCCGTTAATACAAGGGCTAATCCCATACTACAGAGGTGACTTAATAGCAATTTACGTTACATTACGGAAGAATTGGTTGAGAAAAATAAGTTCACCTCAAGACGATGTGAGTGGGAGCTCAAGAGGGTTAAGCACTCTCTATCCCGATATGTCGTTTTAAAAGAGAATATATGAAAAGAGTAGTTACATTTTAGGAAAAGGTTACATGGTTGAACGCTTAGAACCCGCCCCGAAAGTTAAACTGCTGAGCTAGCAAAGAAAGAAGTTATTAATCGGCCATTACCTTGTTGTTGACCGCTGCCGAAGAAAGAGGCGCTTCCCGCCCCCTGCTATGTACTTAACACACTGAAAGATGGAACACAAGTGGTCCGGAGACCCGAAAATCAGCAGTTTATATCCTCTCGCGGAAGGTTCTAGGCGTTAGGGGAAAGAAAACACCCTCCCACAAACTCTTTATTGGGTAGGACCCCGCAACAGATTCAAGTTGGGGGAAGATACACCAGATTGGTCAGAAATAAATAGAAGAAATTCGGGATTGGATACATTCATAACAAGGGGAAGAAAGGGGTAAATATTGCCAACTTAACCAATGACAGAAAGAAATTTAACAAAGAACAAACTCTTGAAATTAAATTTTCTCCAAAAAATAGTTCTTTGACTCCGCACTAGGTTGCACTATTGTAGATCTTCAGTAGTGTCCTCTAGAAGAGAAAGTTCACACTTCTTACTTCAAGCGAAACAAAAACACATCAAAAGTGACACAGTTCTAAAACTCCAAAATTTACAGGTAGTGACATCTTCTGAGAAGGTAGAAAATTAATAACGTCAATAAAGTTCAGACTTCCTCCAGCAGAGGAGTTTTAACTGGCGCGCATTTAAATTAGCGGCGTGGAGGTGTACCACCCGATACAGACCTCCCCCCCCAAAAGTTCCTCCAAGGGGTAACACAGAAGAACATAAACTTTTGTTTGAAAATAAGGTCCAAGTTTTGATGTTGATATTAAAATAAATTGCAGAAGTATTTGAGAAATTTCTTAATTCAGTTCCAAAATTTTTGTTGTAATTGGTAACGTAAGGTATTTATGTTTGTAGAAGGCGAATTTCTGAAGATAATCTTTTAAAAGGTGATGAAAAATTTTGCAATGTCCACCAAATTTGTTGTTGAATTCCCAAGTGTAGTCATCTCTAATAGTGACTGTCCATGTAGTTGATGTAGGCTAAGTTGGATGGCCAGACCGGCCGTTGCAGCTTGCGTCCAAAGGAGGCCGCTCGGACCCCTCAAGTACCCTGAGATACCGCTCGCCCGCACTATGAGGGGAGCAGAGGTGTTGAAGCACGCCGCGCCCGCGGTGAACATATACAGGCTGCGGGCAAGTAGCAGGTCGTGCGCCGCACATC
The DNA here is from genome assembly GCF_040414725.1 of Anabrus simplex. Classification (NCBI taxonomy): domain Eukaryota; kingdom Metazoa; phylum Arthropoda; class Insecta; order Orthoptera; family Tettigoniidae; genus Anabrus; species Anabrus simplex. The sequence goes on from NC_090265.1 coordinate 769,404,691, forward strand.
AGCCTTGGCCGGGAGGAGAGCTCCGGCTCGCCGTGCACACGTCGTCCTCGCTGGGGCCGAGGGGGCCCGTCCTCTGCTCCAGTAGCTGCACGGCGTCGCGCGGCTGCGGGGGCACTGAAACATTAAAGCTTGGCGGCAGAATTGTGTTGGACTATCATCTTTGTTTTTTTTAAGGGCACAGGCTTGGTGAGGAGGTTGAGGGGTCAGCGGCGTGCAGATATCCATGGCATTTACTCAAATCAAGCCACAGTGTGTATAGAAGCAGGAGACGGGAGCGTGGTAATGGCCGAGGCAAGGACAGAATGGCAGTTTAACAATCGGGGAGGTTTACAAGAAATGCTTACATATAAAATAAAATATAATAGAAGGAGCAGAATGCCTTAAGAGTGGAACTCAAAAAAAAAAATATAACCTTCATATTCCTATCAAATTATATGAAGCAAGTTGACACAAAATTTACACCGGTTTCACCTGGGACAGGTGAACCCTAAATATCCTCTCGGTGGCTGGATTGCTTACTAACAATGTAACCGGCGTAAGAAAATCGAGAATGATGCATGGCCCATGAAATCTGGGGGCAAGCTTGCCCGCGGGAACAAAATTTTTGACCATAACCTGGTCACCTACCTTCAAAGGGGTGGGTCTCCGTCCACGATCATACCTTTCCCTAACCTTTTCATGAGACACTTTAAGATTGGCTTTAGCCTTCTTCCAAAGATCTTTAATGTTATCCGGATCTATTGTCTCGGGTAGAATGTCATTCAGAGACCAGAGGTTAGAGAGCGGCGAGTTGGGAACAAACTTGAACATCAAAGAAGCTGGAGTAAACTTGTGAGATTCATGAACCCCCGAATTCAAAGCAAAAGCTATCCAATGCAGGGACGTGTCCCACCTGGAATGATCTTCATGATGATAGGCAATAAGTGCGGACCTGAGATTACGGTTAACCCGTTCAGCCAGAGATGGTTGAGGGTAATAAGCAGAAGTAGTTACATGAGAGATTGATAAGTCAAAACAGAATTTACGAAATAAATTAGATGTAAAAGCCTTAGCATTATCAGATACAATATATTGGCACGGACCAAAAGAAGCAAAAATAGAATTTAAGCAAGTAATTGTAGACTGAGCGGTAGCCAGCTTAGTCGGAAATAACCAAGAAAATCTGGTAAAACCATCTACGCACACAAAGATGAACTTGTTAGCATTACCCTTTGACTGGGGGAAGGGTCCTACATAATCGATATACAGGCGTTCCATGGGGCGCGACGCTTGATGCGAAGACAAAAGGCCTACCTTGGTGGACATGGTGGGTTTACTGAGCAAACAAGGTTTACAAGCTTTTACAAGTTCACGGATTTCACCGTCCATACCTTTCCAGATGAACATTTCACGAATCTTTTCACGAGTTTTAAAGATACCCAGATGCCCTCCTAGTGGGGTCTCATGATAATACTTGAAGATCATAGGTACCAGAACAGCTGGAACGACAACTTTCATCATCTTGTCATGCCTCGAAGGGCAACATAAAACACCATTCCTCAGAACATAAGGGACAACATGTTCCCCAGAAGAAAGGGTTTCCATTATCGGAGCCAGCGTCGGATCTTCACGTTGGTATTTCTCGATATCCCTAAAAAGCATGGGAGCATCTGTTAGGATGGCATTAACCTCAGATAGCATGGACTCGGGAGGTGATGAACTGTCGACCTGTTCATGGTTCTCAACGTCGTCTGAAAACATACGGCTGAGTCCATCAGCGACAACATTTTCGGTACCTCGGATATGCCTGACGTTGAATTGGAAGGCAGAAATACGGATGGCCCAACGGGCTATACGACCAGTACGACGCGGCCTACCTAAGACCCAGCTTAATGCTTGATTATCTGTCTCCAGGTCGAATTTGACGTGTTCCAGATAGAGACGGAACTTTTCTAAGGCGAATAAGACTGCCAAACCTTCGAGCTCATAGATGGAATACTTGGCTTCTTGAGCCGACAATGTCCTAGACGCATAGGCGATGGGTCGCCTCCCTAGTTCAGTCTCTTGAAGAAGGACTGCAGCTACTGCTGACGACGATGCGTCGGTTTGGACAATGAATTTCTTCGAGAAATCAGGCATAGCAAGGACAGGGGCATTACAAAGCGCTAATTTAAGATCTTCAAAAGCGGCTTGTTGAGAAGGTCCCCACTCGAATTTGATGCCTTTCCTACGAAGGAGGTTTAAGGGCGCCGCTCTATTAGCAAAGTTAGGAATGAACTTTCTGAAGAAATTCACCATACCAATAAACCTGGCGATGCCTTTAATGTCCTTGGGAGGTTTAAAATCACGGATGGCCTGTGTTCTAGAATGATCGACTGCTACCCCATCGGGTGACACAATATGCTCTAGGAATGACATAGAGGGCTTAGCAAAGGCAACCTTGGACAACTTAACAGTTAACCCAGCCTTACGAAGGCGATCGAGAACTTCTCGCAGATGATCTAGATGTTCTTCAAAAGTCTCTGAAAATACGACGACATCATCTAAGTAGTGATATAAGTACTCGAATTTGATGTCGGAGAAGACCCTATCTAGTAGCCTAGTGAGTACAGCTGCCCCCGTGGGGAGCCCGAAAGGCACGCGGTTGTATTCGTATAAATTCCAGTCCGTGGCAAACGCTGTAAGGTGTTTAGACTCTTCGGCAAGGGGAATTTGATTATAGGCCTGATTCAAGTCCAAGATAGTGAAGAACTTGGCCTTACGAAACCATGAAAAGCAAGAATGAAGGTCAGGAAGGGTCACAGATTGCAACACCACCTTCCGATTGAGAGCCCTGTAATCAATGACAGGCCTGAAGCCTCCTTGGGGTTTCGGGACTAGAAAAATAGGAGATGAATACGCCGACTTAGAGGGCCTAATAATACCATCCTTTAACATCTGATCGATAATTTCTTTCAGAGCCTTCATTTTAGGTGGAGATAGCCTATAAGGTGGAAAACGGACAGGAATCGAATCCGTGACCTCAATTTTGTATTCAATAAGGTCAGTAACACCAAGAGTATCAGAGAACACCTCTGGAAATGACTGACATAATTTACGAATACTATCAGCCTGCTCCTCAGGTAGATGTCTAAGGTCTAACAACATCTCATCCTGGGTAGGCGAAATAGATGAACATGACACAGAATTACACTTAAACAAGGGAATTTTACAATTGGACGCAAATTTGAATGTGCACGACTTACTCTGAAGATCGAGCACAAGACCAGTGTGAGAAATAAAGTCCGCTCCCAGTATGATGGGGCAAGACAAGTGCTTAGCCACAAACAATTTAATTTTCCATGTAAATTTAAAAATACGAATTTTGACCGGTACGGAACCTAGAATTTCTAATGGAGATGAATTAGCCGAAACATATTGAATAGGAGATGAGACGTAGTCAGGTAGTTTACAAACAGCTTTCAATTTAGAATACCATTCAGCCGAAATAATCGAACAAACACTGCCTGAATCTAAGAGAGCTGTTATAGGCTCGTTATTTAACTCAATCTTAAGAAAAGGAACAGGTGCGGGCGTATCCGCCGCAATCCTAAGACACTCTTTGGGGCATTCAAAAGATGTATTCGAAGACTTATCGTTCCCTGAATTCTCGACCTTTTTGCCAGGGGCTGAGCCTTGGGAAGCAGAATTAGTTGACTCAGCCGCAGCCACTAGTCACTTTTGATTGTTGGCATAGGTGGAATTTGCACCAGAAGTTGAGCAGGAGGGGGTGCTATTTGAGTTGGGACAATTCTTGGCAATATGTGAGAAAGCCCCACATTTAAAACAGCCTTGTGATGACCCGGCTCCATTCCTTGTCCCACTTGACTTGATCAGCGGACACTTGTTGCGCAGATGGTCAGGCGACCCGCAAGCATAACATTTACGGGGATTGACTGGTCGGCGAGGTGGAGGCCGAGTGTTACTAAAGGAAGGCGGGGGTTCTTTCGCGACACGCAAGGAATCGGCGTATCTAACTCCTTCCGCTGAGACGGCCAATGCTTCAAGTTCAGAGAAGGTTTGCGGGCACGCCGCGAAACACAAATATGACCTATAGGGGGGTGAAATTCCCTCTACAATAGCCTGTACAATCTGATCTTCAGGAAAATGAAGGGCAAACACCCTAGTATAAAACTTGATATCTTGAATGAAATCAGCCAAGTTTTCATCCAAGCGCTGTACACGATAATAGTACTTCTGAATAAGGGAGGACCTGGCCCTAGCCGGGATGAAGTTAGCTAGCAAATGGGCATGGAAATCCTCAATAGAAGATTGCTCGGCAATGGCTCTAACTATTTTGTCAGAGAGAATACCAATAGCATACGGATAGATAATTCGCAAGATTTGACATGGAGAAAGAGAAAAAACAAGGGCATGATCCTGAAATTCCACTAGAAATCTTAAAAATGAAATTACGTCACTGGTGGTATTAACGGAAAACTTAGAAATACCTCTGAGCAACATTGCCAATGGATGAGGCAAGCTACTAAACCCGGGTGACATAGTAGGTAAAGGCTTCAATGGCAAAGAAGTTAATTCAGAACGGATGTTACTCAATGATGCGCGACGTTCAGATTCGTTGTCCAATGGGGCAGGGATAGTTTGAGCAGCAACGGTTATTCTATTAACTTCTCCCTTGGGAGGCGCTTCCTCACTACCAGTATTCACTATGGTGGGTTGATCAGATTTGGGAGGAACTTCCCCAGTTAACAATTGAGTGACCTTACTAGATAATTCGGAAATATTTTCCAGGAGCGTACTAGCTTCCTTCCTCTGAACATCATTCAGTTTTAGAGACAACAGATCGTTAACCCTATTCGAAAAATGATATAGCCTGCCTTGCACACGCTTAATTTGATTAGGAGACGGATCATTTTCATCAAAAAAACTAACTACAGAAGCTAGCCCAGTAATATTCTCCGTGATCGTGGAAAGAGAGTCGTCAATTTCTTTCTCTCCCAAATTAGGGATGGAAATGGGCAAATCAAGGGACTCTCTAAGCTTGTTAGTGTCTATTGCAACCGTGCCTCCAGATTGCACATTTCTGATAGTTAATTCATAGATCAACTCCTCCTTGCGCAAATAGTTAAGAAGGAGAACATCGCGAGGGCCGGGCATGATGACCGAACAATTTTGAAAAGTCAAAAAAAAATTCCAGCAACTGAGAAAATGGTTAGAGTTCGGATCTAAACAATGTCTAGCCGTCAAAAGGGGCTAAATTGAGACCCATTCAACCACGCTCTGCTACCACTTGTTACCGTGTTTTGGTGGTAGTTATGCATGAAAGAAGGTGCTAGGTGGTGAATGGGTCTCAAGCTACTAAAGTGAAATTAATTTTAAAATTTAACAAGGTTATATTTTCTTTTCAAAATTAGATAACAACAAATAGAACAGGTACTTAGTAGCCGAAACACGATTGACAAATACATTTACATAGGTACCCCATTTGGGGCTTCAAAAGTCAGAAACATAATTCTTGAGCAATGAGCCCAACCTTACAATGAACACCATACAACAAAGGGGCCGAAAACCCCCAAACATGCCAGAAACATCTGCTTCCAATTACATCCATAAGCCTCCTTGAGGCAGAAACACAATTTTCAAAAAGGGCAACTTCCCCCTAAAATACAAGCCTATCATAGGCCACTCCGAACTCCACCTGTAAGCCGTCCTCAAAGGACATATACACAGGGGCAAAATACCCAACCTACTGAGGTCTGTTAAATAACAAGAAGATTAATACATGACCTCTAAAATACAATTTGAGAGGAGGCGAATTTGCACTCCTAATACACTTTGCTTAAGACCTACTTGGCACTAGGCCGTTAATACAAGGGCTAATCCCATACTACAGAGGTGACTTAATAGCAATTTACGTTACATTACGGAAGAATTGGTTGAGAAAAATAAGTTCACCTCAAGACGATGTGAGTGGGAGCTCAAGAGGGTTAAGCACTCTCTATCCCGATATGTCGTTTTAAAAGAGAATATATGAAAAGAGTAGTTACATTTTAGGAAAAGGTTACATGGTTGAACGCTTAGAACCCGCCCCGAAAGTTAAACTGCTGAGCTAGCAAAGAAAGAAGTTATTAATCGGCCATTACCTTGTTGTTGACCGCTGCCGAAGAAAGAGGCGCTTCCCGCCCCCTGCTATGTACTTAACACACTGAAAGATGGAACACAAGTGGCCCGGAGACCCGAAAATCAGCAGTTTATATCCTCTCGCGGAAGGTTCTAGGCGTTAGGGGAAAGAAAACACCCTCCCACAAACTCTTTATTGGGTAGGACCCCGCAACAGATTCAAGTTGGGGGAAGATACACCAGATTGGTCAGAAATAAATAGAAGAAATTCGGGATTGGATACATTCATAACAAGGGGAAGAAAGGGGTAAATATTGCCAACTTAACCAATGACAGAAAGAAATTTAACAAAGAACAAACTCTTGAAATTAAATTTTCTCCAAAAAATAGTTCTTTGACTCCGCACTAGGTTGCACTATTGTAGATCTTCAGTAGTGTCCTCTAAAAGAGAAAGTTCACACTTCTTACTTCAAGCGAAACAAAAACACATCAAAAGTGACACAGTTCTAAAACTCCAAAATTTACAGGTAGTGACATCTTCTGAGAAGGTAGAAAATTAATAACGTCAATAAAGTTCAGACTTCCTCCAGCAGAGGAGTTTTAACTGGCGCGCATTTAAATTAGCGGCGTGGAGGTGTACCACCCGGTACAATTATTATTATTATTATTATTATTATTATTATTATTATTATTATTATGTGGTTATATAGATTGCAGTAACGAAATGTACTATATGGGTAGAAATACTATTTGAAGTATTATAGGAATTTAATGCATTTTTGGTGGTCATTTTGCAATTGTTTTGTGACGCGTCCGAACTAAAACAGTCATAACTTCTGAAGTATTCGTGCAAATTAAGTACTTTAAAGGTTGTTTACATCCCTATACAACTATAAAGGAGACAGAACAATTTATTTTTTTAGGAAAATTCGTGAACAATCTCAAAATAGTTTTCTAATTTTAAGGTGTTATTTTTTTACAGAGAAGATTGCTTATAAGGGGGCAAACAGTGAGAGATATATATATGCCGTCCCAGATTTTTTGTAGAGATTTTTATGCTCTACAATTCGTACGCTTACACCTTGGGTCTAAGGATTACGGTTCAGGCAGCGTAAGCGAAGAAAACGCTCGGTCGCGAATTTTTCCCAAATCTCGTCTTAATTACTTTCTTTTTGGCGTTAAATCCATCATGACGTAGTGCACTCGTTTGGGTTACGACACCCTGGAGTGGTTATCTTAATTTCCGATACCACTCAACATAGCCCTATAGATCGCACTAGCATATGGGCTGCGCACGTTGGCTGAAGTGGTGGCCGGCTCTGGCACTGCGGAGGCCATTTTGCGAACGGCCGGATCCCCCTAGTACTCTGAGCCCTAAGGGCTGGTTTACACAGGTAGAGTAGCGAGGCGAGTAGAGTAGCCACGTTACTCTACTCTACCACTGTCTGGTAGAGTTGACACTTGTATCGTTCATACGGGAGTAGAGTCATACCGTAGAGTAGAGTAGTAGCACCATGTCAAGACGCAAGCACATCTTAACGAAAAGTTTAAAGACATTTGCAAACATATTAATGCAAGAGGTTAGTGAAGCATTAGAAGAAGCAAATGAGGAAAGAAAGGAATGGGTAAGAGGCTGGCTTAGGAGATACACTCGGGGCATCAACATTAATTCTGAGAGAACTTGCGACAGAGTATCAAGAAGAATACAGAAAGTGTATGAGATCGAAGCCTGATAACTTTCAGACACTGTTAGATGCTATAACACCGCAAATTCAAAGACACAACACAGTGATGAGAAATGCAATAACACCGAGATTTAAGGTTGAGGTGACCCTGAAGTTCTTGGCCAATGATAATAGCCATCAGTACACTGTAAATCACGCTGGCGTAAGCCTAATTTGTAGTAGCTTCTTTGCCATAAATACCCCAATTACTGATCTATTTATATAATTCGTTTGTTCGTTGCTTGTACGGCCCAGGTGTAGAGATTAAGTTTCAAGACCTGCCATTGTACTGTAAACAATAATTATTTTGGATATTCCAAATAAAATATGAACATTATTCTATTTGTTGTGGACATTACTGTTATTGCTCAAAATTAATGGCATTGTCAAGTGATACGAGGTAGAAGATCCCTATGTATGTTATTAATATGATTAAAGTACACAGTTGTGCATCATTGTCTAACTTAAACACGTCGAGACACATGATGAACACGCTGTGTTACACTGAAACTTGAGAAACCATCATCTAAAGGGACAATCCAGCTGACACTTGTTTATATTTCTTGTTGCATCTTCGAAACTATTATAGGTTTAGGTATTTTTTAAATCCTTCTTCCATCGAAAAGAGGGAGGTCTTTTCTCCATTATAGGACAATACACCTGCATTTGTTTGACCTCCAAAGGTGCACCTCCCCTTAATATCACTGAGCTATAATGTTACGTTGTGGCTTTTAATATTCTTCTTTCTTTATTAATCTGCTCACCCTCCAGGGTTGATTTTTCCCTCTGACTCAGCGAGGGACCCACCTCTACCGCCTCAAGGGCAGTGTCATGGAGCATGAGACATTGGATCGGGGGATACAACTGGTGAGGATGACCAGTACCTCGCCCAGGCGGTGTCACCTGCTATGCTGAACAGGGACCCTGGTGGGGGATGGGAAGATTGGAAGGGATAGACAAGGAAGAGGGAAGGAAGAGGCCGTGACCTTAAGTTAGGTACCATCTCGGCATTTGCCTGGAGGAGAAGCGGGAAACGAATTATATAAATAGATCAGTAATTGGGGTATTTATGGCAAAGAAGCTACTACAAATTAGGCCTACGCCAGCGTGATTTACAGTGTACTGATGGCTATTATCATTGGCCAAGAACTTCAGAGTCACTTCAACCTTAAATCTCGGTGTTATTGCATTTCTCATCACTGTGTTGTGTCTTTGAATTTGCGGTGTTATAGCATCTAACAGTGTCTGAAATTTATCAGGCTTCGATCTCATACACTTTCTGTATTCTTCTTGATACTCTGTCGCAAGTTCTCTCAGAATTAATGTTGATGCCCCGAGTGTATCTCTCCTAAGCCAGCCTCTCACCCATTCCCTTCTTTCCTCATTAGCTTGTTCTAATGCTTCACTAACCTCTTGCATTAATATGTTTGCAAATGTCTTTAAACTTTTCGTTACGATGTACTTGCGTCTTGACATGGTGCTACTACTCTACTCTACTGTATGACTCTACTCCCGTATGGACGATACGAGTGTCAACTCTACCACTGTTTGGTAGCCCTTTACTCGGACGTGAGAGTTTTGTGTCGTACGCCTCTCGTACGGTCCTGCCGGCCTTGGCAGTGGACGAAGTGAAGATGTCACGATGGACGGTGGAGGGACCCGTTCCCTATGGAAAGCCCGCCGGCCGGGTGAGAGCACGTGGTCGCCGGCCTAAGAAATTTTAGTTGGCGGCCACTCGGCCGGCCAACGGAGCAAAGCAATTCTGTGTCCCGCAGGCCGCACTCCTCGGCAGCGGGCTATGACGTTCGGTTTCGGTTCTCGAGCCAGCCAGCCCCTGGTTGATCCTGCAAGTAGTCATATGCGTGTGTCAAAGATTAAGCTATGCATGTCTCAGTGCAAGCCAAATTAAGGTGAAACCGCGGGTGGCTCATTAAATCGGTTAATTCCTTAGATTATACCACTTTACTTGGATAACTGTGGTAACTCTAGAACTATTACATGCAAACAGAGTCCGACCAGAAGTGGGAGGGAAGCTTTTATTATATCAAAATCAATTGGTCGGCTCGGCCGGTCCGTTTGCCTTGGTGACTCTGAATAACTTTGGGCTGATCACACGGTCCTCGCACCAGCGACGCATCTTTCAAATGTCTGTCTTATCAAGTATCGACGGCAGGTTCTGTGTTTGCCATGTTTACCGCTACATCCCGGCGGATGCAAGGCAGTGCACTTTATGTAAAAGCGTATGTTGTACGCAGCCTGTGGTCATGCAGCGTGTCTCATTAACCCTGGAATCGTACACTTACGGGGACACTAACCGTACACCGCGGCACTGGGTATCCCACAAAAGAAACACGCATTTTACACGTTCAGGCTTACGATTTATTTTAAAATCTCATGAAATCAGTGACATCGATTATTTTAAACACATGAATCAATATTTGCAAACTAGAAGAATGCTAGTCGCTAGTAATGAAATAAAATAAAAACGACACATTTAAACAAAAATATACCTTTGTTTTTTGGTACTACTATAAAATTCACTTCGCACAATTTGGACACAACTCCAGCATATGGTTTTCACGTACGAGTATATTTAGTTCAGTGGAAATAATACAGATTATAGACTCTTCGGACAGTTGTTACATATTCCAGTCCTCGTTATACCCACGATCGAATTAATTCTTCTGTAAGTATGAAAATACATTCATCCGAGGGACAAAGTGACAATATGGGAATGGGTGAGGTCAGAAAGGACTTTTTGGTCAAATTAAACTGATGTAGCCATTTTTTAGCTTATACGCAGTCACACCAAAAAGTGGAAGGAATCGACAAAATCAACGAATTTCTTTGGCGCTATTGGAGGATGAAATTCAGACTGGGTGTTTTACTCAGCTTGTTACCAATTTGCTTTTGTAAGGCTAAGACAATATGGTAAAATTATTATAAAGCCAAAAATAAGATAGCACCCTTTCTTTTACGTTCACGCAGTATTAAATGAATAAATTAAGGACTATAAAATATCATCTATCTTGCACTCATATCACCTGAATAGTCTTGATGCTGAAACTTGCGAATGCAGTTCAGTGAACAGCATTTGGAACTCCGTCGATGTCGTGATGTCCACCGTAGCACCACGTACCATCTCCCACGATGTACCACTGTACCACGTTTTAATCCCACGCTGTGCCACGTCAATTCTCAAGTCGTATCAGGTGTCAGGCTGATATGAGGGTTAAACACTCGGTCAAAGTTTCTGGTGTCACTTAGTAAAAGAAAGAGAAGGTTCAAGTAAGAGAAAGTTCAATTGACAGTTTAAATGATGAATGTCGGAATAGCAAGATTTGATAAAGTGAAAACTGGTAAACCACTAGTAAACAGTACTTAGAAACACAGTTCGAATCACAGTCTATCGTGTTCAGTTCAAAATAAGAAGCACAGTTCAGAATAAATGCAGCTTTATTAGCTAGAAATACAGTTCGTAATAATTATGGCTTTGATTGAAATAGAAGCACAGTTCAAAGCACAGTTTATCAAAAATTCATCCTATTTACACACGTAATGTCACTGTCTTTCAAAAGCTCACTGTATTTGGTTTTAAATAAAACACGAAGGCTAAAGATTATCGTGTTATCAAGTGCAAAATCAGTTCACTCACCACACACCTAAGATGTAGTTTGAATGTTCCTGACCATTCGTTACACCAATATTAATTAAGGAGATAACATGCGTTATTTACTTTAAATAGAGTTAATATTTCTCTAATTTATTATAAAATAACCTTAAGATTCACTTGATTATCTACTATCACTGTTCAAAATAAGTCAAGTTTGAATTCAATACAAGACAACTTTAGATTAAAGTTGTTCACTCTCTGTTACGAAAATGCTAAGTTCAGAAATCTCAAAAATATTATAAGTTCCGAGCTATTACTGTCAAATGTTAAAGTTAATCTTAATACACGCTGGGATTTTATAAGTCCCGAGCTATTACCGTGAAATGTTAAAGTTCGTCTTGATACACGCTGGAATTTTATAAGTTCCGAAGCACTGTAGAAATGTTTACAAGTATGACGATTAGTTCAACATAACGCGCGACAGAGTTACCAGGTTCGAGACCCGTACGCGGAAACAGTATGACGATCCGTCATCGTCGAGTTGCAATTTGTAACTAACTATACCTCTCCAGTGTCCGTCCTTTTATACTGAAAGTATACCTCGTGGAAAAATGTGATTTCTTCTCAACTCAATATCTCGAAAATCCATGAGCCGATTTACGTGAAATTTTAACACGGTGACGCTCAAATAATGGGCTTCACGATGATGTAATTTATTTTTCTGTATACTAAAAGGTTTAGGAGATATAAAAATCTTCTAGTGCATTCCAGACAATTAGGTCAGCTTCACGTGATGATTGCGTCATCCCGCATGCTTCCAGGCGGTGACGTAGTTTTCTGAATCTTCGATTGCAGCTTCGTGCCGTCCCGTTACCTTGCGCGTTGTACTCAAGCATTCTAGCCGCTCTGTTGCAAATACTTTGATGATTAAAAAAACTATGTTTCAGGCCTTTGGCAATCCTGGTACAGTACATTGACTATTTCGGCGAAATTTTCGTACATTTCTCCGTTTCGGGTGTAATAATGAGCATCTGCATATATTTTAGCTTTCGTTTCCTGAAAGTCCTCATTTTTACTCCTCCGACGGAAATATTCCAATATGTTTCAATTTTTCACTTTTTACTCCCAGAAAATTTCGAAATTTGGATTCATTTTTAATGATGGTGCAGACCTTCGGTTCGATTTATTTCCTGGCTAAACGGTAAATCGTATCACAATACGGATGGCGCAATCTTCGTTCAATTTGGAGTGCTAAATAAGTTTGGCCCTATGACATGTTGTCATATCTCTCTCACTTATACGTTAGATTTGGCTGTATTTCTCCACGGTTACTAGACTAGACGGTAGGCGTCACGCGCAGGCTCAATTTGGCTGGTGACGTCAAGTGGCCCCCACTGCTGGGCTTGCAGTGATCACGACCATAGCCATCATGATATAGAAGCCTGCTACCAAGAAATGTGACGTCACATGCTTATTGCTAAGCCTTCGTTGCCGCGTGTAATGCCTATACTACTGATACGATACTTTTTATCATAATATAGCAATATAAATGCAATAATAAACTTATAAACACATAACTTTGAAAAAGCGCTATCAAAATAAATTACATTCAAATATAGAAATATATGTACTCAACATATGTTGGATATTCAAAATATTCGAATGATGGCTACTCAACTGGACTGTACGATGACAGTCACTAGGCGAATTGTTCTCTCTAAAAATAATGTCTTTGTTTTATGCTTGTTCGAGCACATGTTAATTATTTATGAATAACTGTTAAAAATTAGATGACAGATCTTGGACACAACACTAGTTAATTCTTCACCACACACCCATGCTTGTCACCGAAATTGGCCAGGTTATTCAACTTTCATTTTCAAAACATTAAAAGAAAAATCCGTATGTTTTGCACTGTGTTGTGACATAAGAGTATATAATGACTGCCCATCATCGTCAGTTAATTTTGGCCTTTCCCTAGGGACAGCTGAAACGAAACCGTGTGGTCTTTTATCCGTGTGTACCCGAATTATAGTACGATATATGATTATCAGAAAAATGTCGAATATAGACACAGGCATATTTACTGGGTTCAAAATTAGCTCTGTGTATAGCATGACTCCATTTATTTCGTTCTCCTTATCGCTAGGAAACGTAAATGTTGAGATAGCCCCTTCCTTACTTGAACGGTAATTACAGTATACGTACAACCAGGCACACTACACGTTCGTCCCATTAGACTAGACTAATACATTATAATGCTAATTAAATGATCAGCTTTAAAATACGTTAGACAATTTATTATAGGTCAGTGGGTGTATGTAATCTATCACATAACCAAGAAATACTTCCTAATATCAGGCTGCTCAAGTTATAATGCTGTACTCGCAAACACATACTATTGCTGTGAACACATCTTTTACTGATGCTTTTTCGTTTGAAAACACCAACGAAAACCTTTAATAATGTTAAATAACAACAACTTGCTACCAAACCACCATGAAAACAAGACTCATGCTTCCATATCGAAGCACTACAAGTGTGACGTCATCCCTGTGAACTGTCAAGTGTAGCAGGCCGGAACTACCTATCGAGGTGGCGTTTCTATTAATGATTTGCTTGTTTTTGTTCAACCTTGCTTAATATTTTTCAATTTTGTCAAATATAATTGCCAGTTGTTATGTGTAGATGAATTACAGTATTTTGTAATTTATTTCAATATTGTTCAGAACATTACAAGTAATATAATAACACTACTTAACACGAAATATTCCAGTATCTTTCTCAGTACTAAATTATCTTTCGCCTCGCAAATAAAGTATTTACATTTCTGTTTTCGTATTTTCTATCCATCCAGTGATTTTAGAACGATTTTATACGCAGTTTTATTTCTAAAACTAGTTACTAAAATTAAATAAACATGACCAATTGCACGGAATGCTTTTCACCGTTATTTTGGCGGATTGTTGGTATTAAATAAAATTGTAAAAACATAATATTATATTTTTGAATAAGTAATTATTTATAATTGTGTATTGGCCGGTGGAATGTTGGTGAAAAGCCCTGATGAGCCGCCAACCTCTTCCACCATGTCAGGGGTCACTCTTTTTTAGGGGAAAGAAGCTTTCCGTTGTGAAAATGAATTCGAATAATTTGTCAAGCGCATGACTTTGTTGCTCCGTACAATAGGGAACATGCATAATTTTCAAAAATATTTTTTTGAAAAGTACACCAAGTGCTTTTCCTCAAGGCGAGTGAAACGGCCTCTGACGTACGCGGCGCGCTGTATCGTCACGATCCAGTACCGCATGCAGCTCTACCAGCCATTGTGCGTCAGCCGTTACTAAAAGCCGATTGTTTGTTATTCGTGATCGCGAATAACTCCGAAATGACGGAAGAAAGATTCAAAACAGCAGAGTCAGACAATCTATCATGTGTAGATGTCATCATTCTTGAAAAATAGTGACTTTTGTGGCCGCAGAAATTCGCGGATAAAAAGCAAGTTTGTAAGTGGCATCTTTTATATACGTGCAATGTATTGCAACTCATAGTATTAGGATAACAACGAACCTGGATAGAAATCACATCACTTTCAACATTTCCTTCTAGACTGATTCCCATATTAAAGAATAACATTACATTTTCGGGCTTTCAGCATTAGTAAAGTAAAGAAATCGGATTTCAGCACTAACATAAACACATAGGTAGCATTATAGTACTAGTCTGCCTCTGTGGTGTAGTGGTTAATGTGATTAGCTGCCACCCCCGGAGGCCCGGTTTTGATTCCCGGCTCTGCAATGTAAGTTGAAAACAAATAGTACGAGGGCTGGATCGGTATCTACTCAGCCTCGGTAGAGGGGTTTCGAATCCCACCTCAGCAATCCTCGAAGTGGTTTCTCGTATTTTCCCACTTCTCCACCAGGCACCTAAGGCCACGGCCTTTTCCTTCCCTCTTCCTTGCCTATCCCTTCCAATCTTCCCATCCTCCAACAAGGCCCCTGTTGAGCATAGCAGGTGAGGCCGCCTGGGCGAGGTAATGACCCTCCTCACCAGTTGTATCATCATACCCAAAGTCTCACGCTCCAGGACACTGCCCTTGAAGCGGTAGAGGTGAAATCCCTCTCTGAGTGCGAGGGAAAAACCAAACCTGAAGGATAAATTGATTAAGAAAGAAAGAAAGAAAGAAAGAAAGAAAGAAAGAAAGAAAGAAAGAAAGAAAGAAAGATCATAGTACTATAGGTCTATAATCTATCATTCCCGAAAAAAATATATATTTATGGTTGGGGTAACTGGCCTACCCACTTCCAGGGCCCATGAAAGAGAAACATTAAATATCTTGGTGGAGGGAAAAAGTTAAACATGACAAAGATAAATATGACTTCATCTAGTTTTCACAAGTCGGGGTGAGTGGTTCAGACGGTTGAGGTGCTGACCTTCGACCCCAACTTGGCAGGTTCGATCCTGGTTCAGTCCGGTGGTAGTTGAAGGTGCTCAAATACGTCAGCCTCGTGTCGGTAGATTTACTGGGACGTAAAATAACTCCTGCAGGACTAAATTCCTGCACATCGGCGTCTCCGAAAACCGTAGAAGTAGTTAGCGGGCGTAATGCCAATAACATTAATTACATTTGGCTTTCAACAAGCTGAGCATATCACGCAAGAAAAGTGTCTTGGTGATATTTTAGTCGTTCAATACAGGAATGTATTTGGGTACTGTGACTTTTACCTTTTTTTAAAAATCGTACAGTCACAGATAGGTCTTATGGTGACGATGGGACAAGAAAGGCCTAGGAATGGGAAGGAAGCGGCCATGGCCTTCATTAAGGTACAGCCCCAGCATTTGCCTGGTGTGAAAATGGGAAACTACGGAAAACCATCTTCAGGGCTGCCGACAGTAGGGTTCGAACCCACTATCTCCCGGATGCGAGCTCACAGCTGCGTGCTCCTAACCGCACGGCCAACTCACCCGGTATTTTTATCCTTCGGTTTATTGACTTGGCTTGTATACCCTAAAACTTAGGCCAAGTTGGATAATATTTTAAACACCAACATCACTATGTGCAATTATGTTATTTATTTCACTAATATTATGATAATTATTATAATTGAGCAATGTTAACTTATAAGACCCCAACAGACAAGCATTGGTTTTGTGTAGAAATATATATTTGTTAAATTCACGTTGTTTTCTTTCATGACGTACACACCTAATTTTTGTTATATTATAGAGTATTTAGTTATAGCCTAATTTTCTTTACAAATGTGAGCTCTTCAATAAAGACATAAATAACTGTCGCATGCCAAGGTAAATTGGTATAATTAGAGCTGTCAATATGGTTCATAACCCCTTTGGTTTATTACCTAGTCATGGATCACCCAAAACATAAGTTAGGTTTGGAGAATACTTTAATAATCAGCATTAATCAATGCACTGTTTATTACTTTCATATTCCAAGATGTAAATGAAGCATTTAACTAAAGCATCATACATTAAAATTCAAAGTGTTACCACTAGAACAGCTGACATGGAAAAGTGATTGAAAATTCAAACAAATTCAACTTACGTCAAAGTGATCTTTAAAAAAATAAACTGTAGACTTTTCCGATATATCACCAGCATTTCTTTGGCTCGCCAAAATCCATTTCTCCCTAGTTTTAGCGTCTTTGGAACATTTATAAACAATTTGTTTGGGATGGTATGCAATGTGCTATTGCTCATCGGAACTATACACCATTTATAAGTTTTCTGCCTCACTGTCAGCGCAGGATTCATTTTAAGTCTAAAATATACTACTCAGATTATTATCCAATGTATAGACCTCGAATTTAACTATACCAGACACTAATATAATGTAGAAATACGCGACGTGTATCCTGCTTCTCAGCACACTATGTGTTATTTCGTCTGCTAATTCAGCAATCCTGACTTTACGTCTGATCTTAGAGGATCGAATCAAGAAGGACAAGCCCACGTACATGGCATTCGTAGATCTAGAAAAGGCATTCGATAATGTTGATTGTACCAGGCTATTTATGATTCTGAAGATGATAGGG
Source organism: Anabrus simplex (assembly GCF_040414725.1). Lineage (NCBI taxonomy): Eukaryota > Metazoa > Arthropoda > Insecta > Orthoptera > Tettigoniidae > Anabrus > Anabrus simplex. The sequence continues at coordinate 769,422,180 of NC_090265.1, forward strand.
ATCAGATACCGAGAACGAAGAATTATCTACAACCTGTATAAAAATCAGTCTGCAGTGATAAGAATCGAGGGCTATGAAAAAGAAGCAGCATTCCAGAAAGGAGTGAGGCAAGGCTGCAGTTTGTCCCCTCTCCTTTTCAATGTTTACATAGAACAGGCAGTAAAGGAAATCAAAGAGAAATTTGGAAAGGGAATCACAGTCCAAGGAGAGGAAATCAAAACCTTGAGATTTGCCGATGATATTGTTATTTTATCTGAGACTGCAGAAGATCTCGAGAAGTTGCTGAATGGTATGGATGAAGTCTTAGGTAAGGAGTACAAGATGAAAATAAATAAGTCCAAAACAAAAGTAATGGAGTGCAGTCGAACGAAGGCAGGTGATGTAGGAAATATTAGATTAGGAAACAAAGTCTTAAAGGAAGTAGATGAATATTGTTACTTGGGTAGTAAAATAACCAACGATGGCAGAAGTAAGGAGGACATAAAATGCAGACTAGCACAAGCAAGGGAGAGCTTTCTTAAGAAAATAAATTTGCTCACTTCAAACATCCATACAGGAATTAGAAAGATGTTTTTGAAGACTTTTGTGTGGAGCGTGGCATTGTATGGAAGTGAAACATGGACGATAACTAGCTCAGAAAGAAAGAGAATAGAAGCTTTTGAAATGTGGTGTTACAGAAGAATGCTGAAGGTGAGTTGGATAGATCGAATCACGAATGAAGAGATACTGAATCGAATTGGTGAGAGGAGATCGATTTGGCTACATTTACGGGAAGAAGAGATAGAATGATAGGACACATCTTAAGACACCCAGGACTTGTTCAGTTTGTTTTTGAAGGAAGTGTAGGTGGCAAGAACGGTAGGGGTAGACCAAGGTATGAATATGACAAACAGATTAGAGCAGATGTAGGATGCAATAGTTACGTAGAAATGAAAAGGTTGGCACATGATAGGGTGGCATGGAGGCTGCATCAAACCAGTCTATGGACTGATGACTCAACAACAACAACAATTCAGTCAACCTGTACGATGACGTCAGACCAATGAGATCGCGTACTTGCGTGACGTGACATTTTCGTACTTTAATTTAGATATTTATCATGTTTGGAGTTATTATGTGTACATTCTGATCACATTTTTGAAGTCTGCGTGAAATTTTGAATCAGATTAGCATACTTTTAGTTAAAACACCGGATCATGCATGTTCACTATTCCCATAGGAACTTTTTAAGCTGTTTGTACCACACACGTTGGCACGGGAGTTTAGAACGTCAAATCCATTATTAATCGTGATTACAGTTTCTCCTACATAGATGAATTTTGTAAATTCTTCTTTTATAATACATTGCCCAATTTTTAGTTGATATCCTTCCGCAGTAAGTGCATGAGGCATATCACAAGAAAACCATATGTTACGTTCCTTACTTGATGGGTTTTCCAGCGACGGTTTGTCCAACAAAATACTCAGATCAGTCATACATTTCCTATTTGAAAGCTCCATGTCACATACAACTGCTCTAACTTTAAATCCAGTGCTTTTTACGACATGAATTACTTCTACTAACAGTTCTCTTGGCATCGCTGTATCAAAGTTGTAGTAGATCGGTTGCAGCCACTTTTGAGCTAAACTTCTCATTACAATGACTTGGACATTATCATGGGGTCCTCTAACCATTTCTTCATTTTACCGGGTGAGTTGGCTGTGCGGTTACGAGTGCGCGGCTGTGAGCTTTCATCAGGGAGATAATGGGTTCGAATCCCGCTGTCGGCTGCCCTGAATATAGTTTTCCGTTGTTTTCCATTTTCACACCAGGCAAATGCTGGGTCTGTAACTTAATTAAGGCCACGGCCGCTTCATTCCAAATCCTAGGCCATTGCTATCCCATCGTCACCATAAAACCTATTTGTGTCGGTGCGACGTTAAGTCACTAGCAAAAAAATCTTCATTTTGATCAAAGCACAAGTCGTTGTTAACCTTCATTTCATCAAAGCTAAGAACAACATCTCTTACAAAATTTGTAAAAAGACTTGATTGTGTCTTTAAGATATTAATGCTCAACTCAATGAATACAGAAGAAATAGAAAACTGTCTTAGCCGTCGTTTGATTGTAACTTCGCTAGGAAGAGGGTAATTAACCACGTCTCTAACAAAACACAATGATATAGACTGTAAGGTGACCACCTTAGCAATGTCCTCACATGACCAGCTTGAGCCTCTGTCGTTTACTAAAGCTTGCTTTTGACTATTAGAAAATGTACCCTCAAACACTTGGACATTATTTTTAATTTATCTCGGTATTAGCTGCACTAAGCAAGATCCTTATTTTGTTGTTTAAAGTCAAATTTTCTAGTCTAATCAACTCCAATTCTACAGTCACTTCAACAATTTTCTCATCACAGAAAAATTGATGTTTACTTTTGTTATCAAATTCCTTCCTCAAGACTGCATTATTAACATTTTCTTCTTCAATTGGTGACTCAAATTGTAAAATTTGCCGTATCTCATTACGATGATTTCACTTTTATGTCCTATTTCACGATCTTTACTGGACTGACTCGCTAAATCATTACCTACTACTCAGTGGCAAATATAAATGTGGTACTGCGTCAGGCCTTAAATAACGTATAATTGGAAGGTTTATCACTCTTCTAGTCTCTTATGTAGTCCGAGTCGTAGAGAGCACACACGAGCATTCGCAATAGTAAGCGAGTCAGCCCGTTTTCAGGAATTAATTCACTTTAATTTAATGCCACTGCTCTTTGGAAAACGTTGACATTTAATGTATAAGTCCTTCTGGTGTCTATCGTGGTTAAAGCAACCCGCGACAGCACAACACACCATGGCAGAGTACAGCACAGCACAGAAAAATTAGACTCTTACACTGTTACGAGGGTAAACACCATCACTAGAGTAATGGCGCTCTGCGTGGTTTAGCGAACTTGGGAACCGTGTGACGTCAGGAAGCGTGGCTTGCTAATGCGCACCCAACTGATGACCCCTGCCGTCTAGTCTAGGAACCGTGTATTTCCCGAGTGTAGGCCTACGTAAACTTTGTGCTTTTTTACAAGTATATATCATAATTTGACACACCTATACGAATGATAGAGTCATCCAATTTGCCACGCTCATTGAGACAACCGATGCCCATATGCGAGCTAAATTTCATTATTCTAGCTTCCATATAAGTATTCGAAAAATAATGTAAATATTTACAAATGTGCCAAATTTCACCCTATTCAATGTTTCTAACTCAATCTCATAACCATGCGAGACACAAGAAAAAATTGTTGTTGTTGTTGAGTCATCAGTCCATAGACTGGTTTGATGCAGCTCTCCATGCCACCCTATCCTGTGTTAATCTTTTCATTTCTACGTAACTATTGCATCCTACATCTGCTCTAAACTGCTTGTCATATTCATACCTTGGTCTACCCCTACCGTTCTTACCACCTACACTTCCTTCAAAAACCAACTGAATAAGTCCTGGGTGTCTTAAGATGTGTCCTATCATTCTATCTCTTCTTTTCGTCAAATTTAGCCAAATCGATCTCCTCTCACCATTTCGATTCAGTATCTCTTCATTCGTGATTCGATCTATCCAACTCACCTTCAGCATTCTTCTGTAACACCACATTTCAAAAGCTTCTATTCTCTTTCTTTCTGAGCTAGTTATCGTCCATGTTTCACTTCCATACAATACCACGCTCCACACAAAAGTCTTCAAAAACATCTTTCTAATTCCTGTATGGATGTTTGAAGTGAGCAAATTTATTTTCTTAAGAAAGCTCTTCCTTGCTTGTGCTAGTCTGCATTTTATGTCCTCCTTACTTCTGCCATCGTTAGTTATTTTACTACCCAAGTAACAATATTCATCTACTTCGTTTAAGACTTCATTTCCTAATCTAATATTTCCTGCATCACCTGCCTTCGTTCGACTGCACTCCATTACTTTTGTTTTGGACTTATTTATTTTCATCTGGTACTCCTTACCCAAGACTTCATCCATACCATTCAGCATCCTCTCGAGATCTTCTGCAGTCTCAGATAAAATAACAATATCATCGGCAAATCTCAAGGTTTTGATTTCCTCTCCTTGGACTGTGATTCCGTTTCCAAATTTCTCTTTCATTTCCTTTACTGCCTGTTCTATGTAAACATTGAAAAGGAGAGGGGACAAACTGCAGCCTTGCCTCACTCCTTTCTGGATTGCTGCTTCTTTTTCAAAGCCCTCGATTCTTATCACTGCAGACTGATTTTTATACAGATTGTAGATAATTCTTCGTTCTCGGTATCTGATCCCTATCATCTTCGGAATCATAAATAGCTTGGTACAATCAACATTATCGAATGCCTTTTCTAGATCTACGAATGCCATGTACGTGGGCTTGTCCTTCTTGATTCGATCCTCTAAGATCAGACGTAAAGTCAGGATTGCTTCACGTGTTCCTACATTTCTTCTGAAGCCAAATTGATCTTCTCCCAACTCAGCTTCAACTTGTTTTTCCATTCTTCTGTAATTAATACGTGTTAAAATTTTGCAGGCATGAGATACTAAACTAATGGTGCGGTAGTTTTCACACCTGTCAGCACCGGCTTTCTTGGGAATAGGTATAACAACATTCTGCCGAAAATCAGATGGGACTTCTCCTGTCTCATACATCTTGCACACTAAATGAAATAACCTTGCCATGCTGGTTTTTCCTAAAACAGTCAGTAATTGAGAGGGAATGTCATCAATTCCAGGTGCCTTGTTCCTATTTAGGCCACTCACAGCTCTGTCAAACTCTGACCTCAAAATTGGGTCTCCCATTTCATCAGCATCAACAGCCTCTTCATGTTCCAGAGCCAAATTATCTACATCTTTACCTTGATACAACTGTTGGAAATGCTCCTGCCATCTTTCTGCTTTGACTTCTTTCCCTAGATGTGGCTTTCCATCTGAGCTCTTAATATTCATACACCTAGATTTCCTTTCTCCAAAGGTTTCTTTGATTTTACTGTATGCAGCATCAACTTTTCCCAGGACCATACAGCCTTCGACATCCTTGCACTTCTCCTTCAGCCATTCTTCTTTAGCTACCTTGCACTTTCTATCCACTTCATTCTTTAAACGCCTGTATTCTTTTCTGCCCTCTTCATTTCTAGCATTCTTGTATTTTCGTCGTTCATCAATCAGGTCTAGTATCTCCTGAGTTATCCACTGATTCTTAGGTGATGTTTTCTTCCTTCCTAACATCTCTTCAGCAGCCCTACTGACTTCATTTTTCATGACTCTTCAGTCCTCCTCTATAGTGTTTCCTTCAGCCTTTTCATTTAGTCCTTGTGCAACATGTTCCTTGAAACAATCCCTCACACTCTTTTCTTTCAACTTGTCTAGATCCCATCTTTTTGCATTCTTTCCTTTCTTCAATTTCAACTTCAGATGGCATTTCATGACCAAGTTGTGGTCAGAGTCCACGTCTGCTCCTGGGAAAGTTTTTCAATCCAACACATGCCTAATCATAATGAAGTCTATTTGATACTTTCCAGTGTCTCCAGGTCTCGTCCACGTATACAGCCGTCGTTTGTGGTGTTTGAACCAAGTATTGGCAAGGACCAAATTATGATCAGTGCAGAATTCAACCAGCCGACTTCCTCTTTCGTTCCTTTGTCCCAATCCAAATTCTCCTACTGTACTACCTTCTCTTCCTTGGCCTACCACTGCATTCCAGTCTCCCATCACAACTAGATTCTCGTCACCTTTTACATATTGTATTAAATCTTCTATCTCCTCATATATTCTTTTAATTTTTTCATCATCCGCTGAACTAGTAGGCATATAGACCTGCACTATTGTGGTGGGCATTGGTTTGGTGTCTATCTTGACGACAATAATTCTTTGACTATGCTGGTCGTAGTAGCTTACCTGCTGCCCTATTTTCTTATTCATTATTAAACCAACTCCTGCATTTCCCCTGTTTGATTTTGTGTTGATAATTCGGTAGTCGCCTGACCAAAAATCCTGTTCTTACTGCCAACGTACTTCACTTATACCAACTACATCTAACTTTAGTCTATCCATCTCCCTTTTCAGATTCTCTAACCTACCACAACGATTCAAACTTCTAACATTCCACGCTCCAACTCGCAGCATGTCAGTATCCATCTTCCTAATGATCGCCCCCTGTCGTGTAGTCCCCACCCGGAGATCCGAATGGGGGACTAGTTTACCTCCGGAATATTTTACCCGGGAGGAAGCCATCATCAGTACATCATTCATACAGAGAGAGCTGCATGTCCTCGGGAGGTAGTTACGGCTGTAGTTTCCCGTTGTTTTCAGCAGTGTAGCAGAATCAGCACAGCTAAGCCATGTTGAGTATTATTACAAGGCCGTATCAGTCAATCATCTAGACTGCCGCCCTTGCAACTACCGAAAGGCTGCTACCCCCCTTTCGATGAACCATTCGTTAGTCTGGTCTCTCAACAGATACCCATCCGATATGTTTGCACCTGCGGCTCGGCTATCTGCATTATTGGGACACGCAAGCCTCCCCACCGCAGCAAGGTCACATGGTTCACAGAGGAATGTTAGAAAATGTTATGGAACCAATTATGTAGAATAATAAAAGGGTCGTCTGATGGCGCAGACCGTTTGTCGATATCATGTACTTTTAGGATCAGTAAATCTCAAAATGAAGGTCTGCACTTATAAACGTGCCCATGCTTATCTGTCATCTACATAAATAAATTCGTAACGACCGTGTGTCTGTACATTGACTATTTTGGCGAAATTTTCATTCAGTTATCCGTTTCCGAAGTAATAATGACCATCTGCATATTTTGTAGCTTTGGTGTTTGTCTGAATTCTTATAACTTAAAATCTAATGGATATATTTCTACCAAACTTCATATTTAGAACCCACCTTTCCTTGTGTAGCTTTTAGGGCCAATATTGTTTCTAAAATCCCTAAATTAACTAGGGGTTTGTACGAAACCGAAACCGTGATTTTGCACTCCTACAAAATATACACAACCAAACTGAATGGAAGTCTACCTGCCTTAATGGAAATCAATTTCTAAACCGTTCTCCTCACGTGCATCATTTCGATACGATAATTAATAAGGGAGATATAATTAATGTACCGTTTTTCAGTACAAGTCCCACCGGACTTAACTCAAGAGCGGGTGCGTGTAAGGCGTATTTCATATAACTTGATATATTTCAAGATATTTCAACCAAACTTCATATGTAGCATCCACCTGTCCAAAGGTAGGTCTTTAGGTCCATACCATGTCAAATTTCTGGAATATATTGGGGGTTTATAAGGAAGCGAATCAGTGATTTTACTCTCCCACAATATATACAACCCAACCTGACTGGAAATCGACCAGTCTTGAAGGAAATCCATTGTTTCCCATGTTTTTCTCTATAGGAGAATTAAGAAAGGGGATATCATGAACGGTCGGTTTTGCAGGCTGAGTCCAGCGGACGTAGCACAAAAGGTGTTGTACGTGGAGCAGATTCCGTATCTATATACAGTGAAACCTCAGAATGCGAGTAACTTGGTCTACGAGTGTTTTGCAAGAAGAGCAAACATTTTAAATAAATTGTAACTTGATAAGCGAGTGAGGTTCCGCAGTACGAGCGTCACGTGTGCCTACGTTTTCCCCTCCCCTGTTCGTTTAATGAATGGATGAACGAGGTCTTTGGTCCTATAGTGAAGAAATACCTTTCAGAAAATAATCTGCAGCTCGAAGTCTTGCTAGTTATGGACAATGCTCCCGCACATCTTCCAGGCCTTAAGGACGACTTACTGGAGGAATTCAAGTTCGTTAAGGTTAAATTCCTTCCTCCCAACACTACTCCACTACTCCAGCCTAGGGATCAGCAAGTCATTTCGAACTTCAAGAAGCTATACATCAAAGCACTATTTCAGCGATGCTTCTAAGCGACCGAAGAAACAAACCATGCTCACCGAGAGTCTGGGAGAAATCATTTCCCCATCGTGAACTGCCTGAAGATCACCTATAAAGCCCGGGATAATCGAGTCACCAAGAGAACTCTCACTTCCGCTTGGGGAAAGCTGTGGCCTGACTGTATTCTTGGACGTGACTTTGATGGGATTGTTGGTGACAATAAGCCGCCGATTGTCGATGAAATTGTGCCCTTAGAGTAGACTATGGGCTGGAAGTGATGATGTGGACATTCAAGAGCTGGTGGAAGAAAATAGCCAGGAACTGACCACCAACGAACTGATGGACCTGCATCGCAACCAACAGGAGAAGGTTATGGAGATCTCGTCCGGGGAAGAGGAGGAGGAAAAGTCAATGGAATCTCTCACTTCAACTGAGATTCGGGAGAAGTACAAAGTGTGGGAAACAGTGCGAGATTTTGTAGAAAAACACCACCCGAATAAGGCTGTAGCAGTGCGAGCGATGAATCAGTTCAGTGACAATGCAATGTCACATTTTTGTGAAATCCTCAAAAAGAAGCAAAAGCAACAGTCATTGGACAAGTTTCCTCGTTAAAATTGCACGAAAAGAAAATAATTCCAGTGAGCAAACAGATAGCAGTGATGCCGTAAGTGAAATTCGTGCTACACGGTAACTCTTCTCATGTCATCTCTCGTCTCACTCACACCAACAACGATTCTATTGTCAGGAAAAGTGCACTTTACTTTGTTTTACGTTATATTTTGTTTTAGAAATGGTATGAAAATAAATATTTTTGTGTTGTGGGCAAATCATCCGCGTTTTAATTGTTTCTTATGGGAAAACTTGGTTTGATATACGAGCGCTTTGGATTACAAGCATGTTGCCGGAAGGAATTATGGTCGCAATCCAAGGTTCCACTGTACTAGGTAAATGAAATCGTAACGATAGTGTGTCTGTACATTGATTATTTTGGCGAAATTTTCGTACAGTTATCAGTTTCAGGTGTAATTATGATCACCTGCACATTTGTTAGCTTTTAAGCCCCACCTCCACCGACCAAAGCAAGATTGCGGCACAGTCTGCCAGACGAGCTAGAATAATGAAATTTGGAAAAATTATGTCAGCCTGTAACCGACGGAAAGCTTCCAAGATCTTTAAATATTCCACTTGTTGCCCCCGAAAAATATCGAAATATTGAGGCTATTTTAATGTCGGTGCACACCTTCGTTTCGAGGTATTTCTTGGCTAAACGGTAAGTCGTATCGCAAAACTGATGGCTCATTCTCCGTTCAATTCTACACGAACATTGGACCACCCATTATTCATACGTGATATGCAACCATGGTCCTATTAGGTTTTGTCGTATCTCTCTTCCTTATACGTTAGATTTGTCTCTATTTCTCGATCTACGTACATTTTGCACTTTGTACACGTATAATTCATAGTTTGAATAACTTATACGAAAGACAGAAACATCTAATGTGAACCAAATTCTATGTTTGTAGCTGTCGCATAACTATCCAAAACCTTACCCAAATTTCACCCTATTCAACGTTCCTAACTCAATCTTACCCATAAATAGATGAGATACGATAACATATCATAAGACCAGCCATTTAGACCGCTAAATGAGGCGTCTTATGGTACAATCCGTTTGTCGACAAGACGAATCGTTTAACAGCAGTTAATCTGTAAGTGAAGGTTTGCAATATTGTAAATATGCATATACTTCGTATGTTGATTCATTTACATGCATTGAAGTCAATTTGTAGCGATGTAGAAAGGGTGTGTCTGATATTATAATTAATATTTTAAAATCGATATTGACTCTCAGCAGGAGGGCGTCTGCTATTATAATCATTACTCTCAACATCGAGTTTGACTGGCAGTAGGAATGGAATCCTTCTCCAACTCCTGTGTAACTGGCATTAGTTGCATTCCCTTCTCGATTTGACTGGCAGAAGTTAAGAGAGCATGCAATATTGTTCAAATCTCCTCTCACCGATTGTGTTTGGGAATAGGTAGATGTGTCCGCCGTTATAAACAGATTTACCCATCTAAAATGTGAAGGGATTAGGCATAGTGACCTCTTACGATAATGGAAACTCGGCAACTCGGTGTGACTGACATTAAGAAAAGGGGTCTGTCATTATAATGATAACAGCACAACTCATTTTTACTGGCAGTAGGGAAGGTGCCTGTCATTTTAATAAAAGCTCTTCAACTGTAATCTGTCTGGAAGTATGAACAGGGACCTGCCATTGTAAAGAAAACTCCCTAAATCGATTGTGACCGCGCAGTAGGTAATGGGGCTGCCATTATAATGAAACTTTTTCCTACTCGATTGTGAATGGTAGTAGGCAAGTGAGTCTGCCGTTATCATCATAACTCGGCAACTCGCAGTTTACATTGGAAACAACGTATGGCAACCTCCCCGTGCTGTTTCTGGATAACGCTAAGAGACATGCAATTTAAAAGTATCTTATTCACTGCATGTACAGTAATTTACTTCGATATCCGCATACGACGTAGAATACCATAGCAAAGCACGGGTACATTTGCTCGTACATATATAAAATAACATGTCCTGACTGACGACTGATTCATCATCGCCGAGACAAAACTACTGGACATAAAGAAATAAAACTTTGTGGATACATTTATATTCCAGTGTAGGAGCTCACTAAGGGAGGATTTTTGGATACTCCGTCGCTAAGGGAGTGAAAAGGGAGGGTTATATATTTAAATGAGTATATCTGTTTCTCAAAACTTAACAGTTCATAGACGTAAACATTGGTGATTGGAATATCTGTTAAAAATAAGGAAGCCCGTATTATTTTATCTTCGGAAAATCCTCTTAAGGGGGGGGGGTGAAAGGAAGTTCCAAATTTGTTCAATTATTTTTATGAGGATGTTTATACTTCAAGAACAGAATACGCTACAGACATGAAAATTGTTATCTGCAATCTCCACTAAAAACTAAAAACACCTATCTTTTGTTCTTGGAAAACCCACTTAAGGGGTGAAAAGAAGTGGGAATTCTATTTATGAGGATAGTTATATCTCAAGAACTGAAGATGTCACAGACGTGAACGTTGGTATTTGAAATCTCCTTTAAAATAACGAACACGTATTTGTTTTCGGAAATCCACTTAATGGTGTCGACGGATCAATAAAGCGCAATTCAGTGGACGGGTTGAAACCAGATTTCCTATTCAAAGAAAGCACCAATACCATCACCGACGTTCAACGTACCAAACCTACCAAAGGAACCGCACAAATGTAGGACTGACCCAAACCGTCACCATATCAGGACGCATGGTTGAACTTCCTGCAGGTTTTCTTGGAGCCGCGGGTAACAGTTAGTTCATCGGACTCTCAAAATAGAGGAACTAGGGTATATTGCAGCGAAGGGGTTCATTAGCGGCCTGAACCTTCCTTCGCAAAATACATATGGCGGAAAAACTCCCGTTAAGTAAAAACTAGACGGTGTCTCAAAAGTTATGTACTATATACGTGATTAGCAGAAACAGTTTTAGGAGAACATTTTGACTTGTTCACCAACAAGTGCTCCGGGCGATGATGACAGTGGCTAGTGGTACAAGAGGCATACTAGACATACTTTGTATCAAATAAGCAGTATAACCTACTAAATATATATTGTTTTACGTTATGAATAATTTACAAAATGTTGACGGGTGTAAAAAGTAATGATAATATTGATTAACAAAGTAAATTTCTGAACTGGATTAAATTGTTGTAGACTCTTCGTAACTCCAAACCCAGTGAGATAAAAAAAGCCATTCAGTTGACTTTATATTGAGCCAGGAGCCAGAATATTAATACTACTTGATGATACATATTGCAGCATGGTAACTATTATACTAAAACCGTTCAATACCATGTTACTAGACGTGTATGGAAGCCTAGTAAGTTATATATGGCGTTTTATGCATCAATTTGTGATTATTTGGTTGCAAATAACATTTTATGCCCTGTCCGGGATACGAACGACGCTGGGTGAGTTCGGAGGCTGGAGTCCTAATTACGCTTAAGTACAGAGCGAAGCTCTGGGTACAGTGTGACCTTGGTATTAAACTCCCTATCGAGCAAGAAAGTTGGCGATATGACGCGAGGCTTAGGATGCTGCTTGTGACAGAAGGCGTGCCTAATTTGCAGAGGTTTCAACCTAAGAAGTGTATATTACTATCACCTGTCTGCCTATTTCCTGGATACCAACCCAAAAATTTCGCTTGCTCACCAATAATAATAACAGTGGGAATTCGCCACAAGCCCAGGAATACTACATAAGAAGGATCTATAAACTTCGCATAATTTGCGATATCGAATGATGTAGTAATGTAGTTTACTTCTCGACGCAGTTTTAATGACGCCATTTAGGGCAGCATCTCGGTGATACATACCAGATGGCCCTTGGGGGTTTCTTAACTCAAAGCTGGGGAGTCCCCATCGTGCTTAACATCCTAAAGATGCATTCGTAACGCACGATCCGATTTGAATGAAAATAGTTCAGTAGATAGAATGTGTAAACAACTACAAATTGAGTATGCATTCGACATGGGAAGATGACTACTAATGGGGCGTATATATAAAAGTGGGAGGGGCATACCCTTTCCCTGGCGAACTCCAATAGTCGGCTATTTAAGGTGTTTCACTTTGCACATTTCAGCTTATTCTATGTCATGGATTGTGCGAGTCAAGTCACAGTGCGGATTAAGTGCATCGCAGATACGTGTTTCTTTGTGCACATATCTACATTAATTGTGTGATCGGTGTGCGTGATATCGACAGCATTATGTGTGATCAGTACTCTTCTTGTGATTGAATGAGTACGAGATATTATCACGACTGATATTCTAGACAGGCTAAGCAAATGAGCTTCATTTAGAGACCAGGTCACGCTAATTGTGCTCGTCAACATGTAGTTGATACTGATTAGTGAGAACAAAATACCATAGTGCTACAGTGAGTTTGTGTGAAGCTACCAGTGGCTATAAAAATATCAGATAACTTATTCATATTAGCCGGGGACGAGTCCGTTGAATAGTGACGCTCAGTTTGTGGGATAGGTAGATAATCAAGTATCGCCATCTGTAATGAACGGGGTGTGAGTGGCGATATTTAGGAACATTAAACGCTATTTGTGATAGTCCATCTCGAGCCTATGAGTGGTCACCATCATTATCGTACTTATTTAGAAGTCAGATAAACAGTACTTCGAATAACTCGACTTACATTTGTGTTCACACGTATGCGATTGTCCCTTGAAACCAGTACCAGCGATGATGAGAACGCACCTATGTGACAGAGGTATTTCTGCGTGGAAGAACGGCGTGGGAATTTCGACGTCTTGGAGGTAGCAGTTTTCTAGTACATCACGAAGTCAGCGTGGAGCCAAATTAACCCATGATCCTCTACTAGCGAAATGGCGGTCATGGACAACTAAATCCATATGGGTATCGCCAGATAATAGCAGGTTACATACCAAAATGGTAAGTAAATTCCAATGATATCTTAGCATGAAAATCCGTCAAAAGTCGCATTAATATGATAATTTTGTAGATAAATTCAACAGCATGCATTTTGATTTCATGTGTAGTGTGTAGATAATGGGATACGAGGTGTCAAAGGGGTATAGTTTGTTTATTATCTTTTTATACTTGTATTCAGGGTGATTATTGGTTAATCACTAAATATATTTCCGGGAATTTGCATGAAATAGTGTTTAGTGCCCTATCTGCTGTTATGTGTGTTTAGTGCAGCATTCGTAAATGGGGTGGATTTAAATAATTCGACTTACTTTCATAATATCCCCATTTAAATCAGCTGGTAGGAACTTCCTAAGTTCCCATTATTAATTGTGCGATGAAACTGTAGGCAGGTGCTTCACGAATTAAATTTTGCATGGTTATAGACGTCCTACTTTAGTTTAAGGATGCTGCGAAGCGAAGAAAGAAAATGGTGACTTGCATGAACTATTGACCTAGAAGAATATGCGAGTGTGTGAGGTATTATAGTTTAATTCCCTGTCGGTAAGGATCATCGAAATATATTCTAGAGGCATTTGAGTAGTGTATGAAATGGAGGCCGGTAGAGAGGGTATGTGAAAAGATATGCAGTATATGAGAAATAATGAGAAAAATATAAACCAGTAGTGTAATTTGCAGAGGCATTGGAAGAAGGTAAGTAATATGTGATTAACGTCCATCGAGGTTAATGTGCCCAGAATAATATGCGATACATATGGATTAATAATTCTATCGCTCGTTTCGGATGTAATTTTGTATAGTCGTTCAGCTGTCTTCGCCAGGGCGTGTTACACTAGGCGAGTTATAAATATAGCCTCAGAGTGGGGGAGTGAGAAGTAAGCGAGACTCCAGCCACTTTCGTTGTGTTTGTTTTCGTTTTTGCTTGCCCTATTTCCTAGTACGTTATTTTCTCGACATGCAGATATATCTTTGCCCTTTTAAACGCACATAGAGTAACATAAAATATTCACTCGCGCAGTAACCTGTCTATACCACGGAAAGACTTTGTGTTTAATGAGCCGGTAGTTGATGCATTTCCTCCAATTAGGGTATAAAAATAAATTCATAGTTAGCAAATTTCAGCTAATACCTCGAGTCGGAATAGCGTGGTCCGATACCCGACTGGTACCGAATTCTAGGGTCGATACCAGAAGTCCTTTCTGGGATCACGGACTCCGGAGAGCACTGACTGTTTTTTGTCTTGTTTACAGGGAAAATGCTCCACCGTATTATGTATCTTATTGTTTGCTACTTGTGTAATTGTTTGGTGATTCATTTCTGGAGTTACAGGCTCACCAGCATTGTAATGTCCACATTGTAAATATTAGTAACAAGTTTGTCACCCCGGAGAGACATGTGTGTTCGGTAGTATGGTCATTTGTAATTAGATATTATAGGAACCATTAGTAATAGACAACTGCGGGATTTTCATGATTATATATTATGATGATCTATGTGGAATGTACTTTCTAAACATTCTCAAAATAAGAAAATTAAGAAATGTCAATTTAACAACAGTGGTCAACAATTATAATATTTTTGTAATTTGTATTTTTCTTTACGGTAATAAGTGGATGGTATATTTGCCATACGGGAAAACATGGTCATTGACCCTTGTAATGAAGTGTGAATATGCAAATGATATCATTATCCAAGTGAAAGGGAAGAGTCCCTAATATTTGGCAGTGAATGTGCAATATGTGCAATGTTGAGTGGTTTCTACCTGGGAATGTCAGAACGCAATTCAAGAGTGAATAACGAACTCATAAATACATTATATGACATCACACATGCGATA
Organism: Anabrus simplex; assembly: GCF_040414725.1. NCBI lineage: Eukaryota > Metazoa > Arthropoda > Insecta > Orthoptera > Tettigoniidae > Anabrus > Anabrus simplex. Next base: position 769,437,441 of record NC_090265.1, read on the forward strand.
GGTGAAGTGTAACATATCTCAAAAATTGCCACGAAGGCAACTTAATTGGCATCATGTGTGTACAGAATTTTTATAGATGATCTCTCAGTGAATAAAATTGTGTTTTGAACGAGATACAAATCGATCTTATTCTTTATTAGATTAATGTATTCCTCTTACTATAGTGCCCTACTTGCAAGATATTTATTTTACATCCCCACTTTATTTTCATCGGACAGGACCATGACCCACATGTTCTCGGGAGAAGCCGTTGCTAAGAATGAAAGTAGGGAGGATGGGACTTAGATGCCCGCGTTTGATTCTCCGATGTTCTTCTATCCATAACATATTTATGAGGCATGATTTTTATACTTAGAACATTATGGATGCCCGGGATAGGTATAATACAAACTAATATGCAATTTTATGTTAATCACTCTGAATAATAGTTTTCTAGTAAACAGTTGTTTTAATTTACCGAAAGCTACTGCGAGTGGAAACTTTTCCATTTTAATGTCACACATTCATCAGATCATCATCTTCGACAACGTTTATTTCCATCATCGTCTAGAGCATCGACGAAATCATCAAGGATATCAGGCTCAGACTTATAAGATCCTGGAAAAATCTGTTCAAGGCAATCAATTTCAAACTTTCTTAACACAAAGTACAAAGGTGCGTGTTAAAAAAATATGAAAAACCAGACTGGCTATGAAGACGTAAAGTTTCATTAACCGTACACCGGGGAGATGTATGCCCCAAACATATCTCTTGATATAAAAGCAGTCATTAGAGTGCACGAGCTGTGAGAATAGGAAGGTCAAAAGAAAAGTTACTGACTTATGAGACTATAGGGATTGCCAACAACAAATTAATGCGAATTAAAAATTCTTTGGGGTACTCAGTTCCTTGGTGTACGGCTCCAGGGGTGCAAAGTCCAACGTGTTCTCGTCTTGTGCCACATCACTTGAATGACGATCAGAAGCAGGCACGTTTAGAGGGTTCACAGGAGTTTGTCGAAACGGCGGATGCGATACCAAATTTCTTGAACCGTATTGTCACTGAGTATGAAACCTGGTGTCTCAGGTACGACCCTGAAACGAAACGGAAAAGCATGGAATGGTGTTCTCCGGGATCCCCACGTCGGAAAAAGGTCACAGTCGAAAAGTCACGCATCAAACTCGCTTTGAAAGGAAAGCGATTTGACAATATTCCTGACATCCAACGAAAAGTGACGAGGCTTTTGTACACCATCTCAAAGGAAGCCTTCTTGCAAAGTTTCCAGGACATTTATCGCCGATCTCTGCAGTATATAGTTATGGGAGGGAACTATTTCGAAGGACAGGAAGGTCACTGTCGTGCATTGCTCATCTATGTTGATTGTGCAGGACTATTCACCGAACTTTATTGTCACAGGTTGTACCTTAGCAGGACATTTAAACATGGGCGCACGTGAAATCAAATTATATCATTATATCCCGAGAAATGTGGTAACTTTTGGAGAAAACACCTCAATTTTGGTTTTTGGACCATTTTTGCTTAAAAACTCAGTAGTATCTCCCCTTATGGGAGACTGGGACTGAAATGTCTACTTCCTGTAAATATTAAGATACCATCTTAATATTTTGTTTGCTCAAAGTATGTGGTAGTTTGAACATCTGCATCAGTTCTAACAATTTGGCTTTACTAGTTTCATAGATATTAATAATTGTCTAATATTCATATGCAAATTATTCGAATATTCTAAATGTCAAGCCTGCCAAATCGATCCAGATAGCACAATTTTTCTATTATTATTATTATTATTATTATTATTATTATTATTATTATTATTATTATTATTATTATTATTATTGAATATCCAGTTAAAACCCCTAAATTACAAGTAGTACATTAGGGCTATAGATAGTTAGACTAAGTTAATACATGACAATTGCATTTAAAAAGGAGATGACTTATAAATGAGGTGGAGATATTTAACAAACATTTTATAACAACATTTTCTCTGAAATACCACAGTGAGAGGTGCTTCATATTCAATATTACACGTGTTTAAATGCATTAAGATTCATATCTACTCCTGTCAAAAATTCCACACTCAAATAAAAGATGAGGAATAGTTATGGCATTCATTCTAAACCTCTCGAGGTACGATCCAAACTTTCCTGTCTTATCAGAAACTGAGTTAAAATATGTTCATGTTGCAATAACCTAGTTTGTAGTCTCTCTTGAATATTTGGAAAGAATAAGTCCCTTGTTAGCCGGCCGTTTGTGCTGGTGATCCATTGGTTGTTCCACAAATCTTGTGTATACTCTCTCAGTTTCCATTTTTTTTTTTTACAAGAGACACAGGGCACTTTTCATGTACCAACAATCTTCTATATAAATAAAATAAATGAAATCGTAACGACCGTGTCTCTGTACATTGACTATTTTGGCGAAATTTCCGTACAATTGTCCGTTTCAGGAGTAATAATGACCATCTGCATATTTGTTAGCTTTGGTGTCTGTCTGTCTGTCTGTCTATAACTTGAAAACTACTGGATATATTTCTACCAATCTTCATACTTAGAATCCACCTGTCCTTGGATAGATTTTAGGGCAAATATTGTATCTAAATCCCTGAACTGACTGGGGGTTTATACGAAACCAAAACCGTGATTTTGCCACTCCTTCAAAATATACACAACCAAACGTAATGGAAATCTACCTGCCTTAATGGAAATTAACTTCTAAACCTTTTTTCTCAAGTGCATCATTTCGATGCCAGGATTAATGAGGGAGATATCATTAACGGACCGTTTTTCGGTACATGCCCCACCGGACTTACCTCAAGAGCGAGTGCGTGTGAAGAGTATTTCTTACAACTTGGGAACTACTGAAGATATTTGAACCGAACTTTATATTTAGCATACACCTGTCCAAAAGTAGGTTTTAAGGTCAATACCATTTTAAATTCCCGGAATGGACTGGGGTTTTACAGGGAACCGAAATAGTGATTTTACTCTCCCACATAATATACAGTACAACAACCACCTCACTGGAAATCGACCAAACTTGATGGAAATCCATTCCTAATTTTTTTGTCTCATGTGAATTTTTTGGACAGGAGGATTAATAAGGGAGATATCATGAACGGTCGGTTTTCAAGGTTAAGTCCAGCGGACACAGCCCGAAAGGTGTTGTACGTGGAGCAGATTCCTTATCTTCCATATCAATAAAATCGTAACAACCGTGTGTCTGTACATTGATTATTTTGGCAAAATTTCCATACAGTTATCCGCTTCATGCAAAAATGACCATATGCATAATTTTTAGCTTTGGTGTCTGTCTGTTGGTTTGTCTGTTGGTCTGTTTGTCTGTCCTTCTATAACTTGAAAACTACTGGATATATTTCCACCAAACTTGATATATAGAATCCACCTGTCTTTGGGTACGTTTTAAGGCAAATATTGTTCCTAAATCCCTGAACTGACTGGGGGTTTATACGAAAATGAAACCGTGATTCTGAACTCCCTCAAAATAAGCACAACCAAACTTAATGGAAATCTACCTGCATTAATGAAAATTAATTTCTAAAACTTTTTTCCCATATTCATAATTTCGATAAATTGGTTAATAAGGGAGATATCACAAACGGACCGTTTTTCGGTACAAGTCCCACCGGACTTAACGCAAGAGCGGGTGCGTGTAAAGCGCATCTGTTACAACTTGAAAGCTACTGAAGATATTTGAACCAAACTTTATATTTAGCATACATCTGTCCAAGGGTAGGTTTTTTGGTGTCTGTTTGTGTGTTTGTCTGTTGGTCTATATGTCTCTCTTTCTATAACTTGAAAACTACTGGATATATTTCCACCAAACTTTATATTTAGAATCCGCCTGCCGTTGGGTAAGTTTTAGAGCAAATATTGTTTCTAAATCCCTGAACTGACTGGGGGTTCATACGCAACCGAAACCGTGATTTTGCCCTCCCTCAAAATATACACAACCAAACTTAATGGAAATTAATTTCTAAACCTTTTTTCTCATGTGCATCATTTCCATACCAGAGTTAATAAGGGAGATATCATTAGCGGACCGTTTTTCGGTACAAGTCTCACCTGAATTAACGCAAGAGCGGGTGCGTGTAAAGCGTATTTCTTACAACTTGAAAACTACCTACTGAAGATACTTAAACCAAACTTTATATTTAGCATCTACCTGTCCAATGGTAGGTGTGAAGGTCAATACCATTTTAAATTCCCCGAATGGACTGGGGTTTTATAAGTAACCGAAATGGTGAATTTATTCTTCCACAATATATAAAGTACAAGACCAACCTGGTTGGAAATCGACCAAACTTGATGGAAATCCAATTCTATGTATTTTCTCATGCGCATTATTCAACAGGAGGATTAATAAGGGAAATATTATTAAAGGTCGGTTTCTCAGGCTAAGTCCAGCGGACATAGTCCAAAAGGTGTTATACGTGGAGCAGATTCCTTATTTATCTATATACATCAAATCGCAACGACCGAGTGTCTGTGCGTTGAATATTTTGACGAAATTTTCGTACAGCTTTCCGTTTACGGGGTAATAATGACCATCTGCGTATTTTTTAGCTGTAGTTTCGTGAAAAGTCCTAAAATTAACCCCCCGCCCGCCCAAAATCAAGATTGCCTCACAATCCGCCATACTAGCTGGAAAATTTAAATTAAGCAAAATTATACGTTTTAGCCGGTAACCTACGGAAAACTTCCAAGATCTTTAAATGTTTATTTTTTTATGCCGAAGAATATTGAAATATGGAGGCAATTTAATGACGGTGCAGACCTTCCTTTCGAGGTATTTCGTGGCTAAACGGTAAGCCCTATCACAAAACGGATGGCAGAATCTCCGTTCAATTTGGAGTGAACCACAACTTTGGTCCTGTGGCATTTTGTCGTCCCTCTCGCCCCCTTATAGGGTAGATTTGGCTGTATATTTGGATTGCTCGTAAATATTGTGCACTTTGCACGTGTGTTACTTAGTTTGCGACACTTTGTAGGAATGATAGAGTCATCGAATTTGGCACGCACATTGACACGACCAAATATGCGAACCAAATTTCATGATTCTAGCTTCCACATAAGTATGTGAAAAATAATGTAGAATGTTAAAAATGCACCAAACTTTTACCCCATTCAAATATCGTAACTCAATCGAACCCATAAATACGAAAAAATGTTTTAAAACCAAACATGAAGGGCGATAAAAGGGACGTCTGTGGGTGCAAACCGTTTGTTTGTATGATCTACCATTTAGAAGCAGTAAATCTCGAAATGAAGTGTTGCACTTACAAACGTGGCCATGCATATCTGTCATCTATATAAGTATAATCATAACGACCGTGTGTATGTACATTGACTATTTTTGCAGAAAATCCGTACAGCCGTTTCAGGTGTAATAATGACTATCTTCATATTTCTTAGCTTTGGTGTCTGTCTGTTTGTCTGTTTGATTGTATGAGTTCTTATAACCTAAAAACTACTGAATATACTTCTACCAAACTGATATTTAGAATCTACCCGTCCTTGTGTAGGTTTTAGGGCCAATATTATTTCTGAATACCTAAATTTACTGGGGGTTTATTCGAATCCGAAACCATGATTTTGCACTCCCTCAAAATATGCACATCCGAAATTAATGGAAATCTACCACCCTTAATGGAAATCAATTTCGAAACCTTTTTCTCATATGTATCATTGCGATATGAGCATTAATAAAGGAGATATCATGAACGGTCAGTTTCTCAGGCTAAGTCCAGCGGACATAGCCTAAAAGGTGTTGTACGTGGAGCAAATTCCTTATCTATATAAATAAAATCGTAACGACTGTGTGTGCCTGTACATTGGCTATATTGGTGAAATTTTCGTACAGCTATCCGTTCGAGGGGTAATCATGACCATTTGCTTATTTTTGGTGTAGTTTACTAAGTAGTTGTCTAAGTTCTAATTTTTCCCCCCTCACCCAAAATCCAGATTGCGGCATAATCTGCCAGACGAGTAAGAAAATATATATTTGGCCGAATTATACGTTTAAGATTGTAAGGAACGGAAAACTACCAAGATCTTCAAATATTTCACTTTTTATCCCCGACGAATATCGAAATATAGAGGCAATTTTAATGATGGTGTGGATCAACGTTTCGAGGTATTTCTTAGGATAAACGGGACGCCCTTTCACATAACGGCTTGCACAATCTCCGTTCAATTTGGAGTGATCTTCAACCTTGATCTTATGACTTTTTGTCGTATCTGTATCCCTTATACGTTAGATTCGTCCCCATTTCTCGATTTTAAGTAAACTTGGACTTTCTACATGCATAATTCATACCTTCAATCACTTACAGGAAAGTTAGAATAATCAAACTCTACACGAACATTGGCCCACCCAGTACCCATATGTGAGCTAAATGCTATGTCTCATAACTATCCGAAAAGTAAAACATTGTAAGATAATCTTACCCAAATTTCACCCTATTCAAAGTTTCTAACTCAATCTGACCCATGGATAGACGAGATGCTAGAAAATACCATAGCACCAGCCATTTAGGCCGCTAAGTACGGCGTCTTATGGTACAATCCTTTGTCGATATGACGTACCATTTAGCAGCAGTTAATCTGTAAATGAAGGTCTGCAATATTGTAAACATGCATATACTTTCGTACCGGTATGTCGATCTATATATATTCACTGATGTCGATTTGTAGCGATCGAGAAAGGGTGTGTCTGCTATTGTAATCACGGCTCCCCACACAGAGTTTGACTGGCAGTAGGACTGGGGTCCTTCTCCAACTCCTGTGTAACTGGCATTAGTAAGGAGGGAATACCATTGTAATGAATAAATCACTTCTCGATTTGACTTTCAGAAGGCAAGGAAGCATGCAATTTTGTTCAATACTCCCTACCCGTTTGTGTTTGGCTGTAGGCCAGGGTGTCCGCCATTATAAACAAATGTACCCATCTAAAATGTGACTAGCATTAGGCACACTGGCCTGCTATTTTAATGGAAACTCACGAACTCTGTGTGACTGGCAGTAAGCTGGTTGGCACAAGGAAAAAGGGGCTGTCATTATAATGATAACACGACTCAATTTTGACTGATAGTAGGGAAATTTCCTGCCATTGTAATAAAAGCTCCTCAATAGTCTTTTGCCTGGAAGTAGGATAGGGGCCTGCAGTGTAACGAAGACTCCCCAAATAGATTGTGACCGCCCAGTAGGCAATGGGGCCTGAAATTATAATGTAATCTTTCCAACTCGATTATGAATTGCAGTAGGCAAGTGAGCCTGCCTTTATCATTACAACTCCGCAACCCACACTTTACATTGGAAACAACGTATGGGGATCTCTTCGTGCTGTATCTCGGATAACGCTAAGGGTCATGCAATTTTAGAACAATCTTATTTAATGCACGTACAGTATTTACTTCCATATCCGTATAAAATATAGAATACCGTAGCGAAGCACGAGTACATTTGACAGTCTATTTATATAAATCAAATCGTAACGACCGCGTGTCTGTGCAATGACTATTTTGGCGAAATTTTTGTCCAGCTTTCCGTTTAAGGGGTAATAGTGACCATCTGCATATATTTTAGCTATAGTTTCCTAAAAGTCCTAAATTTTATCCCCCTCGCCCAAAATCAAGATTGCCTCACAGTCTGCCACACGAGCGGGAAAATTGAAATTAGGCATAATTATTCCTTTAAGCTGGTAACCTAAGGAAAACTTCCAAGATCTTCCAATTTTTCACTTTATATACCGAAGAATATCGAAATATGGAGGCAATTTAATGACAGAGCAGACCTTCGTTTCGAGGTATTTCACGGCTAAACGGTAAATGCTATCACAAAAAGGATGGCACAACCTCCATTCAATTTAGATAGATCTAAATCTTTGGTCCTGTGACATTTTGTTGTCTCTCTCCCTTATACGGTAGATTTGGCTGTATATTTCGATTGTTCGTAAATTTTTTTGCTCTTTACACGTATGTTACTTAGGTTGACACACAGGAAAGATAGGGTCATCGAAATGGGTACGCACATTGACACGACCAATGGCTATATGCGAACCAAATTTCATGATTCTAGCTTCCACATAAGTATGTGAAAATTAATGTAAAATTTTAAAAATGTACTCAAATTTCACCCCATTCAAATAACGTAACTCAACCGAACCCATAAACATGGTAGATACGACAAAATGTTTTAAGACCAGACATGTAGCGCGATAGAAGGGACGTCTGAGGGTGCAAACTGTTTGTTGATAGGATGTACCGTTTAGGAGCAGTAATTCTCGAAATGAAGGTTTTCACTTACAAACGTACTCTTGCTTATTTGTCATATATATAAATATAATCGTAACAACCGTGTGTCTGTACATTGAATATTTTGGCGAAATTCCCGTACAGTTATCCGTTTCAGGTGTAATAATGACTATCTGCATATTTCTTAGCTGTGGTGTCTGCTTGTTGTCTGTTTGATTGTATGAGTTCTTATAACCTAAAAACTACTGAATATATTTCTACCAAACTTGATATTTAGAATCCACCTGTCCTCCAGTAGGTTTTAGGGCCAATATTATTTCTGAATACCTAAATTTAGTGGGGGTTTATTCGAAAACGAAGCTATGATTTGCACTCCCTCAAAATATGCACATCCGAAATTAATGGAAATCTACCACCCTTAATGGAAATCAATTTCGAAAACTTTTTCTCATGTGTATCATTTCGATATGAGCATTAATAAAGGAGATATCATGAACGATCAGTTTCTCAGGCTAAGTCCAGCAGACATAGCCCAAATGTGTTGTACGTGGAGCAGATTCCTTATCTATGTATATAAATAAAATCTTAAAGACTGTGTTTGTCTGTACATTGACTAATTTGGTGAAATTTTCGTACAGCTACCCGTTTGAGGTGTAATAATGACCATCAGCATTTTTTTGGGTGTAGTTTTCTGAAAGTCCTAATTTTTACCACCTTCACCCAAATTCCAGATTGCGGCATAATCTACCAGACGAGCACGAAGATTGAAATTTGGCAAAATAATACGTTTTAGGCTGTAACGGACGGAAAACTACCAAGATCTTTAAATTATTCACTTCTTATTCCCGAGAATATCGAAATATGGAGGCAATTTTAATGATGGTGCAGACATTCGTTTCCAGGTATTTCGTGGGATAAATGGGAATTCCTATCACAAAACACGTGGCACAATCTCCGTTCAATTTGGAGTGATCTTCAACTTTGGTCTTATGATTTTTTTCATTTCTGTATCCCTTATACGTTAGATTCGCCTCTATTTCTTTATTTTAAGTAAACTTGGCCTTTTACGTGCATAATTCATACTTTCAATCACTTACAGGAAAGATAGAATCATAACTCTACACGAACATTGGCCCACCCAGTACCCATATGTGAGCCAAATGCTATGTCACATAATTATTCTAAAAGTAATGCAATGTAAGATAATATTACACAAATTTCACCCTATTCAACGTTTCTAACTCAATCTGACCCATGAATAGATGAGATTCGAGAAAGTATCATGGGACCAGCCATTTAGGGCGCTAAATACTGCGTCTTTTGGTACATTCCTTTGTCGATATGACGTACCGTTTAGCAGCAGTTAATCTGTAAATGAAGGTCTGCAATATTGTAAACATGCATATACTTTCGTACCGGTATGTCGATCTAAATATATTCATTGATGTCGATTTGTAGCGATCAAGAAACAGTGTCTTCTATTGTAATCACTGCTCCCCACACCGACTTTGACTGGCAGTAGGAATGGGGTCCTTCTCCAACTCCTGTGTAACTGGCATTAGTATGGTGTGCCTACCATTGTAATGAATAATTCACTTCTCGATTTGACTTGCAGAAGGCAATAGAGCATGCAATTTTGTTCAAAACTACCCGACCAGGTTGTGTTTGGCTGTAGGCCGCCCTTATAAGCAAGTGTACCCATTTAAAATTGATTAGCATTATGCATAGTGGACTGCTATTTTCATGGAAAGTCACCAACTCTGTGTGACTGGCACTAAGCTGACTGGCAGCAGGAAAAAGCGCTTGTCATATTAATGATAACACATAACTCAATTTCTACTGGTAGTAGGGAAGTTTCCTGCCGTTATAATGAAAGCTCCTCAACTGTTTTTTTTGCTTGGAATTAGGATAGGGGCCTGCAATGTAACGAAAACTTCCCAAATAGATTGTGACCGCGCAGTAAGCAATGGGGCCTGCAATTATAATGTAAACTTCGCAACTCGATTGTGAATGGCAGTAGGCTTGTGAGCCTGCCGTTATCTACACAACTTCGCAACCCAGACTTTACATTGGAAACAACGTATTGGGAACTGCCCATGCTATATCTTGGATAACGCTAAGAGACATGCAATTTTAAAACAGTCGTATTTACTGCACGTACAGTATTTACTTCGATATCCGTATACAATGTAGAATATCGTAGCGCAGCACGGGTACATTTGCTAGTCATGAAATAAAAAAATGGAATATAAATGCAAAATTTCCTCTACAATATTTATTTGTCTTCAAACATTTGAAGTGTTTATATACACTGAATGACAGAGCAAATGCAACACCAAGAAGGAGTGGTTCGAAAGGGATGAAAGTTGGGGAAAAAAATAGAGACGGCACGGACGAATAATTGATGTTTATTTCAAACCGATATGCAGGTTACACAATGCGCACGGCATCGACTCAGTAGGATGTAGGACCACCGCGAGCGGCGATGCACGCAGAAACACGTCGAGGTACAGAGTCAATAAGAGTGCGGATGGTGTCCTGAGGGATGGTTCCCCATTCTCTGTCAACCATTTGCCACAGTTGGTCGTCCGTACGAGGCTGGGGCAGAGTTTGCAAACGGCGTCCAATGAGATCCCACACGTGTTCGATTGGTGAGAGATCCGGAGAGTACGCTGGCCACGGAAGCATCTGTACACCTCGTAGAGCCTGTTGGGAGATGCGAGCAGTGTGTGGGCGGGCATTATCCTGCTGAAACAGAGCATTGGGCAGCCCCTGAAGGTACGGGAGTGCCACCGGCCGCAGCACATGCTGCACGTAGCGGTGGGCATTTAACGTGCCTTGAATACGCACTAGAGGTAACGTGGAATCATACGCAATAGCGCCCCAAACCATGATGCCGCGTTGTCTAGCGGTAGGGCGCTCCACAGTTACTGCCGGATTTGACCTTTCTCCACGCCGACGCCACACTCGTCTGCGGTGACTATCACTGACAGAACAGAAGCGTGACTCATCGGAGAACACGACGTTCCGCCATTCCCTCATTCAAGTCGCTCTAGCCCGGTACCATGCCAGGCGTGCACGTCTATGCTGTGGAGTCAATGGTAGTCTTCTGAGCGGACGCCGGGAGTGCAGGCCTCCTTCAACCAATCGACGGGAAATTGTTCTGGTCGATATTGGAACAGCCAGGGTGTCTTGCACATGCTGAAGAATGGCGGTTGACGTGGCGTGCGGGGCTGCCACCGCTTGGCGGCGTATGCGCCGATCCTCGCGTGCTGACGTCACTCGGGCTGTGCCTGGACCCCTCGCACGTGCTACATGTCCCTGCGCCAACCATCTTCGCCACAGGCGCTGCACCGTGGACACATCCCTATGGGTATCGGCTGCGATTTGACGAAGCGACCAACCTGCCCTTCTCAGCCCGATCACCATACCCCTCGTAAAGTCGTCTGTCTGCTGGAAATGCCTCCGTTGACGGCGGCCTGGCATTCTTAGCTATACACGTGTCCTGTGGCACACGACAACACGTTCTACAATGACTGTCGGCTGAGAAATCACGGTACGAAGTGGGCCATTCGCCAACGCCGTGTCCCATTTATCGTTCGCTACGTGCGCAGCATACCTCAGTGACGTCAGTCTACCCTGCAATTGGCATAAAGTTCTGACCACTCCTTCTTGGTGTTGCATTTGCTCTGTCAGTCAGTGTATTTTACGTAGTAATAGTGCCTTTATCTAACTCTGGTTAGTAGCACAATGCAAGGTCAGTAGTTCAGAGGGTATTTCAAATCTAGGGGATACCGTGGGTGTTATTCTACCATCCCCACCCACACGGGGGTGCTACACTCAACACTGTCTGCTGCGAGTCACCTCGCCGCTGCTGTGATTCGACTCACTCGGAAAATTGAATTATTCGATACACTGCTTTGAAGCGTACACTCAGTATAAAGATCTCGGTCAGAGGAAAGAAAACCACCGCAGCTCACAAGCTCAATCCTGTGGATGCCAGAGGGGAGTAACACGTGACCAAGTACAGACTCGAATTCATAGACAAGGGGAAGTGTTTGCTGTTTGTACTGTGAGGAGGTCCTCTCATTTCTGAGTGTACAGGTTATGTTTGAACACATTTCTCTGTCCCTATGTACGTTATCGAATTGAAAATGTGAGAAGTTGAGTTTTGTTGTGCAAATGGCTTCTACTAGTACTTTTGCAAGCGAATAACGTAAAAACTATGAATGAGCTTAATCAAGGAATATAAGTATCTATAGCGTGGAGCGCTTTCCACGTAGCTCAAATAAATAGCATTCTCAAAAGTATCGAATTTAAAGTTTTTCTAGAATAAGTAGTGAGAATGGAATTCCACTAGTCAACATGGAAATAAAAGTTGTCCTTTTCCTTCTCAAAAAATAGTCATTTCCAGTTAAATATGAGCGAAAGTACATGAATATGGCTTTTATTACCGGTAGCTCTTTGTTTTAAGATATTTGTTTGTACTGAACTCAACCTGATGCACTCTTATCCATTTACCTACCTATTAGAGCGTTTCTACATATTCTTATTCTTCTTCTTATTATGCATCTTTTCCCACATCTGTAGGGTTGCGTGTGCGAACTGTGTCGCGTGTTTCTGTAGTGGTTGGAAGTGTGCTGTGTTGTCTGAATATGAAGAGGAAAGTGTTGGGACAAACATAAACACCCAGTCCCCGAGCCAGAAGAATTAATCAGATGCGATTACAGTCCCCGACACGGCCGGGAATCGAACCCGGCACCCATTGAACCGAAGGCCTCAACCCTAACTACACAGCCAAATAATCGGACTGACTGGAGAGTTTCTGTTTCTTTGATTTTCGTTTGTAGTCTATTTCTGAGGCATCTCTCATCATATTCCAGTAATAGTCTACGAGCAGAGATGATTTCAATTGCCCTTGTACCTTCTTTCAGTCGCTACAAGAGTTTCTCTGAGGAACACGAAACAGAACATAGCCGCCATATGTGTCCGTGCCATCAGATGAGGCTGGCGATCCCAAAGATCTGCATCTAGTTACTGATGAGGAGTTGGGATATTGAGTCTAGGTCCCCAACATTTCTACTATCAGACGACATAATAGCCTGGATGACACATGGTAGGGACATTAGGAGAGAAATGGTTTCCCACTGCTCTCCTCTCCGAACCAGACGGTGCTACTGCTTATGAGTCTGTCAAGTCCACTGAGACCGACCGCCCCTATGACAAACAGTTTCAACCATTCAGGGACTGGCTGAATACGGAATTGTGTTATTAGCACCGGCCTCCTTTCGTACTGCCTAAGGCAGGGGCGCCCAGATTTTGTTGTAGCGGGTTATATACAAGACACAACAAGAGGTGCGGAACATAAAATACGTTATAGTTTATAATATAATATAATATAACATAATATACAATTTCTAATCACTAGGTTGCGTGTCAAAAGCCTGGATTAAATTCCTAAGCCCTCCGCAGTGCTCATATGAAGCGACGCCATATGACGCTGTTGTGGATGATTCCTACATCGGATGTGGACGTAAAGCCTTTAGCAGACCCATTGATGCTATTCGGCTATTCGACAGGAGTAGGCTATATGCCCTCATCGGCTTTCACCCTCTTACCTAATACTATCATATATCACATCATTCATTTAATGAACTCGGGTTCTCTCCCCTTTGCAAGCTGTAACAACATGATTACGGGAGAAAAGCTTACGTCATTATCCAAATGATGACACTGTACCCATCTAGGAATTAGGTAACGGGAGTCGGTAAACATCAGGTGAATTTATGGTACTAGAATAGTGGGTGCTCGGTTGCACCAGGTCAGGATAGCGATTTGGGCCATGACTGGTTCAAGATGATACGGAGCTCGATAGCTGTAGTCGCTTAAGTGCGGCTAGTATCCAGTATTCGGGACATAGTGAGTTCGAACCCCATTATCGGCAGCCCTGAAGAGATGGTTTTCCGTGGTTTCTCCATTTTCACACCAGGCAAATGCTGGGGCTGTACCTTAATAAAGGCCACGGCCACTTCCTTCCCATTCCTAGCCCTTTCCTGTCCCATCGTCGCTATAAGAACTATCTGTGTCGGTGCGACTTAAAGCAAGTTGCAAAAAAAAAGTTCAAGAAGACAGTTTAGGGAATGTAAATTGGTATCATTCTTTCTTTAGCAAGGCATTTGACGAACCGCACAAAGGTTAAAACTCTACAACAGGGCCTCTCAAATGCCCAAAATCTCACGCGTGCAAACTGCGGCGCCGAGTTCCTGTGCACAGTGCATCGGTCCCCCTCGGCTCGGCTCGGACCAATGCTTCGTCTCTGAGCTACTCGGCTAAGCTCGGCTCAACTCGGCTCGGATTTAGAGCGCTACGGAGCAAGTGAGGAAGAGGGGAAGCGAGCGAGATAGGCGTGGGGAAAGAGAGGAACAGCGCTATTGCTCCAAATCGAGGAGTGGGGGTCTGCACTCTGGTCAACCTAGCGAAGTCGTCTTTTGCACCGTGCACAGGGCATGCACCCTGAGAGGTCCTGCTGTACAACATAATGTAAGAAGAGCCCGAACTGAGAAACAAGCAGACATATTCCCGGGAAGGATAGAGTGCAAGCGAGGAGCTGCTAGACCACCGGTGTCAAGGCTCCAAAACATCAAAGACTCGACTTGCATCAACAACATTGAACAACTCTTCAAGTTGGTTAAATAAAGGGGTGCTTTCTTCATGGTGACCTAGGGGACCGGATATGACTCTTAAAGAAGAAGAAGAAAATAATAAGAAAAATCAGAAGAAAATAAGAAGAGGAGGATACAAAGGAGTAGAAGATTGATATACAATACTACTCAATATAGTCGCAATTGTTGCCAAAGTACTTGTTTCAACGCCCGGTACTTTTTTTTTTGCTAGGGGCTTTACGTCGCACCGACACAGATAGGTCTTATGGCGACGATGGGATAGGAAAGGCCCTGGAGTTGGAAGGAAGCGGCCGTGGCCTTAATTAAGGTACAGCCCCAGCATTTGCCCGGTGTGAAAATGGGAAACCACGGAAAACCATCTTCAGGGCTGCCGATAGTGGGATTCGAACGTACTATCTCCCGGATGGAAGCTCACAGCCACGCGCTTCTACGCGCACGGCCAACTCGCCCGCTGGTCCCGGTACTATTGATGCGGCGCTGAGCAACTCTGCCGCGAGTTCCTGAAGCCACGCCATATCATCGTACCAGCCAGGTGCACCTTCAAGTGTCCCAAGAGATTAAAATGAATGGCTAGCAGATTTGGGCTGTAGGGAGGATGGTCTAGTACCTGCCACCAGAAGCGCAATAAAGGCCATCTCGCCCATAAATCTAAGATACGCTAAGCTACACTATGCTAAACAACGCCAAAATTTCCTGTGTCGTGTTGCGAATAAAAAGCTAATCTAAACTACGCTAGGCAGCCGTTTAGAGATGGCGGATTAATTGAAGAGGGGACTTTTTCATAGGACGCTGTCGGAAGACGAAGAAAGAGAATGAAAAAGAAACAGGAGAAGATACTGCACACGTGTAATTGGAGGGAGAATAATTAATCGTGAATTCCATCATTTGATTCAAGCATTCCATGGAAATGATAAAAAAACTAAAAATTACTTTCATCTAAATCAGGAACAGTTTCAGGAACTCCCATTTACTGAGGTTGATATTAAGAAAAAATTGAATATGAAGCACCCAAATTATAGCGTGTACTGTAGAAATATATGTGAAAACAGTACATACAATCAGTTTCCAGAGTTTCATTTATTTGTTACCAACATTTGTCTTTCATGGTTACGTCTCTTTAAAAATTCGACATGTATATTTTTGTATCTCTTCAGTCAGACTTTTAATCTTTGTTCTACCTTCCATCATAATTAACTAACATAGAAGCAATTAAGCAATATAATAGATACTACGTTGATGTAATTCACGGAAGCCACACGCACAAAACGACTGTTTGCTAGACGGCGGGCAAAAACAACAAACCACGAATGGGCGCATGCGCGATGCCTGCTACAGCTATGAAAATCACCTCCTTGACGATCTGTAAAATTTAGCTTGGCACGGCTTAGGATACCGTGGCTTAGCATAGCAGTCTGTGTGCGCATTCCATGTAACTTTATTGGAGCGACTTTCTCGTTGGGTTGCACAGCATAGGGTAGTTTTCTATGTATGGTGGCGTTGACTGTTCGTGGATGCTGTGGGCTGCTTGTGGACTGTCTGTGTGTGGTTGCGTTAACTGTTAGCGGATGCTGTAGGCTGCGTGTGGACTGTCTGTGTGTGGTTGCGTTAACTGTTAGCGGATGCTGTAGGCTGCGTGTGGACTGTCTGTGTGTGGTTGCGTTAACTGTTAGCGGATGCTGTAGGCTGCGTGTGGACTGTCTGTGCATGGTGGCGTTAACTGTTGGCGGATGCTGTAGGCTGCGTGTAGACTGTCTGTGCATGGTGGCGTTAACTGTTCGTAAATGCTGTAGGCTGCGTGTAGACTGTCTATGTGTGGTGGCGTTAACTGTTCGTAAATGCTGTAGGCTGCGTGTAGACTGTCTATGTGTGGTGGCGTTAACTGTTCGTAAATGCTGTGGGCTGCTTGTGGACTGTCTGTGTGTGGTTGCGTTAACTGTTGGCGGATGCTGTAGGCTGCGTGTAGACTCTCTATATGTGGTGGCGTTAACTGTTCGTGAATGCTGTAGGCTGCGTGTAGACTGTCTATGTGTGGTGGCGTTAACTGTTCGTAAATGCTGTAGGCTGCGTGTAGACTGTCTATGTGTGGTGGCGTTAACTGTTCGTGAATGCTGTAGGCTGCGTGTGGACTGTCTGTGTGTGGTTGCGTTAACTGTTCGTGGATGCTGTAGGCTGCGTGTGGACTGTCTGTGCATGGTGGCGTTAACTGTTGGCGAATACTATAGGCTGCGTGTGGACTGTCTGTGCATGGTGGCGTTAACTGTGCGTGGATGCTGTAGGCTGCGTGTGGACTGTCTGTGTGTGGTGGCGTTTACTGCTAGCGGATGCTGTGGGCTGCGTGTGGACTGTCTGTGCATGGTGGCGTTAACTGTTAGCGGATGCTGTAGGCTGCGTGTGGACTACCTGTGTGTGGTGGCGTTAACTGTTCGTGGATGCTGTGGGCTGCTTGTGGACTGTCTGTGTGTGGTTGCGTTAACTGTTAGCGGATGCTGTAGGCTGCGTGTAGACTGTCTATGTGTGGTGGCGTTTACTGTTAGCGGATGCTGTAGGCTGCGTGTGGACTGTCTGTGCATGGTGGCGTTAACTGTTGGCGAATACTATAGGCTGCGTGTGGACTGTCTGTGCATGGTGGCGTTAACTGTGCGTGGATGCTGTAGGCTGCGTGTGGACTGTCTGTGCATGGTGGCGTTAACTGTTGGCGAATACTATAGGTTGCGTGTGGACTGTCTGTGCATGGTGGCGTTAACTGTTCGTGAATGCTGTAGGCTGCGTGTGGACTGTCTGTGTGTGGTGGCGTTAACTGTTCGTGAATGCTGTAGGCTGCGTGTGGACTGTCTGTGCATTGTGGCGTTAACTGTTGGCGAATACTATAGGTTGCGTGTGGACTGTCTGTGCATGGTGGCGTTAACTGTGCGTGGATGCTGTAGGCTGCGTGTGGACTGTCTGTGCATGGTGGCGTTAACTGTTCGTGAATGCTGTAGGCTGCGTGTGGACTGTCTGTGCATGGTGGCGTTAACTGTTGGCGAATACTATAGGCTGCGTGTGGACTGTCTGTGTATGGTGGCGTTAACTGTTCGTGAATGCTGTAGGCTGCGTGTGGACTGTCTGTGCATGGTGGCGTTAACTGTTGGCGAATACTATAGGTTGCGTGTGGACTGTCTGTGCATGGTGGCGTTAACTGTGCGTGGATGCTGTAGGCTGCGTGTGGACTGTCTGTGTGTGGTGGCGTTTACTGTTAGCGGATGCTGTAGGCTGCGTGTGGACTGTCTGTGTGTGACGGCGTTAACTGTTCGTGGATGCTGTAGGTTGCGTGTGGACTGTCTGTGTGTGGTGGCGTTAACTGTTGGCGAATACTATAGGCTGCGTGTGGACTGTCTGTGTTTGGTGGCGTTAACTGTTCGTGTATGCTGTAGGCTGCGTGTGGACTGTCTGTGTGTGGTAGCGTTAACTGTTCGTGGATGCTGTAGGCTGCGTGTGGACTGTCTATGCATGGTTGCGTTAACAGTTCGTGGATGCTGTCGGCTGCGTGTGGACTGTCTGTGTGTGGTGGCGTTAACTGTTCGTGGATGCTGTAGGTTGCGTGTGGACTGTCTGTGTGTGGTGGCGTTAACTTTTCGTGGATGCTGTAGGCTGCGTGTGGACTGTCTGTGTCTGCTGCTCTCTACTATGGGCAGCCTTGGCTGTGATTTCCCATTATCATAGCAGGCAGGTTGACCTCAATGTGGGCCACGGTCGCTTCCTTCCGTGTGCTATCCCGTAAGACCGACAGTATGTCTGTCGGTGCGACATAAAACTCCTCCGAGAGTCTACACAGCCTGTACGGAGACTGACCCTCAGGTCAGCCAACCTACTGCTAGAGCCCCACGCCGATATACAGATTATTATCCGCGTCCGCAAATTGCTATCCGCGGATATTGTAAATAATTTTTTTTGCTATTGGCTTTACGTCGCGCCGACACGGATAGGTCTTATGGCCACGATGGGATAGGAAAGGGCTAGGACTGGGAAGGAAGCGGCGTTAGCCTTAATTAAGGTACAGTCCCAGCATTTGCCTGGTGTGAGAATGGGAAACCACGGAAAACCATCTTCAGGGCTGCCGACAGTGGGGTTCGAACCCTCTATCTCCCGAATACTGGATACTGGACGCACTTAAGCGACTGCAACTATCGAGCTCGGTATTGTAAATATTTAACTGCAGGTATTGATACGGCTAAATCTGTTAACATAATATGAAAGACCTGAAACCTGGTACCAGAACCTCTACGTTGCATCCGGGAGATCGTGGGTTCGAGCCCCACTGTCGGCAGCCCTGAAGATGGTTTTCCGTGGTTTCCCATTTTCACACCAGGCAAATGCTGGGGCTGTACCTTAATTAAGGCCACGGCCGCTTCCTTCCAACTCCTAGGCCTTTCCCATCCCATCGTCGCCATAAGACCTATCTGTGTCGGTGCGACGTAAAGCAAATAGCAAAAAAAAAAGAACCTCTACGTGAAGGTTTCTGAGAGATTTACTCTTTTGCCAACTGCCCATTAATTGCGGGCAGGAGCCAGTTGGGATTAGTTCAGATTCACTGCTTCACGGTTTCAAGGCTCCTTATTCATCACCATTCTCCCGCACTACTGTCATCATGGGTCATCTAACCACAAGCAAAATTAAGAGTATACCTGAGTGAAAATCAATAAACGTCATTGTTTAGAAATTATCAGCAAATTTATCCGCACTGCCATACAGTTTGCATCCGCCAAGACACTAAATTCCCGGGTATCCCCATCCGTGAAGGGTCTAGCTACTTCCTAGTCTCCATCTGTTGATGAACACAAGAAACATAAAGATAAGATAAATATGAGAGGAGGCACGATCAGTAGAGTTTGTGACAGTGACACAGTGCGTGATGATATGTTATCACGTGACATGCTGATCACTTGATCTGAAAGGATCACGAACAACACGCATCAGTTAACACCAAGCCTGTCCGTGGAGCTCTTCCAGGTTTCCTGAAGGGGACAGTAATACCTGCAAGGTCGTCAGTTGTTGAAGATCTAGTACCTTCTAGCAAGCAGATAACCACATTCAAGAGTCTCTCGATTTGGGAGCGTGGGTTTGCAACCACATGACCCCTACCTGAGTCTGGCATTGATTTCACTTGTAAGTTTCATATTTCGTATCTGGCCAACTTTTGTGGGAATTGCCCTAAGGAGAGGGTGGCATGACTCAACCCAGTGACAATTTCATTTAGTGAAATATTTTATTTTAAGTACTTCCAATATTTACATGGAAATATATTGTTTAAGCATGAGAAAAAAAATAAAAACATATAAATTCACAGTTGCACATTTTCTCCGCCCTTCGGTAAAGTTTAGGGCTTAGAAGACGAGATTCTTTGGTTGTTCCTCTCTTAGTAGCCTCTGACGACATGAAGGGGTACACAAAATGCATCCTTTCACTCCACGCACAGGGGAGCGAAGGAGTTCCGATAAAGCGAAAGGAACATAGTGTATAAAAGACTGGTAAAGCTCACGCATTGCGAAAAAAATTAAAGACATTCTAGGCCTCGTATATGTAATACTAACCTAGTTCTTAGCCAATCCTGTGGTGTGGTGAAAATGAAACTCCACAGCCTGTTTCCAGTCCTTCGACTGGGTCACGAATGGAATGAATGAAGCCCCTCACCTAGCGGCAAGGATAGGAACTGTGCCGGCTGCCGAAGCCTCTCGTACTCATATGGGGCAATGATTAATCACTCACAGATGAAATGCTATGATATCGGAGAGTGTTGCACCGAGATCGATAGCTGCAGTCGTTTAAGTGCGGCCAGTATCCAGTAATCGGGGGATAGTGGGTTCGAATCCCACTGTCGGCAGCCCTGAAGATGGTCTTCCTTGGTTTCCCATTTTCACACCAGGTAAATGCTGAGCTTGTACCTTAATTATGGCCACGGTCACTTACTTCCCACTCCTAGCCCTTTCCTGTCCCATCGTCGCCGTAAGACCTATTTGTGTCGGTGCGGCGTAAAGCAACTTGTAAAAATGGAGAGTGTCGCTGGAAGGAAACATTGCAGGGAAAACCGGAGTACCCATCTCCGCTTTGTCCAGCACAAATCTCACATGGAATGACCGGGATTTCAACCTGTGGTGTAATGCTTGTCTCTTATTCGCAGGCCCTGGATTCGTTTTCCGGCCAGTACAAGGATTTTATTTCTGGACTGAGGAATAGAACGGGGTTCACATGATACGAGATTTAATTAGAAGAAGAAAGCGCACAGTGAGAAGATGACGCTACTGGTTGCCATGGTTACAAAAATGTAAGGCATTCACGAGGCTAATTCCGGATATAGCTCCAACATATCCACGTTAAAATGAAAAAATGAAACGGCGTATTGCTTTTAGTGCCGGGAGTGTCCAAGGACATGTTCTGCTCGCCAGGTGCAGGTCTTTCGATTTGACTCCCATAGGCGACCTGCGGGTTGTGATGAGGATGGAATGATGAAGACGACACATACACCCAGCCCCAGTGCCAGCAAAATTAACCAATGATGGTTAAAATTACCGACCTTGCCAGGAATCGAACCCGGGTTCCCTGTGACCAAAGGGCAGCACGCTAACCATTTAGCCATGGAGCCGGACAACGTTAAAATAATGTGAAAGGAGGGACTCGTCAACAGATACTCCGAATTGAGAATACTTTACTATTTTACTATTTACCGGCTGTGGTGAAGACAAGTTTCCTATTATCTCTGATAGAACTCGTCACATGACTGCAACATTCCGTGAAAATAATAAAGACACCATTTGTTGTAATGACCACACCCTGCATGTTTCACCCGTCCGCCCAAACAAAACGAGCTTGTAAAGAAAGGTTACAGCTCTCTTCACATGGTTAAAAAAAATCGTGTTGCTATTTCTAGCCGATTGCAGCCCTTATAAGGCGGACACCCGATATGGGTGGGCGGCATCTGCCATGTGTGTGTAACTGCGTGTTATTGTGGTGGAGGGTAGTGTTATGTGTGGTGTGTGAGTTGCAGGGATGTTGGGGACAACACAAGTACTCAGCCCCCGAGCCATTGGAATTAGCCAACGATTTTTAAAATCCGCGACCCGGCCGGGAATCGAACCCGGGACCCTCTGAACCAAAGGCCAGCACGCTAACCATTTAGCCATGGTGCCGGACTCTTCACATGATTATGAGGGTGTTTAGGGGTTATAGTAAGGATGTAAAGGAGAGAGTGTGTAAGTATCTCGTAAGACCCCCAACTAGAATATGCTAGAGTAGGCGGTATGACCGGGCGAGTTGGCCATGTGGTCAGGGGCACGAGGCTGTGAGTTTGCACCCGGGAGATAGTGGGTTCGAACCCCACTGTCGGCAGCCCTGAAGATGTTTTTCCGTGGTTTCCTATTTTCACATCAGGCAAATGCTGGGGCTGTACCTTAATTAAGGCCACGGCTGCTTCCTTCCAACCCCTAGGCTTCTCCCATCCCATCGTCGCCATAAGAACTATCTGTGTCGGTGCGACGTAAAGCAAGCAAAAAAAAAAAAAAAAAAAAAAAGCGGTAAGTTCAGAGCTGTCAGTGGAGAAATGGCGTAGCGTGACATTGGTAGACAAATAAGTTCGAGTGCTGTTTTTAAAAGTAGGAATGATGACTTACAAATACGTATTTTACAAGTGATTTCTTCGCTACTCTGTTTAATTTATCTCAATGGAACAAAATTATCGTTGCAAAATTGCATAGATTTCCTATATAATGTTGATAGAAGTAATGTCTAATATTATTTGCGTTGTTCAAATTCTGTTCAAATAGCGAATTACTATAACCGCAAACCGTTCACGGCATTTGATTAGTACACTGAAATAGTCGTCGGGCTTCACCCCTATTATGTTCTTGGTGGGTTTTCATTGTACACCCAGCATTTTGTAATGGTGTGCCGAGGTCATTCAGCTTTTCCTCAGTGTAAAACTTAATCTGGGATAGGGTGTTCACATTTCTGTGGGTGGTGTCTGAGCTATTTGCTCAACTACTGTATTTTTAAAAAAATGTAATTTTCACTGTGAACTTGTTATCTGCTGAAAAAAAAAAGAACATACAAGGTTTAATTTTTCGGAGTTAAGGTTTGGCTTTGTGTACCCATTCAACCCAGGCGCTTCATGTTCCTCTGTGAGCCACGGAAACTCCGTAAGATTGGGGATCATCAGGATCAGTCCCTGGATTTTCGGGAAACAGAAATGACAGAGCAGCTACTGCCCTACTTTACGTAACATTTCTTAGGGGAAGCTGGTAGTTTTTACAACACGAAATATGGTGATCCACTTACGTTTCATCCTATAACATGCCCATATATGGAGCCACGTTTCCATGTTTGTGAGAAGGTTGTCTCAGTGCGTTTAGGCACCACCAGTTACGGCTACTGTGGGAGGCGGCTTGGTTCGAATCCCCCTCGTCCATCCTAGAAAATGGTTTTTCTGTGGTTTCCTATTTTAATCTCCAGTCAAATGTCGGGATGGTACCTTGCTCTTGTCCATGACCACTTCCTTCCCATTCCTAGCCCGTACAGACATCCTCACACAATAGTACATGTAGCTCACTCCCATGGGGTGTACCGGAAACAGCAGCTACAGACCTGGCGAGCCGAACATGTCCTCGGACATTCCCAGCACTAAAAGTCATGCGCTTAAAAAAGGAAACGTTCTAGGAAACCATACGATCTGATCGACTGATCTGATTGATTGATTGATTGATGATTGATTGATTGCTCTGATCCACCGAACTTTCTTTCTGTGAAACGTCAGAAATGCGCGAAATGGTCACCAACACATGACAATTACAATTATGTGGAGATTTGTTAGGCAATTAGCAACTGTCTGCAGCAGTGCAAATTAAAAGAGACACATTGTAACAAATATCAGATGTTTCAACAACAGGAAAGAAGAAAAGGTGGAGAGGAAATCAGAACTTCCTGTGGTTAGGTCAGGTGGCCAGTAAGAACACTGCTACACTGTACACTCAGATCAAACTGGAGATCGGTTTGTTTATAAACACGGGCTGCCTTGTCAACAAGACCAGAACAATGCACTCGAATACCTCCGTGCGACCTCTGAGTTAGATACAGCACAAGGACGGAATGTGTTTTCATTTACTTCCACGGTATCACGTATTTCGTTGCAGGTACCTTCTTCGCTGAGAAAGCGTTAAAGTGCAACAAAGATTATACTGACTCTGTTTTTCCTGTCCATTTCCTATCACAGAAATTGTCGTATACTTTAGGCTTGTTATCTTGTGAACTATCAGGATTGAATTTCTATTCGCTCACGTACGAGCCACTTCACACCATTCCCACTTCTGAAGCACTGGAATATCATTGGTCTCTATTTAGTGCGGTCGCCCAAGTGGCAGATTTTGTATCAAATGTTTATCTAACTTTCTTAAATATTTTCCAGAGAAGTTGAAAATGTAAAAAAATTTCCATTGATAAATTATTCCATGGTCTAATTCCTCTTTCTAGAAATGTATATACCTTCATTTACCCCATTTTTCCTCTTGAATTTCAACTTTATCCTCATATTATGATCTTTCTTCATTTTAAGAGCTCCGCTCAAGATTGATGTAATTCCACGCCATCTCTCCACTTACAGCTGGGATCATACCACTTTCTGCTAAGTCTTCCCAGCCCGAATTTCGCAACATTTTCGTAACGCCACTCTTTTTCCAGAAATCACCCAGAATAAATCCTTTGGGTCTTTTCTAAAGCTCGAATCATGCAAACCTGGCGGGTGTCCCATATACTGGAACCATATTCTAATAGTAATAATGCTATTGTTTTTTACATCCCACTAACTACTTTCGACGGTTTTCAGGGACACCGAGGTGCCAGAATTTTGTCCCGAAGGAGTTCTTTTAAGTGCCAGTAAATCTACCGACACGAGGCCGACGTATTTGAGCACCTTTAAATACCACCGGGCTGAGCCAAGATCGAACTTGCCAATTTGGGGTCAGAAGACCAGTCTCTCAGTCCGGCGAACCATATTTTGACTGGGGTCTAGATTCGGTACGTGCGAGGTTTCCTTGACAACCTGTACCCTGCCGTGAATACTATGCAAGGTACAGCTGGAGTTAGAATCGAGGGGACATCCCTATCCTCCGCGACCACTTTTTATGGACATCGGATTTGTACGCAAATATATGTAGATCAGCAAAACCGACAAGGAAATGCGCTGAAGGAGAAACTGGACGAATTATTACATTTAGGCCTAATAGCAGGGGCCTATATGTATGCATATTTGTATGTATTTGAGTTTAATGCATACATTTCAAATTTCGGACGTATTGACCATGTTTTCGACATTTATTGTGCATATTTTAAAGTGTTTTACTAGCAGTATGCAACAAAATGTAAATTAATTAATGCTGTGAACTATTTCGGCAAGGAAACAGTTCAAAGGGAATTGCCATATATCAAGACACATTTCCAAATCACACCCAATCAGTCAAAAAGCTAGAAACACGTGAATTGCGTCTTGGTAATTCGCTGCACATGACGGAGAATATCGAGCGTGAAACTGAAGGTATCCCAGGAAACCTGGGAGTCCG
Source organism: Anabrus simplex (assembly GCF_040414725.1). Classification (NCBI taxonomy): domain Eukaryota; kingdom Metazoa; phylum Arthropoda; class Insecta; order Orthoptera; family Tettigoniidae; genus Anabrus; species Anabrus simplex. The sequence goes on from NC_090265.1 coordinate 769,462,973, forward strand.
TCTGTAAACAAAATATCGCGATGTCCTTAAACGAAATCCGGGCAATCATAGCTATAAACAAACAATTAGCTGGTAATGATAATGCTCAACACCTGAACTCGCTCAAGATGTCACGCACTGCCCTGTCACATCCATAGATGTAGAGAGACCTTTCTCTGCACTGAAGAGTTTTAACAGACAAAGGTCACACATTTAAATCAGAAGACTTGGAGAAGACTGCTTTTGTGTACTGCAAAGCGAATAATGGACAGGAAAATAGGGTGTGCAGTGTTAAATATGAGACAAAAGTGTATTTATTTGTATATTTGGGTTTTCTAAACGGTTTTCTTACAACCATACTAATTGGTTTATCATGTGTATTAATTAACACATTGTGTCTTATCTAGAGACGTGTTTCACCAGTGAACGCCAAGTCTCATAAACTATATGCGCGGACTGTTTATACATGTGAAATAGCGCAGCGGTAAGTAGTGTGATTTCTGTTTTTAATTCATTTATTCATGGTCATGATTTTATGTACTGGTGTCGATGAACCGCGTGAGTCTAGCAAAGGAATGTTACATTTGCATTTCATTCAAGCGTTGAATAGGACAAAAATAAGTGCATAATTAAACACATATTTCACCACTTTTTGCAGCATCGTTGCGTGATTATATTGGTGATTTATACAGCACCTGATAACTTGTCAGGGATGGGACTAAGCAACAGGCTACATTATTGAGAAGAGTAAACTCGTGTCCTTCCCGTCTGGTGACCATGATCGTTAAGTCCATATGGTCTGACACCGTAGTTAGCCGGTTGGAGTCCCGTTATTTGAAGAATTATGTTCACAATCGAGATGTTGGCCGGCAGGGTAGGAGAGGTGGTAATATACAATTTCCAGTCATTAGATTGAGTGCCAAAAGCCTGTATTCTGCGCAGTGCTCATATGGAGTGAGGGCATATGACGTTGTTGATGGTGATTTGTCCGCCGGGTGGAGACGTAAAGCTTTGAGCAAGTCCCTTGATGCTGTTGAACAGGCGTAGGCTATCTGCAGACACCGGGTTTCATCCTCTAACTAGCTCATTATTATCATCATCCCCCATCCAGTGTCTCAGACACCCATGGGCGTCAACAAGAAAGACCTGCATCAGGTGAGCTGAACACGTCCTCAGACACTCCCGGCAATAGGATAAGTAAATAACAAGGCGTGTCCTTGTGCAGCTCTTTGACCCAAACGGAGGTGAGCTGCGGCTATTAAGTGAACATGTCGCTAATGACTGAGCACTTCACACAACGACAATAGTGAAGATCCTTGTTACTAGTTGTGGCAGAACTTCTCGAATAGCTATGTTAGTAGGTATAGTGGAGAGTTCAGCGGCCGCCACCGCCGCAGGCCTACCGCAGAGGCTTCCTCCGCCACCTCCTCCTCACGCTCTCGGGAGAGCCCTCCTCCTCGACCACCGCCACACGCTCGCAGGAGCTACCTCCTGCTCACGCTGGCTGAGCGCGACCCCAACCTCACATCCGCCATCTTGGAGAGGCTTAACCTAACTTTTTATGCGTAAGAGATCTAGTCTAACCTCTCGGAAGGACCTAACCTTGGTTTTACAGCCGGCTGCCCTTCCTGACGCCCAAGAGAGTGAGCTTAACCTTATATCTGCTATCTTGGAGGGGCTTAACCTAACAAATACAGCAAGCCTAACCTCATGGAAGGGCCTAACCTTAGTTTCACGGCTGGATGCCCTTCACGACGCCAATTCCACAAGATGGCGGCTATACATGGCTCCTTATGAGACACCGCCTAACCTCACATACGCTAACACAAGACAGCAAGCCTAACCTCATGGAGGAGTTTAACCTCAGTTTTACACCTGGATGCCATTCCCGACGTCATTTGCCAAGATGGCGTCTATACATGATTCCTTATGAGACGCCTTAAGGGTGCTTGCGCAAGATGGCGGCTACAAGATGGCTGCTTTACATAGGCTCTTATGAGACGGTCTTGGGATGCTTGCGCAAGATGGCGGACACAAGATAGCGGACAGAAGATGGCGGCTATACATAGCTCCTTATGAGGCGCCTTAAGGGTGCTTGCGCAAGTGGCTGTCGCAAGATGGCTGCTATACATAGGCTTTTATGAGACGCCCTTGGGATGCTTGCGCAAGATGGTGGACAAACGATGGCGGCTATGAGACACCTTAAGGGTGGTTGCGCAAGATGGCGGCTGTACATAGCTTTTTATGGGTCTGCTTAAGGGTGCTTGCACAATCGCGCTGCTATGTTTAGCTACATACCTTTGAAATGTGGTGGCTGCAATTTGAAAAATTCTACGTGCTTAAAAAAAGCCACGTGCTTTTTGACAGCAGTCATCGACAACAACGCATCGCTAACCTCACTGCTGCCACCTTGACGGGCCTAAACCTCATTGCTACGAACTAAACTTTACCAGATCGGGATTTGAATTGGTAAACAAAATCACGTGCGTTTTTGATAGCTGTCATCCTCCATATTGCATCGCTAAACTTAATGCTGCCCTGTTTAGCTACTTACCTTTGATATGTGGTGGCGGGTAGTTTCTACGTGACAGCTGTTATCCGCCATCTTGCATCGCAAACCTCAGTGCTGCACTCTTTGGCCACTTACGTTTGAAATGTGGTGGCGGCAATTTGAAAAATTATTTTTGACAACAACCATCTTTAATCAACAGAGCATCGTGCTGCTGTACCTTTGAAATATGGTGGCGGGCAATTTCCACGTGACAGCTGTCATCCGCCTTCTTGCATCGCTAACCTTAGTGCTGCCCTCTTTAGCTACTTACCTTTGGAATTTGGTGGCGGGTAATTTCTACGTGACGGCTGTTATCCGCCATCTTGCATCGGAAATCTCAATGCTGCACTCTTTAGCTACTTACCTTCGAAATGTGGTGGCGGCAATTTGAAAAATTCTATTTGACAGCTGCCGTCTTTAATCAACAGAGCATCGTGCTGCTATACCTTTGAAATGTGGTGGCGGGCAATTTCCACGCGACAGCTGTCATCCGCCATCTAGCATCGCTAACCTTAGTGCTGCAATCTTTACCTACTTACCTTTGAAATGTGTGGCGGACAATTTGAAAAATTCCACAACCTTAGTGCTGCTATCTTTACGGTACTGTGGGTAATGTAAAGGCTACGTCTTTTTTGACAGCTGTCATCGGCCATTTTTAATCAAGAGAGCATTCTGCTGCCCTCTTTACCTACATACCTTTCAAATGTGGCGGTGGGTATTTTAAATTCCATCTGCTTTTTTGACAGCTGTCATCCACCATCTCGCATCGCTAACCTTAGTGCTGCCCTCTTTATGGCACTGCGGGTAATTTGAAAAATTCCGTCAGCTGCCATCAACCATCTTGCATCGCTAACATTAGTGCTGCCCTCTTTACGGCACTACCTTTGAAATGCGGTGTCGATAATTTCCACGTGCTCTTGTTTGGTCACAAACCCATGTTTTTTGACAGCTGTCAACCGCCATCTTTAATCAAGAGAGCACCGTGCTGCTATCTTTACGGCACTGCAGGTAATTTGAAAAATTCTAAACAGCTGTCATCCGCCATCTTTAATTAACAAAGCACCGTGCTGCTATCTTTAGCTACATACATTTGAAGGGTCGGGGAAAAACAAGGTAAGTTACTTTTTTATATCGAAATTGAGATATTGTTAAAGTCCGCTTCAGAGTGATCATGCGCATCTATTGAGAGGTCGGAAATGGGAAATAGCAGGCGAGTCAGGAGAAATTAGCACTCAAAGTTTCGCTATTGGGAAAAAGAACTAGGGAAGTCAAGCACAAAACTTGCTTATTCTCAAGTTGTACAAATATTGACTCTCCTGGTTTTTTCCCCTGACTCTTCATTTAAGATGTGGTGGCGGTAATTCGAAATTCTATCTAGATGCCATCTTTAATCAACAGAGCACCGTGCTACTATCTTTAGCTACTACTTTTGAATTGTGGTGGCGTATCATTAGAAAAAAATTCCGTTAGCTATCATCAACTTTAATGCATTTGCGAACCTTACCTCTCACCTACCATCTTGAAGAAATCATCCTTAGATTACAACAAGATGCCCCTCGCGGCGCTAATTACTACTTAGAGGTTACTACACAAGATCGCGGTGGCTGTTATGGCTATCTCCTCTACCTCCTCCTCCTCCTCTTCCTCCTCCTCCCCTACCTCTTCCGCCTCCTCTACCTCTTCCTCCTCTGTCAAGGCATAGCTTAATCGATTATGCATTGCTAAGGCGTGAGTGTGCAGCGATAACATCATTGTGCATCTTTAGACTTGCGGATTAAAAAAGAAACATAACAAGACTAAAATCGAACACTGTGCTCGATGTTGTTAACTTCAACATGTGATTAGAACATTGATTGATGTGTTGAGAACACTAAATAAGTAATAAAGACTAGAATCGAACACGGTACTCGATACAACATGTGTTTAGAACATGTCAGGGGATACCTTTGTTCCAAGAAGATCAGATTGAAATATAACAAGACTAGAATCGAACACTGTACTGGTTGTTGTTAACTTCAACTTGTGATTAGAACATTGATTGATGTGTTCAGATCACTAAATAAGTGATCAAGATTAGAAACGAACACTGTACAACATTAGAACATGTCAGGGGATACCTTTTTTCTAAGAAGATCAGATTGAAACATAACAAAACTAGAATCGAACACTCTACTCGTTGTTGTTAACTTCAACATGTGATTAGAACGTTGTTTGATGTGCTCAGATCAGTAAATAAGTGATCGAGACTAGAATTGAACACTGTACTCGATACAACATGTGTTTAGAATATGTCAGGGGAAACCTTTGCTCTAAGAAGATCAGATTGAAACATAACAAGACTAGAATCGAACACTGTACTCGATGTTGTTAACCTCAACATGTGATCAGAACATTGATTGATGTGTTCAGATCACTAAACAAGTGATCAAGAACAGAACCGAACACTGTACTCGATACAACAGGTGTTTAGAACATGTTAGGGGATACCTTTGTTCTAAGAAGATTAGATTGAAACATAACAAGATTAGAATCGAACACTGCACTCGATGTCGTTGACCTTAACATGTGATCAGAACACTACATAAGTGATTAAGACTAGAATCGAACACTGTACTCGATACAACATGTGTTTAGAACATGTCAGGAGATACATTTGTTTTAAGATCAGATTGAAACATAGCAAGGCTAGAATCGAACAATGTACTCGATGTTGTTAACTTCAACATGTGATTAGAACATTGTTTGATGTGTTCAGAGCAAAAGTACAATTTCAATGATTTGCCTAGTGTAAAAATCAAAAACACACTGTGCACATATCGCGTAGCTAACTCGCTCAGTAAACGATATAAATTCAATGATTTGCTTAGTACGAAAATCAAAAGCACACTGTACACATATCGCGTAGCTAACTCGCTCAGTAAACGATATAACTTCAATGATTTTCTTATTGCGAAATTTTAAAAACCATACTGCGTAGCTAACTCGCACAGTAAACGATATAGCAACACTTCAAATGATCTGCCATGTCTTGTGCGAAAATAAAAAAACATACTGCGTAGCTAACTCGCTCACCGCACTGCTAAGACCCTCAGTAATTGCAACTACACTAGAACACTAATATACGTCATGTAAAAATAAAAAATCCATACTGCGTAGCCAACTCGCTCGTTAACTCGCTTAGTAATTGCAAATACATTACAACACGACTAGAACACTGATATTCGCCTACACGTTACTCTTTTTTTCGAACACACGGACAAGAATGTTGCGAGGTACTACATACTTACATGTTAAAAAATGGGAGGATGAAAAATCATAAATTATTTGTATATATGTTGTCTCCTCCAAGTTGTAAGAGCAAATGGAAGCAGTACTGTGAGTTTCTGCTACAGCTTGCGAACGGAAGTGGCATGTTATCTCAGCAAAAAATACGCATGACCTTGTCCCTGCATTCACGCAAGTCAGACACAATGACGGATACCGCGATTCAAATCCTGGCAACTTATGCCGTCAGGAAGGGCATCCAGCCAGATCCTTATGTTTCATGTAATTACAAGTTGACAGGAAGATTGACGATCGCGCAGGAAAAGTCTAGCAGCGGCTAGCCAACCCCCACCCCTCTAGCATTTGCTATCTTCAGGGCTGCCGACAGTAGGGGTTCGAACCCTCTATCTCCTGAAAAGTAACAGAAGTAGCGAGAATGATTGCGGGTACAAGCTGTTGATGGTGATGCATCTATCGGATGGGGGCGTTAAGCGTCATGCAGGCTTCAGCGACAGGAGTAGGCTATGTGCCGGCACCTGGTTTTACCCTCTCCCTACTCCCGCATATTATATCCTCAGGGAGGTGGTAGTATACAATTTCGAATAACTAAAGGGTGTGCAAAAAAGCCTGCGTTAAATTCTATAAGAGTAAGGGCATATAACGCTGTTGATGTTGATTGACATGTCGGGATGGAGGCGTTAAGCTTTGGGAGTAGGCTATGTGCCGGCACTGGGTTTTACCTTCTCCGTACTGTTACATATTGCATGCTCGGGTTGGTAGTAGTATACAATTTTAAATAACTAGAGGGTGTGCTAAAAGCCTGCATTAAATTCTAAAAGATTGAGGGCATGTAATGCTGTTGATGGTGATTTACATGTCGGATGGGGATTTAAGCGTTGAGTAGACCCCTTCGACAGGAGTAGGCTATGTGCCGGCTCCGGGTTTTACCCTCTCTGTACAATCATAGTACTTTATCTCAGGTACTTACACGAGCTAAATGCTAGATAGTAATCCTAAGGGAATTACCTACACTGTCAAGAAAATGCTATTGCACTGTTGTCGATTGTTGAGGTACAGGTGTCTTATCATACAGACAGTGTCCTTCCTGCTTGCTCAAGGTTACTACAGCCGGTAAACAGTGTACAATTTCAGTCAACGCATGTGTTGTTTTGTTTTTGAAAAATCCAATGAAGAAGGGGTGAGCGGGAATGACAAACGGGGGTGAAAATTTAAAGAAATATATCTAGGCCTACAATATATCTCAGACACCTAACATGTTACAGACCTAAAAACTGGTACATGGAACCTTCTGTAAAAGTAAAGGGACATAGATATTTTTTCGGAAAATCCACTTAAGGGGAACAAGAAAAGGGGGTGAATTTTTTGAATGAGGATATCTACAGTATATCTCAAATACTTAACATGTTACAGAAGTGAAAATTGATACTTGTAATCTCTTTCAAAAATAAGACACACGTATTTTTGTTTTAGTAAAAACCACTTGGGGGAGGGGGGAGGGGGGTGTAGAAAGGACTGAAAAGTGGGTTCAATTATTTGTATTAGGATACTGCTATCTCAAAAACTGAAGACGTTACAGACGTAAAAATTGGTGATTGGCATTTCATAAAGGAATGCACATTTTTTTTTTCGGAAAATCCACTTAGGCGGGGGTAAAAAAAATGAAAAAATTGTTAAATTATTTGTAGGAATCTACTTTTATCTCAAGAACTATAGATGTTGCAGACATTAAAAGTGATGTTTGAATCCTCTTTAAACGTAAAGTAACATACATTCCTTTGATTTCGAAAAATCCAATTAAGGGGGGGGGGGGTGAAAGAATTGAAAAAAATATTGAAACATTTGAATGAAGATACTTACAGTATATCGTATGAAAACTAAAGTTGATACAGATGTGACAATTGGTATTTCGAATCTCCCTTAAAATAAAGAAACGCGCATTTTATGGGGAAATTAAACTCGTGGTGGGTAGGGGGGGGGGTTGAAAGGGAATTTAATTCCTTTTATGAGGACACATGTCTCGAAAACTTATGATGCTGCAGTCGTGATAATTGGTATTTAGAATCTCCTCTATAAATAAACACTTACTTTTTTGTTTTCGGAAAATTCACTTAAGGAGGGAAGGTGAAAGGAAATGAAAAATTTAATTAGTTTTATGTGGTTGTAACTGGTGGTTGCAGACGTGATAAATGGTGTTTGGAATCTCCTTTAAAAATAAAAGAAACGCGCATTTTCGAGGGAATCAACTTAACGGGGGTGGGGTGAAAAAGGATTTGAATTTTTCTGTGAGGATACTTATATCTAAAAAAAGTTACAGACGTGAAAAGTTGGTATTTGGGATCTTCTTTATAAATAAAGAAACACGCCTTCTTTTGTTTTCGGAAATCCAGTTACGGGAGAAAAGAATTGAAATATTCGTTGAATTCTTTGTATGTGGATACTTTATCTCTAAAAGATAAAGATGTTACAGACGTGAAACTTGGTATTTGGAAACTCCTTTAAAAATAAACACTTATTTTTATGTTTTCGGAAAATCGGCTTGGGGGAGGGGTGAAAATAAGTAAAGAAGGAGTTGTATTCTGTTTAAGAGGATACTTATATATCAGAAACACATTTTTGGTTTTCGTAAAGTACAATTAAAGGGAGAGGAGGTGAAAAAAGAAAAATAAGTTGAATTCATTTTATGAGGATACTTATATCTCAAAAGCTGAAGATGTTACAGACGTGAAATTTGGTACTGTATTTTAAATCTCCTTTACAAATAAAGAAACACGTACCGGTACATTTTTCTGAAAATCCACTTAAGGGGTTGAAAAGAATTGAGGAGTGGGTGAATTCTGAAAATGAGTACCGGTATATCTACAGTACCGATCAAAAAACCTAACATGTTACAGGCATGAAACTTGGTATTACCGGGCGAGTTGGCCGTCCGTTTAGGAGCGCGCAGGTGTGAGCTTGCATCCGGGAGATAGTGGGTTCGAATCTCACTGTCGGCAGTCCGGTAGATGGTATTCCGTGGTTTCCCATTTTCGCACCAGGTAAATGCTGCGGCTGTACCTTAATTAAGGCCAAGGCCGCTTCCTTCCTATTCCTAGGCCTTTCCTATCCCATCGTCGCCATAAGACCTATCTGTGGCGGTGCGACCTAAACGCAAAATACAAAAAAACTTGGTATTTGGAAAGTCCTTTAAAAATAAGGAACACGTACTTTTTGTTTTCGGAAAAGGCAATTAACGGGGGGTGAAAAGGGGGGGGGAATGAAGTGAATAATTTTTAATGAGGAAACTTATATCTTGCAAACTGATGATGTTACAGACACGAAAATCAGCATTTGAATCACCTTTAAAAGTAAAGGAACATGTATTTCTTTTTGTTTTGGGAAGGACTGATAAAGGGATTAAATTCTTTTTTGTGGGGATTTTTATAGCCTATCTCAAAAACTGAAAATGTTACGACGTGGAGATAGATATTTGGAATCTACTTTAAAAATAAACATATTTTTTTCGATTTGAGAGAAGACTTTTTCTCATATGTACAGTTCTATGTTGCATGGTCATCTTAGTCCCAAAAGGCAATAACACAAACGTGGCTTACAAAGAGTTTCCGGGGTGAATGAAACTCAATTTGTCTGTGAATGTTTATACATTAGGGATTTTTCAGATAATGTCTTAGTATAGTACCGAGGAACGATTAATTTTATTATTTTACGAAATCTACGCGAGTTTAGCCGCGGGTAACTGCTAGTTAGTAAATAAGGATGAAACATTTTCGATCTTAATTCTGGATTCAGATATTGTGAACCATCAAAATGTCAATAAGGTGTGTGTGTCTCTATGGCGTGACACAGTGTCGTAGTCCAGGTGAAACATCAAGCGAAGCGCGGCTCCATATATACGTACTTACTGTTTATTGCGACACCACCTTTAACGGCGAAATATAACGGTCCCGTCTAAATCCTATATAAACACTGTATTTAAGACATTTTTACTACGACGTCGCTTATTATGACATATCGTACAGAATGGCATGTTTTTATCACACTGTCGGAGAAGTGTATCGACTATAACGTCCAATGTTGATTTCTCTTTCTTACACGTTTGGAGATTGCTGACAACTATGTGGAGCTTATTTTTAAACTCTTGGTTTTAGTGGATTGTAGATTTCAAATCAGTGTGTCTGTTGCAAGGTCAAGGCAAGCATCGCAAAAGAAAGGTAAAGTGTTTAATATTGAAGAAAAGTCAGATTGCAAAATGGAACCAAACGTCAGCGTGGCCACGGTATCAGACTCAACTATTTCTACAATGTGGAAGGACATTTATTAGCCGAGACCGTGTGCGACATTGTTACTACTTCATTCGTCACTGCTGATTATATCATTGTGTAAACAGTAGACAGAGAATTCCTCTCACTCCCACTCCACAAATACTGTACTTATTTCCCTTACGTGTTTTGAAGTTTTAACTATAAAGTTTATATTAAGTAAGTGTGTAGCCCAAAACTTACAGATATAACATTTTGAGCAACAAAGGGAAAACCGCTTTCTGCAACTATCGACTATAACGACTCTTAATTGGCGGTCCCTTCGGGGTCGTTATATCCGGTTTCGACTGTATTTAACTATCTTGTTATTTATTTGCATATTTCAAACTTTCTTCATTTTGCCCTGAAAGCACAGTTTGAGAATCACTGGGATAACGTTAGAACAGGACATTGTGCAGCCCACTCGTTCTACAACAAGGATACGAAGAGGTGTACCGTCATCCTCCCTCTTCAAGTGACCTTAGAGCAGTGGATGTATTTCACAAGACACGACGTCATGCACATTGATCAACGTGCCCTTCAGTCTATTTCACACACCCACGCAGAACGCCTTGTTGATAGGGGCATCGTAAGAAGCGTCTAAAAGGGATGTCTCGCAGTTGGCTATCAAGTTGATAACATCAAATGTTCAAACTCGCCCCCGTTAGCTTCGATACGGACACAAATACTGTCTGCATCTTGTACCGGGACGGAGGGCATTTTGAACATTTCGTGTGGTATGTGTGGATCAGTGGTAGAGTATTGGCCTCCGAATCCCAAGATATCAGGTTCAAACCTGGCAGAGGTAGTCGGATTTTAGAAGGGCGGAGAAAAGTCCATTCGACACTCCATGTCGTACGATATCGGCATGTAAAAGATCTCTGGTGGCACATTTGGTGTTTACCCGAAAAAATTCATTAAATCTCAGCCATAGACGCCGAAGAGAGCTTCGGCTTACTCGGTCCTTCGTCTAGTGGGCCTAGATTAAAACGAAACGTCGAAATTGATGAGCAGACAGCCAGATGGCGTCAAATCAAAATGTCTGCACACGCTACCTGACACCATACGATTGTTATTATTATTATTAGTATATGGTAAGCTGGTACGTTCTGTTCCCGTATGTTTCTCAAGATTAATGCACGATGTAGAGTTGTAGAAATCTATAAATACACTGACTGACAGAGCAAATGCAACACCAAGAAGGAGTGGTTCGAAAGGGATGGACGAATAATTGATGTTTATTTCAAACCGATATGCAGGTTACACAATGCGCACGGCATCGACTCAGTAGGATGTAGGACCACCGCGAGCGGCGATGCACGCAGAAACACGTCGAGGTACAGAGTCAATAAGAGTGCGGATGGTATCCTGAGGGATGGTTCTCCATTCTCTGTCAACCATTTGCCACAGTTGGTCGTCCGTACGAGGCTGGGGCAGAGTTTGCAAACGGCGTCCAATGAGATCCCACACGTGTTCGATTGGTGAGAGATCCGGTGAGTACGCTGGCCACGGAAGCATCTGTACACCTCGTAGAGCCTGTTGGGAGATGCGAGCAGTGTGTGGGCGGGCATTATCCTGCTGAAACAGAGCATTGGGCAGCCCCTGAAGGTACGGGAGTGCCACCGGCCACAGCACATGCTGCACGTAGCGGTGGGCATTTAACGTGCCTTGAATACGCACTAGAGGTGACGTGGAATCATACGCAATAGCGCCCCAAACCATGATGCCGCGTTGTCTAGCGGTAGGGCGCTCCACAGTTACTGCCGGATTTGACCTTTCTCCACGCCGACGCCACACTCGTCTGCGGTGACTATCACTGACAGAACAGAAGCGTGACTCATCGGAGAACACGACGTTCCGACGTTCCGCCATTCCCTCATCCAAGTCGCTCTAGCCCGGCACCATGCCAGGCGTGCACGTCTATGCTGTGGAGTCAATGGTAGTCTTCTGAGCGGACGCCGGGAGTGCAGGCCTCCTTCAACCAATCGACGGGAAATTGTTCTGGTCGATATTGGAACAGCCAGGGTGTCTTGCACATGCTGAAGAATGGCGGTTGACGTGGCGTGCGGGGCTGCCACCGCTTGGCGGCGGATGCGCCGATCCTCGCGTGCTGACGTCACTCGGGCTGCGCCTGGACCCCTCGCACGTGCCACATGTCCCTGCGCCAACCATCTTCGCCACAGGCGCTGCACCGTGGACACATCTCTATGGGTATCGGCTGCGATTTGACGAAGCGACCAACCTGCCCTTCTCAGCCCGATCACCATACCCCTCGTAAAGTCGTCTGTCTGCTGGAAATGCCTCCGTTGACGGCGGCCTGGCATTCTTAGCTATACACGTGTCCTGTGGCACACGACAACACGTTCTACAATGACTGTCGGCTGAGAAATCACGGTACGAAGTGGGCCATTCGCCAACGCCGTGTCCCATTTATCGTTCGCTACGTGCGCAGCACAGCGGCGCATTTCACATCATGAGCATACCTCAGTGACGTCAGTCTACCCTGCAATTGGCATAAAGTTCTGACCACTCCTTCTTGGTGTTGCATTTGCTCTGTCAGTCAGTGTATATAAAATAAGAGTTTTGTCTGTACATTGCTCAGAATTTGAAAATAATGGTATTTCTGTATCAGTCATGTCCACAGTAACAAGGAAAATGCATTTTTTAATTTTCCGAAATTTCTGTCTGTCTGTCTATCTGTCTGTCTGTCTGTCTGTCTGTATGTATGTATGTATGTATGTATATACACGCATCACGAGAAAACGGCTGAAGAGAACTTCATGAAAATCGCTATGTAAAGTCGGGGGATGAGCCACTACAACCTAGGCTATAAATTATTCAGTTCTCAAATATTTATATTATTAGTGGCCCTATCGATAAATAGGCCTACTACATAACTAAAGTTACATAGAATTAAATTTCCGATCATTTATGTCTTATACATTTTTACCGTACCTGTTACGATAACCGAGATATTTATGAATTTCGATTTTTGTTGCCAAGTCCGCATCAACGCCGAGCCACGAGAAAATGGGTGAACAGAATTTAATGAAAATCGGTATATAGAGTTGAGAAAGAAGAAACTATACCCTAAGCTATAAACAATTTTACTGACCCTGGATTAAATTGTAGTTTAGGGACAGCAACTAAAATTTTTTTAAATAGAAAAGTACTACATAACAAAAGTTATAGAGAATACAATTTCCAATCATTTATGTTTTATTCAGTTTTACCGTACCCACTATGATAAGAGTAGTATATCAGAGTCGGAAGAAAACTAAATGTGAAGGCCTAGAATATCGATAGCACATAACATTGATCAACAATAACATTATATTGACCATTGTTTGTTGTGATGTTCTTTGTTATGCTGCCACTCAACTCCGATTGATAGGATTACTGTTGCGTACCGAGTATAACAGCCTGACTGAATATTGGCGGGAAATAGCTGGGAGGTTAGGAAACGTTTTTCTTTTGCATGCCATTCCTCTGTATCATACACTGTCTGATACTGCCGGCAGAGTAGTACTGTTCGATAAAAGTGAGAAAATGCGTGGTTTTTCATTTGATCGAGTATTTCATATTGCTTTAAATCGCACCATTTCTACCGACGTCTTTGTAATGACCTATGTTCATTTCACTTACGGAAACCAATATGACAGTCTTTCTGAGGATGTAAAAAAGGTGGAGAGTGAGTGTCTGCCATTATAATGACAACTCCCCAACCTGATTGTGACTGATGGTAGGCAAGCGGGCCTACCATTACAATGAAATTTCCCTAACTCAGTCTTCATATGAGAAAAGCCATTTGCTGACTTCCCCGTCGCGTTTCTAGGGTAACGTTAAGAGCTATGCAATATAATACAATCTTGCTCACAACGTGTACACTACCTAGCCTAGAATTCTGTATACAATGTAGAATTCCGTAGCGAAGCACGGGTACATCAGCTAGTTGGAAATAAAACGTGTTTCCAGAACCGTGTCTATATAAGATATTTTCTTTTCCTACGTGTGAGAAATGCGTCCTGAAAGTTTGTTACACCTTCTACAAAGGGTGGGCCATAAGTCAGTTGTAAAAAACCCGCGCTTGGTGCAATAATACTAAACAAATGGAAATACAAATTTATTATCTACACATACAGTACATGTAGAGTTCCATGTAACTATAACAGATACTCAAAATCGTTTCCATTCTGTTTTAGGCAAACATAGCATTTTTCGAAAATCTTCCAGGACTGTACGTTTTCAAATTCTGATTCGATTCGTTCCTTCAAATGCTCATTATCACGATCTTGGAGGTCATTTAATAGTACCCTGTCTGCCAATCCATTCATCAAAGTTACCATTTAGAAAGTCTCTCACAATAAGTTTATAATGCGGGGCTGCTCCATCTTGTTGCCATATCAACATATCCTTAACCGGCTGTAGATGTTCACAAGTGGACTATTTTTCAGTTCTAACAATACTATTTTATACTCCCTGGACGCTTTTTTTTTTTAAGTTTTAGACGTGATTGGACAAAACATTGCGCGACAACATTAAGATTCTCTACTGTAGTAACAGACTTCGGCCTACCTGAACAAGGAAGATACTCTATTCAAATCTTAAATCAAATTTGCGATTACCTTGTCGAGATCGAGGTTGTTGTATTTGGAAACGTTCCGCAAACAAATCACAACCTTCACTGTAATGATGGTCATGTTTCCACCACGTTTTCAAAATATCTACACGTTCTTCTATAGTTAACTTTCTCCCACAACAACAAACAACATACCATAACTTCAAAGTGTTAGTGTCAACTGACTTATTGGTACCACGCATAAGTCAAATTCACAACTGACTACCATTACGCTAGGCTAAACAAAGCGTAAGAATTGCTAGTGACAACTGACTTATGGCCCACCTTGTACTGACATTACGAACAGGATTGCTAATATCATACTTTGTTCCTAACACTACGTACAGTATTTACAAGTATATGCAACCATAGTAAACTGCAGGCGTACAGAGCCATGCAATGAGCGAGTGTCCACTCGTACTACGAGACTGCTGCTAAAACGAACACATGCAGTCTGGATACACTCCAACCAAACTGTTCAGTCATAGTGCGCTATGTTTGAACAATAAGCTTTGTGTGTTAACTTAAACTCGAAAGTCGATCACAGGCTCGGTGTATCAATCCAGTCGGCGGGTGATCAAAGTGCAAGCTCTGGGCTTCTTCTGCTTCAGTGATGGAGCAAAATTGTGCCGATGTGGCAACAATGTACCAGCAAGTGAATCTCTTGAACTTCCGAGTTTCAGAGCCGCACGATCTGCCCAGACTCGTTTCAGCTTATTGTGTTCAAACTGTATGAACAGATCGGTAGATTCATGGGTTCGGTGAACTTGAGCGATCTTTCGAGTTTGGTTCTTTCAAGCACTCATTCATCAGAATCATGTTGGTCGAGCAGGAACTTTGAATAAGTTAAAAGTCATTTTGAACAGATTTACGTGTCTAAGGCAATGGCGAAAGAAACCATTTTTTCACTTTGCGAAAGTTAAATGATCATAATAATATGTCTTCCGGTCATGACCATCCGTCAACGCCTGCTAATTTCAGATGGCAACCAGCCATAAGACACAGCCGGCACGGTTGCTAGGTAACATTGTCTGACCATCCATCCTTGCCTTACATCGCTGCCTGCACGGTTGCTAGGCAACATTGTCTGACCATCCTTCTATACCTTAGATCACAGCCTGTACGGTTGCTAGGAAACATTGTCGTACCATCTTTCTATACATTAGATCACAGCCTGTACGGTTGCTAGGAAACATTGTCTGACCATCCTTCTATACCTTAGATCACAGCCTGTACGGTTGTTAGGTTACATTGTCTGACCATCCTTCTATACCTTAGATCACAGCCTGCACGGTTGCTAGGTAACAATGTCTGACCATCCTTCTATACCTTAGATCACAGCCTGCATGGTTGCTAAGTAACATTGTCTGACCATCCTTCTATACCTTAGAAGTAGTATAATAGGCGGGTTCTAGCGCCACCGCCACCGCGGGCTCCCAGAGGCCACCTCCACCGCCACCACAGCCAGAGGCCTCCCAGAGGCCACCTCCACCGCCACCACAGCCAGAGGCCTCCCAGATGCCTCCTCCACCACCACCGCAGTCAGAGGCCTCCCAGAGGTCTCCTCCACCACCCGCGGGAAATTTGAATTTGTAAACAAAGCCACGTGCTTTTTGACAGACAACAACGCATCGCTAACCTCAGTACTGCCATCTTGACGGGCAAAACCTCAGTAGTACCAACGTAATCTCACAAGCGCGAGATAAACAAATCCACGTGTTTTTTGACAGCCACGTGCTTTTTGACAGAAAACAACGCATCGCTAACCTCAGAACTGCCATCTTGACGGGCCTAAACCTCAGTAGTACCAACTTAACCTAACTAGCGCGAGATAAACAAATCCACGTGTTTTTTGACAGCCACGTGCTTTTTTGACAGATGTCATCCGCCATCTTTAAACCACAGAGCACTGTGCTGCCCTCTTTATCGCAGTAGCTGCAAATTCGTCACCTGTCATCCGCGGTGCTGCCATCTTGGCGGGCCTAAACCTTAGTGCTACCAACTTAACCTCACTAGCGAGAGATAAACAAATCCACGTGCTTTTTTGACAGCTGTCATCCGCCATCTTTAATCTATAGAGCACAGTGCTGCCCTCTTTAGCTACTTACCTTTGAAATGTGGTGGCGGATAATTTGAAAAATGCTTTTTGACAGCAGCCATCTTTGAGCACAGTGCTGCCCTCTTTGTGGTGGCGGGAAATTCCACGTGCTCTTGTTTGGAAAGAAACTCACGTGCTTTTTTCTGACAGCTGTCATCCGCCAACTTGCATCACAAACCTCAGTGCTGCACTCTTTAGCTAGATGCCTTTGAAATGTGGTGGCGGCAATTTGAAAAATTCTATGTGCTCTTGTTTGGAAACAAAGCCACGTGCTTTTTGACAGCTGTCATCCACCATCTTTAATCAATAGAGCACTGTGCTGCTATCATGCGGGCAATTTCGTCAGCTGTCATCCGCCATCTTTAATCCACAGAGCACCGTGCTGCCCTCTTTATGACATGTAGTAGCGGGCAATTTGAAAAGTTCTGTTAGCTATCATCCGCCATCTTTAATCAAGAGAGCACAGTGCTGCCATCTTTAGCTAGATACCTTTGAAATGTGGTGGCGGCAATTTGAAAAATTCTATGTGCTCTTGTTTAGTAAACAAAGCCACGTGCTTTTTTGACAGCTGTCATCCACCATCTTTAATCAATAGAGCACTGTGCTGCTATCATGCGGACAATTTCGTCAGCTGTCATCCGCCATCTTTAATCTACAGTGCACCGTGCTGCCCTCTTTATGATATGTAGTAGCGGGCAATTTGAAAAGTTCTGTTAGCTGTCATCCGCCATCTTTAATCAAGAGAGCACCGTGCTGCCATCTTTAGCTAGATACCTTTGAAATGTGGTGGCGGAAAATTGAAAAATTCCACGTGCTCTTGTTTAGTAAACAAACTCACGCGCTTTTTTGTCAGCTGTCATCCGCCATCTTACATCGCAAACCTCAGTGCTACACTCTTTAGGTACATACCTTTGAAATATGGTGGCGGATAATTTAAAAAGAAAAATTCTACAGCAGCCATCTCTCGGCGCTAATTGCACAAGATGGTGGTTATACATGACTCTTTAAAGGTGCTTATGCAAGATGGCCGCTATACATAGGTTCTTATGAGACTCCCTTGGAATGCTTGCGCAAGATGGCGGTTATACATGGCTCCATATGAGATGACCTAGGGATGCTTGCGCAAGATGGCGGACGCAAGATGGCGGCTATACACGACTCATTATGAGACACCTGAAGGGTGCTTGCGCAAGATGGCTGCTGCTCTTATGAAGAAAGCTAGCTTAGAGGATAACGCGTCGTGCTAGTTCGATTCATTAAATTTGGGGCTTAATTGCAAAATGTTAAATATCTCGAAAGCGGCGCATCGTAGAGCAAAACGGACAAAAAAATTTCTGCCCAGTACCTCGGTTCGCAGTACGAGGAGTAAGAAAAACATAGTCTAATGATGAGATCAACGGTTCGGTTCCTACTTAGGCCCTTTGGCATTCGCTCTGTTTTAGCTTGTATTGAAGCAAGTCTTCGTAATATGATCAGGTTTAGCTATGGTAGAGAGTATAACGCGCCGTGCAGGTTCGATTCATTATATTTAGGGCTTAAATGCAAAATGTTAAATATCTCGAAAACGGTGCATCGTAGAGCAAAACCTGATACCTAGGTTTGCAGTATCAGGAACATGATAGCATAAGAAAAACATAGCCTAATGATGAGATCGGCGGTTCGATCCCTACTTAGGCCCTTTGGCATTTGCAGCTGTCTAATTCTACAAGATGGCGGCTATACATAGCTTCTTATGTGACAGCTTAAGAGCGCTTGCACAAGATGGCTGCTGCTCTTATGAGACGCCCTAGGGGTGCTTGCGCAAGGTAGCAGCGACAAGACGGTGACTATCCACAGCTCCTTATGATACGGCCTAGAGGTGCTCACACAAGATGGTGGCTGCTCTGATGAAGAAAGCTAGCTTTGCATCGGGCAGGTATCGTTACAGCACTAAACCTCATACCTTTGAAATGTGGTGGCGGGTAATTTGAAAAATTCTACGTGCTTTTTCTTAACAGCAGCTATCTTTAAACAATAGCGGCTATACATAAGCTGTTAAGACCTCCTCTTATGTCAAGGCATAGCTCTATCGAACAAGTTTAAACCTGCATCGGGATAGCTAGAGTAAGCACGTATTGCAGTGATGTCGTCATTATGCATGTTTAGATATGCAAATCACTAAAGAAACATAACAAGACTAGAATCGAACACTGCACTCTATTCCGTTAACGTTATCATGTGATCGGAACATTGATTGAAGTGTTTAGAACGCTAAATATGTAGAACCGAACACTGTACTCGATACAACATGTGTTTAGAACATGTCAGGGGATACCTTTGTTCTAAGAAGATTAGGTTACTGCACATTCCTTGTAGGGCTAATAGGCTAAAGGGCTAATGGGCAAAAGGGCAAAAGGGCTAAAGGGCTAATGGGCTAAAGGGCTAAAGGGCTAAAGGGCTAGGGTGCCTCTCCTCTCTTTATCCGGGCTTGAGACCGGCTCTACAACTAGAGGCGGAGTTAACACCCTAAGGAAGGAAGAATGTTGGGAAATAATCTATACGAATATGGCTACTCGATCGACTATATACTACAGATGGATGACTTAGGTGAGGCTAAGCGCTTACTTAATAATACCTACACGACGTAATTCATGCTCTATTTCAAAAATATCTTCTTTGTACTGTGTGTAACCAGCATCATGATAGGCTCTTAGCAGTTGTAAACGTTTTACGAGTACGTTGGGTTCTTTACAGTACCTTATATCTACATAGGGTAACAGAGGCTTGTTGTGAACTTGGAGTCTATATGCAGACAGTTGATGTGTAGGGACTTGTTTTGATGTAATACGTGCTTCGGCAGTAGCGTTTCTAGGTACAAACTTAACTTGTTTCGATAGCGATGAAGCGTTGAAATTTCCTTCTTCTTTACCTTGCATCTCTTCTTGAGATGTTTGCACTTCGACAGAACGTGTAGTAGGCTTACGAAATGAAGTAAAATCATCAAGCTGTAATGGCAATGAATTTTCTTCTTCTTCTTCTACTTTCCCTTTACTACTGTTTTGATCAACATCATTATCCTTATTATCATAATCATGATCTTGCCTCTCTTTATCTTGAAGTTTGTGCTTAGTAACAGAACTCGCAGCAGGTCTAGACAACAAGGGAGAATTAAAAATCTCTCGCAGAGGTGTACTTTTTAAACATAAATCAGTGTTCCCTTGAATATGGTTGATCTCTCTCTATTTTGTTCCCGATGAAGCTACATTACACGCGGCTTCATGACGTTGAGCGTTGTATGCGTTCTTGAACTCTCTTCTACAATGTTTGCATTGAAAAATTGTCCTACATGATATCTCATGACGTCTCCTGTGATAGCTTCGGGAAAATGCTTTTCCACACTCTTCGCAAATATACCAAGTGGGTTTTTCCATGACGGACTTTTATCTTCTACTAACAGATTCTTCTTTAAATCTACCTGACATTTGTTACTCTCTACTTCGATGATGCGAACAGCTTAGCGATTAACAGTAAACTAACACAAAAGCGTATAACCAAGGTAGCAACAGTAAGGTTTAAGCCCATCAAAATGGCAAGAGTGAGGTTAGCGAGGTTCTGTTGTTGGATTTTAAATTTCGCGCTATAACATGCATCAGGTGGCAGCCTTGAGGTTTACCGCCGTAAAGATGGCAGCCGTGAGGTCAGCGACGCTCTATTGTCCTTCAATGTGAGGTTAGGGTCCGTCAAGAAGACAGCTGTCAAAAAAAGCTCGTGGCTTGGTTTACTAAACAAGAGCACGTGGCAGTGACGTCACGGTCACGTAGTATGCTGCTTCAGAATGCAAAGCTCAATGTCTACACCTACGTAGTTAACACTCTGCTATGTTCTCAAGATTTTTTTCACATAGTTAGTCTTTATGCTTTAAGTTCGTGCACATAGGTTATGTTAATATAGCAGCACATGTACAAGCGATGGTCGCACGCTCGCGTA
The DNA here is from genome assembly GCF_040414725.1 of Anabrus simplex. Lineage (NCBI taxonomy): Eukaryota > Metazoa > Arthropoda > Insecta > Orthoptera > Tettigoniidae > Anabrus > Anabrus simplex. Next base: position 769,483,765 of record NC_090265.1, read on the forward strand.
GAAGTTGTTTAGTACGATAGTTGATGTATGCATTATCAAAAGGTGATATGTACACGCTTTTAAACCTTGCTATTCTTACTGCTACTATGTTCGCAAGATTTTCAAAGATCGCTATTCTTTACGCTTTAAGTTCATTCGCACAGGTCATGCTAAAATAGCAGCGCAAACACATGTGAACCTTGTACATTCTAGCAGGATGTGTTTAGTACGATAGTTGTTGCATGCAAAATCGATGTGTTGTGTACACACTTTGAAACTTAACTATTCTTCGTGCTTTAAATCCGTGCACATAGGTTATGCTAAGATAGCAGCACACTCTAGCGGGAGAAGTTTTGTACTCTAGTTGATGCATGTATAATCGATAGGCAATGCGTACACGCTTCTAAAACATTGCTATTTTTACTGCTGCTGCTATGTTCACAAGATTTTTATACATTAGTATTCTTTATGCTTTAAGTTCATGTGTATAAGTTATACTAAGTTAGCAGCATACTTATAAGGTTGTCGCACACTCTAGTGGAAGAAGTTTAATACGAAAGTCGATGCATGCAAAATCGATAGGTGATGAGTACACGCTTTGAACATGGGTATTCTTTGTGCTTTAACTTCATGCACATAGGTTATGTTAAGGTTGCAGCACACACAAGCGATGATCGCACGCTGTTGTGGAAGAAGTTTAGTACGATAGTCGATGCATACATCATCGATAGGTGATGTGTACACGCTTTGGAACATAGCTCTTCCTTGTGCTTTAAGTTCGTGCACATGGGTTAGGGATACACAAAAGCGATTGCTGCATGCTCTAGCGGAAGAAGCCTAGTACGATAGTCGACGCATGCATCATCAATACGTGATGTGTATACGCTATTCTTTATTCTTTAAATTCACACACATAGGTAGCAGCACAGAATTGCGAACGTTGTACACTCTAGCGGCAGAAGTTTAGTACGATAGTCGATGTATGAAAAACCGATAGGTGATGTGTACGCGCTTTGTAATATAGCTATCCTTTGTGCTTTAGCTTTATACACATACGTTAGCAATACACATATGCGATCGTTGTACACTCTGGCGGTAAAAAATTGCCGATGCATGCAAAATCAATAGGTGATGTGTACACGCTGTAAAATATCGTTATTTGTTATGCTTTAAGTTCGTGCGTATAGGTTATGCTAATATAGCAGTGCAATCTAGCGGAAGAAGTTCAGGGTGATGTGTACACGCTTTGAAACATGGCTATTCTTTGCATTTTACGTTCATGCACATAGGTTATGCTAAGATAGCAGCATAATCTAGCGGAAGAAGTTTTAGTACGAGAGTCGATGCATGCGAAATCGATAGGTGATGTGTACACGCTTTGAAACATGGCTATTCTTTGCACTTAAAATTTATGGGTATAGGTTATGCTAAGATAGCAGCACAATCTAGCGGAAGAAGTTTAGTACGAGATTCGATGCATGCAAAATCAATAAGTAATGTGTGCACGCTTTGAAACATGGATATTCTTTGTACTTTAAGATCATGCGTATAAGTTATGCTAAGATAGCAGCAGAATCTAGCGGATGAAGTTTAGTGCGATATTTGATGCATGTGAAATCGATAGGTAATGTGTACACGCTTCGAAACATGGATATTCTTTGTACTGTAAGTTCATGTGTATAAAATTATGCTAAGATAGCAGCACAATCTAGCGGAAAATGTTTAGTACGAGAGTCGATGCATGAAAAATTGATAGGTTATGTGTACACGCTTTGAAACATTGCTATTCTTTGTACTTTAAGGTCATGCGTATATGTTATACTAAGATAGCAGCACGATCTAGCGGAAGAAGTTTAGTACGGGGATCGATGCATGTAAAATCGATAGGTGATGTGTACACGCTCTGAAACATGACTATTCTTGGTACTTTAAGGTCATGCGTATAGGTTATGCTAAGATAGCAGCACAATCTAGCGGAAGAAGTTTAGTACGAGAGTCGATGCATGCAAAATCGATAGGTAATGTGTACACGCTTTGAAACATGGCAATTCATACTGCTGCTCTGTTCCAAAGATTTCTAAACATAGCGAATCCTAATGCTACTCTTAACGACGTAGAGCTGAGGATTGATTGCGTGACCGTGACGTCACTGCCACGTGCTCTTGTTTAGTAAACCAAGCCACGTGCATTTTTTGACAGCTGTCTTCTTGACGGACCCTAACCTCACATTGAAGGACAATAGAGCGTCGCTGACCTCACTGCTGCCATCTTTACGGCGGTAAACCTCAAGGCTACCACCTTATGCATGTTATAGCGCGGAATATAAAATCCAACAACAGAACTTCGCTAACCTCACTCTTGCCATCTTGATGGGCTTAAACCTTACTGGTGCTACCTTCGTTATACGCTTTTGTGTTAGTTTACTGTTAATCGCTAAGCTGTTCGCATCATCGAAGTAGAGAGTAACAAATGTCAAGTAGATTTAAAGAAGAATCTGTTAGTAGAAGATAAAAGTCCGTCATGGAAAAACCCACTTCTAGGTATATTTGCGAAGAGTGTGGAAAAGCATTTTCCCGAAGCTATCACAGGAGACGTCATGAGATATCATGTAGGACAATTTTTCAATGCAAACATTGTAGAAGAGAGTTCAAGAACGCATACAACGCTCAACGTCATGAAGCCGCGTGTAATGTAGCTTCATCGGGAACAAAATAGAGAGAGATCAACCATATTCAAGGGAACACTGATTTATGTTTAAAAGGTACACCTCTGCGAGAGATTTTTAATTCTCCCTTGTTGTCTAGACCTGCTGCGAGTTCTGTTACTAAGCACAAACTTCAAGATAAAGAGAGGCAAGATCATGATTATGATAATAAGGATAATGATGTTGATCAAAAGAGTAGTAAAGGGAAAGTAGAAGAAGAAGAAGAAGAAAATTCATTGCCATTACAGCTTGATGATTTTACTTCATTTCGTAAGCCTACTACACGTTCTGTCGCAGTGCAAACATCTCAAGAAGAGATGCAAGGTAAAGAAGAAGGAAATTTCAACGCTTCATCGCTATCGAAACAAGTTAAGTTTGTACCTAGAAACGCTACTGCCGAAGCACGTATTACATCAAAACAAGTCCCTACACATCAACTGTCTGCATATAGACTCCAAGTTCACAACAAGCCTCTGTTACCCTATGTAGATATAAGGTACTGTAAAGAACCCAACGTACTCGTAAAACGTTTACAACTGCTAAGAGCCTATCATGATGCTGGTTACACACAGTACAAAGAAGTTATTTTTGAAATAGAGCATGAATTACGTCGTGTAGGTATTATTAAGTAAGCGCTTAGCCTCACCTAAGTCATCCATCTGTTGTATATAGTCGATCGAGTAGCCATATTCGTATAGATTATTTCTCAACATTCTTCCATCCTTAGGGTGTTAACTCCGCCTCTAGTTGTAGAGCCGGTCTCAAGCCCGGATAAAGAGAGGAAAGGCACCCTAGCCCTTTAGCCCTTTAGCCCATTAGCCCTTTAGCCCATTAGCCCTTTAACCCTTTTGCCCTTTTGCCCATTAGCCCTTTAGCCTATTAGCCCTACAAGGAATGTGCAGTAACCTAATCTTCTTAGAACAAAGGTATCTCCTGACATGTTCTAAACACATGTTGTATCGAGTACAGTGTTCGGTTCTACTTATTTAGCGTTCTAAACACTTCAATCAATGTTCCGATCACATGATAAAGTTAACGGCATAGAGTGCAGTGTTCGATTCTAGTCTTGTTATGTTTCTTTAGTGATTTGCATATCTAAACATGCATAATGACGTCATCACTGCAGCACGTGCTTACTCTAGCTATCCCGATGCAGGTTTAAACTTGTTCGATAGATCTATGCCTTGACATAAGAGGAGGTCTTAACAGCTTATGTATAGCCGCTATTGTTTAAAGATAGCTGCTGTTAAGAAAAAGCACGTAGAATTTTTCAAATTACCCGCCACCACATTTCAAAGGTATGAGGTTTAGTGCTGTAACGATACCTGCACGATGCAAAGCTAGCTTTCTTCATCAGAGCAGCCACCATCTTGTGTGAGCACCTCTAGGCCGTATCATAAGGAGCTGTGTATAGTCACCGTCTTGTCGCTGCTACCTTGCGCAAGCACCCCTAGGGCGTCTCATAAGAGCAGCAGCCATCTTGTGCAAGCGCTCTTAAGCTGTCACATAAGAAGCTATGTATAGCCGCCATCTTGTAGAATTAGATAGCTGCAAATGCCAAAGGGCCTAAGTAGGGATCGATCAGTCGATCTCATCATTAGACTATGTTTTTCTTATGCTATCATGTTCCTGATACTGCAAACCTAGGTATCAGGTTTTGCTCTACGATGCACCGTTTTCGAGATATTTAACATTTTGCATTTAAGCCCTAAATTTAATGAATCGAACCTGCACGGCACGTTATACTCTCTACCACAGCTAAACCTGATCATGTTACGAAGACTTGCTTCAATACAAGCTAAAACAGAGCGAATGCCAAAGGGCCTAAGTAGGATCCGAACCGTTGATCTCATCATTAGACTATGTTTTTCTTATTCCTCGTACTGCGAACCGAGGTACTGGGCAGAAATTTTTTTGTCCGTTTTGCTCTACGATGCACCGATTTCGAGATATTTAACATTTTGCATTTAAGCCCCCAAATTTAATGAATCGAACTAGCACGACGCGTTTGCCTCTAAGCTAGCTTTCTTCATAAGAGCAGCAGCCATCTTGCGCAAGCACCCTTCAGGTGTCTCATAAGGAGTCGTGTATAGCCGCCATCTTGCGTCCGCCATTTTGCGCAAGCATCCTTAGGGCGTCTCTAGCCATCTTGTGCATGGACCCTTAAGCCGCCTCATAAGAGCAACCGCCATCTTGCGCAAGCATCCCTAGGTCATCTCATATGGAGCCATGTATAACCGCCATCTTGCGCAAGCATCCCAAGGGCGTCTCATAAGAACCTATGTATAGCGGCCATCCTGCATAAGCACCATTAAAGAGTCATGTATAGCCACCAGCTTGTGCAATTAGCGCCGAGAGATGGCTGCTTTAGAATTTTTCTTTCTTTTTTTTTTGCTAGGGGCTTTACGTCGCACTGACACAGATAGGTCTTATGGCGACGAAATTTTTCTTTTAAAATTATCCGCCACCATATTTCAAAGGTATGTACCTAAAGAGTGTAGCACTGAGGTTTGCGATGTAAGATGGTGGATGACAGCTGACAAAAAAGCGCGTGAGTTTGTTTACTAAACAAGAGCACGTGGAATTTTTCAATTTTCCGCCACCACATTTCAAAGGTATCTAGCTAAAGATGGCAGCACGGTGCTCTCTTGATTAAAGATGGCGGATGGCAGCTAACAGAACTTTTCAAATTGCCCGCTACTACATATCATAAAGAGGGCAGCACTTTGCACTGTAGATTAAAGATGGCGGATGACAGCTGACGAAATTGTCCGCATGATAGCAGCACAGTGCTCTATTGATTAAAGATGGTGGATGACAGCTGTCAAAAAAGCACGTGGCTTTGTTTACTAAACAAGAGCACATAGAATTTTTCAAATTGCCGCCACCATATTTCAAAGGTATCTAGCTAAAGATGGCAGCACGGTGCTCTCTTGATTAAAGATGGCGGATGATAGCCAACAGAACTTTTCAAATTGCCCGCTACTACATGTCATAAAGAGGGCAGCATGGTGCTCTGTGGATTAAAGATGGCGGATGACAGCTGACGAAATTGCCCGCATGATAGCAGCGCAGTGCTCTATTGATTAAAGATGGTGGATGACAGCTGTCAAAAAGCACGTGGCTTTGTTTCCAAACAAGAGCACATAGAACTTTTCAAATTGCCGCCACCACATTTCAAAGGCATCTAGCTAAAGAGTTCAGCACTGAGGTTTGTGATGCAAGATGGCGGATGACAGCTGTCATAAAAAAGCACGTGAGTTTGTTTCCAAACAAGAGCGCGTGGAATTTCCCGCCACCACAAAGAGGGCAGCACTGTGCTCAAAGATGGCTGCTGTCAAAAAGCATTTTTCAAATTATCCGCCACCACATTTCAAAGGTAAGTAGCTAAAGAGGGCAGCACTGTGCTCTATAGATTAAAGATGGCGGATGACAGCTGTCAAAAAAGCACGTGGATTTGTTTATCTCTCGCTAGTGAGGTTAAGTTGGTAGCACTAAGGTTTAGGCCCGCCAAGATGGCAGCACCGCGGATGACAGGTGACGAATTTGCAGCTACTGCGATAAAGAGGGCAGCACAGTGCTCTGTGGTTTAAAGATGGCGGATGACATCTGTCAAAAAAGCACGTGGCTGTCAAAAAACACGTGGATTTGTTTATCTCGCGCTAGTTAGGTTAAGTTGGTACTACTGAGGTTTAGGCCTGTCAAGACGGCAGTACTGAGGTTAGCGATGCGTTGTTGTCTGTCAAAAAGCACGTGGCTGTCAAAAACACGTGGATTTGTTTACCTCGCGCTAGTTAGGTTAAGTTGGTACTACTGAGGTTTAGGCCCGTCAAGATGGCAGTACTGAGGTTAGCGATGCGTTGTTGTCTGTCAAAAAGCACGTGGTTTTGTTTACAAATTCAAATTTCCCGCGGGTGGTGGAGGAGACCTCTGGGAGGCCTCTGGCTGCGGTGGTGGTGGAGGAGGCATCTGGGTGGCCTCTGGCTGTGGTGGCGGTGGAGGTGGCCTCTGGGAGGCCTCTGGCTGTGGTGGCGGTGGAGGTGGCCTCTGGGAGCCCGCGGTGGCGGTGGCGCTAGAAGCCGCCTATGATACTACTCTTAGATCACAACCTGTATGGTTGTTATGTAACATTGTCTGACCATCCTTCTATACTTTAGATCACAGCCTGTATGGTTGTTAGGTAACATTGTCTGACCATCCTTCTATACCTTAGATCACAGCCTGCACGGATGCTAGGTAACATTGTCTGACCATCCATCCTTACCTTACATCGCTGCCTGCACGGTTGCTAGGTAACATTTCCTTACCGTCCATCCTTACCTTACATCACAGCTTGCATTGTTGCTAGGTAACATTGCCTTACCATCCATACATATATTATATCACTGCCTCCACGATTGTTAGGTAACATTGCCTTACCATCCATCGTACATTATATCACTGCCTGCACGGTTGTTATTTAACATTGCCTTACCACCCATCCTTACCTTACACCACGGTGTGCATGGTTGCTAGGTAACATTGACTTACCGTCCATCCTTACCTTACATCACAGCTTGCACGGTTGGTAGGTAACATTGTCTGACCATCCATCCTTACCTTACGTCGCTGCCTGCACGGTTGCTAGGTAACATTGCCTTACCGTCCATCCTTACCTTACATCACAGCTTGCATGGTTGCTAGGTAACATGCCTTACCATCCATACATATATTATATCACTGCCTGCACGATTGTTAGGTAACATTGCCTTACCATCCATCGTACATTGTATCACTGCCTGCACGGTTGTTATGTAACATTGTCTTATCATTCATCCTCACCTTACATCACAGCCTGCTTGGTTGCTAGGTGACATTGCTTTGCCATCCATCCATACCTTATATCACTCCCTGCCTGCATGGTTGTTAGGTAACATTGCCTTAACATCCATCCATACCTTACATCACTGCCTGCACGGTTGCTAGGTAACATTACCTTACCGTCCATCCACACCTTACATCACTGCCTGCATGGTTGCTAGGTAGCATGTTCCGGCCATCCATCCATACATTACATCACTTCCTGCACGGGTGCTAGGTAATATTGCCTTACCATCCACCCTCGCCTTACATCACAGCCTGCACGCTTGCTGGGTAACATTGCCTTACCATCCATCCATACCTTATATCACTGCCTGCACGGTTGTTAGGTAAGATTGCCTTACCGTCCATCCATACCTAATATCACTGCCTGCACGATTGCTAGGTGACATTGTCTTACCATCCATCCATACCTTATATCACTGCCTGCACGGTTGTTAGGTAAGATTGCCTTACCGTCCATCCATACTTTATATCACTGCCTGCACGGTTGTTAGGTCACATTGCCTTACCATCCATCCATACCTTATATTACTACCGGCACGGTTGTTAGGTAACATTGCCTTACCATCCATCCATAAAAGCACGTGGAATTTTTCAAATTGCCCTCAGTGCCGTAAAGACTAAGGTTAGCGATGCAAGATGGCGGATGACAGCTGTCAAAAACGCACGTGGCTTTGTAAAGCATGTAGAAGGCCTGTGGAGGAGGAGGAGGAGGAGGAGGAGGAGGAGGAGGAGGAGGAGGAGGAGGAGGCCGCCGAAACCATCCACTTATACTACTAATGTTTTCAAATAAAATACTCGATCAAATGGAAAACCGCACATTTTCTCACATTTAACGAACAGTACCATGGTGCGGATCTAACAGTCCAAAGTTCCAGTGCTGGAATGACCAGACCGCAGACAGCCGTGAACACTCCTCTGCCATTATTCCATTAAATGTGCACAATGCTCATTTCAATCAGTGTCTCAGAGTAGGGATTGAATAGTTCGAATGCTATCATGAACCAGTGTGTTACGTACCAGTAGTAACAGAAAATTTTTGAACCAGAGGAACGGCATGCTAGAGAAGAAAGTTATCTAACTCCCCATCTACTTCCCGCCAATATTCAGGCAGGCTGTTACACTCGGTACGACCGGGCGAGTTGGCCGTGCGGTTAGGGGCGCGCAGCTGTGAGCTTACATCCGGGAGGTAGTGAGTTCGAACCCCACTGTCGACAGCCCTGAAGATAGTTTTCCGTGGTCCCCCATTTTCACACCAAGCAAAAACTGGGGCTGTAACATAATTAAGGCCGGAGCCGCTTCCTTCCCACTCTTCGCCCTTTCCTATCCCATTGTCGCCATGTGTCCTATCTGCGTCGGCGCGACGTAAAGCAAATTTAAAAAAGAAACCATCGGCATACAGCAGTAATCCCATCTATCGGAATGAGCGGCAACAGAGACATAAAGCACGTCACAACCAACAATGTTCAATGTAATGTTATTGTTGATCAATAGTATGAGCTTTCTGTATTGCAGGCCTTCATATTCAGTTTTCTTTCGACTCTGTAATATAAGAGCGTCTTATAAAATTAATTATAGCGTAGACTGTAGTTCCTTATTCCTTGACTTTACATACCGATTTTCATTAAATTATGTTTACCTATTTTCTCGTGGCGGCGCTGATATGGACTTAGCAACAAAAAAGTCAAATTCATGAATATCTCCGTTATCATAGCTGCTACAGTAAAATATAAAAGGTATGAACGATCGTAAATTTAATAATATATAATTTAGTTATGTACTATTTGTCAATAGGACCACTAATAACACAAATATTTGATCATTCAATTTTAGGCCTTCCCCTAAACTGCCATTTCACTCAGCGTGAATTCAATTATTTATGACCTAGATTGTAGCGACTTTTTCCCCGACTTTGCATACCGATGTTCATTAATATAGGACAAATAACATAACTTTTTGAGAATTAAATTTTAGGCCTTCCCCTAAACTACCATTTCTCTCAGCGTGAATAAGATTATTTATAGCCTGAATTGTAGCGACTTATTCCCGAACTTTACATACCGATTTTCATTAAGATATGACCACTACTAACATAAATATTTGATAATTAAATTTTAGACCTTCCCCTAAACTACCATTTCTCTCAGCGTGGAAAAGATTATTTATTGCCTAGATTGTAGCGACTTATTCCCGGACTTTACATACCGATTTTTATTACATTCTCTTCAGCCGTTTTCTCGTGATGCGTGTACAGACAGACAGACAGACAGACAGACAGACAGACAGACAGACAGACAGACAGACAGACAGACAGACAGACAGACAGACAGACAGACAGACAGACAGACAGACAGACAGACAGACAGACAGACAGACAGACAGACAGACAGACAGACAGACAGACAGACAGACAGACAGACAGACAGACAGACAGACAGACAGACAGACATTACGGAAAATTAAAAATGCATTTCCATGTTACTATGGATACGACCGATACAGAAATACCATCCTTTTTAAATTTTAAGCAATGTGCAGACAAAACTCTTACTTTATATTATCTTCATATCATAATTTTTCCTACTTTTAAAACTTCACTCAAGATTGTTCGTCTACTAATATTATTCCCTTTCATCTCTCTACTGGCAGCTCGGAACATACCGCTTAGCTCGTCTCCTTTCTGTTATAAGTCTTCCTAGACCAAAGTTTGTAACATTTTCGTAACGTTATTGTTTTGTGTGTGTGTCGGAAATTAGCCAGAACCAATCTTGCTGCTTTTCTTTGGATCTTCTTGTTTCAAGTAGTCCTTGTATGGGTCTCATACACTGGAAAAATACTCTAATTGGCGTCTAATTAGTTGTATAGGAAATGATATTACAAGCACTGCTATACCTCAGTCACTTTCGTATAATGTGAAATACCTCTGGATGAGAAACGGAAACATTTTCACGAGGAAAGAAGATGGCTCACAAATAATTAGAATTCAAAGCGAAAGTGATTTAAATAAATTAAATGTTAATTTCACGCTATGATATTTATTACCAGAATCAGAGGTCTCAGGTCAAAGTCAAACTTATTATATAACAATGTGTTGTGTAATTCTTACGATCTTGTTGCATTAACTGAAACATGGCTCAATAATTCTATTTATGATTCAGATGTGTTTGACGATAGGTAACATGTATATCGTCAGGACAGAAGTACACAAATCACTAGTAAGAGCAGAGGTGGAGGGGTGTTGATTAATGTAAAAAATAGTATCATCATTGAAAGAAAAAATCTAGTTGAAGGAAATGCTGATTCATTATGCATTTCATTCCTTAGTAACAATGTAAGGTACATTATTTGTGAAGCTTATTTTTTTACCAAACTCAGACTTGACAGACTACAGTTTCTACTTTGAAAGCCTAATTCAAATCAAAGGTATATTTACATCGAACATTATTATAATGGGTGATTTTAATTTACCTGAAATTACAGGCAGCAATTATGACATGAGTTAAGGTAGCAACAAGGTTAAAGAAGTCCTAAAATATTTACAGTTGTTAAATTTAAAGTAAATTAATTATGTAAGTAACAAAAATGGAAGAACCCATGACCTTGTGCTTTCAAATATAGATATAACTAGCTGATGTTCCCGTGGTTCGCTACTGAATTTTACATTGTATACAGAATTCTAGGTTAGGTAGTGTACGCGTTGTGAGCAAGACTGTATTAAATTGCATAGCTCTTAACGTTACCCTAGAAACGCGACGGGGAAGTCAGCAAATGCCTTTTCTCATATGAAGACTTAGTTAGGGAATTTTCATTGTAATGCTAGGCCCGCTTGCCTACCATCAGTCACAATCAGGTTGGGGAGTTTTCATTATAAAGGTAGACACTCACTCTCCACCTGCAATTTCACATCCTCAGAAAGACTGTCTTCGTGGTTTTCCCAACTGAAATGAACATACGTCATTTTAAGTTAATGATCTGCCTCCTAAGGTCAAGCTATCTGATACATATAGTGCTTCAGATTAATTACAGTTTTATAGTGTTTTGATTTAGCGTTCCGCGGTATTTATTTTTGTTGTACATTTTCCATGTGATTCTATAGGCTTCTTGTAATTTAGAAATTCTCTCTTTGTTTGCTTCACGATTTAATCTGGATGATTGGATGGATCCCCTAAGTATTTAAGGGATTTTGCCAGACTGAGTTACCAGAGGTTGTTCTTCTAAGATCCTTCCATGTATCGGGTTTTCTCATATGAGTTTTAGATGCCATAGCTTCTTGCCTGTTGTTAAGATCCTTCCATGTATCGGGTTTTCTCATATGAGTTTTAGATGCCATAGCTTCTTGCCTGTTGTTGAATAGAATTACCAGGTCATCTATCCGGCTCCATGGCTGAATGGTTAGCGTGCTGCCTCTTGGTCCAGAAGGTCCCGGGTTCGATTCCCGACGGGTCGAGGATTATAACCGTCATTAGTTCAATCCGATGGCTCGGGGGCCGGGTGTTTTCATCATTGGAATTCATCATAGGTATGGCCCCATCCTCATCGATGCGCAGGTCATCTCGAAGGACCTGCACCAGGCCTCTTTGGAGGCATTATTATACCAGATCATCTGCGAAGGCCAAACATTTTTTATTTATTAATATTACTATTATTGTTAATATTATTGTTATTAATATGATTGGAGCAGACCTCGTGTGTAGAGTTGTAACTGTGTACGCCGTAGCAACAGGCCAGTTTGTTCCCCACACGACTTTCCCCTCGTGATCAACTTACACCTGCTGTGTACCGTACTACGTCCCTCCAAAAGGCTCACCACCTGTCAAGTACTGCGTGCGGTTAACCCATTAGTTCATGGGTTCTGGGGGCTTCTCCGTACTTGCTGTTACAAAGCATAATACCGGTACCACATAACATGAAAGCAGTACAGTAACAATGATATGAAATGATGTGACTCTACCCCAGGAAACTGACAAACTGCTCAAATGTTGAAATATATCCATTCTAGCAAATGCACCCGTGCTTTGCTACGCTATTCTACATTGTAAACGGGTTTCTACGTAAATTACTGTACACGCAGTCAGTATGATTACATTGCATTGAATATCTCTTTATCTGAGAAGCACCACTAGGAGGACCCCATACGTTGTTTATGTTAGGTGTGGGTTACGGAGTTTTGATGATAATGGCAGGCTACTGCCATTCACATTCGAGTTCGGGAGTTTCTACTACAACGGCAGGCTCACTTGCCTACTGCCACTCACAATCGATGTGGGAAGTTTTAATTATAAAGAGAGGCCCCCTTCTCCTAATGCCAGTCACAATCGAGTTGGGAAGACTTGATTATAATCGAGAAATGCAGCTCCATCTAAAGAATAAGGGATCGAGATACGACAAAAAGTCATAGGACCAAAGTTGTAGCTAACGATTACTCCAAAACGAAGGTTTGCATAGTCGTTAAAACTGCCTAGATGTTCGATACATTTTGGAGTCAAAACGTTACACATTTGAACATGTTGGAACGTTTCCTCAAAGGAAAGTGCCTAGGTTTCGGAATTAACACTCACATACATACACAGAAATTAAGGAAGAAACAAATACAGTTAAGAATGATGACATTAATAATTATTGAGTAGAGAATAATAACTCTAGACAGCCGGATAGGACATATATGTAAATACCAAGTGGATGTAATGGAAAATGTAATGTCCCTCACTAAATTGCAATCCATCCATCCATCCATCCATCCATCCATCCATCCATCCATCCATCCATCCATCCATCCATCCATCCATCCATCCATCCGCCCGCCCGCCCGCCCGCTCGCTGAATTTAGGCCTGTCGTCCAAGTGGCGGATTAGGTATCAATTGACCTAGTCTTTTCATAAATGATTTCAAATAAGTGGGAAAGTTATCGAATTGGTTGAGATAAAGTAGTAGGCACCCTTAGTAAATAATTCAACTCCGTAATTCTTCTTCGTATCAGTACTTTGTTTGGAAATATATTTATTTGAATTGCCTTTCTCTTTTAAATATAATAGACTACCTCGTTCAAGTAATCTATCAGAAAGATGAATTTCAATTATACTACGTCTGTTTCACTTCAGATTATCTTTGTCTCTCAATCTCAGAATCGATCTCATGTTGTCTGGTTACGTATGTATTTTCGTATGAAACATTTTACCACTCAAATCGTTGGCAACGTAAATACTTTATTTGACTGACAGTATATCAGTTGACACCTTGTTCTCTAATTTAAGAAAGATTATACATTATTCATTCACAGCTAATTAAACAGCTTTTTCACTTTTCATAACCCCACTTTTAAAAACCTCGAAAGGCATTATAGTAATTTGGAAATGTACTAGGGATGGGCACCAACACAGAGTTTTGGGCTTATCTGGTAAAAGTAGCTCATAAAGTACACGATAGACATCCCTTCTAGAGATAAATTTATCCTCGAATGTTTTCATGCACCCTAGTGAATTATTTGTAACTACGAAGTCATCACGATGCATTAAGTACCCTTGATATGAATGGTGAGTGCATTTGTTTTATTTCTGAACTATATCCAGGCTCACAATACAATCGACACGTCCTAATATATCATATTAGTTTTAAAACCAACTTTCAATAAACACATCAATATACTAACGTTTTCTTATCAAACTAAACCAAACCAACAGTATGAACTAAACTGATGCTTCGCACATGCTCTTGTTTACATTTGAATAAACCGAACGCGGCGCCATTTTAGGTAATATCGATAGCTGCTTTATGGTCTGATGTATTGTGGTTGGTTATACTAGTATAACGTAGACTACGAGTTGGTCTTGGTTGTGTAGGATCCGAGAATTAGTTTCGAACGCAAGTTTCGATTCCTAAATGTTCTCGGATGCACAGTAATCAATTCTGGACAATATTCGATTCTGCCCATCACTAAATTGGATAAATTAGAGGCCCATGACTGTGGTAATTGTCACTGCTTTTTGGATGAATTAAAGACACATGGCCCCCTGAGTACTACTGTGAATTACTACCGAGGGGAATAACAGCGAGTAAAAGGAGCTCAAGAAACTACAGGTTCGCAATGGTTAATGACAATATCACGGTAAGAGTTTTACTAGAATGTTGGGTTGGTAGAGGTTTGTTGACAAAATGTGTAACATACACCCATCGCCACATCCGAAGTGTATCATTTGCGGACACTTAACAAATACAATCAATATGCCGCTAATCGTGGCCGCGTTCATTCTGAATCGCCCTGAATTGCTCTTATGAAGTCTAGGTCCGTCTGCAACAAAATAAGGGAAAGTAATTTTAAGACGCGATGCTCAATTGCATGAAACGCGAGAACACAGCTCATCTGAATTGTTGGACTGTTGGGGGCACCTCAGGATAGCAAAGTATTTGAATAGTGAGTGTACCATCGACAGAAACCAGAGGACTAAAATGATCAGAGCAGCTTGTTGAATGGATTTGTTGGACTGTGGTGGAGTCTATCTGACGTAGTGAACACGTGCACCGTTCATCAGGAACGACGCGGGTCCCATTCCCTAGTAGGAAGTAGAAATATTAATAACGACATTTCCACTTCATCAGGGGCAAATGGCCCTGAGGTTTGCTCAGTCTACAACACATATGAGTGTCAGGTTAATTACAGGGAGCAGAAATCGGCCTGACATAAAACTAACCACTCATGGCCTGTAACGACATTACAAGTACTGCAGGCTACTGACAGCACTCTTTGATGAAATAAATCAGAACTTAGCTCCAGGAAAGTCTTGAGTAAGTTATATCAAATAATTATCACCGAGAGGCAACAATCTAAATATTTTCATGCTGGGCTAAGTGGCTTAGACTTTTAAGGCGCTAGCCTTCTGATCCCAACTTGGCAGGTTCGATCCTGCTCATTCCGGTGGTATTTAAAAGTGCTCAAATATGTCAGCCTTGTATCGGTAGATTTCCTGGCACGTAAAAAACTCCTGCGAGACTAAATTTCGGCACCTCAGCGTCTCCGAAAAAAATAAAAGTAGTTAGTGGAACGTAAAGCAAATAACATTATTATTTCATCTCGTATTTATCATGTCTACGTCGGCATGTAAGCGTAGTCGGTAATGGGACAACCTAACTCTTTCTCTCCTGTTAATACTAGGCCTAAGGAAGTGATTTATAGTTATTTTCTAACATTTTTTTTTACACAATTAGCTCTACGCCGCACCGACATAGATAGGTCTTCTGGCAGCGGTGGGATAGGAAAGGCCTAGGAGTGGCAAGGAAGCGGCCGTGGCCTTAATTAAGGTACAGAATTTTCCCGGTGTGAAAATGGGAAACCACGGAAAATCATCTTGAGGGGTGCCGATAGTGGGGTTCGAACCGACGATCTCCTGAATGGAAGCTCGCAGTTGTGCACGGCCAACTCGCTCAGTATATTTTCTAACTATTGGACTTGATTCAGAGTGGCCAACCTGCTTGCCGATTTGACGTCTTACAGTTACTGCTCACCTCGCATGTTGGCACTACGTAGTAACTTACGAGATATAAGTACTGCCACTCCTGTCTTGTGAAAACAACTAGTTAAATTTGCGAGCAGAAGTGAATCCTGTTGGATTGTAAATCAGTTTGGGTATATCAAGTAGGAAGAATTGTGGCATGTTCAAATAATGCAGTAGTTGCTGCGAAATGACGAACACAGCATTTTATTAATACGGTCGTATTTCGTCCAATTCTTCCTTTACTGCTTATTGAAGTGAGACGAAAGATTTATTAAATAAATGCTTCGTTCAAGATCTAGCCTCTTTTCAGGAATACGGATATAACAGCGCGTCTATCAAAATAAAGGCGGAAATATGTAACATTAAGTTGAGTGAGGGTGAAAGTGTGTGTTTCTTGATTATGAATGTCACAATTTATCTCTGGGACGTTGACCTAGATGTTACGACCTCTTTCAACAACAAGCATAATCATCATCAGTTTATTTCTATGATTTATTCGGGCAAGAGAAACTGAGGTTAGTTTGCTAATGTTACGTCTGGTGATTACATTATGAAACTACTCAAGTTGGCAGCAGTGATGGGCCATTAAAAAAGAGAATAGGGCGGCCTTACGTGCTGCGGACTGTACACCTGTCACAGTAGTGATACTAGGTTCACAAGTAAAGGAGAACACATTATCTCTCTTATAAACATCACTGGCTTTTGTTCATTCACTGTTTGTGGTCACTCTGTGGGGCACAAACCAGATCTTGTTTTTACCTTTAATAACCAATGTCGCATCCAGTCCTCGCCCAAGTCCCAGAGGCATTCTGTTGCCCGTAGGAAATAGGTGGTCAATCTGGGTATCAGCCATCGCACCTGTACAGGACCTCAGACGCAACTGTCATACTGGTATGTATCTATGAGCATTCCTGTGACAACGTTACCTCACAAGATGGAGATCTAGAACTGCGGCGAGTTCATTTCTATTTTGACACTACGATACTGCCTTTTCAAGAGGAATTGGATACGTGCCGTGCTTGGGATCGAGTTCATGGGGCTCCATAGATGGGCATACGTTCTGCTTCCGCAGAGCAGAATACAGACCCGTCACTGCCTCTCACGCGGTGCAAAATCGTGAGGTGATTCGCCCAGAAGTCGAACTGAGGCCACTGTAGAGAACCATAGCAACTCAATGGTCACCTCAGCCCGACTGGTGACCATGATCGTTAAGGCGTTTACGTCTATAATCTGAAACCGTAGTTAGCCGGTTCGAGTCCCGTTCGTCGAAAACGTGCTCACCATCAGAATGTTGGCTGGCACAGTAGGAGAGGTGGTGGTATACAATTTCTAATCACTAGACCGCGTGCCGAAAGCCTGGTTTAAATTCCAAACTTCTCCACAATGATCTACGGAGTGAGGACATATGATGTTGATGGCGATTCGTCCGTCAGATGGAGAAGTAAAGCTTTGAGCAGACCCCTTGGTGCTATTCGTCAGGAGCAGGCTACTTGCCGACACCGGTTTTCATCCTCTCCCTACTTCGTCATCATCATCCGACATCCAGACGCGCAGGTCGCCCATGGGTGCCAAATAGAAAGACCTGCACTAGGCGAGCCGAACATGTCCTCAGATTCTCCCGACACTAAAAGCGCTACGATACATTTAAAAATGCGGTCACCTCGTGAAGTTACTATTCTGGATTTAAACTACCCCACGCCCCTTCTCTATCGTTATCCTGTATCTTGGAATTACGAAATGGACGTCGGAACTGTCCGATATGTTGTTTCTGGTGTTGGCGGCGTTGTTTACTGTTTTACGGGGAAGTAAAACTAGAAAAAACATCCCCTATTAACAATAATCAGAGGAAAAGTGGGTTATTCTTGTTCTTTAAAACTATAATTACTACACTATGCACTACATTTACTGGACTGCTATTTATTTGTACTAATATACATACAAAGAGAGTCTGCGAGTTTCTTTATAGGGGGTGGTTCACCAGCCCCTTGCGATTTAGTTTTATGCATCCCGTCCCTTTTACTACATTTATGTCCGGCTCCATGGCTGAATTGTTAGCGTGCTGGCCTTTGGTCACAGGGGTCCCGGGTTCGATTCCCGGCAGGGTCGAGAATTTTAACCATCATTGGTTAACTTCGTTGGCTCGGGAGCATCATTTCATCCTCATCACGACGCGCAGGTCGCCTAGGGCGTCAAATAAAAAGTCTGCATTTGGCGAGCCGAACTTCTCCTCGGACACTCCCGGCACTAAAAGCCATACGCCATTATTATTATTATTATTGCCACAATTCTGAAATAAATCTGTCCCTCTCCCTAAACCGTGGTAATACAGCGAGATGTGTGTTTACGGGCTAGAAACCAGGAGGAATCGTGAGTGCCACTGTGAATTCATTGCGAGTACTCCAAATAAACCCGTAAAACTAGTACACATACGAAGAATATGTACCTTACAACAGGAGGCGCACACGCAGACCAGGAAAATTTATTTTATAGGCTGCAACTGTTCTCTGGATGTTAAGCCTCGCAATAGCTCACTTGGAGGGGCGCGGTGGGAGTTGTGATAGTGGACGGTGCTCGAAGGTTCGAATCTTACGCAAGTTTCTTTTATTTTTACAGCCGTTTGCCTGGAATGCGGCAAGGTTGCATACTTGATGGCTTCTACAGACTGATTTGTTTATTTAGCCCTGAAAAAGGCCATTGTTATCGTGGCATATGATATGAAGCGAGGTTGGAAGAGGCTAGGAAACATGTGACAGGGTTGCAGTTACCTACATCTTTTAACGCAACACCTGCTCGAACTGACGACCTCCGTGGTCGATACAGAACTGCGCGAGATATTGTAAGGACCGTCTGGCACGTTGTAACATCTCCGGCGTAACGGACCGGCATGCGCCGGTGATGAGCTGTCCAAGATGGCCAGGATTGCTCGGCTCCTGAGCATACACCAGTTATTTTACATGGTCCCACAGAAAACAATCCATGGGCGTAAGATCGCGTGTAGTCCTCCCCTTCCTATCCTTCTATCAGAATACGTCGCACGGAGATGGTTCCGGACGCCCACCACCGCGTGTGTTGGAGCTACGTCGTGTTCAAACCACATCCTGAAGCGGTCAAGGAGGGGCACGTATTCCAAGAACAGTGGTAGTTCATCTTGGAGAAACCGAAGATAGCGTTCTCCCGTCAGAGGTCCATCACAGAAATGGGGATCAATGAGGTGATAATGCACGATGTCACACCATACGTTCACACCTCACTATAACAGGAAAGCTGCTTCTCGTACCCATGGGAATTATCTACACTCCGGTAACGCATATTATGCCGATTAACGGTTCCATTGTTGTGGAACCACGCTTCGTCTGTAAATAGGATGGTCGCTGAAAGGCAGGATGAGTGTCCACATGCTGCAGGGTCCATTGAGAGAACATCACCCAGGCTTCAAAATCATGACCATGGGGCTCCTGGTGTAACTGCAGATCGTACGGGTAAAACTGCTGGGCCTGCAATATCCGCATATCAGACGCCCAGCCAGATGTTCGTCTCCTTTACAATGGTCCGTGTGCTGGTGTGGGGGTTATGCCGAACACAACCTCTTCATTGTGAACAGATGTCACTGGATGATCTCGAACAAGCCGTGTCCTTCCCAAGAACGCAGTCTTTTCACACTCCGAAATGCCATGCCCGTCGGTTATCTTCTATGCAGATAGCGTTTTTGGTACAGGTTTTGTGCCTATCTAGTTTCTCCATAGATGAGTAACATATCTCAAGACAGTGAATTTTTTTTTGCTAGGGGCTTTACGTCGCACCGACACAGATAGGTCTTATGGCGATGATGGGATAGGAAAGGCCTAGGAGTTGGAAGGAAGCGGCCGTGGCCTTAATTAAGGTACAGCCCCAGCATTTGCCTGGTGTGAAAATGGGAAACCACGGAAAACCATCTTCAGGGCTGCCGATAGTGGGATTCGAACCTACTATCTCCCGGATGCAAGCTCACAGCCGCGCGCCTCTACGCGCAGCAGTGAATTTTGTGTTGTGGTGTAACTTGCCTCGAAGGACGGAAGTTCGCACAACTACACACCTACCCGACATCGCATGTTGTTATCGTCCCAATAGAACACACTTTGCCCTACCTGTGATCTACGAAGCTTGGAATACGTATGACGTAGCTAATTGGTTGCCTGTGTCCTAGCCTTAGCCAACCCAGCTCAATGCCATGAGACATACGGCCCATTACAGGGTCAAATAAACAACTCAATCTGTGGAAGCAACGGACCGGATCTCATGCTGTCATAAGGAAGAGAGACTTGTAAATAGACAGCAATTAGTATGTGTGGCAATTCATGGTTGATTAGAACTGTGTGTGTATGTGTGTGAGGGCACTTATTGGGTCATTCTGAAGTAAATTAGAGCAATAAAATAGACGCTGTTTTATTCGTAATAATAATAATAATAATAATAATAATAATAATAATAATAATAATAATAATAATAATAATAATAATAATAATAGTAATAATACGTTTGTGAAGAGTAGTTCGGATTTATGCCAGGAAGAGAACAACGGACGCAATATTTGCACTAAGGCAACTGATGGAGAGGCACAGAGAGGTAGAGGCTGATCCACATGTGGCTTCCATTGATCTGGAGAAGGCGTATGACAATGCCCAGGCAAGAGCTGTGGAGAAGTATGAGAGGTAAAGTCCTGCCAGCAAAGTAAATGAGAGTAGCAAGGTGAAGGTGAAATGACGCAAGTTAGGAGCAGTGTAGGTACAACGAAGGAATTTTCAGTGAATGTAGGAATATATCAAGAATCTGCTCTCAGCTCGTATCTCTTTGACCTGGTAACGGATGTGCTGGTTAAAGATGTAAAGAAGGCGGCGCCATGGAGCATGATGTTTGCCTACGATGATGTACTCTGCGATCCGACCCGAGGGATACTACAAGAGAAGCTTGAAGAGCAAAGGAAAGCTCTGGCAGTAAGAGGAATGAGGATCAGCAGGGTGAAAACAGAATATATGTGTACTAAAGGAGCACCTGCAAGAACTACCGTTGGTCAGGAAGTTTAAATATCTGGGTTCATACCTACAAAGTGATGGAGGTCTGGAGGCTGAAATACAACACAAGATAAATGGATGGATGAATTGGAAGAAACTGAGTGGAGTACTGTGTGATAAGAAGGTCAGTTGCAGGATGAAATGAGAGCTCTATAACCTGTGGGGAGACCGATGCTTTATAGTGCAGAAACTTGGCCGAGGAGCCCAAGAGAGAAAGATAGAAGTGGCAGAAATGAGAATGTTAAGACGGATGAGTTGGCTTGCAAGAAAGGATAGAGTAAAGAATGATTACATCAGAGGATCAGTGAAAGAGGGACCCAAAGGAAAAAAAGGTTCAAGAAAGTAGGCGGTATGGACATGTACAGAGAAGAGCGGAGGACTACGATGGGAAAATAATTGGAAACCTGGAAATTGAAGGGTCAAAGAAGAGAGGAAGGCAAAAAATCAGATGGAAAGACAAGCTAGAAGGGGATCTACAAGAAAGAGTTTGGAAGAGGGAAGAAGCTTTGGATAGACATTTATGAAAGAGAAGAATTCACCAAAGGAATGCTGACGCTACGTAATGTGGAAAAAGGCTGAGATAAAGAAGAAGAAGATGAATAAGGAGAAGAAGAAGAAGAAGAAGACGAAGTGGCTTGTAACAGCAAATGATGCAGGTTTAAACTCCTAAATATGCTTTCAGTGCTTTCTTAGGAATTGTAGCTTGCTTTTCTAGGAATTTGACATTTACTCCCTACAAGCCCGATAGATTTTACGGGTTGCATTCCTTCCCAAAATCGCCAAGCCAGTAGTTTCTACGGGGTCGTTCATTAAATGAATGGTATTTTGCTATGCGGTGTTCCTATAGGCCTGAACATCGGGAGATTATGTCTAGTACTGTTAGTGACGATACTGAGCAAGAAATGACACTCCAGTTGACATACTACCGGGTGAGTTGGTCGTGCGATTAGGGGCACGCGGCTGTGAGCTTGCATCCGGGAGGTAGTGGGTTCGAATCGCACTGTCGACAGCCCTGAAGATGTTTCTACGTCGTTTCCCATTTTCACACAAGGCAAACCTTAATTAAGGCCACGGCCTCTCCCTTCCAACTCCTAGGCCTTTCCTATCCCATCGTCGCCATAAGACCTATCTGTGTCGGTGCGAGGTAAAGCCACTAGCAAAAAGAAGAAAACAGTTGACATATTTTCAGATTTAAGCCTTTCTCATGACAGTGTTATTATGCCACTTCACCGCGCGCTCGTGAGTGAAATGGAAAGTATATCCAGGCATGATATTGAGGAGTGTTTCGCTAATGTAGATGACGACGTGGATGATTTGGAATATGACAAATGATATGCTAGTATATACGAAGGTATATACTTGAAAAATACTCTACAATAAGCACGGTATAACTATCTAATGAGCGTTTAGAGAACAGTACAATTTTCTCCATTTCACATTTCTGTTTCCTAAATTTCCTCCAGCATTTCTGTCTCCACAATCAACTCCAGGCTTATGCATAGTTAGCGGTTTGAGTACTTTCTTCTAGAACCAACGTTTACAGCGCGAGAAGGAAGAAAGGAGACGCACCACCAGTGTGAGCAGTGCGGTGTTGCGCTGTATATGGAGCCATGCTTCAAAATTTATCACTGTCGTAGATGCAGAGTGGGTTCTTGTCCCATATGCTCTGTACTCTGATCGGCCAACCTCGCAGAGGCTCTACCGTGGCTCTACGCCTCTGCATTCGGAAAACGGGTCTGGAGCACAGTGCCGGACTTCAAGCCTGGTCCCACCCGTCGGCTGTCCTGAGAATGGTTTCCGTGGTTTTCCATTCTCCTGCACTAAGGCGAATGCCTACCCCCTCACCTTCTTCGCACATCTCCTTCACCGCAACAAGTCTCCCGGCCTGAGAGACGGCGTCACCCTTCAGGGGAGGAATGAAAACGTTTAGTAGTAGTAATTCATCACACGAAGAAACAATATGATTCAGTGTAGTAATGCACTTAAAACTGATAATAATTGTGTAAAACATGATATAAATTCATTCTATAGTGACAATAAGTGTGCCGGCCCCGCGCTACCGGGGCAGACTGCCTCTTACCCGGAGGCCTCAGGTTCGATTGTCACCCATGTCATGGATCTGATGGGTGGTTCAAGGTCCACTCAGCCTACATGATGACAATTGAGGAGCTATCTGACGGTGAGATAGCGGATCCGGTCTAGAAAACCAAGAATAACGGCCGAGAGGATTGGTCATGCTGACCACACGACATCTCGTAATCTGCAGGCCTCCGGGCCGCTTGGTAGGCCATGGACCTTCGGGGCTGTTGTGCCACGATAATAAGTGAAATGATACAGTTTTATGAACAGTGATCCTTTGTCGGACTTCTTTTTATGACATTTACGTGGTTGAAAAATCCCCCGTAAAATCCGAGATTTGTTGGAAGTCATTGCGTTTTTTATTATGCGCTAAAGTTTGTAGCATAATTACAACACAAAATAAATTTAAATATCGTAGAAAATGCCTGGTTTCCAGGGACATGTACACAAAATAATTTGGTCTGCTAGTGAGAGTGTTAATTGTTGCTCGTGACGCTTAAAAATGTTGACAGGTTTACTCAAATGCTCTGCATGTTGTGTCTGGGAGTGTCTCGTAAGTTTTACAGCTTTCAAATTATCGTTGGCTAAAAAATCGAGGCAAAGAACTCAATATGGCCATTCCTGGTAGGTGAAACCTACTTTTATATAACAGTTTTGATATTTACTCACTTTTGTTTTTGTCGAATAATTAATCTCACTGGCGAGAATTGAAGCAGATGTGGACGGTGAACATCCTGTTCTATATCAGGAATATTGCTGGGAGAACAGGGACTGGACGAAGCACTTTAACGGGCGCGTTCTTTAGCACTGTGTATCTGCCACCATTATGACTAGCGGGTGGATTTCTATGACAAGTCATATTTTTTCCTTAACATTATATCATGTAGTCTTGTATTTTCAACACGTTTACAAGCATGATACTAAAAATTAAACAGGTTTTATTGGGCATATAAATGCACATTTAGACTTTTTTTAAGTTTTCTGACATATTTTGAAAAATCTCATTTGTAAGGACATAATTTCGTAATTTTCTTTTGATTTTTGTTTTATAAAAAAGAGTAAGCTGTAGAAATTATTTTACAGGATTAAATGGACTAGACTTCTACTGAAGAACCATTGGAAAGTAGTGTATGGAATGTTTCTAGCACGTAAGAGCTACTGTTTGCTGGTTGGGTCAATTCCTTGAAACCGAACTATTGTTTTCACGAAAACAGAGGCAGTTCTGCAGTTATTTGTCTGCAGATTTCCAGGATTTTTCTCAAAATGATTTCACTATTCAAGTACGCTCCCATCACATCATGTGATGTTTCCGTGGTTTCCCATTTTCACACCAGGCAAATGCTGGGGCTGTACCTTAATTAAGGCCACGGTCGCTTCCATCCCACTCCTAGCCCTTCCCTGTCCCATCGTCGCCATAAAACCTATCTGTGTCGGTGCGACGTGAAGCAACTAGCATCATGTGATGTCAAAATAAGTTTTTCTCGCTACAAGACGATACTCGGCGACAAAAGCTGAGTATTCTCATTCGACAATCTTAAGATGCATGTGGCCATAAATTGCAACAATCCTGATATTGGAGACTAGATCAGGTTCGAAAACTCCATTCATATAGCACACATTTTGTGTATAACGTAAATCTGATTAAATACTGAACAGTGAACCTAACTGTAGTGTTTGTCTTCCTTGCCTAAGAGTGTGCAGTGTAACCTTTATGAGTTCATGAACTATTCAGCATTATAGTTGATTTTTAGGTGAAGGATTTCGAAGAATTAAAACAATTTTAACTCTACCTTAATTTCAGCCTGTAGCAGTCGTAATAAAAGTGTTCTGTATGTAATGTAGATGCTATTCATTGAGTCATATTTTGTATTTTATAGGTCATATTTGTGTGTTTGTTAGGTCACACACATTTCATACAATTTTAGGTCATAGAAATCCGCCCCGTAATTATGACGATACATTTACGACTATCACTCAGAACGCGCCGTGTACTATTCACTGACTGATGAGTTTCAAGCCGAGATGGTAGAATCTATTCTCGTAGCGTAGCGACGTAGTGGCGATAACAATGGCAAGTGCCTTATTGTCACTAGGCTACAATGGGTGCAACGTGGCACCACGAGTGGTAGGTTCGGATCTGAAAGGGAGCTGGAGTTATTGCTTTGACCACAGCATCTAACCTCCGAACTCGTGCTGGCAGGGTCTAATTGCCAGCGTTTCTGGTCAGCACTTGTGAAATTCTAAGTAAGCATGTTTCCCTGAAAGTATAGATTAGTTCTGAACAGTGGCGTATTCTCCCATAGAGCAATGGAGCAAAGAACCTCTATCCTCCGTGCTTATACATCGTTGTATTTATTGATTCCCCCGGCCAGGAATATATTTGAAATACGCGCCCAAGTAACTTGTGATGTGGCATTGTTCCCAGCACATAGTGGTAAATACCAAACCCCAAACCCCATGGCACTACAGCCCATGAAGGGCCTTGGCCTACCAAGCGACCGCTGCTCAGCCCGAAGGCCTGGAGATTACGAGGCGTCGTGGGGTCAGCACGATGAATCCTCTCGGCCTTTATTCTTGGCTTTCTAGACCGGGGCCGCTATCTCACCGTCATATAGCTCCTCAATTCTAATCATGTAGGCTGAGTGGACCTCGAACCAGCCCTCAGGTCCAGGTAAAAATCCCTGACCTGGCCGGGAATCGAACCCGGGGCCTCCAGGTAAGAGGCAGGCACGCTACCCCCAGCGGCGAAGCGTGAACTAAGTAAGGGAGGAGACAGAGATTTTTAAAAATTTAAACTATTTTAATGACATTAGTGTATATATGGAATTTCGTTTTCGACGCATACAGATATACATTCAATATTATATTAATGACTGAAACTAAGACAAATTCTATAACAACCTATAATCCTACATGCACTCGTTTTATTTTTAAATATAGACTAAATGGGCAGTGGGAGTTGTCATATATTGCTATGTAGATTTAATAAGAGAAATAAGAAATAAATAGATTTTCGTACAAGTCACCTTAAACAATATTTTTGTAAAAGAGTTCAATCCGCCTGTCCTTCATTTCAGAAAATGTATCTATTACCCTCGTCTTGAAGTCTCTGGTTGGTCACTGAATTCCTTAAATAGGTTTTAATTCGTTTCAAGGCATTAACAGCGCGTTCACTAGAAACTGACGTTAACGGAATATACGGCATCTAGTTAAGCAAATTTTGTTGTTTCCGTATGCACACACTGGAGTTCATTATTCAGAATGTAAGCCAGTAGTTGTGGGGGTTATAATACCTTAACTAATAATGGCGGACAAAGAAATGCATTTAATTGAAGGGTTTTCATGCTGTCATTCATTTATTAGGTGTAAGTTTGCTATATTTCGTATTTGAATATGATTATTTAGTTTTAGACTGTCTTATAATAAAAATAAATTCAAATTAACTACATTAAAAGCATGTCTGAGATGATAACCAATAAGAGCACCTTTATACCTGGGATCCAAATATAGCCAATGAGAGCAAGACGAGACGCTGGCAAGTCTGTCTACTTGGCGGAGAAATCTCGCTATAGGAAAGTCATAGTTCCACAGTCAGCACCTACAGATAGCGTTAGTGTTGCTCTATCTGAAATCAAAGGAATCATACACAGAATGGACAGCGTCTACTTCCAGTCGGACTGATGACTCAAACAACAACATGCCACATGTTGATATTTTATCCAACCAACTGCAAAGGAAACATCAGACCCAGTCGAAATTAAAAAGGAAATTTATAATTTTGACTGTGTCACCCAGAAAATTAGAAAAAGTAAAATTAACTCACTTTCCAATGCATAAGATACAATGATCCAGCCAGTAAAGTGTACACGCATCTCGAAGAAAGAGACAGCCAAGGAAATTTCTGAAACAGTTATTCTCCAGGCCACGGAACGTTCTCAGTTCCCCGATCATCTTCTTGCTGCGAACTTGTTTCATGCTGATAGTTTTGAAAAGTACGAAAGGCAGTTCCCATTTGTTACTTCGAAGAAAGTGTGTGAAGTCTATCCGTTTATTGAGTGAAATAAATCGGAACTGGACATTCTATATACGAATGTAGATTTTTTATCTGTGTACGGTGCTGTACACCTTCATCAATTTTCGCTTCAAACTAACTTAGTGACCACATTTAGTGAAATAATAAAATGACTGAAACTCATCACAACAGTGCCGATGACAACATCGGAAGCTCAACGTTGTTTTTGAACGTTGAAGAGGATAAAGACTTTCTTACGTAGTTCAATGAGTTCAACGAGTCTGCCATAGACAAATTTGCTCCAGTGAAATAGAGAAGAAAAACTTCATGTACAGGCAGTTTGCATAGGTGAGCGTATAATTTATTGACATAATAGGGGCAATATTTATAATGAGTTTTATAGCTTTCTCAAGGAGATCCATAAGTTGTGTTTTGATTTCCAATATTGAACCCCGAGAGTCGAGAGTCACCAGCCGCCACTGGTTCTGAATAGGAGTGGAAGAGCTTCTTTCCTGGCTTACTATGCTGAGAATCTGAGGATAGCAATAACTGTTCAAAAATGAGATGAAATTTGTGTATTCAGGAAGCCATTGTTTGAGTGTTAACATGGTTAATAGAACTTATAGGCTTTTCAAATTGTCTAAATACGACCCCGTGTAGACGGGAGTGGTAGAATACCATCCGTGGTATCTTCTATCTGTCATAAGTGGTGACTAAAAGGGATTCCATAGGCTCAACTCGGGAGCATGGATTGGCGAATAACGGATCCTTACCTGAGTCCTGGCATTGCTTCAACTTACTTGGCTCTTCGCTTTCATCTTTTCTGTCCGATCTCCCTTGGTCAACTCTTTAATCTTGCGACAGCGACGGTATTATGTTTCTGAGGCCTTCGTGGGTCTTGTCTCTTGTCCGATACTTTCATTAATCACCACGACATGCATAAACACGAAATATAATACTGTACATAGAACACTCTAACATGCCTTTAGAAACTGCACAATTTAGGGGCCAATGACCTAGATGTCAGGCCCCTTTAAACAATAATCATCAACAAACGGGACAATTATACTGTATCGTCATATGAATGTCCTATCTTAGGCAATCCCTCCTATCCGCTAGATTACTCTGCATACCAACTACTTTGACGACCACTATTCTAGACAGACTGGAGTGCGCCAGTTGAACTAAGAAGTATAACAGTTAGGTTCTACTTCCAGATCATTCAGGGCGCTGAGTCCACTGTTGAAATACCATGTAGGAGCATCCTTATCGCGAACCTCAACAATAAGGCGGCACTTTTGCTCGCTGTCCGCACTGCCGCCGCTGTGCTGGTCCCGCACTTGCCCGTCATTCTCACAATATAGAAGAACTGCAGCCATAAGCGGGATAGAGACCTGAGCCCCCTAACCTGTCCATCCATCAACAAGTAGCAGAAGCTCGCTTTCAAGTTATCCTTAAGTAACAGTTATAGTTGAAGCGAAGGACTATTAAAGTAGGGGAGCAGTGGGGTTCCTGGATCCGGAAGTGAGTCAGCATTTTTCTGCTGCGTCAGCACACGAGGTCATTGACCCCGGCCAAGTTCATTGACCCCGCCACGTCATGACCACATGACAGTGACGTCAGCAAGGTCATTGACCCTGTAACGTCATAACCACGTGCTCTTGTTTGTAAACAAAGGTACGCACGTTTTTGACAGCCACGTGCTTTTTGACAGCTGTCAAGTAGCCATCTTGCATTCCTAACCTCAGTGCTGCCATCCTTACGGCACTAAACCTCACGGGCGGGAAATATGAATCTTAGCGCGAAATTTGATTTTGTAAACAAAGCTACGTGGTTTTTTGACAGCCACGTGCTTTTTGACAGCTGTCATACACCATCTTTAAACAACAATGCATCGCTAACCTCAGTGCTGCCATCTTGACGGTATTAAAGCTCATAGTTACCACCTTAGCTACGTGGTGGCGGCCAATTTGAAATTCCTAAAGCTGTTTTGACAGCCATGTGCTTCTTGACAGCTGTCATCGGCCATCTGTAAACAAGAACGCATCGCTAACTCCAGTGCTACCATCTTTACGGCACTTAACATCACGGCTAGTACCTTTGGTGGATGGTGGTGGGCAATTTGAAATTTCACGTGCTCTTGTTTGTAAACAAAGCCACGTGCTTTTTGACAGCTGACATCGGCCATCTTTAATCAACAGAACACCGTGCTGCTATCTTTACAGCACTAAACCTTATCCTTAGGCATGTAGTGGCGGGCAATTTGAAAAAGTCCACGTGATTTTTATCTAGGTACGCTGCCCCTTACGTACATGATTTTTTGGACATCCTTCCTCTACACAGTAAGATCGAGGGGAAAAGGGTGATGATGATTGACCAAATGGACCAAATCCGAGGATTGAACATTGTACACAGTGTATGGATGAACTTTTTCCAGTATCTGATGACGATGATTCAGAAAAGGAAAAAATCACATGAATAACAACAAGGTAAGAACTGCATTATCTTCTTTGTAAAGCGTAACATACTTAGTATAATATATTTCTAAATGTTTTGTTTAATTTGAATGTTGCAGGAGGCATTACAGTTTCGGAAGCATGCTACCTCTTCGCAGAAAGCTGTTAAGAAGCATAGCAACCTTGTCAGCAGCAAAACGAACACTATTGTAGTACATTGTAAATATTTTTTTGCATTCAAAATGTTGTACTTATTGCATTCCTTTGCCTCCTTACATCTACTCATTGTTGAGAGAACAAACAAGTCTAAACATGCACAACTATGATGACGTCATCGCTGCAGGTTAAAACACGTGCACACTCTTGCCTTTGCGATGCATGTTTAAACTTGTTCGATAGAGCTATGCCTTGACAGAAGAGGAAGAGAAGGAGGGCATAACAGCCTATGTATAGCCGCCATCTTGTGCTGTAGCCTCTAAGCTAGCCTTCTTCATAAGAGCCTGTGTATAGCCGCCATCTTGCACAGTAGGCCCCCTCAGCCAGCTTTCTCCATAAGAGCAGCCGGTATCTTGCGCAAGCGTCTTTAAGCCACCTCGTAAGAGCAGCAGCCATCTTGCGCAATCGCCTATGGCCGTCTCATGAGAACAGCGGCCATCTTGTGCAGCGCCCCTTGGCCGTCTCATAAGAGCTCATGTATAGCCGCCATCTTGTGCAATCACCCATAGTCGGCATCTCTAACAGCATCTTGGTTTAAAAACTAAGGTAATAGTATGTTGAGAAGGGCAGCTCGGTAAGTATATTGAGAAGGGCAGCTTGCTATAAGATCGTAGTAAGTTGA
Organism: Anabrus simplex; assembly: GCF_040414725.1. Taxonomy (NCBI): domain Eukaryota; kingdom Metazoa; phylum Arthropoda; class Insecta; order Orthoptera; family Tettigoniidae; genus Anabrus; species Anabrus simplex. Next base: position 769,514,230 of record NC_090265.1, read on the forward strand.
CAAGGGCAGCTTGCTTGCTTTCGGCGTGGATAAGTCCCGCGCTATAAAAGTTTACTTCCGTCAAGATAGCAGTAAGCCATGTGCATGTAGTTAAAGATAGTGGCTGACAGCTGTCAAAACGCACGTGGAATTTTTCAAATTGCCCGCCACTACATGCCTAGGGATAAGGTTTAGTGCTGTAAAGATAGCAGCACGATGTTCTGTTGATTAAAGATGCCGCTGGAAACTATCAAGAAAGCACGTGGAATTTCAAATTGCCCTCCACCAAATGCCTAAGGATGAGGTTTAGTGCCGTAAACATAGCAGCATGGTGCTATGTTGATTAAAGATGCTAGCTGTCAGCTGTCAGAAAGCACGTGGCTTTGTTTTCAAACAAGAGCACGTGGAATTTCAAATTGCCCACCACCACGTGCCTAAGGTAGTAGCCGTAAGGTGTAGTGCCGTAACGATAGCAGCATGGTGCTCTGTTGATTAAAGATGACCTCTGTCAGCTGTCAAAAAGCACGTGGCTTTGTTTACAAACAAGAGCACGTGGAATTTCAAATTGCCCGCCACCATCTGGCAAAGGTAGTAGCCGTAATGTTTAGTGCCGTAAAGATGGCAGCACTGGAGTTAGCGATGCGTTCTTGTTTAAAGATGGCCGATGACAGCTGTCAAAATGCACATGGCTGTCTAAAAAGCATTTGGAATTTCAAATTGCCCGTCACCACGTAGCTAAGGTGGCAACTAGGAGGTCACGGTCACGTGTTCATGACAGCACGGGGTCAATGACCTTGGCCGGGGCCAATGACCTCATGTGCTGACGCAGCAGAAAAAATGCTGAGTCACTTCCGGATCCAGGAACCCCACTGCTCCTTTGCTTATTAGATTGTTTTTACGAGATAATCGAACTAGGCTAGAAGATCGCGAATGTTGAGCTTATCGCACTTTAAACTTTCTCTAAGAATTAAATTTAATTCAAACTTGAGCTGTTCTGCGAAATTGTCTTTCAACGTGATTACTGAGAATGAAGCAAAACTTATTTCTATCGCAAAAGTTGAATCTCCTCACATAAAGACTCTTCAGTTATAATCTACTTCATCGTGTTCATTCTCAGGTTACAGAGCAACGGTGCATGGCTTGTAAAACCGAAGTCAAGTAGCAAGTGGAATTAGGTTTGCGTTAAGTTAACGATTCAGTCACCGTCGAGTTCTTTACAAACTCTCATGCCTGCTACTTGCACACGAAAAGAGGGCGTAGGTAACGCAACAGGACCGAAGATATAGTAACTTTAATCACTAAAAAGCAAAATCACCGCCCTAGTCTCTCCTTTTTTAAAATGCTCATCACTGCTGTCAACTTAACTAATTACATATTGAAATCACGAAACATAAACATCAACAAACTGACATCAATGTAAGTACCAAGTAAATGATCAATCAGGATATTCATAATTAAGTCGGTTTTCAAGCTCAATGAGTAATTAAGAAAATAAACACTCTCTCTCACCCTCTCTCAATTTAATGTTATATACTTTTGCCTTTAATTTGAAATACGCATAACTATAACCGTATTCCTCGGTGTTTGCCTGGTGTAAATAATTCAACTTACTTCATGAAATTTCCTATTACTTGTCGGACTGAAGTAAAACGACGCTGTAATAATTACATTTACATATGCTGTAAGTCAACAAGAATACACAGAGGTTAAGTCTGCAAACCATACCAAAGTCGTGACGAGATGAGGTTAGGTTCGGTTAGATTAGGTTAGGTTATGTAAGGTTGATAACGAAATTTCCTGATCATTATAGAGGAGGTAACGTTGCTTTCCTTTTCGGAGGTGTTCTTGCAAATTTTTCTTGCTTCTTATTCCCCCTTATTGAATTCTATACTTACGAATTGGACGAAATAAGACCGTGTTAATGACATGCTGCGTTGGACATTTCACACCAACTACGTTATTGAATGCATTACTCGAACATGCCACAATTCTACTTACCTGGTATTACCAAACAGATTTACAATCCTACAGATAAAGAAAGTATGCTTTACATACTCGCACAAGTGTAACACTAGTGGTATTCACAATACGGCAGTGGCAGCACGTGTAATCTCGCAAGTAACGAAAAAAAAGCATGACTACATAGTGCCAACATGCAAGATGAACAGTAACTGTAAGACGTCGTATCGGCAAGTAGGGTCCCTAAAGTGAGTGGTTAGCGACACTGATTCGAACACAGCAGTTAGAAAATAACTATAAATAACTACATTCAGTAGATAGCTTTGACACTTTTAAATGTATTTCGCTGAAATGTTGTACGCCGCCTCTGTGGTGTAGTGGTTAGCGTGATTAGCTGCCATCCCCGGAGGTCCGGGTTCGACTCCCGGCTCTGCCACGAAATTTGAAAAGTGGTACGAGGGCTGGAACGGGGTCTACTCAGCCTCGGGAGGTCAACTGAGTAGAGGTGGGTTCGATTCCCACCTCAGCCATCCTCGAAGTGGTTTTCCGTGGTTTCCCACTTCACCTCCAGGCGAATGCCGGGATGGTACCTAACTTAAGGCCACGGCCGCTTCCTTCCCTCATCCTTGCCTATCCCTTCCAATCTTCCCATCCTCCTACAAGGCCCCTGTTCACCATAGCAGGTGAGGCCGCCTGGGCGAGGTACTGGTCATACTCCCCAGTTGTATCCCCCGACCAAGAGTCTGAAGCTCCAGGACACTGCCCTTGTGGCGGTAGAGGCGGGATCCCTCGCTGAGTCCGAGGGAAAAACCGAACCTGGAGGGTAAACAGATGATGAGGATGATGATGATGATGATGATGATGATGTGTTGTACGCCTATTTTCAGTACTACATCTGATATTATGGCATGTTTTTATGACATAATTTTGAAAAAATAATCAGTACAAAAATATTTCACATCTACGCAATGATATGGTGCATTTTCTTTAGAATGACTGGGGTATTTTTCAATTATTTTCGTCTCATGTTTAGACAGCCTCATTTAAAAATCCTGTGGAGCAGAAATTTGATATGTTTTAAATTACTTAATTTGTAGAAATATGCATTTCATTTAAAAAAATCTGTTTTATATGTCTTTGTCCATATTCTATTTTCTATACTAAGTATTTAATTTAAAGTAGCACAGAATTGCGCACGTTATCATTCCCAATAAAAGCACCAAATTTCATTTCTCTGCATGCAGTAGATTTTAAGAAACTGCACGCTTAATGTGAATAGATGTAAGTTATGAGAAATTTGGTTTAAAGTTTAAACTATATGTAGAGTGCCGACACCGAGCTCGATAGCTGCAGTCGCTTAAGTGCGGTCAGTGTACAGTATTCGGGAGATAGTAGGTTCGAACCCCACTGTAGGCAGCCCTGAACATGGTTTTCCGTGGTTTCCCATTTTCACACCAGGAAAATGCTGGGGCTGTACCTTAATTAAGGCCACGGCCGCTTCCTTCCCACTCCTAGCCTTTTCCTGTCGCCGTAAGACCTATCTGTGTCGGTGTGATTAGCAATAAAAAAAAAAGAGTACCGACAATGCCAAACCTTTATTTTCATAGTTATCGAAAGTCATAGATAGTGAACCAGAATTGGCACAAGTCTTATGAAATGCCGCAGTAAGTATCTCGATATATACTAGTCTGGAACTAATACTACAAGTTTCCTTGTTGTTAATTTATAGTCAAATACCATAACTGATATTTTTCTGTGTCTGAAAATTAGTGAGACAATTCTATTCAATGTATTTACATACTCAAAACGATTTATCTTCATTCGCTTAAACACTTCTTCTTCTTCTTTTCTAGCCTATTTCAATCCACTGCTGGATATAGGCCTCTTCCATGTGCTTCCATCGTCTTCGGTCTTGAGCCACTTGGAACCAGCGTGTTCCAGCCAACAGCTTTATGTCGTCGAGCCATCTCTTCAGGGGCCTTCCAATGCCTCTCTTGTGTCCCCATGGTCTCCAGTGAACAATCCTAGAGGTCCACCTGTTGTAGTCTTGTCGAGCTACGTGTCCTACCCATTGCAGTTATTCTCCCCATATTTACATTAACAATTACTATAGAACACAATTACAATTGAAAATCAACTTATACTTTGCAAGAAAACAATTCCCACAAGCAACACTTGTTTAGTTATCATATGATATCTTGTAACGTGAAACTGGAGGTCTTGTGGTTATCATGGCGATATCAACAGTCATATAAAACTAGAGGTCCTGTGGCTATCATCACGATATCAAGAGTCATATGAATCTTTAGGTCCTGTGGCTATCATCAGGATATCAACAGGCATATAAAAGTGAAGGTCCTGTGGCTATCATCACGATATGAAAAGTCATAGAACTGAAGGTTCTGTGCCTATGACTAAGGTATTAACAGCCGTATCACGATATCACAATGTGAACAGTCACATAAAATTGGCGATCCTGCCACTAAGATTACGAATTCAACAGTCACATAAAACTGGAGATCCTGTGACTATATCACAATATGAACGGTCACGTAAAACTGGAGATCCTGTGACTATATCGCAATATGAACGGTCACATAAAACTGGAGATCCTGTGACTATATCACGATATGAACGGTCACATAAAACTGGAGATCCTGTGACTATATCACAATATGAACGGTCACGTAAAACTGGAAATCCTGTGACTATATCACAATATGAACGGTCACGTAAAACTGGAGATCCTGCCACTATAATTACAATATCAACAGCCACATAAATCTGAGAGCCCTGTGGATATTGTACCGGGCGGTACACGTCTACGCCGCACATTTGAATTTTCCGCCTTAAAGTACTCCTCTACAGGAGAAACAGTGAACTTAAAACTGGACCTACTTAAACCTTTCCTCTGAAGATGTCACTGTGTGAATTTCGACGTGTTTTTGTTTACTATTTATCAAGAAGTTTGGACATTCTCTCACAGATGTCACTGCCTAAAAATTATGAACCTGCACCCTAGTGCGAAGTGAAGGAGCTTTCTTGAAGAAATTTTGTGCTCATAAGTTTTTTTTACTAAATTTCGTTCTTTCATTTGTGGGTTGGCAATATTAATCTTTTCTTTCCGCCGGTTTTGAACTTAGCCAATCCAGAATTTCTGTAATTAACTTTTGACCAATCGTGTCTTTCTTCTTCGATTTTGAGTGTACTTTCAAGACTGACCAATAAAGTAAGAGGGTGTGGCTTGATTATTCATGAAAAGTCTCGAACATTCCCCGAGGGTTTATATACTGCTGATTTTCTTGTCTCTCGGCCACTTCATCCACATCTAACTAAGAGTGGACACGTGACGCAGGATGCGGGAAGCGCCTCTTTCTTCTGGGAGCAGGTCTTCAATAAGGTAATGGCCATTTAACATCTTTATTTGTTGCTAGCTCAGCAGTTCAACCCGTGGGAAAGGTCCGAAACCTTCACCATGTAATCCATCTCTATAAATATGTAAATTTCTACCAGCTTATGTAAAAACTTAAGTAAATTTGTGACTGTAATTCGGGGACAGAGAGTGATATACCCTCTCGAGCTCCCCTTCATTTTCGGTTTGAGGTGACTACGTTTTGGTAACTGAATTCCTTTTTTTCCGTAATGTTCCGATTTATTTCTTATACGGGTCACCTCCATAGTTTGGGAATAGCCCCTGTTTCATTGGCCTAGTGCCTTTTAGGTTTTAAGAAGTTTCATGTAGGAGTGCAAATTCACGCCTCCATTCCTTTTGTATGTCGGGCCATTTACTTAACCTGTTCTTTTTCTGCTAAGGCCCAGTAGGTTGGGTACAAGATACCCCCGTTTCATCTTGTAAGTTGTGCCTTGAGGGCAATTAATGGTAAAGCCTGGTATGGCCTTTAATAGGCTCCAAAAATTGAGAGCGGGTTAACTCTTTTATGTATTGTAAATGTGCCTCTGGGAGGCCTGATATTGTAATGAGGAGCAAGGGCTCCGCGTATTAGGGTATTTCTGCTCTTGAAACAAAATTTGGGTTTTGAGCTACCACTCAAAAATTGTAAAACTAAGGGCTTGAAGCCGAAGGTGCTAAAGATTTAAAATCTGAATTTTTTTCTGTGAATCTTGTTTTTAATTTGCCATGTAATTGTTATCTCACGAAGTGAGGATTTGTTAACTTGTTGCTGTTCAAAGAATATAACCTTCCATTTCTGTTTAAATTCTTTCTTGACAAAGTAGTTAGACCCATTCACCCCAGCACCTTCTTTCACCTTTGCTGATCCTCCAACCACGGTAATAGATATGATTACGAATTTAACAGCCATATAAAACTGCGCGATGTTTTGATTTATGATAGTCAGTTGAAGACTGTTAAACCTTGCCCATGTGATTGATAATTTTCTTATTTAGTGCCCTTAGTTGCTCACCAAATAGTAATTTAATTCGTTTCTACCATCTCCTTCGTTGAGAATATCGTCACAAAACAATTGCCTTAATCGCTAAGAACAGCAGGCTACCACTGGTGAACTCCCCGCGTTGGATTCCCTGTTTTGACAAGAAATTAATCGTTCTTGCTTGGCATTTCGCCGAGCGCGGAACTGTGTTTAACTTCATAATTACTCAGAGATATTCACTGCTCGCTCTCTGCCTGTTACTGTGCTTGGTCATATTGTTTTGTCCCTCATGAATAACGATTCCGTCAATAAAACTAGAATAATTATCTCCATATAGGTGAGTTCTTTGCTCCTCCTATAACATTATAAGGGTACGTAGCATATTTCTGCACATTTCAAGTATTTCTTAATGATATTCAGTGTTTGAAAAGATTGGTACAAGTTTAAATACGTACATTCCTGGTTTTTATTTACAATTTGGTTTACACCCCACTGACACATAGATCGTATGGAGTCGACGGGATAGGAAAGGGCTAGGAGTGTAAAGGAAGCGACCGTAGCCCCATCATTGCTTGGTTTAAAATAGGAAACCAAGTAAAACCATCTCCAGGGCCGACATTGGGGTTCCAACCCACTATCTCCCGAATGCAAGCTCATAGCTGAGCGACCCTAACCGCTCGGAATATGTACATATATGCATTTTCATTATAGACTCTTATGTCCTTTAGCGTTCACTCTGCAAGTGGCTGTGGATTAACTAACCGCATTCGCAATTCTATTTTTGCCACAAGCGATATGACCTTATTTTGTTGTTCTCTTTATCAATATATAATTAAAATTGAGTCCTACCCATGTCGTCTATGTCTCCCTCTGTTTCTCTTACTCTCAAATACAGAATCCATATCCCCCTATGTAAACTATTCTCCTCCATTCGCCTCACATCGCACGGCCATCAAAGCCAGTTTATATGCAAAGCTCTATCCATCGAGTTCCTAATTTATCCCTTATCTTCTCATACCGCGTAATCTGCTACCATTGTTTCCACCTGTTTGTACCAGCAGTTATTCTCGCAGCTTCATGTCTTGTGTATAACATAGCCCGAGTCCTCCCAGCTTGCACCACCGCAGAGTGAGAGATAGACCAATGAAAGGAGATGTTCGTCCCAGAACTGATTTCTTTCTTGCAGAAAACCGTTGATCGTAGATGCGAGCTCACTGTTAACACCTTCAGTCAGTCACCAACCTGAGAGAATAGTCATCCTAAATACTTGAAGTGATCTGCCTGTTCCAGTTTCGTGTTTCCTACCTGACTTCCAGTCCGCAGGTTCCTTACCTAGTTTTAAGTCTTGGAAATGCTAACAGCCTAACATATTCATAATAGAAAATGAAGTATAATATACATTTGAAACGCTGCATACCACAGTTATTGACTGCAAGGCGATGTGACCGGTACGACAGATTATATTATGTTCTGGTAGAGAAATGTGATACACATAGTCATCAGTCCAGACGCAGCTCTCCAGGCCACACTATCCTGTGCTAATCTTTTCATTTATACTGTACATTCCTACTACATCTTACATCTGCTCTAATATATTTGTCATTGTCGTACCATGGTCTACCCCTCGCGTTCTTACCACCTACGCCTCCATCCAAAACCAACTGAACAAGACCTGGGTGTCTTAAGATATGTCCTATCATTCTGTCTCTCCTTCTCATCAAATTTAGCCTAACCAATCTCCTCTCACGAATTCGATTCAGCATCTCTTCATTCGTACTTTCATGTATCCATCTCACCTTCATCATCACTCTGTAACACTACATTTCACAAGCTTCTATTCTCTTTCTTTCTGTGCTACTTATCGTCCACGTTTCACTTCCATACAATGACACGCTCGACATGAAAGTCTTCAAGAACAACTTTCTAATTTTTACATCAATCTTCCAAGTGAGCAAATTTATTTTCTTAATAAAAACATTCCTTGCTTGTGCTAGTCTGCATTTTATGTCCTCTTTACTTTTGCCGTCGTTAGTTAATCTATTACCCAAGTAACAGTATTTACCCACTTCCTTTAAGACTTCACTTCATTTTGGCATCACCTGACTTTATTCGACTGCACTCCATTACTTTTGTTTTGGACTTATTTATTTTCACTTTGTACTCCTTCACCCTGCCTGCTGTCATTTCTTGATGGATACAGTACTTTTGCATCCATCTCTTGGCACAGGCTAGAGAAAAGTGTAGTTTCCACTGAAGTCCCAGTCTCATCCATGGCTGTGACAATATAGAAGCTGTTGGGGTATGGGTGGTGCTGATTAATGGCATTCAGAGCACAACCAGTGTGTCTGAGTGTCATGACAGGTGTTGCTCATAGGGTTAGCTGTGCTACAATAGCACTGGCCCAGTGAGGAAAGCAATGGCAAACTACCTCACTCCTCGTCTTGCCTAGTACGCCTCATTTTGGTACTGCCATTGGTTTTTGTGGTTTTCCAATAACTGCATAGCCTTTGGTGGTGTTGTTTGAGGATCCAACCAGCCTCTGGGCTGATGATCTAACAGACAGACACTCCTTCACCAAGACTACGGAATACGAAATGTTAGTTCAGACTTCTCTCAGGATGAACCAGAATCCACCTAGAAATAAATACTTATACTATTCCATTTCACAGAAATGTGTTATCGCGGTCTAAGGATCTCATAATGAAATGCCTGGACAACAGTACAATTGTGTTAGGAGGAGTCTTGGACTTCACTCTCATGTCAGCGTGTAATATCTTATAATAATAACATCTGCTGGAAAATCCTATTCTACACGACGAAGATTCCCTTGTCCTCTACCGCACTGGGAGCGATATTGAAGGTCATCAGTTCTCTCTGCTTTGGAATTATGTTACCGTGCAATTCTTACCTCGCAGTAAGCCCAGACGTATTTCTGGGGAGACGTACTATGAAGTGTACTCTTGTCTTCTGATGCGCAATAGACCAAATTTGTATTAACCCGTTTATTATCCCAGAATGGTTGTACACTGAGTGGCCAAAAGTCACGGGAAAGGGTCTCCCATTAGAAAATGTGCCATCTATGATCCTTGAGCGTTGCGGATAGCTGCGGCGTAGCTGAGCAGTCTGTCACAGGCACCAGTGTCGAGAAGTTGGTAACACGTCGTCAGTTAACCGACTATGAACGTAGAATGATCATTGGCGCATGGCGCATTGCGGAGGTTACATGCGAATTCGGGCTTACAGGGTCAACAGTGTCGAGAGTGGATGTTCAGTATCGCAGAGAGAATGTTACCACCTGCGTAAACCACCGCACGGGAAGTGATTAATGAACGGACATCACGTCAACTCCGCAGAACCGTACTGGGCGTTCGACGGACTGCTGTGAGTCCGATCACTGCCCAGAGAGTCGGGAGCCCATTCCTACCCGGTCTGTAAGGAGGCAACTGAGGCAACTGCACCGCATAGGCTTCACCAGCCGACGACCAACTCGTGTCCCTTTGCTCACACCTCGACACAGAGCTCAACAACGTGAATAGGCCTCGAACATCGGCAATGGGCCATGAAACAGTGGCGGCGTGTGGTATGATCCAATGAATTTCGGTTCCAGTTGTATCGAGCTGATGGGCGCATGAGAATGTGGCGTATGGCCCACGAAGCTGTGGATCCTGCGTGTCAACAAAATTATTTCCAGGCGAGAGGTGGCTCAGTTCTGCTGTGCGGCTTTCTCATAGTCGCAAGTAGGCCCAATTTTCCTGCTGCAGGGAGCGCTGATAGGTGCACGATATGTAGACATTCTTTCTGCCTGATGGAGATGGCATGTCTCAACAGGACAATACGCCATGCCATCGCTCTGTGGTGGCACGCAGATGGTTGGAGGAGTACTCCAGTGAAGTTATGACCATGGATTGGCCCTCCAGATACCCCGATCTTAATCCAATCGAGCATTTATGGGATGTTGTCGATGCTGGCGTACGCTACATGAACCCCACACCAACTACACAAGACCAATTGTGGGTAGCTGTGCAAGATACGTGGGTCAAGATCTCTCCAGAACGATTCCAATGCCTTGTAGAGTCGATGGTTCGTCGTATTTCAGCTGGTTTGAGGGTTCGCGGAGGAGCAACTTGTTATTAACATCACATTCAGGCACTGACAAGCGCGGACGTGTTGAATAGAGGGTCCCGGTAGAGAGTAAGGGGATCGCCGGAGTGGAGTGCATGTAAGAAGTGAAGATTTTATAGAAGATGATCGGTGTGGAGAAATACAGAGCCATTATAGGAAGATGGCAGAGAAGAAAGAAGACGTGAAAATAGGAGGGTATAGAATGGAATTAGGAATGAAGGAAGAGATGATGCTGACAGCGGTGGTGATTATAGTAATGCTATGGATAGGGGGTGTGGAATTGAACCTCGGGCCGACCTACAGTGGAAGTATGAGTTGGGAAGACGTAGAAGTAATCAGAAGGGTAGTAAAAGAGGTGGTTGAAAAAGTGTGTCCCTTTGAGCATATAAAAGGTATGATACAAGAGCAAACGAGTAAGTTCGACAAAATGAAGAAATGGTTCGGGGAAAAGGCCGAGGATACAACATCCAAAGTGATAAACAACGCTGAAGAAGTGGCAACATTAAGGGAGAAAATAGGTCGATTAGAAGAGAAGGTGCTGAAGCTTTTAACAGAAGTAGAAACCAGTAGTCAAAACCGTAGAAAGAAATGCTTATTTATATATGGTGTGCCGGAGAAGAAGAGGGAGGACAAAGTGCTTATAATTTACCAACTTGTGGATTTAATTCAGGGGGTAAATGAAAATTAATTTTAGTGAAGTAGACGATGTGGAGAGAATAGGGAAAGGAAAAGGAAATAGACCTATTCAAGTGCAACTGTTATCCACGTTGATGGCCGATATAGTGACTGGAAATGCGGGTAATATACAGAGGGAAAAATATGGATCAAGCGAGACATGAGAAGTGAAGGGATCAGGAACGCTAAAATTCTTAAGAAACATATGGTACGAGCTAGACATCAAGGACTGTGAGCCTTTATCAGGGGGCAGGAACTAATAGCGACTAATGGCAGCCGGAGAAGAATCTTGACTGTAACTAAATTACTGAAGCTAGAAGGAAAGATGAAACAGGAGGAAGACACGGTAATGAGTATGGAGAAATAGTGGAAGAAGGATAAGCTATAGAAGGCAACGAGAGGGAAGACGGGCAAGGTGAAAATACCAAGGGAATCAGGAAGTTGATGAAGAAAGGCAGGGAGAGGTACACAGTGAAAGTATGATTATAAGCAGTGAAAAGGAAAGTGCTGTGGACAATGGAGTGAGGATAGGAATGTCTAGGGATCCAGCTAGGAACACAGGCAGAGAAGAGGAGCGGAATGAAGAAGGCAGTGAGAGGAGCATAGTGAAAGTGTGATCATAAACAGTGAAGAGGGAAGGCGGAGAAGTAAAAGCAGTGAAGCAAGGGAAGCGCGGGGTAAAAAGGTAGAGTCAGAGGAAACCTGGGAGAGACTCGAACAGGGTATGAGCAGAGGGAGGAGCAGAAGCTTAAGAGAGCTGTGGGGAGTTAAAAAGAATGACGAGAGTATTGTAACAAGAAGCAAAAACTATAATAAAGTTACAGTAGTAAGTAAATAACTAAGGACATGGTTGTCGAAGACGTGTGTTTATGAGGCGGAGTTGGAGGTAGGTGTCTGTATAGTGAATTTGACGGTGATGGTGGTAGTTTTTGGTAGGTAATGAAGTGTGCTTATTTATTGCTGATGTTTTAATTGAAATGTATGAGTAAGGGATGGAGTTGATGGTATGAGGAGGTATGTGTTTGTATAGTGAAGTTAATGGTAATATCTGGAGTGTATTGGACTGTCTGTAAGTAAGGTAAATTGGAAGAGGGATTTGTTGAGTGAATTCGATCGTGATGGGGTATGTGTTAGTATAGTAGGTATAGTGAGTTAATGGAGGAAATGGTAATTGCTATATAGTAAGGCAATTTGGAATTGATTTTTAGTGTTAGGTGTAAGTGAATGATAGTGGAGTTGGATGGAGTTTTGGTAGGTAATGAAGTATGTTTATTTATTGCTGATGTTGTAATTGAAATGTATGAGTAAGAGATAGGGTTGATGGTATATGGAGGTATGAGAGGTTAATTTTGGCATGTCGATGGTAATTTTGATTTGGAAGTAATGGTGGATTGATTCTATTTGTGTGTTCGGTAAATAGGCAGGGTTGGTAAATTTTGGTTTGGTGGACGTGATGGCAAAATTTAATGTGGAGAATGGCTTGGTTTTTAAATTAGATTAAGCGTGGTTAAGTGTTTATTTATTGCTGTTGTTGTAATTGAAATGTACGAGTAAGTGATCGAGTTGATGATATATGGAGGTATGTGTTTGTATAGGGAAGTGGTTTTGAGGTGTATGATATACATAATGGCAGAATTTAAGTGGGGAGATGGAGAAGTGGTGGAATACGTTATGGCAGAGAGAAGAGTGATTATGAATAAGAGGTGTGTGAGAGGTATGAGATTGGAAAGTATGATATAGAAGAGATAAAGTTGGTGGTATGTGATTGGAGGGTAATTTTGATTTGGAAGTAATGGTGAGTTGATGCTATTTGTCTGTTCACTAAATAGGCAGGGTGGGTAAATTTAGGTTGGGTGAACGTGATGGCAAAATTTGATGTGGTGAATGGCTTGGTATTTAAATTAGATTAAGCATGGTTAAATATAATGAGTAGGAACAGAGAAGTAGTCCAAAGATAAAGATGCAACGTGAGCAGAATGACGTGTAAGTCTTGACTCATCTAGCCAGAGTGGGTCAAGTAATGGTATGAGGAATGAAATGTGCAAAGGTTTGCGTGATTATACAGGAGGGACAAGAGAGTCGTTGTCATTCACAATGCCTTTATTTTATTTCAATTTCATTAGGTCTTTTAATTCTATTTTATTTAAACTGCATATTCCGAAAAGGCAATATGAATATTCAGGAGGACATTGCTCGTGGCAAGCAGGGACTTTGGATGACTACTGTGGTGATCCTCGCCTCTGGTTCACGTTTTCGGAGTATCCTGTGGACCTCAGGACATGTCCAAGGAGAATCGTGCTTCTTTTCGTTTGATTATTATTATTATTATTATTATTATTATTATTATTATTTTCATTTATTACGTATATTTGTCCGATTATGCCCATTGCATGCCAAGGCGTATGTTTCACTAATAAGGGTTGATCATGGGCCATATGGCAGTGCATACGGGGAATGAGTGCCTTTTATTTTCTTTTAGTTTCATTTTATTTAATTTTGCTGGTTTTTTTATTTTATGTCGTTTACTAGATTCTAATGTACTGTCTTTTGCATCCTGTAATTGGCTTAGGCTATTCCAAATTCCAAATTTGAACCATGTGTTCAATAAAACTACTACTGCAACTACAGCAGTGTCTTTCGATGACTTTTGGCCACTCAGTGTATAGTAAGTGGAAATGAGTCAAGATGCAGCAAATGTAATGCAGCGAGATCAAAGTTGCGATGAATGGTAATCTTAAATCCCCCGAGAAGGACTTGCGGTACAGTATATATCGATGAAGTTACCACAATTATGGCAACATTGCACATTGAATGAATTAACACACGTTTTAAGAATCATTCAGTACAGCTAACGTGTGTGTGTTGTGGGCCACGGTTAATGAATCGCGCTCTGAACTGGCGCAATCTTTATGTGAAGCGACAATGACTGTTCGTCTGAGGCAAACGGCATTATTGACTGACTAAGATAACGTACACGAACTTGACGACAATGTAAAACATACTTATGAATCTGTAAGTTACATGAGCTCTTTTCTGGGAGAAGAAGAAATATGCTGGTATCGTAGCATTTCATGTTGTTATTCTTTCTTTTCAAACTACGAAGTCAATGATTACAACCTTTAGATTTCATGAATGTATGAGTACGACCTGTATAGATTTTTATTAACTGACTAGCTGTAGTACCCGGCATTGCCCGGGTAGTTTTTTGAATATATACTGTTACCGTGTTTTTGTTGAAAGAAGGTGCGGTCTTGAATGGGTGGATATAGAAAATATCGACATTTGTTAAAAACTTTAAAATTTCTTTCTTCCTTTTTTCCTGTTTTCTTTTCTTTTGTTATTGAGAGAAATTTTGTGTTTATAGGTTTTTCTCTTTCATTTACTTTTTATGTAATTCTAGGTTTGCAACACTTCTGTCTCATTCCGGCTGTTTTGAATCTGGCCAATGAAATTTTTTTGTAATTAATGTTTAGCCTAACACAGGCTTCTTGTTCGGTTTTGACTGTAACTTTAGGGTTCAGCCATAAAAATGAGTAGGTGTGTGCGGATTAGCTCAGAATCCTCTCGAACTTTCCCTGGGGGTATATAAGTTACGGCTTTTCAAATTTTCTTGTCTCTTGATTGTCGTCTTTCTGAGTGTGTGTGTTAAGGCAGGAGGTGGGACGCCTCATTCTTCGGCAGGCAGTACATCAGCCAGGTAATGGCCACCTAAATTCTCTTTTCTGTAGCTACCTCGGGAGACTTACCCGAGGCGAAGGTCCGAATTCTTAACTATGTAACAAAACTTTTCTAAAATGTAAATTTTCTTTCGGCTTATGTAAAACTTCATAAAGTCTTTAACTGTAAATCGGGGATAGAGAGTGAGTTACCCTCTCGAGCTCCTCTTCATCTTGGTTCGAGGTGACTACGATTTCGTAACTGTTTTCTTACTGTAATGTATTAAATTCATTCCCATGCGAGTCACCTCAGTAGCTTGGGACTAGCTCCCTGTTTCGTCGGGCCCAGAGCCCTGTTAGGGTTTTAATATTTCATTATCTAGGAGCGCAAGTGTAGGTCTCCATTCAGTTTGTGTGCGGGCCATTTATTTAACCTGTTCTTTACCCGCAAAGGCACAGTAGGTTGGGTACTAGATACCCCTGTGTAAAACTATTTCCATTTGTAAATCGTGCCTTGTGAGGCCAGAGAGTGTAAGATTTGGATGTAATGTTGCCTTGAGTAGGCTGTAAGAAATTGAGAGCATGTGAGCTCTTTCATAAGTTTTGGTAATAGTGAGGGGTGCCTCAGGATGTCTAGAGATTGTAATTCTTGGAGCAAGTGATTTTGGATTGGGGGATTTCGTCCGTTGACTAAATTATTCTTCATTTGGAATTGTAAATTTTGTAAATTTGAGCTTGTATTTCAGAACTTGTAAATGGAGGGATTGAAGCCCAAAATTGTTAAACTCCCTATTCTGGGGTGTTCCACCCTTGTTTGGCGTTGTACCTGAGATATCATTGTTATTCTTACCAAGTGAAAATGGTTAAGTTTGTTGTTTTTGAAGAAATACAACCTTCAGTTCAAATTTTAAATTAATTTTGTTATTGTAGATAGACCCATTCACCCCATTAGACCTTGTTTCACCTCTTTCTGCTCCACGGATATCTCCGTAACAACAACAATAATAATAATAATAATAATAATAATAATAATAATAATAATAATAATAATAATAATAATAATAATAATAATAATAATAATAATAATAATAATAATAATAATAATAATAATGTGTACACATCGTCGGTGAGCAAGGGAGATCTCGTTACTTATTCGGAGTAAGGTTTACAGAAGAAGTCCAAAACTGAGCGGTCCGCTACGGCCGTAATACTGTTCTTGGCATTTTCAGACAAAAAAAGAGTGGATTTCGAAACAAAAAAATGAAAGTATAATTTTTTCATAGCACCTACCTAGTCAATGGGAGGTACAAATTGAAAAACATTTTAGGACGAATAGTTTAGAAATGGGACTCTGTGTAGTGGCAGACAAAAACACTCAGTGAAAACAGGATTTTATTGAACATGAGCAGACTAAACTGCTCACTGAAAACAATCAGAAGCTACGATAAATTTGCGTAGCCCTTGAGACGAACCGCTAGTGGTACGCGTAGCACCACTGTACTAGGCCAAACAGCTAACTAACTAGGACGAGACTACACCATGAACCATTATTTTAAATTGTAACGTCGATGTTTCGAATGTGTTGCAGTCAATGTCTTTTTACAACCCACAGAAAAAACGGTCATTTAGAAATATCTTATTTATTTCAACGGGTGGATCAGATTAATCAAAACTCGCCAGTAGGGCAATAATGCTGTGCAACAGTGTTCAACGATACATCGACAGTACAGCAGAAGCTATGTTTGCTTTTTCCTTTTAACTCTGCACTTCTTTATATTTTTAATACATAAAATTAAATTTAAAACACTCGAGTGTGAAATATGCAGATGTTTTGATGTTTGATAAAATTAAGTATTATATTGAAAATATGTTAGCTGTTCTTATAGTTAGACAATATGATTGTGATGTGAGAATGTTGCATTTTATTGTGATGTGATATTAGTTATGTAATGTTTCACGTTCTTTATAACCTTTCTTGTTTGTCACTGACAAGTAATTTAAAGAACATGTTCTTTTTTTACATACTCTATAAAACATAAATCTTGAGTTTTATCCCTCCTAAGCGCAGTTTCGTAGTCATGGTGGTGGATGCCGTGCCCGTAGTTATAAAGATGTGACAATTATACCTGTTTATTGCCCTGTTAACGACTTGTGACAACTGTTATAGTTGTTGCCTAGTGACACCGGCACGTGGAGAAGGACACGCTCCGCCAACTGGCTGGCTTCGTTTTACAGCCACGAGTTATCCACTAGGCTGCATGGGTGAGAAAATCATTTTAACGTAGAAAGCGTTTTTAACAGGAATATGTTTTCGGATTCGGGGTCTATCTCGAATGAATGCCATCCTTTAGCGCGGACTGAAAACCGATACCGTTATAACCAGGCAAGCAGTGCTTGTCATCTTCTTCGTCACGTTATTACGTGTGTCAGAACACCGTCTCCTACATACAGTAGGTACAAATTGCGCCGGGTTTTGAAACGAGTTTCCGCTGTCTTGGGGGTGAAGCTGATTCCTGCCCGTGGTGCCCCCGCTAAGGTAGTTGGAATTCCATTTCCATTTGTGAACTGAATATCAGCACTTGGCGGTCAGACTGTCTCTCGAGATCTTCTGACCAATAGTACTAAAAAATGACAGCTCACAAAAACTATTTTTAGAGCCAATCAACCAAACCTCTGGGTTCTGTATTAAGAGTCCTTCAATTTAACATAGAAGATATGAGTAAATCTAAGGCTCACTATTTGTCCAAACTGTCATTAGAAAATAACATTGATTTAATCCGTTTCCAAGAAAGTCATATCTCTGATGAGTCACAAATGCACTCAAGAGGAATGATCCACGGTTACAGATTATTGGGAGTTACTTATCATCAATCGTACGGTTCTGCGACCTATGTTTGCAACTCCATCACTGATGCCATAAGAACAACATTTTTAACATTGTGACTCAGATTAACAACTTGACAGTTATGAATACTTATAAACCTCGAGGCATCCAAGGGCCTGATAATGTTCTTCCAATCTTTGAACATTGTGCTGTCTACGTGGGTGACTTTAACAGCCACCACACCTAATGGGAATACAGATGAAATGACCTTTGTGGAGAAAACTTACTGAATGGTCAGACTTGTCCAATATTCAGCTCATCTTCAACCCAAGGGAAAAAGACTCCTTTAAATCAGCAAGGTGGAACACAGAAACCAATCCTGACTTATGTTTTGTGTCCACTGATCACCAGGGATACAGTGTACCTGCTATTCGTAGAGGGCATACAAACCTCCCACACAGTCAGCACCGTCCTATTCCTTTGTCAATAGGCATTCAGATCCCCATTATTAGTTCTCATCCTCTTCCACGGTGGAATTTTGTCAAATCTAACTGGGACAGTTTCTCTGCTGATCTTGATAGCAGCATAAGATGGATTCCTCCTGTTGTCAACAACTACTGTAGATTTGTTAAAGCAATACTTGCCACTACAGAAAGACACATTCCTAGAGGAGTCAGAAACGAGTATATACCCGGATGGAATGAAACATGTGAAAAACTCCACAGTGATTTTCAAGATAATAGAATGAAGAAACGGATTGTGCTGATGAACTCATGAACAACTTGGATGAAGCCAGACGGAACAAGTGGACATAAACTACGGAGACGATGGATTTCAAACATTCCAGCAGGAAGGTTTGGAGCCTCTTAAAGAAGATGGGGAGATCACCTCACATTCTACAGCCCAAATCTGCTGTATCACCTGATCAAGTTGTTAAACAGATTGCTGGATTGTCTAAAGTGAAACCCAAGAAATAACTCAATCGGTTAATAAGAAAATAACTAACCTTCATGAAAAGACATAATATTGGTTCATCAAATATTTCTGCCCTTTTCACAGAAGAAGAGCTCCTGTCTGCTCTGAAGATAACAATGAATCGCAAAGCACCGATTTGTGATGGCATTCACGCTGAATTTCTCAAGCATTGTGGGAAGAACACAAGGAAATGGTTGTCATGGCTTTTCTCAAATAATCTGATTCCAGGCAAACTTCCTCCAGAGACCAACGAACCAAGATACCGGCTATTATAAAACCAGGTAAACCTGATTGTCCTGAATGTTACCGTCCAATCACTCTAACGTGTGTTTGTTACAAACTTCTGGAACAGCTCATCTACAATAGAATAAGCCCTTTAATTTTAAGATCGCTCCCAGCAGAACAAGCCGGTTTTAGACCTAACCGTAGTTGTGAAGACCAAGTTCTTGCGTTAATAACCCACATTGAAGCAGGTTTTGAAAAGCGACTGAAGAGTGGTGCAGTGTTCATAGACCTTGCAGCCGCTTATGATACGGTTTGGAGAGAAGGAGTTGTGTATTAGTTTTTTAAACTTGTTGGATGGACAGGATTGTCACAACTCAAAAACAACATTCTATCAGATAATATGATCCAGGAAGTTATGGATAACAAACATAGTAAAGTTAAAAAGCTCAACAATGGTCTCCCTCGAGGATCTGCACTCTCTCCATTGTTGTTTAATATGTACATTGCCGGTATACCTGGCACTACATCACGCCAATTTGCTTATACGGATGACCTAGCAATAGTTACTCAGCAATCCAATGTGAATGAGATAGAAGCAATTCTAAACAGAGACCGTGACATTTTGAGCGAGTACATTGATAAGTGTTGTTTTATACCTAGCACCAGTAAAACAGAAACCTGTCACTTTCACATTAATAATAGGCAGGCAAACATTACTTAGAATATTTCTCTCGACAACTCTCCTCTACCACACAATCCTAACCCCAAGTACCCTGGAGTAACTCTTGATCGGACACTATTCTTCAGGAAACATTTAATTAATACCGCTGCTAAACTGAAGACCAGGAACAATATCATTCAGAAACTTGCAGGTTCTACATGGGGAACATCAGCATCCACTCTAAGGTCTTCAGCATTAGGACTGGTATACTCTACAGTCGAGTATTGTTCTTCTGTTTGGCTGAATAGCCCTTATGTTAAGAATATTGGTGTTGTTCTGTATCAGACGATGCGCTTGTCAGCGGCGTAGTCAGATCTACTCTTCCTTTTTGGCTGCCAGTCATGAGCCATATAACACCTCCAAGAATATGCAGACGAAACAACCTAATATGCGAGTTCAGGAAGATAACAGTGAACCCAAGTCTTCCCATTCATGAAGACATGGTTGTTAGGACTGGACGTCTGAAATCAAGATCTCTGCCCATTCAGACTGCAAGGGAACTCATCAATAGCAACCTTAACGGTTCTGATGAATGGCATTTGGAGTGAACCAACACAGATCCAGATGAATGGCAGACCCTCTTTAGTCTTCAACATCCACCACCTGGTTTTAATTTCCCCAGAACAAGTTGCGTTCTTCTCAACAGAGTCCGTACCAATCATGCACGATGTGAGTCATTGTTGCATAAGTGGGGTGTGCGCTCCTTCCCTGAGTGCGACTGTTGTGAGAAGAAACATACCATCTGTCATATTGTCATTGAATGTCCAAGGAGGTCATACTCCGGTCAGCTGAA